>NW_026622764.1:48495832-49745832 GCF_023065955.2 Ursus arctos | reverse complement strand
TAATGCTGCAATAAACATAGGGGTGCATATATCTTTTTGAACCAGTGTTTTTGTATTTTTTGGTATATATCCAGTAGTGGAATCGGTGGATCATATGGTAGTTCTAGTTTTAATTTTTTGATGAATCTCCATACTGTATTCCATAGTGCCTGAACCAGTTTGCATTCCCACCAACAGTGCAAGGGGGGTTCCTTTCTTTCCACATCCTCACCAACGCTTGCTGTTTTAGTTTTTAGCCGTTCTGACAGATGTGATACCTCATTGTGGATTTTGACTTGCAATTCCCTGTCGATAAGTGATTTGAGCATCTTTTCATGTCTGTTGGCCATCTGTATGTCTTCTTTGGAGAAATGTCTGTTCATCATGCCTTCTGCCAATTTTTTCATTAGAATATTTTTGTTGTGTTGAGTTGTATAAGTTCTTTTTATATTTGGATATTAACCCTTTATCAGATATGTCATTTGCAAATATCATCTCCCATTCAGTATGCTGACTTTTAGTTTTCTTGGTTGTTTCCTTGGCTATGCAGAAACCTTTTATTTTGGTGTAGTCCCAATAGTTTATTTTTTATTTTGTTTCACTTGCCATAGGAGACATACCTAGAAAGATATTACCAGAGCTGATGTCAGGGAAATTACTGCTTGTGCTCTCCTCAAGGATTTTTATAGTTTCAGGTTTCACATTTAGGTCTTTAATCCTTTTTTGAGTTGAATTTTTGTGCATGGGGTAAAAAAGTAGTCTAGTATCATTTTTTTTATATGTAGCTGTCCAATTTCCCCAACACCATTTATTAAAGAGACTTTTTCCCACTGTACCTTTTTGCCTCCTTTCTTGAAGATTAATTAACCATATAATCATGGATTTATTTCTGGGTTCTAGATTCTGTTCTATTGATCTGTGTGTCTGTATTTGTGCCAGTACCATGCTGTTTTGATTATTACAGCTTTGCAGTATATCATGAGGCCTGTGGTTGTAATACCTCCAGTTTTGTTTTCAACGCTGCTTTGGCTATTTGAGGTTTTTAGTGGTTCCGTATATATTTCAGTATTATTAGTTCTAGTTTTGTGAAAAATGGTGTTGGTATTTCGATAGAGATTACATTGTACCTGTAGATTTCTTTCATCATATGGACATTTTAACAGTATTTGTTCTTCAAATCCATGAGAAAAGAATATCTTTCTATTTGTGACTTCTTCAGTTTCTTTCATCAGTGTTTCACAGTCTTCACAGTTTAGGTCTTTCACCTCCTGGGTTAAGTTTATTGCTAGGTTTTTACTATTTCTGATGCAGCTGTAAAGGGTGTCCCCTTCCCCCAATCCCTCTTTCAGCTACCTCATTATTAGGGTATAGAAATGCAATGGACTTCTGGAAAAAAAATTTTTTTTAACGTAGGCTCCACACCCAACACGGAGCTTGAATTCATGACCCTGAGATCAAGAGTCACATGCTCCACCGACGGAGCCAGGCAGGGGCCCTGGATTTCTGTATACTGATTTTGTATCCTGCGACCTTACTGAATTCATTGATCAGTTCTAGTACTTTTTTGGTGGCCTCTTTAGGGTTTTCTATATGTAGTATCAAGTCATCTGTAAACAGCAAAGGTGTTACTTCTTCCTTACCAATCTGGATTCCTTTTGTTTTTGTTCTCTGATTGCTGTGGCTAGGACTTCCAATAGTATGTTGACTAAAAGTGGTGAGTGGACAACCTTGTAATGTTCCTGATCTTAGGGGAAAAGCTCAGTTTTTCACCATTAAGTACAATGTTTGCTGTGGGTTTTTCATTTATGGCCTTTATCGTGTTGAAGCATGTTTCTTCTAAACCTACTTTGTTGAGGATTTTTATCATGAATTAATGTACTTTGTCAAATGCTTTTCCTGCATCTGTTGAAATGATCAGATGTTTTTCATCCTTTCCCTTGTTGATGTGATGTGTCATGTTGACTTGGGAAACGGATTTGGGAATACTGAACCACCCTTGCATCCCTGGAATAAATCCCACTTGATTCAAATGACGATTTTTTTAAAATGCATTGTTGGATTCAGTTTGCTAATATTTTGTTGAGGATTTTTGCATTTATGTTCATCAGAGATACTGGTCTGTAGTTCTTTTTTTTTTTTTTTTCCCTGGAGTGTCTTTATCTGGTTTTGGAAATCAGGGAAATCCTGGCTTCATAGAATGAATATAGAACCTTTCCTTCATCTTCTGATTTTTTGAATAGTTTGAGAAGACTGGATTTTTTTTTTTTTTGAAGATTTTATTTATTTATTTAACAGAGAGAGAGAGAGAGCACATGTCCAGCAGAGGGAGAGGGAGAAGCAGACTTCCTGCTGAGCAGGGAGCCCAATGCAGGACTTGATCCCAGGAACCTGAGATCATGACCCGAGCTGAAGGCAGACGCTTAACCGACTGAGCCACCCAGGTACCTTATGTATTAATTCTTTAAATGTTTGGTAGAATTCACCTGTAGAGCCATCTGGTCCTGGACTTTTGTTTGTGGGGAGTATTTTGATTATTGATTCAATTTCATTCCTTATAATTGGTCTGTTCAAATTTTCTGTTTCTTCCTGATAGTTTTGGGAGGTTAAATGTTTCTAGAAATTTGTGTGTTTCTTTTAGGATGTCCAATTTGTTGGCATATAATTTTTTATAATATTCTCTTATAATCCTTTATATTTCTGTGGTGTTGGTTATTTCCCCTCTTTGCTGATGTTTGTTTTTTTTTTTTTTTTTGAGTCCTTTTTTTTTGGGGACAAGTCTGGGTCAACATTTATTAATTTTGTTGATCTTTCCAAAGAACTAGCTCCGGATGTCATTAATCTGTTCTACTGTATTTTTAGTTACTATTTCATTTATTTCTGCTCTAATACTTATAATTTCTTCCTTCTACTGCTTTGGGTTTTGCTTGTTTTTTTTTTTTTTTTCTCCTTTAAGTATAGGGTTAGGTTGTTTTGAGATTTTTTTCTTGCTTCTTGAGGTAGGCCTGTGTTGCTATAAACTTCCCTCTTAGAACAGCTTTTGTGGCATCTCAAAGATTTCAGACTAAAACCTGTTTTCACTTATTTCCATATTGTTTTAATGTCCTCTTTGATTTCTTGGTTGACCCATTCATTGTTTAGTAGCATGTTATTTAGCATGTATTTGTCCTCTTTCCAGATTTTTAAAATTTTTAAAAATCGCTTTAAAGATTTTATTCAAGATAGTGTGCACACGAGTGGGGGAGGGGCAGAGGGAGAGAGCAGGGAGTCTGACACCAGGCTCAATCCCAGGACCTCAAGATCATGACCTGAGCTGAAGGCAGATGCTAACCACCTGAGCCACCCAGGAGCCCTGTCTTTCCAGAATTTTTCTTGTGGATGCAGTGTTGTGTTCAAAAGAGATGAAGGTATGACTTCAATTTTTTTCAATTATTTGAGACTTGTTTTGTGGCCTAATATGCGATCTGTTCTGGAGATCTATGAGCACTTGAAAAGAATATATATTTTGCTGTTTTAGGATGGAATGTTCTGAATATTTGTTAGATCCACCTGGTCCAATGTGTCATTCAAAGCCACTGTCCTTGATACTTTGTTTGGATGATCTATCAGTGTGAGTGGGGCATTAAAATCCTCTACTATTATTGCATTACTATCGATCAGTTCCTTTATGTTTGTTAATAACTGTTTTATGTATTTGGGTGCTCCTAGGTGGGGTAGATAAATATTTACAACTGTTGTATCTTATTGGATTATCCCCTTTATTATTATATAATGTTTTTGTCTCTTGTCTTTGTTTTAAAGTCTATTTTGTCTAAAAAAATATATTTTGTCTAATGTAAGTATTGCCACCTGGGCTTTCTTTTGACATCCATTTGCATGACAGATGTTTCTCTATCTCCTTATGTTCATTTAGAAGGTGTTTTTAGGTCTGAAATGAGTCTCTTATAGGCAGCATATAGATGGGTCTTGCTTTTTTTTTTAAATTTTTTTATTATGGGTCTTGCTTTTTATCCATTCCGACACTCTCTGTCTTTTGACTGGAGTGTTCAGTCCACTTGCATTCAAAGTAATTACTGATAGGTATTTATTTATTGCCATTTTGTTACTTGTTTTATGGTTGTTTTTGTAGTTCTTCTCTGTTCCTTTCTTCCTTTTTTCTCTTCTCCGATTAGCTGGCCTGAGTAATATACTTGGGTTCCTTTCTCTTTATCCTTTGCATATCTATTACTGGTTTTTGAGCTGTGGTTACCATTAGGTAAATAACATCTTCAGCATATAGCAGTTTATATGAAGTTGATGATCACTTAAGTTCAAACCCATTCTTTACCCTTCCCCCCCCCACACATTTGAGGTATATAGTTTCATAATTACATCCTTTTATTTTATGAATCCCTTGACTGATTTTATAGATATACTTACTTATACTGCTTTTGTGTTTCCTACTTTTCTTATTCCTACTTATGGTCTGTCTACTCAAAGACTCCTTTAACTTTTGTTTATCTGGAGAACTCTTCATCTCTGGGATGCCTATTTTAAATAGTACTTTGAGGCTTCCAGATGTTTGCAGGCTTCTGAGTTTGCCTTTTTGCAAAATGCTATTTCTGAATCAACTGAGGCAAACAAACAATTGAAAGATATCAAAATGGCTTCTGAGGGCTTTTTCTCCCTCCCTTCGTCTGCACCCATCTTGTACTCAGGCTCCACCTCTGGCATCATTTTTGTCTATTCTCTCTGCTGAACTTGCTTTTTCCTACTCATCTCTCTGCTCCCTCCTTTCCTGAACCTATTAAAACCTGCTTCTTTAAAGTTAAGTTTTCTGAGGCTCTAAATAAACCTCAAATTCCTTATGTTCCCTGGACTAAGGCTGAACTGTGAGCCAGTTATAGTTTCCTAAAGTGACTGAGCACCCACAATAAGTTTGTTGAAAAATTTAACATAGTTACTCAAACATACCACCTTGGTTTCTCAGATTTGTATCCATTATTCCATGTGTTTGTTGGCAAGAACCAGGCTAAACACTGCATGAAACTAGCTAGAGAACATCCTGAAAAACAAACCTGTAACCGCTGGTAAGATGCTAGAACACTTGTTGGAAATCTCCACGGAGCAATTACAGATTTTCCCTAAGCCCACTGTCTGAAACAAAATTCAGGTTTGCACACAAAAGCTTGATGAACCTGTTCATGATAATTACAACTGATTCCAAGTTGTCTTTAAAGTAAATTCTGATCTTTCTTTAGACTTTGAATCCACCCAGGTAGCATTTAACTCCATGTTTATTAATGTTTCAAACTGGGAATTTCTCCTTTAGTTAAAAAGACCAGGATGAAATGGTAAATTGCCCACTCCAGATCTAGTTACTATGGCAAATCAGCTTGCTCGCATCCTAGGTGAGTCACCTAAAAGACAGACTGCTAAAAGTATCAATTTTCAACTCCGACCAATGATGGCCCCTAAACGCAAAACCAAAGAAACCTAGTTTCTGCTATTATTGCAGAGAGCCAGGGCAGTTGGGGGAGCTGGGGGAGGCTGTTATAAATTTAAGCTCTCTGGGCACTTTCAGCCCTCTAGTCAATCTTTCTAATGACCTCCTAATTCCCAATGATGGGGTTTTGAGGAACTACAGGGGCTCCTTCCTCTTAATCAGCCTGGAGAAATCACTATCCAGATTGGGAACAAATCTCTCTCTCCAAATTGATACCAGAGCTACTCTGTCATCTAGCACACTGCTGCCAAGCTGCCCCTGCCTCGGAGTAGTAAAATGGCTCGGATAGTGGAGATCTCCAATAAATCTCAACAAGTTCCTGTCTCTGAACCTATTTCCTTTCGTTTAGGCTCTTTTTTCTTTAGTTATTGCACCCCTATTCATTTATTGGGCTTAAATTTCTTAGTAAAGCATCTCATGCCAGAATTTCTTTCTCCCAAAAGAGGAAAATTATTCTAGAATTTAAGCGTAGTAATCAAAATAATCAACCAGGGGAATTAGATGACCGCTGGCATCTTTTATTTGTTCCTATTGAATCAGCTACCATCCTCTTTACAGCTATCATCCTCAAATGATATTGGCAGAATCCACAGTGCACCTTCCATCAAAATTCAATTAGTCCTCAAAACTTCATCCCATAATTAATCAATACCCTATAAGTAAAGAAGCCCTTTCAGTTGTCAAACATGTAATACAAGATTACAAGGCCCAGAGCCTCACTATCCCCTTCCCTAGTCCCTGTAATATGTATTTTACCTGGGAGGAAACCCAGTGGCTGAGGATGGACGTTTTTCCAGAATCTCTGAGCAATAAATAACACTGCTGTCCCTCTCTTGGCACCCTGTTGTTCCTAGCCCCATATGCTACGGATAACCATTTCCAACAAAGGGAAATTTTCATCATAACGGATCTACGCAGTGCATTTTTAGTATTCTACTTGCTAGGGAGTGCCACTATCTTTTTGCTTTCATCTGGAAAGAAAAGAAGTACATGGAAGTACACCTGGACAGTTATTCCCCAGGGTTTCAGTCCTTTCTTTTCACAAAACTTAAAAGTTGATTTGGATGTCAAGTTTTCTGTAGATTCTAATTTATAAAATGTAGATGATATGCTTCACTGCTCCCCTTTTCAAACCTCTTCACAAGAAGATAGCCATCTACCTGTTAAAAACGAGACTTACAATCTCCAAACAAAAATTGCAGTTTGCTCAAACTCAGGTTAGACACTTAGGGCACCAGATCTCAGAACAAGGACTACACCTGGATCCAGGAGGACTTCAAGGCATCCTGAATTTCCCCAAACCTAGAAATAAGCACCAGTTACAAAACTTTCTTGAACTGGCTGGCTACTGTCAAAACTGAATTCCAAACTTCTCTATTATGGCTCAACTTTTACATGCCTTATTAAAAAATCAGAAACATAACCATAATATTTGGAAAGACAGGGATAACGCAGCCTTTGATAACTTAATGCCTAATAAATAATAAAGCCCCTTGCTCTTGTACATCCTATCAACTTCTCTTTTTTCCTTTGTATGTAAGAAGGAAGGGAATGCCCTTGGAGTACTGACCCCAAAATATGAGGAACATCATGGACCCACAGGGTATCAGAGCCAAAAACTAGATGCTGTGGCATGGGGATATCACCCCTTGCCTCAGAGCCATTTCTGCCACTGCCATTTTAGTTAAGGCCACTGAAGAAATAGGGGATTCCCTTTAAGAATCCTTGTGCCCCACGCAGCAGAAGCCGTGCTCACCTCCTATGAAATCCTCATGCTAACTGCTCCTCATGGAGCTCTTTCTCACTGCAATACCCTTAACCCTGCTATTCTCCCGTCCCTCACGGATGAAACCCCTCATGACTGCTTAATGTTGACAGCTCACCTTTTGATTCGCTGTGACAATGTACAGGAAGCTCCTTTAACCGATGCAGAATTTCCATGGCTTACTGATGTTTCTTATTTAAAGGATAAAAACAGTAGTGCTTACCATGTTACTGCATACTCCTTTTGAAGTTACTGAGGCAGCACCTTTAACTACTTCAGCCCAAGAGGCTGAATTACACATCCTTACTTGAGGTTGTACCTTAGTCTAGGGTAAAGTTACAAATGTTTATACCGACAGCTGGTGTACCTTGGGGAGAGATCATGACTTTGGAATATTATGGCAACAACAAGGTGTCCTTACTTCCAACGAGAATAAAAATGACTTATATGTCCAAAACGTATTAGATGTCATAGTTTTGCCAGTGGCTCTAGCTATTATTAGGGTTCCTAGGCATTCCAGACTTAACTCCCTGGAGGCCAAAGGGAACCACCTACCTGATATTTCTGCCAAAAATGCTGCACTCAGGAGACCAATAGCGAAACCTCTGTCAAGGTCCAGGGATGTTCTCCCAAATATAATTTGGAAAAACTGACAAGTGATCTATAACAGTTGGCCCCAGGCAAACAGAAACAGTATTTGAAATGTATTAATTGTTGGCTCAATAACAAGAAAACTCTGGTTTGGATGAAATTACAATCTGGCCTTACCAGTAATTCTAAGATTCCCAATACTTACTTCTGTACATGCATTAAACCTGTGGTCTACAGATAAAATAATAGCATTCATCAACTGATATTGGTGAGGGAAGTTAATAAGGCTGCAAAAAGTGCCTAAGTGCCTACCTCACTGGTCCCACTTCTCCAAAGTACATTCCACAGAAACCGACTTGGAAAAATGGATTTCATACAATTTCTCCCTCTCATGGATAAATATTTCAGTCATGGTTTGTATGTCTTCTCATTGGAGAAAAGCCTTCCTTTGTAGACAGGGCAATAATGCTTCTGTGGCTAAAATTCTGTTAGAAAAGATTATCCCTACCTGGGAACCCTTGAGAATTTCATAGTGATTGGGGAACCCTTTTTACTGGCCAAGTGCTTCGACAAGTCTATGCTGTTTGTCTGGTTTTACAGCACTTGCATTGTGCATGTCATCCTTAATCCGCAGAGTTAGTTGCATGCAGTATGGCACTGTTAAGATACAACTGTTATAATTTAGCGACCCTCCAAAAACCTTGACCAAAAGCACTGCCACTGGTCCTAAATCTCAGATCCACCCGGTTTGGAACTCATAGACTCTCACCCTCTGAGACAGTCACAGGACGTCCAATACACCTGGCTCCTGCCTCCTCTGACCCACAGGAATAAGAGAAGATATAGTTCAACAGTGTAAAGACGTAATTGCTTCTATGGAAAATAACCATGGTGTGGTACATGTTTTTCACAGTGCACTCTGGGGGAGACAATGACCTTAAGTAGTACATCTTGCAACCCGAGGATTTTTTTGTTGGCAAAGGCACCTCCAAAATCCCTTCTACCTCACTAGAAAGGCTCTTATCAGGAACTGCAAACCAACCCTTGTGTTTCCAAACTCTAGGGAAGACTGTTGGTTCATTTGACACATCTAAAGAAAGCACCAAACCCTGACTGGACCTGCACATCATGTGGTGACCTGAAAGTACAGATTTCCCGGAACTGAAGCAGATAACGCCTGATGACATGCTTTCCCAAGATGTCTGGACTAGGCTGTATACCGTTTTCTCTCTCCTTCTCTCTCATGGAAAGACAAGGTACTCATCTGCATTTCCCAAGCCCTTGCAAAAAAAAAAATCTCTTCTCCTGATTATGGTCTTTAGGAAACATCCTTACAATCCCAGGACAAATTAATTTTTCACTTGCTTTTTCTGAAGGGTTAGAAGATTCAGAATTCACAAAAGTTTTATTTCATCTGAACTATTAACTGCCTTTGGATTCTTATCCAAATTAATGGTTTTTGACTTTGCAAATTTACTGGCGGTATAATTTTTTTTAAGATTTTGTTTATCTTAGAGCCAGCACCTGTGTGTATGTGCGAGTGGGGCAAGAGACAGAGGAGGAGGGAGAGGGAGAGAGAATCTGAAGCACACTCTGCACTAAGCCTGACACGGCACTCAATCTCACAACTGCGAGATCATGACCTGAGCCAAAACTAAGAGGCGAGACGCTTAATCAACTGAACCACCCAGGTGCTCTCTGACTGCATTATTAATAGCACATTTGGTTCTAAACACTTCTGAGACAATACTATTTTTAAAACAACTTTCAAGTTTTACTATTTTGCAAAAAGTTTACCAGCTATCGCTTCGCGGTTATACCTGCACTGTATCTTCCAAATGCACTTGGTTAATCCCTTCAGTGTGCTTCTGCGGGATCTACTACTCTGTTTTCATTGTTGCTTTAAGTGGGGACTTTCAGAAAGGAGGCGTACGTGGCTCCAGGTTTGCCTTCATAGGGAGACCCTTTCTCCCCTAAGTTGGAGTATGTGCCAGTGGGTATTTCAGCTGGCTACTTTCAGACCAAGAGTCCTGGCCTGGAATCTGGTTTAGAACCATCATACAATTTGGAATTGTTACTTCTGATTTGCAGAAGTTATTTTAAGTGCGCGCGCGCTCTCTCTCATATATATGTATATAAACTTAAAACAATGGACCCAGTAAACTTGCCTGAACTTAAAACAAAACAATGGACCCAATAAAATGATGCTGGCCCAACACTTTGAGATGATCTCCAACACAACCTCAAGAAGATTAGTGGGAACACCTGAGAGTTTCTCCCTCTTAACCTTCCTTGCTACTCAAGTGGCTTTAAGTGGTTTCCAACTGCTACGCACATTCTTTCTGATACTGCACATGACATCCAGAAAAGGTCCTTCCAGGCACTGAGGGATAAAGCCACCAAATATGGAAAACCTGACTTGATCAGCAATACTGCAAAGAAACTTCATCAAAAGGGAGAAATGTGGAGGGTTGGCTGGGAAGATGGTGAAGTAGGAGACCTTAAGCTCACCTTGTCCCACGGATACAACTAGATAACACTCACTTCAGTGTAAATAACCCAGAAAATGATCTGAAGACTGGAAGAACAAACCTCACAACTAAAGGCAGAGAGGAGGCCACACTGAAGAAAGTAGGAAGGGCAAAGAGGTGGTCTGGGAGTGAAATGGATTGTGGCTGTCTGTGGTGGGGAGAAAACTGGTGATGGGGAGAGGGCAAAAACTAGACTTTCACACCAGGGACCCCACGAATGGGGAGGATGAATCACCATAACATTTGCCTTTGAAAGTGAGAGGGGCTTAATTTTTGAGTTCTTATACCCAGTGAGACTTAGAGCCTAGAATTTTAAAAATCAGAGGGCTCGGCTCTGGGAGAGTGCAGAGGGTTTAAGAAGCCGAGTTCACACCCTTAAAGAGACAGCACAACAAGCAGCACAAGAACATAGCATAGAACCAGCAGTTTGAGAAACACTGAGGGCAGGCAGAAGGGAGTGATTTGCTCATTTCAGAGTGTGGCCTGGAGACATAGGCTCTTCCAAGAACAAAGGAGCTGGCTGGTGCCATTTCCCTCCCTTGCCCCACACTATAAACAATGGCCACCTGTGGGAATCAGTGAAGCCAACACTCATTACCTAACTTGCTTACACCAAGGCCCGCTGCCCACCCCCCATGGGGGTTCAGAGGATTCCCCCTTCCCAGTCACACCTGCCTTAGTACTAGAGCTGCAGATCCCGTCTCTGGGAAGTCTGGAGCAAACCCTGCCAACACCACATCTCCCAAACTGCACATTTTGTGAAACCTCCGTTCCTGGGAGGGGTGGGGGGCAGGTATCATTTTGCAAGCAGACCATTGCACACTTTGGTTAAAATGCACCCCATCCCTACTGCAGACCAAACAGTGCCCACAATAAGCAAAGAAAATCTCTGCAGACAACGGGACTGAAGGCAAAAAGAGGTCAAGCTTCAACAGCAAAGAACACACACACACACACAGGAGACACTTCCTGAAGCTCCAGGCCCTGGGGAACAGGGAACACTGCACTGCAGGGCACTATAGGACTTCTCTTCATAAGACTATTAGTGTTAAAAGCACAAAGTAGCTGACCTTCCTAACACACAGAAACAGACACAGAAAGTCAGACAAAATGAGAAGACAGAAAAACACTTCCCACATGAAAGAAGAGAACCAAACACAGCAAGAGAGCCAAGCAAAATGGATAGAATATGCCTGACAGAGAATTTAAAGTAATGATCATACAATGAATCATGGAACACTACATCAAAAACTAAGGATGTACTGTATGGTGACTAACATAAGAAAAAATTTAAAAAAAAATGATCATAAAGATACTCAATGGACTTGAGAAGAGTGGAGAACATTAATGAGACCCTTAACACAGAGATAAAACAGAACCAGAGATCAAGAACATAATAAATGCAATTAAAAATACACCTGATGGAATAAATAGCAGGCTAGATGAAGTAGAGGAACAAATTAATGACATGGAAGACGGGAGTACTAGAAGGTAAGCGGAGAAAAGGAGAAGGAAGAAAATTATGCAAATTAAGAACAGTCTTTTAGGGAACTCAGATTCCATCGAGTGTAATAACATTCAAAGTATCTCAGAAGAAAAAGAGAAGAGGGGGCAGAGAATTTATTTGAAGAAATAGCTGAAAAATTCCCTAATCTGGGGAAGGAAACAGATATCCAGATCCAGAAGGCACAGAGATCTCCCCAAAAATTCAACCCAAGAAGTTCACACACCAAGACACATAGTAATGAAAATGGCAAAAAGTAGCAATTAAAAAAAAAAAAAGCAGCAAGAGAAAAGAAAACAGTTACATACAAGGGACACCCCCATAAGGCTATCAGTGGATTTTCAACAGAAACTTTCCAGGTCAGAAGGGAGTGATACGATATATTCAAAGGGAATATAAAAAGGGAAAGGGAAAAATCTGCAGGCAAGAATACTCTATCCAACAAGGCTGAGACAATAGAAGGAGAGACAATTTTCAGTCAAAAAAAAGTCCACAGCCACTAAACCAACCCTACAAGAAGTACTAAAGGAGCCTCTCTGACTGGAAAGGAAAAACCATAAGTGAGAGTGTAAAAATAAATATTTCTGTAAAAATCAGTCAAAGGATTCATAAAGTAAAAAGATGAATATGACACCACATACTTAAATGTGGAGAGAGAATAAAAAACGGGTTCAAATGTAAGTGACCAATAACTTAATACAATATGCAGAAGATGTTATATACAAACCTAAAAGTAAGCACACGTCAAAAACTAACAGATATGCAAAAAATAAAGAGAAAGGAATTCCAGTACCTTATCAAAGAAAGCCAACAAACCATGACAGAGAGCAAGAGAAGGATCAAACTCTATAAAAACAACCACAATACAAGTAACAAAATGGCAATAAATACATACCTATCAATAATTACTTTGAATATAAATGGACTAAATGCTCCAATCAAAAGACATAGGGTGACAGGGTGGATTAAAACAAACAAGATCCATCAATATGCTGCCTATAAGAGACTCAGTTTAGCCTAAAATACCTGTAGAATGTACATAAGGGTATGGAGAACTATCTATCATGCAAATGGATGTCAAAAGAAAGCCAGGGTGGCAATACTTGTATCAGACAAAATAGACTTTAATACAAAGACTGTAACAACAGACAAAGAAGGATGCTATATAATAATAAAGGAGACAATCCAACAGGAAGATATAACAACTGTAAATATTTATGCACCCAAAAACATAAAACAGTTAATAAAAAACAAAAAGGAAACAACTGAAGGTAATACATTAAGTAGGGCACTTTATATATATAGATATATGTATATCTATCTATTTACTTGAGCGAGAGTGAGAGCGAGTGAGCAGAGAGAGGGAGAAGCAGACTCCCTGCTGAGCACAGAGCCCGATACAGGGCTCGATCCCAAGACCCTGAGATCATGACCTGAACTGAAGGCAAACCCTTAACCTACTACTGAGCCACCCAGGTGCTCCATAAGTAGGGCACTTTAACACCCCACTTACACTAATGGATAAATCATCCAAATAGAAAATCAACAAGGAAACAGTGGGTTTGTGTGTTGTTTTTAAAGCAAACAGTGGTTTTGAATGAGGCACTGGACCAGATGGATTAATACATATATATGCAGAACATTCCATCCTAAAACAGAACATACATTCTTTTCAGGTGTACACAGAACATCTCCAGAAGAGAGAACATAAAACAAGTCTCAACAAATAGAAAAAGATTGAAGTCACAGTATGCATGTTTTTTGAACACAATACTATGAAACCAGAAATCAACCACAAGAAAAAAATCTGCAAAGAGGACAAATACATGGAGGTTAAATACCATGCTACTAAACAATGAATGGGTCAACCAAGACATCGAAGAAGACTTTATAAAAAATTACATGGAAACAAATGAAAATGAAAACACGATGGTCCAAAATCTTTGGGATGCAGCAAAAGCTGTTCTAAGAGGGAAGTTTATAGCAATACAGGCCTATCTGAAGCAGCAAGAAATATCTCAACCTAACCATACACCTAAAGGAGCTAGAATAAGAACAAAACCCCAAACCAGTAAAGGAAGGAAATAATAAAGATGAGAACAAAAATAAATGACATAGAAACTAAAAAAAAAAAAAAAAAAAATAGATCGATGAAACCAGGAACTGATTCTTTGAAAAAGGTCAAGAAACCTGATAAACCTTTCATCAGGAAAAAAAAAAAAAAGAGAGAGAGAGAGGACCTAAATAAACAAAATCAATAAAGAGGAGAAATAACCAACACCACTGCAACAAAAACAACTGTAACAGAATATCATGAAAACCTACATGCCAACAAATCGGACAACTTAGAAGAAATGGATAAATTCATAGAAACATGTAACCTGCCAAAACTAAAGGAGGAAGAATAGAAAATCTGAACACACCGACTACAAGCAATGAAATTGCATCCATAATCAAAAAACTCCCCCAAAACATAAGTCCAGGACCAGAGAGCTTCATAGGAGAATTCTACCAAACATTTAAAAAAGAGTTTCTACCTATTCTTTTCAAACTATTCCAAAAAATGCAAGAGGAAAACTTCCAAATCCATTCTATGAGGTCAGTATCACTGTAATAACAAAACCAGATAAAGACAGCCAAAAAAGAGAACTACAGACTAGTGTCTCTCATGAATATAAATATAAAAGTTCTCAGCAAAATATTAGCAAACTGAATCCAACAATACATTAAAAAACCATACACCACAATCAAGTAGGATTTACCTTCGGAATGAAAGGGTGGTTCCATATTTGCAAAACAATCAAAGAGATAAGTCGCGTCAATAAAAGAAAGGATAAAAAGCATATGATCATTTCAACAGATGTAGAAAAAGCATCTGCTAAGTATAACATCCATTCATGTATAAAAACCCTCTGCAATGTAGGTTTAGAAGGAACATACCCCAATATAATAACGGTCTTATGTGAAAAATCCACGGCCGACATCCTACTCAATAGTGAAAAACTGAGAGCTTTTCCCCTAAGGTCATCAATATGACAAGGATGTCCACTCTCAGCACTTTTATTCAGCAAAGAAGTCCTAGCTACAGCAATTAAACAACATAAGGAAATAAAAGGCATCCAAATTGAGAAGGAAGAAGTAAAATTCTATTTGCAGACAATATACTATATACACACACACAAAACCTAAAGACTCCACCGAAAAACCACTGGACCTGAGAAATAAAGTCAGTAAAATCACAGGATACAAAATCATTGTACAGAGATCTGCTGCATTCCTATGAACTAATAATGAAGCAGCAGAAAGTGAAATTAAGAAAACAATCCCAATTACCATTGCACCAAAACCAAAAAAATTTCCAGAAATAAGCTTAAACAAACAGGAGAAAGACCTGTACTTTGAAAACTATAAAACACTGATGAAAGAAATTCAAGATGACACAAAGAAATGGTAAGACATTCCATGCTCATGGGTTGGAGGGACAAATACTATTATATCCCTCAAAGCAATCTACAGATCAAATACCAACAGCATTTCTTACAGAACTAAAACAATCTTAAAATTGTATGGAACTGCAGAAGACCTCAAATAGCCAAAGCAATCTTGAAAAAGAAAAACAAAACTGGACATATCACAATTCCAGATTTCAAGTTATATTATAAAGTGGTAGTAATTAAAACAGTATGGTACTGGCATAAAAATAGACACATAGATCAATAGAATAGAATAGAAAACCCAGAAATGAACCCACAATTATATGGTCAATCTTCAATGAAGGGAGGAATCAATATGCAATGGGAAAAGGATAGTTTCTTCAACAAATGGTATTGGGAAAACTGGACAGCTATATGCAAAAAGAAAAAAAGAAAGAAAAGAAAAGAAAAGAAATGGGACCACTTTCTTATACCATACAGAAAAATAAATCCAAGATGGATTAAATGGGGCACCTGGGTGGCATGGCCAGTTAAGCGTCCCACTCTTGATCTCAGCTCAGGTTTTGATCTCAGGGTTGTGAGTTCAAGCCCTGTGCTGGGCTCCATGCTGGGTGTGGAGCCTACTTAAAAATAAATAAATAAATAAATAAATAAAAATTAAAAAAAAAAAACAAAAAAAAACCCAAAAACAAAAAAACAAGAAAAACCCAAAATGGATTAAAGACCTAAATATGAGACCCGAAATCATAATAATTCTAGAAGAGAGCACAGGCAGTAATTTCTTCAACATTAGCCATAGCAACTTCTTTACAGATACATCTCCTGAGGCAAGGGAAATAAAAGCAAAAATAAAGTATTGGGACTTCATCAAAATAAAGATTGTCTGCACAGTGAAGGAAACAATCAACAAAACTAAAAGGCAACCTACTGAATGGAAGATCTTTGCAAATGACATATCCAATAAGGGGTTAGTATCCAAAATATATAAAGAACTGATACAATGCAGGGTGCCGGTGGCTCAGTTAAGCATCTGACTTGATTTCACTCAGGTCATGATCTCAGGGTTGTGAGATTAAGCCTGGCATCGGGCTCCGTACTCAGAGGGGAGTTTACTTCTCTCCTGCTCCCCCTCTGTGTGTGCAAACACTTTCTCTCTCTAAAACAAATAAATGAATCTAAAAAAAAAAAAAAAGAAAAGAAGGAAGGAAGGAAGGAAGGAAGGAAGGAAGGAAGGAAGGAAGGAAGGAACCAATACAACTCAACACCCAAAAAGCTAAATAATGCATGGGCAGAAGACATGAATAGACATTTCTCCAAAGAAGGCATACAGATGGCCAACAGACATATGAAAGGGTGCTCAACATCACTGATCATCAGGGAAATGCAAATCAAAACTACAAAGAGAGTGGGGCACTTAGGTGGCTCAGTTAGTTAAGAGGCCAGTTCTTGATTTCAGCTCAGGTAATGACCTCAGGGTCCTGGGATCCAGCTGCAGCAGGCTCCTTGCTCACTGGGGAGTCTGAGGATTTTGTCTCCCTCTCCCTCTGCCCCTCCCCCCACTTGCCTGTGCAAATACACTCTAAAATAAATCCATAAATCTTTTTTTAAAAAAGATTTTATTTATTAATTTGACAGAGAGCAAGAGAGGGAACACATGCAGGAGGAGTGGAAGAGGGAGAAGCAGGCTTCCCACTGAGCAGGGAGCCCTATGCAGGGCTCGATCCCGGGAACCTGAGCTGAATGAACCAGATGCTTAATGACTGAGCCACCCAGGTGCCCCTAAATCGATAAATCTTAAAAAAAAAAAAAAAAAAAAAAACCTACAAGGAGATAGTACCTCACATCTGTCAGAACAGCTAAAATAAAAAATATGACAGATACTGGTGACGATGTGGAAAAAAAAGGAACCCTTGTGCACTATTGGTGGGAAAGCAAACTGGTGCAGCCACTGTGGAAAATAGTGCGGAGGTTCCTCACAAAATTAAAAATAGAACTGCCCTAGGATCCAGTAATCGCACTAGTGGGTATTTATGGCCAAAATACAAATACACTAAGTCAAAGGGATACATGCACCCCTATGTTCACTGCAGCATTATTTACAATAGCCAAACTGTGGAAGCAGCCCAAGTGCTCACTGACAAGTGAATGGATAAAGACGTGGTGTATATACAGATAATGGAATATTATTCAGCCACAAAAAAGAATGAAATCTTGCCATCTGCAATGATATGGAGGAGTTAGACAGTATCATGCTAAGTGAAATAAGTCAGAGAAAGACAAATATCATATGATTTCATTCATGTGGAATTTAAGAAACACAAAGGGAAAGAGAGAGGGAGAGAGAGAGAAACCAAGAAATAGAATCTTAACTATTGAAAACAAAGTGATGGTTACCAAAGGGGAGGCTGGAGCAGCAATGGGTAAAATAGGATTTGGGGAATAAAAAGTATACTTCCCATGATGAAAAAGGAGAAAAGAAAAGAAAAAACAAACAGAAAAAGAAATAAGTGCACTCAAAAAAACCCACAAAACCAAAACCAAAGCTCAAACTCCACAGATATTTTTCTCCAACCATGACTGTGTGGTGAACATTAAGGAAAAAAGGCTTCAGAAGTCTGGCTCATTTACACATTGGATAACCCACACTGAGCACAACTGCTCCTTTACTTTTAGAAGTGTTTATTAAGCGCCTGTTGCGGTACCAACATTGAGTCAAGGAGCCCTGGAATCCTCACTGTCCCCATAACAGAAGCCTCTATGCCAAACATTGTCCTTTGCAGGTTCCTTCACTGTCCCTTCGATACTCAGAAGCTCTACTCATCCCTGAACTTTTAACAAACATCAGTCTGTTAGTTACCTTGTGGCAGACTGGTGCTTATCCCTTAAATTCATTCTCCCTTTCTTCCCTAGTATTAGGGTATTAACTGGACACATGGTTTCTCAAGACTACATTTTGGAATCTCTCCTGCAGTTAGGTATGGCCAGCCATGTAAACTAATTTCAAGTCATGGGTCTCCTGGGTGTTGTAAAACACTGGCTATGTCTTCCAGCACTCTTTCCTTTCCAAGGGCAGAAACATGGATGTGGCAGTGACCCAGCTTTGATAATTCAACAGACAACACCCTGACGAATGGTAGAGCAACAAGATGGAAAGAACTGCATCACTGAATGACTTTATGGAATACAGATACTTACCTGCTCTGAATTAACTTCTATCTCTGCGTATTACATGAGAGAGAAATACACTTCTGTCTTGAGTTAAAAAAAAAAAAGTGCAGGGTGGGGATTAGAAAATTTAATAAAAGGAAACCTCACTTAGAATGGAGTCAGGAGGCCAGCAGAGGGAGCTTTCATACCCTACCACTCCTCAGTTGCAAACCCAACAGGAAGCGACCAAAGACCCACATTAGTATTCCAGCAGGAGGCAGGCTTTCCTTCTCCACCCCCACAGACATATGAAAGGGTGCTCAACATCACTGATCATCAGGGAAATGCAAATCAAAACTACAAAGAGAGTGGGGCACTTAGGTGGCTCAGTTAGTTAAGAGGCCAGTTCTTGATTTCAGCTCAGGTAATGACCTCAGGGTCCTGGGATCCAGCTGCAGCAGGCTCCCTGCAAATAGTCTAGCCAATGTGAGACCATCACAACTCAGCCAATGAATAGCCACTATACTTCAAGTTCCCAGTTTACTCTAATTGACCTATTTTGTTCATAACAGCCTTCCCAATACCCCCCTTTTTTCTATAAAAGAGCATTTCTCTCTTTTGTTCTCTGGACTTGCCTATGGTTTTGCCACAGTTTGCTTGTCCTGGATTGCAATTCTCTGCTATTCCTGAATAAACCCATTTTTGCTGGTAAAGAACTGGCAGACTGATTGACTGAGAGCATGCATTGTAGGGGCGGTGGGGGGCGGGGGAGAGGGAGAGACAGAATCTTAAGCAGGCTACACACCCAGTGCAGAGTCTGATGTGGGGCTCATCTCACAACCCTGAGATCATGACCTGAGCCAAAATCAAGAATCCGCACTTAACTGACCGAGCCACCCAGGTGCCCCTGGCAGTTTTATTTTTAAGGTTAACAAAAAAAATACTCTTCTGGAAAACTACCAAATGAAAAAGTAAGTAAAAATACAATACTAAACTGTTACAAAACAATGGAATGAAGGAACCTTCATTCAAAGTTTATGTGATATATGGCCAGAACTATATTCAGAGACCAAACTACTTTATTTTCATTAAGAAACAAAAACATCCCTTCCTCATGTCCTGTCACAGTCTAAGTGTTCCTCTGAAGAAAGAACAAAAAATAAAGGAACTTAAGAAAAGTCAGGGTAGGGGGCGCCTGGGTGGCACAGCGGTTAAGCGTCTGCCTTCGGCTCAGGGCGTGATCCCGGCATTATGGGACTGAGCCCCCATTAGGCTCCTCCGCTATGAGCCTGCTTCTTCCTCTCCCACTCCCCATGCTTGTGTTCCCTCTCTCGCTGGCTGTCTCTATCTCTGTCGAATAAATAAATAAAATCTTAAAAAAAAAAAAAAGTCAGGGTAACAAAATTATGAAACTAAAGGTAAAAATAGATGAAGAGAAAATCCACTAATAAATGGAAGCATAATAAAACAGACACAATCAAGAGCTGATTCATTAAGTAAAAACAAATTTTAAAAAATCCTTTAGTGGAGACCCAAGCCTCCATCCCCCACAAAACGATCAATAATTAGAGAGCTATATGCGAAGAAAAACAGTTCTGGGAGAGCTCTGGAATCCTCTTAAGATATTTCAGCAACATAAAAAACCCTGAGAACTACAAAAGAGAAAGAAGACAACTTCATTTCATCTGCATCATCCCATCCACCAAGGTGGCATTGCTCAGAAACAAGAGGAAATTCCCAGTTATTCCCTTCACCAGGATAACAAGGATGGGGTGAGTGACCAGCTTATCTAGCTTTTGCGGCACTGCAAGAAGGTCCCATTTCAGTTTCACTTTATCTTGGCAAGCTGAGAGATGGCTACGAATAAGGAAGAAAGGCAGGATCTACCAAGAACAGCCATGCAGTGGGAGTGATTGTGGTTCACAATGACCTGCTTTACAAACTCAGAAGCTTTTGCCACTGAAGAAGGAACCAACAGACAGCACAACTACTCCAGACTTCCCATCGATTTCACCAGGTATTTTGCCCAACAGGTATTAGATTTCCCTGATGTCAACTGTCTGAATCCCTCCAGAGCCTGGCAGTTCTGGCCTCTGTGCAAATGCAAGATCTGTGGCTGATCCCCTACTGCTAATTCGTACACTCAGGGCTAGCTGTGCGTTTAAATGCCACCACCCTGACGCTCATTACCAGCCTCTACTGCAGCGTATACACTGGCGATGGGTGTAGATAATGCAGCACAGAACATCATGCTAACAGCTAGGACCCCTGCAGCTGGGGTCCAATTCTGGATCAGGCCACATCTTCTGTCACTGGCCTGATTGATCACGTTCATCTGTAGCTAGCTCCTCCAGCTGCATACGTGTATGCCCCTAGTCCAACCTCTGACACCAGCCTCCCCCCTGCAGTGTACCCTCATGAGAGGTGACTGTATAGCCACAGGAGAGTATCCTAACAGCCAAGCTCCCTGAAGCTACCAATGAAGCTGTAGGTGGCTCCAGCCCTTGCTGCTGGTCTGGACACCATCACTGTGTGTGCCTGCTACTACACAGGCAGCTGTGGCTGGCCCTTATAGCCACTGTGAAATACCCATAGTGTTCCAAAGAAGTACACAGTTGTTGGATCCTAATGCCCTGAGCCAAAGAGATGATATGCTTCCTGGACCCAGTGCTGCCACACGCCCGTGTTTGGTGCCCTGTACCACCAGACATGGAATCACAGCATGCTCTGTTGTTGCCCTACCCACAGATAAGTCAGTCCAGAAAGTCTTTTTAAGAAGTGATTCCTTTTTCAGGTGTGCAGACCCCTATAGAAGGCTACAGGGATTACCAAGAATTAGGAAAAATGTCTCCTCCAAAGAAATATAGTAAACCTTCAGTAACTGGCCGAAGAAATCAAGAACTAAGAAGTGCCCAACAAAGAATTCAAAATAATTGTTCTACAGATGCTCTGACAGCCACAAGAGAAGACAGATATGCAACTTAATGTATAAGGAAAACAAAAGAAGAAAATGAGAAGTTCAACAAAGAGATAGAAAACAAAAAGGAACCAAAAAGGTTTTGGTGCTAAAGAATACAATGACTAAACTGAAGGAATTCAACAGAGAGGGAGCTTAACAACAGAGTAGACCAAACAGAAGAAAGAATATGACAGCTTGAAGACAGATATTGGAAATTAGTTAATCAGAAGAGAAAAAAAGGTGAAAAGAATGAAGAAGCCAGCCTGTGGAGCTTCTAGGACACCAACAACAAAAATAGTGTACACATCATTATAGTCTCAGAAAGAAAAGGGAGGGAGAAAGGAGTGGAAAGCTTATTTAAAGAAATAATGGCTGGAGGACTTCTGGGAAGATGGTGGAGTGGGACAATCCTAAGCTCACCTTGTCCCATGCATACAACTGGATAATACCCACATCAGTGTAAATAACCCAGAAAACGACCCCAAGACTGGCAGAACAGACTCTCCACAGTTAAATGTAGAGAAGAGTCCACATCTAAGAGGGTAGGGAGGGTGGAGATGCAGTCAGAGCCACAAGACTGTAGAAAGGAGGGATGCCGTGGGCATGGAGAAGGGAGAGAGACAGACACTCATTCCAGGCATGGGAACCTGCACTAGGAAGATGAATCCCTGTAGCACTTTGCTTTGAAAACCAGAGGGGCCTAATTTTGCAAGTTCTTACTTTTGACTATTGACAATTTACAGAAGAGTAAATACAAAATACTGATAAATATATGAAGAAAATCATACCAGTAAATCAAAGAAAACTAAAATAAGATACTTTTTTGCTGAATTAGAAAATATTTAATTATATGCAACTGATGAATCACTAAATTCTACCTTTGAAACTGATACACTGTTAATTAAATTGAATTTAAATTAAAAATTAAAAAAATATTTAAAAGCTCAGGAGTAATGAATGCTGAGAAGGTCCAATGGGACAGAAACTTTCAGAAACTGCTGATGGAGTATAGATTGGTATGCTCTTTTTGGAAAGTAATTGGGCACTGTGTATCAAGATTTTCAACTTGTTCATAACCATTAAATAGGTATTCCATTTCTAGAAACAGTCAGAAATGTGTACAGTGATATATTACTAGTCAAAATGTTATAAAATCCAAAAGTGCAGAAATAACCTAACTCCCCAACAGAAAAGGAATGGCTGAGTAAAATCACAGTACATCTAATAGAATATTATATAACAATTAAAAAATAACATTTACAAAATTTTTAAAAAGTACAAAAATATTAATATAATGCTAAATAGGGAAAAATAAAAACTGGGGCAAATACTTAAAAATGTTACTATTATCTCTTGGTAACTGAGTTATTCTTATCCTTTTGTTCAATTCCAAAAATTTTCTATAATAAAAATATATTGGTTATTTTTACGGGGAACCTTTTAAAAATTAGGTTTATCTACTTAGGAAGTCAAACATAATCCATCACATGTGAAACTGGCTGACGAGGTTAAAATTTAACAAGAATGGTTTTACAGTATATTTATCACATGGAAAACATAATTTTAGAAATCTTAGCTTTAAGTATAGGAGATATTGGTATAGTAGGGCCATTTTCCTACTGTAAGTCACTTAAAAAATCACTTAGGGGCTGAAGTAATGCAGCCTATTATTTCTGCAATTTCAGTATACGTAGTCAGTATGGCTTATCACGGTGCCTGGCAATATTCTGCATTAAATGCATTTTATCTAGTATTACATTAATACAACCTAAACTATCATAATAATGGTAACATTCTGACAGCAGTTTTAATCTATACTATGGTATGTTATCCCTGGAGAATTAATTCTTATTAGAACAGCATACAGATCTTCCCTCAATTATGATGGGGTTATGTCCCAATAAACCCACCGTAAATTGAAAATACTGTTAAGTTGAAAATGCATTTAGTACACCTAACCTACTTAACATCATAGCTTAGCCTACCTTAATAAGCTGAGAACACGTATATTAGGCTAAGTTGGGCAAAATCATCTAATACAAAGCCTATTTTATATAAAGTATTGAATATCTCATGTAATTTATTAAATACTGACAGTGAAAAGCAGAGTGGTTTGAAATATACTGGCTGTTTACCCTCATGGTCACATGGCTGCCTGGGAGTGTACGAGAGAGAACCGTACAGCAGTGTATTGCTAGGCAGGGGAAAAAGATCAAAATTCAAAATCTGAAGTACAGTTTCTACTGAATGCATATCGCTTTTGCACCATCTTAATGTCAAAAAATCCCATGTCACACCACTACAGGTTGGGGACTGTCAGTATAAAGCTGGCCAAAACCCGCATTATTCTATCTTACGAAAAAATATGATCTTTTCATTAAAGTACAGTTTTAATAATAAATAATTTCACTATAAAAGTATCCACAGAGTAGTCATCTTACATTACCAATTCAAAGCATTAATGTTTTTGGAGAAAAACTGCTAACTCATGTACTTTTTTTTTCCACCTGAAGATTATTTAAACATTTAAGAAACACTAATTTGTGGAGCTAGGCGTGACTTCTTCCTTTTATTGTGTAAATGCTCCTAAGACAATAACTAATTTAAACATGTAAGCTAATAATATAAATCAGGTAACATCCCTACCATGATCTTGTTTAATTGATAAAACTGTTCTGTTTCTTGAATACTGGCTTTATTTTATTTATTTTTTTAAAGAGTCTATTTATTTATGAGAAAGAGAGGGCAGGAGGGGAAGGAGGGGGAGAGGGAGAGGGGGGCAGAGAAGCAGACTCCCTGCTAAGCAGGGAGCTGGACGTAGAGCTTGGGGCTTGATCCCAGGACCCTGGGATCATGACCTGAGCTGAAGGCAGATGGTGAACCAGGCACCCTTGAATACTGGCTTTAGAACTTCAGTGAAGTGTCGTAAACCATTTTTAAGACGGTAACAAAATAGAAGCTTTTTTTTTTTGTCTTTAGACATACCTTATGAAGCCTTTACTGAATATGCAGATATTTGTTTGTCCAACAGAATAATGATGGTGAGTGTGAGAATGCACATGTGTACATGGTGTGAATTAGTGTGTGAATGTGTGGTCAAAAGAAATATTATATTTGGTTAGGAATTAAAAAGATCATTAGAGGTTGCACTAAGTAATGTACAGAATTGCTGAATCACTCTATTATACACCTGAAACAAATATAACACTGTATGTTAACTATACTGGAATTAAAATAAATAAATAGCATCTCTCCTACAAAAAAAAACCCTCATTAACTTACTTTTTTCAAATAACCACTAGTTTACAGTCTCAAATATTTAAAAATACTTAATTAGAAGAGAGAAAACCACTCTAGAATTAAAAGAAACAAGACACACCTTTAATGAGCACCTTAGCCTTGAAATTAGTTACTGCAATGTATGCAAGTACTAAACAGAAAATATAATTTGTAGTAACAGGGAGATTAAGTTTCAGGTACTTACTGAGACTCAACTTGTTGTTTAATTTCTTGCCATTCTCCATATGGGTTTGATTTTTTATGAGCTTTGGACTTTTCTTCATTTGGACCTGATGAATTTTGCTCTTGGATACTTTTTTCTTTCTGCATTTCTGGTTCAGTTCCTTTATCACTGTTTTTGTTTTTCTCCTGAAATGTCAAAGTCAAGAAATAACATACTTCAAGCAAAACTAGAGGGACACAATTTCTTTAACATAATCTTACTGATTTATAAATAATAATATATTAACTCACATAATTTTAATTTGCACATAACAAGAAATATACATAAAAGAATTTTAATTCTTGATTAGGTTTTTAATGTCAAATGTTAAGATACCACAGGCCAAGGCTGGTTTTTAAAATAATCTGATTCTATTAAAATTCTATGATTTTTAAAAAATTTCATTTATTTATTTGACAGGGGGTGAGGGAGCACACAAGCAGGGGGAGCAGCAGGCAGAGGGAGAGGAAGAAGCAGGCTTCTAGCTAAGCAAGGAGCCCAATGCGGAACTCTATCCTAGGACCCTGGGATCATGGCCTGAGCCAAAGGCAGACGCTTAAATGACTGAGCCACCCAGATGCCCCAATGTTCTCCAGTAAAGACATACACTAGCCTTTTTTTATCCTCTCTTCTCCTCTTTTCTGCTTTCTCTCCTTACTTATATATCCAATAGTGATCTCCCCTTATACTGTGCCTTTTCTGAATTTAATGCCATGTCATTAGACCCTACTACACTATCTACTTAAAGAACTCCCTCAATCTATCAGTCTTTTTTTTTTTTTTTAAGATTTTATTTATTTATTTGACAAAGAGAGAGACAGCCAGCGAGAGAGGGAACACAAGCAGGGGGAGTAGGAGAGGAAGAAGCAGGCTTCCAGCGGAGCAGCCTGATGTGGGGCTCGATCCCAGAACGCCGGGATCTCGCCCTGAGCCGAAGGCAGATATTCAACAACTGAGCCACCCAGGCGCCTCTCAATCTATCAGTCTTAACTGAAATCTGTCTTCATATTGAGGTGATTGCCAAAGCCTCAATGGAATATATAACTGGTAACTATGTGAAATGAGAAAAACACACACCCTTGATGTAGAAGCAGGTCCCATGGGAGCCCTTGGCTAGGGCTACTATTTTTATGGCACCCCTTTATCTGGGAAAACAAGGCTCTATGATCCCGTTAAGCAAATGGACCATACACTAGATTTCAGTCTCTGCAAAATGCACAACCATGGGTGGCAGTCCTAGGGCACTGTTCTGTCTCTAATTCTTTGAATGGATATTAACTCATTCCCTCATGCTGTTCCATCATAAAACCAGGAGGCAGTATCTACTTTCTGTTAGCATTCTGGACTATTTCCAGGCTGTGACTTTTTTAAAAAAGATTTTTATTGAGATCATAATGTATGCTTTGATTCTAATGCACTGTAATAAATGCCTTCTCCTCTGAGGTTCATACCACCGTCTATACGGTTCTCTCCCGTGCTTCCTTACACAATAATGACTTTTGGCCACTACTCCATATTCACTGATGACTTTAACCACGTTCTTTCTATTCAAACTCATCATCCTGGACCTTAAAACTTCCCTAACCTGTTCTGTGAGCTTCACAATCAATGACTTTTGCCTTCAACTGTATTTCAGCTACTTAATGTTATTTATTTTCCCTCATATATAGCACATACATAGTATTCAAATATTAAATCCTTACATCAATGTACCTTTTAATTTGAACTATGTCATCACTCAAAAATGCCCTACCTGTGAAATTTAGAACTCCAAAAGCACCCCCACCTTTAGCCACAGTAAGTTATTCTTCTGGCTTGCTGGCTTCCTTACTTCTAATATACCTCCTGTCCAACCTTGTTACCATCTCTAATGCCTTAACATCTCCTTGTGTTTGAGTTTATTGACCTCATCTAGATTTTACATCATTACAGAGCATCACATCCACAGGGAATAATTTTTTATTTTGATCTTTTTAAATCAATGTAAGTGTACTCTTTAATTCCCATAACCTATTTCACCCATCCCCCACCCATCTTCCCTTTGGTAACCTTCAGGTTGTTCTCTACGGTTAAAGGTTTATTTCTTGGACCATCTTTCCCTCTCTTTTTCCAGTTTGCTCGTATGTTTAGTTTCTTAAATTCCACACGAGTGAGATCATATGGTATTTATTTTTGTCTGGCTTATTTCACTTAGCATTATACTCTCTAGCTCCATCCATGTCATTGCAAATGGCAAGATTTCATTCCTTTTTTATGGCTGAATAATATTCCACTGTATATACATACACCATATATTTATTCATCTATCAATCAGCATTTGAGCTGCTTCCATAGTTTGGCTGTTGTAAATGCTGCAATAAACATAGAGCTACATGTATCCCTCTTAGTGTTTTTGTATTTTGGGGGTAAATACCCAGCAGTACTGGATCCTAGGGCAGTTCTATTTTTAACTTTGTGAGGAACCTCCACACTGTTTTCCACAGTGGCTACACCAGTTTGTATTCCCACCAACAGTGCACAAGAGGGTTCCTTATTCTCCACTTCCTTGCCAACACCTGTTGTTTCTTGTTTTAGAGTTTAGCCACTCTGACAGGTGTGAGGTGATGACTTCCTGTAGTTTTGATTTGCATTTCCCTGATGATCAGTGATGTTGAGCACAAATTTTACATCCTTCATTAAAGAGCTCCACATCCACACAGAATCATTTTATTAACATTTTTTTTGCTAGCACCCTTAAATATCTTTGTCCTTATTTGTCTCTTGTGTGGGAGCTAAAAACCTCCAACATGGATCTATCCAATCACTGGTCTATCAAGTGTTACGGGGAAAAAAAAATTACACAATCAGACTTCAGGTTATATTATAAAGCTATAATAATAAAAACAGTACAATACTGGCACAAAAATAGACACACAGATCCACTGAACAGAACAGAAAACCCAGAAATGAACCCACAATTTTATGGTCAATTAATCTTTGACAAAGCAGGAAAGAATATACAACAGGAAAAAGACCATCCTCAATGATGGTATTGGGAAAACTGGTCAGGTACATGCAAAATAATGAAACTGGACCACTTTCTTATACCATACACACAAATAAATCCAAAATGGATTAAAGACCTAAATGTGAGATCTGAAACCATAAATCCTAGAAGAAAGTACAGGTAGTAAGGTCTCTAACATTGGCTGTAGCAACATTGTTCTAGATATGTCTCCTGAGGGAAGGGAAATAAAAGCAAAAATAAACTATCGGGACTACATCAAAATAAAAAGCTTCTGCACAGCAAAGGAAAACAAAACTAAAAGGCAACCTATTGAATGGGAGAAGAGATTTTGCAAATGACATAGTCAATAAAGGGTTAGTATCTAAAATATATAAAGAACATATACAAACCAACATCCACGCAACAAAGAATCCAATTAAAAATGGGCAGAAGACATGAACAGACATTCCTCCAAAGACATACAGATGGCCAACAGACACATGAAAAGATGCTCAGCATCACTGATCATCAGGGAAATGCAAATCAAAACTACAGGAAATAATGTTTATTGCAGCATTATTTACAATAGCCAAACTATGGAAGCAGCCCAAGTGCTCATCAATAGATGAATAAAGATGTGGTATATGTATATACAATGGATTATTATTTTTTAATATTCTTTTTTATTATGTTATGTTAGTCACCATACAGTATATCCTTAGTTTTTGATGTAATGTTCCATGACTCATTCATTAGTTGTGTATAACACCCAGTGCACCATGCAATATGTCCCTCCTTAATACCCATCACCGGCCTATCCCAATCCCCCACCCCCCTCCCCTCTGAAGCCTTCAGTTTGTTTCCCAGAGTCCATAGTCTCTTGTGGTTTATTCCCCCTTCTGTTTACCCCCCCTTCATTCTTCCCTTCCTTCTCCTATCAATCTCTCTATTTCTTATTTTCCATAAATGAGTGAAACCATATGATAATATACAATGGATTATTATTCGGCCGTAAAAGAAGGAATGAAAGCTTGCTATCTGCAATAATATGGATGGAGCTAGAGTACAATATTAAGTGAAATAAGTCAAAGATAGGTACCATATGACGTCACTTGTGTGGAATTTGAGAAACAAAACAAGCAAAGGGAAAAAAAAAAGAGAGAGGGGGGAGAGAAACCAAGAAACAGACCCTTAACAATAGAGAACGAACTGATGGTTACCAGAGGGGAGGTGGGTAGAGGAATGGGGGAAATAGGTGATGGGGAATAAGGAATGCCTGTGTTGTGATAAGCACTGGGTGGTGTATGGAACTGCTGAGTCACTACACCATACACCTGAAACTAAAACTACACTGTACATTAAGTGTACTGGAATTAAAAAAAAAATCACACAACCATACAAACTGGGAAGACTTCAAAATTTATGATACTCAGTGTCAGCAGAGAATTAAACACTGAGTAGTAATGTGTCTCCAGGTATTTCTTCCTCTAGTCCTCAGTGGTTATTAAAAAGAAATATTTAGGGGCGCCTGGGTGGTGCAGTCGTTAAGTGTCTGCCTTTGGCTCAGGGCGTGATCCCAGAGTTCTGGAATCGAGCCCCACATCAGGCTCCTCCACTGGGAGCCTGCTTCTTCCTCTCCCACTCTCCCTGCTTGTGTTCCATCTCTCGCTGTCTCTCTCTGTGTCAAATAAATAAATAAGGGGCGCCTGGGTGGCGCAGCTGTTAAGCATCTGCCTTCGGCTCAGGGCGTGATCCTGGCGTTCTGGGATCGAGCCCCACATCAGGCTTCTCTGCTAGGAGCCTGCTTCTTCCTCTACCACTCCCCCTGCTTGTGTTCCCTCTCTCTCTGGCTGTCTCTCTCTGTTAAATAAATAAAAATCTTTTAAAAAATAAAATAAAATAAAAAAATAAAATCTTTAAAAAAAAAAGAAAAAAAGAAAAGGAAATATTCAGCTACATACGGCTGAGTAAATAATGGTGTATTCATACCACAGAAAACTATACATTATTTTGGTGGATGAAGACTTACTGATGTCTTTGTGACAGATTAAATTTCAAAACAATTAAGACCTTATTATAGTATGACTCCATGTTTTATTTTATTTATTTTTTAAAGATTTTATTTATTCGACAGAGATAGAGACAGCCAGTGAGAGAGGGAACACAAGCAGGGGGAGTGGGAGAGGAAGAAGCAGGCTCATAGCGGAGGAGCCTGATGTGGGACTCGATCCCATAACGCCGGGATCACGCCCTGAGCCGAAGGCAGACGCTTAACTGCTGTGCCACCCAGGCGCCCCTGTTTTATTTTATTTTAAAGATTTTATTTAAGAGTGAGAGAGAGCATGTGCATGAGTGGGGGGTTGGGACAGAGGGAGAGGGAGGAGCAGGCTCTCCCTGCCAAGCAGGACGTCTGATGCAGGGCTCGATCCCAAAACCCTGGGATCATGACCTGAGCAGAAGGCAGATGCCCAACCAACTGAGCCACCCAGGTGCCCCCAGTATGACTCCATATTTTAAAATAATGTATGCGAGTCTGAATAAAAAAAAATTATAGACCAAGAAAACACCAAGATGTTACAGTGCTTTCTCTGGGAAGTAGCAGGGATATAGGTAGTCTGTCTTTGTTTATCTGTATTTTGTAATATTTTATTTGTTTGAAATTAATAGTATTGAGATGGGGGTGTGTGCATGGCTTAGTTAGTGGAGCATGTGACTCTTGATCTCTTGGTTATGAGCTCGAGTCCCATGACGGGTGTACTTACAAAAAAAAAGAAGATATTACTTAAAAATAAAATCTCAAAAAAATAAAACAGCAACAACAAAGAAATATAAACATCATGAGATGGCTACTATAAGGGCTTTGCTGCTGTTCCTCTACAAACTGGATACATCCCTTGGCCTAAGCTCCACCAAGAATTATGGGGTGATTAGAAAAATTCTAGGAAATGACAAGATCCTAGATGTGGCCTGTAAGTACCCTCTCTCCGGCATCCTTGAATTTCCCTCACTACTTAGGCCAGTAATGTTATCCACATTATCCATTATCCACAGGCCATAGATCAATGCTATGTGTCTTTTTTGCTTTGCCACCTGGGCTCCTGAGTGTTCCTGGAAAGATCACAAAGCAGGACTAGCAATACTATAGAAATGTCTAATTTTACTTTTCTGACATGGCTGGGGATTCAGCAGCAACCTGTCAATCCCTTACTTGGTTCATTTCCTCTCCCACACCAGCTCAGTGACTGTTTCAATTCATTAATGTTGTCAAGCTACTCAAAGCTCCTCACTCTCAGCAAGCAATCTTGATTTTTTTTTTAAAAGATTTTATTTATTTCTTTGAGAGAGAGAGAGAGTGAGCACAAACGGGAGGAGAGGACAGAAGCAGACTCCCTGCCAAGCGGGGAGCCCGATGTGGGGCTTGATCCCAGGACCCCAAGATCATGACCTGAGCAAGAGTCAGAGGCTTAACAGACTGAGCCACTCAGGCACCCCTTGATTTCTTTATAAATGAGTAAATTGAGGCTAAAAAGGTATGATTCTTTCAACTTCCTCCCTGATACCAACTCATCCATGCTCCTACCTTCTTACAAAAAAGGAAAACCTTACCTTCTTACTGAAAATGAGTTTATTCCTTGTTCAAGACCAACCTATCCACCTTGTTGGTATTCCCATTCTACCTTCTTTGGAGTCCCTCTTAATGAAAACATCACTATCACAAATCTCTCATGATTAAGAGTCAATGCGCAGCCATCACCCTAACAACCAATTTCTAGTTTTTGTTTCATATCCAAACCACATATACACCATGAACAACTTTTCAATTCCTCTATAACTGGAGTCCTTCCGTCCTTCCTTCCTCCTTCTTTCTCTCCCTCCCTCCCTTCGATTTATTTATTCATTTGAGAGAGACAGAGACAGTGAGCGAGAGCACAAGCAGCAGGGAGGGGGAGAGGGAGAAGCAGATTCCCTGCTGAGGAGGGAGCCTGACATGGGGGTTGATCCCAGGACCCCAGGATCATGACCTGAAGGCAGACGCTTAACTGAGCCACCCAGGCACCCCTTTATTTATTTTTTAAAGTTTTTGTTCAAATTCCAGTTAGTTAACATACAGTCTAATATTAGTTTCAGATGTACAATATAATCTGAGTTCTGCCACCTCAAACCCTGGTGAAACTACTAGATGGGCTTCAAGAACTTCTTTACTGTAAAATTCAATGGACATTTTTCTTGTTCTAGACCTAATTATTCCTTGACGCTCTCTATTCTTTTGGCTTTTTGGACCTTAAGTTCTTCTGCTTCTCTGCATTACCTTTTTAGCCACTCTTTTCGTTATGGGCTCCTCTTTCCCTGCCTGTCACTTTAATGTTAAATGTTGCCCAAAGTCATTTTCCCAGGTTATCTCACCCATTTTGAGATTTAAATTACTACCAGTATGCTGATGATACTCAAATTAGTACCTCTAGCCTAGATATAGATACTCAGACTTGTACGTTCATACAGCTCTCTAGATGTTACAGAGGTATCTCAAACTTAAGAGGTCTAAAAATGAACTCACTGCCTTGCCACCAGGTAGATACTCGTAAGTGGTATAACCATTTATCCATTTGCTAAAAATCTATGTCTTGGCTTTATTTCTATCTTCATGAGAAAACTGAGTAAGTCTGTCGAGCTTTCTATAAATTGGTAAAGTTCTATAAAGAGTAAATCAAGAACCTACCTTAAACTTTATTTTTGGCTTTGGTGTTTCTGTAGAGGCCTCTCCTTTTTCTGTTTCCTTTTCCCCATCAGAATCACTATGAGAATCTGATGATTTAGACTCTTCTAGGGTATCAAGTGACTTTTCATTGACCTTACTAGAAAGCAGATCGCCAGAGTGTGGAATGAAATCATCAGGTTTTTCCCATCTGGATTCTATTCAAAACATTTTAATAGTCATGTTACCTATTCTATTCAGAAGTAATTCCCAATATAATACTCCCTGTCACTTACAAATGTGTTATTTTTTTAACTTTTTTCATAATATACTACTAACATCACTGCATCTATCTTACACTATCACTCGATCAAGAAGATAATAAATAAGAGTTCCCAAAGCTCTTGCCCTTTTATCTTTTGAGAGCTGATTTCAATCTGGATTCCAGATGCATAAACTACAGCCCCTATGGAAAGAGACCTAAGAATTGGGCAATACCTTCTAAGGACTGTCACACTTTATCTGACACCAGTATCAGGAAACACATGCTAATGAGCACACATCAGATTTCCTAGAATTTATTTATCATGAAGATTTTCTGGGATCCTCACAGAGTGAAATCATACTGTGAAGACCTGAATGAATATAATTTGTCATTTTTATACTAGGAAAAAAATAATCTCCATTGAACTCTACTGCCATCCAGTGGTTTACTGGGCTTTTAGTTAAATGAAAGCATTTCTAATTATCTTGCAGTTAGTCTCTATTTTTAGTGTACTAAAAGGGAAAGGGATCCTAAGATTTACTGTCCAACTGAGACAGTTTTAAGAGTGAAAGGGGCTGTATCAATAATTACACTTGTCTACATATAAACTGAAACTGTTTGAGGGCAAATCAATTTGTATAGCCTCTTATTAAAAGAGGGTGCTTTCCAGGGCACCTGGCTGGCTCAGTCAATGGAGCATTCGACTCTTGATCTCAGGGTTTGAGCCCCACACTGGGTGTAGAGATTACTTAAAATCTTTAAAAAAAAAATAAGGTGCTTTCCAACATAAAAAACATTATTTCCTTATCTATATTTCACATGAGTAACAAAAAAAAAAAACTTTCAGGAAATAATTTAAGCACCTACTACGTATCAGGTACTGTTCTGGGCACTTTATAGATACCTGACCTTTATGACCCTAGAGTATACATGATCATCTCAATTTTACTTAAGAGCAACTACAGGTTCAGTGACTTGCCCACAATTAGATAGCTGGTAATGGAAGAAGCTATGCATTGAGCTCAGATCCAACTCTCCACCTAGATTATGACTATATTATTTCATCTTTAGAAAGATTCAGTACCTCAATTTTACTGAGCTAAAACCATTACTATTGTTGTATCTACTTGGAGGCTAATAGGGCCTTTTCCTCCTAAAAGATTTAATGTTTTGTGTTTGGATAGTAGAAATTTAATAAATAAATAAAGCCTCTCAAAGTTATGCTGATACTACACACATTCTGGTAAATTTAATTGTAGGAGAAACTACAATTACTTGCTGACCCATTTTATAAAATTAAGTTAGAAAAAATGTTAACTTGAAAAACTTAGATAGTAATTAGGAAACAATAGTTATGTATGTTTTATAAATATTTACATATAACTGAAACATTAAATTAGTAAAAGTGAAAATTTGACAATCTCAGCCACTGCTAAAATAACTTCGGTTTTGTTTTCTTAGAAGGAAAAGGCAAGTTGAATTAGGTGATTTCTAAGGTACCTTTCAAGGTAATGATTATATTTCTATAATAAACTAAAAACCAATAATAGGAATAAAGTAAAAATTATTTTTAAAATTTGTGAATGGAGTATCAATTTAGAATAATGAGCAGCACAGTATATTATACATGAAAATCTTCCTGCTTTTCCACTGTATTGTTTTAAAATTACAGAAGTAATACATGCTATGGAATATGTTGATCACTATACTAAAATTCCCAAGTTCCCTTCATCAGCAGGCTAATAATCAGTTCCAGGTACAATTTTATATAGTTAGGATAATCAAAGGTAGTACTTACCTCCTGTTTCTATATTATAGTAGTAGGTATAACCATCTTCACTAACTCCTTCTACCCAAACAGTCTTCCCTGCTGTCTAATGGGAGGAAAAAACCAGCATAAACTGAAGATAATGATGTAGTTACACTATATTAAATAACTAAGGCAGAGAATCAGCTACCTTCCCTTTCCTCTTAATACCCGGGAGTTAGAGGAGCAGTACTGATTATGGCCAGGAAGCTGGGTTTGAACACAAATCATGAACTAACTTTCACAGAGAGAAATGTCGCACCTCTGAAAGATAGGAACAATTCCTTGCAGATGGACAGGGCCATGTGAATGGCAACTGACTACAAATCAACTGATAATATTTGCTCTGCATGGAGTTTTTAGGTAGATATCACTTTTTCACCTCCACCCAACCTTCTCACAAAAGAATTATAGGAAGAAAGGAACAAAGTGTGTGTAGGGGGGCTTCTTTGGAAGTAAGTTTGCTTAACAGAACTCTTTTACCAAAACCCCAGAAACCAATCAGTTTAAAGCAAAGACGCTATCAATGTGCTTCAGTTACCTTTTTTAAGTTTCCTTGAAATCCTTCTGGTCTCTCCCACTGGGACGCTTAAAGCAAAATATACTGCATTAATAAAATTTTTTCACTTAAGATAAACTTCTAAAAAATTTAATTTGGCAAAAATTTACAAGACATTCAATGTGTACAAAACACTACAGGCCTATAGTTAAACATATAACTGAAAAATAAAAAGAAATAATATACATCCCGGTAGTATTGTACAGAACACATGTGAATGATATTTAAGAAGGAAGAACAGAATGAAGGATTAGAAGTAACTGGGACTTTCACAAGAATTATTAGACTCAGGGCTTTTCTTAAAGACTTCACGGAATTCAGGCTTAACGGGATTTTGTTGTTGTTTTGTTTATTTAAAGATTTATTTATTTGAGAGAGATAGGGAGAGAGCATGCAAGCAAGCGTGTGTGCCCCTGTGCATATGGGAGGCGGGGCAGAGGGTGAGAACCCTAAGTAGACTTCCTGGGGACCATGGAGTCCGACGTGGGGCTTGATCCCACAATCCATGAGATGACAACCTGAGCCAAAACCAAGAGTTGGATGCTCAAATGACTGAGCCACCCAGGTGCCCCCAGGCTTGAAAAGTTTTTAAAAGTTTACTATTATATTTTTTTTTACTAATCTCTACACCCAACACAGGGCTCAAACTCATGACCCCAAAATTAAGAGTCATGTGCTTTTCCAACTGAGCCAGCCAGGTGCCCCAGGCTTGGTAAGTTTTGAAGGAATGAGATGGCTTTTTGACATCCTGGGGAGGGGAGTGTGAGAAATAGAATGAATGACTTAAGAGGAGCAAGATGAAAGATGCAGGAATTAAAAACAAAAACAGCTGACCCTTGAACAACATGGGTTTGAACTGTGCAGGTCCACTTATAAGCAGATTTTTTTCAATAAATATACTGGAAATTTTTTGAGAGATTTGTGACAGTTTAAAAAAATTCACAGAATTCAGAGAAGAAAAATTAAGAAAAAGGTATTACTATAAAAATACAGTATGTAATATGTGTAACACACAAAATGTGTGTGTCAACTGTTTATGTCATCTGCAAGACTTCCAGTCAACAGTATGTTATTAGTAGTTAAGTTTTTGGGGAGTCAAAAGTTATAAAATACCATATGATCCAGTAATTCCACCATGGGCATATACGCAAAGAAAATGAAAACACCAATTTGAAAAGATAAATGCACCCACCCCTATGTTTATTGCAGCAATATTTATATAATATAATAATGTCTACTATTATATGTAGACAGGATACAGAAGCTACCCAAGTGCTCACTGATAGATGAGTGGATAAAAATGTGAGATACACATCTCTTTCTCTCTCTCTCTCTCTCTCTCTCTCACACACACACACACACAATTACTCAGCCATAAAAAAAAAAATCTTGCCATTTCTGACAGCATGGATGAACCTAGAGGATATTATACTAAGTGATATAGATCAAACAGAGAAAGACAAATACCATATGATTTCACTTACATGTATAGTCTAAAAAAACAAAACAAATAAAACCAGACTCTTAAATATTGAGAATTGATGTTTGCCAGAAGGGAGGTGGATGGGGGGATAGGTGAAATAGGTGAAGGGGATGACCAGGTTCAAACTTCTAGTTATAAAATAAATAAGCCATGGAGATGAAGAAAAGGACAGCAGAGGGAATACAGTCAATAAAACTGCAATAGTGGTGTATGGGGACTACACTTGTGGTGAGCATGGGTTAATGGGCAGAATTGTCAAATCACTGTGTTGTATACCTGAAACTAATATAACACTGTAAGGCAACTATACTTTAAAAAAAAAATTATAAGCAGATTTTCAACCACATGAGGTAGGGAGGGGTCGGCGCCCCTAACACCTGTGTTGTTCAAGGGTTTTGCCGAGAGCAAGAATATACACAGTAGAATGGCGAACAAGGGAAGCAAGCAAAGGGAATTAGAAGGGAGAACACATAATAGTTTTTAAAAAATCTTTTTAAAAAAAGATTTTATTTACTTATTTATTTTAGAAAGAGGGAGGAAGGGGCGCCTAGGTGGTTCAGCTGGTTAAGTGTCTGCCTTTGGCTCAGGTCATGGTCTCAGGGTCCTGGGATCAAGCCCTGCATTGGGCTCCCTGCTCAGCAGGGAGTCTCCTCCTCCCTCTGCCTGCTGCTTCCCCCTGGCTTGTGTTCTAAAATCTTAAAAAAAAAAAAAAAAAAAGAGGGAGACAGAGAGAGCACTTTGGGGGGGGGGTGAGGGGAAGCAGAGGGAGAAGGAGAGAAAGAGAGAGAATCTTAAGCAGACTCCACCCTGAGCCAGGAGCCTGAGGTGGGGCTCGATCCCACAACCCTGAGATCATGAGATGAGCTGAAATCAAGACTCGGATGCTTAACCAACTGAGCCACCCAGGAGCCCGATTAATAAATAGTTTTTATATAATTTGAGAAAGACTTATGATCCTTAGTATACAATCATTTGTGGTTCACTGCTGAACTATCTAGCATGCACTTCTCTTAAGGCTCAGTGCAAATTGTGATTATTAGTATTTCTATGTAGTTCAAAACTGTGATTCTAAAAATCATAGTAATTATAATAATTACAGCCCAAGGTTTTTTTCATGATTAACTCTGATCTCATTTCCTACCCTTCTCATCATTCTTAATTTTTTTTCCTGGATTTTCTTCTTTCCTTTCCTTCGGTATATGTACTACCCACCCTTCATACTTCTTGTTCTCTTTCTCCTTGTGATCTCAAATACTCCTAAAAGTTAAGATATTATCTACATTTCTAGACTCAATTTATTTTCCTAATTCCAGACTCTAATCAGCTACTGAAAACTACCACATGAATGTTCTAGAGGTACTTCAACCTCAACATTACCAAAAACTGAATTTATTATTGTCCCACTTTAACTTACTCTATTTCTGTATTCCATACCTCAGTAAATGGCACGATCATTCTCCTAGCCCTCCATGACATAGCCCCAATCTATTTTTCCAGCCTTTTTCTTCTGCTATGACATCTTCAGAGAACTGTGTATTCTACCTCAATCAGATGACTATTCCCCAAACTTTCAAACTTTTTAAAGCTTCATATTGTTCCACCTGTTTGGAATGCTTGCTTCACCACCATAACAATCTACTACAATCTTTTTCAATCAAAATGTCTATAAAGTGTCTATATCATGCCAGGCACTGTTTGGTGCTAGGGATACAAATGGTGAATAAGAAGACATCATTCCTGATGCTCTCCTCTTAATTTATAGATCAGTTCAAAAGTAATTTCTGCGATAATCTCTCAGATCCACACAATCACAATTAATCCCTCATCATTCGGAGTTCCTATACAATTTTACATCTCTATTATATTATAGCACTTTAAAACTCCTCCTTGTATCATGCTTATTTCTAACCTTAAATTTTATATTTCTGGAGAGTAAGATGCTACATAAATGTATTTACTTATCTCAGAATTTATATGAAAAAAATCCCTAATACATTTAGTTTTAAAGGAAAACAAAAAGATGTTTTTGATATTCCCAGTGGAAAACACCATTGTGTATTTTATTAGAAAGTGATATCCAAAACATGAATAGGAGGGGAGGGGGGTTCTTTACTACAAGACAGCCACACAAAAAAGAAAATGGTTCTGGTTCCCAGTCTGCTTTTGGATAGAAAATCTCTCCCACAGAATATTTTAAGAACCTCTGCAATTTGTAAAGTAGATCTGAAATATCTTATTTCCAGGGAAAATGCTTTATTTCCATGTAGTTCATACTTTTAAAAGATTTTATTGAGAAAATATAAAGCTTTAACTTATTTGTAAGGAGCCCATTCTTTTTTAAAAAAAGATTATTTATTTGAGAGAAAGAGAGATGGAGCGAGAGAGAGCACAAGCGGGGAGGCAGGGGTGAGGGAGACAGAGGGAGAGGGAGAAGCAGACTACCCGCTGAGCGGGGAGCAAGATGTGGGATTCCTTGGAACTTGATCCCAGGACCCTGAGATCATGACCTGAGCTGAAGGCAGATGCTTAACTGACTGAGCCACCCAGATGCCCTGTAAGGAACCCATTCTTTTTTTTTTAATGATTTTTTATTATATTATGTTAGTCACCATACAGTACATCCCCGGTTTCCGATGTAAGGCTCGATGATTCATTAGTTGTGTATAACACCCAGTGCACCATGCAATACGTGCCCTCCTTACTACCCATCACCGGTCTATCCCATTCCCCCACCCCCCTCCCCTCTGAGGTCCTCAGTTTGTTTCTCATAGTCCATAGTCTCTCATGTTTCATTCCCCCTTCTGATTACCCCCCCTTTCTTTATCCCTTTCTTCCCCTACCGATCATCCTAGTTCTTATGAGGAACCCATTCTTAAGGCTTTAACTATGATGTTGAGTCACTGTAAGAAGGGTACCTTTTTAAAGGGCACATGACTTTTTTACCATTGTGGCAAAGATGTTAAGTTACAGTCTTCCATTGCTTAAATGTTCCAATATTAACTAAAACAAAATATAAACGGTCAGTTATCATTCTTTCTAGTTCTATGCCTAAATGACTTACCTCCTGTGATAAGATCATAATAGTAATGGTAACCCTCAGAGGTTATGCCTTCTACCCATCTACCCTTTGAAGGGTCTTTTTTCTTTTTCTTCTTTTCCTTCTGCTGATTTGATGCAGAGGTGGGTGGGATACTGCTTGTTACTGGTGATATGCTTGGCTCTGAAATTTCTGGAGAAAAAGTTATAAGAAAGGTGAAGTACCATTGCAGCTTGCTTTTCTTTTTTTTCTGGTATAAAACACTAATAATGTTATTCCAATCACAAGCGTGACAAGAAGATTCTTTTGGAACTTGACAAATTATAATAAAGCTCATCTGTAAAACTAAATATGCACAAATACCCAGAATTAGAAAACAGGAGTGATAAGGGGAATCTAGTTCTACCAGATGTTAAAACTTACTCTAAAACAACTGGTACCAAAAAAAAAAAAAAAAAAAAAAGTAAAACTGATCCAGGAATAGGCAAACATATGAATGAAACAGAACAAAGAGTAAACAGACCCAAATGCAGATTCCTGGTGCTTATTAGAAAAAAGAGATAATGTAACAAATGATGTTGGATTAACTGGTTAATTATTTGGAAAAGAGTAAAGCTATTCCCCACTCTGTGGCCTCTCCCATGTTTGAACATCAATATAAACTTCAGATCAAAGATATATGTGGAAAAAACCACAAAGTAAAATAATGTTAAACTTAACTACATACAAATCCAAATATTCTGTATAGCAAAAATAAAAACAAAAAAATAAGACAATATAATGCTATGTTAATCATAATAGAATTTTTTAAAAACTAAAAAAAAAAAAAGACAAATAATAAATATTTACAACAAATATGGCTCATGGTTAATGTTCATAACAAAGATTCCTTACAAATAAATCCAACGCTCTAACAGAAGATGGACAAAAAGTACAAAGACAAGACAGTGTGGTATTAGCTATCAATATATAAAATAATAATTCACACTTTGATTCTGCAATCTCATCTCGAGACTAAACTTATGAAAATAAATGTGAAAAAACACGCCTGCATAAGGGTGTTCACTGAAGCATTCGTTCTAACAATGAAAACTCTAAACAACCTAAATGTTAGTCTGGAAGAGATAGTTAAATAAGTTATGGCACTTTTATGGAATTTTGTTATGGCACTTTATACCCTTTAATAAACGATTACAAGTGGTCACTATAATAAGCAGTTTATGCCATTGTGTTATTTAGTTTTTGTGAAAATCGGAGGCTGTATAGCTAGCAAGTGGCAATTCTGGTGGATTCCAAAGTCTGTGCTCCTAACCACTCTGTAGCCACTAAACATGATGTATATCCTTAATTATTTAAAAGAAAGGAAGTATTTGACATTTATTGAGGGAAAAAATAAAACCAGTTCCAAATAGACTATAATGTGGAGTATAACTTAAAAAAGAAAATTCTAAAGATGTCTGGGATAATCTTAAAAGCAGTGAGTTTGTTTTTTTTTTTAAAGATTTTATTTATAAAACAGAGATAGAGACAGCCAGCGAGGAGGGAACACAAGCAGGGGGAGTGGGAGAGGAAGAAGCAGGCTCATAGCAGAGGAGCCTGACGTGGGGCTCGATCCCATAACGCCGGGATCACGCCCTGAGCCGAAGGCAGACGCTTAACCGCTGTGCCACCCAGGCGCCCCAAAAACAGTGAGTTTTTAAAAGTCCTTTCTTTGTACTGCATTACTGTACTTTAAGGGGAATGTATATCCTATTTAAGAAAACAAGGCTATTAAGAATAATTTAATAGGAAAAAATCTTATTTAAATACATTTAAATACAAAATGCTAAGACTGATTTGCTCATAGGGTAGCATATCCAAACCTCCCAATCCATATAATTGAAGAGATGAATTTTCAATGACTCCTCTTTAATTCTGCAGGAACACCTATATCCTTTTTATCCTTTAAGCATACAGCTTTATCCTCATGGAAATACAGCCCCCACCCCTTCCTTTTAACTAACAATGTCCAGGATAATGTTTTTAAAGTCTGGTTACAACTGTCCTTATTTGATGAGGGCAATACCAATTAACTTACTATTCTGCTTAAAAACTTAATGGAAAGAAGTTTTTAGAGAGTAAAGAATATCATTCCATGTTGACTATCCCAACCATTACGCAAGATCAACAACTGGGACTGCTATATACCTGGTTTAAGGACAATGGATTTATCATGGAAGAAATGCTGACAGAAAAGTTTCCGAGTTAAAGCCTAAGTTAATCAACAAGATAGATATATTCTACTTAAATAAATGCCTTGTATCTGGAACAGAGTTATCTTCAAACCCCCAAATTATTTACCTTCTTGCTGGTGACAATGTGGAAAAAAAGGGAATCTTTATATACAACTGGTGTATGTAAACTGGTCCAACCACTATGGAGAACACAGGAGGTTCCTCAAAAAATTGAAAATAGATCTACCGTATGACCCAGCAGTTTCACTTACTCATTGGAAATATAAGCAGGATTTTAAAGAGATATATGTACCCTCATACCTACTGCAGCATTACTCATAAGAGCCAAGATATGTAAACAACCTTAATGCCCATCAAACAAAAGGATGGATAAAAAAGATGTAGTACATATACATAATGGGATACTATTCAGCCATGAGACAGGAGGATATCTTGCCATTTGCAACAACATGGATGGAACCTGAGCACATTATGATAAGTGAGGTAAGTTAAAGAGAAGACAAGCATATATGTGGAATCTAAAAGAGTCAAACTCATAAAACCAGAAAGTAAAATTGTTGTTTCCAGGGGACAGGGGATTGGGGAGTTAAGGCTGATACTGTTTAAGGTTATAAACTTGCAATGAGTAGTACATAAGCCATAGAGATTGAATGCACACACAGTATAATGAACATAGACAACAATACTGTAATAGGTAATGTGATTAATATTGCTACAGTAGCAATCCTATTACAATATATAAGTGCATCAAAGTAACACCTGCATAAACTTTATTTTTGCATAAACCATGTTTTATGTCAAATTTATCCAATTAAAAAAATTATCTACCTTCTAGTGGTAAATTCAGTAATTTGTCCATAAAAGGCTAATTCACTGTAACTCAACCATATAAACAAACATAAGTCATAGTTTTGAGCATATGGATAAAGCAAACTGTGGTTATAATGCAAGGTCTATTTTTTAATGAATAGCTCCTTTTAGCCAAATAACTAAAAAACTCAACTGTGCCCAAAATGAACACTGACCTAAGACAGAATTAAGACTAGCTAACCACCAAGGCAGTATGGTTATGAATGGAGGTGTTAAAAAATGAAGCTTCCAAAGTAAAACAAAAGTGCATGAGCAAAGTCCCACAGTCTAAATACAGCTATGATGCATAGGAAAAGTACTAAGAGCATACTCTGAGTGTATAACCTCTTTATGGAAACAATAAAAGCTCACTGAGCATGACCTCTGATGTTAGTTTTAAAACATGCTGGCTGCTTTTTTACCTGACTCTAAGCCAAGCCTTTTCAAATCCTCTTGGTATGCTTTCAGGGCAGCTGCCTCCATTGCGGCAAACTCCTTTGATGCCTTTTCTTCTTCCTTTGCCTTATCCAGGCTTTTCTGTTTAATCTATGTAAGACACATATAAAATTGAAAGCCAGGTAAAGGACTGATACTAACATAGAAAAACTGGCAAAGAAAGAAAGAAACTAAATTACCTCACTGATCCTCTTTGCCACATTCTCCTTATGATTCTTTCCTCTTTCGTGAAATTCAACACTCTTGAAAATTAATAAGAGAAAATACAAAGGAAAGTTACATCAACATAATGTTCATAGTAAAGTAATAGTAAATATGGGAATAAATATAACAAGACTGAAATTAAAATGATTGACAGAAAAATAATTTTAATGCAAATTGGTCCTTTTTATCAAATGTGAGGGAACTGAACCATGTTATTTATTATTATATCCTCTGACTAGGTTTCCTTTGGTACTTAAAATAGACTATGATGACCATATCAATAGAGAAAAATACAAGGTACCCATGATGACTAATCTAGTGAATATGATTGTAACCAGGACTCAAAGAAGACATGAGGCCAAAAGGAGAGTGGAAAAAAAAACTAACCAAGAAACACCTCTCAACATAAAATGTCAAAACCAGTAAGTCTCTAAAATTTGTACTGCTCTAGAAACACAGAGAATAAACAATATTAGAACTTATTCCTCTAAATTGAGAGAAAAGTAGACAGTAAGGAAATCCTTCTAAATTACAAACAAATACCTTTATACACTGTGGTAATGGTAGGAAATGTACAACTCCTATGGAGGACAAATTGGCACTATCTACCAAAATTTGGCTGCTGGAATAGAGAACAAAGCTCCCTACATACTGATGTGGAGAGAGCTCCAGGACATTTAAAAAACGAACACCAAACTATGGTGAAGGATAGTGTGTATGGTATCCTACGTTTTACCTATGTTGGAATAAAAACCTCTGTGTGCATACAGAAACAATGGAAGAATGGACAAGAAAATGAAAAACAGTGGTAACCTACAAAGAATGATGGTGACTGGATGGGACAAAGGAATGAGTAAATATTATTATTACTTATTTAAAACAGTCAGGAATGCTCCCTAAATTACAAATGTCTGGTTGTATGCAATAAGAAATCTCTGATAAACCTTGCAAAATAAATTTTGTTAATCAAATCTTAGCTAAACTATCCTAAAGTACTACCATGAATTCCTCTTTAAAGTGAGACATTGTAAAACAAAGGTTCACCTGCTATTTTTCATATACAATGGGTTTCCTTTTTTTTTTTTTTAAGATTTTATTTGACAGAGAGAGAGAGACAGCTAGCGAGAGAGGGAACACAAGCAGGGGGAGTGGGAGAGGAAGAAGCAGGATCCCAGCGGAACAGGGAGCCTGATGCAGGGCTCAATCCCAGGACTCCGGGACCACGCTTTGGGCTGAAGGCAGACGCTTAACGACTGAGCCACCCAGGCGCCCCTACATCAGGTTTCCTAAACCTATACCACACAAAGAATATTAAAGGCCCATTAGAAAACAAAATAATTTTGTTTCTAATTCAACGTTAAGTCAATGTATATTAAAAATCCAAGGAAAAGAAAGATTATCCTAGGAGAGATTATTTACTCTTCATGACTCCTAAAATTCATTGAACTGTTTGGGTACCTCAAGGGAAGAGAAACTACCAGTGATTTCTATAGATTTCAAAATTTGTGGCATTTATGTGTAAGGATGGCCTAAGTTAAACAAGATAGTTGAGAGCTTTAGCAACTATCCAAAAGACCAAAAACCAAAACAAAACCCTGGAGAAAAATATCCCCAAACTCCTTGTAGATGGTAGTAAATAAATGTCTACCAAAGAAGTGTAACATTGTTAAAAACAAGGCTACTGTTCTGTGGTGCATGAAACTATCAAGTAAAAAGGACAGGAATATGTACTTAGAAGATACCCCTGTGTTTATGTACTATGTATATATTATTATGACATGCACACAAAGGGGAAAAAAATCAGTGATGCGTTTATGTCTTAAAAAAGCTTAATCTAGATTAAGAGATACAGTAATAAGGTTCTTAATAGAACTGCTATTTTCATATTCCATGAAAGAGATAATGATGTTCTTTAAAATTTAACCATTTATAGCTATAAAGCTCTGCAAATATACTTAATTATTTCTGGAGTAGAAAAGATGCAATAAACTACAATAATGTTCCTTTTTACATATTAAGGGCTTTTGCCCTTTTAGTTTTCTTTTTATATGGTAGTATTAAGCAGCATCATAATGTGGATAAACATGGATGAGATGACCCACTCACAAGTCCATTTTCTGAATGTGACTGAAGGACCACAGAGAAATAATTTGGCTTAATATACAATCAAATTTAAGCTGATGAAAAGGAAGAAGGCTCACGGCTTTCCTACAAGAAATGAAAAGACAATCTTTCAATGTTTTGAAAAATCAAGAGCAATGTGTATGAAGGTGCTTCATAAATACTGAGTTTAGATCAAAAAGAAACACAGGAATACAATATTATTAAACTCTAATAGTGGAATTATCATACAGGCCTATTGTCCGCTATCCAACACTTGCAGTAATCACAGAATTTCTTTGGTTGCGACTTCCAGTAGTCTGCCCTGAAAAAGGGAAAAACAAGTCTAAGCTTATTTATAATTAAAAAGGTAAAACTGTGCATGTTTTTACATCTTCTTAGAGTTTGAAATATAAGTCCCTGCAACTGAATCTCGTCTTGTTACACACATTATCTTGTTTTAGTATATCTCACTGCAGTAGTTAGCTGAAATTGTTGCCACTAGAAAAGAAAAAGTGTGCACCCGATTTAAAACTTCCTTTAATAAAACTGCTTAAAAAAATTTTCCCCCTCATTTGCCACTGTCATCAGTGTGAAGAAATAAGAAACATCTTGGAAAAAATTTATCTTCTCTATGACTTTTTGGTATTTTGGGAGGTTGCTGTAATGGAGGCCTGAAAAAACCTAAAGTTTGTTTTATATTTCCACCAAAAGAGCAAAGAACAAGACTCCTTCAGTGGGAGACTATCAGTTAATACAATTTGTTCTTGAGCCTCAGGGCAAGAGAGAGTTGGAAAAGCCAAGGGCCCTCTAAGCCTACAAGACTCAGCGGGCGGAAAAAGTCGCTACGCTAACCAGGACTGGCCGTTTATACCAGTCGAAGAAGGCGGCGGTGGCCGGAGTCCAACCCCCAAGTTTCACAATACCCCAGGGTTCAAGCGCTACAGAAACGGATAGGGTGCTTGCGACCCCCAACTGTGCAAGTGAGGGAGCAACCCGGTCGCTTCGCGGGCAGCAGTCCAACCTCAACTGGCCGCCAACCTCCCTCCCGAAGCCCGAGCTTCAGGCCCCCAGGGCGCTCGGCAGGATAGCATTTCCAAGCGCCCAGAGAACCGGCCCTGCCGGTCTGGTGCCGGTCCCGAGCGAGTTAAGAGCACCTCCGTCACGCCTCCAGCCGAAAGGAGGTGGGGGGGTATGGTGGTGGAGGGCGAGACCCGGCGGAGAAAGGGACGCCCAGAGAAACAACACCTCGTTGTTTGAGCCTGAGACCCGACTCACATGACTGGACCAGCCGCTCCGCGCGTCGCCCCCGGGTGCGGCTCGAGCTCGTGTTCCCCACGCGGGGCGAATTTGGACCCGGCCCGCCGCGAGGCCCACCGGAGCCTCCAAACGCGAACACCTCCCTCTTTACCCGGGACCAGGGTTCCACGGTTCCCAACTACGGGTGCCCAGGCGACTCAATCCGCGTTCGAAATCTCCTCCTCTTCCCCTCCCCCTACGGGGCGGTACTCCGGGATCCTGAGAGGTGGGGTCGGTATAAAGGGGTTGAGGTCACCGAGAAGGGGTGAAAGCGCGACGGGAACTGAGCCGAAGGACAGAAACCTCACGCCTCAAGTCCCCGCATCATCCCGCCTTCACCCTCTCTCTTCCCCTGGGATCCAGAACCTCCACCCTTCTAGGCTCGCTGGCTCGTGGCCAAGGAGCTCGCGCGCCGCCTCCGCCCCGAACGCAAACAGCTGTTTCCCGAGACGTCGCCGCCCTCAACTTTGCCAACTAGTCCGCACGCACTTTGACCAGCGAAGCAACCCGAACCTGTAGGCTGGGGGCTGTTGGCGGAGTTAGAAAAAGAAAGGTGAAACAGCTGGTTTCGGGGCCGCGAGTTGCTGGGCTTTGCCTCAGAACTTTCCGGAGGCGGCGGAGTAGCCCCGCCCCGCCCCCGCGACGCCCGCGCGCACGGGCCGGGCTAGTTTTTTGCTCCGGGAACGCGTGGGCAGCGGCGGCGGCGGCTCGAGTGGCGCAGAGGCGGCGTGGGGAGCAGCGGCGCGGGGAAGCGAAGCGGAGGCAGTGGGGGCGCGTGCGCTTGTCAGGTGAGTCACGGCTGCGTCTCTATCAGTACTTCCCATATGGTCTAGCGGTTAGGATTCCTGGTTTTCACCCAGGCGGCCCGGGTTCGACTCCCGGTATGGGAACGTAAGAACTCTTAAAAAAAAAAAAAGCCCAAGGGGGGGAATTCATTTTATTTCCAATGTTCTGGCTCTCCTCCTGTCTCCTTCTCCTGATGAGTTTGTGAAAAACGAGCATTAGGTAGTCATTGGTGACTTCGTGACCTGTGCTGCGCCGGCCGCCTACAGGAGCGAGTGCGCTGGGGTCTCTCGCCACCCTCCTCTGGCTGGCGGGGCTGAGCTGCCTGCCGGGGAGTTTCACTTTCCAGGGGCTGCCCTCCAGCCCCTCCGCCCTGAGTCGTCCTTTTCCAGACGCTCGGGAGGTGATGATTAACTCTGGCCTCGCCTTATCTCCTCCCAGCGCCCCCCCTGGGGCCCACACCCTCCGCGTCCGCGGTTTTCCGACGGTCCCAAGTGACGCGGGGCGTGTTCACCCCCTGCCCTCGGCGTCGGGAGCCCGGACCCCCTTTGGAGTCCTTGTTCTCTTTCCGCCGGCTGTTTACGGGACCACCCCCCGCCCCCCGGCACAAAGCCGCCTGTCTCGGGGCGCGCGGCGGCGTGGCGGTCTGGCGAGTCTCGGTACCCTCGGGCGCGCTTTCCCGTCCGCGCTGCTGCCCGTCACCGCCCGATGGGCCGCGTGTCCACCCGGCTGTCCCGCAGCGGCCGAGGCCGCCGCGTAGCTCGGCCCAACCTGACCTCGGGGGCGCTGCTTTCAGCGCACAAAAGTCCCGCGGACTCCAGAGCCACAAACTTGAGTGCCACTGCCTGGGAAGGCCTCTGGGGAAGGGAATCCTCCGCCCCCCTGAATCCTCCCGCCCCGCTTTAAAGCGCGCACACAGGCGCGCGCGCACATGCTGCGGAGAAGAAAAATACCACTATGATGAGATGTCTTTAGAGAAGAAATTTAACTTTCCAAAGGGTCTAACGTTTTCAGCGCCGCCGATAGAAAAATTTTAGGGTGGAGGTGGGGCTTGGAAGAGAGAAAATTGGCTGGAGACTGGGGAGGGGATGTTATAACAAAGTTTCACTGTATTTTTAAATATAGAAGCCCTGTGTTTATTACAAAGAAGGGGCAGCTGTGTCAGCAGCATGTGAGCTGTAAATGAAACAAAAGCGTTATCTTATATGCAAGCTGAAATTAGAAGATGGGGTGAGCTATAATGATTATAGTCCATTGGGCCTTGGGGAACAAATGGAGAAGAAAAAAGTGGCTCTTGTGGATGGGTTTCTGGTCAGTGCCATTAATAAGAGCAGAAGATTGGTGGTTAGTGTGCGCATTCCCAAACTTTTATATTTTAACTACACAGTGAGTTTTGAAATAATCGGTTAATGTGATTCGCATGATTAAGGATTAATCACTTTTACATTATAAGTAAAGTTCCGTAACTGGAAATATTTTATCTCTTCATTAACTCAAATATTTGAATATTTATGACAAGCACCATCACACGCCTTTCAAAGTTCCTGATGTTCAGGTTCGTGTTAGCAGGTTGTGGATACAATACTGAGTGGAATCGTGTTTTCGCTTCTGTGATTAGCTTGCGCTTGACCTTGTGTGAATCTTCCACCTTCTCTGTACTCTGGGTTTATAGCCATAAATTTTTGATAATATCATTCAGAAACTTTAGATAGAGTTGCAAGAATTGTTGAGCAATTCTTGAATAGGTAATGCAAGTGGAAAAGTTTTATTTATGTGGGGAAGGTTTTATTTAAATGAAGAGTGGGTTGTGTCATTATTAAGAAACCATTTACTAAAGAATTCAGTCGAAATTTGAAAGGAAGGAAAGACCCCTCTGCCGTGTCTCCGGAGAGGTCTTAACTCTTCTTGACCTTGGATTTTGTGATGACTTGGTATCATATTGTACCAAAGGGTGCTAAAACGGGTGTGATTTACACCTGAGCACCCAGGAATTGCAAATAGCTTTGCTTTATATATACCTGAAGGTATGCTGAGGGGAGTAGTTTGGTGACAATATTTCTCAGGTTCTTATATTGTTGTGTACTGGGCCACACAGGGTAAGACAGTATCTGAGTTGCAGAAGTGAGTGCTACAGAATAGAGGTGAGATATCACTTCTACTCCTGAGAGCTGGCAAAGAGAGGTAGAGGGGAGAGTGTTTGTCCTGGACCTTGAAGAACTGGTTGGATTTCTCCTGATGGGGAATGGGTATCTTAAAGCTGAGGGGAGTGGAGGGTGGGTGGATGGGTGGGGGCTGGGAGGGGTGGGTGGATGGGTGGGGGGTTGAGGGGGAGGTGGGGTCAACAAGTATGAAGCTGGTGAATAGTCAGAACACAGTGCCTGGAGGGAGAGGCATGGGAGATCAAGCTGGGATGGTAGAAGAGAATTTCACCTTAATAAATTTTGACTAGGTAACGTGTTTTCTTATCAAAGGAGTAACATTTATGTTACTGGAATTTTAAAAACATTTCCACCTTTGAGAAAAACAAGTATAGCGGTAAAATGTGAAAATTTACTGTTTTAAAAAATTCAAGCAATATAGAGACTTGTGCCCATATTTTATGTTTACCAGTTGAACGTTAATTTTTAATAGAATGAGAAAAGCAATCAGTTAGTTAGAATTCAATTGGGAAGAATGAAATCTAGGTTTAAATCCTGAGGATTATCTGCAACTATATTCTTACTAGTGTGCTTTATTGAAAATGACCTTAGTAGTCTAAGACTGAGCTGCCAGTTACTGTCGATAAGGCATACACCTTAAATGGGTTAAGGCTCAGTGATAAATTTGTAAGGCTTCATTCATATGCTTGTGCCTTGTTACCAAAAAGGCCATTGGTAGTCATGTTTTAGGTGTCCTCTCTTGGGCCACAGAGTAAAGTGATGCTAATTGAATGGTACTTATTTACCCAAGTAGTCTCTAAGATTTGCTACTATTAGGTGTAATGAGAAGATATGTGACCATTCAATATCTGTTTTCACAGATGATAAACTATGTTTAAAGAAATATAAGGGATTAAAAAATGATGGCATTTAAAATCCAAGGACTTTACTGTGGTCGAATATTATCTGGTCTCTGCTTAACTCCCCAAATTCATCTCCTATCTTCTCTGCCTCTTCATTATGAGTCAGCCACACTGGCTTCTTTTTTGTTCCTTGAACATACCAAACTTGCTCTTTTCTCACCTTTATTTCTTGGTGTTTCCACTGCCTAGAATGTTCCCCCTCCAGCTCTTCATATTTCAGGTCAACATTACCTCCTCAGTGAGGTCTTTCTGATCACCCTTTTTTTTTTTTTTGGTTACTTCACTGTCTTTTGTTTTGTCCTTTTTCTTAGTACCTGAAATGAACACATTTGTTTCCATTTCTTTCTTTCTTTCTTTCTTTCTTTCTTTCTTTCTTTCTTTCTTTCTTTCTTTCTTTTTAAGATTTTATTTATTCATTTGACAGAGAGAGAGACAGCCAGCGAGAGAGGGAACACAAGCAGGGGGAGTGGGAGAGGAAGAAGCAGGCTCCCACCGGAGGAGCCTGACCTGGGGCTCGATCCCAGAACGCAGGGTCACACCCTGAGACAAAGGCAGACGCTTAACGACTGAGCCACCCAGGCGCCCCTCCATTTATTTCTTATCTTTTTTTTTTTTTTTTTTTACTTCCATATAAGCTCCGTGAGGGTTAAGATACTGAATGGTGAAATCATTCTTGCTCTTTACGATTCAAACAGTCATGAAGAAGTTGGAACCCTCATGCAATGCTGGTAGACTGTAAAATGGTGTGCAATCTCTTTGGAAAACAGGATGACAGTTCCCTCAAAATGTTAAACATAGAGTTACCGTACAACCCAGCTTTTCCATTCATAGGTATATACCCAACAGAAATTAAAACCTGCCTGCACAAAAACTTGTACACACGTTTATAGCAACATTATTCATAAGCAGAAAGTGAAAGTGCAAATGTCTATCAACTGAACAAATAAATGAGATGTATTTATACGATCAAATATTATTTGGCAATAAAAGAGAATACACTGATACATATCACATTATGGGTCAGTTTTAAGGTCGTTATGCTAAGCAGAAGTCAGCTCAAAAAGACCACATTATATATGATTTGTATGAACTGTCCATAATAGGCAATCTATAAGAGAATGAGGATAGATTATGGTTTCCTAGGATTGGGGGATGAGGGGGCAGTGGTTACAGGGGCATGGCTTGGGGTGACTGCTAATGGAGATAAAGGTTTCTTTTTAGAGTGATTTGAAATGTCCTAAAATAATCTAATAGTGACAGTGATTGCAGAACTCAGTAAATAACCTAACCATTGAATTCTACTCTGATTATATCAACAAAACTTAAAAAAAAGATTGAAGTAATAAAAAGCATATTTTGTCTTTACATTTTATATTTATCATTTGGATGGTAAGCATTTAAAAATATTAGTGGAATAATTTAACACTGCAGTTTAGCTCCTAGATAGTCCAGGAATTTAGCAAGTGTTCAGTAAACAGCTGATGAAGGAGGTTAACCTATACAGAACATTATGATATGACGTATAGTGTGATAAATGCTCAGAGGGAACTAAGCCAAGGGTTATATGGGTTTGAAGTCCTCCAGAATATCACATCTGGATTCACGTGAAGTGAATGGGGAAAGGCCTCCTGTAGGAGGCAACATTTGAGATGGGGTTTGAAGTCTGGTTAGGCTTTTGCTCGTGGAGATGATGTAGTGGAAAGCAAGGCAGGAGCAGAGGCACATTAACAGTTGCTAGCACATTTTGGCTGAACTGAGGGTACAAGTAGGATAGGAATTGGAAATAAGTCTGCAAAAATAGATTAGGGCCTGCAGCAGACAATGTCAGTGCTGTCAGATCGCTCGTGTCTTTATCATCCCCCCCAACCACTAGTATGCCTCCAGTGGTGCTTCTCTATATGCAGAGAGCTGGAAGTGCTAAGGGGTTTATCCCCTTACCCCTAACAACTCTCCACTTAATACTGTCCAGTCAAGAGAATAACTTTGAAGCAGGGACTTCGATTTGTTCCCTTCTGTACCATCAGTACCTAGAACAGTGCTTGGCAGTCAGAGAATGTTAAAATATTTGAATGAATGGATGAAAACCAGGAAATTGGGGGAAGGTCTATTCAAAGTGAAGTTTATTTTACAGATCCCCTTAACTATTCCAGAGCACCTGGATAGGAAATTCTGGAAGGTTCTGATTGTGAAGGTCTTTGAATTTGGAGATAAGGAATTTACTTAGCTGGGAGAAGGGATTTCTAGTAATATAAGTGTTTTGATGAAATTAATTTGGTAGCAGTGTGCAGGATGAACTGGAGGATGGAAGGATTGTGTCTGTAGTGTCCACTCTCATCTTCCCATTCCTGTTCCTGCTCCTACTCTCCCTCTGGGTTAGGCCTTAAATAAGGTGGAGTGTCTCCACAAGTACAGAAATCATCTAATAGCTCTCCTTGTCTCTATTCTTTCCTTAAATAGGGTGGTAGCAGCAGAATACAAAGGATCAGATAAAAAAAAGGTAAAGTGGAAGAAAAAATTGAGGATGTCAGGAAGTAAATACTTCTAAAAGAAATAGGGAGGTTACAAAGTATAGTTTTTTGTTTGTTTATTTGTTTTTTTGAGAGAACAGGCAATTTTTGCTTCTAGGGTTGGTCAGACAGTAAACTACTATTGTCCACTTGTGTGTGTATGAATGTGTGGCTTTTTGAATACTAAAATTGTACATTGAATTTAGAGACAAATTTAAGGCTGTGAGACTGCCACCCTGTGGACAGTATAACTTGGACTTAATATCATCAAGAATTCTAATAAAACTTCATTCATTTGAAATTCACTATTTTAGAACTCATTATGGTTCTATGTCGGTATATGTGGGTTATGGTAATTAAATGGAAAGTTGAAATTTATTTTTTGAGGCTTTTAAATAAAGGAAATTTAAAATACAATCGATAGCTTTAAAAAGTTGCAAAGAAATTTGAGAAAGCTTTTTAGATACTTCTTTGCTCCAGAAATTTCCTATCAAAGAGTGTGTTTTTTAAAACATCCTGGCAGGGATGCCTGGATGCCTCAGTTGGTTGAGGATCTGCTTTCAGCTCAGGTCATGATCCCAGAGTACTTGAGATCGAGCCCGGGGCTGCTTCTCCCTCTTCCTGGAGCTCCCCCCCCAAAATTAATAACTCTTAAAAAATAAACATCGTGGTATGTTGTAAAATAGTCTTTTTTTCCCTTCTATTGTACTAATTTTTTTCATCCTACATTATAGTGCATATGGTACTGTTTTTGACAGTTGTAGCTCTTGAGAAATATTTGAAAACTCTCCACCCTCCCCCTTTTCTTTGCTTAAGTGAAAGTGACCTTCCCTTCTCATTTTTTGTAAAGTTGAATTTTATTGTTAGAAGTTCTCCAGGCTTTGATAAATTGCCTTAAGTGTATTTATGTAAACAATTTGGATTTTATTCGATGTTACTTATTTAGAAGGGCAGTCTGCTCACAAATTAAACTGGTAAACTAGCTTGAATCACGATGAAATAGTGATTGTGAAAGACTTACGTGCTCTCTGCAACTCAGGAAATGGTTCTGTCTAGAACTTGACAAAATAAAACTTTCCCAGCAGAAGAGCTGTTTACGGCCCAATGTTGTAAATGGCTTGTGTTCCCTGAGGTGTCAGGAGGGGTGGAGTAGCCAGTTAGCGCTTGAAATTTGTGTTAACAGTAAAGCAGAAGTGGGCTGAAGCAGCATTCTGAGGTTAGCAATTGTGCATTCTTTATGAATGTGGTGTCTGAGGAGGAGAGTGGATGAAGTACCAGCTGGACCCCTAGCCCCTTAAGTTACCTGATACTTCATCTTAGGGACCTTACATTTGGGTAACAAAGAGATTTTCAAATGGAATATTAATGATTTTAAGTAATTAAATATTTCTTTGAGTTTTACTCAAAAGTGTAGCATGACACATGATGATATACTTTAAGTGGTTTCATTTTATTTAACCTTTTCAAAGTAAATGAATGGGACTGGGGTGACTTTTATAAGGTTTTTTTGCAACATTTTTATCTTATATTCTATAGTTGATGATTACATGAAGTAGACTATGAATGGTGAAAATGCAAATGTTTATCTAGGTTTATAAGGTACATTGCTGGATAGAAAACAGTATTATTTAGATATTGTTTAAGGTATGGAAAGTAACTTTCAACTTACTCATGGTTCATTTGCTCCTTTCCTAAGTATTGGGACAAAGAGCCGGTAAAGTTAGAGATGTATTTATGTTTTTTAATCTTTAGTGGTTTCATTATCATACTTTTTTTTTTAAGATTTTATTTATTTATTTGACAGAGAGAGACAGCAAGAGAGGGAACACAAGCACGGTGAGTGGGAGAGGGAGAAGCAGGCTTCCTGCCGAGCAGGAAGCCTGACATGGGGCTCGATCCCAGGACCCTGGGACTGTGACTTGAGCCAAAGGCAGACGCTTAACAACTGAGCCACGCAGGCACCTCTATCATACCGTTTTTAAAACTGTAAATGACATTGTACTTATATAAAGAAAATTTTAGTTTGCTCTTTAGCTTGCCCTTTGTTATTGTACAGGAACTGCCTTTTTATGCTGGGATGGTGACTGTTTTAGGATTAATGGCAGTTAGTGTTTCCTTGTACTTTTCACACCTGGGTTCATTTTCACAAACATAGATGTAAAATATTTTGCTCTCTGAAAATTAATTTCAGTATAGGTGACTTGAATTTTGATAAAGGAATAACAACTGTTTCGTAAGCTTTGTGTGCGTACCTGTGTGTGCAAATTTAAAATTTTATTTTTGAATGCAGACTACTCACTATGAAATAAATAACTTTGATTTAAACTTTTTGTTTTATTTTAGATCTCTGGAAGGGTACTTAGCTAGTGACTTCTATGTCTAGATGGTCCTTCTATATGATCTTAAATATTTATTTGTAGTTTAATCTTTTAATTTAGTTAAACTTTCTTTTGGATTTAAAATCCCAAGACCAAGATACATTTCTGATTTAGGATGTGTTGATATATTGCTTTGTGTATAGCTTTTTATCTGTTTCCAGATTTAATTAAACATTTAATTCAAACTTTCAAGGTTGTAATGAGATTTGTTTTACCCTAGCTTTCCTGACATCTGTATTTGTCACTGATACTCCCATATGCCAGGGGACAGAGATGACCCTGTTAACTGGGAAGGTTAGGGCCCTGCTGCTCAATCACCCACTGAGTAGGGCAGGCACTGACCCCGTTGTAAGAGATGAAGTAGGAAAGAAGGGTGTGACAGGAAGAGATTGACTGCAGACCGAGTCCCAGCACTCTGGGAAGGTACACAGGTGTGCGTAAGGGTGAGGGGAAGTGTCATGATGGAAGGCAGAACATAGGCTTAAGGGATTCCAAGCAGGCAGTTGGCATCAGGGAATTTCAGATATGAGTAGGAATGCCATTTCTTTATTTGCTTTCCCTTGGTTGTTTTGTTTTGTTTTGTTTGTTTTTGCCACTGCACATGAACCTCTTATTGTTCCTTAAAATCCTGTCTCTTTTCCATTTTCATTATCTTCTAGAATGTCTTGCGTTTGTTTATAGTGCATGTTTTTTTTTTATATAGTGCATGTTTTAAGGGGGCTTTTTACCACAACTTTGTAGGAAAAAGAAAGCCCATAAAGTTTATATAAAAGCAAAACCGCACACATTAGAATGGCTGCTATTAAAAAAAAGACAGGAAATAACAAGTGTTGGAGAGAATGTGGAGAAATCAGAGCCCTTGTATACTGCTCATGGAAATGTAAAATGGTACAGCCAATATGGAAAGCATTATGGTGGTTCCTCAAAAAAAATTGAAATAGAATTACTGTATGATCCAGCAATCCCATTTCTGGCTATACACCCCAAAGAATTAAAAGGAGAGTCTCAAGGAAACTCTGTATATCCATGTTCACAGCAACATTATTCACAATAGTCAAAAGGTGAAAATAACCCAACTATTCTTCAGTGGATTAACAGAGAAACAAAATGTGTATACATTCAGTGGAATATTTTTCGGTCTTAAAAAGGAAGGATATTCTGCAGTTTGCTACAACATGAATGAACCTGGAGGACATCATGGTAAGGGAAATAAACTAGTCACAAAAAGACAAATACTGTCTGATTCCACTTATTTGTGGTATCAAGTGTAATCGAAATCATAGAGACAGAAATTAGAACGATGATTGCTAGCGGTTGGGGGAAGGGGAGAATTAGGATTTGTTTAATGGTTCTGGAGTTTCAGTTTTGAAGATGTAAAGAGTTCTGGAGATTGGTTGCACAACAGTATGATTATACTTACTGCCACTGAACTGTACACTTAAAAATGGTTAAGATGGTAAAATTTATGTTATGTATGTTTTACCTTAGTTTTTTTAAGGCAAATTTGAATTTATATTTGGATATGCGAGTTCTAAGATTATAAAAACCTCTAATGAGATTGAGGTTATTCATTTGGTGGATATTCAGGTGTTAGGTGCTGGGGATAGAACCATGAAGAAAGCGGACAAGATCTTCATGAAGCTTTCAGTTTAGTGCAGGAGACAGATGCTGATTGAACAAGTAAAAAGTGTGCTTGAATGTTACATGAGTACCAGGGAGACCCCTGACAGAGTAGGTGGAAAGGCTATACCGGAAAGGCTTCTCCAAGAAAATGACATTTAAATAGAGACCTGAAGGATGAGTTAGCAGTGGCTAGGCAGAAGAGGGGAATGGAAAGGGAGGGGAGGCATGAGGGAGTAGCGTTTTGCAAAAGCTCCAAAGCAGGGAGAGGAAGGGTGTCCTTTGGGAGATGAAAGAAGGCCCTGAGGGCTGAGATGTGTGGAAAGTGGCGGGGGTGGGGGGTGGTCGGGGCAGGTATCAGATTATATAAGTCATCATAGGCGTCTGCAAGGATTTTGATTGTTGGGGCGCCTGGGTGGCTCAGATGGTTCAGCATCAGCCTCCGGCTCAGGTCATGATCTCCAGGTCCTGGGATCCAGCCCTGGGTAGGGCTCCTGGCTCAGCGGGGAGTCTGTTTCTCCCTTTCCCTCTGCCTCTCCCTCTGCTCATGCTCTCTTTCTGTATCTCTCTGTCTCAAATGAATAAATTTTTAAAAGTCTTTAAAAAAAGGATTTTGAGGGGCACCTGGGTGGCTCAGTCGTTAAGCGTCTGCCTTCGGCTCAGGGCGTGATCTCAGCGTTCTGGGATCGAGCCCCGCATCAGGCTCCTCTGCTGGGAGCCTGCTTCTTCCTCTCCCACTCCCCCTGCTTGTCTTCCCTTTCTTGCTGGCTGTCCCTCTCTGTCAAATAAATAAATAAAATTAAAAAAAAAAAAAAGGATTTTGAATGTTGTCTTAAGCAGAGATGGCAGGCGTTGATGGGTTTTAAACCAGGGAGTAGGGAGGTAGAATGGAGTAGAAGTAAGGAGAAAAATCCTGTATCTTCTCTTAGGATGTGGCTTTTAAATATGAATCACCTACTTTATCTTGTGATTGAACGACAGAGGGAAAAATGGTTCATTTATGTTTATTCAGATGATATATTGGTTGCCAGTGTGACCTGTTGATGTGGTAAAACTTCAGCAGTGAATTTAAGGGGATTGTCAAGGGCAATTGAGCAGAGATGATGACATTTGGTAGTTGAAACCCCAGAAATGGGTGGATTTGCCCAGGGAGAGTTTGGAGAGAGAAGAGGGCTTTCACTGGAATCTTTAGAACCTTTTGTGTTCAGTGGTGAGGTAGTGGAGGTGGGGCAGAGAAGACCAAGGAAAAGTACTCCAGAATTGGGGGAAAACCGGGAGAGAGCATTTATTAGGTCTAACAAAACAAGTTCCAAAAGCATTAATTGGGTTTTACCCTGTGTGGTCATTGACTTAACAGATTTAGTGGTTTAATAGGGGTAGGATTAGATTAGATTTGAATCAGAATGAGTCAAAGAATGAGTGGGAAGTGAAGAAATGGAATATAGACAAATCTTTGAGGAAGTTTGGCTGTGAAGGGAGTGAGAAAGAATGGTAGATGAGTTTGGGGTTGTCAAATGATTGGAGTTGTTTCAATGGAGAAGTGCGAATTTATAGAATATCTTTTTTGGATCTATGAAATGTTTGAAAAACATATTACACACCTTGCTGATTTCCTAAATAGGATCTACCGAATACAACTACGACTTTCTCACAGACTTAATCTAGGACTGGGACTACATATGTATACAGGGCTGTCAGGCCTGCTGGGGTATGAAGGTCTGTCTGTCACTATACTAACTTGTGGTCATCTGGGAAGTAAAAAATAGAGAATCCTGAGATCCTGAGTCCCACTTAATAAATTTGAACCTTGGGTGTAGGACTCAGGAATGTATGTTTGGACTGTGCACATGTCTTCAGAGAATTCTTATGCATCTGTTCTGTGAACTAGCCTTGGAGAACTGTTGCCCCAAGAATTCTCTATTTTGAAATTTTCTGAATGCTTTTTGATAGCTCTAGCACGACTTACATGAGATACGTATGGCAAGCACTTAGGAAGGAAAGATTTTCAAAGTTTTGTCTTCTAGTATGATTGGGGTAGTGGTAAAAGTTTTTAGTATTTTTAAGATGAAACTAGCTTGATCAGTTTTCCTGATTGTAAAAGTAGTAACATGTTCAGTGTTAGTACTTCTCTATCCACTTTATTTCTTCCCTCCTTGCACTCTAAGAAGCTTGGTGCTTACTCCTACCTTTGTTTGCTCCTTTAAGTTCCTCTACAAACAGTATTCCTCCCCGGCCTCTGCTGCGTATGACTGGCTCCTTATCATTCAGTTCTCAAAGCCGCTGTCCCATTTTCAGAGAGGCTGTCTCTATTTAAAGTAGGTTTTCTTGGTCACTGTGTCACTTTGTTGATTTCCTTCGTATGTGGGCAGGGACTGTGCCCGAACTGTTAACATGAATCTATAGGTAAACTGTATCCTGAGTCTATAGAACAGTGCCAGGCATATAGAAACTACTTAAATACTGAAAAACAAATAATAAAGATCATAAAAATCTTAGCAGTATAAATACTGTTAACTTTTAGTTGATTATTACTTCAGATATTGAAACATGGACCACACGTGCATAAATGTTGATTGTGGCACTGTTTATAACTTGCATATTTCACTTAATTGTATTCTGGAGACTTTTCATGTCTACACCATTTTATACAGATAATCATTCTTAACAGCTGAATAATACAGTATGTTCAGTATGATGAAATACAGTCTCTATAACATCTGATTTACATGACAGTTCTTTTTTTTTGTGAACGATAGTGCTGAGTATCTACATCTTTGTGTATTTTTTTGTTAGAATAAATGCTTAGGATTAAAACTGCTGGGTGAGAGGATCTATGAATTAAAGCTTTTTGATTGTGAAATTGCCTGCTGGAATGATACTCTTTTACTCTCATGAATAGCATATGAGACCGTTTATTTCCCTGGCACCCTCTCTAATCATTTTACTCTTTGCTATTTTAATAGGTGAAAAACGGTATTGTTTTTCTGCTTTAAGGTTTGAGAATGAATATCTTTGAACATTTTCTATTGTGTTTGGCCACGTTTCTTTTTTGAAGTGCATATTCATGCTCAGTACCCAATTTTTCTGTTAGAGTGTTTGTTTCAATAATAGTTTTTTCTCTCACATCTTACTACACAGGTTTTTAAACATACAGCAAAGATGAAATTTTGCTCATGTATCTGCCACTTAGATTTTATCATTATTAACATTTTAGAATATTTGCCTTATCACACATTTATTCTTTTATCTAAAGTAAATTGCAGGTATTAGTACATTTCCATCTAAATACTTCAGCATGCTTAGCATTGATTATAGTTTTCATGATTGTTTAGGGTTTTTTTTCTTTTGAGGTAAAATTTATATAAAATGCATGAATCTTTTTACTTTAAATGTTTTATTTTTTAAAAGATTTTATTTATTTGTCAGAGAGAGAGAGAGTGCACAAGCAGAGGAACCGGGAGGCCAAGGGAGAAGCAGGCTGCCTGCTGAGCAGGGAGCCCGATGCGGGACTCGATCCCAAGACCCTGGGAGCATGACCTGAGCCAAGGTAGACACTTAAACAGCTAAGCCACCCAGGCGTCCCTAAATGTTTTATTTTAATTTAAAACAGAATTGGGTGTTCATCGAATGAGATTTTTTAATTTGAGAACACACACACACGCGCGTGCGCACCAACACACGGGGGTGAGGGGGGAGAGGGAAAGAACCTCAGGCAGACTCTATGCTGAGTGTGGAGCCCGACGCAGGGCTGGATCCCGACCTGAGATTGTGACCTGAGCTGAAATGAAGTTGGGCGCTTAACTGACTGAGCTACCCAGGCGCCCCGTGTATCAAGATAGTGATGAAGAGGCCAAGGCTGTCTTCTGTCAGAGTGAACCCACTGCAGCGGCTCCCACTGTAGCATTTTTCTTACGCACCCGCAAGATGTTGCCTAATAGTTCTAGTTTTGATTTTGTAAGTGGAGCACGAACTTTATTTTTTGTGAAGTATTTGCTGAGTTTCAGCATATGTATTTGGCTGTGGAAGCCAAACCCAAGACTAGCTTTTGTTTTCTTTTCTTTTTTTATAGGACTTTTGGTCACATTTTCCCCTTGTTTTTCCTTTGCCTTAGCTTTGGTTATAGTGGTTTTAAATTTTTATGTAGTCAGATGTCATCCTTTTCCTTATCTTTTTACTGCCATTTGTGTCATACATAGCAAGACATTCCTTACCAAATAATATACAGATGTTTATATTTTCTTCTGGTGCTTTTCCTTTTCTTACATTTGAATATCTATTTGGAATAATGTGGTATAGGGATTTTTAAAAAAAGATTAGCAGTGGTTTGAGATCATTAGTAAATACTGTCTGATGAACTGTCTTCCCTTCTGTATGTCTTTTTCTGCAACAAAATAGAATTTAATGTTTTTATTGCTGCCATTTTTTAATAAAGACTTAATTTTTAAGTAATCTCTACATCCAGTGTGGGGCTCAAACTCACAAACCAAGACCAAGAGTCACATGCTCCACTGACTGAGCCAGTCAGGTGTCCCTGATGTCATTTTTTATTATAATCTATGTTTGTATATAGTATCTGCTTTCTGTTTTTGAGAGTACAGGTGTCTTTTCTTTTCTTTTTTTTTTAATTGGACTCTTTGCTGAGCTTGAACTCACAACCCCGAGATCAAGACCTCAGCTGAGATGAAGAGTGGGATGCTTAACCAACTGAGCCACCCAGGTGCCCCAAGAGTATCAGATGTCTTTTTAAAAAATATCCTATTTTATTTAATCTCTCTATTCCTACATTTAGATACTTCAGATAATTTATTGCCCACAGGCACATTCTTTCTCACTATTTTTTTTTAAGGTTTCATCATTTTTCTTATAGTTTCTTTCAGCTGAACTTTAGGAGAGTCTTGAAGAATGGGGAGAAAGGATAGTGGGGAAACAGTAGCAAGAGTCAAGGTAGAGAGAGGTTGGTAAGTCCTGGGGACTTATTTCTCTAACTTGTAATTGTCTCAATTCTTAATCTGTAAAGCAGATTATACATGTTTAGTTTAGTACCCTTAAATTTGGGAAATGTCTATTAAGGTGGGTCAAACTAAATTCTAAAGTTCAAAATATTTATGAGGTTTTTAAAGTTCGGGATGTTATTGAAATGGCATAGGATTCTACAGTGAGAGTGGTTTTTAATCCTGGCTTTAAAGGAGCAAGTCATAATTTTTAAGCAACTGTGTGTATCCCCTATATTATTCTTCTTTATGATTGGGTGATTGTTCAGATCAGAGCTGACTCAGCTGGGGTGAGATACATAATCTAGGGTGGCTTCACTACCATGGCTGGGCGCCTCTCCGTGTGGCTCTCATACCTTAGTGGTGGCAGGAGGGATCCCAGCAGCAAGAGAGGGTAAGCCCCTGTGTCCTTATACTTTTTAGACCTGTGCTTGTGTTTTGTTATTATTACACTGGCCAGAGCAAATCACTTGGCCAACCCCATATTTAAGGGATGGAGAAGCAGACCGTGCACCTCTATGGGAGAAGAGGCAGAGTCATATTTCAAACTGAGAAGTCTGAACAACTTAGTACCTATTACTACAGTGGTTTACCAAAGTATAGGAATTAGCTACCTGAATATCTAATGGAAAAGCCTCCCCAGCTGTGAGAACAGGCTGTGCACAGACCTAGAGGGGAAGAATGCTTGATATGTTCCTGGGATAGCAAGGAGAGGTCAGTGGGACTAAGAGAGGGAGCGAGCAGGAAGTAGTAAGAGATACCATCATAGAGGTTGGGGTGAGTGTAGGATCTTGTCCTTGTAAGCTGCTGTGAAGGCTTATTTTTTTGTGTGAAAAGAGGAGCTAAGAGGAGTTTTAAAGTAGGAGAGTGATATAATCTGACTTGTGTTTTCAAATAGATTACTGCTGGCTGCTTCTTTGAGACTAGATTGTAGGGAAAGAAGAACAGAAGCAGGGGGGCTCCTTAGACTACTGCGGTGATGCAGGTAAGAGCTGACAACAGCTTGTAGCACGATAGTAGCAATGAAATGGAGTGATTCTAAGATTCTGTATAAGTTTTGAAGATTGAGCCAACAGGATTTTTGACAGATTGAATATGACTGTAGGAGAGAAAGAGTCAATAGCCAAGATTTTTGGTGTGAGCAGCTAGAAGTATTCACTCTCCCCCAAGACAACTGGAGAAAACTGGGTAGAGTAGGTTTTGGAGAGAAGACCAGGAATTCAGGTTTGGATATGTTTCGTTTGAGAAGCCTATGACATTTGAATGGAGGCGTCAGATTGGGTAGAACAGTCTGGAGTTCAGGACGAATACCTGGAGATAGAAATTTGAGAACATTGGGGGGTTCTGAAGTAGCTCAGTAGGTGAAGTGTCTGACTCTTGGTGTCAGCTCAGGTCTTATCTCAGGGTCTTGATATCCAGGGTGTGAGTTCAGGCCGCACATTGGGCTCCAAGCTGGGTGTGGAGCCTACCTTAAAAAGAAAAAAAAAAGAAAGAAAGAAAGAAAGAAAGAAAGAAATTTGAGAACATTGAAATACTGAGAGCATTGTGTATGTCTAAGAGGTATTTCCTAAAATGACTATAAATTTAAAATACTTTTTAAGTTTTAAAGTTTCATTTGTACCAATGGTATGGTTTGAAGTAGGGAAGAAGAGCAGCAGAGCAGTTTAGCTATAGCTAAAATGTATCCTTTGTGATGACAATAAACTATGAGTTTAAAGAAGTCGTTAATTGTTCTATCTGTACAGTGTTATGAAACATGAAAGCCTGTAGGCTAAATATCTTATTTTTTTTTTAATGAAACATCTACCAGTTTGTTTCTAATTAGGGAAGTTTATTCACAGGAGGCTGTGTAAGTAAAAGCCTGAAAGGGACGGAAGACCAAAAGTTGAGGGAAAGGACCATGATTGGATAATCAGTCCTACTCTTTTGAGAGTTTTTCTTTTTTGTTCACTCCTTTTCTCTCTCTTCCTGTCGTTCTCCCTTTAACTTTATTCATTGTCTATTATCATAATGAGATGTTCAGGTGTAAGCATGGGGACTAACCCAGAAACTGTCCTCTCCTAACAAATGTAAAGCTTACTGCTCCAGCCTTGATCCCCAGACAGAGCTGTCAGACCGAGCCTTAACCAACCTATTTATAAATACCGGACTATTCAGGAAAGTGAGGAAGGGGCCTTGCTTTCTGTGTAATTTAGACATATACAGAAATGACCTGAGAATGGTTTGGCTTGTGTGGAAGAGAAAAAAACAGATTTATCATTGAGCCAATATTTAGTTCAACTTCCAAATGTTTTCATTCAGCAAACATTTATTACAGAACTATTGTGGGTCAGGAATGCTATCAGGCTAAAATAAATGACCGGTGAGACATGTAAACAAATGGTTTAAAAAACAAAACAAAACCCAAACGCTGTTCTTCACCAGATATTCCAGCAGAGGAGGCAGGAGGAGTTATGAAGGAAATCAATTCACCTTTAGGTCCTCAAAACCTATCAGAGTGCTTTGCACATTTTAACAGTGCGTAAGTGTATATGTGAATGTATAAGCAATGTGATTCATGCATCTGTTAGATAATTTACAAAATGCAGAGGGAGGTACAAAGGAGAAAGTGGCCGGTTCTTCCTTGTAGTGATGGAGAGAAGGGCTTTGCAGGAGAGTCACCGGGTAGGGAAGGCCAGCAAATGTGGAGTTACAAAGCATGACATGCTCTGAGTAAGTTCAGCAAAGCTGGATTGTAGGGTGTATGTTGGGAGGTGGAAAGGCCACAAGTGAGACTACTATAGGGTAGACCAAAATCAAGATGCAAAAGTATCTTGTATTAGGGGGCACCTGGGTGGCCTAGTCGGTTAAGTGTCCAAGTCTTGATCTCAGCTCAGGTCTTGATCTCAGGGTTGTGAGTTCAAGCCCCACATGAGGCTCCCCACCCAGCTACTTAAAAAAATCTTGTATTGGAATTTATTCTGTGGATACTGCTAGGCTATCGAAAGTTTTTTTTTAAAATAGGAATATTAAGAGGTAGTATTTATGAGAAATTCTGAAAAAAAAATCTCATTCTTGAATTGGGAAATCAAATGTTGATAGAATTTGTAAAGTTATAAACATATATACTGGAAGTAAGCACAGCTAACAAGTCATATCATTTATGGTAGAATCTGTTTCATCCCTTTCAGATAACATACATGATCTTAGTGTAGGTACAACCTAAACTAGATAATTAAACTTACATTAAGGTAATCAAAATATGCAGGATGGCTTTGGTTGGTTTTTGGAAGAGAAAGAAAGAACCTGTTTTTGCTTTATGAAATTATTGCAAACATTACTTTTTTTTCTTAATTCAGTTAATTAACTTATTTATTTATTTTATTTATTTATTTATTTATTTTAGAGAGAGTGTGCATGTAAGCATGGTGCGGAGGGGTAGAGGGAGAGGGAATCTCGAATCTCTGATGGTTTCTTGTCTGACTTTGACACTTAAAGAATATGTCAGGTATTTTGTAGAATGTCCCTCAATTTAATTTTGTCTTCTATTTTCTCATGATTATGGATTGGAGTAATGACTTTTTGAACTTTTGGGGTTTAAAAAATTGTTTTATTTTCATTTTTATTTTTTATTTAAAAAAAGTTTTAAAGATTTATTTGAGAGAGAGAGAGAATGAGCAGAGGGAGGGGCAGAGGGAGAGAGAGAGAGAGAGAGAGGAAGCAGACTCCCTGCTGAACAGGGAGCCTGACCTGGGGCTCAGTCGCGGAAACCTGAGATCATGACCTGAGCCAAAACCAAGAGTCCGATGCTTAACCAGCTGAGCCACCCAGGTGCCCCTCATTTTCATTTTTAAAATTATAAAATAACATTGCCTTTTTTTCTTTTCCAGCATACAGTTCTATGAGTTCTGACATATGTATAAATTTGTGTAGCCACCACTATAATCAGGGTATAGAACAATTCATTCACCCCTTAAAACTCCCTCATGTTCTCTTGTCATAGGTCACACCCTACCCCCTAATCCGTGCCCTTATAACCACTGAACAATTCTTCATCATTATAGATTGGTATCTTGGAGAATGTCATGTAATTGGAATCATAGAGTATGTAACCTTTGACACTGGCTTCTTGGACTCATCATAATGCTTTTGAGAGTCCTCTAAGTTGTGTTTATCAATAGTTCATTCCATTTTATTGCTGAGTATGAGTGTACTACTAGAATGTTTATCTCTTCCCCTCCCCCCCTTTTTGATAAGTATTTGAGAAATATTTAATGGGTCCTCCTGGCACTCTAATGAGCAATTTAAGTGAATTTTTTGTGAAATAAGGATTATCATTTTCCCTTTTTTTTTTTTTTAAAGATTTTATTTATTCATTTGACAGAGATAGAGACAGCCAGCGAGAGAGGGAACACAAGCAGGGGGAGTGGGAGAGGAAGAAGCAGGCTCCCAGCGGAGGGGCCCAATGTGGGGCTCAATCTCAGAACGCTGAGATCACGCCCTGCGCTGAAGGCAGATGCTTAACCACTGAGCCACCCAGGCGCCCCTATCATTTTCCCCTTTACAGAAGTGAAAATATAGGCATGGAGTTAAAGTAGCCCTAGGTCATACAGCTAGTTAATAGTGGAGCTGGGACCCAAACCTAGGTCACCTACTCTAAATCCCATGCTTTCGGACTACATGGCTAGTCGCTTGTGTCTGTTTTTTCATTTCTCTGTTTTGACCGGCAATATCATTAAGAGCAATTGAAGTCCTTGTTTCTTAAACATATTGTAAAGCCCCCCTTCATTTTTGTTTGTCATTAATGTTCTGTTTATTAAAGAGCAAAAATAATAGAACTGTAATTTTTTTCATGTTGCTGGTTTATAATCTTTGGGGCTAAGCCTTCTGTGATTCAGTTCTAAAGCAGAAAGTCAAGCCAAGTAAGTTATCAGTCCACAAGCAAGTATGAATTAATATTGAGTGCATCTGTTTATGAGAATTAAAGCCATAGTACTAAGCTTTTTCTTAATCTCCTTGTAAACAGGGTCTTTGATTTGTGTTATAAATAAATAAATATTATATAAAAGTAGACATAGTCTAGTCTAAATCAGGCTAGTTTAAAATAAGGGTGTATCTTCTATCATTGTCTTAAATTTTACTAATGGCCAAAGATGTCTTTTTTCTTTTCTCTCTCTCTCTTTTTTTTAAAGAGCTTGAAGTTTTGGGGTATTTGAGATGAGTTTTTTGCACTTGTGCTAAAAGCCCATTTACTTAAATATCTTCCTGTCATAGGATAAAAAATGTTCCCAGAATATTAGTATGGGGTTTCTTGTGTTTTTAAAAATACATTATTAGTGAACTGAAATAAGTGTAATTGGGTTTTGGGGAAACTTATAAAATTTCCAGTTATTCTGCATATCTGGTAATTTTATGTATTACTTTCAATAAACTAAAATTTTGATGAGGAGACTTCTTTCTTAAACGTGGCCTTAGTGTGGTATTTGTTCATTGTTCCTCAAACACTATTCAGAGGACTTGGAGAGGCTACATAATCATAAAACATCAGAGCTGAAGGGGGTCTTCCACATGACCAGATCTCTAGGCTCTCCCAGTATTTGACAGAAAAGCAAACAGAGCCCTCAGCGGCAGTGTGAAATAGTGTGTCCGCAGTCACAGTTGGTTGTACCGGCTGCATGGTGTGGCTCCTGTCCTCAGACAGGCTACCAGTTTGTCCGTGGGGAGATGGCCTTGTACAGAATTAACTGCAATACGAAGTGGAATGTTGTTGGCAGTCGAAAAGGCACTGCTTTTCTTAAACAAGCCCTCCCCTCCGCCCTCAAATCTTTCCTTGACTCATTGACTACACAGTTACTTTTTATTTCGTCTCTCACCTTTCATTCTCGTTCAGCTGTCTCTAATCAGACCTTTTGTCTTTTTTCCCTTCTACCATAACATGAAAACTCTTCTTTCAAAATTCACAGTGACGTTCATGTTGCTAAATTCAACTGCTCTTTTTTTTGTTGTGTTTTTTTTTTTTCTCAGACCTCATTTTATTTGATCTGTCCTCATCATTTGGCACAATTGCTCAATCCCTTTGGAAACACTTTTACTCAAATTCCAGGGTAATACCATATTTGCCTTGTTTTCCTGTGACATTTTTGAGTACTCCTTCTCAGCCTTCTCTGCCAGCTTTACCTCAACTCCCCCACCTCTAAATATTGGAGGGTCCCAGGGGTCTGTCATTGTTACCTTTCTACCTGTAGCTTTAACATCATATACACGTTACTATCGTGTGTATGTTAATGACTTCGATTTATATATCCGGCCCATACCCCTGCCCTGGGCTTTAGGACTATGTCTGCAACTCCAGGACAATATATCCAATTTGACATACCCACTTGGAACATCTCAAACTTAATGAGTTCAAAACTGAGCTCTTGGGGCTCCTGGGTGGTGCAGCTGGTTAAGGATCCCACTCTTGATTTTGGCTCAGGTCATGATCTCAGGCTCGCGGGATCCATCCCCAAGTCAGGCTCCCTGCTCAGTGTGGAGTCTGCTTGAGATTCTCTCTCTGTGTCTCTGCTCCTCCCCCCGCTAGCATGGGTACTCTCTCTCTGAAATAAATAAGTAAATCTTAATTTTTTAAAAGATTTTATTTATTTATTTGACAGAGCACAAGCAGTGGCAGAGGGAGAAGGAGAAGCAGACGTTTAACCGGCTGAGCCACCCAGGCGCCCCTCAATAAATAAATCTTAAACAAAACAAAACCTGAACTCCTGATATTTCCACACCCCAAACGATCATCATCTGTAGTCTTTCCTGTCTCAGTTTGGGCAACTTCTCAGTTGCCAAAAATGGAGTTTTGAAGCCTTTCTTTGCCCACCAACTCTTTTCTGTCCATTCAGAAATTTTATTGGATATTCCTCAAAAACACAGCCATAATTTGATCACATCTTCCTCTTACACTCCCTCCTTTGTCTAAGTCATTATCATCTTCTTTGGGTTATTGCATTAACTTCTCCTTGCTTCCGTCCTTGCCCTGCTGCAGTGTGTTTTCAACACGGCAGTCAAATCTTATGACTCATATGATGAAAACTCTCCAACTATTAAATCTCTAAACAGTGAGGCTCTCCAACAGTTTCTAGTATTCTTCTTCCTTCTCTTACTTTTCTCCTTACTTTCTTTACTTGACCCACACTGGCCACCTTGCTTTCCTTGAACATTTCAGGCAAGCTCCCTGTTAGAGTCTTTCTCTGACTTACAGGCTTTCTTTGTCTAGAATGTTCTTCCTTAAGTTAGGTCTGCATGGCTCGAGGTCTTTATGCAACGTGGCAAAAGTAAATCCTCCGTAGCTAGTCTGTCTGAAACGTCATATTCTCCTCTTTGCTATCTTGTTTTTCCCTTCTTTGTCCTTATCACTAGCATACTGTATCTTTTATTTATAATTAACATGCTCTATATTTAGTTTATAATGTTAATCACTTTTCCTTGCTAGAATATAAGCACCATGTGGGTAGGGATCATTTGTCAACAGTGTGTCTCCTTCTGTATAGCAAGGGCCTAGAACGGTGTCTGACACATAGTAGGTGCTCAGTAAATGTTTGTTAAATGAATGGATACCTGGGAGTACCTCAGATCGGTCATTAACTTAACATGGGGCAAGTCAGTTCTCTCTATAGATCTATCTCCTTTCCGTATTTTTGAAATGAATTTGGATTGGCTCCATATTTTTAGGCTATCTTAAAACAATAAAGACTTAAATGTATATAGTATCATGGTTCCTTGAAGATTTTTAGAAGAATTCAGCTGCTTAACAGAAAAGTTTGAAAATCATGGTAGGTAGTCCAGGTTTTTATTTTGTTTCTAGGGAATCAAAGTTTGTTTCATTTTCAGCCATGAGTGATAACCACATCAATTCACATAGTTTTTTTTTTTTTAATAAGGAAGATTTCTCTGATAGCAGAGTGCAAGGTGAATTGGAATGTGGTAGGCAGTAGGTGATAAAGAAAGGGGCAGTTAGGATGTTGTTGTGATATTGTTTTTCTACAGTATGATGCAGTAGGAAAGGAGGACCTTAAGTTTCACCCTAAACTCAATAAACCGTTTAACCAACTGAACCACCCAGATGCCCACTAACTATTTTAGATTCTAGGCTACATAGCAGCCGAGCAGTGGTTCTCATATGCCTGGCGCTGTGCTGCCCATACTGTTGAATCTGTTTTAAGAGTAGGCATGAAGCTCCTTTAGGTAATTCAGAGGTACATCCCTCGTTACAACCCACTGAAGTGAAAGCTACATTGTCTTTAATACTGAATTTAAAATTTAATTGTAAAAGATATAATATCATGTTTATTTAAAATTTGAGATTGCAGTCAGCATAGTACCTGGGAGCATCATAAAGAATATAATTGTACATCAATTCTTGGTTACTTTTGACAAGAAAGGAAAGAATAACACCCAAAATAATACCTACAATAGAACTTTGTAACATAGGTAGTCCAGGTTTTTATTTTGTTTCTAGGGAAAATCAGTATCTGCAGTATCAAAATCTGCAGTATCGAATCATGAGCCAAATCAGGTCTTAAAAAAAGTACTTCAATGTGTAGTAAAATCCTGATATGCTGTAATTTTCCCTCAATGAACTATTCTAGAAAAGTTATTTATTCATGTCTCTGAGTTCCTGCTGTGCGTTGGGCCCTGTCTTACTGATAGGAATACATTAGTAAGCAAAACCAACCAAAGCCATGGCCCCTTTTGCCTTTGGTATGCGTCCTAAAATACTCAGGCACTTGTCCAGGAGGATGTTCCTTATGGATAGGTCCTAGTAGTCTGTGCAGAAGCAGGGAAGGAGGCCTTGGTTTAACCAAGCTAGTGATAGAGAATAGAGAATTCACTGTTGTCTGACATTTAAGCTCACATTTGGAAATGCATGTTGTTCAGCACCTGGGATACTTTGAGAGGTGTTAACATCAATAAAATTAATTCTTTCCAATTGAAGTATTTGTAATACTGAATCTCATTCTTTTGAATTTTATTTTTATATTTAAGCAGTAGAGAATAGTGATTTTGGTCATTTATCATTTTAATGGTTTGATCTTTGCTTCTTCCATCTCTAGTAATGATAGCATGTTGGCTGCCGAACGAGGGGACAGAGTCAAAGCAAGCCTTTTTTTCAGGCAGCTTTCCTAGATACGAACATTAGACTGTTCTATATTTTCAGGTACTATAAGTTTTCAAATTTGAGTTCTAGGAGAAGCAGTCACAATAAAAGGGAAGAAGAGAGTAAATTCTTTTTATAAGTTCTATTTTAAAGAAAGAAATAAACAGTGTCTTAACTTTTGTTGGCATTCAATTCACTCAATTGACCTAATCTTGCTCAGCTAATAGTTAAGATATAAATGCTGAAACTTCCTCCAGGCAGCCATGACAACTTTATATTAAGGTGTATACTGACATACCTGATTTTACAATAAACATTCACAGTATGTACAGGTACGTTATATTTGCATCACAAGCCTAGGATGCCATATTTTATTTATGTAAACAGTTTAGAGATTTACTTAAACTTTCTCTTCCTGAAGCATTTGATACTGGCTGCTTCTGTGAAGCATAGTCATAACAGTTAATGTTTATAAAGTGCTTACTTAGTGCCCAGTAGAATATTAATAACTGTATTATGCATGAACTTGATCTCTTTAAAGTCAGGTTTATTGAGATACTGTTTATATACAGTACCGTTTGCCCTATTTAGATGTATAGTTCTATGATTTTTGACAACATATGTAGGTCATAGAACCAATACCACAATCACTATTCAGAACGCTTCCAATACCCCAAACAGTTTCCTTGTTCCCCTTTGTAGTCAGTCCCTTCCCCGCATTCCTAACCCCTGGCAACCACGGATAGGAATTCTGCCCTTTGTGTTTTGCCTTTTCCAGAATGTCGTATAAGTAGAATCATACAGTACATATTTTGAGTCTGGCTTACTTCACTCTCTAATGCTTTTAGATCCATCCATGTGGTGGCTGTATTTCAGAAGTTCATACCTTTGTATTGCTAATAGCATTCCATTGTGTGGACATACCACAATGTGTTTAACCATTCTCCAGTTGATGGACATTTGGGTGTCCAGTATTTGGTGATTCTGACTAAACTGCCATTAATATTTAAGTAGAAATTTTTTTATAGACATATATTTTCATTTCTCTTGGGCATATACCTAGGATTGAGACTGCTGGATTATCTAATAAGTATATGTTTATCTTTACAAGAAACTGCTGAACTGTTTTTCAAATAAACTACCATTTTGCATTCTCACCAACACTGTATGAGAGTTATAATTGCTCTGTATCCTCCCTAGCACTTGGTATTGTCAGGTGGTTTGTTTTTTTTTTTTTTTTTTTTTTTTTAAGTTTTTCTACTGGTATTGTGACTTTAGTTTGGATTTCCCTGTTGAGTAAGGATGTTGAGATTTGTTCTGTGTTTATCTGCCATCTGTATCTCTTCTTGGTGAAGTGTCTATTCCGATTGTTCGACCGTTTTAAAAACTAGTTTGTTTTCTTATGTTTGACTTACAAAAGTTCTTTATTAAACATAGTAGTACATGCAACTGATTTTAATGCTCATAATACTCCTCTGAGGTGGGTACTATTAGCCTAAATCACAGATCAAAAAGTTAGGCCGCAGGATTGTTAAATATGGCCCAGGAACACACAGCTAATAGGTGGCAGAGCTGGGATTTACACCCAAGCGGATTGATTCTAGAACCTTGGCTCAACTGCTTGCCAATTTTTTTTTTTTTTTTTTTTTTTTTTTTTTTGGTGGAGATTGATTTCTTGGGGCTGTAACTATAACCAGGATCCAATTTCTATAGGTGGTAAAACTGCTTATAGGAACACCCCTGAGTAAAGGGGCAGTATATCGTAATAGCAACTCTGGAATCATCTCCCTAGGAACAGCAAAGATACTTGTTGCTGTTGAAGAAGGGTAATTATTTTCACTTTATGTCTCTTACTTCACTTCCATATACTGGTGGTCAAAAGTACTTCTTTTAAATTACTTTCTAAATATCTGCCATTGTCAAGTAACGAGTTACTTTATATAAATGGATTTTCTCAATAGCAGAAGCTTCTCCTTTTGTGTATCCATACTTCATAAAAGATTTCCCACACTTGTTGTTGCCTTTGTCTGTTAAAGGGACATAATCATAATCATCTTAATGCTGACTTCAAGGCACTTAACTGTTTGGTGATATACTAAGGAAGCAGGTAGATCTTACTGACCGTATAGGATGGCTTCAGGTTCCAGGACTTTTAAAGTTATATTCATTTGTAGTTTTACAGGTTTTTATTTTCGTCTTCTCTCATCCAGGCTCCCATTTGTTTGTTCTGACATCATCCTTTCACTATTCCCTCTTTCACCCTTATAACTTCTATTTCTAATTAACTAAAAGATAATCAAATTATTGGGCTTACATGGATATGGTCTAAAATAAATTTCAGCTCTGGAAGACGACTTGGGAGTTTTCCAGTGAACATCTCCTGTGACTGCCCAAACGACCTTTTTTTCTTGTTTGGGATCCAAATAGTCATTCTAAATAAATGAGCTCTAAAGTAAGCTAAACATGACATTTGACAGTAGAAAAAGTGATGTGTTTTTCTTTTTAGCATAACTTTTTATTAATAATTTGTTAAACCATGGGGATTATCTTAGTAAAAACGTAAATCAAATAGTGTTCAGCAGAATGGAATAAATAGGCATTTAATGGGCAGAAAGTCGGTTCACTATCATTACGTTTTGTAGCAGTTTGTAAAGTTCCTGTCTGAGTCAGTGACAGCTTGTCCTCTCAGCTGTACCTCTAGTAAGGCAGAGTAATTACTTCCAAGTAATTAACTAAAGGGAGAAAACCTTGCCAAATCCTATTTACTTTTTGTAAAATATTAAGATGAAGGCTAGCTAGTGAGTAGCACTTTATCATGTAAAGCACTTTTGAAAGTGCTTAATGCTTTCAAGCCATTTTGACCAATTTAAGCTCTTAGAATAAATTAATAAATATTCACCCAGGGAACAGGCTAAGTAGTTGTGCTAACATTGCTGCTGCAGGGGCACCTCGTCAGATGTATGAGGACTTGGAGAACAGAACTTCACTGCCCATATCTTTCGTTGGCTGCCTTAGGATCACCATGTATGGTGCAGCAGGGTGGCTGGCGCATGGGAGGCTTTTATTTGTGGAAATTTTTGTTTGGAAAGTAAAGAAATCTGTGACTATCGCTTGGAAGTAGTAGAATCATGAACCAGGATTGCATTGGTCATTTGTTTAAAATAGAGTTTTATCAAGCTTGCAGTTCCACTTACAGTCAGTTTGCTGTATTATGCTTTAGTTCCTTACTAACCCTGGATTTGTTTTAAATTTTATAAATTGGATTAATTCATACTTACTTTTCCACTGAACTTTGAATTAGAAAATTAGAAAGTAGATTTTATGTTTAGTGAACTTGTAAATTGCATCTGAGATTGTAGTTTGCTAGCTTTCCAGATTACATAGCAGTATACCTCTTTCTTGTAAGGGTTAATGAGTAGCCTGGTTAGACTTATCAGCCCATTGTTAAATTAAAAGCCGGAAAATTTGCTGTCTCCCTTCCATTCCCTCCCACATTGTTTTTCTTTTCGTAGTTTTACTTACTTGATATATTAAGATAATTTTAAAAGTTGAGATTTCATTTTTTAAAACAACATACGGTTTTAATTTTGTTTCCTTGTAGATCCTGATCCCTATTTTTTTGTTGTTAATTTTAAATTATGGTAATTAACATGAGCTGAATAATGGTTTAATCAAAGTAGATCTTGCTCCTTGGCTCCACGTCCCTCCTTTTTCTATACCTCTTCTCTGCTTCTACCTGTAGATTTGCATGTTTGACCTAGCAGAATAATTGGGTCCACAGCAACATGGGCGTGCCTCCCTTAGAAACACTTAGTTTCATGTATGACTCATAGGCTGAAGCACAGACACACCACTTCCCCAATCTACAGGAGCCATTTTAACAGCATAAAACTTGTCGGATTGCTTTTTATTTTCAAGCCCAAAGGACAAAAAGAGAACGGGAATATTTGAAGGTAACTTACTATGATTTTGTGTGTTTGCTTCTGGCTGTTTCCTGAGCTGATAAACGGAGGGTGGCTCTTACCTGTCGAAGAACATGGCTGAATGTGTTCTTTAACTCTCTGAAAAAATGTGTGTAGTCAGTCACATGCCTGATTGCACTTAACTGCTGGGGGGAAACAAAGCATTCAAATTCTGGAAAGTTTTAGATCTTCTTGGAAAAGCATTTTTTATATTTTATATGATCTTTCTTTCTTTCTTTCTTTCTTTCCCTGTATGACTTGAGAATAAAGGAGACTTTTCTTTCTTTTTCATACTACAAAACAAACTTCGGTCAAATTTTCATTTAAAAAGATCTAATTGTATTTGTGGGGATAGCCAGAAAGTTAGAGTTAAGTAAACTGTACGATTCATGTGTGATACGGGTGTTAAGAAAAAAATTCAGAGGCACTGGTTTTGTTTTGGCATTTTGGTTAAAGGGAAGTCTGGGGACAACTCAGTCATAGGTGTTGCTCGTTGACTGTTCTGTCCTTTTCTTTTTCCGTAAGTTAATGAAATGATACTAAATGTTAATTCTTGAAAACTAAATAGAAGTTTAAGGAAAATGAACAGTCATTTAGATAATAAGTAAAAGTAGTTATTAAATAAAGAGGAAGAATGATAGAACAGTTCATTTACCATTAGAAAAAAATAATAAAGTTTTATAATTCACACTGAAAACTTACTCTGAGAAATAACATTCGGTGCATGACTAGCTTCTGAGAAAACATGTAGTAGTTCAGTTTGTGTATGAAGAAAAAGTAAAGAGTACTGGCCTTCCTTCTATATTACTGTTTCTAAAATTTGTTTGTTTTGAAGAAGAAAAGTAATACCTTTTGTATGAGAGAAAAGATTGCTCAGTCTTTTCCTGGAATATTTATCATCATTGAATTTATGAAGTTCTGGCTGGAATATCCTCGTGTGCCTTGAAGTTGTAGGTCCTCTGGGAAGCTAGGTGTAGTAGTATTTTACTTATGAAAGCTATTTATGAAGCTAAAATTTGAGTGAAAGTAAAAATTGAATATTTAGTGATTATGAATAACATTTTTGGAAACCAAAAAGTCGTATTATTGACTCTAATGATATTTAGCTAGTTCCTTGGAAATTTGCTGTTAACTTTCTAAGTGCTTGAAGACCTATCAGATAAAAGGGAAGATATAAAGGCAGTTAGTTATACTCTTGGAAAGGATCGTTATATTAACAGATCTCAATTCTGTGGTTTTGCAGAAAAGGCATAGCAGACATTTTACCAATTCAGCTCTGAGCCATTTGCTATCATCTTTGTTTGCATCTTGCTGGTTTAGTCAGCCTTTGAGTAAGTAGAGGCTGTATTTACTTCTACTCTGGTCTGTGTGAAAAATCTAATGAAACCGTTTTACCTTTTTTTTTCCTTTTAAGTTTTTAAAAGCCAGTGACCCATGAGAGAAAAATCTAGCGGATTGATTCTAGAACCTCACAAGTAACTAAATAATTAAGATTGTATTTATTAAAAGGAAGTAGAAGAATTTAGTTTCTTAAAATTAAGGGGCCGTTATAATTTAAATAAAATTGGTACGGGTCATATATTTCAGCCTCGTACCCGTGTGACAAAGACTGAAGTAGGACTTCAAGGTGAAGGGAAGGGGGGAAAAGCATGGAAGCAAGGGAAGGCCGGAAAGACTTACTTAGTGGTCTTCTTCCCAGCCTTTTCCTTTCGTAAGTGTGAATGTAAGTTTAGATCGAGTCATCAGAATTAAACTTAGAATTACCCATTCAAAGAACTGGAGCAGTAAAAATGACTGAAGATCATCCCAGGGCCTCACTTCTGTAGCTGAAGACACAGGGGCCGGAGGGGTCTTGTGACTTGCTCAAGGTCGTGGGGCGCTGCGTGGCTGGGCTTCCCTCCTGGAGCTGCTCACTGCTACTCCACACGAACAAGTGATGCTTTGTTTGAAATGGGCTCTGGTTCCTTAAGAATAAATAAAACCTTAATTAAGTTGCTTGGTGATAATTTTGGTAGTAAGATGCAACCAAATGATTCTGAAAATGTGTTCAAACAAGTTTCCTTTTTCATCAGAGAGAAGATGATGCATTTGTTTAATTTCTACCACAGCTTGTTTTCATTATTAGAACTTTTTCATAGTTGAAGCATTGTTTGTGACATGGCTTGTTTCAGATGGGTCTAGGGGAGATGGAAGTATAAGGAGTTGGGAATTTACTTTGAACTTCTAGATACAAAGACAAGTTTATTTCTGCCTTAGTTCTATCTCCTGTTCTTTCAGGAAGGCAAATACTGTTTTAATATGATGTCTTATTCTATTAAAGTGTGCGTGTGTGTGTGTGTGTACGTGTGTGCGGTAAAACTTTGCATATGAGTTTACAAAATCTAGACGTCTCTAAACTCTGACATTATACTCATCTTGAACTGAAACTTTCCAGAATTAGTAATCTCATTCCATTTGTTTGTCATATCTTCTCATCTGGGAGTTTACTATACATACTAGGCACTTTAAAGTCTTTGTTAACTTTTTGATGTATTGTATTGGTGTGGTTGAAATTTACTTTAGATCTACTTTCTTTAAGTCTGAAATTTGGTGTTTTCAAATTACTTTGCATGTAACTGTTGAATCTCCTAAGTCTCTAAGTCCTCTAAGCGAATTCACTATCAGACCCTCCACAATGTGGTTGTCATTGTCCTAAAGAACAGACAGCATAGAAGCCGCTAGAAAACATGGACTCTCTCCTCACAAACTTAGATTCTTACTGGGAAAACAGGGCGTGGTAGCATCGGGTTAAATAAGGATGGAACCAAACCACTGAGAAGTTAACATTCAGGTTCATACTATTTGCCTAGACGTGAAACATGACTGAAACTTATAATAGGGAAGAGTATGGCTCTTTAGGAATAATCGGTATTGAAGAATGCATAGCGTTTGCCTAGGTTAATAAGAACAAGAATGTAAGCTCTTTGAGGTCAGAGATGTTTTATTTTATTTTTCTGTCTTTTTGAACCTTTGACAAAAGTACTGAGCACATAGGAATACAGTTACAAGTTGCTGCCTCAAACCCTCGGCTACTCAGCTGGGCAGATTCTGGTAAAGTTAGGGATGGCAAACCTTTAAAAGGTATGTGGCCCTCAGCTTCCTCTGTCTGGTGTCTGCACATCATAACCATTCAAAGAAAGAATGAACACCTACCTGGTAGTATATGTTTTAAAGCAGTAATTTTCAACCTTTGGTGTAATAGACAATCACCTGGCTCCAACCCCAAAATTCTGATTCATTAGGCCTAAGGTTTGGCTTATCAGTCAGCATTTTTAATAATTACCCTAGATGATTGTGGTGCAAGTGCTTGTAGGCCACACGTTCAGAAAAAGAGTACAGGTTTGGGAGCCATCAATCAGTTACTTAGCAGTTTAATATTTGAATTTTTAAGCAACAGGGTTATTTTGAAGGCTGCAGCCTCTAGTAAGTCAAGAAAGTGACTGGAGTAGTTTATTATCTACATTGGAACTTACTCAGCCTCCTCTCCCTACCCCAGTTACTCCTTTCTTTATTCCATTTTTTGCTCTTCTGTGTCTTTCCACTTTGTGGCTCTCCCTTTTTCTGCTTCTCTAATTCTGCTTTTCTTCCTCTCTCTCCCAAGCCCATCACTGTATTGACCACAGTAAATAATTAAGCTAATTATTTTTTTCCCAAATGTTATTAGTCCATTCTTTATCTCAGCGAACCATCACTCTCCCAGTGCTAGTTTTTTTAGTACCATCTGGTACTTCATGGCATCTCTCTTCATTCCCTTATCCTTGGGTTTCTAGGTAAAACATTCCCTTCCTGATTTAAGGTAGCATTCATAACCTTTGAAAATCCTTTTCTCCTGAGAAGTACACTATTATTATTTGCAATTGTTTGAGTCTAGGAAAGAGGTTTTTTTGTTTTGTTTTGTTTTGTATTTTAAATACCGTGTGATGCTTGGATATGATTTTTGAGGTTTCTTTGGACCTTTAACTCCATCACTGATTCCATATTTGTAGGCTTTACCTTATATTGCATCCCATCTAATGGGACATAGCTGTTCACAGACTCTTGTAGGGATGAGAACAGTCCATCAGTTGAATGGTCTGAAAATAATTATTGCTTCCATTGTTTGGCTAGAATATTTTGTTCCTTTGCTTAGGAGCTGCTTTGTGTGGATAGTAGAAATTGAATTAGTAATATCATTGAGTCAGCTGAAACGATAAGGGCAGCTTTCAACTATAGGAGCAATCTCTTTCTCCCATTACTATGAGAACCTACGAAAGAGAAAGTTTTTTGTGTCACCTCTGTCTTTGTGTCTTGTCAGATGGTCTGTGTACATCACAGTAAAAGTAACTCTTGATCTATATACTACAACTCTTGAGGCATTTCACGCTTTATGAAAAATATAACTTGTGTGCTGTTTGCTTTGTTAGCAGAGAGGAAGAAATTAGGCACCTGAGTTTTGGTCGTACAAATTTCTGTGCAAACACATTTTGATTTCTTCTCTGCCAGTTACAAATATCTGAATTAGAAAACTTGCCCTAAACTTCTCTTCTCACTTTCATTCTTTTACCCCTGTAGGAATTCAGAACTTTTCTCTCATTTGCCCTTTCATTGCTGAGTAGCAGGTGTCCGCTCTTGTGTCTGTATTTTACAGCCTGAGATAAATGGCTAGCGTAAAAAAAAAAAAAAAAAAAGGTAACTGTAAGCAATATGAATGCCTTCTAGAGTTTGTTTGAAGACTGATTTAAGGATTTTTGTATTAAAAAGCTAACAGTGATATATGCACATTATGTTGAAAATCTGTAATGAAAAGCAGCCTCCCTCCTTTTTCCCTTACCTGCTGCCCAGAGGCAGCTGCTTCTTAGAGAAGTTTTTTTGGTTTTTTTTGTGTTTTTTTTTTTTTAATTTGTTTTCTTGGATCTATCCTTGTCTCATCTTCTTCCCTATATAATAGAAGTTCTTCAAGGTAGGAGGAAAAGATAAAAAGTCATGTAAAATTCATTACCTTTGTGATGGATGTCTGATCATATAGGAGGCCTTGAGTTTGTGCAGAGTTGTACGGTATAATTTTTAAAATATGTAAATTTAGGAAAATTGGTTATTTTTATGTTTTAGAAAATAGTCTTATGAACGGTGAAACTAAAACTATAAATATGAGGTGTTGAATTAATAACTGTTTATGTACATCTTATTTTTTATATCAAAATACTAAAAAATACTACATAGAAGCTTAGTATTGTAATGGGGCAATTCATTCTCTCTTTTTTGTTTTAAAACTGAAATGTGCATGTAGGAGACTATATAAAACATATACAGTTGGATTGTAATTACAAAGTGTTTACCTGTTATACAACAACCTAGGGTAAGTAGGCTCATTATGTTAGAAGTCCCCTACTGCTGCCCCATGTTTGTTTTTTCTTTAAAACAATTACTATCCTGACTTTTGTGATAACCTTTTCATTAAATTTTTACCCCTTTGAACTTCATGTAAATGGAATCACACCATATATATTCTGTAGTGTCTTGCCGCTTTCATTCAACTCCGTGAGATTTATCTTAGTTTTAATTGCCATGTTGTATTCCCTTGTCTGTCTAGACCAGAATGTATTTACTCTCTCTTGCTGATGACATTAGATTATTTCCAGTTTGGGAACATTCTTGCACATGGTTCATGGAACATATGTGCAGGAGTTTTCTGAGGCAGTGTCATCACACTGAGGTCTGAGAGTTGTTTACAAAGTGTATGGACAGAATGGCTAGTTCAAGATCATTTAGAGTTCTTCATTATCTTCCCTAGGACCAGATGCCTGCCACTGATGCCTTCTTACCCATTCAGCATCTTACTATGGTGTATTGTCCTGGGGGGTAAAATCCTCGAGGACCCTAAACAGGTGGGCAATTGATGCATTGCAGAGTAAGTTGTAGACATCAACATATTTAACCACTAAACAGTTTGCCATGCCTGTCATTTATTAACTAGAGTTATTGCAAACAATTTTGAGTTAAATTTTTAATAGAATAATGTGTGAGTAAACTCTACATCATAAAATATGTTAACTGCCTGCTTCAGTGAAAGATTAGCTCGATTCAGAACTAAGTTGTACGACTGTATGTCTGTACCATATAACTAATAAGATGGCTCTCGCCATTCTTCTGATGGATAACTTCCACTGAGATCCATTAACAAGTTGGAGCTATCGTTTGCTAGAAACAATTTAGTATTTAGAATTGTCGCACATTCAAATATTATTCAAGAACACATTTCAGGGGCGCCTGAGTGACTTAGTCAGTTAGGCATCTACCTTTTGATCATGTCATGATCCCCGGGTCCTGGGATCGAGTTCTGAGTCAGGCTCCCTCCTCAGCAGGGAGCCTGCTTCTCCCTCTGTCCCCGCCTCTACCACATGCGTGTGTGCCTGCTCTCCTCTCTCTTTCAAATCAATAGAATCTTTAAAAAACACATTTCAGAACAAAAAGATTCATAAGACACACAATTGATAGAGTATTAATCGACATTATTGATAAACCTCAATAAGCTATTACCCCAAATTAGACTTTTGCATCTAACCAGATTTATTGACATAATCAATGTTTTCATCTCGCTTCCTTCAAATTCTTACTATAATGATAGCAATTCCTATATCTTTAGTGATTTTTTTTGTTGTTAGGTTTGTAAAGTTTAATAAGATAATTGTGGGAATTGCAATTAAAAAAGTGAAAACATAGATCTTAATCCAGGTTTTTGCTTTCATAATGATCTCTTGGCTCTCTTTTCTAAGATTGTCCCCACGGTGTATATTTAAGTAGTGTCAGAGATGGCAGGGACAGAGAAGAACAAATGAAAGTAGAAGTCCTAGGATTTTATAGTAAGAAGGATTCTTGTAAGTCAGGTAGTTGAGGAGTCTCCTGAACTTTTTTTTTTAAATTCCTTTTCATGGGGCGCCTGGGTGGCTCAGTCGTTAAGGGTCTGCCTTGGGCTCAGGGCCTGATCCCAGGGTCCTGGGATCGAGCCCCACATCAGGCTCCTCCGCTGCGAGCCTGCTTCTTCCCCTCCCACTCCCCCTGCTTGTGTTCCCTCTCTCGCTGGCTGTCTCTCTGTCAAATAAATAAATAAGATCTTTAAAAAAAAATTAAAAAAATAAAATTCCTTTTCAATCTGTATAATTTACTGATTTATTCAACAATTATTTATTATCTGTTAGGCATTATTCTTGATGCTGGGGAATATATCAGTGAACAAAACATAGAAACTTTGTTCATCAATTATATACATATACTCTATTAACTTCCATTTAAAATGTATTCCAATGTACACAAAGATTGGAGAAAGTTACAGATACATTAGTGGTCCTCAAAGTGCTTTTGGTGATATGCTAAGATGAAGAAAGCATACTTGAACTTACGTTTTTAACAGCTTTATTTTATCAAGGAAAAAAATGTATCCCAGAGAGTTTTCTTTTCAATATACCATTCTTCTGAGAAAGGATCCCTGCAAAGGGCATTTAATAAATAATAATAGCCCATCCTTGTAAAGAATTTGTATGTTAACAAATATAACCCATGGAAACAAAAGCTCTTTGTGGTCCTCAATAACTTTTAAGAATATAAATGGATCTTGACACCAAAAGAATGTTGCATGATTACAACCAGTGTTTTAAATATCATTCTTACAGATTTTTTTTCTGTTCTTAAATTCTATTTAGGAAACTATGGTTAAGTAACGTGCCTAAGATTGGGTAATTTAATAGATCACTGATACAGCGTTTGATTTAGTCCTTTCTCCTATTGATAATAAAGCAGAGTTTTACATAAATTAAATCAGAGTTTTTTTAAAAATCACGTGTTCTAAACCAGAGCTAGAATAAAAACATTAGTTTGGAAGTTTTTTCCCAATGATGAAGATAGAAGATCACTTTTACCATATATTTATTTGTGCCCCTCCAAGTTCTTTCCACAAATAACAGCAAAAGTCACTAAAATTGGGCTCAGTCGCTTAAGTGTCTATCTTTGGCTCAGGTCATGATCCCAGGGCACTGGGATAGAGCCCCAAGTAAGGCTCCCTGTTCAGCAGGGGGGTGTCTGCTTCTCCCTCTACTTCTGCCCCTCCTCCTGCTCGTGTGCACCCGCCCGCTCACTTCTCTCTTGTTTCTCTCTCTCTCTCTCTCTCTCTCCCTCCCCCCCCACTCCCTCTCTCCTTCTAAAATAAATAAAATCTTTTTTAAAAAGTTGGGGACAGGCACCTGGGTGGCTTAGTCAGTTAAGTGACTGTCTTTGGCTCAGGTCATGATTCTGGAGTCCCAGGATCGAGTCCTGAGTCGGGCTCCCTGCTCAGTGGGGAGTCTGCTTCTCCCCCTGACCCTACCCCCTCTCATGCTCTCTTTTTCTTTCACTCTCTTCGTCTCAATAAATAAAATCTCTCAAATAAATAAATTAAAAAATTGGGGAGAGTATTAAGTTATTATATTTATATTTAACACATTATCAGTTACTAATTACAGTGATTATACAAATATGTAATATATATTTAATATAATTATATTTATGTTTAATTTATTATATTTAATGTTAAAATATTAAACTTTTTTTTAAAGATTTTATTTATTTATTTGACAGAGAGAGAGGGAACACAAGTAGGGGGAGTGGGAGAGGAAGAAGCAGGCTTCCAGTTGAGGAGCCTGATGTGGGGCTCGATCCCAGAATGCCGGGATCACGCCCTGAGCCGAGGGCAGATGCTTAATGACTGAGCCACCCAGGCGCCCCTAAAATATTAAACTTGCTAGTAAATGAATGCAAATTAAATGAAATTACTTTTGCCCATCATATTGACAAAAATCAAAGTACAGTGGGATGGTGAGAACACCATTAAATGTGCCTGCATTAACCAAAAAGCCTTCTGGAGAGCAATTGACTTACATCAAATGCTTTGAAAATGTACCTATCTTTTGACATAATAATCTCAGTTGTAGCACTCTATCTTAAAGAAAATGTAAGGATGGGAACAGAGATGAAACTATGAGATACTTAAACCACTGGTTTTTAATAGAGCAGTTTATGAACTTTATACCCTTTATATCTTCTCAAAATTTGTTTTCTTTATACTCTTAAAAATTATTGAGGATCCCAAAGAGCTTTTATTCATGTGAGTTACATGTATCAGTATTTACCAATATTAGAAATTAAAACAAAATTTAAAAATATTGACACATTAATTTCCTAAAAAAAATAACAAACTCATTACATGTTAACTTAATTATTTTTATAAAAGACAACTGTGCTTTCGAAAACAAAAACTATCAAAAGGAGTGCAAATCTTTAATCTTTGGCTCAACAGAAGAGAGCTAGATTTTCAGATCTGCTTCCACATTAAATCTGTTGCCATATGTTGCCTTTGTTGAAGAATGTGAAGAAACTTTGGCCTAATACAGATGTCTAGTTGGAGGAGGGAGATGTATTTTAATAGCCACTCCAGGTAATTGTGGGTTTTACACACCGAAACTCAACAAATGCTCGTTTCTTAAAAGTTAATTCAGAGGATCTCTGAAACCCTGTCAGTGAACTTTTTGTCCTCTGTAACATTAAAATCGATTGGTCTGTCTTGCACTTTGAAGAAATAATGTTTTCCTGAGACAAGATTTTATAACATCACTCATTGGTCATCTGAGTATTCCGAATGTTGACCTAATATTTTTAAAAATCACATTTTTTAAATATTATACCAGTCTTATCAAAAAAGTCTTTTAAGTATTGGAAAGCTAATAAGCCCAAAGTAGTGTACATAAGTTTTCTAAAATTCTCATTTTCAGTCGAAAGCTCGCATTTTATCATCAGTGACAAATGCTGTTAGTTGTTTTCCCTGAAGCGACAGGGTCACTTTCTTTAGTTTTGGGGGCATGTCTGACAAATATCCAGTTATGAATAATAAATAGTTCTTTGAAGTAACAATGGTGTTCTGTGAAAAAAGCAGCTAGTTTAGCTCACAACGAAAGTAATTAGTGGAGAGCCTGGCTGACTCAGTCGGTAGAGCATGCGACTCTCGATCTCAGGGTCGTGAGTTCAAGTTCCAAGCCCCACATTGGGCATGGAGTCTACTTTAAAAACAAAAAAAACAAAAAAGCAAAACAACTTATTGGTGCTTTTTGTCAAGACAACCATTCTATTTTAGAATTCGACGGAAGGACCTTGTGTGTATTTCCCATTTTATCACTCACAGTGTTAAAAGGCATGCATTTAATGGTTGAAATTTAAGAAAAGAAATAGTTTTACTCTTCATCAAGGACATTTTTAAATGAAACTGCCTCTTTTAAATGTGAGTGCCTCGTGGTAAAGAATACAATGACTAGTAAGGTTTGGTGATAGAGCCTGATTCGTGCTAAGGCGCTAACATTTACATCCACCTTTGCTTTTGCACTATTAGTGTAAATGTGAACACGGTGAGAAAAGGCAGGTAGTACCCTAGTATTACTGTGAAAATAGTTTTGACCTCATGAACTCTCTGATGAAAAGGGTTCTGGATCCTCTGTGGGTCTGAGGATTGCATTTTTAGGAACACTGTAATACGCCAACACTAGAAATAGCCCAAAATGGGGCTTGGTTAAATAAGTGATGGTACTTCTATGCAATTATATGATAGGAATATAAATTTGTGAAAGTTTATGTTAAATATGAGCTCATCATACAGTATTTTTCTATGTTGGGTGCCTCTCTCATGAGGAAATCAGCATTTCTTGAAGAAAGTGAAAGTGTTGATTCTGACCCTCCACCTTTCCCTTTAGTTGGTGATTTTGTGATTAAGGAACGGGAAGTTAAAAGGCAAAGAAGGCAGTTGCTGGCTTCTCTTCCAGTCTGAGGGATTTCTGTGTACTGACTTTGAGTTTAATTTTCAGTTAAAAGGAATTGGCAGTGGTATCAATCATTTTTAAATGCTTTATAGAAATAGGTGAAACATGCCTTCAAATTCACTTCTTCCTTGTAGATTCACTTTCTCATTTGGTATTTTCTGATTTACATTTTCTTATTGTGTTGTTGTTTATTGGGAGAACTTTGAGTTGCTATATATTACTTAGCTTCAGAGTGAATTAAAGAAGCAAGTTTCTAAAACAAACATAGCCAGACATTTTCTCATTGCAGTTTAGAACATCCTGCTGATGGAACATTCACTGTGTTAGTGGTGGCTGTGGTGTAGCCTACACCTTTTAGGCAAGTCAGAAAAAGACCGTTAGGGTTAGACCTCCAGGCTTCTTGTTAAGATTTCCACACATGGTGTTCTTAAGGGGAACCATCTATGTTCTGCAGAAAGTCAGAATACTTTTCGTGAGAGGCATCATTGAAGATAGGCTGCTATCTGGATCTTAGATATTTCTCTTTGTCATAATGGAAGCCTGATAACCATGACTTATCTTCAGTAATAATATTTTTCTAAACGCTAAGTTCTAGGGAATGTTTGTGTCCAGATAATCTTTGTGTCTATTCAAAATTTTGTGTCTTGTTAAAGTATGCTGGGAGAATATATATGGTATGATACTATTTATATAAAGTTTAAAATGTACCACACAAAACACATACTTACATATTAGAGCCTAAGGAAAAATAATGTGAAGATTTTAGATTTAAATTAGAGTAATTAATTAGAATTAATGTTATGTGTGTTTTTTTTAAAGCCTTTATTTTCCTTTTTAAAAAAGACTTATTTATCCTAGGTGGGGAGAGAGAGCCAGGGGTGGGAGGGGCAGGGGAGAGGGAGAGAGAGTCTCAAGCAGACTCCCCACTGAGCTTGGAGCCCAACATGGGGCTCCATATCACGACTCTGAGATCATGATCTGAGCTAAAATCAAGAGTCGGATGTTTAACCAACTGAACCATCCAGGTACCCCAACGTTATGTGTGTTTTAATTTGAGAGACATTTTGAAACAATTTGCACTTGGAAATGGATGATTTACTTTGTAAATGATCTTACTGAAAATGTTTTATGAAATGAACTTTCTAAACTAGATGTTCTATTTGATCCTTTGATCTGTGGATCAGAGACAAATTTATGTATTGTTAAAGGATAATTCACAACCTTTTAGTCTCAGGAGTAAACTGGAAGGAAGGTGTAATATACACCTGCCCTTGGTAGAATCAAACAGTTGCACACCATTGGTAGCATATTTGATTTTTGAGAAGTTGGTGGACACTAGATTCTTAGATGCTATGAGATTTTCCATCATATTTAGGGTGATTGACCAAGCATCAGAGCCAGAGGCCGTGGGAAGGGAACTAATTTGTATAAGGAAATGGATACTTCCTCTGGGGTTCAAGGAGCATTTATTCCTGGATATTGGGGACAATTGAGGTAATAAATTTACAAGAGCAGCAATGTACTAAAGACATGCTAGGAAGGCACTAATAACTCTTACACTCTTGGAAAGAATGAACTAGATCTTTCCACTGAAAAATATGGGGTAAGAAATTGTTTTCCAAGCCACTCATTTAAGCACTGTTACTTATTTTAGGAGGATGGTGCCCTGCTTAAGGTTGACTATTAAGTGCATACTAAGTTCTGTTTCGAAAGGAGGTCACAGGAAGCTCTACATGGGCTTATGTGTAGTAAAATATTGAGTTATTCTGAACATGACCTAGAGAGGAATAGCACTGAATCCTGGTGAAATGGTAGTTGTGGTAGCTTATAGCTTAGGTAAGAATTGACTGAGATGAATGGAGAAGATTGCGTCCAGGATTTTATAGAATATGAGGCATATGAATGATGAATTGAGGTGATTCTTAAGAATTGTAAGTTTGGAAGGCGGCTAGGCATGATGAAAAGCAAGCACCTCTGTTTTAAGTTATAAGTAATTGGAAGTTTGCTTAAAGTGACTTAGAGCAGTAAGAATTTACCTCTTGAGAACAGATTTTTATTTAGTTTGTGTACAGTTGAAGAGTTGAACATAAATGGGTAAATAATGTTAGCCAAGTTTTGGATATATAGGGAAGTGGGCAAGGGAGCAGAGTTAGTTTGGTTGAGGGGGGACGCAGATTATAATCTGGGAAGAGTAGTGACAAGAAGCGATGGTGACCAAAGATCAAAGAGACAAGTTATCTGCCCTGCTTTGTTTTGAATCAATTACTGGAAGGTTAATTTTTAAGGTGGTACTTATCTTTCACTTATCTAAGTGGTCAGGTGTTATTTATCTAACCTGTTTGAGGGCTTATTCTATTGTTCAGGCACTTGATTTTTTACTCAGTCATTGTGGTCTTCAAGTCTTAATTTGTAAAATGTTTGCTCCTAAGGATACTTATTCAGAAAACTATAATAATGAGTTATTGTGTGCATAGTGAACTTAGATCCGAACCTCAAAATACCTTTTTATTTGCTCTGTTTTCATAAACACTCTTTACCATTCCTATGTTATAGTTGACCATACTTTGATACATTTTCACATCAACTATTGGACTATTTATAAAACAAGACATAAAGATGTAGCAGAGAAGGCAGGAAATACTTGACGTTTGTATGCCATATCTTGTTCTCTGCTTCCTGTCAGTTAAACCACGATGGGAGGAACAGAGACACAGATGTACAATTGCTGCTTTAATTTCCCATTAGGGAGACCCGTTAAATATAAAGCTTGTTTCATTAGACTTTTGTCACTTGTTGATTCTAGATATGTTGTAGGCTTGTTTTGTATGATATGGATTGTATGGATTACAGTTACATGTTTGATGTAGAAAATGTAACTTTTTACATAATTATAAATGTGTTTAGTTTTGTGAAATTTTTGTAGGTCATAAAGGATTGGCTTTCAAATTTGTATATGTGATGAACATTCAACATGAAGTGATAAGCTCCTATTTTGATCTTGAAATTTTAGTATTTAAGGATAAATTTATTTTTGTATTTTGGGATATCCAGATTCTTTAAAACGTTGAAGGTGTTTTATGGTACAACTTTAAGATGACAAAAGGGATATCATAGAGCTTGACTTATTCAAGAAAATACAGTAGATGGAAGAACTAGGATTTGAATGCATGTTTTGTGATACTAGTGGGTCCTGTGTCCTTTTAGGAAAAAGTTTGTTTCCATTAAATTCCTATTGTACTTATTATTCATATTATTCAGTGATTCAGACTTTTAAGTTTACCTTTGCCCATTCTACCTGGAATATCCCTCCTCCCCTTTCCCCCTCACATTATCTCTGCTTTTAAAAAAGAGGTGCTACTTATGCCTAAAGAAATGGTCCACATGTCACTTCCTTGTGCAGTTTCTCAGGTTCTCACAGGTGTTTATCTCTTTCTCATTATTCCTTTAACACTTGGTTGACTTAATTACTTACATTGTTTTATAGTTACCTGTTTACATACTATTTTTCTTGTTTTAGGCACTGAACTACTACTTTATTTTTGTATACCCAGTACCTAAGACATAATAGATTTTATAAACATTTCTTAGAGGAATAAATACGTGCTTGATATTTCTTTTCTTCATTCTAGAAACAAAATCTGATTAAAGAACTACAGTGTGATTCTTTCTTAAAATATTCCTTTATGGTTTATTTGTAAGAAACAGTTTCATTATGAGATTTCTTTCCTGCTTCTGCCTTCCCCTTGTTTTTGCTATTTATAGAAATGAAGTATCTTAATGAAATTATTAGTGTTTTCAGCATAGGTGAAAGTGGTGATTATTGGTTCACTAAAAAATGTAGCTGGGAATACCTTAGTTATCATTGATTGCTGAACATCAGAAATCTTTTGCTTTTGTCTTTAGATTAATCTGGAGAAGATGTCTGGCTCTTCATTACAGTTTTCCTGATTTCTTCGCTGAATAAAAGGAATAATTCCCTTTACTACTTCTGGCTTCTCCCTGTATTATTTTCTGTTTTTGTTTCTAAGTCTTATGTACCTCAGTGATTTGGGGCTTCTAAATTACAGTCTTTCAATGTCAATGTCAAATAAAAAAGAAATAAAATAAAAATAAATAAATTACAGTCTTACTATCAACAAAGCAAGATTCTTTAAAAGTAGGATTTTAGTTTACACCTGTCTATTCTAGGAATGTTTTTAAAAAGTTCATGTAGTAACAGTTTTTCCAGCTGAAAATTGATGGAGGTTACTATCTTATTTTTAAAAATCAAATTTAAATGATCAGATAAAAAATAGTCAAATCTGAGGATTCAGATCTGCTTTTTAAAGCTTAAAGGAAAAATTATGAAGCTATTATGAATTTCATTTCCTAAGGAGTTTCAAAAGAACCAATGAAGTAGTTCTTATGTTTATTAAAACCTGTCTTAAAAAAAGAAAACTGACTTAGGCTAGACATGTGGAAAATAGTTCATGGGGTTGTTGAGTGTTCTTTTACATGTGGGACTTCCCATTTTTGCACCATTTGTTGGTGGTATTTGTGTGTTTGTTTTTTTCTGTGTTTGAATTAGAAAGTACATGTATATATGTTGCTTTGAGCGTAGTCATTAAAGCCCAGCACACTGGTGAGTACATCACGTAAAAGTCTGAAATGCTAAGGCAGACATAGGGACACACTAATGTTTTATCATTTTAATGAAGAATTACGGTAAGGAAGTGTTTTTTATTAACAAAAGACAGTGTCCTTTGATCTTGTGGCCTAATTTGACTTGCCACACAACGTACTTTTAATAGCTTTTAAATTACGTTAATAAAGGACATACAGAAACAATTTATGTTAAGTCTTTTGTTCTCAAGTAGCTTGTAACCTTGAGAGATGGGACATAGTAAATAATTATGGGATAACGTGGGAGAATAAGCTTTGTGTCTACTCCTGCTGTGTGACGTATATTATTGTGATTAGCATTTGTCCTAGCTGGTAGACTGTGATGGCTCATAGGGCAACACCGCATCTTAGCCACTGCCTTTTCCCTGTCCCTCTCCCTTACCCACCAGAATGTGGCAGATAGGTCTCTTTGAGTGCTCCTTAAATAAATAAAAGAATATAGATAGTACTGATATGATTTCTGAAGGCCATCTAGTATATAGAAAAAGACAATATGGGGAGAATTTCCTCTTCTTCATTGAAGTGTTTATATTTGTAAAGAGAATGCTTTTTAAAAATCCCAATAAACTTTCTTGTTGTCAAATTTCAATTCAAAGTCAAAATAAAAATTAAAGTGAAATAGAGGCCCTCAGGTTATCTCGATCTAGGTTAATCAGCTTTGCCCTGAAGAACCTGCCTTTGGATTTAGCTGTAGTTCTCCCCCATCTCCACCCTCGCCCCAGGTTTCCTTTTCCCTCTCCGTGTGTACTTACAAATTGTCTTAAAGGTGCAGTATTTCTCCCACAACTGTTACTGTTAGAGTAGGAGAGGTCACATTTTCTGTGCCCAGTTGTTGGGGGTTGGGAGATAGTGGGAGATAGACATGGAAGGAGAGTGACAGATGTTTCCACTCCTGGTGTAAGATAACAACCTGTATTGCCTGACAACCTCACATTTTTAATGTAGACTGTTTTGAGGGTGAAACAGTGTTTTCATTAAGATCATTAGATTAGATCAAGAAACAACAAGCATTGATGAAGATGTGGAGAAAAAGGAACCCTCACGGCTGGGAATGCAAACTGGTACAGCCACTGTGGAAAACAGCACGGAGGTTCCTCAAAAAGTTAAAAATAGAACTGCCCTAGGATCCAGTAATCACACTACTGGGTATTTACCCCAAAAATACAAAACACTAATGCAGAGTAACTCAGAGGGACACATGCATCCCTGTGTTTATTATAGCATTATTTACAATAGCCAAATTATGGAAGCAGCCCAAGTTCTCATCAGTAGATGAATGGATAAGGAAGTTGTGGCGTCGTGGAATATTACTCAGCCGTAAAAAAGAATGGAATCTTCCCATTTGCAACAACGTGGATGAATCTAGAGAGCAATAATGCTCAGTGAAATAAATCAGTCAGAGAAAGGCAAATACCATATGGTTTCACTCATGTGGAATTTAAAAAACAAAACCATGAACAAAGGAAAGAAAAAATAGAGACAAATTACAAAACAGACTCTATAGAGAACAAACTGATGGTTACCAGAGGGGAGGTGGGTGGAATGATGGGTGAAATAGGAAGAAGAAAAAGGTAACTAGATTAGAAGCCCCGCCAAGGCAGAAGTTTTGGTCTGTTTTGCTCACCGCTGTATTTGTAGCATCTAGGCCAGAGTCTTGGCATATCGTAGTACTCAGTGGATATTTGTTGAATGCGTGAAAAGGTGAATAAGCATGAGCTGAAGGCAGACATGTGCTCAAACTCTCCGAACACGTTGAGCACTCATTTGGCAGCTATTAATCATGAACCATCTGTGTAAGCTGGGGAGTGTGGTGGTGACCGTGCCCAGGTCCCTGCGCTTATGTGGTTGGCTCCCCTGATCCTTGTATCCTTGTATAAATAAAGTGATGGGAAGACTAAGTAACACATAGTGAAGTACTTAGCAGAGGGCCTGGCACACAGAAATGGTAGCGATTACTTTCTTCCACATATTTATTTTGTAATTCGTCATCATTTCTTTCTGAAGCTCTTTGAGGATAAGTGTCATGATTTTTTGTGTCTTTCTAAAGATATCAGTGGTTGGGGTGCCTGGGTGGCTCAGTTGGTTAAGTATCTGCCTTTGGCTCAGGTCATGATCTTGGTGTCCTAAGATGGAGCCCTGAATTGGGCATCCTGCTCAGTGGGGAGTCTGCTTCTCCCTCTCCCTCTGCCCCCGCCCCCGCTCATGCATCCTGTCTCTCTCTGTCTCACTCAAATAAATAGATGAAATCTTAAAAAAAAAAAAAAAATCAGTGGTTGTTATAAATGTTTCAAGAATTAAAGTAGTATGTATGCTTTGCTTTGTAATTTGTAAGATTTAGACGTGAGGTATTACTAACAAATGATAATGTAAATAAACCTTACTATGCTCTTTTACAGTTTCTGGATGTGTCTTTATGCAAAAGTATATTTAAAAATGTAGTAAGTGAGGGGCACCTGGCTGGCTTTTGTGACTCTTGATCTTGGGGTTATGGGTTCGAGCCCCACATTGGTCGTAGAGATTTCTTAAAAATAAAATCTTTAAAAAAAAATCTAGTTAGAGCCTATTACATCTACGAAGGAGACTTTGAATTATTGAACTTTCCAAGAGCAAGGCAAAGCTATACAGCAGGAAATACCTTTATTAAAGAGCCAGATTTAATTCACCCTCACTGGGTCAAGTCCTTGTTTTCACAGGAGCACTTCTCTTCTGGACATCTCTCTGGAAGAAAGTCAAGAGTCCTTGAATGTAGGTGATAGCAGTCTCTATGAAGTGACTAAGAAGTGTGCATCCGTCATGAATATTCTTTCTTCATTGAGTAACTAAATCAGCATGATCTATTTAAAATATTATTAGGTAGTATTAACCAAATGACAAGATGTAATCATCTGTAGATTCAACTAGTTCACATATCTCAAAGTTTCACTCGTATTCAAATGGTTGCAGGGCAGTTTTGATGTTCACTTGAATAACTTCTAAGAAAGGTTATATGGTAATGTCAATATATTTTTGAAAATCCTTTTTTCATGTTTTCCCCCCTCTTCCAGTCCTTAGGTGAAAAACAAAAGCTTGAAGTAAATTAGTTAAGTGAATTTTGTTTTAAACAGTTTTACAGCACTCTCAGCAGTTTAAAAATCCATCGTCGAGAATCTCTATTGTAAGTAATTAATGAAGAATTTAAGGAGGGCAGTGTACACATTGCTGCCTGGAAGCTCTCCATGTAGCAGTCAAGCTACGGAATGTCTGTTTAAGCTGTTCTCATCATGTTTGGATGGTAGTTACCAGATCCCACGTATGTGACTTGCATTGGGCTTTGTAATTATAGGGACCAGACTCTGTTGTTGCAGCTTGATTTGAAAACCTCCAGGAGGGGCACCTGGGTGGCTCAGTCTTTAAGCGTCTGCCTTCGGCTCAGGGCGTGATCCCAGGGTCCTGGGATAGAGCCCCGCGTTGGGCTCCTCGGCTGGGAGCCGGCTTGTGTTCCCTCTCTCACTGGCTCTCTCTCTCTCTCTGTCAAATAAATAAATAAAATCTTAAGAAAAAAAGAGAGAAAGAAAGACAGAAAGAAAGAGAAAGAAAGGAAGGAAGAAAACAAAACAAAGAAAACCTCCAGGAACTCTCTACCTCTTCCCAAGGCAAGCCTAAATACTACTCCCTGGCTTTCAAGACTCCATAATTTGGTTTTGCTTTGCTTATTTAACCACATTTTCTACCATTTGCCATTGACACCTCTTAGCTCTTGTCAAGCTGTTAACTGTCTTCAGATTTACTTTGGTCAGGTTTGATCCTCTGCATTCTTCTGTGTCTCGGCATTCACACTTGTGCACGTGCACTTGCATACACATGCTAGACTCTTGTCTTTTCTTTCCCTTAGTCTCTCCACATCCTACCACCTTCCTCTAAGATTGACTTTAGGTCCTTCGTTGTCTATGAGTGTTTTCTTGACCCGTTTGACCATCCCCTCTTCTGAAATGGTGTAGAACGGACCAGCTTTATGAGCATTTAATTTCATACTACCTTTTGGTGTTCAGTTACTGTCTCTTTTGGTCTTGTTTCCTGAGCTAGATTATATACTTCACGGGAACAACACCATGCATTATCTTTTTGTATTTACCACAGTACTGAGTTTAGGGAAGTTCAGTAAATATTCATCAATATTTTACCACTAAGTCAATCAGTAGAAGCATAGTTTCTTTTGAACATGGTTGTTGTGGGGGCACCTGGGTGGCTCAGTTGATTAGGCATCTGCCTTCGGCTCAGGTCATGATCCGAGGGTCCTGGGACTGAGCCCCGCATCAGGATTGGGCTCCCTGCTCAGTGAGGAGTCTGCTTCTCCCTTTCCCTCTGCCTCTCCTCCCCCCCCCACGTATTCTCTCTCTCTCCCTCTCTCCCTCTAGTAAATAAATAAATACATACATATGTACATACATACATACAATCTTTTTTAAAAAATGGATGTTGTGGGATCTTCTGATTAGCTCTGGATATACATCAGATAAGCATAAAAAACTGTTTCCTCTCACCTAATGCAAGACGATGCACTTCAGTTAACAGTAACTGAAATGGATTCATGTGATTTAAGGGGCGCCTGGGTGGCGCAGTCCTTAAGCGTCTGCCTTTGGCTCAGGTCGTGATCCCGGTGTTCTGGGATCGAGCCCCACATCAGGCTCCTCTGCTATGACCCTGCTTCTTCCTCTCCCACTCCTCCTGCTTGTGTTCCCTCTCTCTCTGGCTGTCTCTGTCAAATAAATAAATAAAATCTTTTAAAAAAAAATGGAGTGAGTAATTATATGAAATATAGAGGGGCCTAAAATTTTAATTATTCTGTATTACAAATCTTCATATTTCTTGTGAGTATTTTAAGTTTGCTTCTAAGATTTATACAGTAGGAAGATAAAAAGCTACATGTGTAACTTATAAATATCTATATTTTGTGTATGTTGCAGTACTAACCCCTGTCCTTCTACTTTCTTATCTCTCATTTTGTGGTTTTGTTGCATTTAGTTTTTTGGTGCCATTGAATTTAGAATTTTAGGTGATTGGCAGATAGCTGTGAGGGTGATCATAGGAAGAATCCTGTTTTAAAGATCTTGACATGGAACACCAGAGTTGTTTGATTAAATCCAGACTTATTTAAGTTAGTTTTCTATTATTTAAAGAAGAAAAGGGGTAATGCTGTGAAAAACAGTAGGTCATTAGAGGTCTTCTCACATGTGGGGAGCAGAAGTTTTATGTACAAGGCATCTTAAAATCCATCAAACTTGGGAAAAGGTGAAAACGTTTTGCTTCTCTGAAGTTTATACTCCTGAGTCTATTCCCACTGTGATTTTGAAAATGCCACAGGTATAAAAGATTATGATCATCTCAGAATGTATGGAGAGATCTGGATTGAGCATGGCAGTGAGCACAGAGAAGCCTGGGAAAGGGTAGTGCATAGAGGGTTGGGGTGGGGGGAATGGGGCAGGGCTAACTTTGGCTTCTTTAATACTGGGATGAGGTCAGAGGACCATTAAGACTATAAAATGCAGAAATGCTGGAATGCCTTTTTCTGAGATGGGTGTGAAGAGTAGTAAAATTGTGGCAGAGGTATGCTTTTAAACTTGATCCATGGAATATTCTCATTCACTCTTTGAGTCCTTGTTCTGTTCAAATACTCTGTTTTACAAATCTGACCAGCCTCATTTTTCTCATGCCTTTTGCAACCCAAGGAAAAACCCCACTAATCCCTGTTCGTGGATTTGATGTTTTTCCTATGGGTAGTGGAGGCCACGGATTAGTTTTGAGTAAAGAAATAGGTTGCTGATATTTTTATTTTTGCTAAGTTGTTCCTTTTACTGGATGAAGAACCTCGGGAGGGGAGCTAGGGTAAAGGTGGTAAGCTGGAGGGACAGACACTCCTTAAGAGTAAAACTTCTTATGATAATACAGTTTCTTCTAGAAGAGTGTTGTGTGGGAGTTGGAGGTGGGAGGAGGTATGTCATGCAGCAAAATCTCCTGGGGGACCTTTAAACTACCTATCCCTGGCTTTTTTCCTGCTGTCTGGACCAGAGTGAAACACTGTGACTGATGGAAACCTGCTGCGTGCTCAGGTGGGGGAACCATTGCTCCAGAGCTCATCTTCTAAAAGGATGACTATATTAACCAGGGGAATAAACAACCATCGAAATGAAACAGAATTTCCCTGCAAGTTGATTCTTGCTTGTTATAGAGAGATTTTTAAACTGCCAACTGGCTTTGCTGATGAGCACACTGGAGCATGTTTGTGTCCCCTAGACAGGTGTGTTTTTGTCAGACTTCAGGTTTGGGGTGCTGGAGGGAAGAAAGTTCCCTCACTTTATCTGTATAATAAAAAGCACCAATTAATGACAGTTTGATAATTACCACTTTTCAACCTTTTTGAGAAGGGAAAGGAGTTAAATTTTTTTTAGGACCAAAGTGAAAACAGTATCTGATTTCTGTTGGATATTTCTCTTTGGTTTTAAAATCTCTCGTTTTCAGAACATGCTCAGAAAAAGGGTTAATCTTGAGACCGCAGGTATTGACAGGTCTAGGTATGTGATCTGCTTGGCTGTTTTGCAAGGTGCTGTAAATGCTGCCTGAGTGTAACGTGACACCAGGTCGGCCCAAGTGGCCAAGGATGGAAAGTGGAGAACAATGTGAAAGAACCGGAATTTCAGGTCTAGGCAGTGAGTAATTGCAGCCTGCCCTCTGAGTCCTGGAACTGAACATCTGGGTGTCAGCAAAAAGACGCAAGCATAGAGAAGTCAGCCTGCTTGTCTTGATCATATTGACTGTGTGTGTGTCTGTGTGTGTGTTTTTACATTAACGTGGTTGAGGTGAGGTGAGCTTATTCATGTTTCCAAGGCCTGCTGCAGCTTTGCATATGTTGCTAGAAGCCTGACCGAGGCTTTCGATACCAAAAACACCAGGTATCCTTCACGCAACAATAAAATTATATTTTTGAAAAAGTTCTAGGTACTTCAGTTGCCCTTGCCCCCCCACCCCGAATTGCAATGAAAGGTGCTTTAGCCAGAATAGCTGTTTAGAAGATATTGGTGGTAAATATATATATGTGGTACTTGTATGGATTTCAAAGACAGATTTTTAAACTTCTAAGTTTTCTAAAATTCCTTGACTATTTAAAATAAAAGGTAAGGATATTTTCTCTTTCTTTCTTTCTTTTTTTTTTTTTTGAAATACTTTTTTTTTTAAACTAAAGTATGAGAACCCTGAATACAGTGGGGAATGATTTATTCCTCTTGTGACATTAACTTGTATTTTTGTAACTTCTGTGTTGTGTATCGAGTACATGAGTTAGGCCTATAGAGTGAGATTTATTTTACAAATGATGCCCCTTTTTTTCTTTCTTTCTTTTCAGTAGGAACTGAGAGACCAACTACCCTTATTTGGGAAAGTTCAAATCTGGTTAATTAACTGTAACTACATTTTGGTGTGTTTTTTAAATCATTTTTTCCATATTTACATTTTTAAAAATATAAGTGATAGAAATACTGAATTCCAAGAACTAGCAAGAATATCAGTTAAAATTTATTTTAAAGTATTTTCATGAATTATTAAGTTGTGGTAGCTTTTTATAAAAGGCTTATTAATGTTTTCACTTTCTTGGCTGAGTGAAGATAAAGTAAATGGTATGATGTGATAGAGCTTGGGAAAGAATAACAATACTAAAACTTTAAGATTTAAAACAATAACTGAAAAACCTACAAACTCCTCTACTTAAAAGTTGTTCCAGGTAAAAATATGATTAAAAGTGATTTACCACAAATCAGAAGGTTTTATGGAATGGTGTAGAGATCTTTGCTGCAGATCCTTCTGTAAAAGATTTCTTCTTTTCCTCTGCTAAAGAATAATACTGATGACATTCTATTAATGTAGATATAGGGGCATGAGTAGAGAGTGGGGCTGGGAATGTGGGCCTCTTTGGCTCTTTTGCTTTCTTTCCTGTCTTTGTGACCTTGGGCAAGTCAGATTGTGCTAGGCCCAAATTCTTTCGTTCTTCAATGACTGTGTTGTTTTAGGTAATCCTTAGATTATTTTCAGCTTTAAAATTGTGCGACTCCACACTTTTTATTTATTTTTATTTTTATTTTTTTTAATGATTTTTTATTATATTATGTTAGTCACCATACAGTACATCCCCGGTTTCCGATATAAAGTTCGATGATTCTTTAGTTGCGTATAACACCCAGTGCACCATGCAATACGTGCCCTCCTTACTGCCCATCACCGGTCTATCCCATTCCCCCACCCCCCTCCCCTCTGAGGCCCTCAGTTTGTTTCTCATAGTCCATAGTCTCTCATGTTTCATTCCCCCTTCTGATTACTCCCCCTTTCTTTATCCCTTTCTTCTCCTACTGATCATCCTAGTTCTTATGTTCCATAGATGAGAGAAATCATATGATAGTTGTCTTTCTCTGCTTGACTTATTTCACTTAGCATTATCTCCTCCAGTGCCGTCCATGTTGCAGCAAATGTTGAGAATTCGTTCTTTCTGATAGCTGAGTAATATTCCATTGTATATATGGACCACAGCTTCTTAATCCAGTCATCTGTTGAAGGGCGTCTTGGCTCCTTCCATGATTTAGCTATTGACTCCACACTTTTTAGATTGAGAATGGGCAGGCCCTGGGACTATTGTATAGAATTTATCTTGGTACTACTGATTTATTATTTTCATTTCTTCTGGAAGCTAATGTGTAAAGCATTCTATCATATTAGAAAACAAATGAAAAAGCCTGACTATGGTATATCACATAAGAATCTTAGTCATTACAGTTTATGAGTTTATTGCTTGCTTCTCATTTTAATCTGCATGACTTCTCTTCTTTTCTCTTACTTATTTGATTTCCTTTCATTTCTGTTGTATTTCTTCTAAGATAATGGTTTTTCCAAATATGCTTGCTTTTCTCGTGATGGGTATGTCTGTATGTTGAAAAGGGCCTTTTATTAGGTTACCACTTCATATAAAAATACTTCCTGTCCAGATACCTGTATTTGGCATCTGGAGTTACTACAGAATTCCAGTTCTTTAGATACTTTCAACTTTATAAACGTGCGTATATACATAGACATAAGCACTGTCTGTACTTTATTAAAGGTAATCTTTCAAGCATCCCATTGCCCTAAGCTGTGTATTTTACCTCCTTTGGGCTAGAATTGCTTAATCTAAAACATTTTTGTCATACCTTTTATTTACTAATTTTCATTTTGAGTGTAATGAGTTGATGGCCTGGTAACTTCCAAAGGGTAGCAGTGATTTGTTTTTAAATATCATTATGAATTAATAGGTTTTTAGACCCTTGTGTATAAAGACCTTTTGAAGGAAACTTAAATTTGCATTTAATCAGGGATGAAGAAAGCAGATGTGAGAAGTACTAAAAACTGATTTTGATCGTCATGTTTATATAACCGAAATATTTTATAATAAACTAAACAAAAATAAATTGTTTGAGTTGGTTGTAGTAGCCATCAGTGCGACTGAGGATTTTGTGTTTACAATCAGTAAATTCATTTTGTTTGGAACAGGGGCATAATGGAACTCTGTGTTAAGGGAAACATGCCAGACAGGGTGAGGTCTTAGCCTAGAAGCAGCTGGATTTATCAAGTAGGTGCCAAGTTTTCAGGCACTGGAATAGAATTATACTTTTGTTGATAATGGGCTATATAGTATTCTTTGTTGGAGTCTAGCAAGTAGCTGTGGTCAAGGAGACTCCCAAGGAGTATGGAGATGAGACTTAGGGAGTAATGAGGTACGTGGCTCGCACCTGTTACCTGTCTCCCGCATTGTACTGAGACTGTGATGAAGTTATGTTTATGGAACAGAAGTTATGTGCCAGGCATTCTGTACATGGAATTTGCACCCCATCTTCACAGCAACTCTAGACGTTGGTGTAATATATTGTACCTATTTTACAGAAAGGGGAGTCGGACACTAAGTAACTTGTCCAAGGTCACAGTGCAGAAGATTCAGATCCAGGTGGTCTGACTCCAGAGCTTGTGCTCTTCTAACTGTTTTTGCTTGCTTTATAATTTGACCTTAAATCTGCAGCTTATTTTGGTGATAAAAGATTAGGAACCTTATTGTTGAGACCCTCCTGTGGTATATCCCCTGGAAGGAGAAGAATATGATCCTGACACAGTTGAAAGACATGAGAGCCAACTTGGGGAGTTTACTCTTTCGTGGATGCTCAACTAGACGACCGCTCGAAGTTGAGCAAATAAGTTAACTGTTTATGCGTATGTTGGACAAACAGTCCAACTGAAATATAATTTCCAAGTGAAATGTAATGTCACATATTTTTTCTTGTTATTTTATAAAGAATAAGTCACACTTTGAAAATGAAATAGGTTTGAGAATTACTAATGAAGCAGAGTGTTCCTGAATATCATATGTATAGTTAATGGTTATAATACATACAGTTAACTGAAGACCTTCTAATTTGTTAGGGTAAAGCAAAAAAAAATTTTTTTTCTCTTCATTCTGAGTACCCATGTCTTTTTCATACTAGAGCAACTTTGAGGAATAAAATGCTAAGTTCATTTGGGACATGTTTTAGACACTTTCAGGGGCACTGATGTGGACTTCTCTAACAGTTTAGGGAGTGGATTTGGAGATCAGGAGCTGAACTCGGGATGGAATTCCCCCCCCCCCAATTTGATGCATATATGTATTTACTTAGAAATCTGTGTTTCAAACTATTAGAGCACAAAGGATTTGGGTAGATTTAGAGGCAAGGCTGTGTACTGTTGCCCTGGACAGAATCCTGATTTAGGAGGTGAGGGATCTCATTGCAGTTGTGTTATGCCTTCCAATGGTGAGACCTCGGGCACAGGGACTCAGTTTATTCATGAAAAACTGAAGCATTGACCTAGATGTTCAGTCTCATCTATTACTGAAAAGATTGTGATGCAGTGGGGCTTTGTTTTTTAAGTATCTCTAATATGTATGGGAGAATCAGAAACTGTCTCCCCAAGACCCATCTTGGTGCCGTAGGCTGTGTAACTACTGAGAGAAGGAGTGGGAAAGAAAGAAGACAACAGGGTCAGAGGCCTGATTAGGCCAATAAAATAATTTCAAAGCTTTTCTTACACATTTTCAGTTTATGAACTTCTGTGTAGAAATGAACAGAAGCTACCCACCAGAGTGAGGGTGTCTCTATCTTAACAAGTGGCTTAGGGATCATGGACAGTCATTTCAGTTTTGGTTTTATTACTCTTGGTGTTAGTGTATATTGGAAGGTATGGGTATGTTGATTGCTTGTACTTATTTTTGAGATTTTGTATTAACGCATAATAGTGTGGAAATGCTAAAAAAAAAGGTACATGATTGCTGTGAAAAAGAAAGTGAAACTTTACATAGATGTGTTCACATTGGTTACTGGTGGAGTGTCACTTTGTATTTAACAAATAAATGGATTTGGAATGGGCCTTTTGGAATCTAACCTTTTACAGAAGAACTTTTGTTACCAGGAAACATCCCTTGATTCTGTCTATACTTTTCTTTTTAAGATTGTATTTATTTGAGAGAAAGCACGAGCAGGGGGAGGGGCAAAGGGAGAGGGAGAAGCACACTCCCCAGTGAGCAGGGAGCCAAATGTGGGCTCAATCCCAGGACCCCAAGATCATGACCCAAGCCAAAGGTAGATTCTTAACCATCTTAACCCCCTGGTGCCCCAGTATAATCCTTTTTACTATTACTGTGGGCACACAGATTTGGTAGGTACAGAAGGAATTTTAGACAATGGTTACTTACCCAGAGAGGTTTTGCTCTATCCTGCTCGCTAGCATATTGCTTTCGAAATAATAGGCACTCAAACAGTTATTCAGTTGAATTAGGGAGACATAATTTTCAAATGTGAGACAGTGTACAGTTAGGGCTAACTTAGTGGACAGTAAGTGCTGTATTTCTTTTTTTTTTTTTTTTTTAAGATTTTATTTATTTTTTCGGCAGAGATAGAGACAGCCAGCGAGAGAGGGAACACAAGCAGGGGGAGTGGGAGAGGAATAAGCAGGCTCATAGCGGAGGAGCCTGATGTGGGGCTCGATCCCATTACGCCGGGATCACGCCCCGAGCCGAAGGCAGACGCTTAACTGCTGTGCCACCCAGGCGCCCCAATAAGTGCTGTATTTCTAAATGGAGTGATCCCGATAGGTGGAGGTGTAAGAATTTGGGAGGTTTATGAAAGAAATGGGGCTTGAGTATTGACTGGGAAAGATGTGAATGGATGCTGAGGTGGGAGAGGTATTCTAGGAACGGGGAATAAGAATTTAAGAAGGAAGGCAAGAATGAATACAGTTTGTGTGAAGGACCGTAAGAAGGGGGCGCCTAGATGGCTCAGTCGGTTAAGCAGCCTGCCTTGGGCTCGGGTTATAATCCCAGGGTACCCGGGCTCCCTGCTCAGCCCCGGGGTTGGGGGGGTGGTGAGGTTCTGCTTCTCCCTCTCCCTCTGCCCCTCCTCCCTGCTTGTGTTCTCTCTCTCTCTCAAATAAATAAAATCTTAAAAAAAAAAAAAAAAAAGGACCTTAAGAAGGCAAGCCCAGTGCGGAAGAATTAGATTGGGTAATAATTTAAGGGAAAAGATTATAAGTAACGTTTGTCCAAAGCCAAATGTATGTTTTATGTTTATATGTCTGTCCGTGATCAGTTTAGGTTGAAGCATTGTTTTCCCCTCCAGTTATGGTGCATTGCTCAAAAACTACCTGAATGCGCTAAAAATAAAAATGCTTTTCTACTGTTGGAGTTGAGCTCATTATTGAAAGAGGCAGGGTAGAATAGGTGTGGGAGACTGATGGGTTCGAATTCAGTATAGTGAGTAGAAATATCTCTTGAATTGGATTCTTAACCCTTATTTTATTTTGATTCCCAGTTAGGAAAATTACAGTTATCCATGATGACCCCTGGAGTCCAGAGTATATAAGGAACCAGCTTTCCTGAAATTAGGAAATTGAATATTTGATTCGGCTGGCACATGCACGTTTAAGTTTTCAGGGAAACTGATTGACCAGCTCAGCATCATTCCCTAACTTGTCTCTTTAAAACTAAAACTGTAAATGCTGTTTCCAAGAATTAGATGTTATTTAATGTGATTATTTTTATAATCTTTGTCTTTTCATATCATATTTGTCGCCATAACCCTATGATGCAGTATTTCATGAAATTGTGATAAATTAAAAAATGTTTCCTTCTACTTTTGTTAGTAGTGGTAACTTTTTTTTTTTTTAAATAGGCAAACATCTTTGGCAGGCACTTTTTAAGCATTTCTCCCTCCACTGTGAAATTGTTTTCACTCTTAAGTTGCGTTTCTGTTTTTCTACTATTGTAAAGTGCAGTTCTTTGCATGTTTTAATTTGCCATGACGTGGTCAAGTGCCGTTTCCTTCCTGTTGCTTGCAAGCCTGTGCTAGAGATAAGGATACATTTCAGTGCATTAAAAAAGAAGCCACTGAAGACGGGCTTAAGCATGGTAAAACATTCTACTTACCAGAAACCTTTTTAAAGAACAGAAAGAATAGACTTTAATTTTTGTTTATTTTTAAAGGCTCTTAAAATAGCACTTACTAAACTTTGAATGTATTAGATTTAAATTCAAATATATATTAGGCATAAGAGGGATACTGAATAAAGGTTTCTCCTAAGGCAAAAAATATACAGATGAAATTACTCATGGAGTAGCAATTCCTGTGTGGTTTGCTGGGTTACTGGCAAGAAGGAAGTTGTTTATATGTCCTTTATTGCAATTACAAACCTAGTTATTGCTGGGTGGATTTTTTTTTTTTTTAAGTATTCGGTACTTTAACTGTAGTTTAACTGGGGCGAGGGAAGAAAGGAGAATGGCTTCACTTTCAGAAATGAGAAGTGATTTTATCTTAGCAGGAATGAAATCTTTGAAGAAAATATATATCTAACTTAAAAAAAAAAGCCTGTGTTCATCAGTCATGTTGATTTTGTTTAAAAACATTACCAAAAAATACGTTGGAGACACTGCCCTCGGTATTTATTGTGATATTCTAAGTGGGGATGATTGCTTTTTCATAACTAACTTAAGCTTCTGTTTTTCAGGCCAAGAAGTTCTAGAGAAGAAAAATTTCAGAAAAATTGCCTCGGTTTGAGTAGAATATCAGTGAACCAAGAAAATTTGAAGCACCATCCCTAAAGAAAACCTGGTATACAGTAACTTCACAGACTTAGCTGAGGGTTTTTTACCCAAATTGGTCACTGGATTCTGCTGCCTCATACTTGAACCTGCTTGGAATTTTTCTCATGTGGATCTAAGGGGAATGCTTTATTATGGCTGCTGTTGTCCAACAGAACGACCTAGTATTTGAATTTGCTAGTAACGTCATGGAGGATGAACAACAGGTATGAGACCCAGAGACAATTGGATTTTTATTAGTTTATTATTATGATTTTTCCATTTGCAACAGAAAATTATTTACTTTAAAAGACAGTAGGAGAAACTTTGTGATGTAAAAATGTAGATATTAAAAATTTGGTGGTAATTGTGATCCTGTGTATTAAGTACTAGTTTAATTTGTTAAAGAATTTAATCCTTAGCTTTGATGTGGAACAAGGAAGTAATGATTTCAGGGTTAAGCTTGTTTTTTTGTAAAATGAGACCTAACAGTAAATAAAATACCTTAAGTAATTATTTCAAAGTACTTCAGAGTTCTAGAGCACATACCAACAAGACATGTAAATTTTTTTTTTTTTTGTAATACAGGACTGGTGGTTGTATTAGTTGCTTGCAGTTTTGCAGTTTAAATGTATGTGGTTAATTAGTATTTATAATCCTGGGCTAGTTTTTCAAGTGGATGGAAAGATGTTAGCAGTACCATAATCATGCATCGCCTCAGTCCAAAGCACGTGATTCTGACGAAGTCACTTAACTTCTCCAGGTCTAGCTAGATTGCATCGTCTGTTGAATGGGGGGATTGAACTGAAGAATTTCTAAATTGGCTTTCACTGATGTTCAATGATGTTCCAGTTACTGTTTCTAGAATGAGAAGAAGATCCAAGAGACATTGAGAAAAGGATCTAAATTAATTCTAGTCTCCCTGCCCCTCTGCCCCACCTCCACTTCAAGGGGGAGACGCTAGGGGTTCTTGGGACTTTATAATTTACTTCATTTTAAATAGGTTATGTGGGAATGTAAGACATGATTGATGTGGGAGAAATGCTGTGTTAGACTCAGTGTACTGGCAAAAATATTTTGAGGACCTTTAGGCTTAAAATATGCCTGATAAATTGATTTAGATACTATTTGAAATAAGCCTAATTCCAAATATCTAACGTTAATAGGCCAGTTACAATGTATCAAACTTTTATTCTAGAAACATAGTTATGACAGATAATAAAATTGATTCTTACTTTGGGCAGGGCATTATAATTTGTTTGCTGTTTGTATTGTCTATTGAGACGACAGGATTAAAATTTTCTAAGTAAACCTACAAAAGATGAGAATTTGCATTGAGGTACCTTTAAATCAAGATGAGCTTTGGCTGGGAAGGAAAAAAGTTTGAGGAAGAGGATTGCTTGGTCCCAATTAAAAATATTAATAGGTACATGGATTTAATCTAGAGACAATAGAAGTTTTAGGAAAGAAAGTATTTTGAATTTGTTTTTAAACAGGGTATTTCTCTGTACGTTAAGGTTTGCAAACTGTATGTTTACTGCGCAGCCCTCTTGATGAAAGAGTCCAGGCTCAATATAGTGAGGTTTGTTCTCTATGTGGCCACAGAGGACCGGGCTCTAGGCCATTCACTGGTATGCTCTAGTGCAGTGGCTTTGACACTCTCCTGACCGTGAGAAATACATTTTACGTTATGGTGCAGTATTCCTGCATGTGTCTACATTGCCTTAAAACTAGTTTTGCACTTATCTTTAATATGTGTGATGTGCTTAATTTATCTCAGAGAGGTTATTCATGTCTTTGGATAGGGAAATGATGCTCTTAACATCAGAGTGCACATACATGTTTTTTCTTGTTATTTTCATCAAAATGAGTGTATATATTGGCATATATATTAGTTTTGTTCAGGTATTATTATAAGGACTTTACGAATATTAAACATGAGGCAAATAGTATTATCCCATTTTACGATGAGGAAAATGAGACAGAGAGAGGGTAAGTGATTTTCTTAATCCTACAGCTAGTCAGTAGCGGAGTTGCAATTTGAACCCAAGCAGTTTGACTCTCACTAACGATACTCTTGCATTGAAGTATGCCAATATTACTGTATTATAATCAATGTCAAAAACTGGCGGGTTTAGAGCTTTCCAGTCTATGGCCATGAGCGTAGCAAACCTAACTGGTTCTATGGGGGTGGATCCTGTAGTGACGGTCTTACTATCATTAGCATTTTATCTAATCTGTCGTTCTACTTCCTTGTTTGCCTGTTAGGTTTGTGGGGTTTTTTTTTTTAAGGTTTATTTATTTATTTTTAAAAGACAGAGAGAGAATGAGGTGGGGGGGAGGGGCAGAGGGAGAAGCAGACTCCCCACTGAGCAGGGAGCCTGATGTGAGTGGGACTCCATCCCAGAAACCCAGGATCATGACCTGAGCTGAAGGCAGATGCTTAACTGGCTGAGCCACCCAGCTGCCTCATTAGATTTGTTTTTGATTTTAAAAGTAATAACGTGCCGATGACAAAAGAAGACACCTAATATAAAAATATATAAAATGGTTCTTTACCCTTCCTGCCTAATCCATTTCTCCCCAGAAGACACTATTATTACCTATTTGATGTGAATTGTTAGCCAAAGGTCTAAACAAGAGAGCAATATATGTACATACAAACCTACATAAAGAGGTTGTTTTTAAGATACAAATGAAAGTATGCTAAACCTTTTTTGTGACTTGTTTGTTTTTACTTAATGTAAATATGTGTGTATGTATGCTGGCTCTCCATCATTTATTTTATCTACATGACGGATGGATCATTATTTATTTTACCGATCTTTGATCATGGACAGTTGGTTTTTACCAGCGTTTTGCTATTATAAACAATATTGCAATGAACATCCTCATTAAGAGCTCAGATACTAGAGTCAGAACACCTGGGTTTGAATCCTCGCTCCACTGCTTATTACCTCCCTGACTTTGGACAGATGACTTACGCACTCTCTGCTTTGGTTTCCTTATCTGCAAAATGGGGATGATATTACCAGACCCTATATTGTAGGGTTGTTGTGAGAATTAAATGAGTTGATGTATATAAAGCTTTTAGAACCATGCCTGAGCACTCTCATTTTGTTACTATGCATGTGCGTGTATCTTTGTACACTTGTATGATTATTTCTATAACATTTCTAAGAGTAAGTTTACTGAGTTTACTAAAAGCATAAATACTACCAAATCATTCTTCAAAAAGTCTGTATCTGTTTCTACTACCACTAACAGTCTATTTCCCAAACTGTCACTAACAGAAAGCCTTTTTTTTTTTCCTTTTGGTCGGTCTTTTGGGTGAAAATCACATTTTACTCTTAATTTGCATTTCCTTGATTACTAGTAGTGAGATTGCTGGGTTGTTCTTTAAGTTTATTTACTGTTCATTTGAATTTCCTTTGAATTACTTATTAATTTTCTTTTGCCCAGTTCTTTATATATTACAGATAATGCATTGTTTTCTAACTCATTCATTGTACAGTTAATGGTTAGCTTTCTTTGTGACACACAGTGCAGATATGTTTTTCCTACCTGGTATCATCTTTTAACAATATAATATCTTGTGCCCTATAGCATTTCACTTATATATGTCATAAAATCAACCAGTATATCCTTTGTTTGTTTGTTTGTTTCTGCTTAGAAAAGCTTTCCTCACCCTAATATAATTAAATACTCTTTTTATATTTTCTTCTAGTTTATGTGTTTAACTCCTCAGTACGTAATGGAATGTATTTTTATAAAATGTGAGGTATAGGGATCTGACAACTGCCTTCTCCCACCAATGGGGATGTTGGCCCTTCATGATTTGTTGAATATATTATGATTTCCACACTAAGACTGACATCTCTGTTATATACTAAATTACCACTTTAGTTTTGAACTTGCTAGTGTATTTTATTCCATTTAACTGGTTTTTATTATGCCAATATCACATTGCATTAGTATCAATTTATAGATTTGACATCTGATAAGATATTCCTTCCCCTGCATTAAAAAAAAAATTGGTATAGCGTTTTGGATGAATTTTAGAATTAGCTTCTTAAGTTACATAAAACTCTGTTGGGATTTTAACTTTTCAAATTTAAAAGTATTTGTGTCTTTTAAAATAATTCTGTTGGGGGTGCCTGGGTGGCTCAGTTGGTTTAGCAACCAACTCTTAATTTTTTTTTAAGTGAAATTATTTTTTTTATATTTATTTATTTATTTATTTTATAATTTTTATTTTGTTACATTAGTCACCATACAGTACATCCCCAGTTTTTGATGCAATGTTCCATGATTCATTACTTGCGTATAACACCCACTGCTCCATGCAATATGTGCCCTCCTTAATACCCATCACCGGCCTATCCCAATCCCCCACTCCCCTCCCCTCTGAAGCCTTCAGTTTGTTTCCCAGAGTCCACAACTCTTAATTTTGACTCAGGTCATGATCTCAGGGTCTTGGGATCTAGCCCCATGTCAGGCTCTGTGCTTAGTGGGAAGTTTGCTTGAGGATTCTCTCTCTCCCTCTCCCCCTCCTTTCACTCTCGTGCGCTCCCTCTCTCTTCCTCTTTCGCTCTGACTCTCTCAATAAATAAATAAATCTTGTAAAAAATAATTCTGTTTTATGATCCTGTATTGGTTCAGTTGGTTCTTTACAAAATCACTGTTTGAAGGCATCAGATTAGAATACATTTCCTGTTTTGAGTTATGGTCTGTGGTTATAAATGTCATCTAAAGAAACTGACACCATTAATGTCTCGTTGCCACCACCTCGGTCATTTTCCCTTGTATTGATTTGTACTCTTTTCAAAATTGCTTGGAAGAACTCCTTTGGGCAAAGATGGGTATGGGGGGATGGTAGTGTTGGAAAGGAAACACCAACATTATTGGTGCTGACAAGCTGCTTTTAAAAGTTTGCTCTCAATGTCTCTTCAGAACTGGGAGTATTTGTAGCTGAGAATGAAGCATTTCTGTGGGAGAACAATACTATCAGTATTGAGTTGCAGTATGTACTTTTATTTGAAGGTGCCTTGGTTTGACCTTATTAAACAGGTGTAGTTGCCTGGGGAATGAATGAGAATAAGAAGAAATCTGAAGGCTGTGGATATGAGTTTCTAAAGAGAAGGAAACTTGACGATATGCTCATATAGTCCAGAAGTTAATTTAATGAAAAACAGCTGGTAGTTTAATGCATTTTGTAATTTTGACCTATCATTACATTATATGTTTTTTCAGTTGTTGGTTCTAAAAGTAGAACCTAGCAAATCATAGTTATTTATGCTTAACAGACTTAGCTCACTAGGGAGAAGCTTGGTGACAAGCATGGGAAAGTGAAACAAATATTTTTATAGAATCCTATCACAGTATAAGAAGGTGGTCTTATGACATTCCTTAGGGTATAAATTGGTTTGCTCTGTTATTCCTAGAGGCTAAAGGCTAAACAGTGCCTTGCCGTCTTTTTAACAAGATACCCAGTAATTCTCATGCAGTGTTTGAGAATCACTACATTCTAACTTTGGGAAAGCTTCACTGTGGAAGTTACATTAGAACTGCGTTTTGCAGGAAGGCTCAGTTTATCTGACAGAATGAAGGAGCAGAAGTGTTCTGGGACAGTAGACTGTACCAAAACCTTTGATGGGTGTCTCTTAACTATATAGTCAATCTAACCACCTTAACTTATGGTTAGAAGCTTTTCATAGTGTGACTGTTCCATGCACTTTTCTTTCTTGTACTCCATTAATTTTGCCAGCCTATTGTATAATTTCCCCAAGTGCCTTCCTGCTTGATCTCCCATATTCATACCTGTTGACTATTTAAGTTCTAATCTCTTTCAAGATCTTAGGACAAAACCTACTAATTCCAGGAATTTATCCTAAAATCATTACTTCAGGAATTAACAAAGTTTACCCTGTTACTTCTACATCACTTATTGTCACTGTCACACATTTGCCAGGTTAAATTTTCCATATATACGTTAATGATTTTCCCAGATAAATGCTAACTACTTGAAGAAAGGGATTATTTTTCCCCTTCCACTTAATATCTTCCAAGGCATTTAACATCATTCATAATACCTTTATTGGTTGAGTCTTCCAGATTTTCTTCCTCCTCTTAATCCTGTCGGTAAAATGATGTGGGATATGGATGTGCTCAGTTAAGGCCCTTATCACATCAGAAGACTTTTGCCCCAAACTCTCTCGACTACAGTATATTTTTTTCTGGGACCTATTTGTCCACTTTCTCACTTAGTGCATGGGCAGTGTGGCCATATCACCACAATTCTAAGACCAGAAAGAAATGAAAATAGATGAGTGGCCTGAGCCTGAGTCCTGGCTTCTTGTCTTCCTTTCTGAACAGCATGAACTTTACCACCCACTCCACTTTTTCCTCCAGCTGTTGGTTCCCTGAGCTCTGTGTAATTGCCCAACCACTGGGTACCACCGGTGAGCAGTGCAGCCGCCAGCATCTATGCAGACGCCTGGGGGCTCAGGCTCCTGGATCTCTGTGTCCCATTCCACCAGCCAGCAGGGTAGCTGGGGGTCCAGAGGCCTGGCCACCAGGTTGGCTGGGGGCCTGGCAGGCATAGGGGGATCCAGGGTGAGAAGGAAACCATGCAAGACCTGAATGACCACCTGGCCTCCTACCTGGAGAGGGTGAGGAACCTGAAGACTGATAATCAGAGACTGGAGATCAAAATCCAGGAATATCTGGAGAAGAAAGGATCCCAGATCAGAGACTGTGGGCATTAACTTCAAGACCATCTAGGAGCTGAGGGCTCAGATCTTTGCGAAATCTATGGACAATGCCCACATTGTTCTGCAGATTGAAAATGCCCACCTTGCTGCTGATAACTTCAGAGTCAAGTGTGAGATGGAGCTGGCTATGCACCAGTCTGTGGAGAGTGCTATCCATGGGCTCCGCAAGGTCCCTGATGACACCATTGTCACTCGGCTGCAGCTGGAGACAGAGATCGAGTTTCTCGGGGAGCTGCTCTGCATGAAGAAGAACGATGAGGAAGAAGTAATGGGTCTACAGAACCAAATTGCCAGCTCTGGACCTTGGCAAGATCATGGCAGACATCCAGGCCCAGTATAAATAAGCCGGCTCAGAAGAACTGAGAGGAGCTGAACAAGTATTGATCCCAGCAGATTGAGGAGAGCACCACAGTGGTCACCTCACAGACCACTGAGATAGGAGCAGCTGAGATGACCCTCACGGAGCTGAGGTGTGTAGCCCAATCCTTGGAGATCAGCCTGGACTCAGTGAGAAACCTGAAGGCCGGCTTGGAGAACAGCCTGAGGGAGGTGGAGGCCCATTACATGATGCAGATGGAGCAGCTCAGTGGGGTCCTGCTACACCTGGAGTCAGAGCTGTCCCAGACCTGGGCAGAGAGGCAGCACCAGACCCAGGACCACAAGGCCCTGCTTAATATTCGGTCAGGTTGGAGGCTGAGATCTCCACCTGTCACCTGCTGGAAGATAGGGAGGACTTCAGTCTTGGTGATCCCCTGGACAGCAGCAACTCTTTGCAGACTGTCCAGAAGACCACAGCCCACAGGATTACGGACGACAAAGTAGTATCTGAGACCAATGACACCAAGGTTCTGAGGTGTTGAGGCAGCAAAAGCAGGGTGCCCTTTGAGGAGTGGGAGGCTAATTAAAAGTTCAGAGGTAAAAGAGAAAAAATGAATATGGATGAGATTGTTGCATAACGTAGGACATAGACTAGAGGAGGTCCATGTGAAACATTCAGTGATAAATTTTAGTTACTAGTGTTTACTGAGCATTTTGTTCTATGCACGGTGCTATGCACTTTACAAGGATTACCCTATTAATTCTTGAAACAATCTTAGGAAGTAGGTACTTTAATTCCTACTTTACAGAAGAGTCAGGTGAGGCTTAGAGAAGGAGAGCAACTGGCTTATAAGTGATAAAAGTGGGAACTGCCACCCAGCTTGTGTCTTCAATGACTGTATGTGAATAATGCCAGCCACCAATGCATGCAAGTGGTAAAAGAGTGGTTTTAAATGTGGAAGAATTATTATTCTTTGCATTTATGATTTTAGCAAAAAAGAAAATGTTATACATTCTATTAATTTGTTAATGTAATTACAAATTTATAGTCTTTGTGCCCTGATATACCTGTGTATACCTTAAAAAAAAACACCCAGCTTTATTGAGATATAATTTACATACCATATAATTCAACTATTTAGACTGCAATTCTGTGATTTTAGTATATAAACAGAGTTGTGCATCTGTCACCATAATCAGTATTGGAACATTTTTGTTATCCCAAAAAGAAACCTGTACCCCTTAGCAGTCATGCCCTATTCTCCCCAATTCCCACACCTTGGCAACCACTAATCTACTTCTTGTCTCTGTGGGTTTGCCTGTTCGGGGACATTTTGTATACATTGGGTCATGCAGTATGTGGTCTCTTCTGAGAGGCTGACTTCTTTTACTTAAACGTAATGTTTTCAAGGATGATCCATATTGTAGCATGTATCCGTACTTCATTCTTTTTATTGCTGAATAATATTCCATCGCCTGGGTATACTACATTGTATTTATCCACTCTGTATATTTTTCAGAAGAATACTATTTTTTTTTTTTAAATGAAGTTCGTGTTGGTCAGTTTTTTGTCAGGGATGGAACTGGCCATCTCTGTTCTCCCAGAAAGTACTCAGTCTCTTAAAGTTACCTCCTGGGTGAGTAAGAAAATTAGTACCTCTTTAATGTAGCTCAGTTTAGCTACATGATCTTGAAAATTTTTGCCTCCTTTCTGTTTTACTTATTAACACACATAAAGGAAAGATAAGTCATTATATGAACAGATAGTATTACTGGCCTCCCCCCCCTCCCAAGCCAGAGTCACCTTCAACACTTTTTCAAGAATATTGGTGAAAAGATAATGTCCTTTGGTTTACTAAAGTAAAAAGAAAACTGATTATTACAGGTTTTTTAGAGTGTGGATTTAACAAAGTGATGTCCTCAAATAATGTTCATAAATCTGATATGTCTAATATTAAATAAGTTAGTATATAGGCAGAGTTTTTTTCTTTTTTCTTTTTTTTTTTTTTTTTTTTTTTGACACAGTAGCCAAAATTCTCAGTATTAGGGCAGTTCTTTTTTTGGAAAGAATTACAGTGTAATGACTGGTCATACATTTGTGAGCTTACCTGTTTCATCTGTTCCCACCTAATGAGACATTGAGAGAAAGAGCACTGCACATGTGAGGCGGGATCAGGGAAGTCATCCTGGAATTGTAGAGACTGGACTGAGGGAAGGAGAGTTTTCCTCTCCTAAAAGGTGATATTTTAGGTGACAATTTAAAGATTTATTATGATTTATGGTTTCGTATGACTGTGCACCTCTGTCATTCCACTTTATTTCCTGGTATGGGGAAAACAAAAACAGGATTTAGGAAAAACTTCCTTTTACCTATAGGAGAGTAACTACAGGGAAGCTCAAGGAAGTGGTAGCTCCTCCCCCTTTCCATGCCCCAACATGTGGGCACATTCAGAAATAACTGGGTATTGAAGATTTACCTGGGAAATGGTTTGTTAAAAAGTGGTTGATTTGTGTGCGTTCAGATTCCTACAACCTCAGCATAATATTGAATTCTGGGAATTGATATTTCTTGTCAATTAAGAGTCTGTGACACGTGGCATTAAAGAGTATCAGCTCGGGAACCAGCAGCCACCACTTACTAGATGTGTGACCTCAGACAAGTTTTAAAATTGCTCTGAGCTTTGATTTCCTCCACCAAAAATGAAAGAATTGCTTGCCAAAGTTACGAGCATTCATTGTTTGTGTAAAGTATTTGACAAGAGCCTAGCACAAAGGAAGTGGTCAATAAATGTGACGGTTACTGTTATTAATGATCTGAATTAAAGAAAAGGTGTTAAAGTTTGTTGTGTACCACTGTGTACTCTGTATTACTCAATTGTTTGGGATAAATTAGGTAATGAAGTCAGGTTTTATATTTTGAATACCAGTTAGACAAATTCATTCAGCACTTTTTTTTTTTTAAATGTTTTCTTAGTTTTCTCTTTGCTGGCTTGGCTCTAGGATAAGCCAATAAGCTCGTCATTCAGGATTTTGAAAATCCGGCAGATTAATTCTGTGGGGAAGCACTCTCCTTTAACATTATAACATATTAAGTTTGTTTCAACATAGTTTGACCTGGAGTTGTTCAGGTTTTTTTTGGAGTGACTCTAATTTCTGTCATTGCCTGTGATTGGCTAGTGTAACTGTTCCATTCTGGAAAAGGCTTTGTTGTAGCTTAACTGTCTATATTCAGGAATGTCTGCCTCATTTTATTCTATGATTCTTACATATTTATATAAGATTCTTGTCAAAGTCCATCTTGTAGAAGTAGGAATTCCCTCTTTAATTATGATTTCACTTAAATTTTTTGAGTTATATATAGAATCCGCCTGTTTAAAACATCAATCTGGTAGTGGTGTTGATTTGTAACTAAACATTTAAACCTGGTTAAAATTTACTATATACTATAAAATATACTCCCAATATCTACCTTTTTTTTTTTTTAATTAAATCTCATAACTGATTCTGTTCACACTTGGGGACACCCATACACACACACCCTCTTAACCCAGCAATGTATTAAACTTTTAAAATGAGCACTCTAATAAGAAAACCAAAATTGTTTTCAGTGTCTGTTGTACTTTTTGAGATGCATGGCCAAGTTGTAATTTATCCTGGCTGAAAAAAGAAAAATCTGGGCAAAGACTAAAGGCGGCCAATAGTCATGAAAGACCTAAACTGGGATTAGATTTAGCCAAGTCAACTCCATAGGGATTTACAGTGGAATTTTAAACATAATCTGGGGGAATTCTGTAGAAAAGACCATTTTATTTAGACCTTTCTATGTTTCATGGTACTGTGCAAGAGAGAAGCTAGGCTTCTTCTGAAACACTCCTCTCTGCTGTGGCCAACAGAAATAAAACAACTTCATTATGTATGTATCTTCAAGCTTTATAACTGAGATGAAACTTTTATCATGACCATAATTTATCTATAGGATCCGGTACTCTTATAGTCTATCCTAGTGCTTAATCTTGTGGAGTTGGGAGTCAGATTGCCTGGGTTAGCGTTTCAGCTCTGCCTCTTCCTATCTGGTTGACCAATGTCAGTAAGAGAGCACAGTGCTGGGGGGATTGACTGGGATAAGCCGTATGAAGTGCTTAACAGAGTGGCTGCTTCACCTCCACCACCACGTTAGGAAATCCATGTTATTTCAGTTTTATTCATCATTTTATTGAGGAGACTGGAGGACATCACTCTATACAGCACTGTGGTAAATTTTTAAATCCGATTAAGAAAGTACTTTGCAAACTATGTTAATTTCCAGAGATTTGAATCCCTTTTATACTAAAGCCACTGGCTATAACATAATATTTATCTACATCATGATGTTTATAAAAAATACACAATCCATAAAAAACCTAAGATATTGAAGAAAGAGAGCCTTTGGGAAGTGAGGGGACTGATAGAAGCATATATTTCCATTTCGTGCCCAGATGCTGTTTTGCAAGTTAACCTCCATGCTGAGAATACATGGCCTGCTCTAGTCATGAGTGAAGTGTAAAAATATTTCCTAACATTTCATAGAGCCCTTTATAGTTGCCAGTGTCTTTTCCACATACGCTTTGATTCCCACAAATTATGCTGTGATGGAAATACTCTTCATTTCCTATTGTAGAATATTATTACTGGATAGCTAGAATAACTATTTTAGAGTCTCGTAATAGATTCCTAGGGCAGAGTTACAAAGGCACCTGGGGTACTGTTCAAAATAGCCTACCCTATTCACTAAAGATATTTGGATCCCAATTCTGATTTAATAACATTGTTTAGAGTGTCAGTGGATAATTTGTCTTATTAGCTGTTCATTTCTATACTCATTAGTTTTGCTAGTACTTGGCTAGTTTGTTTATATTTCTGTTAAGAGATAATTGCAGAACTCTGTGGGGATTTGATCTATCACTTGAGCTAGTGCACTGAAGTATTTCTAAGTTTTTAGAAGGGTAGTAATGAATATTTGGTGTTTTGTTTAAAATGAAAATGCGCTAATAATAAGACTGAGGAGATAGCCAGGAATAGTTCCCACATGCATAAAACTGGTAGGCCCAAAGAGTTTCATGGATGTTATTTTAAACTTTAATGAATCATTTAAACAGTTTCGATTCAGAGAAAGAAGTTTCCTAATTCATTTTTACAAAGCCAACATACATTTGATACCAAAACCTGGCAGAATGTGTACACACACATGAGGGATGGGTTAATCCCAAAATGCATATTTTGTTTAAATATAAGAGCTAGTATTTATTGTCTCTTACGTTTGCCAGGTCCTGTGGGCAATATGCATTTTTTCTTTTTTTTTAATTGATTTTATTAAACTACATGATGTTGGTTTAAAAAAATAATCCATAGAAGTTGAGCCAAAAGCTACTTCTCAAAGATGAAAATTATCTCCAGTTGTGAGGTTCTTTCTTTTTCTCTCGCTTGATAATTACACTTTTCTTTACATACTTGGGAGGAGGACGGCCCCACAATGGTGTCTATACAAAGCCATCTGAGATTTTTGCCATGAGACTCTGAGCATCCACTAAAACATTTTACCTATAATTTATAAAAGAAAGTGATTCTCCAGACTAGAAAGTCAAGATCAGTAAACCCGTTTCTCTAGATTTTCTTTTTAAAATACGCATATTTTTCCTTCAACTTTTTTAAAGAGTCTGTTTTAAGTTGATCTACTTTTCTTTTTTTTTTTTTTTTAAGAGTTTATTTATTTATTTGAGAGAGACAGCCAGCGAGAGAGGGAACACAAGCAGGGGGAGTGGGAGAGGAAGAAGCAGGCTCCCAGCAGAGGAACCTGATGTGGGGCTCTATCCCAGAATGCTGGGATCACACCCTGACCCAAAGGCAGACGCTTAACGATGCACCACCCAGGCGCCCCTAAGTTGATCTACTTTTCAACTGGTTTGGTTAAGTGTGTCACACCTGGATGCAGTTGACTTAAAAATATTTTACTCCTTGCTGTCTCTTTCTAATTATTTTATTTTCATTCATTCTGACCAGTGCAGAATATTTGCTCTAGAGGTGACACAAAATGAGCAGACCTTTTAGAATTTCTAGAAGAAAGGAGGAGAGTATTTATTATTAAAGCCCAAGTTAGGACAGCTGTCCGGGATACACAGTCTTCACAAAGAGAGCGCTCTCGCATATTTTCTTTCGATCCTCTCCATAACCCTGTCCTGTGTGACAACTATTGTTATCCTCATTTTATGAATAAGGAGAGCCTTTGTAAGGAGGGATCTCGAGAGATTGAATGAGGAGATGAATGTTGCCCAGAAACACTACTGTAGAATGTGACAGCACCTGCCCTGGACTTGAGTCTTTGAATTGAGAAAGCCCAAGCTCTTATCCATTATGCTGGGAGAGACGCAAGAGAGAAAAAGAACCTCAGAGGAAAAAACGAATCTGGAAGAATATTACCTCAATCGTCTTTTATAGCGATTACATAAGTAGGATTTTCACTTTCCCCCAAATACATTTACATATTAAAATTTTTAAAAACTAGTTTCGGGTATTGCACTTTTGGCCAGGAAACCTGTGTTTCAGAAGTTAGACAGACGTGTTGGGCAGTAGGTCCTACAGCTACATAGACTTTTCTGCGTGTTTGCTAGAACTCCTTTTCATTTTCTTTTAAAATAAAGATCGATAAGCTCGTGTAAAGAGAGCTTGAGTCAGTCAACAGAAGTATTCTCATTCACAGATAATGAAACTGTTTTAATGACACATTTTTTAAAGTATGCAGAGAATTCGGCTGTGAAGAAGCCTTCACAAAAACTGTGCTGAGCCTCAGAGATCTATCGCACGATCCTGGCTTATTTTATGTAATTGATCAATTCCGGAAATCATTCAAAATGTATTTGGGAATTGGTAACAGTAGTAGTTATTAGGTAGGGGAACTCTATGGAAAAGGGACAATAATGTTTTATATTCTTGGAATACGAGTGTGTTCATGCATAAATCTATTCCCCCAAACAATTTTTTTTTTAAATGCACCATGGGAGCTTGTTTAAAGGATTTTTAATTTTAATTCATTTTGTTCACCAGTCACCCTAATTTTATGTGTGTACATCCACCTAGATGTGCCATGTCTAAAGATTTCCGTTAATTTTATCATGGCTTATACAAGGGAATCAAATGCCATCGTAGTATTTAACCTGGTTCCAGCACTGTTGCTGCCTTACCTCTGCCTCAGAACAATGCTCAGAGCTGAGAGAACTAGAGACCTTTTAAAGTTCCATTTCTCCCATCAGATGGACCTCTGCTTTTTAGACTTTTTATTGAAGCATTTCCTACATACAAAAATATTTATCACAAATCGTAAGTGTACAGTTTGATAAATTGTCACAAAGTTGAACACGTATGTTTCAGCTTTTGCTTTTTGTTCAAGGGTAAATGTTGCTGAGACTAAATGGTTGAGCTGTGGTCACCACTTTTCTGGGAGGACTTCCTAATTAATAACAAAACAGAAACAAAAAACCATGTCTGTCAATGTGAGATTATAAGTTCCCCCCCAGCTTTATTGAGATGTAATTTATATGTACCATCATTTAAGTGTATGATATGATGATTTGATACATGTATATAAGTAGTGAGCCAAGTTTTAAGAGTGTTTATTTCTATCTAAGTCAACCGTTGAGGCACTTTATCATCAGATTGTTTTATTGAATGGTTACTATATGCCATGCAGCAGAACAAGTGATGCATTTACATGTCATGTCACTGAAATCTTACAACAACTCTAGAAGTTATCCTCATTTAAATAGACATGAACACGAAAGCCTAGAGAGGCTGAAAATTTTACTGGCGCTCAAATACCTAGGGCACGGTGCAGTCTAGCCGTAAGTAAGGGTCATTCGAACTCTAGAGTCTGAGCAGTTACTATTACATCCTCTTTTCATCAGCTGTATTTTTAGTACATTTGCTTCATGGCAAGTATTGTCTGATCGTGTCCTGATAGACTGAGGTGTTCGGTTTTTGGTTTTCTGTTTTTGTTTTTTAAATCAAAGGTGAAGGAAATACTTTCAAAGCAGTGCCTTCGTAGGATGAGGCTCTGGGGCATCGTTCTGATCAGAAGATTAGGCCCAGGAATTGGTCTCAAAGATGCGTTTTCATAGCAAGCGAACTGTGTTTAGTGTGTATGTTTCTTCAAGTGGCCTTCGGCTGGGGAAGAGGGACGCCCCACCCCACTCTTGGTGTTGCCTTTTGTTGTGGCAAAGTGGTGGTGTAAATACTTGAAAATGTGCTCACCTTAAAAAATGGGAGTATCTGCATTGGGGAAGTTTTTAAAGACAGTTTTAAACTCATCTTTCTTTTAGGAAAACATTTTATGGATATTTCATTTTCAGCTATTTCATAGAGGATCTTGGCAGGATGTTTCACAACAACCGTGTTACCAGATTGAGCTCTGCTGTCAGGGAACCAGTTATTTGCAAGTTCTTTTTTTTTTTTTTTCTTTTTTTAAATATAACCAAAGACTTGTTAAATAAACTTACTTCATATAGTTGGAATCATGGTCCGTGGCTTCTTTCTTTCTTTTTTTTTTTTTTTTAAAGATTTTACTTATTTATTCAACAGAGAGAGAGACAGCCAGAGAGAGAGAGGGAACACAAGCAGGGGGAGTGGGAGAGGAAGAAGCAGGCTCCCAGCAGAGGAGCCCGATGTGGGGCTCTATCCCAGAACGCCGGGATCACGCCCCGAGCCGAAGGCAGACGCTTAACCGCTGTGCCACCCAGGCGCCCCAGTCCGTGGTTTCTTAAATATCCTCTTAGGGCCTTGGGTTGGGGTATACTGAGGAAAAAAGCAAGCCCAGTGAGGGCAGCAACATACATTGCTGTTGACAGATTGGTTGTTTTCCTTCTCTTTTTAACTTGGTGGTATTGCCACATATGTCATCAACCACAACAAATGGCAACTATATAGTGGGTGGTTGGTGTTGAAATTTGGGGAGCTCTTTCCTGCCAGAACTTGGTTTGATTTTTTTATTATAGCTGCTAAGAAAAAATTGTTAGTTTTGCTTTCAACACATGTGTTAAATTTACTTGAAGTTAATAGAAAGGAAACCTGGTATGTATTTTTCTCTCTGGAGTTGTTTAAGACCCTCCGTAAAGTTACACAATAGTTGAAAGCTTATCACTACAGCTTAATTTGCTTCTAGAAACTGTGGCTTTGAATACTCTGATCTTCAACAGATTGTAATCCCAAGAAGTCTCCCATCTCTCTTCCCACCCGTCATTTTGTGACTTATTTTGGTTCTGTTACAAAAACAAATGGGAATAGTCTGCAAGTGCCAAAAGATGTCATAATAAAGTAACTTTTTTTTTTTTTTGGATTACTAGTATTTCAGACATTGGCGTAAATCAAGTTAACTCAGTTTAGGGAATATGGTTTTAAATTTTGTAATTCTTTATAGAGTAGTGGTTCTAAACCCTGCATGCACGTTAGAACCACCCAAGGAACTTTACATGCTCTGGTCACATCCCCAGATATTCCGACTTGTTTCCTCTCATGTAGGGTCAAGTATTGATATTTTTAGGTGATTTCCCAGTGTATGGTCAGCGTTGATAACCATTGGTAGAGTTAACTGGGGTTCTCTGATTCCACTAAAAGACACCAAAGAGAAGATGATTATTTAAACAAAGAGAGGTTTTAGAGATATTTGGAGATTTCTTTTTTTTAAGTAGCCAACCAAATGAAACATAGTATTTTTGTTAGGACATTAACAAAGTGTTGATACCTTCATTTCTTAAAAGGAGGTAACAGATCTTACTGCTAACTATGAGGAATATGGCCTTTTTATAAGTAGCTCTGGCCTTCCTGAAGTTCATCTTTTAAATAAATTTTGGGAAAGTTTCTGGTTGAAATTATGTGGGAAAAACTGAGGTGAATAAGATTTGGTGGTCTTCAGCAAAGAAAATAATGTCTAACCTTAATTTAGAAATAGTAACAAGAATATATAATCTTAATTGCCACAAACTAGCAAAGTCGTTTTGGGTAGAGGGAGCCAACTGTCAAATGATAGACTTAAAGCTAAATTAAATTGGATCCTGTTATGGGTTGAATTGCTCTCTGTACCCCCACCTCCCCACATTCATATATTGAAATGCTAATGCTTAATATCTCAGAATGTGACCTTATTTGGAAACAGGTTGCTACAGACGTAATTAGTTAAGATGAACTTATACTGGAGTAGAATAGGCCCCAATCCAATATGATCAGAGTCCTTACAAGAAAATGTGGACACAGACACATACAGGGGAGAACACCATGTGAACATGAAGACAGTCATCTGTGAGCCAAGGAGAGAGGCCTGGAACAGATCCCTCCCTTATAGTCCTCAGAAGGAACAACCCTGCCAACACCTTGATTTCAGATTTCCAGCCTCCAGCACTGTGAGACAACAAATTTCTGTTGTTTAAGCCGCCCAGTCTGTGGTGTTTTGTTACAGCAGCTGTAGTGAACTAATACAAGTCCCAGTAATTTATTCATTTTAAAAATGTAAATCTAGGAAAATATAACATTTGAAATTTTGCTGTGCCTTCATTTAGAGGTTGGGAACCATTTCTCGATCAGGAATTTTAGAATGTGTGGTTATAAAAGTTTTAGGTTCCTGGTAACTCAGACTTGAGCCAGTTAGTTGCTAATCACTCAGTATAAAAGGGAGGAATTTATCCTGAGCTAGAGTTTCTGGCATGTGTATTTTCCTTCCATTTGTGTTAATAGAGGGGGAGATTTTTTTCCATACCTGAGAGGGGCTTCCTGGATGTATTTTGTATATACAGATTCAGGCCTGTTACCTGACATTTAGAGTTGGTCTGTTTGTTGTATATGACTTAATAGCACCCTGGAGAAATTAGAGATGAACAGCTTTGAATATACATCTCCATTTCAGTGGAACAGAAAAGAATAGCCCACGCTTTTCATGAATGGCTAAGCACGGCTGAGTAGGGAGTGATCCTGGGAAGTCCCTATCTATGACCCACGACAAAGGTCATAATAGACTCAGATTGGAGAAGCCCTGCAAATGATGATATAGAAAGTCATACCTTAAACACAACACAGCTCCTTACCTTTTCTGTTTTTTTAAGCAGAGCCAAGTAAATATGCCAGTAAAACAAAATGGCACCATGTTTAAGGCTAACCATAATAGTGTACAGACAAAGAACATACAGACCTTTTCAGTTAAGGTTCTACCTCAGGAGTCCGTTTCAGTTAAGGTTCTACCACTTACTAGCTATATGACTTGTGGTAAATTATTTCCCTTCCCCTTGAGCTTGTATTTTCCGATGTAGAAAACAGATAATCCAGTGTATTTCCCCCATAGGATTTTGAGATGATTAAATAAGATGGTAATTCATAAAGCAATCAGCAGAATACCTGGTGCATGTTAGGTGCTAATAAATGTTAGTTAACAGCACTAGCAGAGGCAGCAGGTGAGCGGCCCCTGTGCATGCTAAACCCCCCCCATTTAGTCCGTAAAAATGAATCTCTTCTATTGTAATGTTATATACTTCATTTTAGCATCCATGCCTTAACACATCTTAACAAAACAAAACCTAGAAGTGCCCTTAGGATCAGCTAGTGCTCTTCTTTCATTTAAAGTGAGGAAAAGGGGGGCGCTTGGGTGGCTCAGTCAGTTACGCATCTGCCTTCTGCTCAGGTCATAATCTCAGGGTGCTGGGATTGAGTTCTGCATCCAGCTCCCTGCTCAGCGGGGAGTCTGCTCCTCCCTCTCCCTCTGCCCCTCCCCCTGCTTGTGCTCTCTTGCTCTCAAATAAATAAAATCTTTTTAAATAAATGAATAAATAAAGTGAGGAAAGTGACAGTAGGATTAGAGAATGCCTAGGTCTCATGATTCATAGTCTTTCTTTTTTACATGTTGCTACTTTCTAAATCACAGAACCATGTGTCCCTTTTCATTATTTTCCCTCCCTTTTTTTTCTTTTTTCCTCCTTTTCATTCTTGAGCTTTTTGCTTCAAATATCTGTAGTTATTTAAAACTCGAGAACTATGTAGATTTAGATAAAACTTTGGAGATATCCCTCGTAATATACATACCTGTAACACTCACTACTCCAAATTTCAGGAGCCAAATAGATTTGGTTTCATTTGGGTGAGGACTCCTTCTGGAAATTGCTTTGACATGCCTCTGTCTCTGACTTCGTGGGTGACCTTGGGTAAATTTCTTAATCTAATTCTTCCTTAGCCAATGGGTGGAGGTATGATAAGCCCTATTCTTACCTGATGCATAGAGTTGTTGCAGCATAAAATGAAATCATGTGAAAACTAACTCAGTTCTGGGCCTGGCCTCATTAGAAGACTAGCAGCTTAACCTTGAGCTCTTAAGAGAGAAGTAGTGTCTCAACAAGCACATGTTCATGTAGGTTGGATTGCGTGTGCCACATTCACCTCTTAAAAAAGAGAAAAGGAAAGTCCAGTGACTGTGCTTTGCTTTGGCCATTTTATAGACTTCCTCGCGCGCGTGTGTGTGTGTTTTAAAGTGCAATGTGTGAGCCTCCTACTTTCTGTTTTAAAACTTATGATTTGGAGAGTCAGTTACTTCTAACTTCCTCTTTTCTGAAATAGGAAGAAACATTTTGAAATAAAATCCAAATATGTTCAAGGGTTATTAACCATAAATTTCAGTGTCAGTATTCATGAAGGCACAGATAGTATGTTTAGCACCTGTGATATCTCAATGTTTAATTGAAGTAGTTAAATTCTTAAGAAAGAAGTAGCATTTAACCTCAGTGTGCAGTGCTACAAATATGTTAATTGTACTCCGTGTATAAGGTAATATTCATGTATTTAGGAAATATACACTGAATTATTTAGGGTTAAAGGAGGAGTGTCTACCACTATCAAACAAATCAGAAAAAAATAGAAATAATGTAGAACGATAGTGATAGACATGATCAAAAATTTCATGATCTTATGACTAGATAGAAAATGAAAGTTAATTTTCCCGTTTGAGTCAAAAGCTACTGTTAAACACAGCCTGTGTGCCAGTGACAATGTAATATTTATTAAGCTTCTGTGGTTTTTTCCTGTCAAACTTTTGTTGAGATTTTATGTAATTGTACATTTCATTTGTATGACACTCTTTATGAGTTAATGATATTAGGTTTTTTTTTTATTTAATGTGGTTTAAAAGTATGCTTTTATAGGATTTTCCAATGAAACCTCGGTTGTTAAGAACCAAGGTTGATAATAAAAGTTTTATTTGGTCTTAATAGATATATATTCTCTGCAGCCCAGAAAGATTGTCAGGATTTAAGTAGCTGATGATAGAAAAACTAAACTGATGTCCAATATAAAATATTTTTTGGTTGTATTTAACAAAAGCAAACACTTTGTTAATCCTTGTTTCTCCCTCACCCCTCCCAGCTTGGTGACCCAGCTATTTTTCCTGCTGTAATTGTGGAACATGTTCCTGGTGCTGACATTCTCAATAGTTACGCAGGCCTAGCCTGTGTGGAAGAGCCTAATGACATGATTACTGAGAGCTCCCTGGATGTCGCTGAAGAAGAGATCATAGATGAGGACGACGACGACATCACGCTTACAGGTGTGTGTGCCTCCGGCAGCACCTTACCTCCGCCTAGTTTTGGGCAGTTCCCTTGCCCTGTGATTTTGGGGGCATAAGAAGTCCCTAACTTGGTTTCAAGAAACTCCATTACCTCAGAGGCCAGAGCAGGGAGAAGGAAATTATATTTTCTTCCTCATCTACCTGTGTTGTGTAGTGCTTTCTCACCTCCCGTTCCTTCTTTCCTAAATGTATTGAGACGAATGTGACAAAATAGAGGCATATAAGAAGAACCAGACCGCCTGAACTTGTCAGGTATTCACCAAACGCTTCTTATATGGCACTCTCTGTATTCTTTTTTTTTAAGATTTTATTTATTTATTTGACAGAGAGAGAGACAGCCAGCGAGAGAGGGAACAGAAGCAAGGGGAGTGGGAGAGGAAGCAGGCTCCCTGTGGAGCAGGGAGCCTGATGTGGGACTCGATCCCAGGACCCTGGGATCACGCCCTGGGCCGAAAGCAGATGCTTAACGACTGAGCCACCCAGGCGCCCCCACACTCTGTATTCTTAATAACAATGAGAAATTGTTTGCAGGGCAAAATACAGCAATGTTTTTCTTTTATTGCTGTCACAGGAAGCAAAATAGGAGGCCATGACCCAAATGTAGGGTAAGGTGCTAGGGTTTAAAGAAGATTTCTCTTCTCATTGAGTCAGAACTAGTAACATGTTTGAAATGTGAAGAGTTCATGGTGTGAGGTGGTGAGTAATGCTGTTTTCATCAGTTTTAGAATTTGGTCTGTACATTTGTATTTTTATACATGTACATTGATCTGTCTTGGCCAGAGGTGTTGGAGCTGTTGGGGAAAATTAATTATTTGGAAGTAAAGGTTATTTGAATATTCTTAAATTAAAGAAAATAGAAAATTAACATTAGTCACAATGTTATTAACTAAACCTACACTTTATTTGTATGCCAACCATTTCAAACTAATGACCTTTTTCTGTTTCAGTATCCTATCTATAATCTTACTCTACATTTAATTATTTCTTCTTAGTCTCTTCCAGTCTATAACAGTTTCTCTGTCTTTCTTTGTCTCTCAGTAACCTTGACACTTTTGAGGAGTGCTGGTCAAACATTGTAGTATGTCCCTCAATTTTGTTTGGGTGGTATTTTGTTATGACTAGACTGAGATAATGCATTTTGGGCAAGAATACCACCAAAATGGCATTGTCTTCTCAGTGCATCATACTAACATACTAGATTATTTTTAAAAGTTCATTATCTCATTTAATTCTCACAACAGAAAAAAAGATTAGGTTAAATGAAATGACTTGCTTAAGATCACACACCAAGTGACTGAGTCTCCACTAGTAACAACAACAAACAGCGCTTAGTTTTGTATTGTCCTCTGTTCTTTACAAAACATGTTCTGCTATAGTCACATTTTTTGTTCAGGGGAACCCAGTGGAAGTTTTTTTGATAAATCTAGACTTATCAGATTTTTCCTTACCAATTAGGGAATTAGATTACTCAGATGAGAAGTTTCCATTCATTACTGATGGTGAGTTACGTGTTTTGTACAACAGAATGACCATCGCTATGCAGATAGATATCTGTTGTGTAGCTAGTGAGTTTTTTACAGTATATTCTGTGGTAACTTCTAGATGCCTTAGCGTAGGGCTACACTGTCTCTGTAGGTTGGGAATGAGGGTCTCCCCTGAAGGGGGTGTTTATTCCCAGTTTTAGTCATCAGGGTGGTCCTCAGAGAAGAAAGAGAGACTGGGGAAGCAGATCTTAGATCTTTAGGAGAAAGAATTACTTCTTTCTTTCAGTATTTCACTCTCTTGGGCTTGAACTTGAAGATAGCTGATGGCAAAATGCAAACAGACTCCTTCCTTCCTGGAAAATAGAACTGGTATTGAATGGGTCTAGAGAACAAGCCATATCTTGAAAACCAGATTTCTATTTGCATATTTCTTCTTCCTCCCCTTTCTTGTTTCCCAACCTGAGCCTTTAACTCTTCCATCCTTGTTTGAGCAATGACATAAGAAACCAAAGAACTCTGGAGCCCTCCTAAGTTCAAAGTAAGAGTGGAAAGAATGTTGTGCTTTTCAGAAACTGCAGGGGGAAAGGAGAGAGGGAAAGAAGAATTTATAAACTGTACATGTGAATCCGAGGTAGTACTTCAGATAATGTAAAGGAATTGTTAGTATTTTTAGGTATGACAATAACATACCATACATACGCTAAAATATTTAGAGATGAAATACGGTGTCTTAGATTCCTTCAGAATAATCTGGGGAGTGGGTGTGGAGTGTGTGTGAGAGAACTTTGGGAGCAGTAATTGGAGTAGGAATGAAAGAAGATTGACCTTATGCTGAGAGCGGGTATGTGAGAATTCATTATACTATGTTCCATAATTTTTATTTTTGTTTGAAATTTTCAATAATAAAAAGATTGATCTATTTTTATGGATATGAGGCTCATATTAGACTGCAGGTGTCATTTGTATGCCCTGATTTCAAATTTTCATGTTCATTGCAATACTTTCATTTTTATGATTGGTTGATCTCATATCAAATTTGATATATATTCGAACCTATAAAATACATGTATAATAGTAAAATACCACTTTCATCTGTTTGTATGTTAAGAGTTCCACATAAGGTTTCATTTGGAAAAAGGTTATGGTGTTAACAATTTTTGAAAATCATTTGACCATGAGTTCTTTGTATGTGGAGATTGTTCTCCCATTGCCACTCTTTGAAGATCTAAAAGTAAAATTATTAACAGAGATGGTACAAATACTGTTTCTCAAATAGAAGGTAACCACGATGACTACATTGATTAGTAAATCTTGTCTTTTAAATAATACTAGTATGTGTCTCTTCATATGTATACTTGTCTGTTTTTATAAGGTCAAACGCAATTTTTAGTAATTTATAATAACAACAAATGCATTTAATAAATTATTCCCTAAGTTATTATGGTATCAATGCTTTCTGTTCTTGGTATAAATAGATTTTAACTAGTTGCTAGATCACAGCTAATCTGTTACAAAGAAGTTTTAAAATGCATGTATGAAAAGCTTGTGGGGTTTATTATTGCCAGAAGAAATTTTTGTCATCCATTTAATGAAAGGCTAACATGTTCTTTGTTCTTAAAAGCTCGATGTACTTTTTTGGTTTTCTTTCCTGTTCCATGTAGGACCTACCCATTTATTTTGCTTTTCTCAATCTAAGCACTGCAGCTGAATGGAATAAACAAAGTTCTACAAGCTAACATTGATACTAAACATATTTAACTTGCCTCCTATTTCTGAAATGCAGAAGGTGACATGATTTCTGTATATAGCTGTGGAATGATTTCTACTGTATAGTAAATTAAAAAGGCAAGGGTCAGGTAGCATAAATAGTATATTACTTTTTATTTAAGATAGGAAAAAGTGTATAAATGATATCTGTCTTTGCTTATATTTTAAAAATAGAAAGATAAACCCCAAAACTAATAAAAATGTTTTCTTACAGGGAAAAGGAAGGGACAGGGATGAAAGGTAGATTTTCTAAATGTACTTTGATTTGTCATTTTTACTTTGGAACCCTGTAAACATTTAACATAATTATAGACCAACACTATGTCCAAAAGAGGAAGAATTAGCAATCTAAAAATTGAAAGCACACTAACACAGATGAGCCTAATTACATTATTGAGGCGTGGCATAACCATATAGAGAAGCTTTACTTAAAGTGATTTTTTTGGGCAGTGCCTGGGTGGCTCAGTCAGTTAAGTGTCTGCCTTCAGGGCTCAGGTCAGCTCAGGTCATGATCCCAGGGTCCTGGGATTGTGCCCCACTTGGGTCTCCCTGCTCAGCAGGGGTCTGCTTCTCCCTCTGTGTGCTCTCTCTCTCAAGTAAATAAATAAAATCTTTTAAAAAAAGGTAAAAGTGATTTTTAAAAAGATTTTATTTGTTTATTTAGAGAGAATGTGAGTGGGAGAGGGGGAGAGGGAGAAAGAGAATCTTAAGCAGGCTCCATGCCCAGCCTGGAGCCCACTATGGGGCTCGATCTCACGACCCTGAGATCATGAGCCGAAGCCGAGAGTCAGACACTTAACTGACTGAGCCACCCAGGTGCCCCTAAAGTTATTTTTAAGGCTGTGCATTTCTTAACAGGAAATAGCCTAAAAAGCAAAGAATAAAATAAAGCTGCTAAGGAATCTTAAATTGTTTTCAGTAATTACAACTTGTGTGAATGTGTGTATATGAGAGATAAATTAGGGTAAAATCAAATAAATAACAAAGTTAATCTAGTAAGGAGCCAAGATTTATAGAGTAAAATTGGATATATAAGTGTTAAATTGCAAAGTTAGATAAAAATTTTATAATCCTATAAATTCTATATAAATACATGGTATAAATATATAATTCTAGAAATAAATTCTGTAACACTAAATTTGAATTGAAAATATTAGTATGAACTCATGATCTATTTTCTTCTTTAAAAAAACAAAAAATATTTTTTTAGCCAAACATAGGACAACTTAAGCATTAATAAAGACAGTACCTAATGGATTGAAGTATATCTAATATGTTTATTTTTTAATTTATTTTTTATTTTTAAAAAATTCATTGATTTCTTTTAGAAAGAGCGGGGGGAGGGGCAGAGAGAGAGAGAAACCCAAGAGGACTCTGCTCTGAGCGTAGAGCCCGACGTGGGGCTCAATCTCAAGACCCTGAGATCTCATGACCTGAGCCCAAGCCAAGAATTAGATGCTTAACTGACTAAGCCACCTAGGTGCCCCTCCCTTTTTAAAAAAGATTTATTTATTTGAGGGAGAGAGAGAGAGCACGTGCATGAGCGGGGGGAGGGGAGAGGGAGGGAAGCAGTAAAAAAACGAGACATAGAGGGGCGCCTGGGTATCTCAGTCAGTTAAGCGTTCCCAGTCTTGATCTCAGCTCAGGCCTTGATCTCAGTCAGGGTTGTGAGTTTAAGCCCCGTGTTGTGCTCTATGCTGGGGTGGCCTATCTAGAGTCTACTGAGAAAAAAGAAGTAGAGAAATATTTAATAGTCCTATTCAGGATTGGTTTTTATCTGTTGATACAAAGTATGTACATAAGCCCAAGCATTAAGTGATGTTCAAGAGATCCAAGTCTGTGTTTTCGAGCAGCAGAGGTCTTGTAGCTAACTCGTGTTTTCGTCAAATGTATCGTAGTTGAAGCGTCCTGTCCGAATGGGGATGAAACGATTGAAACTATCGAGGCTGCTGAGGCACTCCTCAATATGGATTCTCCTGGCCCTATGCTGGATGAAAAACGAATAAGTGAGTGATCATGCACCATGACTGTTCATGGTAATATACTTGGGAAAGTTCTTCTTGCCATCATTCTCTGTTAGATGGCAAAGACCTAGAGACCAGGGATCATGTTTGGTATGTTTTGTGTCCCCACCGCACTTTAAAGTACAGAACTAGTTGAGACACCTTTGCTGAAGTATTCTGTTAAACAAGAGTTTTGTGTTTTTTTTTTAATTGAGGAGTGAGACCTTTAGGAATAAAAATAATGTATTTAGTTGTCAAATAGCAGATTAGCTAGAATTTATTCTTGTAATCTCATTGGTGAAAGTATTAGGGCATTTACAGCCCAAACTATTATAATTTAATGATCTGTATGAGTATTCATCAGTGAATAGGCAAAAATTCATTGAAAAAATTTCTACCACCTCATGGCAGAAAATTCACTGCCACGTTTTGTTTTTGTTTTTTTTTTAAGATTTTGTTTATTTATTCGACAGAGATAGAGACAGCCAGTGAGAGAGGGAACACAAGCAGGGGGAGTGGGAGAGGAAGAAGCAGGCTCATAGCGGAGGAGCCTGATATGGGGCTCGATCCCATAACGCCGGGATCACGCCCTGAGCCGAAGGCAGACGCTTAACCGCTGTGCCACCCAGGCGCCCCTCACTGCCACGTTATTGATCTGCTTTTAAATCCATGTTCTCCTTTGAGTTTTTCTGACAAAGCGTCAAACTCATAAAATTATTACTAAATGAGTTTAAGATGTGGTTGAGTATTTTCTGTATGCACAGCAGTGCATTAGGCAATAATGTGATACACAAATGAACAGATAACTGTTTTTTCCCCCCTCAAGTTTACAGATTAATTTTGAAGGTAGTTGTTTATGTAAAAGCCAAAAATAAAGGCCCTGGGAAGGATGGCAAAGTGTTCTGGAAGAAAAGAGTACTCTGGCTGAGAATGTCAGAGACAGGCTTTATGGAAGGAATGTTTTCACCTGGGCTATAAAAGACAAATAAGCTTTTAGTGGAAAGAGGAGCTAGGGACTGGCATTTAAGGTAGAGAGAATGGGTTGAGCCAAGAAGACAGACCTGTAAAAAAAGAGTGAAATGTTTGAGATAAAAATGCTTTGGTGTAGCTGAACTGTAAGCTTCATGGTAGGCGGGAGATGAGAGTGGAAAGGTAGGTTTGATCTACATTGTGCAAGCTTCAAATGGCAGGCTGTGGAGTTTGGGTTGTTCTTATTATTAGTTTTTTCCTCTATATAAACTATGCAAAAAGTCAGTTTTATTTTTCTAAAAATTTTCAGGGCATAAAGTTTTGTGTAGAAGAATTATATGGTCAAATCAGACTTAGGTTTCCGAGAATAACTTTAGTAACAATGAGAGAAGAATGGAGAAGAGAAACAAGATAGATTGGCGAGAGGAAGTCAAGTAAGAAGGGCATTAAATTAGTCCTATCAAGCCTGGTCTGACTTGGGGTGCCTAATTTAGGACAGCGGAAATAAAATGGACTAGATTTCAAGATTTTATTTCTACTTTAATCTTCATAGAAATAGGAAATTGTCTGATGAGATTATTTTGATTTATAATACAAAGTTGATTATAATTAGTTGATTTTATTTCCATTAGATAATAATCTATTTAGTTCATCTGAAGAGGACATTGTTGCTGCCCCCATCACCCATGTGTCCGTCACACTAGACGGGATTCCTGAAGTGATGGAAGCTCAGCAGGTTCAAGAGACATATGCACGCTCGCCAGGGGCATCATCACCAGAACAGCCTAAGAGAAAGAAAGGTGGGTGATTAATTTGTTTAGGGCTAACAGCCCAGTTTTGATGCAGAATCTAAATGTAATTTTTATTCAAGGATATTTGTACACCAGTTAAAACTTACATAAGAAGAAGTGAGGGTACAAGACATAAATTAAAAGGTATAGATCTTCATATTAGATTATTTGGTGTATCTCACGGAATAGGGCTTTCCAACTTTTTAAAGCCTCAATCTTTTATCTAAACCCTTTTATCCAAATTCAGAAAGAGCTTGGGTAAGGGCACTTAGCTTCTAGCTTCCGTCCACAGGGCGTAGTTTGAAAACCACCAGCATAGATTCCGATGTAAGATTCCAGTGGGAAAAATAATGAGTTGGAAATCAGCAGGTAAGTAATTGAAGAGGAAAATGTTAGATTTTAATTAGATTTAAATTTCAAAGGGAATTTTTCACTCTTCACTCATTAGGACCATGTCTGCATTCTAAAGTCTGACACTCTTCCCATTTCATTGCCTTCTGATTCTCCTCCAGTTTGTGTAATATTTTTTTTTCTTTTTTTTTCTTTTTTCCTTTTTTTTTTAATTTTTATTTTGTTATATTAGTAGTTTGTGTAATATTTTGAGTTTAATATCTTGGTTAATCACCAGCCACCCAGTAACCTAACTCCACATGAAAGTAAGGGGAAGTCCAGGAGCCCAAAGTGAAGAGGAAAATAAAAACACTAAGAGTGAGCTGAGGCCGCAGCATCTCTGAAGGGATGAGATGGGTACGTCAGTTTGATTGCCCATGCAGAGGCAGACGCTTATGTCTTGGTCCAGTGCGAGATGAGGGATTAGAGACTTCAGCATGTCATTGGGATCCTCCTGGGAAAAACAGTCCACTCACTGGCACAGAACAGGTATCAAGGAAGTTTGTATTTCTCAGCTGGGGCTCTGAGTGGAAAAATTCTTTCTGTCAGAATTCATAATGGTAGGCTTACATAATCTAGGTTTATGATCAGATTTTAACTATTACTGACTTCAGAAATTCCCAGGCAAGTAATTAACGTAAAAGTCACCCCAGACTAGCAATAACTTTGGGGTCCTAGGCAGAAGCTCTTGTATAAAACTGCTCTGGCAAGTCATACGTTTAAACCCACGCTGACAGGATTTCCTCATGCCCTGTTGAAGGTGAGCTCACACTGCAGTGTTACAGAATATGTAATAAGAGAATTGCTGAATGAGAAGTAGAAGACATAGAAGATTCTAGGATTAGTTCTCTAAGAACTTCAGTTAATAGAATTATCAAATAGAAACTTTCAGTGAGGGGCACCTGGGTGGCTCAGTTGTTAAGCGTCTGCCTTTGGCTCAGGGTGTGATCCCGGCGTTATGGGATCGAGCCCCACATCAGGCTCCTCTACTGGGAGCCTGCTTCTTCCTCTCTCACTCCCCCTGCTTGTGTTCCCTCTCTCGCTGGCTGTCTCTCTCTGTCAAATAAATAAATAAAATCTTAAAAAAAAAAAAAGCAGCTCAGTGAATATGACTATAGTTATTAAGGCAAAAGAATGAAAAAGAAGGTCAACCATTACAAAATACCAGGTGGAACTTCCTCCTCTAGACAAGATGGAATACAGAACCTGATTTGGCAGTAATTTTGGGATATGACAACAAAAACAGAAATTAGTAAGTGGAACTATGTTAAACTAAAAAGCTTCTGCACAGGGAAAGAAACTATCAGCAAAATGAAAAGGCCACCTACAGAATGGGAGAAGATATTTGCAAGTTATATATCTGATAAGGGGTTAATATCCAAAATATATAAGGAACTCCTACAACTCAATAGCAAGAAAGCCAAACAATCTCACTAAAAAATGGACAGAGAACCTGAATAGACATTTCTCTAAAGAAGACCTACAGATGGCCAACGGGTACATGAAAAGATATGCTCAACTTCACTAATCGACAGGGAAATGCAAATCGAAACCACAGTAAGCTATCACCTTGCACCTGTCACAATGGCTGTGATCAAAAAGGCAGGAGATAAGTTGTTGGCAAAGATGTGGAAAAAAAGGAACCTTTGTGCACTGTTGGTGGGAATGTAAATTGGTACACCCACTATGGAAAACAGTATGGAGTTTCCTCAAAATGTTAAAACTACAAACACCCTGTGGTCTAGCAGTCTTCCTCCTGGGTGTATGTCCAGAAGAAATTAAAGTAAGATATCGAAGAGATACTGCACTCTCATGTTCATCGCAGCATGGAAAAACATAGATGGGCCTTGAGGGCATTATTCTAAGTGAAATGAGAGAGAGACAAATACTGTGTGCTGTCACTTACATGTAGAATCTGAAATAGCCAAACTCATAGAGGCAGGGAGAGATTGTGATTGCTGGGGGGCTGAGCAAATGGGGAGATGTCAGTCCGAGCGTACAAACTTCTCGTTACAAAATGAACAAGTTCTGGGGATCTAATGTACAGCATAGTAACTTTGGTAAACAATATTCTATTATGTACTTGAAAGTTGCTGAGAGAGTAATCTTAAATGTTCACACCCAAAAAACCAAGTAATTATTATGTGAGGTAATGGTATATTAACTAACCCTACTGTGGTCATTGTTTTACAACCTAGAAGTGTATCAAATCTTCGTATTGTACACCTTAAAAATACACAATTACATGTCATGATATCTCAGTAATGCTGGGAAAAAATTTTAATAAACCCCCAGAACCTGGGTTTATCCTCCTATTAAAACAACTAAAATACAGACAAAATATATGAAACAGTGCCTTTAAAGACATCAGTCAACAAAAGCAAGTGATCCCTGAGAAACAGGAAACAAATGAGGTGAGCCCTATGAGATGACCCCACCTTACTGCGTGGAGACATTTTTTTTTTTTAAAACAGTTTGGCAGTTTCTTTAAACATTTAATGCATACTTAACATGTGACCCGGCCATTCTTCTACTTAGTATTTACCCAAAAAAGATGAAGTCATACATTTCTAGAAAAACATCTGCATGAATGAATGTTCTTAGCACTTCTATCGGCAATAGCCCAAAACTTGAAACAACCTAGATGTCTATCGACTGCTGACTGGATGAACAACTTTGTGGTATATCTACTCAAGGAAATACCACTCAGCAATAAAACAGAATGTACTGTTGATACATGCAACAAAAGTGGATGAATTTCAACATAATTATGCTAAAGGAAAGAAGCCAAATTTACATATAATATATACGTAAATATATGTTTGTCTTCATATAAAATTGTGGGAACTGCAAACTAATCTATGACAGAAAATCTATCAGAAGTTGGCTGCCTTTGGATTGGGCAGAGTGGGAAAGGTATAAGGATTGCAGAGGGGTACAAAGCACTTCTGGAGGTGAGGAATATGTTCACTATTTTGAACATAGGGATGGTTTCACAGGTCAAGACTTATGTTGGAAGATATCAAATTGTAGATTTTACACATATGCAGTTTCATTGTATGTCTGTTACACTTCAGTAAAGCTGTTTTTAAAGTGAAGGACTAATATCCTAATTAATAGTGGAAGACTGATGTGAGAAGGAGTCAAACAGAACACATAATATATGGATTAAACAGATTAGTCACTGTTTAAAAGAGCATTAGTGAGCTCCAACATAGACCTGATATGGAATAAAAAATATGAAAGGGTTTGAGATGTGAGGATTGAATGAAAAGGTCTACATGTTTAATCAAAGCTCCAGTAAGAGAGACCACGTAGAGCAAGGAAGCGGCAGTATTCCAAGCTAACGACAGAGTTTTCCAAAGTGACATTAATCTCAACATGGTGAGTCCTAGGTAGCATAACTCAAATCCAGGCCTAAATACATTATAGTAAAAATGCAAAACACCGCCCCCCAACCCCCACCCCCCAAAAAAGATGAGATGAACAAACCAGGGAGAAAGTACATTACTTGGAGAGGATTGATTTTTAGATTGGCAGCTTAGAAGTTCCCAGTAGAGGCTGGAAGTGTTGGGTATCTTCAAAGTATTGAGAAGAACTGTCAACCAAAAATTCTGTATCCAGCTAACATAAAACTCACATGAAGGCATGCCACCTTGAATGGTAAGGAAGATGATGGAAAGGATGGATATTGGGTAGGTTTATCAGCTGTCACTGTCTTGACTAAAACTAGTGGTGAAAACAGTGGGAAAAAGAAAATGATGTTATCGATCAGAAAAAGTAGGTAAATAGAAGGCATAAAATAAGGTGGCAGGAGGGCTAGGAGCTAACTGAAGTCTTTGCTCTTAATATTTGTTACCATTAACGCAGTCACCCAGAAGTATCTGCCTCATGAATGGTTCCCTGCAGATGTCTGCAGGCATGGAAGTGAAGATAGCTGGCGGACTGGGTTCTATGTTTATACATTAAGAGGGGCCTGAAGAGTGACTTTTTTGATCCACTTCTGATTCTTACCCTAACTTCAGAATTTTTCCTATTCGGTTTGGGGATGTGTTGTTACTAACCTTGTGGCATTAGGTCTAGAATTCTGATCTTCTAAGTTATTGCCCTATATTATCCTAACCCAGAATTCACCCTCGTGATCTAGACCAGAGAGAGTCAGCCTCAAGAATGTTGGGGTAAAGGGGCACCTGTCTGCCTCACGCTATGGTAGAACAGGAGACTCTTGATCTTGGGTCTTGAGTTTGAGCCCACATTGGGCAGAGAGATTACTTAATTTAAAAAAAATGTTGGAGTAAAATATACTAAGGTATCCGTTTATGCTTACTTTTCATTGTTTTTCATGTGCAGAAAGGTAGTCTGTCCAGATGGCATGATCATCTCAGCATAAATCCTGGGCAAAATTCCACCAACTTGTGCTTCTAGATAAATGGGGCAAAAGAAGATCACAAACAAAGCTCGGGTCAGACTACAGTTAGCACCGTTGAAGTGGACTCAGAGATTGAATCATACGTTAACTGTAAAGTTTGTTTTGCTGTGAATTAAAAGGAGTATAGAAAAATGAGAGGTTTCAAAATACATGGGAAAGTGAAAGTTGACTATGTAGTTCACCAGAATTTTGCCTCACGCATTTTTTGTGTATCTAGAGTTTTGGGAATTTTCCAGTATTTAAGAATGACCTGTATGCGGATGGGAGAGAAGCTGAAAATTGACTTCTCTTATTGTAAAAAGCTTATATAACCAACAGACCGGTAAATCTGTATGGCTTACTTTTTGAGCCCAAGTCTTACCAACATCAGGAATATTCCCCCACATTTTTAAGAAAGCACCGTCAGTTTTGTTGCCTCACAATGTTTTAAACTTAACCTCACTTTTATAAGTGAGCCGACGTATCATTTCGTACACAAAAGCATTTGTGATCACACCTACACTAATGATAAATTTTCACTGAAGTTATTTTCCTTTTGAGTAAATAGCATTTTAGGAAACCAGTATGTGTGGTATTCTGTATATATATATAAAGTATTTGGCATATGAAATTTAGGATAAATGACCAAATAGCATTCATAAACAGCTAAATTGTCCATTTTCTCTCAATTTTGATGGCAAATCCTTACACAGAGCTGTTCTGTTTTCAGGGAGAAAAACGAAACCTCCACGACCAGATTCCCCAGCCACTACGCCAAACATATCTGTGAAGAAGAAAAATAAAGATGGTAAGGGTAAGTATGATAATTTCCTTACAACGCTTACAGGTCCGATAACATTTAGATTGCTGTAAAATACCTACATATCATAGGTAAAGTCCACCAGCTCTCTTGACTTATTGAAATGGATCTTCTTGCTGCCAAATGCTCATAAGGTACAAGTTGGCACCTTCTGTAAAGAGTCTGGTGATAATGGAGCCCAAGAAATCCATTTAAGAGATTTTTTTTAATGTACCTGTCAAAATAATCCATCCTTTAAGATTGAGCCTTTTGAAAGATTTCAGCAAGGTTAGCTTTTCAGTTCGTAGACACTTTATAACATTGTTTTGGAGTTCTACTATTTTCGTAACTGCTGCCCAAATTTGAAGAAAATTGTTAAGGTCAATCCACTGGCTGTGATATAAAGAGAACAACCATTGAAAGGTTTTGTACCACACTTCACTCGGTCTTTTATGTTATGGTTCTTAAAGAGGTAGGGAAAAAGTCATCTCAGAATGCTTTCTTCTTAAGTCGTCTTCAGTCTAATTGCCAAGATTGCTCTGTCCAGATGTCTTATATGGGACGAATAAAAAGACCTATATTGAGACCCTAAAAATTATCACCAGTGCTAACCAAATTGTGTAATATTTTTGTATAATTATAGAGGGAACTGCCAAGACTTTTAGTTGGGTTTAATTTTGCTCTTTTCCAATGAAATTTTGGTCAAATAGAAATTGCTTTTGTTTCAGGAAACACAATTTATCTCTGGGAGTTTTTACTGGCACTGCTCCAGGACAAAGCTACTTGTCCTAAATATATCAAATGGACCCAGCGAGAAAAAGGCATTTTTAAACTGGTGGATTCTAAAGCAGTATCCAGGTTGTGGGGAAAGCACAAAAACAAACCTGACATGAATTACGAGACCATGGGAAGAGCTCTCAGGTACATGAAGTTTCTGTACCTCATTGTGTTAAGAATATTGTTTCCTAAATACTAAAAAGGTAGCTTCTAAAAAGGCAGAGGATTACAAAATGGTGAATTTTATTATTGAAGTGCTAAAACTGCGCCACTTACAGAAATCAGTATGTATTTAAATTGAAATTTTATTCTGATCTGGGCAAATGTTTTTCTTTAAAAAAAAAGTCTTCGTGCAAACCACAGATATTTTACTTAGAAAGGGATTAGAAAATGCAAACTGCCATAAATCCTGCCAAAACAGGAATTATAAATTGGCCACAGGGCTCATATGTTTTGAGCCGTTAACCTTGGATTCAGCACAAAATTAACAAGTAGTGGTAATGCAGGTACTTAATAAGAGGGTACATTTTTTAAATGTAAATTTCAGGTACGATCTGTATTATGTTGGAATAAATGCTTCAAGAATAATATTAGACATTGTGAACATTTTGAACTAGGTAGGGTATTCTTTCATTCCTAAACTCACTTTTGGTGTGTTTTTCTGTGATCCAGTTATCTGTTCTTCAAGATATACATCTATTAGGGAAAGACTTATTGGAAGTAGCAATCATCTGATAACTTGATAACCTTCTTAAACCAAAACTATTTAGTTACAGTTTGTGTGTGTTTGTTTTTTTAACTCACATTTTTTAGATTCTTTTTTTTTAATATTTATTTTGTTCTATTAGTCACCATACAGTACATCCCCAGTTCTTGATGCAATGTTCCATGATTCATTACTTGCGTATAACACCCAGTGCACCGTGAGATACGTGCCCTCCTTAACCACCCATCTAATTAAAATCAGTGACAAAATTGGAATCACTTCTATTTATACCTCGTTAAATTTTATATGGAAAACCGAATCCAATTCACTGAACCAAACTTAAACTGGTAGGGACATTATAATAAACTACAGAAGAGAAATAAACTCTTGAGGTTTGTGGTAGAATTGATTATTCTGGCAAGTTGGAAGAAGGGGACACGAAGGAAGAAAAATGAATGACTAGGATAACCCATATATTTTATCAAAAATCCTCTCATCAGAATTGGTTTTAGGTTTAATTGATAATAAGGATTTTTTTTATCTGTATGTGTATTTTACATTTATTTAGAAAAGACTGTGTTTAATTATACTATCTTATATGGAATAACTGCCCTTCATTTTGAAATTCTTCTCCTACTTGTTTCCAACTTTAAACTTCTGTTTATGATTAAGGAACTTTAATTTTGTTGAACATAATTTTAATTTATGTTTAATTGAATAAAATATTGATAAAATTGTCTGCTTCAAATAGGTACTATTACCAAAGGGGTATTCTGGCAAAAGTAGAAGGTCAACGCTTGGTGTATCAGTTTAAGGAAATGCCAAAAGATCTTATTTATATAGACGATGAGGACCCAGGTTCCAGCATAGAGTCTTCAGATCCATCACTGTCTTCAACAACCACTTCAAGTAGGAACCAAGCGAGCAGATCGAGAGTATCTTCAAGTCCAGGGATAAAAGGAGGAGCCACTACAGTTCTCAAACCAGGGAATTCTAAAGCTACAAAACCCAAAGATCCCGTGGAAGTTGCACAGCCATCAGAAGTTCTGAGGACAGTGCAGCCCACACAGTCTCCATACCCCACCCAGCTCTTCCGGACTATTCATGTCGTACAGCCAGTACAAGCCGTCCCAGAAGGAGAAGCAAGTGTAACCAATAGCATGCAGGATGAAACACTGAGTTCTTCTGTTCAGAGCATTAGGTGAGAAAACCAAAGTTATCGATGCATATCATTATGTGATGTTTCGGACCAGAGTCCTCATTCGTTGATGACTCTGGGTCGGGATTCAGAAGTGAAAATAAAAATTATATTGATGTTAAAGCTGGAAATCTTGCTCAGCAGATGGTTTTCAGCAGCAGTTATGTTACGTCAGTCCTCTCATTGTATCAGTGATTCCTTATTTTTAAACTTTGTCATTACTTGATGTTATTCTATCCATTTAAATCTAGTCCACTATACCTTTGTATAATTCGACTGATCCATACAAGAAGGGATCCACATATTAGAAAATCCAGAGAATGGTTTCAGATCTTTTTTTCAAAGTCAGAAGCCGTAAAAATTCTACATAAATTGACATATTGTGACCTTCTGGAATGTAGTGAATTCCAAGAAATAACACTATTCCTTGGGAGGATCCTGTCACGGAACAGTTCTAAAGTTCAAAGAGGTATGGAGGCCAAGAATCTAAGGTCCACTTTTTCAGGCTTTTAGAGTGGCAGAAATTGGAAGAATAGTTTTTTATCAGTCAAATCAAATTTGCCTCATAGCCCCAAGAAAGGTAAGAAACAACAAATTGACCAAGAAAACCTTATCAGCTTTAGACTGGTCTTTTGCAGAATTTAGGACTGGTCTTGCTGGTATAGAATGGGGGAAAAAGAGGAAGGCAGAAAATTAAATGGACGTTTGCAGTATTTTTTCTGTTCTTTTTCTACTCTCATAAGTTTCCAGAATATGAATTATAATAAAATATAGGAGCCTTTCCAAATCCAATAAAAATGATTCTTTGATTACTTTCATTAGTGACTTCAGTCTCAACATTTGTATATTCCAGAATATAAATGTCAGGGATTTTGTTCAGTTGACCTTGAAGTAACTCGCATTACCCAGAATCAAGGCAAAGTTAGATGTTCCAGTCTTCCTTGTATGGTCCATTTAAACTTTTGGCATCATGAAAATTGACTTGCAAGGAGTATAAAGATGACATTTTTCCCATTTTAATTGGACAGGAATGCTAAATCTTTAACTTTATTTAAACTTTAACTCCTTTATTAAGGAGTACTTTAACTTTATTTAAACTTTATTTAACTCGCTTATTAAAGGAGTACTTATTTATCTCTCTGTTTGCCTTCAATATTTTATTTTCCTCTAGGTCAATTATTGGTTATGTGTGGTGACTGGGTATCTAATTGGATGTGAGAGGAATCTCATTGGTTTCTAGGCTCTTTGTCATCTTATCATGTATTTGCGTTGATAGGAAACAGTACGTGGCCACAGTTAATCACTAGGATCCCCTTCTTGGAGTGATTCAGTTATTTTTTAGCATCTGTAATCAGTTTGCTTTTTATACCTTGAGGATAAAAACAAATACCTGCCCCCTCCAATAAAAAATCCCACAGATATGAAACTATAATACACTCCCTAGCCATGATTTGCAAACTGTCTTCTCGTGTACTTTTCAGAATTTTCTTTTCCAGGGTCCCTGACTACCCTGGATTATTCTGTGGACTCCTTGCTTGCTTCAGTCCAACCTATATAAGACTCACAGCTTTGCTGTGTTACCTTCTCACAGCTTTTGTTCGATCTGTGTCGCACGCAGAGAACAGTCAAATTTCTGAAGCTTCAGCTACCAGCTCTCACTCTCTGCTCATGATTCCTTCCTTGCCTTCTCGCTAAAGCTGACTGCTTGGCTGCACCGTAGTCCGGTCAATGAACCAGGTGTTGCGGTTGACTTGAATGCTCATCTCCTCCTGTATTTCAATCTGTAGGAGCCACATTTTATTCATTGTCCTTCTCCTACCACTTAGCCTAGTGTCTAGCACATAACATCCCTTCAAATTTATAGAACTTACTTTCAAGTAGTATATATATTCATTCTGTATCTCCTCTCAGAGTTACAAGTTCTCTAAGTGGACTGTTCATATAATGAAGAAATGACAAAATTTAACTTTTCAAACTTTAAAACATACGCGCTTTTTGAAAAACTCATTCTATATTTATGTGTTATGTACACACACACACACACATTCTTCTTCATTCCTTCGACTTAAAAAAATTCTTCTCTCTTTTGGCTGTTCCTTTTATTTGTATCTCCCCAAAATTCTACTTATTTTAAAGCAGTTAAACCTTTTATGGATGCATTTTATTCCCTGAAATTACTAGCTGTGGAAAGGCCAAAGTTAATGAATAATAATACTCTTTGAAGACTGACAGCTGCTGACTATAATGGCTCAGGTTTTGCTGCTGTTCCCTTCCATTATATAGAAAGAAAGAAAAAGTGTTAAATTTCAAGCAAATTGTATGTATTACTCTGAAATTTTAATGTATTATTAGAATCATTTTTCATTAGATTAATTCCTTGCTTAGCAATTTATTTTTTATTTGTATTTTTTATAATTACCCCAACTTTTCGTTATGAAAAATTTCAAAATATCGACAGATTAAAATAGTGCAAAGAACACCTATTTACATCCTCCTAGATTCACAGTTGATAGCCTTATTTGTTTTTGCTCAATATTTGTTTATAACCTTTTTTCTGTTTGGCTATTTGTCGAGTAAGTTGACATCCTTACGACATTTTGCTCCTAAACATTTCAACATACAGGTCTTAAGAATAGAGAAATTATCCTAAGTAACCATATTGTCAATCCTAAGAAAAATAACAGCACTTTGGCTATATTTTTCTTAATTTTGTAACTACTTATCAATAAAATCGAAGACCATTTAAAGATTTTTTTCTGTAGCTAAGAGAAGATGGAATATACAGGCCTATAATCTAATGAATTAGATTATTAAATTAATGTAACAACAAGAACTAACACTTTGAAAGCACTCTGTATTTCATACACTTTTCCTTATATTAATGTCTAATATCCTCCCTGATCAATGAGATAGAGGTAATATTATTCCTATTTTACAGATGAGGAAACCAAGGCAAGGAGAGGCCAAGGAGCCTGGTCACATCTAGTAAGTGGTGGAGACAGTGTTTTAATGCAAGCAGCTTAGTGCAAAGCAGTGAGCTTAATGATTTGCCGCCCTGCCTGCTGATTCACATAACTGTCATGAATTACCAGTTATTTACAATGAAGTAGCAACATGTTTTTTCTTTTCTCAATTTTTCTTTGCTCGTGTCTTTTTATCTCATATAATTGCATGTATCTATGTGGAAATCTATTAAGCTTTCCTTAACTGATTTATGGTGTATATGCTCAATTTTTACAATTTGATTTTGACTCTGGCTTCGTGTTATTTAAAGAAACAACTACAGCAAAAGTAAACCTCTGGTCAAATTTTTTCCTAAAATTGTCCCTTGGTACACTTGCAAGTTCATATACCTACCTAGCATAACTTCTTTCTCTGTGATATTTATTCAAGCACTAATAATTAGTCTTAGGGTCTTTGAATAAATTAGCCTCTAAAAATGTATCATGTGTAGTTTACTGTAAAAGCAAAGTAATGGAGTAGGAAGAATGTAGGCATAACTTTCCAGTCCTCCAGCCTTGTCAATTATTAGATATAACATTGAATTGGACTAATTAACTATTCTGAGTCTGTTCCCTCATCTGTAAAATAAAGGTAATAACTTTACAGGTGATTGTAACAGTTAAATGACATTCTTGACACCTGAGTACATACGCAGGAAAAACTAATGTTATATTGTATATCTTTCTTAGTCTCAGAAAGTTTGAGGTATTTTAAATTTCCAGTATTGTACTACTGGTTACAAGCGTCTTAGGAAATTTTATAAAGTAGTTAACTATACTATAACCTTTGTTATATAAAATCACCAGACATAACTGACTGTTCAATTATTTTTTTTTTAAGATTTTATTTATTTGACAGAGATAGAGACAGCCAGCGAGAGAGGGGAACACAAGCATGGGGAGTGGGAGAGGAAGAAGCAGGCTCATAGCAGAGGAGCCTGATGTGGGGCTCGATCCCACAACGCCGGGATCATGCCCTGAGCCGAAGGCAGACGCTTAACCGCTGTGCCACCCAGGCGCCCCTGACTGTTCAATTATTAACTAAGAAAAAATAATTTAAAATTTCTGTGGTTGGGAAAAGGCTGCATAATATTTTACCTTTAATCTCTGAATTTTTTATTAGAGAAAATTATTTTAGAATTTGTTCAAATAAGCCAGATATTTACATTGTAGATATTATAGGTGAGTATATGTATTTTCTGGCAGATGGCAGTCAGGTGTTTTGAGAAAAGGAGGTCTTTTTCTAGTTTGAACAAAAGCATTGAAAGTCTGGTGGTAGCCCTGATTAGCAATATGGAAAATTTCCAAGTACATTATTGCTTGTGCCACACCTGAGGGAGGAAAAGAGGAAGGTGGAGTTGTGTATTAAAGGTGTGTGATAGCCCACAGTTTAAAGATATAATAGACAATATTCATCTTTAGCTGAAGTTATTGAGGACCGAAGAAGTGGCAGTGTGTTGTAATGGGTAAGAACAGAGGCCTTGCAGTCAGATGGCCTCTTTTCTTATCTAACTGGTCACCTTATGCTGGCTCTTCACCCTCTTTGTGCATTAATTTTTTATAGGTAAAATGGGGATAATAGTACTTACCGGGTGGCAGGACTACACATATTTCTAGATACAGTCTGTGTGCTTACTATGTACTATGTGTACTATTTTATCTTTATACACATGTACATGAACTCTTGTTATGGGAAGCCCTTTATTTAAGAAATGATCTCTGGCTGCAGGGTCAGGTACCATACCCAGGCTCAGATTCCACTGAGATATCCTGATTCAGGTAGGCAGGGGGGAGAAAGGCACAGTATATTTTGGAAAAGCTGCCTGACTCCCAAAGTTATTCTGTATTCTCCCAACTCTTCCCTGCTTGACCAATAGTATCAGTAAATCTGGCCTTTATTTCTAGCCATCCCCTGCCCACCTATTTAATCTTCATTACCTGACTCATACCCTTTTCTAGCTCTGTTCTTCAAAAGAGCTGCTAATATCCTGCTCTAGACTGACCCCCTCACAGTGACAACTTGGTCGGAATCTGAACTTGGAAATCAGAATCATAGCACAGTGGGTAGGCTCTAGTCATCCTGTGTCTTTCCACTTGCTTTGAGTTTCTCTTAAGTTGCACTGAGTTCTCTTTTCATATTTCCACCTAGCCCATTTATTTTCTCCAGAGTTTAACTTCTCACATATGTGACAGGCCACATAACTGTAACTTACTAAAATTTGCCTATAATAATCTATGTGCAATGATTAACATTCAGATTATGGGGCCAATCTAGTTGTTAATCATTTGAAGTAGCCATCTCTATTTTTTTTGTAAAATAGCTTTACAGAATCCATAGGAGTTGAGATCCAGATGCTGAGTTTTTTCAACTGCATTTGTTTTAAATTAACAATGGCCGTAACTATAATTTTCGCAGCAATGAACTTTTAAAATTGGATTGACTCACAATATCATTTATGAATCTCTTCAGTAACTGGGATTAATAACCTTACATAAACTAGGTTTACATCAAAGGATTTTATGTTAAATTGTAGCTTTATGGCTAGAATCTGTGAAGATCATTTGAGCTGAGAAAACTGCTAGAACATGCTTCTATTTATTTTTGCCAAAGCTTGCCCTTATTTTTTGCTGTCTCTGGCAACCTAAAGAGCCCTTATGAGTTAATAATATTCATGACTTGTTTTATGTGATATGATATGGACTGTGAACTATTAAATTTCTTCTAAAAAAAACACAAAAAATTTCTTCTGATAGTTCTGTCACGTATACATTTAAGACCAAGGTGTTTTTTATTTTAGTGACTTGCTCATTTTTCCTCTCTATATAGAAAACAGGTTGAAAACAATTACAATCCTGTGAAGTTTGGTGATTGTGGATGAGCATTGTCCCTCAAGATTAAAAATAATGAGAGTGAATCCAATACATTTGTTTTGGAATTCCCAGTTTTCTTTCAAGCAGCTCAGACATCACTTCTTTGCCAAGCGTTTTGATATCCTCCTCCTTCCCAATGAAATTGCTTCCCCGTATGCATTAACGTGGCACTTGGCACAGACTTTCTTCCCCCCATAGATGGTATCGTAGTTAATGCTTGAGAGTTTCGTGTCGAGCATTCCATATAATACAGGGTCCGGTATGATGTTTTTGCTGAGTCGAAGACATGGGAAGCAGCATTTCAAATGTAGGACTCCTGTGTTGTCAGAACGACTCATCAGACATTAACGTTTTAAATGATGCAGAATATGCTGATTTTCTGTTATTTCGTCATGTCAATAGGACTATCCAGGCTCCAACCCAAGTGCCAGTGGTTGTGTCTCCTGGGAATCAGCATTTGCGTACAGTGACACTCCAGACTGTGCCCATCACAACAGTGATAGCCAGCACGGATCCCTCTTCGGGTGCTGGGTCTCAGAAATTTATTTTACAAGCCATTCCGTCGTCGCAGCCCATGACAGTACTGAAAGAAAACGTCATGCTGCAGCCCCAGAAGCCGGGCTCCCCTCCTTCGATCGTCTTGAGCCCGGCGCAGGTGCAGCAGGTTCTTACCAGCAATGTGCAGTCCCTCTGCAATGGCAGTGCCACCGTGGCCTCGTCTCCGTCCTTCGGTGCTACGACCCCCGTGGTGACCTTTTCTCCTCGAAGTTCACAGCTTGTTGCTCACCCACCTGGTACTGTAATCACTTCAGTTATCAAAGCTCAAGAAGCAAAAACTCTCATGCAGGAAGCGGAGAAAAGGGAAGCTGAAGGTAATTTGAAAGAAGACAGTGAGAAGACTGAGCCGCAGCCCTATGTGATGGTGGTGTCCGGTTCCAACGGCTGCGCCTCTCAGCTCGCTCTGAAGCAAAACGAAGTGCTGGAACCCAACTCTTTTTAACTAACGTACCAAAGGAATTATGGGTGATTGTTTTTTAATTGAACATTTTCAATTGTCTGCAAACTATGTGATTGATTCCAAGAGAAATTCTGCAGAGGTTCCTAATTTTGTAGTTAATTGTTAAAAATATTAGAGTTAATGTTGACTTTGTTAGATGAGGGAGGGACCCCACGTGCTTCTCCTTGTTTTCCAAATGTTTCAGAATTCAGTTGTGAAGGAACAGCCATTTTATACTATGAAGACCTCCCTTTCAGATTTTTTTTTCAGTTGCTATATCATAAGCATTTTTAAAGTTTCTTTTTTAATTTTACATGGTATTAGCTTTTCTGATTCTTTTGTAAATACAGTACTTCAGTATAAGGCAACAGGAGATTTATGTAGAACTATGTTCATTCCATTCGTGTAAGTTAAAATCTTGACTCTTTCAAATGCAGACACCTATTTTATACTTTGTTAAAATTATTTCACTTAGGTTGACTTTAGTTGGTTGCACTGTATTAAGGAACTATGAATATGTAAAAAATAACATGAGAGATTAGAAAATGTCCATGATATGGCTGAACCGTACTTCAGAAGCAGGATGGTACAGAAGCATCAGCGTAAGAGTAGCTCTCCTGCTAACTAGTTCTGTAACGTTGGGCAAAGCCACTGGATCTTTTTGGGCCTCAGTTCTCACAAAAAAGGAAGCGAAACATTGGATTAGACTTGATGATCTCCAGTTTGCTTTCTGGTTCTAAATTTGAGGTTTCTAGTTCAAATATTTTAAAGTTAAATCAACTAAAACATTATCAATTATTTCTTAATGTAAATATAGCTAACATATTACAGAAAAATAAGTGGCCCTACAAAATTCATTCTTCTGTTATCTGTAAGATCTGCTATGAATCTGAATTCTTCCTAAATACTTTGTTCATTAACTCTTCAGGCCACTGTGCACTGTGGTCCGTTGTAAACTTATGTTGCCAAGTGCTAAATGATATACTGCCATTCTGAAAGAATCAAGGCTCTTGCTTAAGGGTCCGGAAAGCAACCAAGCCTTGGGCTAATCTGGCTGAGTAGGCAGTTGCTATAAAAGCATAATTGCTTTATATTTTGGGTCATTTTTTATTGGGAGTCGGGGGGGTTGCATACAAAGATAATATGCATATATATCTAAGTCTCTGAAATGAAATAGTTTTTAGATTACTTTTCAACTGTAAATAATGTACATTTAATTTCACAAGAAAAATTGTTTTCTGCAAATTTTCTAGTACAGCGAAGGAGAAATTTTTGTAGATGAAAAAATCATTATGTTTAGAGGTCTAATGTTATATGTTTTCATATTACAGAGTGAATTTGTATTTAAACAAAAATTTAAATTTTGGAATCCTCTAAACGTTTTTGTATCTTTAATTGGTTTATTATTAAATAAATCATGTAAAAATTCTCCATCTTTGTGTTTTCAAGCAAATGTCTCTTAAGAATGAGTATACAGAAAATGCTGCTAGTATTTACAGTGTTATTAAATGTTTGTGTAACAAGCTCCATTGGTCAGATAAGAATTGCAGAATTGTCATCCTCTCCTTTTTCCTTGCTGCTGTGCCAAACGGTGGCTTCCAGATGGCACACTATGGACCACCAGGCTCCGAAAATTAGGAAACCATAAAATTTCTCAGCAATAATATTCAACAAACTTTAAAAACCAAGTTTTCTAATTAGAAATTAGATCAGTTAATTGTTAAACTTGGGAAACATGGAAACAGAATAGAAGAAAATTAAAATCTCAATGCAGTACCACTGTACACTTACTCATTTTCTCATGTCAGTTAATACTCTTCTAAAATGTGATTCTAGGGGCGCCTGGGTGGCACAGAGATTAAGTGTCTGCCTTCGGCTCAGGGCGTGATCCCGGCGTTATGGGATCGAGCCCCACATCAGGCTCCTCCGCTATGAGCCTGCTTTCTCCTCGCCCACTCCCCCTGCTTGTGTTCCCTCTCTTGCTGGCTATCTCTATCTCTGTCGAATAAATAAATGAAATCTTTAAAAAAATAAATAAAAAATAAAACGTGATTCTAGAAGGAGCATTTCTGTCTCTGAAGTCAGAAACAGAGAAGAATCTGAATGAATAGGCCTTGCTAAATTTCCGCATTTACCACCCTTCGCTCATACCCTTTCTCCTGTCATTTTTCCCAACTTTCCACTCCTTATCGAACCTTGTATGAAAACGCTTAGGCTTACGCATTTCTCTGAGTCTTCATTTCCATATGAGGGCTCTCATGTCACGTAAAATATATTAAAATAAACATGCTTTCCTCCTTGAATCTGTCTTTGTCAGGCTGATTTTTAGGTTCAACTAAGGACCCTAAGAGGGTCATGGAAAAGTTCTTTCCCTTCCAGAACTCTAACATGATCTCATTGTACTGAACTCCTGAACGGGAGCGTAGTAGTGCTCCCTCGGTACCCGGCCTTGTACATCAAATCATTGATTCAACATGTGTTTGTTAGGGAAGGACCTGTGATGTTACTGTCCCTGAAACCCGATGCTTTCCTCATTTTCCATTCATTCTTTAACCCTCTCCAGTATTGCATTTGCCCTCACTATTACCCTGAAATTACTGTTGCAAAGGTCCGTAGCTCATAATTAATTTCCATATTGCCAAATTTCTATCCTTCCTTATCCTCCTTGGCCTTTCCAGTATTTAACCTTTTATAGCTCACTCTTACTTTAAATCCTCTATTGCCTTCACCTTTGTGCCCAGCTTGTTCCTGTTCTCCTCCTGCCTTTATAATAATTTCTTTGTATTGCTCCAGAGACTTCTGCAAATGTTGGAGTTCCCCACGTTTTATCCAACGATCACTGTTCTTTTCATTGACCTCACCTTGTCCCTTTCCGATCTGTTCTCCCCAATGCAACAGGAGTGATGTTTTAATTATGTCAAACACTTCAGTGTCGAGCCCTTCCTTACTGTCCTCAGACAGTTGATGTCCTTCATGGCCTTACCCCTTCTTGGTCCCACCAGCCTTACCTTCAAATTTAACTCTCCAAATCACAACTGTCAGTAAAGATTGGGATGCTTTCAGTTGCATGAAACAAACAAAAGCCCAATTCAAAATTATTAAATAGTACAAAACAAGAAGTCTGGAGTTAGGCTTCCAGGTTAGTTAATTCAGGAATTCAGGGGTCATAGTGAGCAACCAGATTTCTTCCCTCTCTGCTTTCCCAGCCTCAGGATTTTGGTTTCATTTCTGGGATGCTGTAGTTGCCAAGACAACTACAGTAGTTCCTTCTATGTTTCTGTTTATTGGTAAGAAGACCTTTCCCAGAACACCCTGAGCAGCCATTTCCTCAGAGCTCATTGGCTAGATTGGTCACATACCCCTTCCTAAACCAATTGCTGGCCAAGGAAGTAGGATTACCATAGATGACTTAGTTGTGTGTTAGGGAGATAGACAAACCAAATTAGGGCTCCATAGCAAGAAATAAGGGAGGAATGATATAGTCTACTGTCATCCATAGACATCCTCCTTCCTTTACATACACTTTCGAAAGTGCTCATGCCTACATAAAACATATTTCTTTCCCAAAGAGAGATCAGCCAAAGTCTCATCCAGTTACTTGATCCAGTTTCATGACTAGGATGTTCGGGATGAGGCGCAGTCCTCTTTTTCAGATCAGCCGTGGCTCCCTGGTTCCTTGTCCTCCCCAGCCACATCTAGTATGAGCGCTCAGAAAAAGATTTTTTTTCCCGGGGTTTCTCAGCTTTAGAATACATTTCTTGATGGTGTACGTTTGATCCCCTATTCCAGGGTCACCATATTGCCGCCTGGAAGAGCTGTGTCCTCAGTGCCTTCCATCCTGCCTCTTAGACATACCTGGCCAGTTATGCATACCAGGGTCAGCTGGGGGGCATTCCACTACCAAATACCAAACTGTCAGTCTGAGTTCTTAATCATTAGCTACAGAAATGGATTCTGGCTTCTAGCATAAAATAAATTTTATTAGAAGAATATTGTGTAGCTCATAGAAAAGACAAAAGGACTAGAGAATTGGGGTCAATCTGAGTCACACAGGTAGGAACAAACTGCGCAACTAGTCTAGCAGGGAAATTGTAGCCCCTGTTGCCAAGCACTGCACACCGAGCTTTGTATTACTGTCTCTACTGCCTTAGGAATTTGATCTTGGTAGGAGTGCTACTGCATCTAGAGAGAATTAACCACGGTGCTTCCTTGATTCATTGTGTTAGCTAGCTACCAATTTATGTGACTGGCAGAGCCTGGGTCAAGTGTCCCGCCAGGACTTGAACCCCAAGGGGAGTTGAGAAAGCAAGTTCAGCTTCTCAACTAGTTTGGCATTTTCAGCTTCTATAGAGGAGGCTGCCTCAGTGGGAATTAAGACGCAAGGAATCCCCCAAACACAAGTGGGCTGAGATTCTGAGCTGCCCATCAAAGAATGACCTATGTCTTCTGTGAGGGGAACATCTAGATTTTGTGGAGCTTGAATTTACACAATTTGGTGGTTGGGTGGGTGAAGGGGACGAAGTTAGGGAAAAAAACCCCTGCATTTGCTGTCACTCTGCACAGTTTATCTCATTCTTTTTAAAAAAGAACTATTTTAAGTAATCTCTACACGCAATTGGGACTCAAACTCATGACCCAGAGATCAAGAGTCACATGCTCTTCTGAATGAGCCAGCCAGGTACCCCCAGTTTATCTCATTCTATTTGGCTAGCTTCTACCTGTTCTTTGAACCTCAGCTTAGATATTACTTCCTCTTGAGAGCTTTCTCTGCGCTCTTAGAAGCTTCCCACTGCTGTCATAGAGCCTTTTAATTTCTCCCATTTGGGCGCATACTACCAGGATGATAGTAATTGCCAGCTGATAGGTGTGATTCCAACACTATAAGAGCCAAACTTGTAGTCATCTTAGTACTCTCAGTTCCTAGTGTATTCACTGTACATACTAAATACATGACTAAACTACATGTTCTCCTTACCCATTTTCACACTAGTTTCCTCATGGTGCTAACTACCATCTGTATGCTGATGACTCTCAAATCTTATCTCTGGAGCCAAACTTGCCTTAAAAATAGCTTTATGGAGCTATAATTGGCATACAATAAACTGCACATGTTTAAAAAAGTATAAACTCATCGTCACAATAATCAAGTAGTGAACAAGTCCAGGTTTGGTGAACATTACCCTAAAAGTTACCTTGTGCCTCTTTGTAACTACTCCCTTCTTGCTGTTGCTCCTTGCTCTTCTTGGCCCATTCCACCCCTTAGTTGACCACTGATCTGCTCTCTGTCACATTAATTAGTTTGCATTTTCTAGGATTTTATATAAAGGGAATCATACAGTATGTACAATTTTTTTGTCTGGCTTCTTTTACTTAGTGTAATTATTTTGAGATTTATTCATGTGTGGTGGGTATCAATTTATCAGTCCTTTTTTTTAAAAGATTTATTTAGTCTACAGAGAGAGAGAGAGAGGACCTAAGTGGGAGGGGCAGAGGGAGAGAGAATCTCAAGCAGACTCTGTGCTGAGTGCGGAGCCCGACGTGAGGCTTAATCTCAGGACCCTGAGATCATGACCTGAGCCAAAACCAAGAGTTGGACATTTAACCTAATGTGCCAGCCAGGTGCCCCCGTGTATCATGCCTTTCATTACTTAGATTTCATTGCATGGATATACTACAGTTTGTTTATCCACTCACCTGTGGTTGGATATTTGAGTTGTTTCTATTTTCAGCTATTACCATTAAAGATGCTATGAGTATGCCTGTACAAATCTTCATATGGACATGTATTTTCTTATCTCTTGGGTAAATACCTAGGAATGGTCCGGCTGGGTCATTATGATGGTTGTACCATTTTACATTCCCACCAGCAGAATATGGGTTTTTCAGTTGCTCTACATCCTAACATTTTAGCCATTTTAATGGGTGTGTTGTGATATATTATGGTTTAACTTACATCTTTCTAAGGACACTGATTTTGAGATCTTTTGATGTGTTTTTGTGACATCCACATATCTTCTTTGATGAAATGATTGTTAAAATTTCTTGCCTGTTAAAAATTCTGTTGTTTTCTTATTACTGGGTTTTGAGAAGTCTTTATATATTCTGTATGCAAGCTCTTTATCAGCTATATGACTCGCAAGTATTTTTAAAGTGCAGAAACCTTTTTAATTTTGGTAAAGTCTAATTTATCCTCTTAAGAATACATGCTTTTGGTGTCACATCTAAGAAATCTTTGCCTAATTCAAGGTCAATAAGATATTCTTCCTTCCAGAAGTTTTAAAGTTGTTGTTGTTGTTGTTGTTTTAGTAAGATTTATTTTAGAGAGAGAGCACATGTGATTGGGGGTAGGGGCAGAGGGAGAGGGAGGGAATCACCAAGCAGACTCCACGCTGAGTGCAGAGCCCGATGCAGGGCTTGATCTCACAACCCCGAGATCATGACCTGAGTAGAAACCAAGAGTTGGGCACTCAATTGACTCAGCCACCCAAGTGTCCCTAGAAATTTTAGTTTTAAGTTTTACATTTAGGTCCGCAAACCATTTTGAATTAATTAAAAAAAATTTATTTGAGAGAGAGTATGTGCACAAGCACAAGTGGAGGGAGGGGCAGAGGGAGAGGAAGCAGCAAACTCCCCACTGCGCAGAGAGGCTGACACAGGGCTACATCCCAGGATTATGACCTAAGCCCAAGGCAGATGCTTAGCAGACTGAGCCACCCAGGCACCCCAAGATGATCCTTTCAGCTACCTACCCTGAATTACCTTTGGACCTTTGTTGAAAATCAGTTGTCTATGTATGTACAGGTGTTTTTATGGACTCTATTCTATCAATCTGTCTATCTTCATGCCAATACACAAAGTTGATGTGTTGAAATCAGGTAGTGTTAGCTCTCCAACTTTGTTATTTTTCAAAGTTGATTTGACTATTCTTTGCATTTCCATTTGAATTTGCAGACTCAGTATGTCAACTTCTGAAACAGTAAAAGCCTTTGGGGTTTTGACTGGGATCATGCTGACTCTATAGATCAATTTTGGAAGAACAAACATTTTAACAATATTGAGTCTCCATAGATGCCTCTCCCTTCGTTTAAGTGTTCTTTAATTTCTCTCAGCAATGTTTTGTAATTCTCAATGTATACTTTTTGCACATCCTTTGTCAGATTTTTTAGTATTTAATATTTTTGATGCTATTGTAAATGTCATAAATTTCAAATTCTGTTTGTTGCTGACTTTGTTTTAAATCTTTCCATCCTATTTGAGGCATGAAAGGCACAAATCTTATGTGTATAACTCAATAAAATTTTACATCTGAATACGTTGATGTAATTGCCACCTAAATCAAGACGTGTAACATTTCCTGCATCCAAGAAGCTTCCCTCATGGCTCTGCCCGGCTAGAAGATCACCTTCTGGTATCCCTTAAAACAGTGTTTATCTTCATATAAATGGAATTGATCAGGATATACCCTGTCTAGCTTCTTGAACTCAACATTATGTATGTGAGGTTCATACATATTTTTGTGTGTCTTGATGGTTCATTCTTAATCATTGCTCTATAGTATTTTCTCCTATCAAAGGACATTTCCAATTTTTCCTACTGTGACTAATACTGTAATCAGTATTCCTGTACACAAACATATGTACTCTTTTCTCTTGGGGATATGCCTAGTGGTAGAATTATTGGGTAATAAGGTATATATAGGACTAGCTTTAGTAGACAGGGTCAAAAATTTTTCTAGGAGTGCCTGGCTGGCTCAGTCAATGAAGCATGCAACTCCTGATCTTCAGGTTTTAAGTTCAAGCCCTACATGGGCTGTAGCGATCACTTAAAAATAAAAATAAAAAAATCTTAGAGAGTTTTCTAAAGTAATTACACCAATTTATACTCTCACTAGCAATATACACAAGTTATAGGCGCTCCACTTTGCCAAGGCTTGGTATTGGAATTCCTTTGAAACAATTCTGGTGAGTGTTTAGAACTGAAGCACGATTTTAATGTTCCTAATATAGCTATTGATGTAGAACTTCTTTTCATATGCATATTGGCCATTTAAATACTATTTGAAAATCAACCAAAGTAGTTCACTTAACACGTTAAAGAAAAAATAGACATATTTCAATAAAGGCAGAAAAAAGCATTCGGCTGTTGCATGCTCTTCCCTCTGATGGTACAGCCAAGAGAAGAAGCCTATTATCACTATGCTAGTCAACACTAAATGAGACATACCAGCCAGTGAAACACCAAGAAAAATAAATAAAAGGTATAATCATTGCACAGGACATTAAACCATCTTTATTAACATGACAAAATTGTAATCATAGAAATTCTAAAAGAAACTACAAGGTATTAGAAATAATAAGAGAACTTGGTAAGAAGGCTAAATACGAGGTCAATATGTAGAAATCAATACTGTTTCTATATACCAGCAACAAAGAAATAAAATATGACTTTTTAAATGTCATTTAAAATAGTATTTAAAAGCCAAATACCCAAGTATAAATTTAATAAGAGATACGTGAAGCCTCTACAGTGCAATTTACAAAATACTGCTGAAGGAAATTAAAGACCACTCAAGTAAATGGAAGGTGTATGAATGGCACTTATGGGTTGGAGAACTCAATATTAAGATGTCTGTTTTCCCCAAAAGATCCACAGAGCCAATGCAAGTCCAATTAAAATTCCAGCAGGGTTTTTTTTTTAAAGTTGACAAGCTTATTCTAAAATTTATAAATTAATGGAAATAAATTTTATAAGATGTTTAAAATAATGGAAATTACAAAGGACTTGGAATAGCCAAGGCAACCCTGAACAGTTCTGGGACTTCAAGACTCATTATAAAGCTACATTAATTATGACAGTATGGTACTGGTACAAGGTAAGACAGACCAATGGAATGAGAACCTGGAAAGAGGCCTACCCATGTATGTCATCCATTTTACAACAAAGGTGCCAGAAGAATTTAATGGGGGGAATGACAAATGACAATCTTTTTATAAATAGGGCTGGGTCAACTGGATATCCATATGGGGGGAAATGAACCTTGGTCCCCGTCTCCTACCTGTCATAAAAAACTAATGAGATAAATTATAGACCTAGATATCAAATTTAATTAATAAAGCATCTAGAAGAAAACACACAAAGAATATCTTCATGGCCTTGCAGTAGGTGAAGCCTAATTAATAGGACACGAAAAGCACTGAACATAAAATATCCGCAAATCCAGCCCATTTTACCTCACATATTTTTTAAAAATATTTTATTTATTTATTGATTTGACAGAGAGAGAGAGAGAGAGAGACAGCAAGAGAGGGAACACAAGCAGAGGGAGTGGGAGAGGAAGAAGCAGGCTCCCAGCAGAAGAGCCTGATGCGGGGCTCAATCCCAGGACTCTGGGATCACGCCCTGCGCCGAAGGCAGTCGCTTAACGACCAAGCCACCCAGGCGCCCCTTACCTCACATAATTTCTGTTCTTACCTTTCCGTCCATCCCTACAATCACTGACCTACTTAACAGAGTCACTTTGGCTTGTAACACTCTCCCAACAGTCTCCCTACAACAGTTCTTTTCCCTTTAGTCATTGTTTCATAGCACAGACACAGTAATACACTTTTAAAAATGCAAATTTGACTATCATTGCCTTTTAAATTAGAAATTCTGTAATAGGTTAGCACCGGTATGCGAATCACATCCAAGCTTCTCCGAAGACCACAGGCTAGTCCTTTATGACCTGGCATTTCACCTACCTCTCCAGGGAGCTTCTAGCTTGACTTGTGGCTCTACCAATTTTAGAACTCACATTATTGTTTTTCTAATACACATCCTAGTCTGTCCAAACTGTGCTTTCCATTTCCTTCATACATTAATTCTAATTTAGCTTTTGAGGCTGAGGCTCAGATATCACACCTTTGAGGAAACCGTCCTTATAACTTATATAGGGTCATTCCTCTTCTTTCACTTTAGTTTAAATTTCTGGAGGGCATATTAACACGTTGAATCCCAGTTAGTTTAGATTTTGGATGTAGTAGACACTCAAGTCCATTTACTTGTTAATCTCTACTGACTGAGAAACTCACTCCCACTCCCTCCTCCACCATGGAACTTGCTGAAAGCTTCTATCTGATCTTCGTCTGTCAAACGGCGGTGAGGGAGAATAGGACCGACTAGGTTGGAAAAGTAGAACAGTACTGACATAACCTCAGGCCACCTTCCTCCCTTCGGTGCCTTCGGATGCGACAGGTTTTCTTCTCAATCGAGGAAGCCAACTACGAAAAAAAGCCTTGGACTGCGGAGCTCTGGGTAATGGAACAGTACAACTGCACCGGAACCAAAGGGCTTCCTTAAGTCTAGCATCCTCAAGGCCAGAACGATTTCCGGCGAGTACTTGTCCGTTAGGATTCCCAGCGCATAGATCACAGGATCTACGCGCAAGCCGGAACTATGCTCCCGGAAAAGAACACGAAGCGGCGAATGACGTCACGGGTCCCGAAAGGCTCGGCTGCCTCCGGGAGCCATGATGAGAACTGTGGTGAACTGTGATGAAAATGGAGCCCGATGTGCCTTGTTATTAACAGACGTCCAAACTCTCCCAAACGCCCCATGTTCCTGTGGAATAACAGTACGCTACAAAAGTGCTTTGGGAAGCACCTCTGAAGGCTTTTTTGGAGTGCGGAGGCGTAGTGGCAGACAGGGCAAGCGTGAATAGCCGACGCCTCCGTAACCATGGCTGCGAAGGGCGGGGACTGAGAGCGCTGGTCACGGGACCGGGGCCGGGCCGGGAGACAGTCCTCCACGGTCCCAGCCGGCCCTGCGCACGCTTTTCGTCTCCCCTCCCCCGCCCCGCCACACGCTGCGTGGCTGCTCGTTGGCTACTTAGGACGGAAGCTCGGTTGGTGCTTCTCCAGAAGTTTCCCCCTTGGGCGGCGGCGGCGTAACTCATAACCTCGGTGGTAGCAGCTCTAACAGCAACAGCGATTTTTAGGGATGGCGGCAGCTGCAGCAGGACCTGCAACAGCCCAGAAGTGCGTGCTTTCTTTTTCCTTGCTATTTATTTTTATCTCTCCCCCCCCCCAACTTGGTTAGTGAGCATGTCGTTTTCCCTGGCAGGTTTTCCCGGAGCTTCTCAGATGCTCTGATCGAGGAGGACCCCCAGGCGGCGTTGGAGGTGAGAGAACCAGTCTCAGCTTCCTCCACTTTTCTTGGGGGAATGCGGCCACGACGGGTTCCGGCGGATCCCCCCTCTTCCCAGCACAGCCTTCCTGGGGCCGGGGTTGCTGTTTTTATTGTGTATCAGCCCTAATGCTGACAGCCCCTGTCTCTCCCTGGTTCCATAGTGGCCCAGTTACTCCAGACCCTTGTTCTTGCCCCCTCCCATTCCTAGACCGTTACTGCATCCTCTTAGCTCCTTGGCAATACCTTCTCTGTTTCTGGGGGGCGTAGTTGACATTCATAGTTGACCTGGAAGGAAATTTTTTTTAATGGCATGTGTGGTTAGAAGTGAAGTCTAGGGTTGATGATATTTGTTAATTCGGTTTTTCATTTGATGATCATCCTTGCCCTTTTTACATAACCAGATGTTGTGCTAAGTGCAGACTACTGGAACAAAAACCTTTTCCCGTATGTCTCTGAATATTTCTAGATGTCCTGTTACTGTTCATTATTAATTTATTTATCAAAACAATTTATTTGGAATTGCCTTATGCAAGACACTGATTGCTATGGTTTAAAGTCTTGTTTATGTATTTAACTGACTTACAAGGCACTTTGTATGAAGTGAAGGACTATAAAGCCAAAAAGAAAAGTCAAAAGAGCAAGAGTTGAGTAATTTAAAATAATAAAGAGAGCCCAAGCTAAGGATCCTAATGCAGTTGGTTGCAAAATTTAGGCAGGGGTTTCTTGCTTTGAAGCAGAAGGGAAAAAGGAAATCAAACCTTGTTGGGTTGTTATAATCTAATATAAGTAAGGTTAGCAGTTTGAGGCAAGAGAAGTTTTTTTTACTAGCTAGGACCTTAAAAGAAATTTGCCGTGTGGGTAGTAGAGTCTCTCTGAAGAGGCGATGGTTGAGCAGAGACCTGAGGGAGTGAGCTCTGGGGAAAAAACATTCCAGGCAGTAAAAGAGCCATTGCAAAGAACCTGAGGTAGGAATGAGGTTGGCCTGTACAGGGAGCAGCAAAAAGGCACATTTAACTAGAGTGGGATGACAAAGGAGTAAGTGATGAGGAGGTGGAAAGGAAACCACGGGCGGCTAAGTCCTATAGGGCTTTTTAAGTTGGAGTATTTTTTTTTTTTGGATCTATATGTGAAGGCCCTCAAATAAAATGGTTGGCTCATCAGTTATGCTATGTTTCCTAATGAGGCTTCCGGGATCAGTGTTAGAATAGTATTACAGGAGGTACTGAGCGTCTTTCTTCACAATTCATTATGTCATCTAGACAGCTGTTAATTTCAGATTCTGTGTTTATTATGGTCCTCTTAGCCCCAGTGCCGCCTTTGGAAATACAGTTTATATGAGTTGCCTTTAAAGGAAATTATTGTAATGAATTTTGTTGTCCCTTTCCATCCCTTGTTTAAAAAAAATTTTTTTTGACGTATGCTATATGATAAATCTGAAGTTTCTAACTACCGAAGTTGTAGTTTTGTATATGTATACCCCCCAGGTCAAGGTAGAGAACACTTTCATCACAATTCCCTCATGCTGTTTCTCAGCCAATAATTCCCCTTACCCACCAGGTAACTCCCATTCTAATCTCTGTCAGCATCAGTTTTGCTTGTTCTTGTACTTCCTATAAACATAATAATGCACTAGTTACTCAGTTGAGTTTGGTACTCTCATATGAGATACGTCCATGTTGTGTGAAGTGGTATTTTTCATTGCTGTATAGTATTTCGTTATATAAAAGTAGAGCACAATTCTAACGGACGTTTGGCTTATCTCCAATTATTAGCTAGTATGAATAAATCCACTGTGAATTTCCTTGTAGGTGTATTTTGGTGAACACACACACTCCTTTTTGGGGGGGTATATATACCTAGGAATGAAACTGCATAGAATAGGCATGTGGTTAGTTTTAGTACCTTGTTCTTAAAGTGTGGCTTTTGAACCAGCAGCATCAGCACCACCTAGGAATTTATTAGAAATGCAGATTGTTGGACTTCATCTGAGATTATTTGAAGTCCTTACAGCTCATGTGGTGTAGTACTTACCCTTCCATTTTACAGAAGAAAACTGAGACCCAAAGAAATTCTGATGATCTGTCATAGAGATGTATATAGCCAATTAGAGGCAGAATGGGACCCTCAGGACACAAGTTTCCAGACTCTTAGTCTAGTGCTGTAGAAAAGTAATTCTCAAAAGTATCATCCCGAGACCAGCTGCAGTAGCATCACCTGAGAACTTGTTAGAAATGCAAATTCTGGGGCGCCTGGGTGGCTCAGTCAGGTGTCTGCCTTCGGCTCAGGTCATGATCCCCGGGTCCTGGGATCGAGCCCCCCACGTCGGGCTCCTTGCTCAGCGGAGAGCCTGCTGCTTTTCTCTCCCTTTGCTGCTCCCCCTGCTTGTGTGCTCTTTCCCTCTCTCTCTGTGTCAAATAAAATCTTAAGAAAAAAAAGAAAAACGCAAATTCTCAGGACCCACCACCTACCTGAGTCAGAAACTGGGAGTGGGGTTAATGATCATGATAAAAACCAGCTGTGTTAAGAGACAGTATTTTTTTATTTTTAATTATTTGTTTATTTGAGAGAAACAGAGTGGAGGGGAGGGGCAGACTGACAGGGAGAGGGAGAATCTTAAGCAGGCTCCCATGCTCAGCCTCTTGCGGGGCTAGATCCCACAACCCCCAAGATCATGACCTGCACCAGAATCAAGAGTCGGATATTTAACTGGGCCATGTAGGCTCCAGGAGAAAACGTTCTTTTTAAAGCTTGAGGTGACCTCACAGTTGACCCTTGAACAACCTGGGTTTGGCCTGCGTTGGCCCACTTAAATACGGTTGTTTTCTAATACGTGCAGTACTGGAATTGTGTTTTCCTTATGACTTTCTTAATTTTTTTCTCTTGCCTACTTTATTGTAAGAATATAGTATATAATACATATACAAAATATGTGTCAGTTGGCTCTTTATGTTATTGGTAAGGCTTCTGGTCAACAGAAGGCTGTTAAGTTTCTAAGGAGTCAGAAGTTATATTCGGATTGGATTTTTGACTGGGAGGGTCAGTGCCCCTAACACACCTCATTGTTCAAGAGTCAACTAGTTATTTTGAAATCAGGACACTTGATGATACATCAGTTAAAATATTGTATTTTTATATAAAACCATCCAATTAGGATTAAAGAGGGAATGTTTGTATCAAGCTGATTCACATTTTTCATTCATTCAACATATAATAGTGTATATTAGTGGTGAATTTTGTACCGGGAGGCTGGGATCTAAAGATGAAAAGACTGCATTGAGGAAGTTTGCAAGCTAGTGGAGAGAAAGACAAGTCACCAGATTATTAAAATACAAGGTAAATAGTCTAATGGAGTGGTGTAGGAAGTACACTAAGAACATAGCAGAGTAGAGGCTAACCAGGATAGTCAGAAAAATTTTAGAGTATGTCTCAATTCACTAGAGAGAGAAGACGAGTGAATTATGAGAATCTTTTGAGGCCCAGTATGAATAGTGGTTAAGAGCACAGGCTCTGGGGGCACCTGGCTGGCTCATTTGGTAGAACTTGAGGCTCTTGATCTTGCAGTTGGGAGTTTGAGCCCCACGTTGAGGGTAGAGTTTACTTGAAAAACAAACAAGCAAAAACCTCAGGCTCTGGAGTCAGAGAACTTGGGTCTGAATCCTGGTTTCATAACTCTGTAACTTGAGGAAAATTCCTGATGTCACTGTGGATCAGATTTCCTATCTGTGAAGTGGGACTAAATAGGACCTATTTGAAAGGGCTATAATGAAGATAAGTAATGTAATGTACAAGATGAGGCCCTTGAGGTAGGCATCTTGTAGCTTCTTTGCTTTCTAGGTTCTAGCCACACTGTCTTTTCTTTTCCCCCCAAGATTTTAGTTATTTTGGAGAGAGAGAGTGCGCGTGAGCACGAGCAGGGTGAGGGGCAGAGGGAGAAGCAGACTACCCGCTGAGCAGGGAGCCCGATCCAGGATTTGATTCAGGACTCCAGGAGAAGGCAGACGCTTAACCAACTGAGGCACCCAGGCGCTCCAACGCTATCTTTTTTTTTTTTTTTATGTCACTTGAATGTATCAAGCTCCTTGTGGAGGACCTATGGATTTGCAATTCCTTTTGCTTAAAACGTACTCTCTTGTACTATCTCATTTTGCTTGGAGATGCTCATTGCTTGAGATTTCAGCTGACATGTCACCTCAGAGAAGCTTTTTTTCTTGGACCGCCTTATCTAAATTGAGCCCCATTGTAAGCTCCAAGGTAGCAGGGGTTTTGTGTGTCCTTTTTTACCACGGTCTCTGTGTAATGCCTGTGATGTGGTAGGCACTCAGATGTGTTAAGTGAAATGACTCCTACCATAATTCTTAAAACAACTGAGGTGGATATTTGCATTTTACTCACAAGGAAGCTGAGACCAAAGAGATTGACTTGCTTAGGGTTGTATAGTAGAGAAGTGACAAGTCTCTGGGTTCAAGGCATCAAGGTCTTCCTCTAGAGGAGTGGGTAGGGGTAGGCCTGGGGGTGTATAATATAATTAAAAGTTCGGTAGCTGACTTTGAAGTAGCTGACCATTGATAGCTTTGTTCAGAGCATTGAGAACATAGCTGGTTAGCATAAATGCAGTGTTACCTGTTCTGCATGGTTATGTGGTTTTTCTTCAGCAGTGCTAGGTAGGTTAGGAAGGGAGAAGGGTTGGTTCTCTGGTTTATCATCTGTGATTGGGGATTAGCTGTGGCTAGAAGAAAATGGGAAGTGGAATCAAATTGAGATACCCAGAGCTAATGCCTTCAGCAGTTAGGTCAGTCTGAGCAGTCTGCTTTTGCTTTTAACCTTAACAAGTTAACTTGTTGACTAGCATTTTTAAAAACGTAAAACTTTTAAGATTTGGTATTCATTTTTTAAGTTTTAAACAATTTTAATACCTTAAAAAGGAGTTTTCTCCCCCTGTTTTGGATTATCAGGGTACTTGCTTCACCATTATCTTGGTAAAAGATTTCAATGTAATTATATTTCATATTTCGCTGAGTTTCTTTCTTTTTGAGAACTATAAGTTGCTTGATATCTATAAATAAACTCATTTTATGTAAGTATATCTTTGGGTTTACAGTATGCTTCCCATTGGTCTGCATTAAATAATGGCCTTTTGCCCCTATGATTCAGATGTTGGCACTGAAGTCCTTGCCTTTGAGATACTTCTCTTTAGTCCCTCTGTACTCTAGCGGTGAGCAACTGTTGTCATAGGAACAGTAGAACTCTCAAAACATGCCACAAGTCTGATGTAGTTAATGCAACCACAAATCATTGTTTTAATTTCACTTTTTCTGGTTTTATTATACTATTGATTGTTTATTCGAAACAAACTGGTCATTGTGTTTTATGACTTACATTTGTATGTCATAGTGTTCAGTTTGTGTTCTGTTTTTTGGTAAGTTTTCAAAATAATAGCTTAATAAGTTAATTGCTTAGTTTATTTAACTGAATCACGTAACTGGTTCTCCTTAACCAGTAATTGGTTTGTGTTTTCAAAGGTCATTTGCAAGTTGGTTGGTTGAAAATCAGTTTTTACTTGATTCCATTTTATTTATCTTTGTACCCCCCAGTGTCTGGCCTGTCTTCATTACATAATATATGTTTAAAAATACAAATTGATGAAGCAGATTCTAGAATAATTTATATTAGCTTTTTGACTCATAATATACCTGTTTTCTTGCTGAGGAGAGGCTAGAAATTTGGTTTGAAGATGTATTTGAGTAGATAGGTAAGAAGCTATCAGTGGTTTTCAAAATTGTTGAACGTTTAAGTGCAAGATGGTATCATTTAACTTAGAAATTTCAGAGTGCTAGGAAACATATTAATACAAATGTCACTGCTGTGTGAAAGATACTTGGATTAAAGAGAGGTTACCAAGAGGCAGTGTGGTTTGGTGTTTAAAAAGCAGATTTGGAGTCAACAGACCTGGATTTGATAGTCTTGTCACTAACTAGAAAGTGAGGGAGTGGATCTTCTGAGCACATCTGGGGAAGAGCTTTCTAGTGAGAGGGAGCAGCAGATGCAGAGTCCTAAGGTGTTTGAAGAACAGCAAGGCCATTGCGGCTAGAGTAGAGGAGCAAGAGGAAGAGTAGTAAGAGATGAGGTCAGAGAGCTAGCGGAGGGTTATATCAAAGAAGGCCTCGAAGATCACTGGAAGAACTTGGGTTTTGCTCTGAGTCAGCTGAAAAGATGTTGAAGAGTTTTATGCCTATTGACATAAACAAGATCTGATTTTCGTTATTGCTTGGATCAGGATGATAGAGGTGAAGAAGGTAAAAAGAGGTTTGAATTTTAGGTATATTGCATTTTAGGTAAATGATTGCCAAGTATAGTATAATTTGCTTTTGGGGAATCACACTACTAAGTTAAAGCAAAATCAGTGATGTGTCATTATTGAAGTAATTTTATCTTTTAAGAAAACTACCAAATCCCTAGGATGTGTGAGCACTGGGTAGAGAATCAAAGCATTCCTATTTGCCTGCATTTATCCTTGGCCACACTGATCATGCTAGCTCTTCTTGCATCGTTATTGTCCCAGCTACCACTTACGTACTGTGACTGCCCAGGGTGACAAAGTTTTAATCTCATGTTAAATGTTGATCAGTTGATAGTAGCTGTCAATGAAGTACTATATCTGGGCTTTCAACTGAACGCAGTAATTTCTTAGGGTAGTCTGCTATTGACAGAGAATGGGAGAGGGCCACATAAGCTTCATTGTGTCTTTATTGATTCTGTTAACTCCCTGAGCTCTAGATTCAACTTCCAGGTTTTTTGTTTGTTTGTGTTTATTGGACTGTTTCATATTTTCTAGGCATCTCAAAATCTACATGATCTTTCAGTCTTCTTCCAAATTAGAGGGAGAAAATTTGTGATGGTCAATGTATATCATCTAAATTCTTCAGAATAAATGAGGTGATGGTAATTACTGTTTATTGAGTTCCTACTGTAGGTCAGGAACTGTGCTAAATTCTACATTAGATTGTGGATTTTTCAGGGGGAGACTGGAGAAGAGGTGATACTGATCCTCTTGCAAAGAAAAGCTCCAAGGTTATTCTGTTATCTTTCCTCCAAATAGCTTATGATAAGTTATTTGATTAAAAATCATGTTTAATTAGAATTCAGTAGCTTTTAAAAACCATTTATTGACACTCAACATGTTTGTATTTGTAGGAGCTGACTCAGGCTTTGGAACAGAAACCAGATGATGCACAATATTGTCAAAGAGCTTATTGTCACATTCTTCTTGGAAATTACTGTGGTAACTTTTCTTACGGAATATATCATTTCTTCTTTATAAGTTATAAATTTTACCCAAGATACAGTGAGTCAAATACAATAGAGATTATCTCCGAGGATTTTAAAATTGGTCTTTCATACAAGGTGTGAAGTAGCTGAAACATGACGCGTATGTTGAGCAACGCCCATACCAATGTTCTGGGTGTCTCTTCTTCAGCGGGCGGAGAATTCATACAGATTTCATTTGTAGTTCTTGGATATACTAACAAAAAGTAGCACCACATTTATTGTTTTACAGACTATTCAAACGAAATGCTCTTTTTTGTAATTTTTATAAAAAATGTCTTTGTATATACCTGTGTTTCTTGTAATTATTCTGGGTAGAGAACCTAGGTAGGGAAAAATTAAATATCTCGAGTCAAATTACATAAATGATGTTAATGAGAAAATTAGATGAACTTTGTGACAGAGCTTTATTCATTGAGTAGCTTTAAAAAGAAAGCTAAATATTAGGCTAATAAGGTGTGAGAGTGATATTTTTTTGGATTGTATCTTGGATTAGTTTTTTTTAATTTAAAAGCATTTGTCCAGTGCACCAACTTGAAAACTTAAAAATGTAGGGCTGATGCAAGTTTTGTATGTAACTTGTTAGGATCCATCAAGTACTGACTAAAACCCTCTTTTTTTTTTGTATGTAGATGCTGTTGCTGATGCAAAGAAGTCTCTTGAACTTAATCCAAATAATTCCACTGCTATCCTGAGAAAAGGGTATGCAATAACTACTCTTTTAATTGGGTCTGGACTATAGATAGTAGGTACTTAGTTTGTTGAATAAATTAAGTTTTATGTAAATAGTAAATTTATACATTTTATAGCTGAAACAGGATTCAATTTTAAATATGATTTTATACTTCTATTGTAGTATGTGTGTTTTAAAATAGTGATGGTTAAAGTCATTACAAGGAAAAGATGAAACTGGTGGATTTCATATCCCTTTTTCGTTCATTGTTTGGAATTTATTGTATTTAACTGACTAGAGAACATCTATTTGTCAGCCAGGCTGACATGTAATGCTGTGAAAGCCCTGTATCTGTGTACTTTACATCTCAGCTTGTTTCTGTTGATAAGTGTAATTTTATTCTTAAACTTCTTTGGTTTCTTAGCATAACTCTATTTTGAAATAAGCAAGTGTACGCAACTAAATCAAGAAATTCCTTCTGAAGTGAGTTCCCAAATTGGATTTTAATGAGAATTATATTTAATGTTGCAGTATATTAGAAAATCTCTTGGCTTATTAACATATACTTAAATTATTTATTTATTTTTTTACCAATAGAGAGTACTAGGATATTTAATTTAGAAAGCCTTTTTGCATGATCTCATGTGTGTGTGGTATTTGTTTTTAATATGCTCATGCAGGATATGTGAATACCATGAAAAAAACTATGCCGCTGCTTTAGAAACTTTTATAGACGGACAGAAATTAGATAGTAAGTATTGGAATTATATGTTAATAAACTAATCCATTATTTCTGTGTTTTAAATACCCTGGCTGAATTTTGGTAGTGTAATCTCAAGTTCATTGTAGAAACTCAACATCTTTTTTCTTACTGACATTTCCTGTTGATTGCGAAATTTGAATTTACTTAAAAATTGATTAAATTGGCCTTTCTTTAGCATTTAAATCACAGATGAACTTTACCATTAGAGGTTAAAAATGATATATAAACACTCAGTATGCTTCCTCTACTGAGTCTGACTTTATGTTTTTCTAATGGACAAGTGAAAGTTTAATTTGCTCTCATTTTCAGAAGTCTTTTCAGGTTAACTTATTATTCAGGTGGTTGAGATAGGAAGTTCTACAGCAAAGATTTTTCTTAAGTGAAGTGTCAGTTTGGGTAAATTGTGATAGGAAGAAACCTGGGGCTTTGAGAGTATTGTGAGTTTTTTATGTCAGCTTCAGAGAAGTATATGAAAATTAGCAGTATGGATGTCTATGTACATGTGTAGAAATTTTAAGAGCCAAAAATCAAAAGATTCTACAAAATACAGAAAGAAGTTGTAAGTAATCTCATAGATAATTGTAGACTACATAATCAAAATTGTGTACTATAATAGTTTATATAATAATTATCTTCATCTAATGATAGAGTTTTATCACAGTTCTCTAAAGCAGTGGTTCCTAAGTAGGGATGATTTTGCTTCCTGGGGGACATTTAGCAATGTCTCAGGAGATTTTTGATTATCATGGCTGGTGAATGGGGGATGAGCTGTGGATACCTGGTGAGTAGAGGCCAGGGATGCTGCTAAACATCCCACATTGCCCAGGATTGTCCCCCACAACAGAGAAGGAGCTGGTCCAAAATAGCGGTCGTGCTGAGGTTGGGAAACCCTGCTCTAAAGTTTTGCAAGAGTCTGTTTTTATATTTTAAAAAATTTACTCTTGTGTTGCTTTGAATATGCTTTTCTTTTGTACACCTGCTTGTGAGAGGACAGTGGGCCCAACTTTGCAATTGGAATCTACAGATAGGAAGGAGTAGTGAGTGGTACATAAATAATTTGGCTGTTTAGTAAGCAAGCCAGCATATCTACGCTCTTAGCAAATTCTAAAGAGTCTAATTATCCTGTACCTTGATACATATTTGAAAACCCTGAAGAGACATAAATCATTCCGTCTTGTACATTTCTAAGCCCTGTTCCTCATTTTTTTTAGAACAATGGAAAGTTCACCACCTAAATTGTTTCCTTTATTAACATTTCACTATTGACTTTTATCTCAGTTATTTCAAAGTCTGCCTCAAATGAAAGTGTCTGTTTTTTGATAAAATTGCTTTTAAGGATATTTTAATTTTAAAACAAATTTGTCTTTTAATTCTAAGGAAAATTTATGTTAAAACTGTTAGGGTTCCCTTACTAACAGATGGGGTAAAAAATTTATTACTCAGAATATTACCTTTTTTTCCTTTGGTATGGTAGGAAGCTTGGTTTTATTTACTGATTAATTTGGATAATAGGTTATTCAAGTCTAGGATTTTGATGTAATTGTTACCCCCACTAGAATGAGTGTGTGCGTATACGTGCATAGGTATTGGTTAAGGCATATACAGTTGAATTTCATTTATAAATTACTGTACTAGAAAATTTCATCTTAAGAAATTTTATTTAGAGTACTTTTAATAATTTTTAACATTATATTGGATTAGACCCTGTACTGTTTAGATTATCATTGTTTTGAGTCTTTAGAAATTAATAATTTGCTTATGTACATGTTTACATTGCATCTCTAAATATTATAGTTCACCATCTGTAGTCTCTTGGCTGCTATGGAATCTGGAGATATGACAGAACTACACAAAGTACAAAGGTGTTTTTTTTGGTGTTGGTAGGAATGGCATGGTAACAGGAAAAGCTACTGAGAGAATAGACAGTGGGTAGCTGCATTAGAGAACAAATCTGGGGTCAGAAGAGGCTTCTAGACCTTGGTTTAGCTGTGTGATACCAGGCTTCCGTCCCACACTAACTGATGATGTATTGGGTATCTAATTCAGGTCTGATTTTGTTGTGTGAGAGGAATCTCCTTTAAGAGGAGAGGGGTGAGGGGAAATGTAGATTATTTGTATCTGGGAACCAGTAAGGTTGACTGTGGCTAAAACCAATTTTTTTTTTTTAATTAAAATTCTTCAGGATGAATGTCTAAATGTTAAATGTATTAGCATATTTATAGCTGTAACATTATGGTTGCTATAAATCCTGTTAGGACAAGTATTTTTGTATAATTTACTACTGAATCACCATTGCTTAAAATACTGTTTGGAACATAGTAGGTATTCAGTAAGTATTTGTTGAGTGAATATATTAAATGGTGCTGATGAGTGAGTGATGTTACAGTCAGTTTGTTTTTTCTAGGTACAGATGCAGATTTCACTGTCTGGATTAAAAGGTGTCAGGAGGCTCAGAATGGTAAGTATGTAGGCTTCCCATGGCTTTCAGTTTACAAAGAAGTAAATTTTTTTTTTTTTTTTTTTTTTTTTTGTGGTCACCCACAGCTTTTTTTTTTTTTTTTTTTAAATGATTTTTTATTATATTATGTTAGTCACCATACAGTACATCCCCGGTTTCCGATGTAAGGCTCGATGATTCATTAGTTGTGTATAACACCCAGTGCACCATGCAATACGTGCCCTCCTTACTACCCATCACCGGTCTATCCCATTCCCCCACCCTCCTCCCCTCTGAAGTCCTCAGTTTGTTTCTCATAGTCCATAGTCTCTCATGTTTCATTCCCCCTTCTGATTACCCCCCCTTTCTTTATCCCTTTCTTCCCCTACCGATCATCCTAGTTCTTATGTTCCATAGATGAGAGAAATCATATGATAGTTGTCTTTCTCTGCTTGACTTATTTCACTTAGCATTATCTCCTCCAGTGCTGTCCATGTTGTAGCAAATGCTGAGAACTCGATCTTTCTGATAGCTGAGTAATATTCCATTGTATATATGGACCACAACTTCTTAATCCAGTCATCTGTTGAAGGGCATCTCGGCTCCTTCCACGATTTAGCTATTGTGGACATTGCTGCTATGAACATTGGGGTGCATATGGCCCTTCTCTTCACTACGTCTGTATCTTTGGGGTAAATACCCAGTAGTGCAATGGCTGGATCATAGGGTAGCTCAATTTTTAACTTTTTAAGGGACCTCCACACTGTTTTCCAGAGTGGCTGTACCAACTTGCATTCCCACCAACAATGTAGGAGGGATCCCCTTTCTCCACATCCTCTCCAACAATTGTTGTTTCTTGCCTTGTCTATTTTTGCCATTCTAACTGGCGTAAGGTGGTATCTCAGTGTGGTTTTGATTTGAATTTCCTTGATGGCTAATGATTTTGAACATTTTTTCATGTGTCTGTTAGCCATTTGTATGTCTTCATTGGAAAAGTGTCTGTTCATATCTTCTGCCCATTTTTTGATTTGTTTATTTGTTTCTCGTGTATTGAGTTTGAGAAGTTCTTTGTAGATCTTGGATACCAGTCCTTTATCTGTAGTGTCATTTGCAAATATATTCTCCCATTCCGTGGGCTGCCTCTTAGTTTTTCTGACTGTTTCCTTGGCTGTGCAGAAACTTTTAATCTTGATGAAGTCCCATAAATTCATTTTATCTTTTGTTTCTCTTGCCTTTGGGGATGTGTCATGAAAAAGGTTGCTTTGGCCGATGTCGTAGAGGTTGTTGCCTATGTTCTCCTCTAGAATTTTGATGGATTCCTGTCTCACATCGAGGTCTTTCATCCATTTGGAGTTTATTTTTGTGTATGGTGTGAGATAGTGGTCAAGTTTCATTCTCTTGCATGTAGCTGTCCAATTTTCCCAGCACCATTTATTGAAGAGACTCTTTTTCCCACCGGATGTTTTTTCCTGCTTTATCAAATATTAGTTGCCCAAAGAGCCGAGGGTCCATTTCTGGGCTCTCTATTCTGTTCCATTGGTCTATGTGTCTGTTTTTGTGCCAGTACCATGCTGTACAAAGAAGTAAATTTTTGACATTTTTTGGATTTAAACAAATTTGTTTTTGACTTTATAAATCATAAATTTAAATAGTGTATATTCCCTTAGATAGGGATTTCTAAGGTTTTGTTATGTTGAAAGGAGACTTGGATGGATTTGTTTTGCAGTTGTGTTATCGGTAAGAAATTACTAAAAGTCTACAGTGACTCTGGGATGTAAAATTAAACCACTTTTTTTTATTCAGAATGTATGGAAAATTGGCTTATGTAATCGATTAGTATGTTTGTGCTATAAAAGTCATGTATTTGACTTTGCCTGTAAACGTACTGTTAAATGGAAATGTTTGTCTTTTTATGTTTTTAATAGGATCACAATCTGAGGTGGTAAGTACAAAATTTTTATTCTTCATGTTCTTACTTAATTATAATTTTGCCATATATTTGAGACAGGACTCTGAATGATCTTTCTTTTACTTAGATCTTAAGCAATTCCATGTAAATACTTTTTCCTTTAGCAACTGAAATAATACCATTTTTGGTGAAATAGATGATAGAGGTTGATAGTCATGAAAATTACTGGGCTCGTTTAATGTGTGCTGAAGTTGATTTGGCCTATTTTAGTATGGTCAGGACGGTTATGTTTTTATTTTTTCCTTTCTGAAAAGTCATCACATTTAGGTTAAACAGCTGCTGCCTAGAAAGCACTTTCAGGGTTTATTAGTGGTGTACTAAGAACACAAAAGTTAAGTAAAATTTGGAAATATTTATCTGTCTAATTCAGTTTACATTTGTTTTGCATATGAAGATTTCCAAGTCTTTTCAGTTATTTAAAGTTATGGTGGAGTTGAAAGTTGTTTGATTTTTTTTTTTTTTAACCACTTAGGTTTATATATAACACACATAGTTCCATTACGGCTAGTGGTTTTTAGCAGCAATCATCTGCAGTTTAGTCAGTAAATAAAATGACAGGGAGTCAGGAGGTGTGTGTGTAGTTTTAACTCTGTCGGCAGTTAATCTGCTTCGATCTCTTCACGTCTGAAGGAAGATTTACATCTCTGTCTTCCAGAATTCCATTGTGACATCGAGAAAGTCTTTTATTTTCTGGGCTTTCTGCATGTGTAAACTGGGCCTAATAGAGCTAATCTACTTCAGGTTGTGAGCATCAGGCCAGTTATGTGTATCTGTAGTGACTGGAGTTTGGAACAGCACCAAAAGTGAGCCCTGTCTGGTTATCCCTATACCTCAAAGGCTTGTCCATATTCCTAAGGGTGATGCACAAGGGAAGTATTTAAAAGTTGGCTTCCTTCGGGGCACCTGGGTGGCTCAGTTGATTTAGCGTCCAACTCTTGATTTAGGCTCAGGTGATGATCTCAGGGTCGTGAAATCCAGCCCCGTGTCGGGCTCTGTGCTCAGCGTGGAGTCTGTCCCTCTCCCACTGCTCACTCTCACTAGCTCCCTGTAAATAAATAAATAAAAGCTTTAAATAAATACACAAAAGTTGGCTTTCTTCACTTGCTGGTATTTTTGTTTAGGTCTTATAGTATTATATTTGGGATTGGTACTAGTCCTGAAAACAAGAGAATAGCTTTTGGATCCTACTTTGTCTAGTAACACAAACAGCTGTTTAGCCACAGTGCATTTTGTCACTGGTGTGGCTCACACTAGTTTAATCTTTGTACGAAGGTGAACGGGAATAAACTGTTCTAGTCATTATCTCTACTTGATATCACGTGGATTCACGTATTTCTCAATAGTTAACACTGGAGAGTAATTCTGAGTTACACTCAAATCTGTAGAGGGGTTTTATTTTCTTCCTATAAAGAAGAAATCCCATCTCCTCCCTATCATTTAGGGACAACTTAGAGGTCACTTAAGACCCAGGGCAAGTTCTTTAGATTTACATAGTCTTAACTGGCACACATGTAGTTTAGGAAACTATGGATTGGTCAACAATCAGTTTGTTTCTTGATGGGCAGTGTAGAATGTTTGTTGCTCAGAGGCCATAAACAGAGTAAGCTATCTGGAAGGCACCGTAGAAATGTTCCTTCATATATTCCAGAGCAATGTTTGATGCCATTGCTAAGCCTGAAGGTTATACCATTTCTAAAAAATGTGGGGTTTTTTGTAATTTTTTTAAAAATGTCATTGTTATTTTCGGTTTAGAGAATAAACCGTAAACTTTGATTTAGAAAGTAAACCATGAGCAAGTAAAGGTGGAACTGGATATTTAAATATAACCTTTTCTAGTCATAATTTTAGAAAGTTTTTTGGGTTTTATGCATTTATTTTATTTTTACTTCTTATTATTTTTTTTACTTAAATTCAATTGAATTAACATATAGTGTATTAGTTTCAGAGGTAGAATTTAGTGATTCATCAGTTGCATATAACACCCGGTGCTCATTCCATCAAGTGCCCTCCTTAATGTCCATCACCCAGTTACCCCATCCCTCCACCCACCTCCCCTCCAACAACCCTCAGTTTGTTTCCTATGGTTAAGAATCTGTATGGTTTGTCTCCTTCTCTGTGTTTGTCTTATTTTTCCTTCCTTTCCTCTTATGCTTTTATTTTAGAAGAAAAATCTTTTTTGAGATTTTAATTCATAAAATTGTAAAAGTGTTGAATATTCTAATAGTTTGTGATGACTGACATTATTTAACAATTATGAATACCATGCTTTGTCTTTGAGGGACATTTTCATGTAGTTATTCCATATCAAAGTAACCATAGCACTGGGTAAATTAATAATACATGCATTTTAATATAGAGTCGCTAATTTGTAAAAATCTTTGTCTTGCAACTTGCCAAAATCAGTCTGCATCCCAGAGGACTCATCAGTCAAAAATCAAGTAAGTGTTTCCTTTTCATAAAACAATGCATGATAAATAAGCCTAAAGGGAAAAATCCTGTTGTTTAATAGTAAGCAAGTCCTTACCCTGTGATGTTCAGTGTTTTTTAGTTTTATTAGAAATTGTGTTTAGCCTGGGAAAACTAATTCTAAGGCTGTTTACTGATTGATGTTAGTGTTTATATTAAGGTTAAATTTAAATCGGTTCTCCAGGGGCGCCTGGGTGGCACAGCGGTTAAAGCGTCTGCCTTCGGCTCAGGGCGTGATCCCGGTGTTCCGGGTTCGAGCCCCACGTCAGGCTCCTCCTCTATGAGCCTGCTTCTTCCTCTCCCACTCCCCCTGCTTGTGTTCCCTCTCTCACTGGCTGTCTCTATCTCTGTCAAATAAATAAATAAATAAATCTTAAAAAAAAAAAATAAAAATAAAAAAAAAATAAATCGGTTCTCCATTTTAAACTTGCTTCATCTGGTTCTGTATTATGTGACCTTTCCATGTATGACAAGAGCCTCTTCCAGTTGTTACTACACAGGTAAATAAATTAGTAGTAGGCTTGAGAGAATTGTAACTACCTGCCTTTTTATTTTAGAGTAAATTTTTCAGAGTAATTCTGCATGAGTTGAAAGGGACTATTGCTGAGGGCAACAGTTACAATAATGAATTAAGCATCTAGCAAGTATTCGAATTTATTTTTAATTATTCATTAGGCATGTGTACAACTTGTATTCTTAGGACTGTAACAGAAAGAAACACAAGGCATTGATCTGGAGCTTTGCATCCTCACTGAATTTCAGAGGGAAACTGTGAGACTCTTAAAGTTCATTTCTTTAATCAAGGTGCATTTTAATTACCTAAAATGGTTTGGAAATGTTAAAACAATCTATTCGTGCTCTTTCTGGGGAGATGTAGGATGACTCTCCAAGTACCAAGTAGACAAGGAACTTTGACTAGCTTGGTGACAGCGGCCGGAGTAGAATATAAACATCAAATAATAATTATGTTTGGAGCATAAAATAATCCAACATTGATTTAATACTGGTATTGTGTACCAGGCACTGTGCTTAGTTCAAGGAATATAATAGTGGCAGGATAGATAAACCACTCTGCCTCATGGAGTTTATAATCTAATATAGTCTAATTTGGAAGTGAGGATCCCTACATTTCTAGAGCCTTCTGTGGGAAAGATACACATAATTAGAATCTCTAGGCACATTAGTTTTCCCATGTGCCTTGAGACTGAAGGAAGATACTGTATTTAATATTGTGCCTGGCAGGATGAGTTAAATTTTAAATTATTTTAATTTTAGCTCATTTGCTTCTGCTCCCTGTGTTCAGGTCTGTTTGCCCAGCTTCAGTTAAGAGACTTTGGAGTGTGGAGTCTCGCTGACATGGGTCCATTGTAACACCTGTCACTGACTGGCTGATTGCTCCGCCCTTCAGGGCTTATTTTTCATCTGTAAAAGAGGGATAGAAGTGCTTTTTCTTACTTAGTATTAGGTTGAAATGAAAGCGTAAAGCTGTTAATGGTATAATAGTATAATAATGGTTAGCCGTTAAGAGTAAATTTCATCTTTAACATTAGCTTAAGCACAACAATATTAGAGATGTAAGTCAGAACCCAGAAAATCATGTAAGTATTCAACTCTCTTGGAAAGGTTGGAGGCATCGTATCCTACTGTTTTTTTTCCATTAGTGCAGATCAAAGAAAATTATTTATATAAAATTGTTTCCATGAATCACCATCTGCTTTGCTTATTTGTTCCTCAAGGTGGAGCTCTTGTTGTTTATCAGATTGTAGTTTTTATCTTAACAAAACATAAAGAAGCAATAACTGTAAGAAAATTTGATGTTCTGAAATGGTTTTTTTTCTTTTTTAATAGGTATGACTGGTATCAAACAGAATCTCAAGTAATCATTACACTTATGATCAAGAATGTTCAGAAGAATAATGTAAATGTGGAATTTTCAGAAAAAGAGGTTATTACAGTCTTTGAACCATTTTTTATTTTGAGATTAAATACTTTTATTTGCAAATATACCATACTGTAGAATAATCTATAGCAGTTTATCAGCTATATCATTTCTTCCTGAGATGTGGAAAATGCCGATGAAAATCTGAAACATGGCTTTTCAGCTTGAATGATCTTAAATTTTGAGACAAAAGTATTTATACTTTAGGTTATAGCTAGATGTCCATTATTTTCTTTTTGTTTAGATTTGAAATTCAAAGCAGAACTTGGTTGACAAATATAAGACATTAGTAAGATATGTGATTTGGTTACATTTGTGTAGTATACTTTATGAAAAAGGTCTGCTTATTTGCTGTATGATTTATATGTCTTAGAATTTACTAACCACATTAAATTAGTGTGACTTGTAATAACTTGATTTCTTAGCATTTAGTAGAAAACTTCAGTGATATTTAAGTTAGTGGTAGAAGTAGATGTTCTGCATATGAATACTTCTTTTGTTACATACTGTATTGTTTTGCTCTTGTATCTTGAGTTTTCTAGAGATACAAATGTTAAATATGTGTTTGAAACCTACTATTTTCTACTTATTTAATTATGTATGTGAGAATCCATGTAAAGGATACCAGGTAGAAAAAAAAGGATTATTTTGAATTTCTTAAATCTGATTTTCCATATAAAGTGTTTAAAAAAATCTGCATTAGTATTGAAGTTCTGCAATTATATTCAGTGTAAGTATTTTACCTTTCATTATATAAATTTATAAAATGTGCTGCTGATTTTGTGTTCATTAGTTGTCTGCTTTGGTGAAACTTCCTTCTGGAGAGGATTACAATTTGAAACTGAGACTTCTTCATCCTATAATACCAGAACAGAGCACATTTAAAGTACTTTCAACAAAGGTAGGACAATTTTAAAAGAGTTGTCCATAGTGGGGGCATCTGGCTGGCTCAGAAGAGCGTTTGACTCTTGATCTTGGGGTCATGAGTTCGAACCCCACCTTGGGTATAGAGATTATTTAAATGAGTAAAAGTTGTCACTAGTAATATTTTCAGGATAAAGAAATATTGGTCAACTAATTGCCCATGCGATTATAAGCTTATAGATCCTTTTAAGTGCATATTTTCAAATTAAAAGGTACAGGAAAATGGGCGCCTGGGTGGCTCAGTCGGTTGGGCATCTGCCATCAGCTCAGGTCATGATCCTGGAGTTCCAGGATCAAGTCCTGCATTGGGCTCCTCACTCATGGAGATTCTGTTTCTCCCTCTGACCCTCCCCTTTCTTGTGCTTTCTCTGTCTCACTCCCTCTCTCAAATAAATAAATAAATAAAGTCTTAGAAAAAAATAAGAAAGGGACAAGTAAATAAGGACAATAAATTTTGAATAACAATTTTCCCTTCCCTGGATTCTGGGACAATGGAATTTAAAAGTCAGTTTAACCTCAGTAGTGTTAGTATACTTAAGATTGGTATATTTCTTATAAGAGGTTTTCAGAAAAGATGAAATTATCAGCCTCTCTTTAAGATTTGATACCGAAAGGCTCTTCTCTTGAACTTGTCTGTTTTGATGTACAGATACTTTCTTACCCTACTTTAATGTAGCTAAAAATACAAACTACTGTGAATGAATGAAGCAGATGAATCTGCTTTTTTTTGTTTTTTAGTTAAGCTGAATTTTAGAATATTTTGTTACGAGGGAATACTGAGTGATTTAAACTGCAGTTCGAGTAATTATATAATTTTTAAATTTATATTTTCAAAAAGAAGTAAAATGTCCAATAGAATTAAAATTCATAGAATGTTTTAAAAAGCAATCAAAAGATGTAGGTAATGTAATTAAGTAGGACAAGTACTGAACTGAAAAATAAAAAAAAATCTGACTCTGGTTCTTTGCTTGCCCTGTGAATTTAGATTAGTCACAAAATTATTGTAGGACTAAATTTTCACCGTCTTTAAAAATGAGAGATATGGACTAAATGAGCTGAAATTTTTTCATCTGTGAAATTGTATGAAGGTATATAATGAGTTATGACTGCAGATGATGTAAGTAGACTTTTTCCATTACTATGCCTTCTTTAGACACATGTCTTACAACATACTATGTTAGTAACTATTCAGTTGAAGTTCTAAGAATCAGGGTTGGCCTGTGTCTGGGAGAATACGGTAACTGGGCCTGCAGAAAGAAGAGGATGCCTGCAGAGCATTTGAGCAGAAGTGCAAAGTTAAGAAGTGGTAGTTTTTTGCATCTAGTTAGAAGTGATTTGCCCACTTATTTATTTGAAGATTACAAAGTACGAGTGGAGAGAAGAAACAGTTGTTTGGATGATAAAAAGTGAGAAAAAGAGATGAAATCTTAGCAAGATTTTAGTCTTACTGACCCCATCCACATAGTGTAGAATTTGTTTAATAAAAGAAGTTGGGGAAATAATTAACCACAAAACTCTAGCTAGATTTGGGAGATCAGATAATTATGAGTTTGGCATTTTTGTACATATTTTTATCAACCGGTTGTTAATGCATGTTCTCTTAAAGTTGTTTAAGTAGAAACTGATTTGTGTGAATAGATGGTAATTGACTTAAAAACTTGTGTTACTGGGTCTCATATAATTTTTGGAAGACTAGGATGTGTGGTAATAAATACACAAGTTTGTGTGGCTAAAATTGAGAATGTTAATGAAGCACTGTTATCTCTCATTCTTTAATTCTCCTTTGAATCTTGAGTGCTTGTTGATTCTAACCATTCTGCAACTGTCCTGCTGTATTTCCAGTTTGCTTTTTTGGTCCCTTCTTTCTTTAAATGCTACGTTACTGCTTTTCTTTTTTGTATAGTAGTTTATGTATACATTTCATTCCCCTTGTGTTTAGTCTGTGAGACTAAGAAGCAAGTCCTATTTGTGTGTTTGTATATGCCCCAGGGAAGGGTGCCCCAGTTAACTGCACAAACAATGAGTAATTTTTTAGTATAAGTATATTCCGTTTGTTAAATTTACCCAGCCCTGTGTGTTGTACATAGTGCTCCTCGGTAATTGTTCAGTGAATGAATTTCAATTGGGTTCTGCTGTTAACCCTTCAACGTTGGCAGAGTATTTTTATTCTTTGTTTTATAGATGAAAAGAAACCGAGGTTCACAGACTTTAAATGCTTTCCCTGAGTTTACATAGTTACTAAATTGTTCATCCTGGCCCAAGAGGAATACTTTTATTTCTGGAAAGCTGGTGCTTCTTTGCTTAGGTTTTTCTAAGTTCTGTATTAAAGAATTAAAACTCTAACGATGTGTAATGGAAGATGATTATTTTTCTTGTCTTAACCCAAAGTAATATATATTAGTTTTGTTAGACTACCAACTTTTAAGCTGTATTTTATGAGAAACAAATTAAAATAATTGGACTTAATTTTATCCTAAGGGAAATGAAAGTTTTGAACCTTTTTTTCATACAGCAGAGGGAGACTGTTAAAATACTGAAAGTAAAATTTTTTCTTTGGGTTACTGAGGCTTATTTAGTGATGACACTAAGAGAGTAAGTCCTTTGATTTTCGTATGTATTCAGGTGTCTTGAATCCTTTATGTGATTTGAGAAAAATGGTTTTGTTTAGAAGAATCTGCTTGAAATTAGAGATTCCATAAAATCTGTGCTTTATTTAAAAGGGCTATTTCTCTGCTTTGAGAATCCAGTTTCTTTCTTTTCCACCTTCAAGGTTGAATAAATGTTGCATATTCATGTACAATCGTTGGTTAAGTGGTAATTCAAGTGAAATTTAATTTGCAATGAAAATAAGAGAAGTAGGACCCTTAAATTAATGAAATAGCATTTCGTAGCTAAATATTTTACAATGTCATATCTAGGTTTTTCCAAGTCAGAATTCATATTTTTTTTCAGTACCTCTGATAGTTATTTCTACCTTTTATTGAATACCAGCTTTCATATCTGCCTGTTAATTCATTTTATTAAGAAATTGTAGTGTTTCTTTTGTTCCATCTTGTCAATTTCATGACACTATTCTCTGGAGAGAAAATCCCAGCCAGTCTCCACGCTGAGTGCAGAGCCTGAGGCAGGGCTCAATCCCATAACCCTGAGATCATGACCTGAGCCAAAATCAGGAGTCAGGATCCTTAACTGACTGAGTCACCCAGGGGTCCCATGTTTTATTAATGTCTTTGATACAGTGGTGGTAGTAATTTTTTTTTTCTATTAAGTGATTAGTTGCCGATAATCCACAAATTGTTTTTGAAGTGTATTCTTGCCCCCTTTTCTACTAATGCATATTCATATATTTTCAAAAGAAAAGAATTTTACTGTACACACACTCTATACCTATATTTTAAAATTTAACCATACATTTTGGATAATTTTTTGATGCCCTTAAGTATTCTACAGCGAAGTATCTCACTATATGCATTTATTGTAGCTTAGTTAGCCAGTCCCTACTGTTTGATCTGTGCAGAATTACAGTAGGTAACTGTTTTGACTGCTTTGTATTATCTATTCCATGTAATCCTCACAAATACTGCATGCTGTAGGTATTTTTATCACCTATTTACAGGTATAAACTGAACCCAGAGATGTTCAATAATTTGCCCAGATTTTTTAGCTAATTATAATGCTGATGAAGATAATGATAATAGCATTCAGTTATTTGCCAGACACAGTGCTCTGTTCTTTTCATACATGGTTTCATTTAACCCTGATAAGAACCCTGAATGAGGTAGACTCTGTTAATCACTTTTTACAGGAGAAACGGGTTCAGTGAGATTAGTTAGTTGCTCATGGTCATATTTCCAACAAGTAGCACCTACTTATGACTCTTCTCTGAAATTATACAGTTGGTAGTTTTTGTCCTGTTTTCAACCTCTGCTTATTTCTGAGGAAATAAGTAAAACTTCTAGCAATAAAAGACACTTCCAGTAAGTTGTCTATCTTGGCTGCCTCTTCTCTAAAATATGGATGGTAATCTCCTTTTATAGGGTTATTCTGTTAAGTGAGATGATATATCTGAAGCACGCAGGGTTTATAATAGTGCGCAGTAAATGTTACTGCCATTATTATTTTATCCTGATTATTTATATAGAGTTTTATTTGGGTTATAAAAGCAGTAAATGCATATCATAGAAAATTTAGAAAAATATAAAGGAGCTGAGAAAGTAATCAGTCTCACTACTAATGACATTTTGGCAAACTTCCGGGAAACTAGAATATTTTCCTATATTTAGATCTTTCACTACAGGTGATATATACTGGAATTTTTTGTTTATGGGAATATCTCTTTTGATGAATTTCTTCAGGAAGAACAGAGACTGTGATCTTATGTACTATCACAGTGCCTGGCCCACAGTAGGCACTCAGTAAATATTTGAATTGTGCTATTAGATTTTGTGATTTTTTTTTTTTAGTTTCTTGTCATTAATTACTGTCTTCTGCATTTTAAAAAAATACTACAAAATTATTTGAGTGTAAAACTAAAGATGGTGGATGTGCAGTATGGCTTCAGGAAGACTTGAGTTTACTCTATTTTTGGACGAAGCAGTTAGATAAGCCATTAAACATGCAAAGAGTTGAAGAGAACGTTGGGAAAATTACATTCTAAAGGTCAGGAACAATTATTTAATGACTATAGCCTTGAAACAGATGGTTGTCAAAACTTTGCCAGAAAAAAAAGTTTAGCAGTAAACTTCCACAGCTCTCTAGTCTCTGAGAAAGAAAACTCTTTAAGAAAAAAAAACTTAAAATAACCACTGTCAATCTGTGGCAGTAAGTGGGAGCTTTACACCCCTCCTCAGAAGGTGGTGTCTGGATACCATCACCCTTTGGAGTAATGGCTTCCCTTTAAATCTGAAGTTCTTTCATTAGAAAATATTAAATTGTCTGTGTGTAAAGAATTTAGAGGTGGGTGATAAGTGTGCAAAATAATGAAAACTTAACAATCTGGAACAGCGGGGATTCTTATTTAGTAATCTGTGAATACCGCTTTGGGATATTACTGAAAACCTTCCTCGTGCATATGAGAGGAACATTCAAACCAAGGTTTTAAGTTAACTTGTAGATTATTTTTGACTTATATGAAAATGGAATAGCTTATTAATAGTTGCAATAAAAATATCTGAAATTGGGCTGTTGGTAACTCTGGAGGTACCTGCCAGAATCATTAAGACTTAAAACTTCATTTTTAAAAGCATGTGTAAATGTTGAAAGTGAATAGGTGTAAAAAGGAATTCACAGAAAATTAGCTCCCCCCACTTTTATCTTTTTAAAAAGCTGCTTTAAGTGTGTTTTATTATGTGCGGCTTTTTTAATGAATGGATTAAATATAATTTCAAGTTCAGGTCAGCGTGTCTCACTTGATACACGTTCTTCCTAAGAGCTTTGACTTTGGCCTTACAAAGACCTCTTTGTTCATATTGCACAGTTATAGTGGCTTTCAGTCGATGTGAGTGCTAGTATATGTGTCTCTTTAGGTGAAACAAGGAACTTTTTATAGACAGTGCGTAAGTACAGGAACATGAGGTGTGAATATAGGGTGCCCTGAGGCAAAGGTTAGTTGAGGATAGTGTTGATGTACACAGTGCTTGCCAGGTCTTCATTTCCAGATGAGTTGAAAATTAAAGGAGCAAGATGAAGTTTTAAATTTTAGGATGATAATATCTCTTTTCAATAACTGTTGCTGTGTCATTGCCAGCTATGAGAGTTTTGCCCCTTTTTGATTCCAGCAGTGACAACTTAAAATAACCGTATTACTATCACTTAAGACTGTGTATGAGATAAAATATAGGTAGTGTTTTACTTTATAAAAATTATTCATTTTAGAGAATTCTAGAGATTCTTAAAATTGTTTTTATTTATGTAGAATTTAAACACATAAATTACATTAAAAATACTAGACTTTTGGTCTCTTTCCCAGTGACATTTGTTTCATGGTTTTTTCATTATGAAAACAGTTTTTTGTTAAATTTCTGTGCTAGAGAAAATACAAATACTCAAAGACCACTCCCCTTCTATACCATCACTTCCTGTCTGATTAAAATTATTGGCAGATTTCTCAGTGTTTTGTTACAGCATTTTACAATGTAAATTTTCAGGAGTCCGACACTAAATGCAGGCGGTAGAAAGATACCAGTAATGGCTGGTTTGAACGGTTTAGCCGATTTAACGGAGTTAAAGAACCAATGTCAATAGGCTTTTCTTTTTGTTAAATTTGTGTTTTGATTTTTTTTCCTATTTACAAAATTAAATCCTTTTCTTAGAAAAAAATTAGAACATAAAATTCTATTTTGAGGGGCGCCTGGGTGGCTTAGTTGGTTAAGCGTCTGACTCTTGATTTTGGCTCAGGTCATGATCCCGGGGTTATGAGATGGAGCCCTGCATTGGGCTTCACGCTGGGTGTGGAGCCTGCTTAGAATTTTCTCTCTCCTCGCCCCCTCCCCACACTGGTACTTCCCCTCTCTCTAAAATAAATATATAAGATCTTTTTAAAAAAATTCTATTTTGATTCTTAAACTGTTTGCATAATTATGTTTATTAGTGCTATAAATGCTGATTTTGCTAGGCTAAAAGTGGAAGTGAGAGTATTATTGGAACAAGGAAAACAAAAGGTATATGTAAGTGCTCTGTGAGTGTATGTTAGGGTTAAGGATAGACTCCAGGGGACCAGCCTTGATTAGAGAATTAAAGATGCTTTTTTTTTTTTTTTTTTTTTTTTAAAGATTTTATTTATTTATTTAACAGAGAGACAGCCAGCGAGAGAGGGAACACAGCAGGGGGAGTGGGAGAGGAAGAAGCAGGCTCATAGCGGAGGAGCCCGATGTGGGACTCGATCCCGGTACGCCGGGATCACGCCCTGAGCCGAAGGCAGACGCTTTAACGACTGCGCTACCCAGGCGCCCCTAAAGATGCTTTTAATATTTCATTTTAATAAGTGAAGTTATTTGTTCAGCATTCAGAAGCTCTTCATAGTTTTCCTTACACCTCTTTCATCTGTATTTTTTTACTGTTCTCACATAAATTCTGAAGTTGAGACAAATTGGTCTTGTCCATTCTCCCCGATGCACTGTGTCCTTTGAAACCTCAAGGCTCCAGTTTCAGGCTGTTCGTTTTGCCTCTGGAGACTCCCCCTTTTACCATTGCAAATGCTCCTGCCCCTCAAAGCTCTTCAAGGTGCACTGAAACTTTTTCTTTTCACACCCAGATGTAATCTCTGCTAAACTTTTAGAACATTTATTTGCCTCTTGATCAGCTTTCTTTTAGTATCTCACCTACTTTCCAATGGCTGAGAACATATTCTTAATATTTCAAAAATCCACCACATCCCTGAAGATTACAACTTGCTCATATTGGGTATTTAATAATTATTGAATGAATTATTATAAAAATTTTAGCAGTTTTATTTTTATACAATGATATGAATTTGTCTCAACTCTCAAATGGGTTAACGTACAAGCAAATGTAGTAATTCCTTTATTTTTTTAAAAGATTTATTTATTGGGGCACCTGGGTGGCTCAGTTGGTTGGGCGTCTGCCTTCGGCTCCGGTCATGATCCCAAGATTCTGGGATCGAGCCCCATGTTGTGCTCCCTGTTCAGCAGGGAGCCTGCTTCTCCCTCTCCCCACCCCACCCGTGCTCTTTCTCACTCTTACTCTCTCTCTCTCAAATTCTTTAAAAAAAAAAAAAAAAAAGATTTATGTATTTTAGAGAGCATAAGCAGGGGGGTGGGGAGAGAAAGAGAGAAGGAAAGGGAAGTAGACTCGCCACTGAGCGCAGAGGCCTGTGAGGGAGCTTGATCTTAACAACCAGAGCTGAAATCAAGAGTCAGACGCCTGACTGAGCCACCCAGGCACCCCTGTAGTTACTCCTTTAGAACAGGATTTCTCAATGGGGGGGGTACTGTTGACATTTTTGGTTGGGTAATTCTTTGTTGTGAAGGGGTTGCCCTTTATGTTGTAGGATGTTCAGTAGCATCCCTAACCCCCACCCCAGTTGCGAAGACCAACAATAACCATAAATGTTGCCAATCACCCCTGGTTGAGAACAGTGCATTGGAAGAAAAAAGCATATGGATTTCAAGACTCTTAATTATAGCTTATAGTGTGTACGCATATTGTTTTTGTAGGGTGGCTTTTAAGTAGAAACAAAATGTTTCAGAGTTCTTCAAATTTAACCTTGTATAATTTAAGGAAATTATCTCGAGGGCACTTTTAATTCTTATAAGATTTTGTGACTTAAGGAAATTGCATTTGTTTTTTACTGTTTTGTATATTTTACATGGAATAATAAATTTTATTTGGTGTTTCCTCCAGATTGAAATTAAAATGAAAAAGACAGAGGCTGTGAGATGGGAAAAGCTAGAGGGGCAAGGAGATGTGCCTAAACCAAAACAGTTCATAGCAGGTTTGTTTTCTGGCCTTGATGAGCTTTAAATTCATACTGTGTTATGTAGTTGAAGTTAAATGGTAATGAGCATTCCTTCTACTTTCATTGTTTCTGTCCCCAAGAAAAGATACATTGAGTGCAATAAGATTGCTCTGTAATGAATGCAGAGTAGCCTTTCATGTGCAGTTTCTACCTCCTTCAGTTCTTCAACACAGAATATAAGTGAATGCCCGCATAAACCCTGAGGGGGTTGCGTTTATATTGTTTACCCAGTCACTGTATGACAGTAGTTGAGGGTTGGTTTTGTGTGTTGCCCTTTCCTATTACTTCTTTTTGGGTTGTAAGTAGACTAGAGGTTTATTCTGCTGAAATAATTTGCTTCTCTTCCTTTTCCGTTTTATTTATTCCTTTCTATTTCTTCTGATATTGTCAACTCTAATTTCCTGGACTTTCAGGGCTTCACAGAGTAAAATGTCTAACCCGTTTCAGTCTGTTGCTCTAAAAGAAGTGCTCACAAGCAGGTCATGAAAACCTAAGAAAAGCCTAGGAGAAGAGTGGAAAATTAGAATTGATTGTTTTTAACCCTTTAAGGGATAGACTATGTTGGGTCAGTTTTAAGCCTATGCAATGGATAGGTGTTTTTCTAATGGAATGATTAATCTGCTAGATACTCTTAGAACTACAACCTAAGAGTGTATTTTACAGCAATGCCCTCATTAATGAAAGAGAAATTTCTTTTTGATTAATGTTCTGATTTGATGACTAAAATGAGTTATTGTATTTCAGCTACTTTTAGATTTTTCACTGCTCTTTCTGTAACAGAAGACAGATTTCCTTGTGGCACCTTTTAGAAAACACTGAATTACCCAACAAATCATTCATTTTATTTTATTTTGAAATAATTTAGATGCCCCTAGAAGTTGCAGAAATGATGAGTTTTCACGTACCCTACGCCCAGCTTCCCTGCGTAATAACATCACAACTAGTCTATTGTGTAATTAGCAAAACCAGGAAGTTGACACCAACAGGTAATTTTTAAGGATGAAAATATTTGAAGTTGGTATTTAAGCTGTTAAGCTTCTGCTTCACATTTTATCTGAAAGACAGAGGAAAGATGTTATGTGCTTCTTTTGGGTCTGACTCCCAGAAATTTGGGGGCTGAGGTTTATATATAGCTCAAAAAGCATTAAAAAAAACCCCACACTTTAAATGTAGTATCTCACTCAATTCTAACAACAGCCCTCTATAGTGGGCAGCCCTATTTTACAGGCTCTGAAAGTAAGCAACTTGCTTAAGATCACACGGCAGTTTTCATTGTCTAGGACTAAACCCTGGTCTTCAGGGTCTGGGTTTCATTATCACATAAACCCTATATGTGATACTGGTTGTTGCTACATCTTCTAACAATGGAAAATAGTCTCTGCTGACATGAGTATCTTTGCAGTTATTTGATACTATAATGAGTGAACAAGGAAGTTAGGTACCTGTCCATTCCTCAGTAGTTTATCTACCATCTACAGGTGTTAAAGTTTTTCTGAGATTAAATATAAAGATTTTTTAAAGTTGCAGAGTTCTTTTAAACTCAATGCCTTGGATATTTCAGATGCTATTCCTTCTGTCCTGTTATATTTTTGTAAGGAATTAATATGCTTGTCAGATTCCTGTGTCCTGCAAGCTGGAGACTGCAGATAAGGGCAAGTTGCTTAACCTGTCTGGGCCAGTTTTCTTATCTGTAAAATGGAGGTTAACCTGTGCTCCCATTCTTCTGGGGAGTCAACATTAGGATTAATTAAACCCACATGTTTTAGGCTCTTAATTTACTATGACATAACTTTTTTTTGTTTTCTTTGGCTACTAGTGAAAATGCACACAAGTAGAGAGGGGATTACTGGTAGAGGAAGGGTAGATTGGAAAACTGTGTGCTTACCCTAAATAAAACTGTGGGGTGCTCTTTGGTTTGGTTTTGCTGGGAAGATAGGCAGGGGGAAAGTTGGCTTAGAGGTGAAGAGAAGGGGTGGAACAACAGACCAAACAGTTAGTGGTTTCTCATTTCTGAACTATTTTGAGGAAAGCGACAGAGAGGCAGTAGTGGAAGAGGGCCATGTAATGTGTCCTAATTTATTAATAGGGAAACTTTGAATCAGGTTCTTTTTAAAGCTCTGTAGCTACTCTGTCCAGTATGTTCAACACATGTAGCCGCTGAGCTTTTGAAGATGACTAGTCTGGATTGAGTTGTGCTGGAAGTATAAAATACCAGATTTTGAAGACTATATGAAAGAAGGCACATAAAATGTCTTAATATATTTATATTGATCCATGTTGAAGCGATACTGTTTTACATATATTAGGTTAAATAAAATATTTTATTAGAATGCATTTCACCTGATTCTTTTTAGTAACACGGCTATTAGAAATTTTTAAATTATTTATGTGGCTCACATCTGTGGCCTGCGTTATATTTCCATCGTAGAGTGAACGGAACTGCTCTTATAGCTACTAGGTAGATAACTTTTTAATGACTTGGGTGCCACCATCTTGATTCCCTTAGTCTTTAGGATAGCCTCGGCAGTGCCCTGAGCCGCTGGGCCAGTCAGTAGCCTCTCTGGTTGTAAGCAGCCTCCATTTACCCCAGTGTGCCCTACAGGTACTATTATTTTCTGTGTGTGCGTGAGTGGGCATTGAACTCTAGATGATCACGTGGTGTATTTTTCAACATTCAAGAATTGCTTACTATCTCCTGTTGAAGTAATCTAATAATGTAATGTGAGGAGAGGATGGAGTCTTAACTCACTGTCTAATGGCATGGATAATTACTTATATTTTCAGTTTTTCTCTAAGCACCTCAAGCCACATTTTTAACATTTATTATCTTGTTTATAAGAGAAATATCTTTATGAAGCATTATTTAAAAACACTTTTTAGAATTGTTTGTAGAGTCTCTGCAATTTTTCTGTAAATATAAAAGTTCTAGTATATTTCTCACTCAGTCCCCTCATTATTAACGCAAAGAATGTTTTAAATCTAATTTTGCATAATGTACCAAAAATGTACACTTTATTAAGATTTTGCTCAAAAGAAATTCCCAGATTTTACATTACTCTGGGTCAGTTTTTAGAAGTGTGTATTTGATTATTGAGGTATATATCAGAAAGACGTTTATTATAAACATGAAATTTAGTTACCTGAACTATTTGCTGAGATGTTCTGTATACCATGGTCACAAAGGTTACGTGTTCTTGACATAATCATCACATGTTGATTTAATCACTTCTGTCTTTTTTACTCCATAGATGTAAAGAACTTATATCCATCATCATCTCATTATACAAGAAATTGGGATAAATTGGTTGGTGAGATCAAAGAAGAAGAAAAAAATGAGAAGTTGGAGGGAGATGCCGCTTTAAACAAATTATTTCAGCAGATCTATTCAGATGGTTCTGATGAAGTGAAACGTGCTATGAACAAATCATTTGTAAGAACATAAGCTTGAGAAATGTATATTATGGTAGTAAATTTCAGAAATTTTTAAAGAAAGATTAAGTAGGCAATTTGAAACCAAATTGCATGTACTGTAGTTGGGAGGCCTTTTTGAATAGGCTTCATCTGAACATTTCTTTCTGCTCTAAACTTAGAGTAATTATTAGGGAAGTTGGACATTTGTGGGGGAGTTGAGACGCAAGTGGTTTATTCCAAATAGTCATTTAGTTAGAACTTGGAAGGCTGAAGAAGTACTCTTAATTCCTGTAGTTGGATTTATCACAATAGCTGAAGGAGCCTCCGTTAGAACCATACATAGTGGCCTCAGTGTCAGAGATGAAGAATATAGATGGGAAACTGCCAGAACAGTGTTTGGCAAATAGAAGGTACACATTAATTACTCATTGGTTTGTTAATAATTTGTTGACTAGGAAAATAAGGCCCAGGACAACATAAATACCACCTGAATTAGGCCTCAAGTTCTGAGATTTTAATAACAAGTCATCTCTCTATAACTAGGTTGATTATTTTGCTTTAGTTGTAATCATTTGACTTTTATCAGTAGCTTTGGAAATGTCGGTCTCTTCTCTTAAGGCATTTATAATCAAATTAGTATTTAGTTAATGTATGCCTGTGAGATTCAGATATTCCACAGAAATTACTGTGTTTTAATTGCTCATGATTGAGCTTTTCACTGTTGATTTTAAAAAGTTATTTTTAATTAAACTTTTTATGTTGAAGTAATTATAGATTTATATGCAGTTGTAAGAAATAATGCAGAGATCCCTTGGATCCTTTACACGGTTCCCCCTAGTGGAGTCATCTTGCGGAACTACAGTACAGTATCACAACCATGATACTGAGAGTTCAGATAGAGAACATTTCCACTGCCACAGGATTCCTTCACTGTTGTCATTTTATAGCCATACACAGTTCCTTCCACCCCTCCCCCTCCTTAACTCCTGGAACTGCTAATCTGACAAGGCTTTGTGAGATACATAGTTTGCAAATATTTTCTCTTAGTCTGTAGTTTGCCTTTTTATTTTCTTAATGGTCTTTTGCAGAGCTAAAGTATTTAATTTTGATGAAGTTCAGTTTATCAGTTTTTCTTTTTATGGATTATGCTTTTAGTATCAAGTCTAGAACTTTCTGCCTAGTCCTAGATCTGAAAGATTTTCTCCTGTGCTTTTCTTTCGATAAAAGTTTTATAGTTTCACATATTACATTAAAGTCCGTGATCCATTTTGAGTTAGTTTTTATATAAAGTTGAGATGTAGGTTGAGGTTTTTTTGTATGTTTTGGTTTTGGCCTATGCGTGTTCATTTGCTCCAGAACCATTTGTTGAAAAACTGTCTTTCTTCCATTGAATTGTTTTTGTGTTTCTCAAAAATTACTTAAGCATATTTGTCTCAGTCTGTTTCTGGCTTCTCTGTTTTCATTGATCTACATGTCTATCCCTCTGTTAATACTACAGTCTTGATTATCTTAGCTATGTAAGTTTTGAATCCAGGAAGCATCATTCCTTCTACTTTGTTAATCATTTTCAGAAGTGTGTTAAATATTCTAGTTCCTTTGCTTTTCCACATAAACTTTAGAATATTTTGTTTCTATGCATCAAAATATCCTGTTAGGAATTGCTTTGAACTGTATATCAAATTGGAGAGATTGACATTTTTACTCTGTTGAATCTTGCAATCCATTTATTTAGATCTCTGATTCTTTCATCAGTGTTGGGCAGTTTTCCACATGTAAATCTTAAGCATGTGTTGCAGGATATACCTAAGTATTCTTTTTTTTAGTGATTGTTAATTGTATTGTATATATAACTTTCATGTTCATGTGCTAGTATTTAGAAACACAGTTGGTTTTTTTGTTCAGCTTAACATTCTGTGACCTTGCTAAACTCACTTATTCTAGGAAATTTTTTTGGTAAATTTTCTATGTAGACAGTCATAGCTTCAAATAGGGACTTCTTAAGTCTGCTATTTGTGACTTTTATCTTCTTTGTTTGCTGTATTTCAGTGGCTGGAACTTCTGGCACTACGTTGAGTAAGAGTGGTGAGAGTGGACACTTATGCCTTGTTCCCCAGTTTAAGGGAAAACCATTCAGTCTTTCACCATTAATTATAATGTTAGTGGTAGGTTTTTTGCAGATGCTCTATCAGGTTAAAGTTCTCTATTCCGTGTGTGAGATTTTTATCATGAATGGCTGTTGACTTTTTGGAAGGTAGCTGTTGGTCTCACCACTATACCACCAGCACTGCACAGCTAGCTGTTCACTTTTTTAATTTGAATGCTTTTTCTGCATTGATCAAAGTGATTATGTGATTCTTCTTTAACCTGTTACAACAGTGATTTTATATGATTAATATGCTATTTCTACTAGAACCAACCTTGTATCCTTGGGATAAGCCTCACCTGGTCATAGTGTATAATTCCTTTTATATATTGCTCAGTTCTACTTTCAGATACTTTGTTAAGGATTTTTGTGTCTATGTTCATAAGGGACATTGGTCTGTAGTATTCTTTTTTTTGTATGTCTTTGTCTGGTTTTGGTATCTGTAATACTGACTTCATAAAATGAATTGAGAAGTGCTCTATCTTCATCTGTTTTTTGGAAGAGATTGTGTAGAATTGGTGTTAATTTTTCTTTAAACTAGTGAAACCATCTGGGCCTGGACATCTTTTTTGGCAAGATTTTAAATTACAAACTTATTCTAATAGCTTATAGGACTGTTCAGATTATCTATCTCATATTGAATGACTTGTGGCAGTCTGTTTTTTTGAGCATTTTATTCTGTTTAGTTTGTCTAACCTGTCAGTGTTGGTAGTATTTTCTTGCTATTTTTTGTTTTGCTATCTACAGGGTCTGTAGTGATATTCCATTTCATTCCTATGGTGGTAATTTTTGTCTTCTTTCAGTCTTGATACAGAGGTTTGCCAATGTTAACTGAATTTTTTTTCCACAGAATCAGCCCTTTGTTGACTTAAGAATATATTCTCTTCAATTTTTTATTATAAATTTCATTCATTTCTGTTCTTTGTTATTTTCTTCCATCTGCTTGCTTTGGGTTTATTTTGCTATCTTTTTAGGTTGTTCAGATGTGAATTAGATTATTGATTTGACTTTGTTTTCTGTTGTGTGTGTTTATGCCATAAATTTCCCTCTTAGCAGGGTTTTGGCTGTCTCTCACAAATTCTAATGTTATATTTTCATGCAGTTTAATATGTATTTTGATTTCAGTTGAGACTTCATCACATGGATTGTTTAGAAGTGTGTTGTTCTGTTTCCAAGTGTTTAGAGATTTTCCTGTTACCTTGTTATTATTGGTTTCTAATGTTGTTCCATTGTAATTTGAGACTATGTATGATGTGATATACATTCTTTGTTTTATTGCCCAGTATTTGGTCTTTCTTAAGTTTATGTTTCACTTGAAAAGAAGGTGTATTCTGTTGTTGGAGGGGGTGTTCTCTGGATGTCAGTTAGATCTTGTTCCTTGATATTGTCGTTGAATTCTTTTGTATCCTTGCTGATGTTGACTTATTGTTTTGTCAGTTTTTACTTCACATATTTTGCAGCTCTGTTTGGTGCATATGCATTTAGGATTGTTGCATCTTCATTGTGGATTGACCTTTTTATCATATATACGTGTCATTCTCTAGCTCTGGTAATTTCTTTGCTCTGGTATTAATATAGCCAATTCTTCTATCTTTTGCTTAATCTTTCTTTGCATGATGTTTTGTTCCACTCTTTTATCTCCAACCTGTCTATATCATATTTAAATTGATCAATTCCTACTGTTTTAAAGTGTGTTTCATGGAGACAGCGTATGGTTGGGTTATGTTTTCTTATCTCTTCTGCCGGTCTCTGTCTTTTAAATGATGTGTTCAGATCACTTACATTTAATGTAATTATTGATATGTTAGGACTTTAATTCTACCATCTTATTTTTTTGTTGTGTTTTGTTTTTGTTTTTCCTGCCTTCCTCTGAGTACTTTTAAATATTTTTTAGTTTCATTTTCATTTTTACTTATTTATAATTTTTTAGTGTTTCTTCTTTGTATAGCATTTTTAGTGGTTCCTCTGTATGCTAGCTATATTATATGTAGGTTATCATAATTTACTGGTGTCATTTTTCTTGTCAGTTTGAGTGAAGTGTAGAAACCTTACCTCCTCCCTTTATGTCCCTTTACCCTTTCTCATTTATAATTTTCACAAGTATTTCCTTTACATACATTTAGAACCACATCATACAGTGTTATATTTTCATTCAACTGTCAAACACAGTTTAGAAAGCTCAAGAAAAAAAGCAAATAATATTTTATTTGGTGTCTCTTTTTTCATTTCTAATGTTCTAAGTTTCTGTCATTCTTTCTTATTTTAGAGAACTTTCTTTAGGCATTCTTCTTTTTTTTCTTTTTTTATATTATTATTTTTTTAAGTAGGCTCTGTGCCCAGAGTGGAGCCCAATGTGGGGCTTGAAGTTAAGACCTGAGCTGAGATTGAGTCGTACGCTTAACCACCTGAGCCACTCAGGTGCCCCCTCGCATTCTTTTAGGTCTGCCTGTGGCAAATTGTCTGTTAGCAAAGATTTCTTTGGGTTTAGCCTGACTGGGGTTTGTTGAATCTATAGGTTTATGTGTCTTGGCAGATTTGGGAAATATTCAGCCATTATTTCATTGAGTACTTTTTCAGATCTACCCTCTTTGTCTTCTTCCTGGAACCTGATGATAAAAGATAAATATTTCATTACAGTTTCACACATCCTTGGGACTTTCTTCCTTTTATCTCTCTTTTCTCTCTGTTGCTCAGATTAGGTGATTTGTCCTGTTTTCAGGTTCACTGATTCTTTTCTCTGTCCCTTCTGTTCTGTTCTTTAGCCTATCCACTTACCTTTTTATTTCAATTGTGGTTTTTAATTCTAAAACATTTGATGCTTCTTTATATCTTCTTTTCTTTGCTGAATTTTTCTATTTTTCATTTGTTTCAAGTGACTTCATGATTTTTAGTTAAAGCATTTTTTACTATGACTACTTTAAAATCTTTGTCAGATAATTTTAACATTTCTCTCATCTCAACATTAGCATCTATTGATTGTCTTCTTTTTTAAAAAAATAGAATCTGAAATTTTCCTTGTGTGTGGTGTTTTTTTTTTTTTACCAGCAACAAGTGATTTTCAGTTGAAACTTGGACGTTTTCATGTTCTGCTGTGAGACTGGATCTTATTTAAATCCTCTGTCTTAGCGGTGCCTGGGTGGCTCAGTTGGTTAAGCATCTGCCTTTGGCTCAGGTCATGATTCCAGGGTCCTGGGATCGAGTCCTGCGTCAGACTCTGTGCTCCTCGGGGAGCCTGCTTCTCCCTCTGCCTGCTGCTCTCCTTGCTTGTATGCACACACTCTCTCTCTGGCAAATAAAGAAACAAAATCTTTAAAAAAAAAAAAATCCTCCATCTTATTTGGCTTTCTCTGCCAACCACTCTGTCAGAGGAACGGAAGACACTACCTCATTATTGCTAGGTGGAGGTAGACATCCAGGTGCTCTAATCAGCCTCCTTAGACATCCCAGAGCATCTCTTTGTTACTACTGGGAGTGGGATAGATGTATCTATGTAGTTTCACTGACACCACAGGTGGCAGAGGAGGTGGGTTCATGATAGCCTAGCACTGATGGAAGTCTAGGCTCCTCACCCAGCTTTTACTGGCCTTGGGTGGGATGGGACCACAGTTTTTTTCCTGTGGTGTCTAGTGCAATGGGTCAATTATAGTCTAAAACTTTTCTGTCTTCCTAAGCTGTCTTTTTGTCTTTCTTCATCCTTTAGCTAGAGAAACCAGGTTTCTGTTTGAGGTTTTTTTGTGTGTGCCTCAAAGTGTTTCCAGCTTCTTCAGCAGCAGCTCTAGGACATGAGGCAAAAAAGAAAACCCAGGGGACTCACCACCGTGTTATGTTGTTCCTTGGCTCCCAAGGTCCCTACTGATCTGTCTTTGTCCTTTCATCTTTTAGAGTCTTCTTATGATTGTTTGCATATATATAATGTCCAAGGTTTTTAGTAGTACTTAGTGGGAAGAATAGGATAAAGCACATCTACTCTGTGTCCCCAGGAAGAGAAGTCAGTTTCAGTATTGACTTTTAGAGTATGCTAGACAGAATAGCAGTGTGTGAAATTTCGAAGATAGATTATAGAATCTGCATCCATTTTCATACAAGGCTTTGCTAATAGTAATTGAACCATGTACCGCCCTTAAAACAAGCCGCCTGGTACATACCAAGTACTTCTGGGAAAACAAGCAAAATAGACTGTCATCTATGCTCTTCCAGTCTAATAGGGACTAAAGGACCAATATGTACACAGAGGGAAATGCTTAAATTGCACTGTAGTCCATAAGGAAATGGGAAAACAAATGTCATCAGTAAATACCAGATTATAAACTAAATTTGCTTTCTTCATCTTCATAGGAGTAGTTTATTATATAGAATTTATCCCTTTTTATTTAGATTTTTTAAAGTATGTATGTATGTATTTATTTATTTTTAAAGATTTTATTTATTCAACAGAGATAGAGACAGCCAGCGAGAGAGGGAACACAAGCAGGGGGAGTGGGAGAGGAAGAAGCAGGCTCATAGCGGAGGAGCCTGATGTGGGGCTCGATCCCATAACACAAGCAGGGGGAGTGGGAGAGGAAGAAGCAGGCTTATAGCGGAGGAGCCTGATGTGGGGCTCGATCCCATAATGCCGGGTTCATGCCCTGAGCCGAAGGCAGATGCCTAACCACTGTGCCACCCAGGCGACCCTAAAGTTTTTATTTAAATTCCGTTTAGTTACTATACATGTAATATTAGTTTCAGGTGTTCAAAATAGTGATTCAGCACTTCTGTACATCATCTGGTGCTCATCACAATTGTACTCCTTAACCTTATCCCCTGTTTAACCCATGCCCCGTCCACCTCCCCTCTGATAATCATCAGTTTGTTCTCTGTAGGTAAGGATCCGTTTCTTGGTTTGCCTCTGTCTGTCTCTTTTTGCCTTTGCTCCTTTGTTTTGTTTCTTAAATTCCACATATGAGTGAAATCACATGGTATCTGTCTCTGACTGACTTCAGTTGGCATAATGCTCTCTAGCTCCATCCATGTCATTGCTAATGGCAAGATTTGGTTCTTTTTTTTTTTTTTTTTTTTTTTGTGGCTGGGTAATATTCCATTGTATATGTATACCACTTCTTTTTTCTTTCTTTCTTCTCAGCTGTGGGTTAGGATTAGGTTAGGGCTTATGGCCAGAGTTAGGGTTAGGGTTAGGGCTAGGGTGAGGATATCTGCATGGTATCCTACAACTTAAGAGAACTCTCCAGAGGGCTTGATGACATTAGGATTGGGGTTAGGGCTTAGGGTTAAGGTTAGGGGTTTAGGCTATTAGTGGGTTTATATTAATGAGAGAAGATGTTACTTGAATGACATTTTATACACAGTATAGTTCAGTGAGGTAAGCACAAGTCTCATGCTATATGCTGCTAACATATGTTTATATATACTTCTGTCTTAATGAAAGAAGGTATTAAAACACGTAGTATATGCTGCATAGTTTCATTCAGGTAAGAACAGGTCTAGTCCCACATGCTTCTACACATTACATTTAGAAACATATTTATCAGTATTTTATTTGAGGTCTACCATGTGCCCAACTGTTGTGGCTTAGATCTAGGATTTAAGTGTTAGTAAAATATGTCCCTTGCCTTGTTGGAACCAAGGGTACGAAGCAGATAAAAGAAAACAGACCCTTAAAATTCTAACAGTGTAGTGTTTTACATATTATATTAATGGTAATTATGCTCACATAGAATACAAATTCTGCAAAGGTAGAGTCCTGATTATGGTCAAAGGAGGCCACAGAGAAATGGTGGTATGTCATGTTTAGGGGATAACTAAAGAATAAAGGGGTAATAAACGGGTGGCGAAGAACATCCCATCCAAAGCAGCCCATGTAAGGGAGCTTGCAGGGAGTGTGGGGCATGGGATTATATTGAGGTTCCAGTGTAATAGTCGGGTTTATTACTATATACATATGCCAGCAGCACAGCTGATTATGTAAAAAATGTTTAGATTTGAATAATTCACACTGTTTTTGGCTGTGATCCAAGTCAGTTAATTTTTATTGCATTAAGATAACAAATGTCCAGAGGTTTTTTAGAACGTACTTATGAATATGCTAGGGTTGTTGGTAGGTGGTATATTCTATTGATGGTAAATAGATAATCAGTTCTTTACTTAGATATTGATTTTATGTACTTGTGTGTACACACATTGATTTGAAAAAAATTCCAGCATTCCTTTGTATATATTTGTCACAGTGAAGGGGATCTTAAAAGTTCTGTCCAACTAATATGGAAAGAGTTTACTTTGGTCTTTACTATCCTTAACAAAAGAGATTAATCATCATTTTCTTGGGGAGCCAATTTTATTTTTATCAGAAGGTAGATTTCACACGTTTACCTCCATGCTGATTAGCCGAGGGAGATGTGCTTAAGTGACTGTGTGTGAACATGATGCCCTCTACCCAACTTACCTCAGAAGCTTAAGGTTAAATCAAAGTATTGTCTTGTGTTTATATTGAGCCAAACATAGCTTATATTTAGAACATTATGCTTGGAACATTTTTAGAAAAATACTCTGTTTTGATTATATGGTCCAGGAATTAATCTATTTTTATTTCTTATTGCAGATGGAGTCTGGTGGTACAGTTTTGAGTACCAACTGGTCTGATGTAGGTAAAAGGAAAGTTGAAATCAATCCTCCTGATGATATGGAATGGAAAAAGTACTAAATAAATTAATTTGCTATCACTGTATTGCATATATTCACCTATGCCCATTGTGTATTAATATCGCATTCTTGAATTTTGAACGAGTATCTTTTTGAAAGGTTATACCTCTTTACCTCTTTGTGCTTTAGAAATTATTTTCCTTCCAAGTGTTCTGAAAATCTAATGAAGAATGAAGATCATATTTTAACACTTCTGTCCTTAAGGATTTCAGACATGCTGAAATGGAATGAAGTATCATTTGCTACTAGATAGATTAGTTCTACCTAGTTATGGAAGTGGAAAAATCATTAATGGGACATCTTGGGTTATTGCCTTATTTTTGATGGAGTATTCTGTTAAATAATTAATTAGATTTGGCAACTTTGAGTGAGCATAGATTTTTTCAACTTCCGTGTTACATTGTTTGCTTTTAAAAACTGCTTTTGGATGGAGTTGTAAATACAATTTTTCTATGAAGAAGTTTGGTTTATTTACCTTTTTCTTAAGTTTTGTAATGAGAACTTTGAGAAATTATCACAGGGAATTCCTATTTGGTTATTTTTATGGGACATATTTGTAATTACACTGAGATTTTGGTCCTTACCTTCCAAATTGCCATATAAAACATAGACTCCTGAGTTTAACATGCTGCAAATTTGTCCATATTGAAGGATAATCTGAAATTGGCCAAAGAGTGATTTAGGAAAGCCCAACGCTACTTCTTGCTGGGTTTTTTTTGTTACTGATTTTTGTTTGTTTGTTTGTTGGTTTTGCTTGTTTGGTTTTTTTTTTGCCACATCAGGAGGCTTGAAATTACTGGTATTTTGTTTTGTTGTTTTGTTTTTGTTTTTCTGTATTTTTTTTTCTTTATTAGAATATTTCTCTTCCTGCATCCCCACGATTGCTCTGGTTTCAGTGGTTTAGGGAAGCTGCTGAGAGAGTAAGTAAATTAATAGGTATATATTTAGTATGTACTCTGTTTCTAGAGTAAATACAAAAAGTAAAGACATGATCATTAACTTCAAAGAGCTTATAATCTAGCAGAGAAAATTAACGTTCATGAAAGAATTATGGAATGACTGATTGCTGAACTCATTATAAATACAGTCTTGAGACAGAAGAATAGTGTTTTATGATTAAAATTCTTTGCGTTCTAAGCTGTTGTATAGGCCATTGATGACCTGTAGTCTGACTTTGCTTTTTGACCATAATTGTTGAATTGTTGAGGTTGGTGTCTGTTAGGTTTCACAGCGTGGCAAGGCATTCCTACATCCTCATAGCTGAGGTTAGGGTGAATCAGAGGCAAATCAGCCATTGGTTCAGCCTCCAAAAGAGTGAGAATTCAGTCCCTTCCATCTAGTCGTTTGACCTGAAATGTAGCAGGGTTCATGAGGAAAGTGATGGTGGGGTGATATCTGACTTTACCCAAATCTCTTAAGCCTATTAATGCACCTAGGAGTTGTCACTTGTCCTTCTGCCCATTTAAGGCCACAGACTACTGTTTTTTGGTTCTTCAGCATTAAACGAAGAGGCAAAATGAATTTCTTGCTTATGTGAATTTCTAAAATTTTCTCCTTAAGGAAATTAGGTAGTGGTTTTAGTATTCTGTATGTCACAGTTTCTCAGTACCATTTGCCCTAAGGGATGGTAGGGAGGCCAGTGCTACAGATATGATAAGTTGGGCATACAGCATTACACTAGAGACAAGAATCCTAGCTTCAGCAAATCTCTGCCAGTAATTAGCTTTATAATCTTCAGCAGGTTTAGCCTTTCTATGTCTTAGTTCCTTTATTTGTAAATAATCTTTAGGGCCTTAGAGTTAAAAGTCCCATGATTCTACATAAGAAACATTTTTATTGCTTAAGAGCAGCTTTTTTCTTTCTTAGGAATGACCTGATTGTAATAGAAGTTGATTTAAAAAAAATTCTAGTACTAGTTTCTTCTACTTTACAAGGATACATTATATCTAAAGTATGTTTATCTGTTGGCTAGATATGCTTAATGTTTGGGATTCAGGATTTTGCTGAGCCAAATGGAGTTCCTAATATACATGACTATAAATGGACCTGGTCCAAGTACAACAAATTTATGGGTAAAGAAGGGACTTATGAGAAGTAGATTAGACTGCTGCCTTAACGTACGTCTCTGAAGTACTGCTTCTCTTTCAGCCTTCTAGATAACGAGAATTTTTAAGTCTCCAGAAAGTTAAAAAAACAAACAAAACAAAAAAACAAACAACCATCATTTCAATTAAGAGCCTCTTTATCCTTATTCTCTATATTCTCAGGTATTAATTGCTCTCTCTTTCTTGACTTCCATTTTCAGTTCTTAAATTTTGGTTTTCTTAGTGTTCTGGTTAGCCTTATGTTTCTTCAGAAGGTACATTTTTTTTCTCTTGCTATTTATTATTTTCGTTTTTAAGGCTTAGTCCTGGAGTACATTTTTTTCTTCATCTTAACTTTTTCATCTATTCTCCTGATTTTTGTAATCATCTGCACCTTGATGACTTCCCAGAATTCTCACACTATCTTCAAAGAATTTTGAACAGGATAATCTGCTTCTTTGAACTCATCCATCAAGTAATCGCTTCAGATGGCTCTACAGGGTCAATTTTGATAATTTTCTGTCATGTGTCCTAACCCATTCAGAGTTGGTTGCCAGCTATAACAAAGTTCAGTCATCAGCATTGGCAGTTACGGGCCAGTTTAAAAAATAATTGGTTTTCTCTGTCTTTATATGGAATGGAGAGAAAGGATGGTTTGCATTGAAAACTACATTTTTAAAAATATTTCATCTCTTAGATTTGTGATAGTCACTAACTTCAGAACATTGAATGATTGTTGTCTCCCTGAGGCTAACTATAATAGAACAAGGGAGAAAATTGGATTGTCTTATAAATATATTTATAAATTTATATCTATAAATTTTATAAATTTCAAATATTTAAAGTGGGGGTGTGTCAATACATTAATATAAATAGGTAGAGATTTTAATTTAGTTCAGTACTTAAATATTGTTTGGCTACCCTGACCCATTTTACTTTTCTTTTTTCTTCCCCAGTTATCTACATATCAGAATAGGTAATTGATCTCTGAGATCTCGCACTGATTCAGAGCAGTATTGCCTATTAATTTACCATCTGATCTGCCTAATGCACTTTAATTTTATTGGGATCTTCCTTGTCCAAATTAGTGTGCATCTCTCTGACTTGTAGCTATTACTGACATTTCCAAAAATATTCAGAAAATTTCTGGGTGAGTGATTGCTTGTGAGAGCTACTTTTCTTTTTAACCAGCTCTAAAGAATTTACCTTTAGACATTCATACCTGTTACTGTATAGTCTCGTAAGAATATGGATTTCAGTTATCTGCAGCTCGGAGGAACCAAGGAGAGGAGATGATAAAAGCTTAAAAGGACAAAATAATGGTGTCTGCGCCAGAAAGAGTTAAGTTGTTCTAAATGAGAGAGCGTCAGCATTGATCTGGTTTCCCTTGTCTCCAACTATGCATATTCTATTGTAGGGTCATTTTAAACCAAGGGATTTGATTTTGGAAATGTCTGGGAACTTGTGGGTAAATTGGAAATACTGATCTACTCACAAATGTTACTGTTTGGGACCATCCTTGTGATTTGCTTCTGAAATGAACTCTTAGCCTTTTTTCCTACCTCAGTAAACTTGCCCCCCAAATCAAGCTAAAATCCTATACATTGCTAATCCATTAGGGCAATAACAGTGGTAGCTATTCTGTACTAGTACATTTTATGGGCCAGGTGTCACTAAGTGCCATATATACACTACCTCATATATAACAGCCTTGTGAAGTAGTGATAGCATCGTATTAGAGATTAGAGAAATGAGGCCAAAGTTAAGTTCTTTGCCCAAATTTACTCCACTGATAAGTGATACACAGCTGGGATTTGAACCCAAGCCTGTCAGATTCCAGTGCCATGCTGTAACTCCCCCTTGAGGTTTATGAGTTGGGTGTACAATGATTTTTATTAACTACCTATCTGACAATGAAGCCGAAAACATATAAGTTAAATTATCTAATTCTGCTTGTATGTGGGCTGGGAAGGTATTTTCTTTCTGTCTGTGTTTCTGCCTTTCTTTTCTTCCTTTCTTTCTGAGAGAGCAAGTGTGGAATGGGGAGTGGCAGAATCCCAAGGGAGAGAGAGAATCCCAAGCCAGCTCCATGCCCAGTACAGAGCCCAACGTGAGGCTCATTTCCACAACCCCAAGATCATGACCTAAGCTGAAATCAAGTGTTGAACGCTCAGCCGACTGAGCCACCCAGGTACCCCTGGAAAAGCTATATTCATAAATGTCAGAATATTATCAGTTTCTTAAGTAGGAAAACTTATTAGGAATCCAAACCTCTTGCTTCTTATAGAAGGTAATATAAGCAAGTTATCTTGGTTTGTGTTGAAGATGCTGTGTTTTTTTTTAAATCCGGGTAATTACAGAGAAACAAGATACCCTTAACAACTGATGCAGGGATAAGAAGACTGGCACATCATGCTGATCAAATTCTTAGGATAATAATAGTATCTACCTCATGAGCTGTTAGGAGTTAAATGAGTTGTTTCTTTTAATCCAGAAGGCTCTAAAACCGAAATTTGTGTGTGAACTTATAGTATGAAGTCGTATTTTGCCATGGAAATACTAATATGTTTAATTACAGAATGCTAGCACAGATCCTGCTGATGTTAAAAAAATAAATGATATATCTGTATTGTATTCTAAAACCCAAAATTCTGAATTGTAGAAGCACATGTGACTCTCCAAGGGTTTTGAAAGAATTATGTACCTGTATATATTTGAAGTGCAAAGAGCCGTGCTTAATGTTACAGAAAATGTCAGATTTTTTTTTAAGATTTTGCTTATTTATTTAGAGAGAGAGAATCTCAAGCAGACTCTCTGTTGAGCATGGAACCTGATGCCAGGGCTCAATCTCACAACCTTGAGATCATAACCTAAGCTGAAATCAAGAGTTGGATGCTTAACCAGCTAAGCCACCCAGGTGCACCCCTGTCAGATTATTTTATATGCATTTAGGCTGAGAGGCTTAAATCCTGTAGAAAGCCGTTTTGTTGTAAGTTAAATTTTATAAGATTCAAGATTCTGTTTGAGGAAAGTATCAGCTAGTTAAAAATTGTTAGTATAATTTTTAAATTTTATACTTTGAAAGCATAAGAGTTTGTAGAAAAAGTCTTTAATTTGAATGAGTACTTATTTTAATTAAGCAGAGCTTAAATATGTAAGTATTAGCGTATTTTAAAAAGATTCATGAAGTGTACTCGTGGCGGAAGATACAAACTATGTGGAATATTAAGGGACTTCTTTTCAGAAATTCTTTGGTTTTAATTCCATTTTAATTTAAATGTCAAAACAGAGTAAAACTGTTAGGATTTATAAAAACAAGGTGCATAATCACACCACTTGTAAACCATGAATTCTGTCCTATTATTTCCATCAGTGTAGAGAAGTTGATGTTTTTATAAGAGTTAAATCATCAATCCTGTTTTCACACCAAAGAATGGGGAGTGTCAATCTTAAAATAGCCAGTTATTTTACCAGCAAGATGAGTTTATTCAGGAATAGCGGAAGAAATGCAATTTAGAACATTCCAACTATGGTAAACCGTAGGCAAGTCCAGGAATGAAGAAGAGGGGCTTGCTTTTACAGAGGAAGGAGGAAGTTGGAGGGGGAGTTTTTGAACAAAAGTTTCTTGGAGGAGAAGATTTCAGGGTTGTGGCAACTTCTCATTGGCTGAGATGTGGTGGTTTCTTGTTGGCTGACCAGGAATCAGCTTTTCTGCATTTAGTGATATTTGTCCCTCAGTGCCAGGAAGGATCTTCCTTGGTTGTCATGTCCCACAGTGGAGAGAAAGTACACAGGTGGGAAACCGTTTAGGCCACATTTGAGTAAAAAGGAAAGGTAGGAGGGAGAACTCAGGCATTTCCGATCTAAGGTCTTTATCTTGTAAGTGTAAGCATGGGAGATCACTCTAAAACATTGAGCTAGAATTGCCCTATTGGACATGTCATTTTTACAAAGGGTGGGTGGCAGTGGGTACAAAGCTATAAGAATTATACAAAGCAGAATTGAAAGTAATAATGACAAGTCCAGTTTGTTCAGTGGTTGTAAACTAGGAGCCCAAACATGAAGTAACCAAATCAGCTGAAGAGATCAAAGGATTGTTAAGTGAAATTTGTTGTAGCAAATGAATGTGCTTATTCCCTAATTTATGCAGTTGGATTTCTATGTCTCCTGAGGAATTTATCCATGTGCAACATGTGGTATTGGCAGTCACATAAACACCTCCTCATCAAGCAAGTACAGTGTCAGGGGCTATACGATTAGCCAAAACTACTCTAGTCAGTGAGTCGAGTGATTGTTGGTGGGCTGCTGTTACCTTGGCAGCACAGCCGGGTAGCTCTCGTGGCGGAGAGATTTCTGATAATGCCATCATTGGCACTTAACTCTGACTAAGGGAGGCTCTCTCTATGTAGGCAAACTGGGAGACCTATGTGCTTCCTGGAAGTTCCCATTTAAGGTGACCACGGAGGCTTAATGGGGTGGACTAGTATTAGGCTTCTCATTTGTTATGAAGAAAAAATGGAAAATAAGTACAGTAAGAGCACATTGCCCTTTCGTTGTCCAGCTGTCAAAATAATAAGTTGCCCAAGCATAGGGGCAATTCGCCGAAACCTCCACATGTAAAGGAGTAGCTGGGATGTGTATATATGACTTTCTCACAGGTATTTAGCATTTATGGACGCATTGGTCAATATAGAGGTGTTTGCATCATTCAGCCAAGACACAATGCTATGTTACATATTGAAAGACCACTGAGATAACATGGATTTGACCGCAAACATGCAAATGGTCTGATTTACGTTGACTGCTCTCTAATATCTTTCATATATGTATTTGATGGATCACATTCTCCCATCCCAGGGTTGGGTCAAACTGAGGCAAGGAATGGTGGTATGTGGATTTAGTATTCCAACTTTATGTAAAAGGGACGTGTGAGACAGTTCAGGCTTAATGGTGGCATCTGGGATTCCTGTAAACTTACTTATAGGGTAAACTAAGGGGGTCACTGCTGTCATGGAGAGATAGTGGTTTCTGATGACAAATCCAGTAATGGGAGCAGCTTACCTCTTTTTCAAGGTATTTGGGAAATGTTGACAAAGGCATTACCCTTCCATGAAAGAGAGGGAGTAGAAAACGTGAGAGTAAGCAAGGGAAAGAAGGCCTGGTCCAGTCATCTCAGGAAAGCTGTCATCTGCTTCAACTCCTGGAAGTCTTTACTTTCAGGTCACCAGTTGGTGCACAGGTCCAGTTGGGGTTTGGTGCTTTCTTTAGATGTCATATATCCAGAAATCTGTTCCTTGGAGTTTTGTGGCTTAAGAATTAGGCCTTTCCAACAGGGTTGAAGCAAGTCTTTCTAGAGATGTCATTTCCAGTAGATTAAATTTCTGAGTTATAAGGAGTGATGCTTGAGGTTTTTGTCGTCCCGGAGCATGCTGTGGAAAGATTGTTCTACTAGAGCTGGTTATTTTCATCAGAAGTAATTAAATCTTTATAGTATTAAATTATATTTCCTTTTCTTAGCGGTAATCAAAGAAGCTGGAGCCATGTGCTTTGGGTGCCCTGAGGTTATCTCAAAGGGTGAGAGTTTCTAGATTCCAAAAGAGGTGTGTTCCTAAAATTTAGAAGGACTAATGGCAGTGCTTTTGGCCTGAGTATTTAAAGGGGTCTCTATAAATCTTGCCAGTGGAGCCTTGATGCCATTAGTGCATTTGATTAGCTGAGGATTGAGGATGATAAGCACAATGAAAGTCTAGTAGAATGGCTTAATGAGCACAGGCCTTTAAAGCCCTTGACCAGTAAATTGAGTTCCCTGGCCACTATGAAGTTCCAAGGGGGTTCCCCAGGTAGGAACAATTTTTTTGAAAAAAGATTTGTTTGAGAAAGAGCATGTGCATGAGTGGGAGTAAGGGCAGAGGGAGAGAGAGAATCTCAAGCAGACTCCCCACTGAGTGTGGAGCCCAACGCAGGGCTCAGTCTCAAGACCCTGAGATCAAGACCTGAGCCAAAATCAAGAGTCAGATGCTCAACCTACTGAGCCACCCAGGCGCCCCCAAGACAAACTTTTCTAATAGTATTTTAGCCATGAAAAAGGCAGTAGCCTGCCTAAAAAGGAAAAGCTTCAGTACAGTGAGAAAACATACAAACCATGACTAAAATGGGTGAGATTGACTGAAATTCATTTGCCAAACTTTGAATAGTCCATTGGGCAATTTAAAGTGTCCAGGAGCAGGGCACCTGGCTGGCTCAGTCGGTTAAGTGTCCAACTCTTGATTTTGGCTCAGGTCGTGATCTCAGGGTCCTGAGATTGAGCTGCGCTTCACGCTGTGCACTGTGTGGAGCTTGCTTAAGAGTCTTTCTCCCCCTCCCCCACTTGCATGACGCTAAAGAAATAAAAGTGTCCAGGAGCAGTACAGCAAATATTCCTTGGGTTGTATTTGGAGCAGGTGGAGCAAGCAAAGGAGGCACTTTTTGTGTCTTTATTGATAATTCCCCACCAGTATTGGTTCACAAAGGCTTACCATTTCATCAGAAGACCAATAATTCAAAATTTCTTTATGATTTTATTTTTATTTATTTAGAAAGAGCGCACGCGCATGGGGAGGGGCAGAGGGAGAGAGACAATCTCAAGCAGAGTGCAGAACCCAACGCAGGGCTCAGTCCCACAACCCTGAGATCATGGCTTGAGCCGAAATCCTGAGTCGGGTGGTTAACCAGCTGAGCCACCCAGGCGCCCCCAGTATGAGAATTTTAAAACTCTAGTATGACTAGGTTTCTGCTCCTTGGCCAAACCAGAGTTGTCTCACTTACTGAACCAACAGTTATTAGATTTCTGATTTTATTTTTCCTTTCTGAGGCCAGTTCTTGAGCATTGCTAGTCAATTTTTCTACATTATCATTTGAGAGAAGCATTACAGAGGTTTCCCAGTACATACAAAATTTGTTTATGCTATACTGTAGACTGTTAAGTGTGTAATTGCAGTATGTCTGAAATAACATATATCTTAATTAAAAAGTACTTTATTGCTGGAGCGCCTTGGTGGCTCAGTTGGTTAGGCGTCTGCCTTTGGCTCGGGTCATGATCCCAGGGTCCTGGGATCAAGCCCTGCATTAGGCTCTCTGCTCCACAGGGAGCCTGCTTCTCCCTCTCCTTCTGCTGCTCCCCCTGCTTGTGCTCTCTCTGGAAAACAAAACAAAACTACTTTATTGCTAAAAACGCTAACCATCTTCTGAGCTTGCTTTTTTTTTTTTTTTCAGTTTTTTTTTTTTATTATATTCAGTTAGCCACTGTATAGTACATCATTAGTTTTTGATGTAGTGTTCAGTGATTCATTAGTTACCATATAACACCCCGTGCTCATCACAACACGTGCCTGCCTTAATACCCATCCACCTGTTACCCCCTCCCCCCCCCCTTTGAAACCCCCGGTCTGTTTCCCGGGGTCCATAGTCTCTCATGGTTCGTCTCCCTCTCGATTTCTCCCCCTTCAGATTTCCCTCCCTTTCCCTATGGTCCTCCATGCTATTGCTTATGTTCCATATATGAGTGAAACCATATGATAATTGTCTTTCTCTGCTTGACTTTCTTCACTTAGCATAATCCCCTCCAGTTCCATCCATGTGGATGCAAATGGTGGGTATTCATCCTTTCTGATGGCTGAATAATATACCATTGTATATAGAAGATATACCATGTATATATATCTTTATCCATTCACCTGTTGAAGGGCATGTCAGCTCTTTCCACAGTTTGGCTGTTGTGGACATTGCTTCTGAGCTTTCAACAAGTCAGTCCTTTTGCTGGTGAAGGGTTTTGCCTCAGTGTTGATGGCTGCTGACTGATTAGGGTGGTTGTTGCAGAAGGTTGTGGCTGTGGCAGTTTCTTGAGACAACAGTGAAGTTTGCCTGTAAATTGACTCTTTCATAAATGATTTCTCTGTAACGTGATGCTGTTAGATAGCATATTACACACAGAACTTCTTTCAGACTTGGAATCAGTCCTTTCAAACCCTGGTGCTGTTTTATCAACTAAATTCACGTGATATTGTGAGTCCCTTGTTGTCATTTCAACAATCTGCCCAGCATCTTCACCAGGAGCAGATTTCATCTCAAGAAGCTACTTTTTTTACTCATCCATCAGTATCTCTTCATCTATCAAAGTTTCATCATGAGATTGTAGCAGTTGTCACATTTTCTGGCTCCACTTCTAATTCTAGCTGTCTTTTTATTTCCACCAAATCTGCAGTTGTTTTCTGCACTGAAGTTTTGAATCACTCAAAGTCATCAATGAGAGTTGGAGGCAACTTCTCCCAAACTCCTGTTAATGGTGATATTTTGACCTCTCTCCATGAATCACAAATGTTCATAGTGGCATCTAAAATGGTGAATCTTTTCTGGAAGGTTTTCAGCTTACTTTACCCAGTTCCATCAAAGGAACCACTATTATGGCAGTTATAGCATTATGATATGAAATTATATTTCTTAAATAATAAGACTTGAAGTTAAAATTATGCCTTGATCTATAAGATGCAGAATGCATGTTGTATAAGTTCTTTATATATTTGGATATTAACCCCTTATCAGATATATCATTTGCAGATATCTTCTCCCATTCAGTAGGTTGCCTTTTCATTTTCTTGATGGTTTCCTTCACTGTGCAAAAGCTTTTTATTTTGATGTAATCCCAGTAATTTATTTTTGCTTTTGTTTCCCTTGCCTGAGGAGACATCTAGAAAAATGTTGCTAAGGCTGATGTCAAAGAGAGCACTGCCTGTGCTTCTTCTAGGAGTTTTATGATTTCAGGTATCATATATAGGTCTTTAATCCATTTTGAGTTTATTTTTGTGTATGCTGTAAGAAAGTAGTGGTCCAGTTTCATTCTTTTGCATTTAGCTGTTCAGTTTTCCTAGTACCATTTATTGAAGAGACTGTCTTCCCTGGTGTTTATTCTTGTTTCTTTTATCATGGATTAATTGATCATAGAAGCATCGGTTAATTTCTGATCTCCCTATTCTGTTCCATTGATATATGTGTCCATTTTTGTGTCAGTACCGTACTGTTTGTACTAATGCAGTTTTGTAGTATATCTTGAAATCTGAGATTGTGGTGTCTTCAGCTTTGTTCTTTTTTTTCAGTAATGCTTTGGCTGCTCAGCATCTTTTGTGGTTCCATACAAATTATAGTGTTGTTTGTTTTAGTTCTGTGGAAAATGCTGTTGGTATTTTGACAGGGATCACATTAAATCTGTAGATTGCTGTGGCTAGTATGGACATTTTAGCAATACTCTTCCAATCCATGAGCATGGTATGTCTTTTCATTTGTATTGTCTTCAATTTTTTCATCAGTATTTCATAGTTCAGAGTACAGGTTTTTCATCTCCGTGGCTTAAGTTTATTCCTAGGTATTTTACTCTTTTTGGTGCAGTTGTAAATGTACTTGCTTCCTTAATTTCGTTTTCTGCTACTTGATTATTAGTGTGTAGAAATGCAGTCAGTTTCTGGGTATTGATTTTGTATTCTGCAACCTTACTGAATTTATTATTCTAATAGTTTCTTGGTGGAGTCTTTAGAGTTTTCTATGTATGTCGTCTACATATAGTGCCAATAACTTCCTTAACCAATTTGGATGACTTTCATTTCATTTTCTTGTTTGATTGCTGTGGCTGGGACTTCCAATACCATGTTGAATAAAAGTGTCAAGAGTGGGCACCACTACCTTGTTCCTGATTTTGGAGGAAAAGCTCTCGGTTTTTCACCATTGTGAATATGATATTAGCTGTGGGCTTTCCATATTTGGCCTTTATTACGTTGAGGTATGTTCTCTTTAAACCCATTTTGTTGAGAACTTTTATCATGAACAGATGTTGAATTTTGACATGTTTTTCTGCATCTGTTGAAATGACCATGTGAATTTTTTGTTTTGTTTTGTTAATGTGGTGTATCCCATTGATTGATTTGCGATTATTGAATCATCCTTGCATCCCTCAAATAAATCTTCCTTGATCGTGGTGCATGATCTTTTTAGTGTATTGTTGAATGCAGTTTGCTAATAACGGTTGAGGATTTTTGCATCTGTATTCAACACAGTTATTGGCCTATAGTTTTTTTTGTAGTGTCTTTGGTTGTGGTATTGGGGTAATGTTAGCCTCATAGGATGAATTTGGAAGTTTTCCTTTTCTGTTTTTTGGAATAGCTTGAGGAGAGTAGGTATTAACTTTTCCTTAAATATTTGGTAGAATTCACCTGTGAGTCTTTCTGGTCCTGGACTTTTATTTGTTGGGGGAGTTTTTGGTTATCAGTTCAGTTTCGTTACTAGTAATTCGTCTATTCAGTTTTTCTGTTTCTTCTTGATTCAGCAGTTTTGGGAGATTTTATGTTTCTAGGAGTTTATCCATTTCTTCTAGGTTGTCCAATTTGTTGGCATATAATTTTTCATAGTATTTTGTAGTTCTTTTTATTCCTGTGGTGGTGTTACCTTTCCTGTTTCATTTTTTATTCTTTTTATTTGGGTCCTCTCTTTTTCTTGATGAGTCTAGCTAAAGGTTTATCAGTTTGATAGGCCGGTGATGGGTATTAAGGAGGGCACATATTGTATGGTGCACTGGGTATTATACACAAATAATGAATCATGGAACACTACATGAAAAACTAAGGATATACTGTATGGTGACTAACATAACATAATAAAAATTATTATTAAAAAAACAAACAATAATAGGCTTATCAGTTTTATCTTCCAAAGAACCGGCTCTTGGTTTTATTGATCTATTGTTTTTTTTTTTTAAATCTCGATTTCATTTGTTTCTGTTCAGATCTTTATTATTTATATTCTTCTACTAACTTTGAGCTTTGTTTTATTCTTTTTCTTTTTTTTTTTTTTAAAGATTTTATTTATTTATTTGACAGAGACAGAAACAGCCAGCGAGAGAGGGAACACAAGCAGGAGGAGTGGGAGAGGAAGAAGCAGGCTCCCAGCGGAGGAGCCTGATGTGGGGCTCGATCCCGGAACGCCGGGATCACGCCCTGAGCCGAAGGCAGGTGCTTAACCGCTGTGCCACCCAGGCGCTCGTTTTATTCTTTTTCTAGTTCCTTTAGGGGTAAGGTTAGATTGTTCGAGATTTTTCTTGTTTCTTGAGGGAGGCCTGCGTTGCCATAACTTTTCCTTTACAACTGCTTTCCCTGTGTCCTAGAGATTTCGGACTTGTGTTTTTATTTTCATTTATCTTTTTTTTTTCTTTAAGATTTATTTATTTAGTTTAGAGAGAGAGGAGGAGGAGGGGAGGGCAGAGGTGGAGAGAGAGAGAGAAGCCCAAGCAGACTCCGCACTGAGTGCAGAGCCCAACAGGGGGCTTGATCTCGTGACCCTGAGATCGACCTGAGCCAAAACCAAGAGTCAGATGCTTTAACCAACTGCACCATCCAGGTGCCCCATTTTCATTTAACTTCATTTATTTTTTTATTTCATCTTTGATTTCTTAGTTGACCCCTTCATTGTTTAGTAGCATGCTGTTTAGTGTGTTCTGTGTACATTTTGGTAAGTTTCAACTTTTTAGTATAGATTTGTGTATATTTTATGATAGTAAATGATAAAATAGGCTAGTAATCATATATATTTTATGCATTCATGACATAGACCTTAATGTTCTTAATTTTTTCAGTATCTCTGGGCTATACAGTTTGTTCATTTTTCAAATTACTGCAAATCCCCCCCAAATTTTCCAGTATATTTATTGAAAAAAAAAATGTGTGTGTGAGTGGACCCACACAGGTCAAGCCTGTGTTGATCAAGGGCCAAATGTACATTGAAGACGTTTTGCTTAGTGTAGCCACCTTCATTAATTATCTTAGCTAGATCTTCCAGGTAGCTTGATCCAGCTTCTACATCTGAGCACTCGGGGCTTCACTTTGCACTTTTATGTTACGTTACTTGTTTCCTTAAATCTCCTGAACCAACCTGTAACTAAACTTTTCTGCAGCTTCCTTACCCTCAGCATTCATAAAATTGAAGAGAGTTGGGGCCTTGCTTTGGATTAGGTTTTGGCTTACGGGATTGTGTGGCTGGTTTGCTCTTCTATCCAGACCACTAAAACTTTCTGCGCATCATCAATAAGGCTGTTTTGCTTTTTCATCATTCGTGTGTTCACTGGAATAGCACTTCTAATTTCCTTCAAGAACTTTTCTATTTTATTCACAGCTTGGCTGACTGGCACAAGAGTCCTAACTTTAAACCTGTCTCAGCTTTCAACATGCCTTCCTCACTAAGTTTAATCATTTCTAGCTTTTCATTTAAAGTAAGACATGTGACTCTTTCACTTGAACACTGAGAGGCCATTGTAGGGATATTTGTCTAATTTCAGTGTTGTTGTGTCTCAGAGAATAGGGAGGACTAAAGAAAAACATATGGGCGGGGACACCTGGGTGGCTCAGTTGGTTAAGTGTCTGCCTTCGGCTCAGGTCATGATCCCAGGGTCCTGGGATCAACTCCCATATCGGGCTCCCTGCTCAGCAGGGAGCCTGCTTCTCCCTCTTCCTCTGCCTGCTGCTCCCCCCGCTTCTGCTCTTTCTGTCAAATTATAAAAATAAGGAGAGAGATGGGTGAATGGCTGGTTGGTGGAGCAGTCAGAACACACATATCAGTTAAGTTCACTGTCTTATATGGGTGTGGTTTGTGGCACCCCCATACTAGAATAGTAATATCAAAATAACTGGTCATGGGTTCCTGGGTGGCCCAGTTGGTTAAGCATCCAACTCTTGATTGCAGCTCAAGTCACGATCTCTGTTGTGAGATCAAGCCCTGCGTCGGGCTCTGCGCTGGGTGTGGACCCTGCTTAAGATTCTGTCTCTTGGGGCACCTGGGTGGCGCAGTCGTTAAGCGTCTGCCTTCAGCTCAGGGCGTGATCCCGGCGTTATGGAATCGGACCCCACATCAGGCTCCTCCACTATGAGCCTGCTTCTTCCTCTCCCACTCCCCCTGCTTGTGTTCCCTCTCTCACTGGCTGTCTCTATCTCTGTCAAATAAATAAATAAAATTAAAAAAAAAAAAAGATTCTCTCTCTTTCCCTCTCCCCTGCTCCCCCTTCCCTTGTTCTTGTGCCCACTCTCTCAAAGAAAAAAAAAAAAAAAAAGATAACCCGTCACAGATTACTCTAACAAATACAATAGTGCAGAACTTTGAAATACTGTGAGAATTTCCAAAATAGAGACACAAAGCGAGCAAATGCTGTTCAAAAATGGAACTAGTAGACTTGCTTGAAGGCGGGATTGCCACAGACCTTCAATTTTTAAAAACACAGGAGCTGTGAGTGCAATAAAACAAGGTACGCCTATATTTGCAGTGTTGCCCTCAGGTAAAATGCAGGCGTGAGCAAGACCATACAGTTCAGCCTGTGGGGCTAAGGTGGCCAGAGGCAAAGGTGTCAGGTCACTAACTTCAACTGAAAGTTGGAAATGCATAGCCAGCACATTATTTACCATTTTCACCTTTTTTTTTTAAAATATTTTATTTATTTATTTGGCAGAGACACAGCCAGCAAGAGAGGGGACACAAGCAGGGGGAGTGGAAGAGGAAGAAGCAGGCTCCCAGCAGAGCAGGGAGCCTGATGCGGGGCTCGATCCCAGGAACCTGGGGTCACACCCTGGGCCAAAGGCAGACGCTTAACAACTGAGCCACCGAGGTGCCCCCCATTTTCACCTTTTAAATAAGTACCATCAGTAAACGATGGAGTCAGTGCTATCCAAAGGAGTTTCCTGTAAGTCTTCATGGAGGGAGTCCATTCATAGTAAGCAGTCATGAGAAGTTTTATCAGTGGAGGAGAGAAGAGTAGCAGGGTGAAGGTTGTTACAGTGAGAAAGATTTATACAGTAGTTTCCGCTCCATCTCTAATCTGCATGGGATGCTTTCCCAGGGCCACCAGTGGTTGCCTGAAACAGCAGATAGTACTGAACCCTATGTATATACTGTGTTTTTTCTATATCTACATACCTGTCATGAAGTTTAAAATATATGAGTTTGGGATGCCTGGGTGACACAGTTAAGTGTCTTACTCTTGGTTTTTGGCTCAGGTTATGATCTCAGAGTCGTGAGATCAAGCCCCGCGTTGTGCTCCATGCTCGCATGGAATCTGTTTCAGATTCTCTCTCCCTCTCCTGCCCCCCGCCCCATGCACTCACTTGCTCTCAAATTTTAAGTAAATCTGTCTTTAAAAATAATAAAATATAGGAGGTTAATGGTAATAAGATTAGAATAGTTACAACAATATGCTGTAATGTTATTCGAGTGTTTTTTTCTCTCTCAAAATACCTTATTGTACTGTACTCCTTCTTGTGATGATGTGAGGTGATAAAATGCCTACATGATGAGATGAGTGGTGTGGGCATTGTGACACAGTGTTAGGCACTGTTGATCTGTGGCAGACTTTCCAATAATAAATCCAGAAGGATAATCATCTGCTTCAGATGGTCCTGGATCATCAAGCCATGACAATGTCAATGATTGGGGGTACTTAAAAGTTGAAGAGTTTTTTTGCCTAAAACTTTTGGAAGAATATTGTCATTGGAATTTGTTGTTTTTCTTTTTAACTATCAGAGTGTTGCTGCAGAGATTGTTATCCTTCAGGGGTCATACAGGTGACTTTAATCCTGTGTTCCATTTGAGGATCATATTCCATAATTTTGTCACTGTGCAATTCAAAACACTTAAGCAGATTTTGCTAATGTCCACATTGCTGGTTGTGCTTTATTTTCTGCTTCAGTTTCTTCATCTTCTTTCTTTGTAGATGACTCCAGTTTTTTCACCTCCTCACTTGTTAACACGTCTAGGTGTTCTTCAGTATGTGCTTCAGCTTATTCATCAAATAGGTCGGCTCGTTCTAATCCACTAATTTATCTTGCTTTGTGAAGGATTTTTTAACTTTTCCATCAATCCCTCAGAAGCCTTTAAAATCACTCATGACTTCACTCCGTAAGCTCTTCCAGCAGTCATGTACAGTTTCTGGTTTTAATTCATTCATTGCAGCTTTTATGAATGTTGTTATATCAGCACTAGTGAATGACTTCCGGCATTGCATTATGTCCAGATTAGGGTCTGCATCAATTGCCGATGGAATGTGATCAAATACAGGGCAGGTGTATGTGGCCTTGACAAACCTAATGATGTGTCCTGGTCAAGGGGCTAAAGCGGTGAGGTTGTATTTGGAGGTACGAGTACAACCTCAACATTTTCATTTCAATAGCAAACAGACTCAGGACAGCCAAGTGCATTGTCTATTATTAATAGGACTTTAAATTCCAACTCTTCCTCTTCTGAGTATTTTTTTCACTTGTGAGATGAAGCATTGGTGGAACCATCCCATAAATTAAATCCCTGTCACCCACGCTTTTCTGATTATGTTACCAGAAGGCAGGCAGATAATTTGTTTTTGTTTTTGCAAGCACACGAGTTCTTTCCTCTGTACACTACACCTGGCCTTATCATATGCCCTGCAGCATTGTCACATAGTATCAGAGTTATTCTGTCCTTCCATGTTTTATGCGGTAATGCCTCTTTTGCACTTCTATTAATGTAGATTCTGTTGGCCATCTTCTTTCAGAAGAGCCCAGTTTCATTGCATTTGCAGACTTGATTTGGATGCTATCTTTTCTCCTTAACCAACTTCTTCAGCTTTGCTAGGAAGTGAAACCACGGGTAAAGGGTACTGCTATATGAGGAGTGGTTAGCGTGAGGATTTCATAGGAGGTGAGGCAACTGACAGGAGTTGAATATGATTAGAATTTAGAATGGCTTCTGAATAGTAACAAGACTAGTAAGGAGGGATCCCACGATTTTTTCTTCAGGGACCTTGACTAAAAGAATGGTGGCAGGAATGGCTCTGAGGCAGAGGGTGGGTGTGCTCTTATGCCACAGGGTCTAGATGTTGGTTGTAATAACCTGTGGGCCAATGGTGTTGCCCATGTTTTGGGGTGAGTACCCCAAGGGCATTCCTCTCTCATTATGCAAAAAGGAAAATGGGAAGTTGATCATCGAGATGTCCAAGGGCAGGGGGATTGGTTAGTCTTTCATTTAAGACTTTAAAGACTAAATTAACTTGGTCTTAACCAAATAATAGGGTCAGGTTTGTTGTTTTTTAGTAAACGTATAGGGATTGGTCCATAAGAAAGATGTTTGGAGTTGATTTTTGAGAGTGGCCAAGAGCGAACCTTGTAATTGGTGCTTAGTTTTGGTTTTCGAGACGTTTAGGATGCCATGACACCTGTTTGGATCTAATCGTAGCCCCTGTTCCAAAATTAGGTGCCCTAAATACCAAACCCGAGTTTGAACGAATTGCAGTTTTTTCCTTGGAGACTGCGTGTCCCTATAAGGCTAAAAGTTTTAACAGGTGGAAAAGCAGAGAAGCAAGTCATCTACATATTGTACTAGGGCAGAGCTTCCAGGAAATTTTATATGATTTTCTAGATCAGTTTTTAAGGCTTGTGAGAAGTACAAAGGACTTTCAGTGGAACTTTGGGGCAGTACCATCTAGGTGTGTTGTCCTTCCCAAGTAAAAGCAAAGAGATAGTAGTGGCTGGTGTTATCCACTGAGCTGCTAGAGAAGACAACCATGGTGAAAATTTTGCTTTCAGCAGGGATGGAGGCCAATAAAGGAAAGAATGGAGAATGTGGAAATTGGGAACTGGATGAAGGATGACTGTACTGTTTATGGCTTGGAGGTCCTGTACAAATCTCCATTTGGCAACCTATTTTTTTTTTTAAACAGGTGAAATAGGGCTGTTGCAGGGACTAGTACAAGGGATAATGAGGCCTCAGGCCTTATAGTCTTCCATTGTGAGCTTAATACCCTGGAGAACCTCCTTATTTATAGGATATTGATTAATTCTAAGGAGAGGCTTTGAGAGATCTGTTTGGACCTTAATAGGAGGCGCACTGTAACACTACGCCAATAACAGTTGAGGGTTTTGCCCATAAGGAGAATGGTAGCTGGTTCAATAGGGACAGATGATCAGTGTCCTTGTACTTAGCTCTAGTGCCATCAGAGATGGAACAAATAAAACATGTTGCAGGATCATGTGGTTCACCTATTTGGCTATTTTGGTTGCTGCTTTCAAATTCTAGAATTATTTCCCCCTTTCAGGAGAAGTTCCAGCATATTTTCTAAGAAATATCAGCCTGATCAATAGGGGCAGAAGAGCTAAGGAGAAAAGGGTGAATATCTCTTGGCCTAAACAAAAGGGAATAGGTTTAGAGGTAGAAACTTCTTGAGTTTTATTGGAGACCCATACTATTTGGACTATTTTAATATTTCAGGTTGGGGGCTATTTAATAACAGTGCAGTTGAGCACCAAGTATAGCTTCATTGTCAATAAGGACAGAGAGACATTCGTTCTCAATCTGGAGAGTGGTTTCTTTGAACTGATTAAGGGGAAGGATTGGGACAACCCCTGTAGTTGCTTGGAGTTCTGACATTGGGGATTGGCAGGGCCCTGGCAAGACTGGTTAGAGGGCTGAAGGTGCCTGGACACTTAAGCTTGCAACAGTCTTCTTCCAGTTGCCTGGCCTTTTATAGTAATGGCAGAGACCAGAAAGGTTGTGTTTTTGTTTAGGGGCCTCCATTTGTTGGAGCTGAAAGTTAAGGATTTTAGTGGTCTTCCTTTTAAATCATCTAGGTTCAAGTGAGCTGGCTTGCTAAATTAACTAAATCTGGAGTGGACGTAGTTTCCTATTCCATCCTGGTCCTTTTAACTAGAAGAAAAAGATCCTGGCAGAGTTAAAGGGTACCCAAGTGAATTCAGTGACTTAAAGGAAGACTGGCATTTTCTTAAAAAACAGTTTGGAGCTGGCTGTCATAATCATGCACGGGTTTATTGGGCTTCTGTGTATAGGCCCAAGTCTTACTCTATTTGACTGTCTCATAAGTATGTTTGAGTCAGATCTATTCTTTGTTATTAAGTCACTATAAATGACCCTTTTCTTCCCCCGTGTGACAGTTGCTTGGGCGAGGGGTTGGGGGTGGTGGCTTCCAACTTTGTATCTGGAGTACCTGGTACATAAGGAATAGGCCCTCAGAATTTATTTGATGATGGATCATTTGCTTATGGTCTTAACGCTGTATAGAATGTCCCTATTTTTTTCCATTTATTCTTTAAGTGTCCCCAGTGAGAATGTCAATGGTCTTAGGAAATGCCCCATTCCATGCCCTATACAGGAATTCTTTGCCACTCCAGCTGTCATGTGGAAGTGCCTTGTTGATGCCTCTTACGGCATCTCTCACAGTCCCTGGTTTTAGGGTCAGCTGCAGTTATCGTTTTTACCTTGTGTGTCGTCCTTAGAGTGTTGTTTTCTTAGCTTTTGATCATTGATGCAGAGCTCTGTGCCTTTCACATAGTAGATAATCAAGTATTGGAACTGCTACTTTTCCCAAACTGGTTTTTTAAAATTAGTTTTTTTATATCCTGCCCTTGAAATTGATCACTTATTCATCAATATAGATAGAATAGTAATTTTTCAGTAGGTTTTTAACCCATGGCCATGAGAGTTAAATCTAATATGTTTTTAATTTACCTGCATTACTAAAGGGAATAGCAGTTACTGTGTAAGTAATCAAAACCAAGGTGATATCCATGTGTTTTTTTGTCTTATTTAATTTTCAGATTTCTTTTTCTTTTGTCCTAATTGTTTTAAAACCAAAATGTATATGTTTTCTTAAAGATGGGACTGAAGTTTACTTTCTAACTGGGTTAGTTATTCTTCCAGAATGACTCCAGAGCCCAGGGAACTTGGGTAGAGTTAAAGAGGCAGAGAGGCCAGAGATTTATAAATCCAGGTATGGAGTTGGTTTGGGCATATGGAAAAGTCTGGAAACCAAGAATGAGTCAAGCAATTTCATTTATAAACATAACCATTTTCTGGCTGCAAAAATTTGAACTACTTGTACATTTTTTTTCTCAAAAACCTCCAAAGAAATTTTGAGATATTGAATACCATATGACCCTCCTTGGTGGGGGTTGCATACATACTTTATATTTTAACAGTGTAAACACCTTTGAAGTCTTTCTGTCAAAAGCTATGTATTTTTTAAGTGGGTTTTCACTTTAATATAGATATTAGAAAAATATAGGTAAGTGAAAAATACATAATTGAAGATGTACCTGTTCGTTAATTCATTGAATGCCAAGTGTGTGCCAGACGCTGTTCTAAGCACTAGGGATACACTGGTGAGGAACCCGGATTCCCTGCCTTTCATGGATCTTTGCTCTTGAGAGAAATAATTAAAACATATGATAAATGATGTTAGTGCTAAGGAAGAAAACTAAGTGAAGAGGACAAATTTGAGATAGAAGATCAAGTAAGAACTCAGCAGGTGCCATTTGAACACAGACTTGAAGGAAGCAAAGGAGGGAACTGTGCAGATACTTGAGAAAGCGCACGCCCTGCAGAAGGAATGGCCGAAGGGAAGGCCTTGATGCAGAAGTGAACAGGGGGTTGAGATTCCTGATGGGGGGAGAAGGGAGAGTGGGGAGGTCTGACGCGGTCGGGCCTTGCAGGGAGTACAGATGAGACGATGGTTGCCAAGCCAGAGCTTGTTCTAGCTGAATATAAAATCCTGTTGTCCTCACTCAAAATTCTCTCAGTTGTCATTCTTTTTGAAAATTTTCTTATTTTTACCAAGTGTGCATACAGTCAAGTTAAATTCACTTTATAAATCTAATAGGGATTGTTGTGGAGTTTTACTCTGTCAATCTGGAAGTGTTGATGTGAATGAATTTCAGTTTGTTACATGACTGAATAGGTATATGGGAAGTCCTCAGTCTCTGTACTCACCTGCCCTTTCCATGTTAAATTACGGTAATATCACATTTTAGTGTAATCTTTGTTCAGCAAACTATTTCTTGTCTGGAATATTAGTTTATAGCGGAATAGATACGGAGTCAAAATTGAATTAAATAAAATGACTGGTTGTGAACAGGGACTTAAGAATAAGTGTGGTATGGGGTTTTATGTTTAATAGAATTGTAAAAATCAGATCAGCAGAGCATGTTTTTATGGCCCATCTGCCAAGACTAGAAATAGCTTTGGTACCTATTACTCCCTTAAACATGTATTTGCATTTCATCCCCTGTCAATATGAGGAGACAAAACAAAGAAAAATGAAATCAGAAGTTTAGAGCTAGAATGAATCTTAAATACTGTCTAGTCCAAACCTTTGGTTTTACAGAAGCCTTTTTTCCAGAGTATACTCATAATATTGTTGGGGTTTTTTTTCATAACAATTCATTAACATAGCTCAGACACATAGCTGGTGATTGAATCAGAATCTAACTCACCTAAAATTTTATTTCCCCTAACATGTACTGACTTTCTGACAGTTGCCCCAAATATCAGGCAACTCAAAATTATAGCATTAGATATTCTGTATAATATATAGCATGGTGGTTCTCAGTGGGGAATAACCCTCACCTGGGAAGCTTGTTTTTTAATATGTAGGCTTTCTCAGGTTCTCTCCTGAGATTTTGAATCTGTAGGTTTGGAATAGGGCTGGGAAAAATCCATGTTTTTAATGACCTGGTGATTTTGAAGTGTGAAGGGCACTGCCCTTAAGAAACACTCATTTCAAGGGGGTAGAGGAGAGACCAAAGAAGTGATATTAGAACTTAATGTTCTCTAATGCCTTATTTCCTATAAATTTCAGCTGCTTGGGGGCTTGTTCCTTTGTAGAATTTGTTTCCCTCTTACATGGATGTAAAGGCAGAGGAGAGGCGCTCAATGACTATTTTTGTTCCTCTGTCATTATTAGAACCTTAAGGTCATTATGATAAACTCATTGAATCTGTATAACTGTGGTATTGCACATGATGAAAAGAAATCTGTTTCGAAGTGAAACAAATAGAGAATATTTGGATAAGATGCTAGCTTATCACTGCTGAGATATTAAAATCGAGCAGAGAATATTAGAAAACTCAGTATTCATGGAGAGCCATGGCATAATACTGGTGTATAATGAGGCATTATTTCTTCTTTAGCAACTGGAATGTTCTCAGATACTTGCTGTCTGATTATGCATAGGTGCTAAGTGAATATTAAAAATTACGGGGCTGGTTGAGTAGGTCGAGTATCATGTGTGTTAGGTTGAGTATCATATATCCTGTGGAGATCTTCTTTACTGTGCTAACTCAGTAACAGGCAGGAATACGGTTTTAATTGAAAAGAAAGCACTTGCCTTAAAAAGCATTATGTTCCGCTAAAGGAAAGTTCATGCTTGAGTAGTTTATTCCAGATCTTTGGCTATGTCAGTATAAAGTGGACTCTTTATATAAAAATGGATAATAGTCTAGGTTAATGGAATATATAACAGTTGAAAAGAGAACTTCTTGCAATGAAATAATCCACACCTTGGAACTCTGAAAGACAGAAAGCCACCAAAATCATGTTTGGGTTTTTTTGTGGGTTTGTTTTTTGTTTTTTTAAGTATTTGGAAGTAAATTTACAAATACAGTTCTAGTTTTAAAAAAGTAGATAGAGGTTATTTCAAGCTGTCTCATTGTTATTCAGATTTTTGTAGCCATCTGAGAAAAAAGGTTGAATTTTCTGGGTTTCTAATTCAATTGTAGGAATTTGATGTGAAGAGAATTTTTGTAAAGGAGCAGGCACAGAGAACAGGACTATGACAAGAACATCTGTAAAGTTCTTACTAAGCTTATACAGAGAATTTAGTGGGGAATACCTCTTAAACAGTTTATAGTAAATTTGGTGTTTTAATCTAAGGACTTAGTTATAGCTTCGTGGGTATACTATTTCCAGTCCCATTACTGATTTTTTATCACTCTGGTGATAACGTGTACCCTAATAATGACTGACTCCTATATATTTGATTTTAAGAACTATTAAGACATGAAAAAGATTCAGTAAGCCTAAAACCAGCTATTTGCTAGGTTTAGGTTATCCATGCAATAAATGTATATATAAATGTACTTACCTTTACGAGGTAAGTACCTAAAAACTGTATGGAAATTGATTACTTTTGAATGTAACAGTTTAAATAAAATCTGTAGTGATTCCTTTTATTGTTAAAAATCAGGCAACACTAACTTAACCTGTTCGTAAATTTGATTCTGAATATTATATTGGGCTTTTTCAACGTGTAACCTATATATGCATATAGGTGTGAGCATGCATATATGTACAAAAGCCCTTCAGAAGGAGTTCACCTTCCTTCTATAAACACCAAAACTCAACTGTGCCTGTAAAATGTTTTTGCTAACGTTTGCATCATTGACTCAAATTTACACCTTCATGTTTCAGATATGCTACTAGGACTATCTATGCATGTAGACTTTTGTCAGCTCCCTCTTCCCCCCTCAATAAGGCAGTTAAATCTAAAAAATATTGTGACCCTTTCTATAAAATGTTCGTAAAACATCCAGCATATTCAGCTTATACAGAAATTAATTTATCACCTCCACACAAGGAATTTCTGTTTTGTAAGAATGCAGCTTGTATTTCAGAGTGCAATAAAATCTGGTGTAAGAAATAAACTGTTGAGTGGGTTAAGTGATTATTCTGAATGTATTTACTTTTCTAGTGTCATTTATTTGAGGTGGTGGTGGAAGGAGGTATAAGGATGAGGTTTTGACAAGTTTTTAAAATGGCAGTGGACGTATGTTGGCATATTTTAGTGAGATATGTTAATATAACATAGAAACTACTGGAACCCGGCATGACCATTCTTCATTTTCTTTGTGCTTTTGCAGCAGCAACTATCACATCTAAGGCTGTATAGGAGCCCTTCCAGTCTGAGTCAGATGAGGACTTTGAAAATTAACCTGTGATGTCCATAGGATTGGTTTATAGAATTGCTGAAAATTACATGAGTACCCATAAAATAAAAAAATATCTCACATATATAATATATACATACACAGTACACACACGCAGTTAAGATTCAGCACAGCAAACTGGGCTACATTTTAGATTGGCCTGGTTAAAGGTAACCCAGGTATTAGTACCAATTTGTGAAAAGTTTATATTCTGCAGTGTCTTCTTTTACTAAATGTCCTTCCTTTGTACACTTGATTCTTCTCTTTCAAAATAGGCCTTTAGTTTTCTTCCTTGAACATAATTTGAGTCTGTCATTTCTACCCTTAACCCAACCTTGAATCTCCCCTTTGCCCTTAAAACATCAATATTTTTTTCTATTAAATTGACTTCCTTGGGTATTTTGTGACTTATAACACAACATAACTCTATTATTAATTATGAAGGGAATTATTCACTTCCCACATTTCTGTTTAATTATGGTACTTTGAAAAAGGAGCACCTTTTCAAGAGACAGCCTTCCTTCCCAAGACACACTTTGCTCCTTACAAAGTCTGGCACCTGCTCCGTTCTCTCGAGGAAAGCTACCAGGGTTGGTCCATCTAAAAATGGAGACTTAACCAGCTCCCTCCGTGCCAGCAACCTTTCATTGGTTTCCTATTCCTTATCGTCCAAATAAATACATTCAAAGTTAACATGCAATATAAGATACTTTCTATTTACATTTCCATCTTAATATGTTCTACCTCAACCAGAATGCTCTGTTTGCCTGATTATATCGTGCATCTTCACACCCCTGACTTTACTGAACTCCTCCATCTGCTTGGAATGCCCTTCCTCTGTCACCTTTACCTGGCTAACTCCTGTTCATCCTTGAAGACCTAGCAAAGGCATTCTCTGCCTCCAAGAAGCCCAATGTGCCCATCTTTGTCAAGGCGTTTTGTGTACTGAGTCCTGATTATCTTTGTCTGTCATGAGACCAGAAGCTCTTCTGGGCTGGGATCACTGAGTCTTTTTGGTGTTTTTTTTTTTTTTTTCCTTTTTATTTAATTGTAGAATTAAGTACAGGTTGCTGCATAGTGAGGTTGGAGATGGTAGGCAGAGCCATTGACACGTATTTGCTTAGTTAATAGAGTAACAACTATTTTAAAGACTAAACATGTAAAATTCCTATCTGTGCCAGAAGTAGCTGCTGCCTGAGAACAGTGTGACCATTCAACGTATAATTCTGCATGTCTCTTTCCTTCATATCTTTTTCATGCAGAGACCTAACTTACTGTATATTCCAGTAAATGCAGACATACGAATGTTCATCTGATAACCAGGTTTAAGAAACTGTAAGATTTTACCAACTTAAATTGGCAAACACTAGAGGTACAGTAATAAGGTTTATTTAGAATATGGGACTGTAGTGAGATGGTATCAAGACCTTTCTGTCATCTCTCTGAATCATTGTACTGTTTTGGAAAACTTTTTTTTTTTTCCTTAAGAAAGTTCTTTGTCTCTCAGACTGTGGGATTCAAAACTAAAATGTCAAAAATATGAAATACCTGCTCATTTTCCTGATCTAATATTTCAGTTTCTAAAGACAGTCCTTGTTCCTAAGAGACTTTATGTCATTATAAATAAATAAGCCATTCCTCTCAGCCAGATCTGCCAAGCAGCACTGTTAGTCCTATGACTATGAGAGTAACTTACTGGTAATTGGACTACATCACCAGCCTGATCTGTACTACAAAGGTAGATATCACTCTGCTTCTTCATGCCCAGTGACCACGTACTGAACAGATTGAAAAGGGTGTGAAGACCTGCTTCTCAGAATGTCAAAGTCCTTTCCCACAAGTCAGATTTATCTTCGACCTCATTTTCCCCCTTAATCCTAATGCTCTTTTCCATGGGGTGACTCCTAACACAGGGCAACCACCTGTTAATCACATGCCAGCACAAACTATAAATTAAAGATTTCCTGTGAGCTACCATCTTGAAGTTTATAATGCTTGCTCTCAGGTAAATTCCATTATATGTCCCGTTTTACTTTTTTGTTTGTGTTTTTATGTGGGAACTTTGGAGTACATTTGCAGCACTGGGAAGAAAAATAAAAGTTAAGAACAGTGGAGGAATTCTGTATAAATAACAACCAAAAACAATTACTTCAATGACTCGATTAAAAAGAACGCAAGTGTACAACTGAGATCTTTGACATTGTAAGTGATTTTTCATGTTTATTTCAAAGTAGCTTAGGAAGTTAGTCTTATGAGTAGGCCTTATTGGCAGAGCAAAGCAAATAAAAAATAGCAAGTAATAAAAGGATTGTTATGGCCTCTTAGAATTAAACTACCCTTTCAGTACATTTGCACATTGTGGATAAAGTTCTGTAAAGCAATTGAGAGCTTCTGTTAAAAGTATCGAATAACATTGCTCAAATTGAGTATAAAATACTTTGTAGTCCCTTCAGCATCAAGATGCCTCATACTCTGGTTGTCTCTTGAGTTAGTTTTTATGATACAAGCACCTGGTATATGAAGGGATTTCACACCATGCCCAAGATGCGGGCCACCCACCAGCTACACGGCATGACAACTCTGCAGGCCGAACGGCAACCTTGATAATTGTAAGGCCATGGGTAGTAGCCCCCCAGGGGTTCACAGATCTTCTGGCAATGAGTGTAGCTCCGTCTGCATTCTATACAGCAGATTCCTTCGTGATCCAGTCTAGGGTCAAATGTCATGCCTTCCCCTTCCTGCTGCTGGGAAATAAAAGGTAATTATTTGTGTTTTCTTCATAATGGGAATTCTGTAGCATGCACATTATTTTAAAATAAGATCCTGAATGTTGCACTGGTACAAGAAATCAGCATAATTTTCTGTTAAGAAGTTTTCAGTCTTATTATAACCTTATAATTCAGAATTCATTCTAAAACATCAAGGAACCTCCATCTGTCACTGGCAGGACTGTTGGTTTTTTTGTTTTTAATATTACGGAGTTTCTCCATGCCTTTAATGAGCCATGACTCCCACTCAGTAGTGACTGTTTTAAGTTAGGCAAACAAAAAGGAAGTATTCAGAAGTAGCATTTCTGCCACTGCTAACTAAAGTCAGTGGAACACTGGTGCCATTTTGTACGAATGGCCTCCAGGGCTCTTGGAGCACCTTTTGAAACTCACTGACCTAGGCTAACAGATTGCTATTACAATTGCACTGGCTGAGGACACTGACATCATTTAGATTCTGCCTTCATTTCAACCTTAAGGGGTCTATAATACTCAGGAAAAGGCACCATGTAATGTCTAAAAATTCAAGACCTTAAACTTGATCTTCTAGTTTCTATGTGCCATTATTATTATATAAGCAAAATCATGGATGGAGTAAAAATCACCTACACAATCCCCATTTTCACTGCTGGAGGTATCACAGAACTGGAAGGAAGTTGCCCTCTGCCAAATCTATGTATCTGTTTTTCCTTTTCGTAGGTCCCTAGGGGTTTAGATTCTGCATTCTCGTGAATATGTTACTGAGTTACATTGCCAAGAAGCCTTTAATGTGTACTCTTCATTCACTTGAAGTCTCTTTCCTTGAGGGACTTGAACCTGGGGAGATGCAGCACCAGACGTAGGTTAGGCTTGAGCAAAGTGAACCTCGCAACCCTATCACCTTTTCTGGTATACAAACAAGTCTTAAGTTTTTTGGGGGAGAGGGCCTTTTTATTATTAGGAATATCAACATACTGGAAGTGGAGAAAATTGTGTACTGAACATCATCTAGTTTCGACAGTTGCTTACCTTTTGTCAAATTTGCTTGACATTTTCTTTTCTGAAGTATTTTAAATTTTGAAGTGACTTTAAAGACATTGAAGGTATTGCAACATTTCACCCAAAAAGACATTAGAGTGCACCTCTAAAGCAGTATTTTGCCTACACAGCTATGGTGCCATCATCATACCTAACGAAACTGACCATTCCTTAACACCATCTGATAGAGCTTATGTTCACATTTTATCGTCAAAATATTTGCCTTACTCTCTTAAACCATTTTTTTCTTATTCTTCAGACTCTTTCCGTTTTTTTCCCCCTTATCTCTTGAACTAAGTTAATCTGGGACAGCAAAAAGAAAACCACTTCATTGATTGATTGTAGCTGACTGACTCTTCCAGGGCAGGGGGAGTCAGAAGCCTGTCCGTTGAGGCATTTCCTCATCTGAGGGTTCAGCAAAGGTTGGTTGGGATTTGAAAGTTGGGAGGAAATCTCAGGTTGTTGCCCCAGGATATTTCCTTAAAGGAACATGTGAAGGACTGAGATCATGGGGAGATGCTTCTTCTTAAAGCTGAGCATGAAATAAAGGAAAAACTGATAGAATTGGAGTTTTTCAAGGAAAATGGATCATTCAAGTCTGGAAGCAAGGCAGACAAAGTTACATCCTGCCCCTCTGTGAAGGGCCTGATGCCCCCTCCCTTGAACCAGATTAGCTAGCCCAGCTACCTGGGGGAGTAAACTATATTAAATTTTCTGTTTGCCTATTCAGATTTCTTTTCTTTTCTTTTCTTTCTTTCTTTCTTTCTTTCTTTCTTTCTTTCTTTCTTTCTCTCTCTCTCTCTCTCTCTCTCTCTTTCTTTCTTTCTTTCTTTCTTTCTTTCTTTCTTTCTTTCTTTCCTTTTACTATTTGAGCTTTAGGGAATGAAGTACTGTGGCGTTCTGAATTGTCCAATAAGCCTCGGGTCATTTAAAAAATACTTTTTGCTCTAATCTTTCTAAAATATGTTAGTCTAAATGATAAACTAGAAAATAAATTTGCAACACATGAAACAGTATAGGACTGAAAAGGCTACACAGGAAACAATATGTAAATGAATTGGTCTGTCTATGAAAAGATGCTCAACCTTACACATAATTAGAGACGGGCAAGATGAAACAATGAGAAAAAACACATCCGAGAGACTGGTAAAGATTTTTTTAAAGTTTGATAATAAATGAGTCCCTTTCATTACCATTGAAGACATGTAGCTGGTGTAATTCCTTGGGAGACAGTTTGGCATCTTCCATTAAATAATGTAAAATTCCATCTCCTTTGACCCAGTAGACCCATACATCTGTATTTATGCTGAAAAACATTCCCACACGTGTACAAGAGGTATAATAAGACTACTAGTTAACACTGAGCAAGGTAATGCCTACCATGTGCCAATCATTGTGCTAAGAGCTTTGCCTGCATTATCTTATTTACTCCTTCCCGTGACTGTGGGGCATGTACAATGTTGTATACTACTAACAGTATTTTATAAGAGCAAAAGATAGGGCAATAATCTACATGTCAAAGTAGAACTAGTTAAATTTCTGTACATCTGCCCGCACAGTGGAATATGATGTGGCCATTAAAATGAATGAGGTAGATGTTTGTAGAAATACAGAACAATCTTCAAAATACTGTAACTGGAAAGAAAGTAAGGTATAGAAGTGTTATATGCTCTTTTGTGTTAAAAATGTGTGTGTTTGCGTGGTACACTTTCTTGAAAAGTGGGCAAATAGCTATTGTTAATATATTGCCCTGGGGAAAGTGTCAGAGGCGGACAGGAAACACATTTCATTGTAGATATACCCTTTTCTACTTTAAAAAAACATAGGCATGTACTATTTTTTCATTTAAAACACTAGTTACAAAAATTTAATTACTATTCTTTTGCTCCCTTCACTTATAGTAATGGTCAATAATATTTTTTGAAGATTTGAAAAGTTTTTAGCACATTAGTGCCATCCTTATAAACACTAGTTCCCAGCATTTCAGTCTGAAGTGTTTTATCTCCCGCCTGGACGGAGAGCCCCTGAGGGCAGAATTTAACTCCTGTCTGTGTGCACAGGGCCTGGAAAAGAGCAGGTTCTCAGCAAATGTCTGTTGAATGGATGAATCAAGTGGATATAAAGGGGGAAAGAGAATACTTTCATTCTGTGTGTTGGCCCCAGGGCACATTCTTGGAAACATTTTTTGAATAATCAAATTCCTGATATGAATGTGTCTTTACGGATTTGCCTGTGACTCAATAAAGGGAGAGCACAGAAAACAACTTTGAATAAGGGTTACGACCAAACTGGATTTCACACCAGAGACCACGCTTAAGTGTCTTACCCTCATTTTATAAACTTCGTGACACAAATTCAGGTGTATTTTTTTAAATAATTGAGTAAAAATCTACGTTGAATATTAAGTGCTCATTTGAAACCTCAAGTAGAAATAACCACCACTTCAATGTTATGTTCAAGGGATTCATCTGAGCAGTCATGAAAACATCAGTACGTACATGGTAAGGGTTGTCTGGATTGAAGGGTTCTGAATCCTCTTGAACACTGGGTCTGGTTTCATTATTTGGTCCTCCAGGGCCTGGGTTGCTCCGTGGTCCACTGTGTGGTCTTCTTGTGGTAGTTGTAGCAATTTTTCTTACCAATTCTCTTCTTTCTCTCTGGATTTCTTTAAAAAAAAAAATTGCTTTAAGTTCATTTATTTGGATAACCAAGGAAGTAAATAATTGATGTTTATCAGGGTAAAAGCATAAAAGGGCATCAAAACAGATTCTTGTCTAATTATTGAAATTTGTGTTGAGGACTTTTTAAATAATAAAGCATGTTTCAGAGTCTTAGGTTAGTAGTTTAACATACAGATAACCATGATTTGGTTTCATAGTCCTGAGGCAGATATCGTGAGACAGCCGACAAAAATCCATTCTCAGTTCTTTGTTTCCTTACCTGCCTCTACAATAGGAGCTGAGGGAGTAAAATACCACTTGTTTCCCTAGCCTCCCTTCCAATTAAGAGAGACCAGATGGAACATTTCTGGCCAGTGAGATGTAAGCAAAATATATTGGTGCAGTTTCTGGGAAAGCTTTTGCTTTCTTGGTAAAAGAGGGCCGAAACAGCTTTCTCTGTCTTGTCTTCTTTTCTTGAACATAGATGTATCTGGGTTATGAGAGCCAATCTGTGACCAGAAGGGATAGGCCCAAAGATGATAAACCAATATGGCGTAGGCAGCGAAACAGTCAGCTAGGAAAAGTGCCCTGATGTTGCTGAGTAGCTGCTAATGCCAGAAACCGACCTCCAGCCTTCATGACTATTTGAAAAGAACCAAACTATTTATTGAAACCACTGTTGATCAGGTATTCTGTTAGTTGCAGGCCTGAGCATTCTTGTTTTATAGTAGGCTCCACACCCAACATGGGGCTTGAACTCACAACCCTGAGATCAAGAGTCACATGCTTTACTAGCTGAGCCAATGAGGCACCCCAGCCCTGTGCATTCTTAATGGATTGACAGTATGAAGCTTTATAATTTTCAGGAGATTGGTTATCTTGGTTGATTCTTTTAAAAATCCTATGGGCAGGATAGAAGAAGCAACGTTTATGAGGGCATCAAGGCTCAGAAAGACCAAGAGACTTGGCCAAGATCGCAGAATGGGTGGCAGAGACAGGAGCCAAACATGAATCTCTCTGGCTCCTAGCCCAGTGTTCTAGTTCACCACACTACCACAGGGGGCCTGCAGCATGACCCGAGGCTGCCAAATAACGCACATGGAAAGTACCACACAGCTTTGGCTTTGGTGTCTGAGTCTCACTTTCTTTATCTGCAAAATGGGGATAACGTATCCAATTCACAGAGTAGTGATAGAGGATAGAGCTGTGTCCAAGGGTTTTAGCACAGCATTTGGCATATAATAAGCACTCAAATGTTAGGTGGTGATGATTCTATCATGCTGTGTTATTTCTGAGAACTTAGATGGGCTTTACAGCCACGGGGGGCTTCCACAGGTAGCTTCTAAGTTTCTGAGTTCGTGGTTGGAGAGGATCAGGGAGCCCGATTCAGATCTCAACACCACTTCTTTTAACTAATGGAATGTCCTCAGGCGAGTTATTAAATCTCTGTGAACCTTGGTTTCTTCATCTGTAAAATGGGAACATTTGTAGTTCCCTGGACAGTTGCTGGTAAAGAGTGACCAAGGACAACACCTAAAGCTCTAGCACAGTGGCTGGCAGCTGGCACACAGCCAGGGCTCAGCGGCTGCCAGCTCTCACCCTGCCCTCTGACCTTGTGCAGTCTCCACTGTCTGATAATACAGCTGCGTGATGCTGGGGACCTGCCAGCTTAAGGATCCAAGGGCAGAGGCTGCCGGACCCTGGAGTTGGGGAGCTTTTATTAGAATCAGGTGTTCGGGACCAGGCATCCTCAGAGGGGGTTTTATTTTCTTGATTTATCATTAAATGTGACTGTGTTTATGAGAGACTGGGAAAAAAAAATCCTTCATCTTTAATATGTGTAATATTCCACCCTATGGCTACCCCAGCAATTATTTAACCCTTTCCAACTCTGGGGGCATTTAGGTGGTTTCCACTTTTCTGGTGTCGTACGTAACATGTAATTCTGGGGTGGGAATATGTAATGATTGAATACTTAAGATGTGGTCATGCTGCGGGCGGTGCGGGGCCAAGCTACATCTCGGAAGTAGGGAGCGCACTCTTTGCCAGGGGGTGAAGGTACTCATCCTATCAGTCAGACCAGCGACACCTTCACGTCCCCACCCCCACCTTCTTTGCCCTGCTCTGTTATTTTTCCATAGCACCTTGGATCCCTACCATATGGTTTTCTTATTTTAATTTAGTGTTTGTTTGCTCTTTCCCCTTGCTTCAGCGTAGACTCCCTGTGGGCAGGGATTCTTGTCTGTTCTGCACCGTGCATCCCAACTACCCAGAGCAAGTCAATGGCATGTAATAAGCCTTCAAAAAAGTATGTGCTGAATAAACGAATGAATGAACTGGGTAGAGGCTTGTCCTCAAACAAAGTGATTAGAGAGAGCTCTACGTAGTAGCAGAGTCAGAGGCTTTTTTTGTCCTTGAGTGGACAAGGTGACAAGTACTGGAGAAGTAGTTCCTGGGAGGTGGAAAGCAAGAAGGCCCGTTCCATGTGGAGGCAGGTGAGGAGTCAAAAGCCAGCACTTGGCAAAAGGCCACAGAATTGTGAGTTGCAAGCACCCACTGGAGCAAGAGCAGGGACGGCAAAAGTGAAAGTCCCACTTGGCAGCCCTCTCCAGCCCCTCCAGTGGTGACAGACACTGCTCATGCTACTCCTTACTAAGCCTGCATGTGGCCTCAGGATCCTTCTCGAGTCACTCTTCCAGGAAGCCACAGCTAGTGGCTTATAAATTGGATCCTATTTGCTTTGCCTGGGCCAGAAAGTAACCATCTTATCCAAGCTTTGGGACATAATGAGACTTGTGACCTGTAGGAATAAATTAGCAGTGGCACAATCAGAAGCCTGGACTTTCTAAGCCTGGTGAGATTTTTTTTAATCTGTGGTAAAATATAACATTTACCATTGTAACCATTTTTAATTGTACAGCCGAGGGTGTTACGTGCGTTCACATTGCCGTGCAACCATCTATCTGCATAACTACTTTCATCCTGTAAAACTGTAACTGCACCCTTTTCATAGTCACTGCCGGTTGCCCCTCCTAAGCTCGGTGGTTTTAATGCCTGTATTTTATTTCCATGCTGCTCTCTCTGTGCCCGATAAAATCTTTCAGAAGACAGAGTATATCTCAGCTGAGCTGGGAGAGAGGCCTTTCTTTTACACTTGAGCCACAGCTACAAAGTAGGCCTTTGGGGGGGCCAGTGGGAAGACTGGTGGTGAGGAGTGAAAGGACCCCTGGGGACAGAGAAACTCGGGAAAGAGTTGGCCCTCAGGGCCCACCTGCCCTTCACCACCCACGGATAGATAGCTCAAAGGTGTGTTCCAAGCTAGCTCTGAACCCCAGGGGCCCTTCATTTCTTTTGAACGGACTTGGAAGCCGATGCTCAAGCCTTGAACTTGAAGAATCTCAACCTATACCCATAGCAGCTTTTGGCCGTCCCATAATTCTAGGTTTGAACATAATAAAGATTCAGCAGTATGACAGCTTCTTAGTCCCTTGATTCTCTGCCGTAGGAATAAAAAAATGTAAAATGGGAAAGTGCAAACAACTTAGATTAAGGGGCAGAGCAGAAAGAAGGGGGGAGTGTCATAAATAAAAATGGCAGATAATGCAGTGGTATTCTGTCTGCCTGATCCACTTCCTGTTAACCCTGCTGCTCAGTCCCTTCCCTAAAACATTCATGGCTGTCACCTTCCTTCTCTTTGATCTCTCTTGCCAATTACTGAGACACTGTGGCACGCATCCTGATGCATCTTCCTTGTTACAGGCTCAGGCCTGTGGAAGGGCTCACAGGAAACTCACACAAACAGGGAGAATTCCCAGCAGCATTAAGAGAATTTAAAATGTTACCTTTTGGATACGTTGGCTTAAGCCAGAAAATAGGAAGGTCGCCACAGAGTTCTAAGACCTTAGAACTCAAGAAGCTGTTGTCCTTCACAGGCTGGTCTACAGCCACCCAGATAAGAGAATTTTCTTCGTATTTAACTGGCATGATCTTGCCTTCCTGCAAGTAAGTAAAAATGAAATGCATTGAGCAAAGAGGACAATGAAACATGCTGTGTATTAAGAGTCACGTGCTGGTGGATTATTTCACCTAATAAAACCTTAATGAGAACTGTGTGGGGTATATAGGGCATGTGTGGGGTTGTGGGTATGTGTGATGTGTGTGTGGGGTGTGGTGTGGGGATTTGTGGTGTGTATGGGGGGTATGTAGGGTGTGTGGGGTGGGGGTGTGTATGTGTAGGGGCATATGTGTGCGGTTGTGGGTGCGTATGTGGTGTGTGTGTATGGTGTGGGGATGCAGCATGTGTGTGGTGTGAGTGTGGGGATTTGGGGTGTGTGGTGGAGGGTGTGGTGTACTTGGGATATGTAGGGTGTGTGGGGTGGGGGTGTTATGTGTAGGGGGTATGTGTGGGGTTATGGGGTGTGTATGTGGTGTGGGGGTGTGTGTGGGGTGGATGTGGGCTGTGTATGTGTAGGGGGTATGTTTGGGGTTGTGGGGGTGTGGAGATTTGGGGTGTGGTGTGGGGGGTGTGGTGTATGTGGAGGGGTATGTAGGGGGTGTGGGGTGTATAAGTGTAGGGGAGTATGTGTGGGGTTGTGGGATGTGTATGTGGTGTGTGTGTGGTGTGTAGTGGGGGGGCGGAGGTGTGGTGTGGTGTGTGTCTTGTCTTTGTAACTCTCTTCACAATGTTGTCTTTGCCCCTCTTGTCCCCCTGCCTTTGGATAACTGAAATGTGTGAATATTGAGTGTCCTGAGTGGAAGTGAAAATTACTTGATACCAACTTTGAGACTTAGGTTAATCTGATGTTTTTGATCAAAGATTTTTTGAGGAAAAGCAATTGAACGGACTCTGAAATCCTATAAAGGACAGAGGAGCCCTTCATTTGAAGTGAAAATCCTTTGGGGTTTTGTTCTGCAGCTTCTGAACAACAATGGGAAAAGCAAGTGATTGGTTCTTTAATGTCTTCAGTTCAAAGTATGATTTAACATAAACCGTTTCTACATTTCCCAGCTCTAACAAAACACATTTCCAATGTTCCTCTCATCAGGCACACCACTGAGATTTCAGAGCTAAACCCTGGATTTTCTTCTACAGCGAGATGCCGAGAACCGTCTGATAACCCAGGAGACAAATTTATTTTGCCAGGTTGTTCCTTTCATATATTTATTAGTTTGCAATAGGTTGGAGAAATTAAAATGTTTTCTCCATATTTTTAGCTAAAAGCAGCACTTCATTTATACTTTGTCCCCCAGGCTTATGGCTGCATTAAGACAACTTAAAGTTATTGGAGGAAGCTAACACTCAGGTAGTCCAGTTATTTACCTTAAATTAAATGGCTCCATCCAGGAAATGAATGCTCTTTGGGTATAGCAGCTTTTTAAAGTTATACAAAACTGATGAAAAATTTATAAGAGCAAGTGGTGCATAAATCCAGCCCATCATAACCTAAAGTGTGCAGGGAAAGAGCGGGGTGGTAGCGGTAATGCACACCTATGCATCTTACACGCTAGCAGTGTGCAATCTACTTGCAGCGTAGTCTCAGCTGCCCACCCTGCCTCGCCTCTCCCTGACCCTGCCACGCAGTCCTGCTTTTGTGTGAGGCAGCAGTGCCCCCGCCCCCAGGAGAGACGCTGGCTGCTCGTTTTCTCAGACTGTCCAGCAGCTGGGGGTGCCCGCGTGACCGGTTCTAGACTCTGCAGTTCACACTGGAGTATACTGGAGGGCTGAGAAGGCTTCTACTCTTCCTGATGAAAGGGAAGACATGGTTGGCACTGCTCAACCTCTTCCTGACTTCCTTCCTTGAATGCATGGTTGATGGTTGGAGCTGGGAAGGCAAGGCCAAAAACATCAGCAATGCTGCCCGCCCCCCGCCCCGCAACGCTGGCAGCCAACGCCGGCAGCCCCCTCCAAACATTGCCTACTATGGAGAAAAACAAATCCTTTTGTATTTAAGTCACTCTGAGTGTAGTTTTCTGCTACCGACAGCTGGACACATTCCTAATTCACACAAACATGTTGCCTGAATTTGGCTTTGCCCACCAGAGAATCCACCAAGCACAATAGAAAGAACTAAAGCACAGGAAAAATAATTCGCCTCTACGATCTAAGAAAAGAATCAGATGCAGACAAAGCTTGAAAATGCTAAACTGTTCATCACCGTGAATTATTTCTGTATTCAAATAATCATTTTGAATTGTTATTTGAAATAGTGGAAAAACTGAAGATGGCTGAAGTATTCAAGAACAAAAGACTTTCAAATTATAACCATCCGAGGACATAATATATCCATTATAATGTGCATTGTAGAAGAACTAAAGTTAAGTGAAGATAATAAGAATGTAGAGCTATATAGCTTCAAGTCTGAAAAGAATAGCACACCCGCACATGAAAATAATTCACCAAGACATTAACGTTAGTATTAACCTAAACATCTGTGGATTAAGCAATTGTGGGTGATTTTCTTCTCTATTCTTCTATGTATGTCCCAAATTTTCTACAATGACCAAGTATGTTTTTAAAAATCAGGGGTGAAAAAAACCCCACTTGTTCTTCAAAAGCCTCAGGAATGTCCTGCAAACTTATGATTAGATCTCAGTCAGCTGGCTGGAGAGCTGGCTCTTTCGGAAGGCAGGAGAGGAAAACGACTTCTATGTCCATTTACGGAGAACATGTAAAGGATTCTGCATTACAGAAATGGAGTGATAGGACCGCAACAAAATGGTAATGCAGTAAGAAAAGCACAAGGCTCGGAACAAAGGAGGGCTGGGTGTCATTTTTATAATCTGCACTGTAACGGCCAGCTTTAAAAACTCATAGGTTTGTTGTAGCTTTTGTTTTGTGTTGTTTTATTTTGAGACAGCTGCTGCTGCTGCTATGACAGCAAACAGTTAGGCAGTTTCCAGGCACCTTTGCTTACCCTTATTTTTCTTCCTTTGCCTTAAGGGAGCTGAGGCTTGCTTTACCTTCCTCTCAGGGATACAGGAAGGACCAGAGCTGATCATAATGGAATTGGTAATTTATAGCAGCAGCGTGTAGTCATTATCCAGTGGGTTCTAGGGCCATGGGGACAGGATGCAGACCCTTAGTTTGTAGATGACAAAACCGAGGCTCAAAGAATTGAAGCCACATCCATAGCAAGTGTCAGGGCTGGGATTTGAACCCACATTTTTCTAACTTCAAAGCCTATTTTCTCCCCACTATACCCTGCCACAACTCAAATGGAGGACGGTAATGCATGTGACCGCTTCATAAGACCCAAAGCATCAAATAAATGGGAGGTATTAGATTGTCTTTAGAATTCCGTGCAATTCTTAAAGTAAATCTTTATAAAATCGAGCTCAAAGGCAAATTGTTAATAATAAATGAAAGAATTATGCTTAAAAAACCTCACGAATCTGACACATAGGAAAGGAATGAATACACGTTAAGGAGCTTCGTTGGGCTGAACTCGAGCCAAGGGGAAGAAACTGTAGGGGGAGCCAGCTCAACTCAGAGTAGGGCACAATGGTTTGAACTCCACCCTCCGCCCCACACCCGAAAGTTGTCTGGTGCCCAGGGAAGGGAGCCCTGTCTCTGCTTGATCAGCCAATTGAGATTTTCAGGAGGAATTCCCACACTGAGTGGAACTGAGGCTAGAAAGCTCCTGAAGCCCCTTTAATGAAGATTCTGTCATGAGAAGCGCTTTATATTGTTTTCATCACTAATCAGACAGTTCCCTCCCTAATATTAGGCAAACAAGGGCCATGTGAAGACCAAGCCCTTTTATGCATTTTACCAAAACCTTTAAGTACACTACGTCATATAAGTATGAACTCTGGGGATCAACAAGTAGGACTAAAATAGTTTCAATTTCTTCAGCAGAGAAGGAATAGAACTTCTGGTCACGAAGCTATCCAGGAACGAGAGACAGAAAGGGCCATGTGGTCAAACGATGTCTGCCAGACCCTCTTGCTGTCAAGCATGCCGAGGTACCCACCAGTTCGGAGGAGATGCTCTGTTTGGTCACAGTGCCCACCTCAGGAACGCGAGCCTTCACCTGTGCTTTGATGTAGCACTTTTCTCCTCCAGCAAAACGGATTCCAGTGATGCCCTAGGAAAGATAAGTTTATCCATCTATCCATTCGTTCAGTTATTCAGTGTATTGAGTGTCTACTGCAAACCGGGCACTGTTCCAGGCACCAAGTATAGGGATGAACAGAATAGACGGAATGACTGCACTCATGGAGCTGACCTTATAGCGTTATTTACAAAAAAAAAAAAAGGTCAAGTCAGGTGGTGGTGCGTGCCATGGAGAAAAATAAAGCAGAGTGTGAGGCAGGAACACAGAGGATAGTACCTTTGACGGTGTGGTCGGGAAGACCCCTGCCAGGGGCATGTGAGCTGAGACAGAGTCTGTTAGTTGCTCCATCAGCCCTGCCATGCTCAGATGAAATGCTGCCTTGTCCGCGCAGCTTTCTCCACCACTCCAGGCGGAGCAGGTCCCCCTCCTCTAACATCTGCAAGCCCCCCAGCCTTCATTCCCTCATCTAGCACTTAGTTCTCCGTGCCCGAGTGACCGCTCCTTGTCAAGGTTCTGTCCCCACTCAGTTATAAGACTTTTGACATAAGTATCTGAACCTTTTTCTTTTTTGTGATCCCACAAAGGTTCTCGAAAGATGTGGGCTACATTCATTAATTCCATGAATGCAGATTTTTCCTAAGTCACTGAGCCAGGCAAATAGTAAAGCTTCCTACAACACCGGGAGCTGACCTTTGTTCCTAGACCTTACCAGAGGGCCTGGATGCTTTGTTCTTGTCCCTTGTGAGACACAAACAGTGTCTCCTCCCTGTCAGCCTAGGGACCAGCCTCAAGGGCAACATCAGCCGCAGGGCTCCAGGCTTGGCCGACGGCGCAGTCCCGATGCCACAGCGGGTGCATGAGGACTGGCAGTGCGTTCTGTCCCAAGAGTGTGTACTTCCACTCTGGTGGAAAGCTGGTGGATTTCATGATGACTGAGTGGCTAAAAGCAGTGGCAAAGGCCTTCAAATCTTATGCCATAACAGCAGACACCCACAGAAATCCAAACATCTCAATTTGCTAATCTTCCGTTCAGTTGAGACAAATGTCAGGAAGATCTGGACTTGCTCCAGCGTCAATGCTGCAGAGTGGGGGGAGGAAGAGCATTCAGAAATCTCAGGGTCCTGGCTCAGGACTCAGCCCTCTTCCGTGAAGAACAGAGGACATTCATGGCAAGTTCCACCATATGTAATCTGAGAGCCAGCAGCCCTACAATGGCTGAGGGGTGACGTGCCGGAGCTCAGAGAAGGAAAGGCTCGTTCTGCCTAAAGCTCCTCGTGCTCTGCGTTGCAGCCTAATGGGCCATGTTCACATATGTGACACGTGTGTCCTAGCATCATGTCTCACCCAGAGAGGGGTAGCAATATCCTTGCCCTCTCCAGGAGGAGGGACTCCCTGAACCAGATTTTAAAACCACTGAATTTAAAACCATCAATGCCTGGGACTCTCCACAGAGATTCCCATTTCATTGGCCTGGGGCAGTGCCCAGACAGCGGCGTGCTTCAAAGCTCCCCACGCGGTTATAAGGTATAGCCAGGGTGAAGGACCACCAGTTGAGGGAGAAAAGAACTTATGCAGGGCAACAAAGTTTTTAAATGACTGAAATAGCCGCTACAGACTGAATGTTTTTGTCCCCTCACCCAAATTCCTGTGTTGAAACCTAACCCCCAATGTGATGGTATTTGAGGGAGGGGCTTTGGGAGGTGATTGGGTCATAACGGCAGAGCCCTGGCGAGTGGGATTAGTACCCTCCTAAAAGGGACCCCACAGAGCTCCCTCACGCCTCCCGCCACATGAGGACACAGGTGGGCCAACTATGAACCAGAAAGCAAGCCTTCAAGAGACACTCATCCGCTGATGCCTTCATCTCGGACTGCCAGGTCTCGGAACAGTGAGAGATGTCTGGGGTTCAGAAATCACCCAGGCTCTGGGAATTCATTCCAGCAGCTTGAATGGGCTAAGACACAGCCTTTGAATCCAAGTTTCTTCTGTACCAGTGGCTCACAAATTTTCCCTTGCATCAGAATCCCCTGGAGGACTTGATAAATAAAAGTGTTGGGCCCGACCCCCAGAGTTTCTGATGCGGGAGGTCTGAATGCGGGCGACCCTTTGCATTTCCAACAAGCTCTTAGGTGCTGCTGCCTCTGGTGGCCCAGGGAACACATTTGAGAACCATTGGTCCCTGCTCTCTCCTGAAGGCCTGCTGCTCTTATTCTGCATGTAAATCCAGGGCTCATGGCTTGAGAAACAGAAGGCAGTGGGGGGAGATGACTGCCGCCTCCATGCAATATATTCTCTTCCCTTGCGACCCTCATATCCTCTGAATGTGAGTTGCAAGGGAGGAAACACCATATCACCATTACTATATCCCCAAAGGACAGAGCCGATTTTATCGAAGGATTCACAGCCCCGAGTGTGAATCTAGTATTGAGTTAGTTCTGACGGTCTACATGCTGCAAAGAGAACTGAAACCCCACAGGGATGGGTCCTGTGGGAAGAAATTCGCACATATTATGGCTACAAATCCATATCAAGCAGCCAGATATATTAAGAGATTAAACAGAGGAATGGGAAAGCACAGGAAAGCCAACCAAACCTCCTGTTTCTGCAAACAAACAAGGCCCTAGAAGCTGGCGATAATGAAGAAATTTGCTACCAAAGATAATGAATGCCGAGTCCAATGCTCTAGCATTTTTTTTTTTTTTTTTTAAATAAGAGTCAGGCGATCTCATTTTAGCCGTGTGTTTTTTCTGTCTAGAGGATCTCATGGGTTTCTGTGGCTTAGACCAGGATTCCAAAAAGGGGTCCTTCCCCCAAGAGGGCACTTTAGAAATCTTCCAGGGAGTTTTTGGTTGTCACAAAGACTGGGGCTCCCCTGACCTTCCGTGGGCAGGGTCCGGGGGGCTGGATCCCACAGAGCCGGGGGAAGTAGGAAGAGCTGAGTGCCCTGGGGGCCTGGTGGAAAACCTGGTTGCGAGTATCTGTGCCTAGAATCTAACACTCTTGGACTTATCAGCACAGCGTGACCTCCGCTACAGTCTCCACGCACGATGGCATTGTAAGGAATGCAATTCCTGAGAAAATGGAGGGAAAACGGTAGTTTGTTCACCGTTTGAGAAGAAGAGCCTGGTATTTAATTTGCCAACACACGCTTAAATCAGGCTGCATTTTCGGCTGTGGCACCTGCAGTGACGCGCCTATCGGAGCAAGCGCACGACGTCACGACGTTTCTGAGTACATCAGGCTGAGCGTGCGCACACCGAAGTCCAAGTTATAGTATAAATTACTTCTGTCTTATTTTTCTTTGATGTCATAGTTGGGTCCATATTGATTTTTGTAAACTTTGTTTTGAGTATAGCTGACACACAGTGTTCCCTTAGTTTCGGGTGTACAAGACAGTGATTCAACAAATCTGTACGTTACGCTGTGCTCACCACGAGGGTAGCTACCATCCGGCCCCATACAACCTGTTACATATACAATATATTCCTTGTGCTGTGACTTTCACCTTCCTGACTTATTCATTCCATACCTGGAGGCCTGTATCTCCCTCTCTCCTTCATCCATTTTGCCCATCCCCTCATCCCTCTCCCCTTTGGCAACCATCAGTTTGTTCTTTGTATTTGTAGGTCTGATGCTGATTTTTGGGTTTTTTGGGTTTGTTTATTCATTCGTTTTTTAGATTCTACATGTAAGTGAAATCATACAGTATTTGTCTTTCTCTTATTTCACTTAGCATAATGCCATCTAGGTCCATCTATGTTGCTGCAAATAGCAAGATCTCATCTTTTTTATGGCTGAGTAATATTCCACTATATATCTATATTTACACACACACACACATATATATATATATTTATATATACCACGTCTTCTTTATTCATCAGTCGATGGACACTTGGGTTGCTTCCAAATCTTAGCTATTGTAAATAATGCTGAAATAAACATAGGGGTGTATATATCTTTTCGAATTAATGTTTCCATATTCTTTGGGTAACCTAGTACTGGAATATTGCACCATATGGTATTTCTATTTTTAATTTTTTGAGGAAGGGTCATATTGATTTTTGAAATCACTAACCTATCTACCAGGTAGATTATGCTGTTCTTTTATTTTTCCTCCAGCTTTTTAAATTAAAAATTTCAAATATACACAAAGTTAAAAGAACTGGGTAGTGAACACGTGCATATACCCACCATATAATTTCTAACTGGGGTTTAAGTTACAGAAATGAGTCATTAGCCCAGAAAGGGTTGGCTTAAACCAACAGCATTGATGCTTCTGAGGGTAAAACTTTCTAGAATGTAGCTCATACACTCTGAACAAACCCCTTTTTGTATTCCTTGGGGCACTGACAAAGACACTCCCTGACCCACCTCTAGTCAGGCTGCTCTGAGTCCTCCTTTTGACTAGGCCCCAACCATACGCTCTGCCTTGGCCAGTTTATTCCAGTTTTAGCAGGAATCCTGCTGAGTTGGCCTTCGTCTGATCACCGTTGATATCTGACCACCCTGGCTTGCCTGTAGCAAAAATCCTGTTGGTTCTCGTTTAGTAAAAAAAACTACTCTATGTCTTAGTAATTTTCTCTCCACCAATACCCCCACCCTACTCCTTGGCTATAAATCCTCACCTTTCCTTATGGTATTCAGAGTTGAACCCAATCTCTCTGTAAAACCCCACTGTACTAGATTCCTTTGACTATGGTCTGCTTTCCCTTTCATAACAAGTGGCCTGAATAATTTTTTCTTTCACGGCATAGAGCCCAGAGCCCTGTGTTCAGTGCTATTCCCTCTCAGGAGGGTTTTGTTTTTTGTTTTTTGTTTTTTCTTTCCCACTGGCTCTACTAAAATCTTGGTGGGGTCCTAGGTTAGCCGGGGAAACTGTTCACTGTTCACAGTTAGGAGCCTTCCCTAATCTGGCCCCGCCCCTCTTTCCCCTTTGCCCACCTTCCACCACCTGACGCTACTTAGAACTCAAGGGTGGGCCTGGGTATTTGTGTTCAGGATTCCTCCCTGGGTCTGGAAAGCCCTGCCCCTACTTCTCTGCTGGTTGAAATCCTAATCATTCTTCAAGACCTGACTCAACTGTCATCCCCTCTGTAAAACCTGCTCCAGCCCCCTAATTGCCAGCAGCTGCCCCCACCCCGTGTGTTCTACAGAACTCTGTTCATAGCTCTGTCACAGCATGTTTCCCAAGCGGACCTGAAGTCACTTCTGCGTGGCATGTCTGCCTCCCGGCCTAGACTGTAAGGTCCTTGAGGGAGGGCCCAAGTGTCAGTCGTCTTTGCATCCCCCGTGCTCAGCACTGTCCCTTGCACACAGTAGGCCTTGATAAACACCTCTTGAATTTGACGGATGGTTTAAAATATAGGAGAAAGTTAATAGTGCGGGTACCGAAGTGACTGATTCATGTGTTTTCAAAAGTCCAGGCTTGTTTAAACCCCTAACAGGTTCTATCCATCAAAAAAATGTCCTACTCACCAGTTCTGACTTAGAGAAATGTGGAAGCTATCAAAGAGAATTGATCAGTTTATAAAATATTTGTGGTCCTGTTGGCCTATGAGAACAAAACACAATCAATACCATTATTAGAACCGAAGGATTATAAAACAGAAATATAGGTTTGGGATTAAAATATTTTAAAACTGTATTCCTGATTCATGCACATTTGAGAGAGATGGATCTTTTCTTATTCATCTGTGTAGCTCCCTTTGCATATCTTGATCTTGTGACACATCATAGGTATTCAGTTCTGTTCTGGATTGAATGATGTGTGTGGGGGAGCCACATTTTGTCATCTTTCATTGAGCAGTACAAAGAAAAAATGCTTTTACCTTGTCCTGGGTCTAGCAGTAAAAGCCTTTAATAGGTCCAGAGAAATTATCTTTGTGCACTGACCAGAACCATTTGCAAAGCTCTGACTAAACGGTCCGGTCCAGGGCTGCACAGCCTGCCCCTCCTCCTCCCTCCCACCCCCAGGCAGAGCCCACTCTGAACACAGCCAGTCCTTGTCATCAGCAAGAAATACCGAACATCACCCATCCCGGGGGGGGGGGGGGGGTGTCTCGAGGGTTAGCATCTGTTTGGTATTCAACAGGACTTGTGAAATGCGTTTTGGCATCAGCAAGGGGGAGTTCTTTCATTCAAATGAAAAGCATCTCTAGTTTTTCTCATCAATTGGAGCAAGGCGGGTCGATGAGATGTTTGTAGGCCAATAAACTATCAAAAGAGACATTATTTTCAAGTGCCTTTTTTCATTATCAAGTCTCACCTACTCCATCTACAGATTTAACAGGAAAACACAAACAGTGATGCCTTTTCCTCGTCTTTGAACATGAAGAGAATAAGATATTTACATGGGCCAGCAGGAGAGGGCCCCAAGTGCCACTGTGTTGCAGACGTGCGCCCAAGCACTGTCGCAGAGCGTGAGGTCAATTGCCTATAAATTGAACTTTTGAAAACAAACATGTTTGCTCCTTTCAAAGGAGACTCGGATGTTTTATCTGTAATTGGCCATGGTCAGAAAACATAGGACTATGATAGGGGAATTTCCATTCCAATTTTCTGGATTAAATGGGAAATCCGAAGAATGGAGAAAAGTATGTAAGTAGATCCCACCTGTTGTTGATGAGATTGTTAGGTCATTACAATTTCCCTCCTCTCTGCAGGTTCACATTTTAGACCTTGGAACATTCTGAGTTGCTTTAAGCATTTTACTCACTGTGTTACAGAAAGCTGCTTGGAAAGAAATAGCTCTTTCGAGTCCTTCTGCCAAGACTTTATATAGTTCCAAGTACCTGTTCTTTTCAGTGCCAAGGTGTTGTTTTTTCATTTTGAAAATATAAAGGACAAAGAGTGGTCCTTTCTCAGACAGAATGTGCTGCATAACGTATGTGAATTAGTATGGCACCATGACCGCCATAAAGAACAGTTACCATCTGGTTGTGTGTGAGAGATGTTGCTTCTCCCTGGATTAGGAAAGCCTTCCAGGCTTGCCTGGTTAAACTCTCTAAATGCATGAAATATACTTACATTCTGGAAATCATTAACTTCAATTGCTTCTTCAGCTCCACTTCCCATTTTAAAGGTCTCCAGGTTGTTCCCGGTATCTATTTCCATTGACCCATCTTGTAATTTCCCATTGATACTCATAGTATAATGGACATTGTAAATCTGGAAGTGAACACAGGAGTCAGTGATGCTTTCCTTTTAGAGCAATTCAGGGCTTATCTTTAGACCTGCGGTACCTGAGGTAGCTTTCACATCTGTTAGAGATACACGGCATCATTGTTAATAGTAATATATTTATATATGAGGACTTCATCCATACACCAATCACTTAATACAATGATTTCTTTAAAAATACCTTAAGAGTAAAAGCTTTGGTAGTCTCCGATACTTATTCAAATAGCTCAGTGGTTTGAATCCTGGCTGTGCATAGAAGTACCGGAGTAGAAGCTCCTGCTACTGTGCATGCGTGTCCCGCCTGGCTGACTCAAATCAGACCCTGTGGGGATGGGGCTTGGACGGGGATCTTTATTTTCCTAGGTCAATTCTACTTTGCAGTCGGAGTTGAGAGCCATCAATGGATAAATGGTTAACTGGGTTGTTAACTAAACAAGTCTGCGGTGGCACCTCCATTTGAAAGGTTTTTAAAAAATCCTCTGGTTAAGATTCGGCTCGGGGTATGGTATCCAGTGAGGACCCTCAGGCTGGGATATGCCTGATACCGAGCAGCACGCAGAGAGCAAGGTCAATGTGCACATCTGTTTCAGCGCCAAGTGGGAGTTAGTCATTTTAATGACTATGGGACAGGCATATGGTGTTGTAGAGCATCTTGTTATGAGACGTGCGGGGGAAGAAGGGAGGGAGACTTGGCATCAGAGAAGAGCACCGGATCACGAATCAAAGACGAGTGGCCACACCCCTTAGCCCTGGGTCTTGGGAGTTGCCTTGGGTGTAAAATGAAGAAGCTTGGCTTCATAGATGGTTTTCATTTATGGCCTTCGAGCTCTGAGGTTTCACAGAGGTGGCCCAGAGGTGAGGGTGGCAGAGCAGGTGGGACTGTGACGGTCGTCTTTTCTCTCCTGTCCACCTACAGTTCAGCCAGAGCAGCTCTGCCTCTTATCTGTGTTACGTGTTGGATTTCCAAGTAAAATCTTTAGAAAAATAACTCCTTGAAATACTTGTTTTCCAGTTTACCACTAAATTAGATGATCCAAAGGGCTCTCTTAGTTTAGACATCTTGTTAGTACACTGACTTACAAAATAAAGTGAACACCGCTCCTGCTCAGTGTGTGCTGCCCTACTAGAACTTTCTCTGTGTTGGGGGGTAGTAGGTGGGTCTTCTCTTCCCTTGCCTTCCCTCTTTCTTTTTCTGACTTAGAAGCATATGCATGTGTGTGTATCTCTATATATCTTATATAAAATCTCTAAAGAGGAAGGACTGAGAACTGATGAGAGACACTTGCTACTTAGTGTCAGGTCAGTAGGTCAGAACTGCAAATAGCTCAGGTTCAATTCAAGTCCGATTTTCTCCCTCATTATGAAGAAAGACGGCTACAAGACAGACACTGGAAGAAGTATCTGTTATTACCAGATCATTACTTGTAGAAAACTCATTATCACGAGACCCACGGAGCACAGTTTTATTTTATCAGCAGAGATGTAGAAATGGCTTTGTGAGCCAGTCCCCTTCCGGGCAACAGCCTTCATTCAGTGGCACAGAAAATGCTGGCACCGTCTCTCGGTGCCCTTCCTTCCCTCCTGCGCTTGGGTCCCTGCGGTACGCTGTCCCCCACGCTTGCCCCCACTTCTAGCGGCCCTGATTTAGCCGAACTGGAGCCGAGCCGAGCCCGCCGGCCTGTTTTCACTTTGCAGCTCAGGTGGTCCTCATGATCAGCCCAGTTTGGGAAACCTGTTTTCTTTGGCCGAGCCCGTGCTTTCCGCAGGTGAGGCTTAGAAAGCGGGCTCTGTTCGGTCCCTGGGCTCTCTGAGCGGCCACTGTTCCCGTGGGCTCAGTAGGACCGTGGAAAGGAGCACGGCAGACAGCATTTGTGTGAGTCCCTGCTGGCACCCGCGTCCTTCGCTCATGCAGTAAGAGGCTGTGTGTGTGTGAGTGTGTGTGTGTGTGTGTGAGAGAGAGAGAGAGAAAGCGTGGCACATGGCTTTTACTAGTAAACAAGGCAAAATTTCAGAAACAGTTTCTAAATTCTTAGCGGGTCTTAAGGAGACAAGGTCATAACACTAGAAGAGTGGTTCGTGGTCCTCGTTCTGCTTTCCTCCACCACCGCCCCCGCCACCTTTGCACCCACAGAAGCTCCCTGACCAGGCACGGGAGTGGTGTCATTTGTAATGTGGCTGTAGCCCATCCCGTCGAAGGAGCGCACGGGGCTCGGGGCGGCCGTGAGAGGTCTGTGCCCTCCTGAAGCGAACGGTGGGAGACTCACAGGGCAGAGCTCTGCCCCAGGACTGGGCCCTGGGCTCGGGAGGCTGGGCTGGGGGAGCTGTAATCTCCTGTCTGCGGAGCCAGTGGGGCTGTTGGCACCTCGGGCGATTCTCTAAATACAATGAAGTTTATTATTTGCCAAAATTCCTCTCAGTACGGTGCCTTTTACAGCCAGGATTATTTGCTAATGAGTTTCTAATGAAGCCTGGGTTCTATAAGATTGATGACATAATGTTTGGGACACTCTAGAAAAATCAGTCTGAGAATAAAGGCCTCAAGCACCGATCTCATCCCCTCCTCCCACCGGGCAGGGTTGCCCGCTCTCTCTTATTGGTGGGACTTTCCCCATATTTCAATGCCTGTTCCATTTACAGTCACGTGGATGAGACATGGCCTCAATATTTGAGCCCAGGCCCTCCCTCATCGCCCAATTATGAGCACGCTGATGCTTCCTAGTCCCCCAGCTGACTTGAGTAAACCTGTCCTGGGGGGATGTCCCCATATGAAAGGGACAGGAGGGGAATGACAGCTGGTTCTCCTCTATAAACTAATGTAGAGGAGGAGAACTTGGATCCTTCCCGAAGAGTGGGGAGTCCTTTTGGTGGGGGATGTCTTTTTGTTTGACAGAGCCTTACCTTTTTGGATTTACGTTTTGTTTGGGCTATTTATACTTCAGGGGAAGCACACCTGTGCGTGTGCTCTGCAGAGATGGTGCCAAACGGACCCTATTTAGTATTTTGTGATTTGTTTTTCAGACTTAAGTAATCTAGAGCAGCACCAAGTATTTTGGGAGTTAAAAAAAAATACCATGATTTTCGTCCTTCTTCTGCTTGTACAGGAAATAGAAATAACTTTGTTGGCAATAAAACGTGATTCACTATTCCTCTGTAGTCTAAGAATTTAATACCGCTCTCTTGAACCAGACTCTTGTGGTGAAGGACAAGATGAAAAGAGGGAGCCCCACTTAGGACGATCATTCAGTCTCTCCTTTTAGAAGCTTGTCAGTTAGTTGTGTTTGCCTTGAATAATTAAATGCCAAATGATATTCATTTTAATACATATCATGTCTAAAATCTCTACCCTCCCCCCAAAAGAGCAAAGCTATTTTTATCTCCAAATGACCTATACCACTGAGGTTTTGTCATCTAAAAGATAGCATTTACATTCGAATACCATACAATTTCCCAAGGGATGCCGATCTCAACCCCTCTATTAATGGAGATGTAGATCTTGAAATTGTTCTCCTGTTCAGATTTGCTGCTTTCAGACACGAGCATCTGGCCTAACTTCTATATTTAAAATACAAATACATTAAGGCACTTTTCAAATATACACAAAATACTGTGCAATTCTGATCTTACAAATCGATGCTTGTAAATTTGATATAGTCTCTAAAACAGACTCAGTGCTAAATGGCATGATTATCTACAGTAGGCATTTGAGTTAAAAATACAAATTATGCAGTGACTGCAGAAGATGTGATGTGTAAAATGGTTGAATTGCTTTCAGCACCATTTTCTCTAAGTACTGGAATTCGTTCATGCTTTGAATTTCATGGTGGGAGAGAGGGGGGGACAAACAGTCACAGATCCTCTGAGGGTAGTGATTAAGAAAAAGCCCTTTGTGCGCAAGCTGGAGATGGAATTCTTTTCCATTAGTCGAAATAAGCTTATACCAGGCCTGGCAATGGTCATCAAGATAAAATGCCCCCTTTACATAGGTGAACAAAATTCAGAGTACTTAGAGACATCCTGGAATCCTGCCCAGTCAAGTCAGAAGAGCTTTTCATACTCTTTGAGAGCTGGTGGAGCTTTAGAATAAATAGTTACATACAAAGAAATTAGGACAGCAGTTAGTGAAACATTTACCATTAAATCACACGTGACTAGGCCAGAATTGATTTTTAAAGAGATTTGCCACCTTTAACGAAGTTAGCCCATTTCTTTTCCTCAGGGCAAGACAGAAGGGAGCATTCATGGACAGGTCACACGCAATAAAAATAACAAAAACCTCCTGAAAGTTCAAATTCATCCCCAATACTGGGTCTGAATATTCCCTAGGACTATCTTTGTCCTAGGTTCTTAAATTCGCAGGCTTTCTCGGCTGAGAAAGGCTTTAGAGATGATTTAGCTCCATTTCTTCCCCAAGGCTGAGGCCAGACAGGTGAGGTGCCTCACCCAGTCTCACAACTGCTGGCTGCAAGCGCCAGGCTGAGATCCGCAGAAAAGGGCATTACTGGAACTGTCCACTGCGTTCTCCCGCTACCCTACGTTTTAATATCCTCCCTTAAAACTCTGACTTGCTTTTCTACAAAGTTGCCAAGAGCAGAAAGCAGCGTGGTGGTGTTGGATGGAAGAAGGGAGAAGGTGCCCCAGGGGACCTAGTGGAAAGCGTCGCCGGCGCGAGAGGGCCCGCGGGCCACTGCGAGCCGACCCTGCGGCCCAGCGCTCTGGCTCCACCTAGAGGGGGACATGTGGGTGACAGTGAGGACCCCGCCGCCCCGCGCGCCTCTCAGCCCCGCGCACCTCCCCGCCCTGCGCACCCAGACTCGGGTCTGCGCCCCGCGCGCCGCCCTCCGGACTTACGTGATTGTCGCTCCCCTTCCAGAAGTAGAAGGCCCCGATGGCCCCGAAGAGCAGCAGCACCGCCCCCGAAATGAGGACCACAGCTCCGACCTTGAGCAGCCGCGCGGGGCTGGAGGGCTTCACGGTCACCGTGGCGTAGGCCTGCGGGCCGGGGGCGGGGAGGGCCGGGGAGGGGGGACCGGTCACGTCTGCGCCGCACGCAGCCCGGCACCCCCGGTGGGGGTGGGAAACGGCGCGTCCCCTTTCGCTGCGCTCCCTCCCGGAGGTCCCTTTACTCAGGCGTGGATGTGTGATAAGCAAACTTTTGGCGGAGCAGGACCTCGGCCCCGCGGCTGTGTCCGCCGCCACAGGACGCCCCCTCCTGAGTCCCGTCCCGCCCTCCCCTGCACGCCCGTCTGGGGTCCCGAGCCCCCTGCACACGCGCAGGTTTGGGCACCTGCCTGCCACATTCGGTGGCGCAGATCACTGACTCCCGGCAGTGGATTCAGACACCCGCGCAAAGGCCGGGTCCTGCGTGTCGACTGACCCGGCCGCGGCACGGGGGATCCCCGAGCCCTACTCACCGGGGGACTGCAAAACTCGACGTCGTCAGGCCCCACCAAGGCGATGGGAACTTTGTCGGAGTTTTCTGTCATGGCCGTGGCCGGGGGAGCGAGACACTGGGAGGCTCCGCGCGCGCCCTGGGCTCTGTCCTGCTGCCCCGACGTGCCGGGCATTTCAAGGCCTCGCACGCGCGTGCACACACAGTGCCCCGTCCCGCCCGGGCCAGCCCAGCGGTCCCCACCCCTTCCAGCGCCTCACGTCTCTCCTCCCTTCCCTCTCCCGCCCCATCAGCCCTGTGAGATCGTCCTGCAGTCCGGACGCTCCCTCTTCCCGCCCTCTCCTGTCTACTGCCCCCCCCCCCCCCCGCCCCTGAGTGTGTCACGGTGGGAATGGAGATGGGGAGGGATGGATGGACCGAGGATGCTGAGTCCTGCGATCCCCAAAATGTGAAAGTGCCAGAACTCTTTCTACCATCCAGGGATCCTTTCAAATGTCATTCATGCTTGTGCCATGGACTGTGCCGTCACACCTGGCTGGGGCCCGTTTGCTGACTTTGTGTTGGAAGCTGGTGGAACAGGACAGAATGGAGAGCAGAGTCTGGCATTGCTGGAGGGCCCCTGGGACTAGAGCATGGAGCAGGGCCTGGAGATGGCCCTTGCCACCCATGTCTCTAGAAGGTCTAGGAGGAGGGTAGAGTGCCAGCAAAAGTGAAAGCCAGGCAGAGGGGGCTGGAGGGAAGGAGTTGGGGAGACCAGAATAAGAGTGCATTCTGTTTGGTTGACTGAGTGAGTTAAACAAACAAATCAACAATGGCACCACTCACGCACCTCAAAAACATTATGTCCAAAGGAATACCTAACAGATATATTTTTTTAAAAAGCAGACTGGGGAAAGTACTTTTTCACTTTTACGAATGCCATCTGCCAGCACTAGGATGACATAGGACCGGGCTTCACTAATTCATACTGCGCCCTGTTTCATGCGGAGACCTCTGCTGGGGAGTAACTGTGTGTGTGGGGGGGGTCCACGGGAGGAGCCCGGTTTCCTGAGTGAAGGCAGATGGGACAGGCAGGGCGGCAGCGGGAGGAAGTGTTCCATTCTGGGATGCTGGAGAGGGAGGACGTGTGACAGGCATGGCGCCGTGGGGCCAGGCAACGAGGCAAGAATGGAATGGGCGCCCACAGAAGAATCTGTAAGACTTGGCAGCTGCTGGGCTGGGGAGACGGAGGGCCTCCCATCTATTGCTGTGGGTGGGTGAACTGGTACGACCCTTATGGAAAGTAATTTAACTCCAAAATGCAAAATACGATTTCATTTCTGTGGATTTATCCCACGGATGCCCTCATAAGGGTGGAAAAATCCTCTAGTTGCAAGGGGATTCTTGCAGCATGGTCATTAGAACAAAGGACCCGAACCATCTCCGGTGTCCACAGCAGAGAATTTATGGTACCTCCTCCTAGAGGGCTCTTGGCAGCTATTTAAAAGAAGGGAGCTGCTTTGGATTTCCTGATGTAGAACACTCCCTAACATATTTTACGTGAAAAAAGCAAAGGATGGGAAATGTGCATAAATGCCTTCATTTGTATAAAAAAATGCAAACAAGAATATATGTACGCATATGCTCTCTGGCAAGATACACAAGATACTGACAGCGGGGTTGCCTCTGAGGAGAGCCGTGTGGCGTGGGGACACCATGGAAGGAAGATACTTCACCGTGTGCCTTCTGGAATGTTTTGAATTCTGTATTGCGAACACTTATTAACGTCAAAAAATGAGCGAATTAAATAGTAAATAACAGTGAGGTGGGGAGGAAGTGCATGCAGCTCATGGAGACTGTTCTTTCAAGAACTTTCAAGAACTGAGGGGAAGAGGAAAGGAAGGAGGCTAGATCAAGGGAGGTGGAGGCTCGAAAGACCTTTGAAGGCCGCAGGGAAAGGGGCAGAGATGACAGAAAGATGGGGAAGGACGGTAGGGAGGCTCTGGGGACACATGGGCTCTGAGGAGAGGCACACTGAGGGAAGGGTGAGGAGTGGGGGAGAAATGCAGGTTTCTGTCTCATTCATACAACAAATGGGAGTCAGCGGCAGGCAGGGAGACCCGTGGCATCCTCTGAGCACATTCCGTGAAAGTGGCGTATTTTCAACAATTTTAAAGTAATATGTTTACATGAAGATGGTCCACAGTGATGAAAAGATGAGAAGGAGCAGCACAGCGGGAGGCCTGTGGAGAAGGGGAGCAAAGGGGTGCCCTTTTCATAGACTCGCTCCCCTCCGCCCCTCTCCTGATGGACCTGATTCATCGTTTCTTGGAGATGAAAACCCAAGTCTGTTCTCTGCCAGGCCCTGTGCCAGGTCTGGGGACAAAGCAATGAGCAAACGAGACACGGTCCCAGCTCTTGAGTTGCTTCTAGGGGCACGGAAAAGGCAGTCATTAAGCAGGTAATCGCAAAATAATGGTGTCATTGCATTTGGGATAAACAATGTGAGAGAAAAGCGCAGGGCAGCTAAGACAAAACAACATCTAACTGACACTGGGTGAGGAAGGCAGGCAGCATCTGAGGAAGTGACATTTAAGCTGAGAACTGAAAGACAAATAGGAATTTTCCAGGTGGAGATGGGTGTAGGGATGTGGGAAATGTGGAGAGACAGCGTGTTACCATGAGGTGGTGAAGAGTTTGCCATTGGGAAGAAAAGAAGTAAGGATTGTAGAGAATGAAAGAATGGCAGGCTCCAGAGAGCAAATGTGGTCTGCTAGGGCGTGTTAAGGATTTTGAATGTTTTCCTCTTAGTATTGAGAAGTCATTTTTTAAAAGATTTATTTATTCATTTTTGAGAGGAGCAGGGGCAGACAGGGAGAGAGTTGTTTTGTTTTGTTTTTTAAGATTTTATTTATTTACTTGACAGAGAAAGATTGAGATTGAAAGAGAGAGAGGAAGAAGCAGGCTCCCTGCCAAGCAGGGAGTGCGACATGGGGCTCGATCCCAGGACCCTGAGATCATGACCTGAGCCGAAGGCAGACACTTCACTGACTGCACCACCCAGGTGCCCAGGTTTGCATTTCAAAAACATCATTTGGGCATCCAGGTGAGATGATGGTGGCCGGAACTAACACAGTCGTAAATGATGGAGTCGGGGAGAACAGACTTGAGATTTGTTCAATAGGCAGAATCCACCCACTCTGGAGATTGATGAGTGTGGGGTGCATGGGAGAGGGAGATGTCAAGATGACCCTCACGTTTCAGGCACAAACAACTAGGTAGATGTAAGAGACATTGGCTAAGTTTGGGGCCCATTACGTTTGAGAGCCGTGAAAATTCAAGGGCAGATGTACTTAGTGTCAGTGAAGAGGCAGAGAGGGCCATCTGCTGAGATGGAAAGTGGGGGACCGAGCAGGCCTTACAAAGTGTGGGAGAAATTGATAGCATATGAGAGATACAATCGGAGTTTACAAAAGCAATGATACTTTGGGGCTGGAGAACATGACTCTCCATTGGCACCGAACAAACTCAGAGCAAGAGAGGGGTTGATGGATGATGTTGGGGGAAATTGGGTATGTTAGCCAGGGTTCTCCAGAGAAACAGAATCAATAAGATACCTATAGATATACAGAAAGAGTTCATTACGAGGAATTGGTTCACACAATTATGGAGGCTGAGAAGTGCCTCCATCTTCTGTCTATAAACTGGTGGCCCAAGGGAAGCAGGTGTAGAGCCCCGAGCGCAGATGTCCAAGGGCGGGAGAAGATGGGTGTCTTGGATCAAGTTCCATCCACCTGTTTGTTCTATTTGGGCCTCAACAGATTGGATGACGCCCACCCACGTTGGTGAGGGTAGTTCTTTACTCAGTCTACCCATTCAAATGCTAATCTCTTATGTGAATGCCCTCACGGACACTGGCAGAAATGTTTACCAGTCCTTTGGGCCTCCCTAAGCTCAGTCAAGGTGACGTATTAAATTATCCATCACAACGTGTTAATGAACTAGATGGGGGGGATCCTTTCACAATGTATACGTGTATTAAATCACCACAAGATACGCTTTATTTTTTATTTATTTTTCACATCGTACACTTTAAATATTCTATGGTTTTATATGTCCACTATACCTCAGTAAAGCTGAAAAAAAAAAAAACCCAGCCATCACATTGGGCGTCGAAGATGGTTTTCGGAAGGGCAGAAGGTCAGGGCCTGGCCGATCGTAGGGTGTGGCTGAGAGGGGAGGTGGGTGAAGTAGGGACAGGCTGATGAACTGGGAGGAGAGGGGAGAACTCGCATGATGGAGGTGAAGGGGCAGGAGAAGGAAGAGCTCCAGAGATAACCAGAGAGGGAGAAGGCTTCGAGATCTTACAGGTAGACCGGTTCTGCATGGGAACATGGTCTAACGTGTGGGCCTGGTGACGAAGCACGGTGGGGGTGAGCGCTTCCAGGATTTGAGGCTGCTGAGGTCAGGGCATCAGAGTCAGGGTGGGTTTTGAGGTTGCAAGTAGGCCCAGTAGGGACGTGGCAAAGGAAAACTGCGAGGGAATTGCAGAGGTGGTTAAGGAGAATAGGAGAACGTCCCACATGGCGCTTCCCTGCCAGAGGTGAGGGCGTGACAGGAATTTCAGGAGAAAAGACTGTGCCAAGAACACGGTGAGATGAAGTCCTGGAAAGGACAGTGGAGAACCAGCAACGGCCGTCGGCGGCGGGTTATGGAGGCCTCAGAGCCTCCCTCTTCCGGGAGAGGCATGGAGAGCGGCAGAGCTCCAACATCAGGACTATTACTGTAGCTGCTCTTACACACCGCTTTCTGCCACTACTTTTTTTTTTTAATTTAAATTCAATTAATTAACATATAGTGTATTATTGGTTTCGGAGGTACAGGCCTGTGATTCATCAGTCTTATCTAACACCCAGTGCTCATCACATCACATGCCCTCCCCAATGTCCATCCCCAGTGACCGATCCCTCCAGCCCCCGCCCCAGCAACCCTCAGTTTGTTTCCTAAGATTAAGACTGTCTTATGGTTTATCTCCCTCTCTGATTTCATCTTGTTTTACTTTTTCCTCTCTTCCACTATAGGACTCTGTTTTGTTTCTTAAATTCCACATACGAGTGAGATCATATGATAACTGTCTTTCTCCCACTTATTTCGCTCAGCATCATACCTTCTCATTCTGCCACGACTTCTTTCTGTGCTCGCTGGCATTTAGGAGGAGAAGAGAGGCAGCTTAGGGACAAGTCGTCAAAGACAGAAGAGGGGATCCCGCAGAGCCACTCACGCAGAATTACTGCACAGGCAGCAGGAGTTTCTCTGGAATTTTCTGGCGATGACAGTCCCCAACTTAGGGAGATGAAGAGGACATTGAGGCAAAGCTATTATGGACAATTACCTGTTGAGCATTACTCCAGAGTCCCCGCATCCCTGTGCTCATGAACTGATGGGCTCGCGGGTCCTATTCGCTTCTCCTTTCTCATTTTTCTGCTCTCCGGCCAGTTTGGAGTTAATATAGCAAATATTTCCTTGTTGGCATAATAAAGGACATTGCATTGATGGTAGATGCACTGCAGAAAAAAGAATGTCGTCTTGCAATGCATAATACCAGGGATTATTTGCCCTTGGGGATTATCAAAGCAGGGTTCCTTCCCTTTAGCTCAGCCGATTTTGAGCCTTCCAAATTTGTGTCAGTGCACATAGACAGGTTAATTTTCGAGTTATCTTTAACTGCTCTTCCCTATGCTGCTGCCTCCGTCTCCTCAGCTACATGCCGAAGTGTAGAGAAAGTGCACAGAGCACGGAGATACTGCACTGTGTAGAAATAACCAGAGCGACAGGTGCCCCTGCCTCCCGCCAAGGGGCTCTTTCCTGGCTTGTTGGCTCCACCTCAGCCTTGCGCTCTCATGAGCGGAAATCCCGCTCAATGGGGCTTTATATGGCAGTCATCCCCGGGAGGACAAGAGAACGTCCTCCCTGTCCGCCTGCCTCCCTCCGACCCTGCCCCCCTCCATCTCTTGGTACCATCGCGAGATCAGCTCTTCTTTTTTTTTTTTTATTTTATTTTTTTATTTTTTAAAGATTTTATTTATTTATTTGACAGAGATAGAGACAGCCAGCGAGAGAGGGAACACAAGCAGGGGGAGTGGGAGAGAAAGAAGCAGGCTCACAGCAGAAGAGCCTGATGTGGGGCTCGATCCCACAACGCTGGGATCACACCCCGAGCCAAAGGCAGACGCTTTAACCGCTGTGCCACCCAGGCGCCCCTCGAGATCAGCTCTTCTAAAGTGCGACTCCTCTCCCTTCACACTGCTGCTTAGGACGACCCCACAGCGGCTGGCAGTGCCATCAGAGTCAAGTCTAAACTCCTTGAATGCATGGGTGACGCTCTGGCCATTTCCCCAGGGGCATCGTTGCCTGTTTTGCTTTGGTCTGTTTTCTTCGCTAGACTGTCACGTAAGCCTCTGAGAGGTCAGGACTATGTTTTATTCACCGTTGTTTATTCGACAGATACATGGTTAATTACTAAATGAAAAGAAAAACAGTGCAAGGGCCACCGGAAACATTTGCCAAGTCACGGTTCAGAAACCCTTGCTGAAAGCCTCATGCCCCTCCTTGATTTCTTGTTGCAGAACTGTGAATGGTCAGTCACCTACGGCATAAGCTACTCGTGTGTTCGGCGACCATCATTTTTAGCTAGAAATCAGAGGATTTTTGCCTTGCTTCCAGATAGAAGAGGCAGTCTGAGAAATGTAGCTTGGGTTCTGACTTTTGGAGTACCTCAAAGATTGAGGGGGATAATGGCATAGAACATGAACTATCAGAACTAGCCCAGAAAATCTGGGACCTGTGATCACAGGTCTCCAGAATCACAGAAAAGTTGGCACGTGAAGTGTATGACCTTGTGTGGTGGTTATTGTGTGAATTCCAAATCACTTTTCTAAGACAGCAAGTTTCTGGCTTGCTAGGGACTGTCTCATACATCTTTGGACCCTTCCAATGTTTAGTATGGTGTGTTGGACACAGTAGGTCATTGATAAAAGTTTATTGAATGGCTAAGTAAGGACTAAGTTCGTCATCTCCCCTGTGTCACACATGATTGCTCAGGGGAATGGAGACAAAATATTCAGGAACTTCTAGACTGTTCACAACAGAGCAATTACCACTTGTGCCCGCTGGGATTTGCCCTGGGGTCCCCCCAGAGAACCGCTCATCCAATTAGCAGTTTATTCAACGTGATCATAACTTTAGCATATCTTGCCTTGGAATCACTAAGGAATATGGGCCAAGCTGATATTTTTCAAGTCCCATCTGTATGGATCTTTATGGGTTTTTTTTTCCTCCATCCGTACTCATCCAGATACCTTTTTCTGTCAATAGTGGGAAATTCTTTCTAAGAATAGGGGCTGAGAAAATAGATAGGGAAGGCCAATTGCATTCTCTTTGCTGAAAGTCATAAAAACCGGAATGGAGAGAAATGAAGATGGGGTATTCTGAAGGGTCATTGGTCTGCCTCCTCTTTATCATTGCTGAATAGCTATTGCGTGTCAACCCACAGCGGGCACAGTAAGTGGGTAGGATCCCTGCATGGCAAGTTAATCCATATGCAAACACAGTGACCCCAATTGCTTTGCAATAGAGAGCCACATGGCCCGTGCCCTTAAAATACATCATTTGGGCAGCTGCCAGCAGGCTGATTTATCCCAGCTGGCCAGAAGCAGCCCCGAGATCATCAGTGCCTTTGTTAATTGGGAGAGAGGGGCAGAGGAATCAAGATATTCCTGGGCACCAAGCATTCATTAGCCACCTGGCCTTCCTAAATTATGATCCTGCCATGATTTTCCCAGTGCTTCTACTGAAATTTTAATATTTGGAATGTATTAATAACTCGGAACATGTCATTTCCTAAATAAGCAATGCCTTTCTGGACTCAGTGGAGAAGGGAGCCCAGAGGGTGGATGGTGAAGCAGCCCAGATATTGGCTACCCGGTGGAATGAGCGGTGTGGGGGTGACCCTGCAAGTTCTGTCCACGACAGCAAATACAAACAGAGCGGAGTGCAGGAATGGACCTCTGGGTTAATGCCCCTGATTTCTATTCATTTGTTCTACACATACGGCGTCTTCGCGGGACCAGCCCCAGGAAAAATGATGAACCGTGATAATGGAAGCTAACGATTCTAGAGCACTTACTCTGCACAATGCCGTGCCATGTAGGTTACAGCAGGCACTCCTCAGAGCACCCCCACGGGACCCCCATGGAACCCCCACAGGACCTCAGAGCACCCCCACCCCCGTGGTGATGAGCGTTTCACAAGGGCAGGGACGTGGCCTGTCTTGTTCACCTTTTAATCCTCAGCACCTAGAGCAGGGGCTGGCGCATAGTAGCTGCTCAATAAAATATTTGGTGAAGGAACGAGTCTTTGTTTTAGATGAGGCGGTTGAGGTGTGACAAAGTTAGTAACCTGTCCATGTCGTGGAGCTCTAGAAAGGGACAGAGCCGGGACTCACAGCCTCATTCCCCGCCCTCAGGCATCCTCGAGTTCTGGGTGCTCCGAGTTCCATCAGCCTCCTGTGTAGGTCTGTTCCTGTCAGTGCTGTGATCTCCCGTGTTATGGACTGAATGTGGTGTCCCCCTCACATTCAGATGTTGAAGCCCTGACCCCCTCACCCCCAGGGGAATGGCATTTGGAAGTAGGGGTTTGGGGAGGTAATTAGGTTTGGATAAAGTCATGAGGGTGGGGCTCCCGTGTTGGGATTAGTGCCCTTGTAAGAAGAGGAAGAGACGTCAAAGCTCACTCTCTCCACCTTATGAGGACACAGCAAGAGGCGCTGTCTGCAAGGAAGAGACCGGACCCTCACCAGGAACTGCATCTGCCAGCAACTTGATCTTGGATTTGCCAGCCTCTAGAACTTCCAGAAATAAAGGTCTGCTGTTTAAACCACCTAGTCTATGTGCAAGCAGACGAAGACAACCCTTCAGGCACACTCACCAAAATTTACTTGTTCCATGTCCCATTCTTTTAAGGCTTTGCTTTCTACCAGTGAGCAACAGCTGGGGATGTGACGAACTTCCTGCCTCGCCTTTCTACTCCCCAACCCATCCAACATCTGTGCAGTACGTCGGCGTTTACAAAGGGACTCACATACGTGATTTCACATGATGCTCAAAACAACTCGTGAAACAGGGAGGACAGTCCTCATTATCCCCATTTTACAGCTAAGTAAACTGAGCCTTCGCCAGATCAACTGACTTACCATGACCACACACCAAGGACTAGGACTCAGTTCTCTGACTCTCTAGCCCGGTGTCCCGTCCTCAGCACCACATTGTGGAAAATGTCACAGGGCGTCATTCATTCAGGAGCAGGTGGCCTTGTAACTGGAGGCCGATGGAGAGGCACGATGTCATCTTCAACGAACGACTCTCTCGGGAGGTGTTTTGGGCAGGTGAGCTCAGATATTCTGGAGTGCTTCAGATGACTCCGAGCTGGCAGGGATCTATCTTTCCTCCACCTGGGCCTGGGGCAGGGTCATCCTTCTGAAAAGCTCCAGAGAGCTGGCCAACAGGTGCATTTGTCCAACTTACGCACCTAGTTGATCTTCAAGTCCTGACCATTCTAAGAAGTGTCACTTGCGTTTGCCCATCTCTGGCCATCCCCATTCCACCTGCCATGCCTACCTTGCAGCCTCACACCATCCTGCCTGGCCTACTGCTGGGGTTTCCCACCCGGACCCCAGCTATGCCTCTACTCGGTCTAGGCCACCTCCCATGCTGGGGACAAAGCGATCTGCTTGAATAACAAATCCAATGACCCCACCTCCTGCTGAAAAACCCGTTTGAAGAGCATAAGAGGCGACTGTGGCCGATTTAAAAAGGGCAAATAACAACAATCTTAAGAAAAACTTTCTTTGGGGGGAGGACTTGAAAATCATTTTGCTCTTCTTTAAAAAGTTCTCTTTTTATTTTCTTTTAGAAAGTACGGTCATGGAGTGCAGTGGAGAATTTTATCTATTTATGGCACAAGGTTGTTAGACACCTAAATATTAGTACATGAAAGAACAGCCAACCTCATGTTAGTTCTACTAAGGATGGGGGATCTTTTGCATGTCACGAAATTCAAAACAGAGGCCATTCGCACTGGCTTTATTTTTTAAAGAGTATGCTAATTTTTGATTCCAAGGAAATAATCCAAAAGAAGGGGGGAAGTCAATAAAAATCAAGATGATCATCGTGGAGTAATTTATAATAAAGAAAACCTAAAACAAGAGTAGTTAAGTAAATGATGTTGTGCCAATTTGATGGACTATCGTACAGTCACTAAAAATTATAATTACCCAGACTGTGTAGCAACAGAAAAATGCCTATGATATAATGTCAAGCACGCAAAGCAGAAGAGCAAATTGCACGTATACTTGATTACAACTCTAAACATCATGTTTACATGTGGGCAAGGACTGGCAGGAAGCAAGAAGAATGAACACAGATTACTTCGGCTGGTGGGATTGTGAGGGATTCCTCATCTTTTGGAGTTGGTGTTTCTCACGTCATTTGTGCCATTTTGAAAGGATGCTGTTTAGCCCTTTCGGGGACCACTTTCCAGAGGGTCGGTCCCGGGAAGGCACATACACAGCGACAAGGACTGCAATTCCTGATCGCGCCTCACTGCGGGGGGTGTCTCCTGGGTGCCTGGCTCTGCTGGTGGGAATACTCAGATCCACCCTGAGCACGGCTGTTTGCACAATTGTTCCCGAGCACAACGTTGCTGCGGAAACTCAACCACTGGATGAATCTTGATATATGAATGCGCTCATATCCACAGCGATTCTCCCCCCCCCCCCCCCGCCTTTTTTTCCATTTAAAAACAACTCAAGCACGAGGCTGGGAAACCATTTACCTGGACTGTGGCAGAGGGGTTTGCTGATTGGGGTAGAAGCTTGAACCGGATGATCTCGAGGAGCTTCTGAGCTCCTTCTATGAGCCTCACCCGTGATCGGTGTGCCCTTTCCATACACCTTGTTGCGGCTCTTAGATGTTCATGTGCTGTTTCCTGCTCCAGGAATGATGCAACACATCATTTGAAATATAGGAATGCACAGGCCAGGCTCTGCAGTCCATAGCCCCAGGGTCGAATCCCACTTTCCCCACCGATAAGCTCTGTGACTGTAGATGAGTGACTTGTTATCTCTCTGGACCTCAGTTTGGTCATCTGTAGAATCGGGACATCAGAACCTATCCCTGAAGCTTGTGGAGAGCCGGGAGATGAGCGGGCACGTAGTAGGTGTTGAATTAAATGGGAAGGAACTGGAGACACACGATAGGGACAGACTGAAGCAAGCTGGTGGGCCTTGGCACGCGGAAGCACAGGAAAAGTGCGTTTTAAGTGAGGATTTAAAGGAGCAGATCCAGGGCATGGGAAACAGAAAACTGTTGATAACATATGCTGTAGCGTAAAGAAGAGCTGGGAGTTGCTGCCAATTTACAGATGGCGAAAATACTGTTTCTCCAGGGAGCAGCTGTAACAGAAGCAAACGTGAGCAATCAAGAGGCTCCTACATTTTTATTTAATTGCAAAAAAAAAAAAAATCAAATGCATAATCTGAGAATCACCATAGGCACTTGCTCTACCATCTCTGCCCGAAGTCAAGATCCCTCTCTGAACTAGATCAGCCTTCATGCTGCATTCAGAGAGAAGCTTCCCTAATGCGCTGGCTTCTCAGATGTATGCCAGCTACACGTATCATGTGAACTCTTTTCTGTTTTAAAGCCCCAGCAATTCTCTTGGGACCAGGATTTCCACTGACATTAAGACTCAGTATTAATTCAAAGACTACTTCCCTAGTTACATCAGAATTAGAAAAACTAAAACAGAAAACCTTTAGACTCTTGCAAACCAGTATTGAGTTTTTCTTTATTTTTGCCTTCACTTTGTTTAGGAAAGTAAAAATGTTGAAAGGAGGAGTGCTTAGTATTTATACAAAACTTAAAAGGTAATAAGGCTTTTTGATTTCTCAAAAGTGCACCCTGAGCATACAAGAAATTTCTAGTACTTCAGGAATGTGGAAATGAAAGTAATGAGCGCGTCGCGTGGAAAGATTAAATACAGTGTATGGTATTTTCAGAGTCAACACAAAACCCACTGGGCATTTATGGCATCTGAAGACTGGTTTGATGAAATCCACTGAGCCAAGTCTCGCGCTGAAGCTGGAGCCGGACAGACATACTATTCACAGCACTCGGGGATTTGTGTAGAAACAGCTTACAGATTTTCTGACAACCTTGCCTTTCAACTCAGATGAATGAAGCACTATTGTTTGGTCATGAGGAACTTTCATAAAAAAGTTGTCACCAAAGCTGTTTCTCACTGGGTACGAGGAGTGTAGAAATGGCAGTCTTTAAATATTGCTTGAAAAATGAAAATACGTTAGACACCCGGATCAGTGCCAAATTAAGTTTAGCTTTGAATGAAAAAGTAAGAAAAGTAAGCAAATGCCAAGTGAACACTAATAACCTTTGGGCTTTGCTAGTAGACCCACTCTTGTCTCCCACATGGACACTGACAGAGATTACTGTGAAGGGAGGGGGTGTCTGGGGCACACAGACAGATGGACATTTTGTAGGTGGCCACTGCCTATAGCGTGGTTTGATATTATTACCTCACCTATGCTTTTTCTAGTACATTGCCTTGGTTCAGGGCTTGGTGATGGCTCGCCAAGATACACTTAGCTCTTCTAAAGCCATGGCCTTTCTTGGCTGGATCTAAAATGCCAAATATTGTGCTATCCGTGGACATGCTAAGACTTCGACAGGTTCTCAGGAATCCTCTATTTGTAGGTCAGTTTACATTGACTGTCTGGTAGACTATTGCTGAAAGAATCAACATAGGGCCCAAGGACGCTAAGGCTTTCAGAGCACCTGGCTCAACAATTCCTGGTCAAGGAGGAGGAGGATTTATTTTTTTATCTTCTTCAAGGGCAGATGACTTACCGGAAAGCGCAACTGCCCTGTGGTCAATAGACCTGGCTTTGAGTTCAAGTGGGAAGAGGGTGAGATTGGGATTTGGGATCTGGGTCTTGTATGGACAATGTTGGCACCCGTGAACACTTTCTCGCCTCTCAGAGCCTCCGTTTGCTTGAGAAATGAGCCTTCGAGGAACATTATTCTCACAGGACCGTTGGGAGGCTTCCATGGCGTCTGATGTTTTCGAAGGTGCTTTGTGTCTTATAAAGTACTGTACTGAGTCAGGCATTAGTCCTGCTAATTGTGGGACCCTGGACAATGTCTTAGCTTTCCTGAGCCTTAGTTTCCTTCTTTGTAAACTGGGAAGGGTAATGGCAGGCCTTATTCACTCCCTAAAGGTACTGTAAAGCTCAAAATGAAACGATGTGAGAAAAACTAGGCATATGGTAAAAGACCTTGTTATTTTAGCAATTTAAAACAATTAATTTCAACATATTCAAGTGAAATGCCTTGAGTGTTGCCCACTTTGGGATGACTTAATGATTTCTATTGCCTGTTGAATGTTGCCGTTGGTTTCTTTTGATCTACAGGTGGTTTCCAAAATTCTAATAATCTCTCAGGTGGTTTATGGCATAAATACAATTTGGTGGCTTGAGAAAATATTGTTCTCATGTTATCACGGGGTTGTTTTCAACTACTTCCCAGGACAACTGCCTCACGAATGCTGGCCCATCTTTGTACCCGTCTTTTCTCCTTTGGGTAGTTATGTCCCCCTGCTTCCTGATCTCTCTATTGTCTGCTTCAGCGACATACAAGTGGCACACATCGGGCTGGAGCCAACCCTCATCCCCTCATTGCTCTTCTGGAAGAGGTGATCTCTGCTAGAAGTTGGGCATTCATTGTACAGGACCTCTGCAGAGTGGGAGGGGAGACTGAGACACTATGGAAACCGACATGTTGAGGACTCGTAGATGGACAGATAGAACTTAAGAAATCGCATCAATCTGCCTCTTTTGAAGAAAATCCTCTTCTTGCTGAGCGGCAACATTGTACCCTTTGAGGCGTTTTACGAGTGCTTTCTGAGGCTTTTCAGTGCCACTGTGTGATAGACACTGTTCGCCTAAGAGCCAACGTGTCTTGAAAGTTTCTGTCATTGCCTTTATTCGGAGAGGGTTGGCTCAGAAAAAGCCCAAAGACAGGCACTGTTGGCGTTATCTTTGCAATTTCAAATAAAACATTCCTTGGTGAAAGGCAGTCTTGTTCCTATCCCAAGATCTATCAATATTGGCTCCCAAGCTGGTCTTCGCATTTCACAGAGCGGTTGTGCTTGTCTGTATCCCCGCAGAGCCCTCCCGAGCAGGTCCGTACCTAGTTGAACAGGGACAAAAGACGATATTTCTCTTCTAGGGGATTTTGACTTCCAGAGAATGACAGGAGGTTAAAGGGCCATATGAGTGGGTATGGCAGACTCAAGGACTGACCTATTTTCTGTGTGCAAAGCTCCCAAATGAAAAGCAGAAAATGGCCAATTTATTAGAAAATTGAGACTGTGAAGTGGCAGAAAGGACTAAGTCTTTCTGAAAAGTAAAATAACAACCAAAAAAAAAAAAAAAAAGGCAGATAGTGAAACTTGTTAGCAGCTACCCAAGAATTGAGAGGAAGGGATGGCACAGGCAGAGATCTCTGCGTGCGAGCGCACGCGCGTGTACGTGCACATGCGCGCTTCTAAATACTGCAGAAGCTTTCTTCTACTCCCGGCATTGTCTTTATTTCCTCCAGGTTTCCTTGTCTTGTGTATCGCTTCTGGTCTCTCTTTCCCTGTAGTGGTTTTCCTCACTTGTCTGGGATCCTTGGCCATCATCGATACTTAAGTGTGAGGCCCTGAAAAGCCACATGAAAGCTCCGTATGCGTGGGCAGGACTGCGAACTGGTATGGTCAACAGATGGGGACTTGGCTTTTTGTTGGGGGTATGCAATTTTTTTCCCCGTGGGTCCTTCCCTGAATCCAAGCAGTTTTCTCAGATAGGAACTCTCTATCTACTCTGTCTTCAGAGTTCCAATTAAGTTCTAGGAGCAAGAAGAGAAGAGGGCAGAAGCTTCTCCATTCAGCCTTTAGTATTTTCTTTGTTTTTAATTTTAACTTTATTTATTTTTTTAGAGAGGGAGAACGTGAGAGTTGGGGGCGTTGTGAGGGGCAGGCAGAGGAAGAGGGGGAGAGAGAATCTCAAGCAGACTCCACACTGAGTATGGGGTGAGGTCGGGTCTGTATCCCACGATGCTGAGATCACGACCCAAGTGGAAACCAAGAGTGGAATGCTCAGCTGACTGGGCCACCCAGGCAATCCTATTTTAATTTTTATTGCAGTATAATTGACATACAATATTATTTTAGTTTCGGGTGTAAAACATAGAAATGATCACCATGGTAAGCCCCATTAACATTCATCACCAGATGTAATTTTTACAGTATTGGTGACTCTGTTCCCCATGTCGTGCATTACATCCCCACGTCTTATTTATATTATAACTGGAAGATTGTGCCTCTTAATCCCCTTCACCTTCTTTGCCCCTCCCCCACCCCCTGCCCTCTGACAACCACCAGTTTGTTCTCCGCATCTATGATCCTGTGCAGTACTTTCTTTGTTTATTTTTTAAGATTTTATTTATTTATTTATTTGAGAGAGAGAGAGTGCATGAGCAGGGGGAGGGGCAGAGGGAGAAACAGACTCCCTGCTGGGCTGGGAGCCCGATGGGGGACTCGATCCCAGGACCCTGGGATCATGACCTGAGCCGAAGACAGATGCTTAACTGACTGAGCCACCCAGGTGCCCCGTGCTCCTTTAATTCTTTTCTTGGATGCAGCTCATCTTGCTCTCACCGTTGCCTAAGCCCCAGACTCTAGCACCTGGACTACTGGTCCTCTCCGAGTGAACCTCCTCTTCTGCCTGGCAGGGTAAGGGCTGGTGCCTGGCTACGTAGGTGGGGCAGGCACCTGGGACACAGGCCTCCTCATGTGGACCTATCAGCCCTCGTCTTTTCAGCCTTGCTTTGTGCCTGTCTTCAGGGGAACCTAGTATTATGAATTCCTGAGCTTTTTGGGGTCCTGGGGTATAAACAGGTTTGCCTCTTGTTTCCTTCCCCTGCAGGCACTTGGATTCGGCTTTCTTTGTTGCCTTTCCCATACAGTTTCCATGTTACAAAATGTTATTGACATTTCTCATCTGTTTAGTCTTCTCCTGTTTGTTGTTTGTTTGTATATTTTTAGCTCTTTAATTCTTTTGCTGTCATTTTATTAGGTTTTGGGAGGAAGTAGAGATAAACACCTGTGTTTATTTAATCAGGAGTCCGATAATGGAATTTTAACGATATACAGACACCGAGGCCCCATCCCTAAAGATTCTCATTAAGGGGTGTAGGGTGGGATCTGGGCATTCCTGTATTTTAGGGGCTCCCAGTAGGGTGATGAGGTGAGCTGACTTCATGGCCCTCTGAGCCCCAATGGGGTGTGGCTTTGACCACATTCCTCATGCATAGTTGACTTCTATCCTTCTCACTAGAAGCACAGCAATGGGGAGCAGCTACATGTGAAAAGCGTTTATTAGGTGCTTTCTATGTCCCTGGAATTGTGTTAAAGATCCTTTTGGTTGCAGATGATTGAATTAAACAGCTTTGGCAGTGAATTTTTGGCCAATACAAATAATGATGGAAAAAGCAGGTAGTTAAACACCAGATGGGCTTCCCCAATCTTGCACCAATTCTTTTCTCTGTGTGCTGGCTTCATTCTTCGTGAGGCTAGAACCATCTCCACGGTCAGATTTGATCTTCTGTCTACAGATTCAAGACGAGAGAGGAAGGGTCTTTCCCTCACCCCCACTATTCTCATCCTAGCTCAAGTACGAACAATGCTGGGGACGGCCTTGGGGTGACTAGCCTGGGCCAGGTTTTACCTCCTAATCCATCGTGATAGTGAAGTCAGGTATTAACGCCCTTGGCTATTCAAGGCTGGGCGTGCATGTGCACGATCTGTGCAAAACCACAGAATGCATCCATCTGTGCAAAACCACAAACATGCTTTTTTCCTTAGCATTCTGAAATATTCCAAAGTTATGTCCCCGCCTATGCATCATTCCTATTCATTAGCTCTAGAAGTAGCTTTTTTTTTTTTTAAGATTTATTTATTTTAGTGAGGAGAGAAAGTGAGCAGGAGCGGGAGGAGGGGCAGAAAGGGGAGGGAGACAAACAGACTCCCTGCTGAGCTGGCAGCCCAATGAGGGTCTCGATCTCAGGATCCTGAGATCATGACCTGAGCCGAACTCAAAGAGTCAGATGTTCAACCGACTGAGCCTCCCAGGTGCCCTAGATGTAGCTTCTTATGATTCTGAAACTTACAGGCAATATGAACAGTTAATCTTTCTCAACTTACCCAAGCCCCTAGAGCTCTGGTCTCAGTGGGCCGAGTCCCCAGACCTGGCAGGCACTCGTGTAGCAAACAGCTTGACTGACTCTTACAGAAGATCTCTATCAGCGTCCGGGGATCCTGACTGCCTTGCATTTGCTGCTCTGGTTATCTGTTGCTGCACAGCAAACCACAGTTTCCGACGGTGACAACAGTAACAATCATTTATTCTGCTCACGGTTCTGGAGGTTGCCTGGGTTCAGCTGGGTAATTCTCAGTCATGGTCTAAGACAGCAGCTGGGGCTGGGGGCCTCTCAAAGCCTTCTTCATCCCACAAAGGTTGCCTGGCTGGGAAGCCTCCGATGGCTGGCCTCCTCAGGCAACTCTCTCTCCTCGAGGTGTGTCCATCTGGCAGCCTCAGGGCTCTGGACTCCGTACATGGCAGTTGGAGGCTCCCAGGATGACTGTCCCAAGATAAACTGGCAGAAGCTCCATGGCTGTTTCTATCCCAACCTCAGAAATCATAGTGTCCTCTCTGCTGCACTGTTCATTGAGGCCGTCACCAAGGCCTGCCCAGTTTCAAGGGGGAGGGGACAGATTTTGCAAACATATGTCAAAACCACTCTCCTGACCTTCACTCAGCCTGTGCCCCTTTTTAGGGTCTGTCACTTTATACATCCCACTTCTGGTTTTTATAGGATTCTTTAGTTGCCTTGACACGATTTGAATTAGCACAGAGCTAAACCACAGAGGGGCAGGGGGCTGGAGCCAGGGACTTCAACATCTGTACTCCCCGTTCCTTTTGAAGAGTCCGGGTGACTTGCTTAAGGACACATGCCCTCTCTGGACCAATGACTGTAGTTGTTGCCTCTCCATCCGTTACTGCGGTCCAGGTCGTGTTAAAGGTGGCAACTCCCACGTGGCCAAGAGAGTGAAGGCGTCAGGAAAGACAGTTCCCTGAAGGAGAAGGGGTGCTTCTCCCAGGGGAGGTGGGGCTGATGGGCTGCCGGGGCCGTTAAATTCTGCTCAGTTTTTACAGAGAGTATCTCACTGAATTCCAGCAACTGCCCTGACGTAGGTACCAATGTTATTCCCTTTTAACACATGAAAACACTGAGTCTTAGAGATTTTCAATATCACGTCCAAGGTCCCCCAGCCAAGCCGGGCAGAGTGAGAGTGAGTTGCTGAGCCATTCTGTCCGAATGCAAGTCCCTAATCTAAACACCTCTCTTTCCCCAGGCCCCAGCCACACTCTCCAGCACAGCCGATGGAGGTGAGAGACCAGAGCAGATAAGGGGGGAAGAAAGGGGTGTCCCCAGGAGGACGGGTCTCTGACCTCCAGCCCCCACATCTCATTTTTCTTTCCTACCCACCCGGCCAGCCTCTACTTCAGCTGCCGCCATGGCCGCCACTCCTCCAAGTGGCTAAGCAGTGGCCCGATCGCCCTTAGGTACGTTGGTCCAGCAGCCGGCACCCTCTCCTCCCTTTGTTCAGCTGAAGTGAGGATGGACTGTCCCCAAAAGAATCTTATGAGGAAAGGCATAGAATATGAATATGAAGCAAACAACACAGAAATACAAGAGTTGAGGAGCTGCATGGGATCACAGAGCGTTGACTCCTTATCTTGGTTTCAGTAAAGGTCTGCCCCCCACCAGGACGGCTGCTACTGCTTGCTAGGCCCCCAGACCTTTTGTTTCATGCCCAGCCTGCGGCTGAAAGCACTTCCCACAGGTGCTTTCACCAGCTCGCTCTTTGGTTTCCCATTCACTGGCCACAAAAGGCTGAGGCTCCCCAGGCCACGTGATCCCCCGGGAGGGCATCCTTGATGAAGCCCCCTGTCACCCGAAGAAGAGTGACAGGCCCCTTACTTTCCACCATCCAAGATAATGCAGGATCGCTTCAGAAGTTCCTGAGAAGTTTCCATTGAGGTCGTCTGCAGGGCCATGGTCATGGACATGACCACAGCCCAATAGTGGTCAAGGCTTTTTGCCTGAACGTGTGTGTGTGTGTGTGTGAGTGGGGGGCAGAATTCTGATCGTTATAACTTCTCAATTTCAAAATGCCTCACACGTATGTAATGACAACCCACATATAGTCAGCGAAGGGGGGAGACAACAAGTGATTTCTCTCTCTGGACCTCTGTAGACCCCCCTTATTACACGAGACCCTGCTGTTTGTGCAAGAGAGAAACAGAAGGACCTGAGACCGGTATTGTTTCCAAGTTGAGGGCTCCAGGGCTGGGGAGGGAACAGTTGTTTTTTTTAACAGCTGAGAGCAAGAGAAAAGAAAATTACAACAGTTTGACAGCATAATTTTAATAAGTTTTGTTTTTTCCTGGCACCGAGATTCATCAAATCGTGGCTTGAAGCAATAGAGAGATAAGGGGGGAGAAAGTGTTGAGATAAGCAGCCACTGCGGTGGCCGCCTGCAATGTTATTGGGTTGTGAGGGCTGTTCACACTGTTGCTATTCCCAAATGCTTTACCGACTCAAATTAAAAAATGATTATTTAATGTATTCACTAGATCTGTCTACTCCCGAGAGAGTGCCTGTTATGGCCTTCCAATGGGCGGGGGTGGGCCGCGTTGGATTCCTATCTCTGCAAGCCCATCCTCTCCCAGCCCTCTCTCCTCCCCACTTCTGCTCCCCGCTGTGGTGGGGGGCGTGCTCTGCCACCTCTTAGCCTGCGGCTGAAGCCATGGGAAGCTCAGTTTTTCTGGGGTGCTTCAGAAGAGGAGGGGGGGCTGCCAGCGGAGAGGGCTGGCAGCTGTGGGGGTCTCCGCAGTAGCGTTGGACGTTCTGGAAATCCTAATGCATTCAGTTATTGGGCATCTATATGTAGGCTGGCTGTATGCCGGGTGCTGGGGGTGCCGGGAAGAAACAGGCAGCATCACTCACTGTCCTCGAAAACTTACATATACTCTGTCCCTGTCCTGAGCCCTGGGCCTGCTCCCAAGGGGCGCTGTGCAGCAGGCTTGTCTCTGAGTGCAATGCAGCCCAGCTGGACCCCTGGACAGCTCGTGAATGCAGTGATAGTTCAGCTACCTACGGGGCTGTTCTGCTTTGGGAGGTGTTGGGGGTATAGGAGCCTGGTGTGATCCCTGGCATTGTTCTGAGTCGGTGGCTGGCCCTGGAAATGCCTGGCCCTGTGATATTCCCTGCTGCACCCCCCTGTAAGCCCGGGGGCTCTGACTGTCCAACAACCTGTTTTCGATGGGGATAAAATCTGTCTCACTTCTTAACATCGATGACAGATGGTCCACAATCTTGACTACCCTAAGTTACACCAAATAAGAACGATACACACTTTTGTGAAAGATTTCATACTTACAGTTGTCAAATCCTGTCAGTTTCTACCTCTGCCTTATGCCTTCCGTCCATCAATCCCCTACTTCCCGTTCCCACTGTCCTAATTCAATCCTTCATTATCTGCTGCCTAAGCTGATTTCCTCGCCTTTCTTGCCTGCATTCTCTCTGCCTTTGAAATCACCCCACATAATGCCACCGGATTAATCTTCTTAAAGTGTAGCTCAGATCGGGTCATTCTTTGGCTCAGAAGTATTTTGTGACTTCTTCCGGTTGTTTATCAAATTAAGAGAATGCTGTTTTGGCTTCGCACAAGGCAGGCTCCAACCCGGTGTGGCCATAGCTTCCCTACCTGCATCGGCTCACCCTGCACTGGGTGGCTGTTCTGCTTTCGCGTCTAGCCCTCTGGCTGGAATGCTCCTTTTTGGGATGTTGGCGGCTGGATCTCTCGCTATCCTTCAGTACCCAGTGAAGATAGCTCCTCTTTCACAAAGCCTTTCCCCTGTCTCCAGATGGGGTGTGACTGCTCCAATCCTGAACCATCGTGGCAAGGGTTTTGTCCTTCTCTTACTTTTGTCCTTCTCTTACTTCTCTGATAGTCGTCAAAATTAGTGGTGAGTGCCCTCTTGGGATAGCAAACTCATGGGGGCAGTGACTTCTACCAGGGACTCAAAAGGTCTGTTGATTGTGGCGAATGGACTGGTATCCGTCCGTGCATTCCTGGCACGCAGTGCCTGGCAGCAGCTTTAGTGTTTTCTGGAAAAATAGAACCGAGGCCCCTTAGATGTTCCACCAATGGGATTATAAGGGATTAGAAATTATATATTTGTATGCATGTTCATTATTATATGTGTGAACAGAAATGCAGCGCAATCCAGCTTAGACAAAAAAGGGGTTTACTGGAAGGACACGGGTTTGCAGAACTGAGGAGGAAGACGAACTACCCAGGGTGGTTCCAAGGACCTCAGGGACAGGGATCCGCAGCTCTGTGGGTTGTGTACACCGTATTTGCATGTCATTTTGCTTCTCTCTGGGAGTTAACTTTAAGGAAAGGTGGGAGGATGAGGGGGAGAAGGATGAAGGGCCGGACTCATCTGGGTCACGTATGATCACAGAAGATGATTAAGTTGATGACAGGGCTCTGTCCTATTACTTTTGACCCAAGCTGTAAGATTTATAGGACAATCCCTAATTGTGTCCTCTGCTTCCTGCAGAGGAAGCAGACCCACAGGGAGAGCCTGCCCCTTTCTTTTCCACTTGAGGGGGGGAGAGTAGGAGCTTTAGAAGGAGCAAGGAGCAGACAGGTGAGGGATGGGGCTGGAGGTGCTGCTGTGGTGGCAGTGGAAGTAGGGAGTGGGGCGGGCCAAGGACCAAGCTGAAGAATTCCTGATGAGTTCTGGCTCTAGGCACAGAGCACTGGAAACTAAGCCTTTTAATTAACAGGAGTTGATAAAAATGTCCTGGCTGCTGGGGCAATTAGATGACTTGAAAGGGCTTAAAAGAATAACTAAAGAAGCAGGTAATGAGAGATACATGCATCTGTGAGGCCATGACTGATGATATGGAACATCTGCCTACAGAGGTAACCTGAATATTTAACGTTGTGAATCTATAAATATTTAACTACATTCAAATATTTAGCTACTGCAATTGCCTCTCTTAAAAAATGAGATTTTTTTTTTTCCCGAATACAGGGCCATTTTTTCTCAAAGCACAATGTCATCTAAGCAATTCATTTAAAAAATTGTTTTTGACAATTTCCCATTGATTACAGAATACAGCCCGTCGTGTGTTGGGATCCCTTCTGATACACGGATTGGACGGAGTGTAATGGGAGCTCTGATCTGGCTATCTTTCATCACACACAGGAGGTTAGGACACCTCTCCCAGTTTCTTGACATTTACTGAGCCCATCCTTTTCTTGCTCTCCCCATAAGAATCTTACGAGACTCCCCTCTGGGCAAAATCATGCCCCAATATAGAAAATCTATGCACTTAGGGAATGGTCAACAATCACAACAAAATAATAGCTAAAAATGGGGGATGGGTGTTTGTTAAAGGAAAGGTGGGGAAGGAAAATCTCCAGGACATTTGGCCACAGACATGTTCTCAGGAATATTAATTCTAGAAGAGACTTTGCATGGAAATGGAGCTAGTGGAACTTAATTCCCTCTGAACCACCTGTGCCCACATAACCTTTGGAAAGCCTGTGTATACCCCAGGGCTCAGGTTCTCTCGTTAAAAGGTTGCTGCTCTCCACATATGCTTTGTCTCTCAAAGTCTGTGCTTCTGAGGTCATTCCCTTCTCTCTCAACACCTTCTCTCCCTTCAGATTTAAGGGGAGACCCTTTATACAACCTCCAAGCCAAAGGAATGTAAGCTTCCATCTGTCTCTGTTAATGCTCTCATTATTGTCTACTGTATTATTTTCTACTGTCTATTGTATTAGTCAGGAGTCTCCAGAGAAACAACACCAGTATGGTGGAGATATATATACAGACAGAGAGCTATAAAAGGATATCTATTGTAAGAATAGGCTCATGAAATTGTGGAGGCTGAGAAGTCCCCACAATCTGCCCTCTGGGAGCTGGAGAACCAGGAAAGCTGATGGTATAAGTCCAAATCCAAGAATCCCGGTCTGAGTCCAAAGGTCTGATGAACCAGAAGTGCCAATGTCCGGTGGCCAAAGGCAGGAGAAGATGGATGTCTCAGCTCAAGCAGAGAGAGCAAAATCACCTTTCTTCCATCTTTTCATTCTGTTCAAGCTCTGGGATTGGATGGTACCGACCTGCGTTGGAGAAGGTGGTCTCTTTACTCAGTGTACTAATTCAAATGCTCATCTCTTCTGGAGACACCCTTACAGATACACCCAGAAACAGCTATCTGTTTGTCAGCTATCTGGATATCCTTTAGCCCAGTCAAGCTGACACATAAAATTAACCATCATGGAATACAGCCCATCGCTTCTGTTCCTATCACTGTCTCCATGATTTCCAAACAGCGCTTGTCCACCTTAAACACTTCCTACTTTATTGCTTGATCAATGACATCGCATATGGACTTTGGCTCTGTCTACCACCTTAGAGAGGCTCAGGGAATTAATAAGGCCCCTTGACGACGAAGGAGACACGCGCATACCAGCGTATTCGTACTTCTGATGACATCAGCAGTAATAAGATTACCACCTAATCGCTATTGAGTTGCAGCTGGGTGCAAGGTTCCTCACATAGTTCCTCACATTGCTCATCTGGAATCTTGCAACAAGCCTGAAGGTAGACTGTGTTACCTTCCTTTTACATCTGAGGCCATTGGTTGCCGAAGCCCATGCTCTTCCCTTCTGCACACAGTGAGAGGTGTCAGATCACTGTCGCTGGAGAGGAGAGGGGCTGAAGATGACCTGTCACAGAAGAATAATCATTCCATGAACTGACAGTCCTGGAGCTCTTGTATGTGCCAGGCCCTCTTCTGATGGCTTTGTAGGGACCACCTCATGTTATCCTCATGGCAACACGACAGGGTGTAAGGCTATTATTATCTTCACTTATCAGTTGAGGCACAGGGAAGGTAGAGGGCTGGCCTGGTGCCCCACTGGGAGTGAGTATCGGAGCTGGATTCACGCCCTGGCCACCTGGGTCCGGATGGGCAGCCAAGGGCCAGTGCTCAGGTGGCTCAGGATTGGTTGAAGGGATGGGGAATTCCCCTCCCCCTGACTTGCCCTTAAGTAGAGAAACCCTACTTCACACAGGGCCATAGCCACAGCCATTGTCCTCAGCACAATCACAGCTCAGTCACCTACAGCAATGAAGGGTGTGAGTTTGAGAAAAAAATCACAGGAATGGAAACTGAGAAGTAATGAGGCGCTGTGGCTGCCTGGTCCTTCCAAACACCATCATCCCCCAAACTACATTTTGGCCTCATCTGCCGCTGCCCTAAATTGTAGGTTACAGGAATCACCATGCTGTTTACTCCTACAGCTCTGCATCCTTTCTCATGCACTGACTTCAGTCTGAAAACCAGAGTCCCCTTTCCCTCCTGATCCCCAAGGCCAATTTAAAATTCATTTCCCAGGGGCGCATGGGTGGCACAGCGGTTAAGCATCTGCCTACGGCTCAGGGCGTGATCTCAGCGTTATGGGATCGGGCCCCACATCAGGCTCCTCATCTATGAGCCTGCTTCTTCCTCTCCCACTCCCCCTGCTTGTGTTCCCTCTCTCGCTGGCTGTCTCTATCTCTGTCGAATAAATAAATAAAACCTTTAAAAAAAAATAAAATAAAATTCATTTCCTCTAATCTGACAATGTTCGTAAGATGGAAAAGGTTTGTAGCTTTTGATTTAATGATTCCACTTTTAGGGTTTTAAGCTAGAAAACACTGATATTAAGGATTCAAAGATCTAAGTTCACAGATGGTCACTGCAACCGTGTTCGAAATGTCAAAAAGTGGAAGCAACCTGATTGTCCACTCACGAGGGAGAGTGAAATAAATTATAGCGCCTCCCAACAGACTCCCGTGCTGCAGTTTGAAAAGAATGAGATGGATACAGCACAGAAAGATGTTCAAGATACATAGTTAAGTGGGAAAAAAACCAGACTGTAAAGCAATATGGGTTGTATGAACAAATTTTCTTAAAAAATAAATAGAAATAAAAGCATACATATAGGGAAAGTCTAGAAATACACTAAACTATTGATGATGTAAATTATCTTTGGAGGGTAGGACTATGAGGGAGTTTTTCATTTTTCTGATACTTGCAAAATATTTAATTTAATTTCTTTTTTTTTCACGATTTTATTTATTTATTTGAGACAGAGAGAGAGGGAGAGAGCACGAGCCTGGGGAGAGGGACAGAGACAGGGGAGAAGCAGACTCCCTACTGAGCACGGAGCTCAATGTGGGGCTCAACCCCAGAACCCCAGGATCATGATCTGAGCTCAAGTCAGACGCTTAACCAACTGAGGATCCCCTATTTTATTTTATTTTTTATAAAAGGCTGGAACTTGACTTCCTTGGGGCATCTCTCTGCTTACCCCCAACAGCCCCTTAACACATTGCTTGTACCTTTTTAAGTCCTTGTTCTGAACCCTAAACCTCTTGAACCCAGGGTTTGTGTCATTCATTTCTGTATGAGGTTGAATCATAGTCAAATGCCAGCATCTGACCCTATTCTGCCTGCAGAACCGGCAGATCCACTGCGTTGGGTCTGCTTTGGCCTCAGCGTGGTGCTTGGCTCATGGCTGGACTGACGTGAATGGATTTCATGTTGGCATTTGGTATTTAGAAATAGGCTGATTTTCTGTTTCACACGAACACATATTCATAGTTATAAATTATATTTATATATTTTTTCACATGTATTTCTACACATATTTATTCACACTGTTGATACCATTTGCTAATAATCAATTATTAATTATTAATGGTATTAATACTCATATTTTGTAAATGCAGTTCAGGTATGTGTATAATCGCACAACTATTGATTTGTTTGCGCAGGGGAAAAGATCAAAAGTGGAACTTCAAGATGAATCCTGGAAGCAGGAAAGCCTCTGAATGGGGAAAAAATAGGCAATCCTCTAATTCTTTCTGGTTCTTGATTTCTTTTTAAGACGTGTCAGCGAAAGAGAGTGAAGAGACTTGAACCAAGGCCAAGGCAATTTTTTCCACCCAAGGCAAGCCTTCAAACTGCCTGGCTAGGAGAGAGAACGCTGACAGCAGTACTGGGGTGGGGGGACTGCTCGTCAGAGTGCTTCTTTAAAGACAATCCATCTGTCGGGAGGGGTTGGCTGAGTTTCTTGGTTAAAGAGTTGTTCTTCTTTCTTTTCTTCATTACGAACTGTCATGATATTATACCTGAGTGATTAATCTCTGACCTCAAACTTTCCATAGGTTCAGACAGATTTCTCCTTTTGAACACAAGAAAATATTTTAATTTTAAAAAATATTTTATTTACTTAGAGAGAGAGAGCACATGAGTAGGGGGAGGAGCAGAAAGGAGAGGGAGAAACAGACTCCCGGCTGAGCAAGGAGCCCAATGCGATTCCGGGCTTGATCCCAGGACCCTGAGATCATGACCTGAGCCAAAGGCAGACGCTTAACTGACTGAGCCACCCAGATGCCCAAGAAAATATTTTAGGTGGTCAGTTTATTATTGGAAAAAATAAAATCAAATGTGCAAACTTGGGAACCTAGACTAGAATTCTGTGTTTCAAAGGCATGGGTGTGTTTAAAGATGAGATTGCCAGCTCTCCATCACTTTAGGGAAGAAAGCCTAAGAAACAGATTCCTATGGATCTGACGGATGACAGTCTCTGGGATTTCCACCTGCCAGGCCTGGACAGAGTCTGTCTCTCCAGGACAGAGTCTGTCTCTCCACCGGCCCTGGCAGGAGGCCAGCCTTGCCTAGCCTGTGAGAGTAAGGTCAAGGCTCAGAAATAGAATGGCCATTCAGCTCTGAAGAGGCACCCTAAGTAATTTTTAAGTAACTTAAAATCAGAGCACATTAGAACATTAGAACCAGAAGGGATTGTTTCCCAAAGTTCTGCCGGATATTTTTAGGCGTTCAGAAATAAGGGAGGAGGCGTTCCATGGCCACAGAAGATTGAGAAATGTTGGATGTAGCAGATGCTGTTGGTGTCCCGCTTCAGCACAAGACTCCACAACTCTTGTCTGTATGTCTAAGGCCCTTCCTGAAACCATGGAAGGCCGATCTGCCCTCACATAATGGGCCACGGGTGCCAGGAACTTGACACCCACCCGAAGCAGCCCTTAATCTCTGACTAGTGAGCGTCAGCATACAAACCTCCCAGCAGCCTGGCCCCTCAGGTGGGATAACTGAGGCGTGTGCTCAAACTGGCTCCTGCAATTTCCCATGGGACTGCATTCCAGCTGCCCCTGCGGGGAGCCATCTTAATGCATTCTTCAAGGCTGCCTTCCTGTCTCTGTCTTGCTTCCCAATTTCCTTGCTGTGTTTCCCTTCATTTCCCAAATCAATTACTTGCACTCAAATCCTGTCTCAGCTTCTGCTTCAAGAGCCCAAAGTAAGATAACTGGGTAAAGACAAAAAAAATGAACAAATTTCTTTACTATAGAACTTTCCAGAGCCTTTACTATGCTGATGCGCTTTGTGACTACTTAAGAGGGACATCCTGTCTGCAGCAGTTCCCAAATAATCGCCTACAAAACCGTATCCCCTGCCCCCACAGATCTCTCTTGAGACTAGTATTGCAAGTAAAATATTTGGGGAGTCAATTTCTTTATTTTACTGGTGAAAATGTTGTCAGTCTCCGCATTTTACTGACAAGAGGTCTAATCCTAGGAAAGTTAAGTATTCATCTACAGCGTCACAGCCACGAGTGGCAGAATTATGCTTAGAATCTAGGTTTCTTCTTCTCTTTTCTCCATACCATTTTGCATCTGTACCTCATTCCAGATCAGCCCGGTGTCAGAATTCTAAGGTCACGGAACATGGAATGGGGAGTTCAATTTCAGGGGTCCCATCTGGTCTCCATCACCAACCAGCTGTGCCCCTCTGCTGGTTCTCTCACAGTAATCCTTTGTCTTACCTTCTTCATCTAGGAAACCAGATGGTGAAATTAAGCTGACTTTAAAAAACTGTCGAGGTACAATACATCCAGCATGAACTACCATTTTAACTACTTCTAGCTGTACAGTTCAGTGGTGTCAAGTATGTTCACGGTGTTGTGCGACCATCATCGTCATCCAACTCCAGAACTTTCCATCTTCCCACACTAAAACTCCACACTCATAAAGCACAAACTCCCCGTTCCACCACTCCTCTAGTCCCTGGCAACCACCATCTTATTTTCTGATTCTGTGAAGTTGACTATTCCAGTACTTCATTTGAGTAGAATTAGCAGTATGTCTTTTTTGCGACTGGCTTATTTCACTTAGCATAATGTCCTCAATGTTCATCCATGTTGTAACAAATTGCAGAATTCCCTTCCTTTATAAGGCCGAATAATATTTCATCGTATGTACATACCACGTTTTGCTTGTCCATTCATTTGTCAATGGACAGTTGAGTTTGCGTCCATGTTTTAGCCACTGTGAATAATGCCACTATGAACATGGGTCTACAAAGAGCTCTTTGAGACCCTGCTTTCAATTCTTTTGGGTCTATACCCATAAGTGGAATTACTGGATCATACGGTAATTCTATAATTTTCTCTAAATTTTTTAAAGTCTGACTCCCAAGAGGGGAAAAAGAGAAAAATAAAGGGGGGGAGAAGGATGTCAACACTTGAAATCCCTGGGAAGTCACTTTAGTTGGAAGGGGAGGGGCTTGGAGCAAGGAGGGCAGGAGAACCTGCAATAGCTGCCTGCCTCTTTGTCCTCCCCTCTGGTCAGAAGCAGCAATCAGCAATCAGAGCACAGGCCGTTGATGTTTGAAGGACAGGGTTCTTTTCACCTACCCTGACTCCAGCAAGCTGTGTGTAGGTTGCTCCAGGAACACACGCAAAGCTTTTTGCTGCATTCCTGGGGTGAGGAATGGGTAGCTGCTACTGCTCTAAGAGCTGAAATTGACTGAAATTCATCCATTTGTTATCTAAGTCTGAAGTTACAAACCTTCAATAGACTCCAGAGTTTCCAAAATAGTTGTATCAGATAGATTCTGCCAGTGCAATTGTTGTCTACTTGGGGAGACCAGTTACTGGTCCTTCCTACCCGGCCATCTTCCCAGAATCCTCTCTTTATGTTTAATTTTTTGAGGAACTGCCATACTCTGTTTTCCAGAGAGGCTGTATCATTTTACATTCCCAACAGCAAGGCACAGTAATTTCTCCACATTCTTGTCAACATTTGATATTTACTTCTTTTTTATAATATCCATCCTAATAGATGTGAAGTGGTATCTCACTGTGGTTTTAATTGCATTTCCTTAATGATTAGTGATGTTGAACATCTTTTCATAGGCTTATTTGCCATCTATATATCTTCTTTGGAGAAATGTCTATTCATGTTTTGCCCATTTTAAAATTGTGTTGTTTTTTTTATTGTTGTTGAGTTGTAGGAATTCTTTATATGATCTGGATATTAATTCCTGTTATCTTTTTAAGTTATCCTTTCTGTTTTAACACTTATGCATCTTTTTTTTGCATCTTTTAAAAAAGTTCTTTTGATTTAAATAATCGCTACTCCCAATGTGGGGCTCAAATTCATGACCTTGAGATCAAGTCACACGGTCCTCTGACTGCACCCCAACATTTATACATCTTAAAATGACATCAAAGCCATACCAGTCATTAACTCAAATGAACCCTATGCTCTGTCATAGAAGCTTAGAAACTGGCTACTCGAAGTGTGGTCCCCAGATTGGCAGTATCGGCATCATCTGGGAGCTTGATAGAAGTACAGAATCTTAGACCTCACTCCAGAGCTCCTGTGTGAGAATCTGCATTTGTACAAGGTCCCCAGGTGATTCACGAAGCCTGAGCAACACTGCTCCAGAACGCAGTGTGGCTGTGTAAGATGTAAGATAAATTAGGCATTTGCTTTTTTCAATTTTTGATTCTAGAATGATCCCATCCTGGCATTCTTGCCCTTTCTGCTATTAAGCTGTGCATTTCTGATGGCAATGTCACAAGTGTATGGCCCTTCTTAACCCTGACATGCTGAGATGGATGTTTTTCTCCAGCGCTGAATCAGATCAGTCCATATGTCTACATCTTTTTCTATCTACTTATCTTTTTTTTCCTTCTCCCTGCTCCAAAAATAAATGTAGCCAGTGGCTGTACCTTCTGTTTCTTTCCAGAAAAAAAAAAAAAGAAAAGAAACAGATTCCCACGCTGGTTTTCAGTGGCCCATCTGACACTGTTTTATTTCTTAGCTGCTCTGTGTAAATTGCTTGTAGGCAATTTCTCTTCTTAACCTCCAACTGGGGCTTTGTACAGCCGAGGTGGTTATTATCGCAGCAAGTTAGTGACATCAATCCATCCTTTCCGCTGTGGGTTCGTATACCTTTAATGAGAACACTCCCTGAGTGTCCACTTCTGAGCTGCTGGGGCAGGTGCAGTAGCCAAGGGTGAGACCTCTGCACAAGGAACATTTGAGTCAATGAGACTCTTCCCTGACACCTGTACCCTACACACTTCATTTGATCATTAGCCTTGAAAAATGCCTTTGGCTCACATAGATTTCTGAGAAGGACAATAAGGAACGCAATACCTATGTTAATAGACATATTCACCTTGAACATAGGCTGGCTGCTTACTATTATGGTGTTCCCTCATGGTGAATCTTGCTTTTAATGGCTTATTGAACTCCCACTTACTCAGTCTAAGTTGTCTTTTAGTGATGTGAGTATTATCTTTGTTTATACTTATTTCTATCACATAGAGTACACAGGTGGAAGGAACCTGAAACTAAAACACATAGATTCTCACCACGTCTCAGTAGGAGTAAACCTGGAAGGAAGGAGGTGGGAGTCATGCATCTTTATGTAAACAGATGCTCACGATTAGTCAAAACCCTCCGTGCATTCTCCTGTGATACCTCTCACCAAGTGACTGCAGGGAGGGGCTTCTTGGGAGAAGGACGGTGTATGTAGTGGCTGTTGTGTTTGGTCAACATCCATTCCCTTCCCTCTGATTAGCCTCAGTGCCTTGCAGTTACTCCCCACCTCTTCCCCACCCCACCCCCAGGCTAATGATTGGTTCTAGAACGGCAGGTGATGAAGTAAGGCATGTAGTGATGTCTAGGGGTGGGGTAGAGGTGGGAGAATTCTGAGAGGCTTCTTGTTCTATGAAAACAAAGTGGTTCCTCTCTTTTTTGTTTGAATCTGTCGTGTCTGGAGACAATGTCTGGAGCCCTGCCGCCATATTGCCGAGGATGAAGCCAGTCCTGGGAACAAGCAACGCAGAACATTGGAAGGACCTGGGACCTCGATGGCGTTGCTGGGCTGCTAGATCGACAAACCCTGAGACCCTGACCTGTGGTCCGTCAGTTTTGTGACAGAAAATTTCCATATTGTCTAAGTCAGTTTCAGCCAGGATTTTTGTTTCTTGTAGCCAAAAGCATTCTAACAGATACAGAGAGAAAATATGGACAGTTTCCCAATATTTCAGTGTTTTGGGTTTATTTAGTTTGCAGTGTTGTAAGTTCATGGGATAAAACAGATCCATATTCCAAAGTGTGCAAACACATTCCAATGTGAACTATAAATTAGATGTAACTTTTAATCTTTACTCACATTTTAAAGTACCTACCTACCCCATGACTTTCCTCCACTAACACAGAAAACTGCAAGCTAGCTATTTTATTTCCACTGAGTGATGCAGCTTTGGGTGTAGAGGGGTGATTGTGGCCAGCATCTCTTGTCTAAGTCTGTTCCCTGTGAACTTGGCTGTGGGCCCATCCAGGCGTGGCTCTCACAAGACTTAAGGATCACAATAATCACAACGTGTGTTTCAACTCCATTAATTTGGGGGTAAGATAATGTTGATTTCTAAAAGGAAATTTAAAATTACATTTGAATTTTAAATTACATCTAAACTAACATTTAAAATTAAATGTTAATTATTTTCTGAGTAGTTGGGTCACGTATACGTTACATGATTCAAAGGCACAGAAGGGTAAACAGTGAAAGGAAATCTTCCCCTTACCTGTGGCTTCAGCTGCCTTGTTCTCCTTCCTAGTTGCAATCACGGTTACAGATTATGAAAGAAAACTTATCTCTCTAATCCACTCAGGCTGGGTTCAACCCAGGGCATGAGCCTGCTGGTACAGGAGATTCTCGAAAGTCGGACAGAGCCCTAGATCTAGACTTGCTGAGATTGTACTCTGGTCTTGACCTTGAGAGAACAGCTGAGCCCCTCACCTTGATTAGGCCATCCAGCCTTCTTTTCTAAAATGGGGGTTAATAATGCCTGCTCTCTTCTTTCCGTGTGCTTAGTTAAACTTCAGATGAGATATGATGATAAACGTTCTCTGGAAAGATGAAAACACAACAGCGGCTGAATGCAGACAAATGAAAGTAGTTTACTGCATTGGGATCCAAAAATGAGATAAAGATTTTCTTGCACCTATTTAGAATTCCGTTTAATGCTTCAATAATTCTTGCATGACTGAAATATAAAAGGAAACATCAAGCATATGGAACCTGTTGTCAGAGGGTTCTAACTAGTTGGCTTTACTATTTGGGGTTCTAACTAGTTGGCTTTACTATTTTTGACCCCTTCTGAGGTACAGGAAACGTTAAGACTTGGGCAGGGTTTTTTATGTGTTTGTTTTTGTTTTTTCCATTCTAGGCGTTAAGTACTTCTGTTGGCTCCTCAGTGCAGGGGTAAAAGACCGAAAAGCAGGACCTGGTTTATACAATGTCTGGGGAGGCCATGGCCTGGTGGTGGTGGGTCAACCCCATGAGGAAGGGGAGCTCCTGCGGTGGGTTTGCTGATCCTAGGACTTGGGGCTTTTCTGCCAGGTGTGTATATAGTACAGGGATGTGTGCCTGGCGGGGGCGGGGGACAGTGAACAAGTAGCCCTGCGGACAAGGTGGTGGCATCTGGATTCCTCCTGTTGGCCCAGAATTCTCATAGAATGAGTGCGCCATCATTGGAGAGGCATGACAAACCCAGCCTCTGTTTAAACTGGAGGTTTTCAGCAATATGCTGAGCTGCAGGCAGGACTGAGCGAGGCCGAGTGGGAAAGCACCCACAGCTGCCAGGGCGTACTCTGGTCCGATCAATGAGGGTTGACGGGTCGGGAAAAAGGCAGCATTGTGAGGGTCCAACCGCAGGCTGCTGCAGGAAGCCCACAACGGGCACGCGGAGCCTGTCCCAAAGGTGTCGTATTTATTCTGGCAGCCTCCCTGGTAAATCCGCGCTGAGCCCCAGCTGGGACACTGTCAGCTATGAAAGGGCGCTTCACCTTCTGCACGGGGCTTTTCATCGGCCTCCGGGCATTTGCGGTTCATCTGTTTAGATTTTGAGCCCGGCTCAAAAGACACTGTCCCTTTGTGCAAGGCTGCTGTGGTGGAGAGACACTCTGATTCTTTTTAATTCGATTTCATCCCCCCCCCTCCCCTTGGAAACCAAGCCTCTCTGAATTAGGAGTCAAGCTACTGCCCTAGGATTGGGCCAAGATTTTTGCGGTCGCCATGGTAACAGCACCTTCTCGCACCTAAGAAAGATTCCTTTCTCTCAGAAGCACCGCGGCGCCGGCCACCCCCGCCCCCCAGCCCAGGTCTCTGTGGGCGGGGTCATTTCTGGAAGGTGAACAGAGGGCGCCTCTAGCCCCGGTGACAGGGTCGTCCCTGTTGCTCTCCACCGTCCCCTCCCCGGGTCCAACCTCCACACACTACTGGCGAATTTGGCCAAGTTGGGTTTTGACAGTTTACCCCCTGCCTTTGCATGGCTCCTTTTCCAGGGCCAGTCAAGTCAGCAAACTCAGGGGAGCGGCACAGCCCCGCGATTATGCGCCAGGCTCCGGGTTCGAGCTTCTGGGTTTGAATCGCAGCTGCAACATTTCCTAAGTACATGTCCTCAGGTAAGGTCCCGAGGCCCTCGGTTTTCGTACCTAGGAAATGGGGCTCATCACAGCACTTCCCTCCCAGGGCTTCGGGCAGGGTTCGATCGGGAGTGTGTGCAGAGTTCGGGGCGCCGCGGGCCGTGTGGGAAGAGCTCACAAATCAGCTGTGTTATTGTGACAGCGCGTCGTCGGGCGCAGCTCGCTCAGGATGGCACCAGAGGAGAGGCGGCAGCAGGGACGCAGGCGCGCCGCCCCCCTCACCCCAGCCCTTCCTCACCTCAGGCAGGCACGCCCAGGCCCTTCCACACTCACCCCTGCCCCTGCCCTCGTTCTCCTTGCGGGCTCTGCAGCTGCTCTCCGTCTGTGCCTGTGCTCCACACCCACGGGCCTCCATCCTGGCTCGCCCCGACCTTGGTGACTGCCGCTCCTTCTAGAATCCAGCCTCCCATCTGTTCTTGCCTGCCTCACATTCACTGTTGGTCTCCAGAGCGGGGTCTCGGTTGCTCATGCTTGCTGGGCACGGCGGGAAGGAAGGTGGTTGTTCGAGGCCGTCGTGGCCAGCCCAGCACCTCTGCAAACAAGCCCTGCAGACTCCCTTCTGTCCGGCGACCATTCTCGGCGGGCCCGAGCTGGGAGCTCAGCCGGCCTGTCCGCTGTCTCAGCAGAGAGCTACGTGGGTCGGCGCCCCCCACCCCCGTTCCTGCCTCACAACTGAGTTCGCCCCGGCCCCCGGCAGACCCCCGCCCCCCTGCCCCCTGGACCTGGCCCCTTCTGGCCTGTCGGGGTTTCATGTAGTTTGGGGGTGCTCACCGAGCTTCTGGTCTTTGCCGCCTGAGAGGCTGCCTTCCATCCCATCTGGGAGAACCAGGGCTCACCTGACAGACACCTAATGGAGCAGGGGGAGAGATGAGCCTGCCACAGTAGCAGAAACCAGCTCCCCTGCCAAACCTCAGCGTTCATTGAAATGATCTGCCATCACACCATGCCATAGTTTCTTGTACAGATGTGTGTTACAAAGTACGAGAGCCACTAGTCACCTGTGGCCATTAAGTGCTTGAAATGTGGCTAGTGTGAATTGAGAAGTGACACAGTGATAAAATACATGCTGTATCTTGAAGACAGTATAAAAAGTCAATGCTCTAATTAAGATTTTGATATTGATTACATGTTAGAATGATAGTATTTTGGATATATTGGGTTAAATAAAATGTATTATTAAATTAGTTTCACCTGATTATTTTTATTTTTTATTTTTTAAAAGATTTTATTTATTTGAGAAGGACACAGTGAGAGAGAGAGAGCATGAGTAGGGGGAGGTGGGGAAGGGCAGGAGGAGAGGGAGAAGCAGACTCCCCCGCTGAGCAGGGAGCCCCATGCCATTTGGGGCTTGATCCCGGAACCCAGGGATTGTGACCTGAGGGGAAAGCAGACTCTTGACCGACTGAGTCACCCAGGTGCCCCTGATTATTTTTATTTTTAAAATATGGCTACTAAGAAATTTAAATTACACATGTGACTCACATCTGTGACTTGCATTATTTTTCTATTGGACCGTGCTACTCTAGACTACCATCTTTCTGCAATAAGTTAGGGATCAAGGAAAATATATATTACTCTAGGAATTTTAATCAGAGAGGGATTTAACACAGCGAATTAGGTGCTTACAAAACCAAGGGTGGAGGAATGAAAATTAGCAGCAGGGGTGGGGGTAGGGGGTAGGTCTCCTTAACTTTCAGGTTCAAGTCTGATTTTCAGAGAATCAGGAAGTACTGCTCAGAGCAGAGGTCAGAAAGCAGGAAAATGCTGCTAATAGTCCCAGCTGCCCCACAACACCCAAGTGAGTGGTTGGCAAGAGTTTTGCTGGTTTCTGCAAAAACCCACATGTGATAAGGCCCATGAGGGCACCATGGGTGCTGGAGGAAGAATCATATGTCTTCTTGTCTCCCTTCTACCTTCCAAATCTCATGCAGACACATTTTGTTGGCAGAATGCAAATCATAGTCAGGATCCTGGATGTCATATAGTTCCCAGTCTTCCAGCCTCCCAATCTTTCAACCAACTGTTGCAAGTAAATAGGCAAAACTAAACCAAAACAAAATAACCTCAATATTCAGCACACTCCTCAAGGACTTGTATTCATTTTGGGGTCTGGCATAGTGCCTGGCACATAATAGGTGTTCAGTGAATACTGAAAGACTGTCTGTGTGTGTGTGTGTGTGTGTGTGTGTGTGTGTGTGTGTGTGTGTTTATGTTGGCTCCAATATTTTGCCATTGCAGATAATGCTGCAATGGGCATTTTCATGTGTGACTTGTTTTTATCGATAGGTTTTCTAGGGATAGACATTCAGAAGTGGAATTGCTGAACGTTACTGTTTGGTTTGGTCATGTTGCTTTGCCAAAGTTTTGTACCAACCTACAGTTATATATATATATATATATAAATTCTATATGAAGGATGGCTTTTCATGGTAATGTCACCAACTCTGTGCATTATCATTGTTTGCTTATATTTGTTCTAATTTAGTGTGTGTAGGGTAAGCCCAGTTTTCTTAGGGTTGAGTACTGGTGAGAGAGTTAGGAAAAGGGTTACAGATGGGCTGGTTGACTCAGTTGCAGAAGCCACGATTTCTCTCGTGAATGAAGCCCTCTAGCTGCCAAGTGCTTTGTCCAGTGTAAGCCTTCCTCAGTGTTTGAGGTGTTCTGTTGTAAGATTGATGAAAAAGAGTGATAAACATTGAATCACCTAACTCTCCCCTGCTTCCAGTGAGAGTTAAGGATAATTATATAGATACTTGAGAGTTGTCTCAGAGAAGGAAATCTCAAATGGTAATAGCTAAATGACCCTTTTATCTTCTTCCCTGAATCTTGCTGTGTTTCATGATGGGGACCCAGATGATGATGGCTTCTGTGTCTATGAATTATGTCCTAAGAACAAATACATTCCTCATTTCTCTGCATGGGGAAGATGATCTGAAAGATGCAAAGATAATGCAGAATCAGTCCAGATGAAGGTTGGAGTTTCTTTACCTGTAAAAGGGGAAGAAAAACAGGATACCTTTTAAGATTGTTGCGAGCATCAACTGACTTAAGAGCCCGAACGTGCTTCTCCTGTGTGCCTGACACATGGTGAGTGCTGGGTAAACGGTGGCTGTTGTTCAGAGAGGTGAGGCTCTGTGGGTTCCTCCACCTGAGCCCTGATGCTGTCGGCCACTTGTACCCTGAGCTGCAGTGTGTTTTATGGTCAGTAGCCAAGAGAGGATGTTGGCACTTAGCCGGGAAATCCAATTGTCTGTAAAAGGCCTGTGGCCATCCTGCAGTTTATGAACAGGAAGGCGTGTGCAAGGTGCCTATAATTACGATGTGTTGAGTCAAAGAAGGCTAAGCTGGCAAGGGTCTTGGACATCATTTAGCAATATTGTTTTATAGATGAAGGAGCAGAGGCTTAAGAAAATGAAGATTTTCCAAGATTTTCAAGCAATTTAATGACATATGGAGTAGAAGCTGAGTCTTCAGATTCCCAGAGCAGTAACTTGCCTATTTCACAAAGGCACCACACCAGACAGCTGGCCAATGTCATGAGCATGAGCCAGGAGTGGTGGTGGAGGAATCTGCCGTCTCTGATATTGCCCCTCCCTAGGCCAAAGGGAAGAGATGCTGTTCTGCCACAGAACCAGTTTCCCTGGAGCCGGGATTCCCAGTCTCTTTGAGGATGAGGAATACTTCCTAACATCAATAAATTTTATAGGCCCTCCCTGCTTGCAGTGTGATACAGAAGCTGTAGACTCAATATCCAGGGTTAGCGAAAATGTCCCATAATCCTGGCGACTGTGAAAATACTAGCACTGCACAATAGGGATGTGCATGCATTTGAAAGTAGTTGTACCCATATTATTTATTCAGACTACGTACGATTGGATGGCATTTAGATTCATAATCACCTTGCAATAACTCCATCACCTCACTAGATGACGTTCACATCCATTGCCAGGAAGGGCTGTTGTTTTCCTTTATTTTCTGAGTTCCAAAAGGAGATATTAATGTAGGAGTAATGCAGCAAGAATATAGAGGAGCAGCAGCTGAAATATTCTGGCTAAGCTCTCAGCTACAAAGAATGAGGCTCGAGTAGAAAAAAACCACACACACACACACACACACACACACACACACACAAAGCTCTTTCTTGTTCTTTCATATAAATGCAATGGTAAATTGATACCCAGTTGAGAATGTTGGCCCCAATAGTCTGAAAGCCAAAGTATTTGGGGGCAGTTATGGTTCACTAACTGCCGTGAAAAACACAGAGTGACAGTCAAAGCCAGAGCTTGGGCCTCCAGACTTGTATGTTTTCCGATATTAGATAATATGCATACGACAGAAATGGATTCAGGCTCCAAAACCCTCCATTTTGCCTATCCCAGGGCAGAGCTGGGAAACGTGGAAAGAGAGAGAAGATTCTGGGGCATGACTCTGAAAGGCATAGACATCAGCTGGGGCTGGTGTGGTCAGGGAAAAGGACAGCAGTGGGTGTCTCCTGGTGCCTCCACATCGGCCTCTTGGGAGGGATGAGGGGAGGAGAGGCTTCTGCTCATGGCAGTGGGAAAGGCCCGTGACTCCTCCGTAAAGCAAGCATAACATTGGGGAAAAAATGTCAAGAACAACTGTTTCAAAGCACTGTACATTGACCAAAGGCAGACCACAAACTGAGAAGCTTTTATTCTTGAAAAACTGCTGGAGCTTCAGGTGAGAATGGTAGGCGTCTGTGGCTTTGCTGGCTAAATGTGGAGGACTCAGCTGGGAGTGAACAAGGATAACCCTGGGACTTAGCTAGCCCAGGATTTTGCTCTTAGTTGGAGTGAGCCATAAATCCAATGGGGAAGTTGCAAAAATGAAAGTGTGCCACAGAGAGGCGGAGAAAAATCCTCCACATACTCCTGACACCTGGGGAGACCGTGCCTGCACGGCGCAGACCCAAGAGAGCCCTTGCAAACTGAAAACCAAGGAGAATTGAGATTTGGCTGCAACTTTCAATGCGTTTTCCAACCCCGCTCGTGCTCTCTCTCTCTCAAATAAATAAATAAATAGCCTTAAAAAATGTAATTTGTATAATGGGTTTTGGAGGATTTTGGGGGGGAGGGTAAGGATTATATGCTGTAATGGCTAATGTACCTATCACATAGTAGTTGTTCAATGAATACTTTTTGTTGGTTTTTGTTGTTGTTATTGCTGAAGATGGAAAAGAAGAATTATGGTCAGGTAGCTAAGCCTAGAGAGCTTATCTGCCCAGATAATCCCCAAGAAAATCATAAGATGCTGGTATTCAGTTGCAGTAGGTGAGACATCTGTATAGCCTCTGTATCGGTTTTGTATGGATGCTGTCATAAAATGCCATCAATTTAGTGGCTTAAAACAACACAAATTTATTATTACTCAGTTCTGTATGTCAGAATTCTGGGTACAGAGTACTTCATCTGGGTCCTCTGTTTAGAGTCTCATAAGCTGACACAAGGGATTGGCAAGTCTGAGTTCCTTTCTGGAAGCTCTGGGTATGAACCCACTTATAGGCTCATTCAGGTTGTTGGCTAAATTAAGTCCCTACGATAACAGGACTGGGGTCCCTGTGTCCTTGCTGGCTGTCAGCCAGAGGCTTATCTTTGCTAGAGATCCTGCTAGAGGCTGCTCAAACTCTTCCTTGTGCTTTCTATGTGACTCCCGTCCAGCGACAGGGACTGGGTTCCCTGGGTTCATGCTTAGAATGTGTCTAACACTTCCAAGGCACCCCTCTGACTCATGTGATTACATTAGGCTTGCCTGGATAAGCCAGGTTAATCTCTGTATTTACAGTCCATAACCTTAATCACATCTGCAAAGACCCCCATTCATGGACTCTGGGGATTAGGGCATGGAGGTGCCCTAGGGAGAAGGTGTATTCTGCCCACCATGGCCTCTCAGGGGAGAGCAGGCAAACTCTCGGAACAGGAAGCCACATTTATACGAAACCAGGAACAACCAATGGCTAGAGAATATGACTGTGTAGATCAGGTTAGTGGAGCTACCCCTAGTGGAACTCTGTTTTTTTCTACCCAACATTCCTTTCTTTGGGGAAAATCCCCCCTTCTTCATTCTCTGTGATTTCTATGAGGTTGCTCGTCACAGGGTTGTACCCACGTGGCCTCAGGGATAGATGCATGACCCCAGATGAGCCAAAGAGATAGTTTCTTTCCTAAGGAATTGACTCTTGAGTGGAGACACACAGGCAACGGAAGTGACTGCCGTGGGGTCATGGAGTGCCAGAATTCTAGACTCCTGGCAGCCCTCATTCAAGTCCTGCCCAGGCCTGGGGGTTCAGCAAAAACTTCACCACTGGGCCCTACTTAGAATTCTTCCAATATATCCCTTTCCTGGCTTGAGTAACTCAGAGGTAGTTTGTCTTGCTTACACCAAAGAATCTTAACTGATACACCATCTTTTGATCTCATGACCACCACCATCATTATATATATTTAATACATATATATTATATATATGAGACACATTATGTATTATATGGAGAGAACATTTATTCAGGTCTCCTTGGTCAGAATTATGCCAGGATCTAATTACACAATTTCTAATTTCTGAAATGGAGCTTGTTACTTGTGCCATGTCTTTTTAACAATTCTCCATGAACCCTGATAACCTGTGGCAGACACACAGAAAATAATTTAATAGCAGGTAATGCCCCAGAAATCAAGTTACGCTAAGGGCATCGGTCAGAGAGGCAGAAATCACCACTACTTTTAACCTTTTATTACCTACCGCATATGAATTACTACCCTACAATATACTTCTTATTCAAGAAGATGGCCTGAATCATAAAATTTCAAGTATGAAATGTGCTCTTTTTATTTCAGCAGCAAAGTATGCAATACACCCAGTCTCCTTGTTTATTTTTTATGATTCCTTGCTCTAAGGGGTAAAACCTAAATCACACAGCACATTGACTCCTCCAGAACGCCTCATCGCCCGACAACGAAGGGGTCAGTGAGATTTGAATTGCATACAAGCCACGTGCAGTCGTAGTTTGGGCATGATGGGTGAAGGGAGTGTCCTCAGAGATGAACACAGTCAAAGGAGGATTGAGGGAAGCCACTGCTCCTCTTGCCTTCGGTCTGACCATGATTCATGAAGATGGGTGTTTAAGAATCTGCGCTGATCACATGAAAGGCAGTGACTCTGGATGGGCAGGAAAATGGCTCTTGCTTGGGGCTCCTCGGAAAAGCTTTGATGCGAAGAGTACAATATTCATTTTGATCCTTTCTGAAGAGAGTTCTGGCAAATTTAGTTCTACCCAAGTTCTCACAAGGTCAGACGCCCAGTGCTCTGGTTGGTTCTCTGTGAAGATTAGGGTACAAGGGATCTGCCAGCTGAGGTGGCTGCCAGACCCCTCCCTCTGTGTCTTCAAACACTGGAAGCCCGATTTCTCTAAAGAAGAAATTTGAAGAAGCAATTCACTCCCTCAGTCTAATGTTCCTCTTAGAACAATTTCTCAAAGACAATTCAGTTCAATAATAATAGTAATATAGACGCCATAACCGCCTCCTGTGTTTGTATCACACTGCCTTTCCACAGGGACAGGACACTTGGAAGATCCTCTCTCATTCCAGAAGGCAAGGTGCCATCACTCCCTCTTGAACTCCCAGGAGGCCCAGTATGATTGACTGGAAAGGATTTGATCTTCACAAAATCGTACCCATACACTATGATCTTCTGAAAGCTTGTAAAGGGATTTTTTTTTAAGATTTTATTTTTATTTATTTGAAGAGATAGAGACAGTCAGCGAGAGAGGGAACACAAGCAGGGGCAGTGGGAGAGGAAGAAGCAGGCTCATAGTGGAGGAGCCTGATGTGGGGCTCGATCCCATAATGCCGGGATCACGCCCTAAGCCGAAGGCAGAGGCTTAACGACTGTGCCACCCAGGCGCCCCTGTAGAGGGAATTTTTAAAGAAGATTTCTTTACTTATTTTTGAGAGAGAAAGAGAGTGCGAGCAGTGGGGGGTGGGGGGTGGGGCAGGGACAGAGGGAGAGGAACCAGCAGACTCCCCACTGAGCGCAGAGCCCAATGCAGGGCTCCATCTCATGACCCTGAGATCATGACCCAGAGCTGAAACCAAGAGTCGGCCGCTCAACCAACTGTGCCAGCCAGGTGCATTTTTGATGCCATGTTCTCTTTCAAGTTTTCTTTTCCTTTCCTCCCTTCTTCCCTTCCTCCTCTCCCTTTCTCCCTTCCCCCAATTCCTCCTTCCTTCCTTCCTTCCTTCCTTCCCTCTTCTTTTTCTTTTAAAGGCTTTATTTTTTAGAGCAGTTCTAGGTCCACAGCAAAATGAGAGGAAGATGGAGAGATTTCCCACATACCCTCTGCCCCCCATGCATAGCCTCACCCATGATCAACGTCTGCCACCAGATGGTACATTTTTTTTTTAATTTTAGTTTTTTTTGAAAGATTTTATTTATTCATTTGAGACAGAGGGATACAGAGAGAGAGAGAGAGCATGAGCCGGGGGAGAGGCAGAGGGAGAAGCAGAGTCCCCACTGAGCTGGGACCCCTTGTGGGGTTCGATCCCAGGACCCCAGGATCATGACCTGAGCTGAAGGCAGATGCTTAACCATCTGAGCCACCCAGGTGCCCCCAGGTGGTACATTTATTATAACTGATGAACTTACACTGACACATCATCCTCACCCAAAGTCCATAGTTCACATGAGGGTTCACTGTTGGTGGTGTACATTCTATGGGTTTGGACAAGTGTATAATGACATGCATCCATCATTATACTATCATACAGAGTGTTTTCACTGCCCTAAAAATCTATTTTTCACCTATTTATCCCTCCCCTTCCCACCAGCCTCTGACTTTTTTACCGTTTCCATAGTTTTGCCCTTTCCAGAATGTTGTATTATGTAGCCTTCTCAGATTGGCCTCTTTCACTTACCAATACCCATTTAAGATTCCTCCCTGTCTTGACAGCTCATTTCTTTTTAGCACCGAATAAAATTGCACTGTCTGGACGTACCACAGTTTATCCATCCACCTATTGAGGGACATCTTGGTTGCTTCCAAATTTGGACAATTATGAATCAGCTGCTATAAACATCTGTGTGCAGGTTTCTGGGTGAACATAAGTTCTCAGCTCCTTTGGGTAAATATCAAGGAGCACAATTGCTGGATCTTATGGTAAGAGCATGTTCAGTTTTGTAAGAAACAGACAGACTGTCTTCCAAAGGGGCTGTACCATGTTGCATTCCCACCAGCATCGAATGAGAGTTCCTGTTACTGCACATTTTTGCCAGCATTTGGTGTTTTCAGTGATCCATATTTTGGCTATTGCAATAGGTGTATAGTGGTATCTCGTTCTTTCTTTCTTTCCTTTTTTTTTTTTTAAGATTTTATTTATTTATTTATTTATTCTAGAGAGAGAGACAGTATGAATCAGGGGAGAAGCAGAGGGAGAGGGAGAGAAAATCTGAAGCAGACTCCATGCTGAGCGTGAAGCCCAACCCAGGGCTTGGTCTCATGACCTTGAGATCATGACCTAAGCCAAAACCAAGAGACGCTCAACCTCAACTACTGAGTCACCCAGGCGTCCCTCTTATTATTTCAATTTGCATTTCCCTGATGACATATGCTGTGGAGCCTGTCCTTCCTTCCTTCCTTCCTTCCTTCCTTCCTTCCTTCCTTCCTCCCTCCCTCCCTCCCTCCCTCCCTCCTTCCTTCCTTCCTTCCTTCCTTCCTTCCTTCCTTCCTTCCTTCCTTCCTTCCTTTCTTTTCTTTTTTCTTTACTAAGATCAAGCAGTTCAGATGATATGCATATAGTCAGCTACCAGGCAGCTTCTTTTCAACTTTTTAAAAATGCGGTGGCACTTTTCAGTCTCAGGGTCTCTCAGCGGTCCTCCAGATATGCCTAGAATAACGGCAGCCTGGGCAGTGACTCAGCCACCCACCCAGTGCCCTGGATGTATTGTTTTCCTCTGCAGTGACTAGGCTAGCACTCCATGCTTTTAACACAAAGGCATTGTTATTGACTAGTTTTGAAGGGAAATTTATTTTCATCCGCCCTCCTAAACCACAACTTCGACACCTCCTCCTCCTCCTCTTCATAATAGTCGCAGTAGGGTGTTCAATTATAGCTAAAAGCCCTAGATTTAAGTGACAGATTAAGAGGCTCGGCAGGTTGCTACTATAATGTTCATTTCATCTGTGGGTTTATTTTTCTAACCTGCAGGCGCCAGGCTGTAGGTAAGCCTTTTGACAAGGTGCTGTTTGCTGGAGCGTCCTGTGGCTGTCCAGCTCTCTTTGCTGGGCACTCATGGAATGGTCTTTGGGAGAGGTCAGCTGGAGGGAGCCCATCTGCAGGGCACCGTCCACAGCCCTGGCACCTTTGGTTCTTGGCCCCAGTGAGGCTCCAACCTCACTGAGTGTTGGGAGAATGAGAAGAAACCGTCCAGACACCCCTGCTCCTGCCCCAGCCACCAGCCCCTGGCACAGAGCCTGGCACACAGTGGGGGCTCCATAAAGTCTGTGCGATGAAAGAAGGAAATGCTCCAAAGCACAGAGGCTTAAGTGTCTGCATTTGCTTCAGAGGGAGATAAGGGGAAAACTATAAATGCCACCCACTCTTTCTTGAAATTACAAGAGAAAAAAAAATGCCTTATTTTTTTTTCCATTTTGGCTCTGTTTGGCTTCCAAGGGTTTATTTCTGCCCTCCGTCCACTCTGCCCCTCTTCCTGTTCTCCTCCAAGGACCCTCCCAGGCGTCTTTGACCTCCCTGGGGTCTTATAGGTGCTGCTGTCAGCTACTTACCTCTTCAGGGGGGACTCTCCTCTGAACCTGAGGGCAGGGCTTACCAAAAACTTGGCACTTTTATAAGGATGCAAGACGTCTAGATTTTCAAGAATGAACTTCCAGGGGTGGAAGTGCAGATACCACCTTCAGGTCACAGAAGAGCTGTCCGGAGGTACACTCTGCTGTCCCGCAGAGCCTGCTCTCCTCTTCCCAGAGGCGTGTGGCTTCCGTCTCAGACACCCAGTGCTTTCTTGGGGGAACTAGTCAGCAGAGATGGTGAGGTGGTCAGGCACTGCTGCTTTAGGTTGCTGGCTGAGAGCACCCAGCACCTTCCTGGCTGCACCTGCCCCTCCTGCCCCCACTGCCCCTGCTTCCCAGGTCTTCCGTAGCACCAGGGTCCCTGTGTTCAGAGCACTCAGTGCAGGCTTGTCCTTGCTCAGACTGGAACCTTTTTCAGGGGCCTTTGCTTGTGTTGGAGCTGGACCTCGCTCTGACTAGGGCGACTCTCTTGGGTGCTCCTGGAGTGCTCTGTACTTCTGTTAACTGTATGCACATGTCTGTGCAGGGGCTGTGAGTTCCTTCAGAGCAGGAGCAACCTTTCTCATTTTATATCCCTAGTGTCTATTATAGTGTCTGACTCATTATAAACATGAGTGAAAAATACTGAGAGAAACAGAGAGAGAGAGAGGAGGAGGAGGAGAAGAAGAAGAAGAAGAAGGAGGAGGAGGAGGAGGAGGAGGGGGAGGAGGAAAAGAAGAAGAAGAAGAAGAAGGGGGAAAAAAGAAGAAGAAGAAGGACAAGAAGAAGGGGAGGAGGAGGAGGAGGAAGAAGGAGAAGGAGAAGAGGAAGAAGAAGAAGATGACTACGATGACTGACGGAGAGGGGGAGGAAGGGGAGGAGGAGAGGAAGGAAGAAATTATGGGTTAGTCACCTAGTTTCTGCTATTTCCAATTAGTCTAATAAGTAATTGTTAACATAGTTCTAAAAGAAAGCTCATGATATATGCATTCCTATGGATTTGAGTTTCCATCCAGAAGGCTGGTGGGTACTGGATTCTCTGAAGGAGAACTGGGGCACTTGTCTTATGGCTGTTGACGGCCCCATCTAATAGATAATTAAACCTAGGGCTTTTCTTTCCATCTCCTTGATCCCTTATTTTTAGTAACTACTCCAATCTTAAGTCCCCTTTTGAAGTTGGATACTGCTGGTCTCTCACATTTCGCCTTTATCAGCAACCAGTTGGCGTCTGGTAATTGCAAATTATTTGAACAAGAGGCAAATTGTTATAGCAAGAATCTAAAAAGGTCAGGGAGTTGTGTCTAAAAATGCAGCTACAGGACTGAAGAACCTTCACTGGAAGTATTAATTTAAGACAACCACTAGGCCCTCCATTAATGAGGCTGGAGATGCATCTGGTTTTCAGTCCCAGGTCCCTCTGCAAAGTGCAGGGCATCAGTGGGGTGTGTGTGTGTGTGTGTGTGTGTGTGTGTGTGTGTGTGAACAAGATTCAGCCAGGGCTACTATTCAGCTGGACCATGGCTAATTATTACACCCATTTCCCTTCTCCAAAGCAGTGAGGCTTCACTGTGTGCATTTGCTGCTGGTGACAAAGGGAGAAGCACCAGGCCCCAAGGTCCTGAAGCAAGAATGCGCCTCTCCTCTCTTTTTTTCATTTTGGCCACACAGTGTATATTAAAGTTTAGGCAAGTTTCAAACAAAAGAATGACATTTTTCTATCTTGCCATTTAGGTGAATTTGGAGATTTGGCCTACACCTAATTCATACAGGAATAATGCTGATGAAGTTTTGCATCCTCTTGGGTAAGTGAAGCCATCTACCCTTTACTCTTCATTAGTGTCCCAGGGAATTATTTCCCCTGGAGTCCCCGGAAGGGGAAATTCCTGATGGAGGGAATATCTTTTTCCAGAAGAGACAGAGGCCAGCAACCATGAGCACGTTGGGGCATCTTGATCTCATTCAGATGCTCAAGAGATGAGATGCTGAGAAGATGCCAAACACAGGACAGCATGTGGAGGCTGTCCCCCACTCCCTTGTCTGGAAGTCCCCTCCTGCACCTGCGATTCTCTAGGCAGGACAGGAGAGATTTCCAGATAACCCCCCTTAGGTTCACTTCCAGGAGAGATGAAGGGAAGAGTGGGATTCAGCCCTTAGTCAAAGTCTTCTGCTCTCCAGGCCAGCCAAGGAGTATTCCATAATTTGGGTCCCTTCTTACCTCCGTGGTGCAACCCTTGCCCAGCAGGGACCGGGCTGACAGAACCCTCATTCACTCCACCCCCGAGCCCGAAAGGAGCCTGCACCCCCTAGAAGCTGGTTGCTGAGAGGTCTGTCACCCAAGGGTCACTCTCGTCTCTGCCACCTCTTGTCACAGACGTCCCTCCTCTGTGATGACTGCTTGCCCCAAGCTCAGAGTCAGAGAGGACAGCATGTCTGGAGATGAGGGCAAGGCTCCCATAGCCAAGTGCACAAATTTAGCAACAGGAGTTCCCCTGGTGCCCCTGGCCTCTTCCAAGACGGCCTTTGCTCTCTCCCTCCTCCCCTTCCTTCTCTTTCCTTTCCTGTCATTCTTTGCCCTTACCTTCACATTCCTCTTTTATTTTTACGGTCCTCACCGTTGTCCCCCTCTGTCCCACATGAACCCTCTTCCTTCCCTGTGGAGTCAGCTCTGTCTTTGGGTCATGCCATCTCCAGAAGGAAGGGCACCCCCTGCCCGCCTCCTCCGCCTGTGCACACACAGCTGAAGGCCCTACTCCCTGTGCACACCGCCCCCCTCCCCCCCGCTGCCTTCTAGCTCCTTCCTCCAGCCTGGCTGTGCTTTTTTCTCTTTCCTGGGTGCCAGCTCTGACCCCCCCCCCCAATCCTGCTTGTAAGCTCCTTAGAGGCAAGCCATACACCCTCATTTCTTTCTCCCTTTCTTTTAAGATTTTATTTATTTTTGGGGGGGAGGGGCAGAGGCAGAGGGAGAGAAAGAATCTCATGCAGACTCCCTGTTGAGCATGGAACCCGTTGTGGGGCTTCATCTCACGACCCTGAGATCATGACCTGAGCTGAAAACAAGAGTCAGATGCTTAACTGAATGAGCCACCCAGGTGCACCTATTCCCTCATTTCTTTATGGTTCCCCTCACAGCCTGGGAGGTGCTTTGAAAAAAACCCTGGTTGATGCAGATATTGAAGTAGTTAATGTCAGGCCGGTCTGCTTCCTACAGGACTGAGATCAGGGCTGGGGTGAACACAGTCTCCGAGGGGAGTTGTCTTCCTGGCAGGTCCATGGGGAGAATTGGGGGGGGGGGGCTGGGACCCTAGGCTTTGGAGCCAGAGAATTGAGGAATCGCATCCTAGCTCTCTTGCTGACCAGTTGGGGGACCTTGGGAAATGATCTTACCTCTCTGAGGCTCATTTTCCTCATCATTACAATGGGGATAACAGCCCCTCAGTTGCCGCGAAGATTAGATGCGATGCTGCTTTTTTAATTTTTTAAAGATTTTATTTATTTATTTATTTGTCAGAGAGAGCACTCACAAGCAGGGGGAGCAGCAGGCAGAGGGAGAAGTAGCCTCCCTGTTGAGCAATGAGCCCAATGAGGGGCTCGATCCCAGGACCTTGGGATCATGACCTGAGCCAAAAGGAGACCCTTCACCGACTGAGCCACCCAGGCGTCCCTGTTTTAAAGTGTCACTGCATGCTGTTTTGTTCTCTGTCCTCTGGTCCTGTTTGCAGAAGACAGGGGACATAGGTGCCGAGGCCTGGGGCCACATCCCTGGAGCACTGTCAGGACAAACTGAGAGGGACCCCCGGGGCCTTGGGGAAATGGGGCAGCAAACTCAGGTCCCACTGGCTGGGGCTGCTACAGCAGCCCTGGGATGTTGGGAAAGTTGTTGACACCTTGAGGCCCGTGGAGCCGTCTGCTATTCTGCTATTGCTCTGACCGCAAGTCTGCTGCACCTTACCAGCCTCCTAGGGCTGATGCTGAGGACGCTGGGGCCCGGGCCCGTGCAGACAGCACTGCCCCCGAGAGAGGAGAGTGACCGGCTGCTGGGCATGCCGACAAGACGGCTCTCCCCCCACCTGCTGGAACACAGGACCTTCCCTTCCCACCCATTGTCTCTCCCTGGGATGAGGCCACAGAGCTTCTGGTGCGGCAGCATCGGCCTCGCAGCATCGGCCTCGCACACACCTGACGGGGGTGTACGTGGTGTGGCCCACCCTCCACCCTCCACCGTGCCTTGGTGATTTTAGAGTGTGCTGGGCAAGAGCAGGCACTTTGGAGCCACATGGACGTGGGTTCAACTCTTCACACACACACACACACACACACACACACACCCGGCTGCCTCCTTGAACTCCCATTGGCCTATCTGTAAAGATGGGACTGAGAATGAGAACACCTACCTGGAGGAAAGGTCACGAAGGAAACGTGAGATTATGTATGCAAAGCTCCTGGTCAGGGCCACAGAGAAGGCCCGCAGGCCAAGGTATCCGTCCCCGAGGCGCCTGTTCCACAGTCGATTGTCTGGAAAGAACGAGGGGCAAACGGAAGAGCTTCACAGATACACAAATACTGGCATTTGGAGCTAAAGTGGAGAACACTCCCCTCGGGGCTGGCTGACTCACGGAGCTCAGGATTGATTGTCTGCCATCTGAAATCGTGGAAGGGGTTGGGGGGGGGACACCACAGGTCAAATGCACACCAGGGTCTAGGCATCGAGGTAGTTTGTTGGAGTGACTGAGTTCTCCCCCGTGGGGTTTTCATGTGCAGGGGGCGTGAAACGTAGCGTGCACTGACATCATTTTAATAAGGCTCAGGCACTTCCATGAGATACTCTAGAGTCTTCCACTGAAATCGTTTTGCTGTCAAAAGCTGACATTATAACGACATTGCAGGAGAGACTCCCTGGGAAATCACTGCTCATTTCCTTTCAGGCAGTTCGTTTACCTGCAGACGCCGGACTCCCCTGATCTGCTCTGCGGCATCTGGCGATTGACATGATCCCGTAAGTCAATTTTGCAGCTGAGTGGACTGAGGTCCCAGGAAGCCAAAGGCCTGGAGTGGAAAATATCGAGCAGGTGACTCATTAAGGCTTGAGTCTAGGACTGGAGCCCCGAGGAGCGCCTGTGCAGTGCTGATCTTATTGGACATTAGGAGGCCTGATTGGACTGTGGCCTCATTTTAGGCCAGTGTGAGAAGGGAGAGGGGGCACCTGGGAATAGTTTCCACTGCTGCTTTTGCAGGTTTTAAAATGCATTTCTTCTCCCACCCACCTCACTTTGATTCTTTATCCAATTCTCATCATCTGCCTCTGACGCTAGAACTTTCCTCCAGCACCTTTCATTCTGTTCCATCCGAGCATGAAGGTGTGCAGAGGTGCACTCCCTTCTCTTTAGGTCCTCCCCATCCTGTCCTAACCATCCTAACTGGGCAGATGGCCATGATTCTGGTTTCCAGAGAAGAGGGTGACTTACTGCAGATATCTCTGCACCCCTCCCCCCCGCCCACCCCCAGTCCACTTTCCAGTCTCAGAAAATGAGGAGAGCACCCCTTCCAACAGAGCAAACCTCTGGGCCATGCTTTGGGCCTGGAACCTGAGTTTTCTCCTCTAGGCTGAATTCTCCTCTACGCAAAAATCGCTCTTTACACTGGTCCCTTCTAGGCTTTTAGCCATGCACTTGACTCACCTTCTCCTTCTTTCCACTAGTGAGCTTCTTAACCAGTCACCCACATTTACCACCGCCGCTTTCTCCCTCTTGGGGCCCCTCAGACCCTCAACGCCTAACACCCCTGGTTGCTACTCAAACGGTACCCCTGAAAGTCAGAGTCACCCCCCCCCCATACCACTAGTGGTCCACCTGCCCTGTGCTTATTACTCTTCGCCCTGTAACCCTGGGCACCCTTAACAACCATCTTCTTTGAAACTCTTTCCTCTGTGGGCCCCCATGAGACCCTGTTCTGAGCTCTCTTCACCCGTCTGACCCGTGTTGTCTCTCGTTACCTTGATGTCTCTTTCACCTTTCACCCCAGAGCTACGCAATCTTCAGGGCTCAATATAGTATGCTCCTGTTTTCTAGTCTTCCTTTGAAACTCCCTCACTCTTCCGCTCCCATGAAAACTCATGGTTCCAAGTCCTATGGGAGGGTGGTCCTCAGAGCTGTGTCTCTAGTTTCTACTTAACTTCCAAGTTCTCTACTCGTATCTCAGACAACTCCCAGAATCTTCCCCCCTGAGTAGGCTTCCAACACCTCACAAGAAGGGTGGGCAAAGCCGATATGGCTTCCGCATCTTGATCCAAAACATAGTTATTGTGTCCAGGCTGTTTGGCAGGGTGGTTGAGTGTGCAAGTGCCAAAACCAGGCTGTGCTCAAAGCCTCCCCTTGCCTCCTCTTGCCCTTACTAACTGTGTGACAGAGGGCAAATACTGAACCTCTCTCAGCCTCAGTTTTCCCATATGTGAAATGGGGATAATAATCAAACTGCCCCCATGGGGTGCCTGGGTGGCTCAGTCATTAAGCGTTTGCCTCCGGCTCAGGGAGTGATCCCAGAGTCCTGGGATCGAGCCTGGCGTCAGGCTCCTCCGCTGGGAGCCTGCTTTTTCCTCTCCCACTCCCCCTGCTTGTGTTCCCTCTCTCGATGTCTGTCTCTCTCTGTCAGATAAATAAATAAAATCTTAAAAAAAAATCAAACTGCCCTCATGTGGTTGTTGTGAGCATTCATTGAAAAAATACACATTATTTCTTACAACGGTGCCTGACAAATGTTACCAAACATACATTCTCAGACCTTCTGTGTTCTCCTGAACATATTCCTCTTTCTCCCCCCCCCCCCCCATTTTGTGTCCTCATCCCGCATGTCCTTTGCAGAGTCCTTCACTTTCCTCTAGGCCCTCGGTGCTTCAGCCTAGGATCGTGCATTTGGCTTTGAACTCGGCTCCTTGATTCCGGGTTCTTTTGCTCAATTCAGCCTGCACATCACGTCTTTAAGCCTCATTTTGACGTGCCCTTCATATCCTTACCATTTCTTATAGGAGGAAGCATCTCAATCTGACCTGTTTTCTCCATCTTATCTCCATTTCTCACCCACTCAAACACTCTGCTCCAGGCAGGCTAAGTGTTCAGTAGACATCCTGCCCATTTCCCCCTTCACCCTTCAGACCCTCCTGTAAATCCTTAGTAACTCACTAACACTCAAATGCCTACAGCGTTCACACTCCAGGTCTTTCGTTAATGGACTTAATCATATACAGCTGTCGGGCCAGTGGAAGCCATGCCTCCTGACAAGACTGGGAGCTCCTGGAGGTCATGACTGTGTCGTGCATGCCTTCCTTTGTGTCCCCCAGAGCATCTAGCACGATGTCTTGCTCCCAGTATGATGTCAATACAGATTTGTTGGCCATTTGGCCAAATAATCAGAACATCAGATTCACCATTCACTGTGAATATATATAAAGAGGTGAGGGAAATCTGTGGACTACCCCTGAGATTTGATCTTTACTTTCTACATCCAGGGTAGGCAGGGAAGTGTGTAAAAGGGCTGCACTGGGACAAGGTGCGGGTTTAAGAAGAATGACTTGGTCAAGGGAAACTGAGATGTTGATAATATGGGATGAGCTAGTTATTTTGGGGTTTGGGGGCATCTTAAAGGATTGTTTCAGTTTGTCCCATAATTATTCACCCCTGACTTCCTGTTTCTTTCCTTACAGTATGCAAATATTGATTAAACCTTCCACTTTGTTGGATTCTGGAACCATAGTCTTAAGCTGTGATGTTTACCAATTGACTTAATGATGAATGACGGATCGAAAACCTTTCTTGTCTGGTTTGTGAAACCGGTTGTCTGTGACACAGCCACTCTAACTAGTTGTGATGTCAGACTGACCTTTGAATGGACTGGTGGGGGGATACACAGCCCCCTGTCTGGGCAGTGAGGGGCAGAGCCAGCCTCATTCAGGATGGTTGAAATAGCTTCTGCATGTCGGACGTGCTCCTGCTTTTAGAAGCCGAGAGGCGTCCAGGATGGAATGTCAGCTATCCTGTCTTCACTACCCTCATTACTTTTCAAAAGAACATTAGAACAGCATCCAAACTAAGCATTCCTAAGACTTGTCCTCAAGCCCAAAAGCTTCCTTTCCCAGTGAAACCCAACCTCATTTTAAATCAGTCTTTGTGTCTGCACTTGGCTTTTAGGATTCCTGTGAACTTCATCAACACTACTGACAAACTGGGAGAGGCCCAAATCTCAACAGAAATCAATCAAGTGCTACAATTTTGGGGGAAGAAAAAAAGTTGCTTTGTTTTCTGACTTGTACCAAAAACAACGGCTCCAATCTGTCATTATGACTGAGAACGTGTCACAACAATCTGTTTTTATTCTTTAGGAAAGAAGAACAACATCTTGCTCTCCTCCAGCTATAGCTAATTTGGAAAATTTGCAAGCTGACATGCAACTTGATTAAAATGACCTAGAGCCACCAATTCTTTTAAAAGGCAACTCAGTGCTCACAACCCCAGACCTTGTATAGTCCAGTTATCTCCTTCACAGCTTGCTTTTCGGGGGGAGCTAGGAGGATGCGGGGTGGGGTGGGGAAGGGCTTCATGTTATAATCTACATAGAGATTTTAAATTATTTTTTATTTTCCCTTTTCAGCTCTGCTGTCACCATGGATTTCCTTCATCACCTAGTGAAGAGGAAAAGTCGTGCAACATCTCTAAGAGACTAGGGTGGATTTCATAGTCTTTGGCACAGAGCAGGCACATGAGCCAAATGAAGCATCCACATTGGAGTTGGAGACTATTTTGACACTGTGGTTTCACTCCCATTCCACACTTTTAGAAAATATGTACAGATCTGTCCTAGCTTGAATTGGCTTACTAGGTCAAATCCTGGCTACGTTGAGAGTAATGATATTTCCTTCTGGGGAAACCAAATGGGTACAAACAATAACTATTTGGCCCATTCCAGGACTAGGAATCTTGGGATTTCACATAGGAGAAACTGAGGCAGTGTTCAGGAATCAGAGCGTGGGTTTGCTTTATAAATACATTCTTATGCATATCTCATTTTTCTCTATGGCATCTAAAAGTGTGTGTTATTGGCCTATCAATGAGGAAGGTTTTGATGCAGGAGGTGTTAATGTGGGCTGGTATGGGTGCCCACAGCTGTACTGTTCACTAAGACAATGTATAATTATTAGGAGACAATATATAATTATATGTTGAATTGTGTGCACAAACTCTAAGTGTTGGCATTCTATCTCAGAGAGAGGAGTGCTAATCCTGGTTGAGACCATGTAAATGCAGACACTCATTTGTCAGGGAATGTACAGTAATGAGAATCATTTCTGAATCCTGTTGCCTTGGCAACCTATTCTAAAATGATGTAGATAAAGAGCTAGCAACACTTATCAATGAAGCCAGCGTGTCTTGGGAAGGAAAGCTGCCGAAAATAAGGCATCAAGCATCAGACCAAACCGACTCTTAGGTGGATGGCCCTCTTCAAAATTGGGTCAAGATGTGAAATGAGGGATCAGGCATTGAGGTCATGACTATTGTCAATACCCCGCATGACACTCTGGTCAAACACATATCTGCTGTGGGGACATTAATCAACTCAGCCTCCAGCTTTTACTCATGGCAGCTCTTCTGAATGGGTCATTTTTGTGTGGATGGACAGTAACTGAGATGCCAGAGGGGATATCCTAGGGTGAGTGAGTGTAGATCAGCTCCCCCTTTGGAAGGCATAGGGCTCAGAAGGTGGCAAGAACATCTGGATGCTTCCCTTTTCCCCAGCTCTCTCCTGTCCAATGTGAATACATGATCTGATTTGGAAGAACTGATAGAGTTAGCTCCTTTTAAAGATGAGGAAAGTAAGCCTGAGGACAGTTAAGTAACTTCTTTATGTCGTGTCTTGGAGACAAGTTAGGACCAGCATCCGGCCTTGAGCCGTTCTGCCCAACAGCTGGCTTGGAACCTCTCAGGAATCCCATTGCCCACCTACCTGACCTCAGAAACTGCACTTTTTTTTTTTTTTCCATTTCTGACTCAGCACAAGACCTGATAAGGGTCACTCTGTGCTTCTGGGCTTGAAGCCGGCCTGAGCTGTGCACTCGAAACTCTGAATCAGCAACAAGGCTCCTGGGGGATGGGTGGGGTGGGGGCAGCCAGTTTCCGTGTCTCCCTGGGCTGAGGCAGGCCAGGCGCCTCCTGTGGGCAGTGGCTGACATGCCTCTCTGGGCAGCCTATTTTATCCTGAAAATGTCAATAACGTGATTGTAGGTCTGCATTTTGAAAGTTTCTTTTTTTTTAATAAGATTTTATTTATTTGGGAGAGAGAGAGAGAGTGAGAGATCGCAAACAAGGGGGAGGAACAAAAGGAGAAGCAGACTCCCTGCTCAGCAGGGAATCTGACTTGGGGCTTGATCCCAGGACCCTGGGATCGTGACATGAGCTGAAGGCAGCTGCTTAACTGACTGAGCCACCCAGGCACCCCTGAAAGTTTCTATTAGTAGTAGTAAATTTTGTCCAGATTTTTTTAACCCTATTTTAGTTGTGTTCTTTTAAATTATATTCCATCAAGTTCAGGCTGACTATAATCAGACCAAAACAATAACCCAAACATCTTCCAGATATGGAACTTCAATAATTGTTTACATTACTATCAATCTGGAGATTGAAAGAGTGAAGGGGTGCTGATTTGCATGTTGTGAAAGGTCATCTATGAAGAACACAGAAATTACACTTAATAATACTGTATTGCATATTTGAGAGTTGCTAAGAGAGTAGATCTTATAAGTTCTCATCACAAGAAAAACAATTTTGTAGCTATGTATGGTGATGGGTGTTAACTAGACTTATTCAAATATCAAGTCATTATGTTAAACACCGGAAACTAATATAATGTTATATTCAATTATACTTCAATTTGAGAAAAAAAGAAAAGCAAAGGAAAGAAAATTCTAAGCAAAGAAAACCCCCCAAAACCACTCAGAGAAAAAGTTGAAGGCATACATTGCCCACGGTGGCATATGTTTAACTCCTTGGCTCCTAAGTGGAGCAAAATGCTTATTTAAAAGCCCTTTGCCCTTGTTAATTAGAGTCACAGATTCGAGAGGGCTACTTCTTCCTGCTCTGTTCCTTCATATGTCGCAGCTCTTCTTTCCCTCCTTCTTTTCCTCACACTAGGGGCATAAAGGTGGCTGAGGCACAGACCTGCCCATTGGGGCTCCTCTTCTGCTTGGAAATAGACACAAGGTTTTGATGACTACTGTCCGAAGTCTTACAGGCACACAAAGAAGAGACATGGGGTCAAGGTCAGGGAAGGGCTCAGGTGCAAGCAAACTTTCAGCTGGACCCTAGAGTGGGTAGAAATTTGCCAAATGGAGAAAAGGGATTTGTGGGAAGGGAAGGGGCTTTCCAGGCAAAAGGCATGATTAAAGGCATGATGGTAAAAAGTGATCGTTTAGGGAATGTATTTAGTTATTAGATGTTGTGGAGATAGCCTACCAAAATTTGTGCTGTCCCTTTAATACCACAGCCTGGTCGCCCAGCCACAGACTACATTTCCCAAGCCCCTTTGCATCTAGATGGGCTCATGTGACTAGGAGGTCAAAAGGTGAGCCTGCTTTTCCCTTTTGTTTTTCCCATCTGCTGACTTGGACCCTGAGGATTCTGAATCTTAGGCCAGAAAAAAGTCCTAACATGGGAGTACTCAGGACCCTGACTCACGTCGCGGAAGGACACCCGCCGACGACGAACACCTGCGTTGTACCAAGTGAGTACGGAGTAGACTCGTGTTGCGGAAGTCACTGAAACTTGGGGCTTGCTTTGTTGTAGCAGCTGACATTCATTCCGCTAACACTCGCTGCATGTGCCGGGAGTATCTTCACAAGTGTTCAGTGCCAAGATTCTCCGGTCACCTAAATTTAGGAAACACTGAATTCGACCGTCTTCGTGCCAGCCAACATTTCGTTTGGTTTGGTTTCGTTTTTTTCGGGTAGGCTCCACAGCCCACATGCGGCTTGAACTCACAACCTTGAGATCGAGAGTTTCGTGCTCCACTCACTGAGCCAGCCTGGCGAGCGTTTTCACGTACAAAACTATATAGTGAATCTCCGAGAGAAATTCAGCACGCAGTGTTTTCTGAGTGTCTTTGACCATGTGTGTCACTTAAAAAAAAAACCAAACTTATGAACAAATTGTAATTCTGTCAAAGTCAGAGGAAAGCTGGTGTCCAACACGGGCAGGTGTTGAGTATCAGGGATGAAGTAGGAAAGGGAGGGGGCCATGTAGGCTGCTCCCCCCCCCCCCCCCCCATTCCGGCTTCTTAGCTCTTCACTCAGTGCTGAAGTGAGTCTTGCTTTGTGGTGTGCTTCTGGCCTTTGCACACAAAGCTCCGCCTGGACTGTTCTCCACTCCTCTATTCTACTTTCGTTCTAAAGCCCGGCTTCCTCTGTGCACTGCGTCTCCTTCAAGTCGGAACGAATCCTGTGCTGTTAGAGCTGAAAGATAACCGAGAGACCATATAATTGAGGGCTTGCCTTTTGTGTAGGTGAAAAACTGAGACACAGGAAGATAAACTGAGGCCTGAGGGGGTAAACTGAGGCTGAGGAGGTAAACCGAGGCCCAGGGAAGGAAACCAATGAACAGTTTGTTTAGTGACTGGTTGCAGGTTTTCCACCATCAGAGAAAGGATCCTTCCTTTGACAACAATCCTGGGGTTACCTTGTCTGTGAGGTTTCTGAGCCTTTCATCTGGACTTTACGTTCCGTCTGGCCTTTTTTCCTCCTCATTACTGCCCTCAGAGAGGCTCTGCGGTGGAGGTCTCTCAGTTTAGGTAGCTGACCCTATACATTACCTGTCATATGTATGTGTCCCGAAAAGACCCTGGCCTCCCCTCGGGGCCTCTGTGGTGACCTGACATTTTGGCAGGGTTGTGGAGGGCTGCATGCCTGTGGGAAGGAGAGCTGGCCATCTTTTGCCTACCCCCAACCCCAGTGGCATGGCAGACTCCTTCCAGCATGCTGGGGGCAGAGGGCTCTGCGCGCACGGCCCTCCACGCAGAGTGTAGCCACCCGTCAGGACTGTTTTGTGCATTCTTTCTGCCAGTCTCAGGCCTTCCTTACAATAGCAGTAGTGTATTTCTCTGGCTTGGATAGTGTTTGAATTAAACAAACATAAGCAGAGCAGCTGGTTGGTGGAATGGAAAGGTTGGCCCAGGCCAACACTGCCTCATTTGTGGCCACCTCTGATTGCAGGAAGCCAAGGCCAGCCCTGTTTCTCTGAGTCAGAGTTACCCGCCTGTGTCCTTTCAGGAAAGGCGAATCGTGGCTGACTGGCCAGTTGCTCAGTGCATGATAAAAACGTACTAACTTAAGCCACAGTATTAAACTGTACACATTGACAGTGTTGTACAGCGCACAAAGATGTCTCACTTTGCAGATGGGGGTGCTGAGCCAGAGGGATGAAGTGAGATAGTTGCTCAAGGTCACGAGCAGCGAGAGCCAGAGCTGGGGCTCACACTCAAGTCTCCCGTGACCCCACGTCCCATCCTCTCCACTGCATTGTCGTTCGAGGGCCTGTCAGCTTCACAGTAAGATGACAGTTCCATATAAGCCTCTGCTCCCAGCTAATCACCAGGCTCGGCATCAGCCCGTGGGGTGTCAGACACCAGCTCAGCCCTCCGAAGCTGCTCCCCCGGTCTGATTCCCTGATTCTCTACACCAGATCTATTTGCCCTTTCCTGGGGCACTGATGAGCATCATGGAACTTCCATCTCTAGGCTCAGAGATGACTTCACTAATGACTGATCACTGACCTTGCCCTCTTACTCTCCTTTTTTGGTTCTGTCCATTTGTGCAATATGACAGCTGGCATGATGGAGAAAGTGAGGGGCTAGGCGGGAAGCAGCTGCTCTCAGTCCTGCCTCTGCATTGTGTTGTGTGACCTGGGAACACTCCTGTGCGTGGATGCAGTTCCCTCATCTATAAAACAAGGGGGTTGGGAAAAATCTATCTGGTCCCATCTCATTCTAAAAGTCTGTGCTCATCTTTATAAAGGTAAGCAAGCAAACTAAACAACAAAGCCCCAATTACCTCCTCAAACAAATATACCCTTAAATCCATATCCAGCAGGGATGACATTTGTGATTTGGGTGTTGGCATTTAGGAATGTGGTTGTAAGATTCTAATATGCTTGCAGCTAAAATTTTCTCTGAAAATTCGAAGCAATGCATGCTGGTAGACTTTAATCCCTGAAAGTCCTCTAAGCAATATTTCTAATATATATTTTGTCAAAGATTTGATGCTCTCTGCTTAGGTATTTCTAACAAGCGCTCTCTCCAAACAAATCTCTTTGAAAATGCATTAGATAACGCAGTTCCTTCAATCCCATATCTTCCTTTCTGTCTAAACTGAAAAAGCTAGTTCACGTTATTAATGACAAGTCATTTTGCAGAGTGCCTGGGTTAATAGAAGAGATAACTGGCAAAATATAAATGTGTAATACTAACATGCTGCAGATAAAACAGAGGTCTAATGCTGAATGCATAATGTGGAGGGTGGAAGAAGTTCCTGGCTGGTACCGCATTCCTGCGGAGGGAACCAGAAAGCTATGGCCACCAGCACGTCCATTGGTTTCCCAACTTGCTATTGAACCCCAAGCCTAGAACGTCAGGGTTTAAAAAGGGTCCTTAGGGAATTTTGAGAATGAGGAAACTAAGCCCAGTCAAGTGGGGGACTCACCTAAAGAAACCATTGTTCTCAGGGAACTGTGCTGGCTGCCATTTTAAGATTGCCCACGATTCTGCCAATCTGGGTGCCTCCCTGGACTTTCCCACATCAGCCCAGCCCAGGGAGGCAGAGCAGGGATTTAACAAATTAAATTCAGAGCACAGTGGAGTCAAATTCCAGCCTCACTGGCTCTCTATTTGTATGGCTTTGGGAAAGTCATTTCACCTCTCTTATACCTCAGTCTCCCCCACTGTCAAATGAGTGTTAATACAGGTAAAGCCCTTTGCACTCCAGTGAGTGTTCAGAAAAGTTAGTGATTTTCATCAATATACTGTGATCTGTAAACTTACTTGTTTTGGTTATGCAGTCTCTATCTGGAGGCAGAGGACAGGACTGGAGGACGTCTTGACATCATATCTGGCTTAAAAATTGTATAGTTTCTTGGTAAGTCCTCAAGTTCAGTATCAGAAGGAATGTGGTAGTTGGCTGTTCTCCGTGTCCGTTGAACTTTAAGACAAGAGGGAAGGCACTTAAATGGTAGCTGAGGTCACTGTGTGCTCTGGTTTGGATCTTTGTGTCTGCCCCCACTTTCATGTGTTGAAATCCTAATGCGCATTGTGTTGGTGTTTGGAGGTGGGGCCTTTGGGACTCCTGCTAGTCAGGAGGGTGGGGGTGGAGCCCTCATGAATGGGATGCGTGCTCACATAAAAGAGACCCCAAAGAGCTTTCTCCCTGTTTCTGCCATATGAGGACAGAGAGAGGAGTCACCCGTCTGCAACCTGGAAGAGAGCCTTCGCCAGACACTGAATCTGCCAGCACCATGATCTTGAACTTCCTAGCCTCCAGAAATGTGAGAGTAAATGTTTGTTGTCTGTGAGCCCACCCAGCCTATGGTGTTTTGTTATAGCGCCCAAATGGACTGAGACGGGGTGGATTCCCTAACTCCAAGAGTGTGGAATCTCCTTCAGTGGCGCTTTGAAGCAGAACAGCGTCCATCTCACGTGAAGGGGGGAGGCCAGGAGCTACCCTACGTGACCCCTCCTAGCCTTTCTACTGTAAGAAGTCTGGGCTTCCCACGGCAAAGTTTAATGAGTTGTTCTCATTTTATAAATATTGAAGAAATTTAATTCTCCAGGTCCCAATAAGAAAGAGGGCTCATCCATGAGGATAATGAGAAAATTCAAAACAGAATTTGAGCTGGATGAACGGCCTTGAAGAGCTGGGACTTTGCAGTCAAATGTGCATGTGTGCTTTCCAGCTGCATGACCTTGGGCAGGTGACCTCATCTCCCTAAACCTCAGTTTCTGCATCTATAAAATGGGGGAAATGTCTGTTCCTTCCTAATAGCGGTGTGCTGAAAATTGATGAGGCAATACATACACTGCCTGGCACATAGTAAGGAATGCTAGTTACTAGTATGGTTTTTAAAGTGGTTTTAAAAAAGCTAATGCCTCATTTAGTTATAATCCTTAGACATCAAAAATATTTAAAAGTGTTTCAGTATAAATGTTCAAGGAGAAAGGATTTTTGTCTTTTATTTTTCCATTAATCCTCCCATCATTTAGACAGTAAACATGGTGACGGGGCAGGCATCTTTTCCCATTTCACAGGGTTCTTTTGAATGGAAAGTTCTGGAGCTGGCTCTGGGAGAAAAATCGAGTGTGTTTAAACAACATAAACTATTTGGAAAAACATACAAAGCTGATGAATCTGAGTTGATTGTTTTAGAAATAACAAATTGGGGCACCTGGGAGGCTCAGTCAGTTAAGTGGCTGGTTCTTGACTTCAGTTCAGGTCTTAATCTCAGGGTCCTGAGTTCAAGTCCTGTGTTGGGCTTCAAGATGGGCATGGAGCCTACTTGAAAAGAAAAGAAAAGAAAAAGAAGAAAGAGAGAAAGGGAGAGAGAGAAAGAAAAGAAAAGGAAGGAAAAGGAAGGAAAGAAAGAAAGGGTAAGAACGAATGAATTGGCTAAATTAAACTATTTCCTTCCTTCATCCATCAGCCAGTTTTTGGGTAGAAATAGCCTCATTATGAAATCTGACCAAGGGTTGATTCTGGATAATTTAATCTCTGGGTAAAAACAATCTGGAATGTTTTGTGAAAGACCTTGAAAGATTTCTGAGCAAGAAATGGAAGCCTGAAGAGACAGAGAGTGAATAAATTCGGGTTTTGAGTTTCTGGTGACTTTGAATCACACCCAGCAACAAACTGATTGTGGTGCTCTGACACCCGTCCTCCCTCTCACGTGCTGGGCTGGAGTCATTCTACGCTTTGTCTGTAAGCATCACTGGAAGAAACCGCAGGGGTAAGAGGGGACCATCCCCTCATCCAGTAGATGAGGAAAAGGGGATTTAACGAGTTTTTGTGACAAGTGTCTGTTACTCTGGCATTTTCCTCTTGGTCTCAACACAATGCTCTGTTGTCTTCAAGCAAGAGCCATTGGAAGGGAATTTCCAACCATTTTCCAGTTCCCATGTTACTCACAACAAAACAGGAAGGTATCTATTCAGAATGGCAAAGTGCCAGCTCTTTAGATCAGGCGCATTGGTCTGTTTCCCTGGCTGAGGGTGGGGAGGAGGCAAGGTGTCTGGGGTTGAGGGTTGGTCAGGGAGTTTGGTGGGGAGAGGTGGTCATGGGCAGGGCGAAGAAGACCTTCACTGCCACCTCGTGGTCACCTGGAGCCACAGAGGGTCATGGCTCTGGGGATTGGTCTGTCTAGCTTCTGACTTTGGCCCCCGGCCTCAGATCTGTATCATTGCAGGCAGCATTGCTATCGTGAAGCTTCTGTTACCATTTTCTTTCCAGTACAGTTTCGCTTTCTTTAGCCCCAGGAAAGGGGAAGTTGTTGAGAGCTAGCAACATTCTATATTCTGGAAAAATATCCTCAGAGAGGAAGAGGTCAGGATCAATGGAAGGGCTTTTAAAGAGGAAAGGTTGGAGCGCCTTGCAGGATCCTTGTTTCATCTTGCTTAGCATTTCTCGACAAGAGCAGAGATTTATGGGGCAAAAGTCAGGCCCAGAGTTGGCACCTGTCGTTGTCATCCCCTGGTCAATTGGGGAAGTCAGGACAGATGAAGATTCATTTATTATCTTGTTTATCGCCCTGGATTGCAGTCCAAATTAGTTCTCCCATCACATTCTGAGAGTCTCCGATTCAATATTGTCAGTTGAAATACTAACGATATTTTTCAGTGCAAAAAAAATGACTTTCAAGGCATGTATTATAGAAAGGATTATAATAAATTAAATGCCTAAACTGGCAGAGTGCAAACAATTTTGACTCAGATCTAAATGTTTGCACTGGCTGTTTAAACATTTAATTTGTTAGAATGGAAGTACCACCACAGAATAAGCATGTTAATTAAACCCGGGCTTCAGGAACGTGAATCATCCCACGTACACAGAGCGTGACAAACCCGGACAGCAAGAGCCAATGTGCGTTGATTTCTCATTCTCCAAACGAACACTTTGCATCTTTAAACCCCGCAGACATTAGTGATTTTTAATGAATTGTTCTGTCTTTCTGAGGTAACTTTTAGATTATGCTGTAAGATATTGTTAGTCTGGGAAACAACTTGGCTAATTAAGTTTCAGGGATGTTACCACCCATAGATAATTGATTAAAGTGGTTACATGCATGATCTGTGGTGTGACTTAACATTAAAAAATAGAAAAATGTGAAGAATAGGAGCTACAAAAACAAAACCTCTAGAGACCAGCTGATCAAAAATAATAAAGTTCGTCAGGGTCATCACCGACATCATCACGACCATTACCTTCACCAACATCATTGCCGTCGTCCCCGTCACATCTTTTGAGGCGCTGGACTATCCTGGCTGAAATTTCTTTTCTTTTTAAAGATTTTATTTATTTATTTATTTATTTGAGAGAGAGAGAGTGAGAGCACGCGCACGTGCAGAAGCATGAGCGGAAGGGGCAGAGGGAGAGGGAGAGAGATAATCCCAAGCAGACTCTGCACCAAAGGCAGAGCCCAACGCGGGCTCGATATCACAACCCTGAGATCGTGACCCGAGCCAAAACCAAAAGTCAGACACTTAATGACTGAGCCATCCAGGCATCGCCCCCCCCACCCCCCGCTGAAATTTTCTTGTCTGGCCCCTGTTTCTGCCACAGATTGGTCGCATGATGTGGTTTAAGGCTGTTGTCTTCTCTAAACTTCAGGTACCCCATTTGTAAAATGAAGGCTTTTTTTTTAAACTGTAAAGATTTATTTTTATTTATTTTAGAGGTGGTGGGGAGGGACAGAAGGAGAGAGAGTCTTAAGCAGACTGTGCTGAGCGCGTAGACTCATGCGGGGCTCGACAGGGGGCTGGATCTCATGACCCTGAGATCATGACCTGAGCAGAAACTAACGGTCTGTTGCTCAACCCACTGTACCACCCAGGTGCCCCGAGGGTGTTTTTATTAGACGAAGACTGAGGTGTTGTAACAAAGAGGCCTCCAAATAGAGTGACTTAAATAACATAGTTCATTTCTTCAGGAGACATAACTGAGTTATTTCAGGCCAGCAGGGAGCTCTCGACTACTTACTTGAAAACCCTCAGTAGCTCCCCACTGCCTGCAGACCCAACTTCAAGGTCCTTTACAACCTGATCCCAGCTCACACTTCCCACTTACCCACTCTTTGTCCTTCTGCTTCCACCTGTCTTTGCCACGCTGGTCTCTCTGTCTAGAATGCCCTCCTGCTCTTCCTCTGTTGACATTTTATTCATTCATGGCCTAGCCCATATGCTGCCTCCTTCATGAAGCCTTGTAATGTCCCTTCTCTGCCCCTGGCCATCCTGTTACAACATTCATTTTTTTCTTCCTCTGCCTTCTGGTATCTTTACCTCTTTTGTAGTATTGAATACCATCAGCCTTCTAATTTAGTTATTTATGCAAAGGGACTTAATGTTCCTGGAGACAACAGATTGCGTATTATTTATCTTTCTTTCCCATCTCCTCTCTGCTTCCTTGTCTTGCCCGATTTCCAGCAGTGTTCCTTGCCCAATAAATGTATGTTGAACTGAATGAGGTAAAAAGTAGTTACAGATAGGAAAACTCAGTCATCAAAATAGCAACCATTTGCTAACTCAAGGGGCCAATTAAGCAACGGGCTGTTCATTGGAAAATTCTAGATGTGGATCAAAACAGTTCCAATTAGATTCACATCCTATGCGAGACCAAGAATAGCATACAGAAATACTCCTTGGGCCCTACATCCATGTGGAATAGTGTTCCACTTGTGTTTATCAGGAAGAACTCTCTTCCTGAGACCGCCATGATTTTTCTGAGAACTTTGTTCCTGAACCATGTGAAAATTTTCTTTTGAATTTGCATATGCACATGGATGCTGTATAATATATGCTTTAAGTCAGTGTCAGAATCCACGAGTTAATTGCCTGAGGGAGTTTCATCTCAAATAGGTACGTGGCTCAGGGAATCAAGTGCAGGGAACTCAGAGCTTCGAGCCCTGCCGTGGCTTTGCTGTGCAGTTGGGGAAATTCCCCTCTCTTGCTCGGACCTCAGTCTTCTCATTTGTCGGTGAGGCAGCTATGACTCCCCCTTCTCACAGGGCTGTTTGCACAGATGATGGCAGCTCATTAGCGGAGCGCTTTGAAGAGATCATATGGAATCCTGTTGCGTACTGTTGGGAGGCTAACCTCCAGGCGTATGAAAATGGATATTAAAACCATGCATCTGCTTGTTCCAGTCACTGAGTGCACATGAACAGTCCCTTAGTTGTATTTATAACACTGCCGTTTTTTTCCGAAGAAAGAAATTAAATTTGTTTTTTCAAATTTTTACAAACGCAACCACGAGTTAGTCTGCTTGAATGAATTTCAAATCATAATTTAGTTAGTGTCAGGATGGCAATAAAACTTATGAAATAGAGCAGGGTTGGAAAAAAAGAGAAAGAAGGAGGGAGAGAGGCAGACAGCATTGCTTTCTGCCTGGCAATTTTCTTTTCCTTTTTTTTTTTTTCTTTTCCCCTTCTGTGCCCTTCAATCCCCTGGAACGTGTAAACCTTTCTGCTCCTCTTCGTTTAAATGAATCTGGCCAGGTGGCATTAATGCTTGTAAAGGTAAATGGAAACTGCTGCAGAGACGGATGTAGTCTGTCATCGAGTTCAGGGTTTTTCAATTCTTCGTAACTGTCATCTTACAGCTCACCTATGATTGGAACCAACCTAGCTCAAAATGGTGAAGTTGAAGACATCGGAGTGTGTGCCCTCACCTTCCCCTTCTGCCCTTGTTTTTCCACTTGATTCATTTATCCCGCAGGAGTACGTGCCAGGTCCTCTTCTTGTATGGTCCTATGCGCGGTGAAGACTCGAATACGAATGCGGCCAGTCTCTGCTGCTAAGAAACCCCCTGTGTCGTGCATGTGCTACCAGTTTTCAGGGGGACAGGCTCACACCCACGAACTAACCTGTAATGGTGCAGTTTTAAGAGCAGGAGTTTGGGGGAGGGCAAAGGACCTTTGGGGTGTCTCAGAAATCGGACTGCAGAGTTTACATTGCTTGTGCATGATAGGACCTTGTCGTAAGAAAGAATTTTAGGGTGTCTAGGTGGCTCAGTCGGTCAAGCATCTGACTTTGGCTCAGGTCATGATCTCGGGGCCCTGGGACTGAGCCCCAGGTTGGGCTCCCTACTCGGTGGAGTGTCTGCTTGTCCTTCTCCCTCTCTTTCTGCCCCTCTCCCCTGCTCATGCTCTGTCTCTCTGTCTGTCAAATAAATAATCTTAAAAAAAAAAAAAGAATTTTGTCATCTTCACATGATCATTGGGAGGCCTTTGGAATGAAGTTAAATAGCCCCTCCATCAACACACACACACACACACACACAGGAGGTGAGGAATAACAATCGCTTGTCCTCATTAGGGACCATTTGGTCACAATTTGCTTAGGCTGGCTTAGGCAAAAAGGAAAATTCGTCTCATAGAACACAGGAGTAGAGATGGCAACAGGGATCCCAGGAGGCTGAGTCCAGGAACTGAAAAGCCACCAAGAGCTGTGTCAGCTACCCTGTGGGGCCTCAGGGTCTCTGCTTTCCTTTGTCAGCTTGATTGGTTCTTCTTTCCTTGGCTGACTGCTTTTCTTAGCTCACATATGCACCAAGCATATCTGCTTCTTCTGTGGTTTATCAGAAGTCCCAGGGTCCCAATGCCAAATTCCTCCAATAAATGACTAATTGACCATTAGACTGGCCTAAAGATGGACTCACTTAATTTACTCAACACCTGAAATGACAGAATTACCTTGCCGTAACGAAATGTGACCATTTCCTTGCTTGGAGAGATTATATATGGTATTTGGTATTCTTGGGTCCTGAGATCAGAGAGATCTGGGTTTGGAGCTTGTCTTTGTGACTTACTAGCTGTATAACTTTGGGTAAGTTATGAGATTACCCATTTTCCCCATCTTAGCCTTCATCTTTGGGTCACAGAAATTTTTTATGAGAATTCGAGTATGAATTAGTGTATATTAAATGAGGAAATGCCTTTAAAGTGACTAGCATAGTACCTGACACTTAGTGCATATTATAAAACAAAAAAGTTTGTTCACATCTCCCTTGGATATAAATCAAATTCCAGCAAATTGGTTCCTTTTTAGTGCTCCTTGGGGCGTTCAACATATAAACAAATTGTATAACGAATACGTCGGAACACATATGGGAGTGGATCAATCAGAACGTAGGAGGCTACTTTTCTTTCTCTCCAATTTTCTCAATGCAGTGACACTGGAAATTAAGAGGAATTCCTCAAATGGATGGCATTGGAAAAAGCCAAGAAAAACACAGTCTAAAACCCACCCAGCAGAAAACAACTGTAGCGTTAGAGAAGAAAGGAAAGTCTGAGCTCGGCTTCAGCCAAGTTAAGGAGCCAGAAGAGGGTCCTGGGGCAGTTGTTAGGATCTGAATTGAGAGCTGCACTCAGATGGGAAGGGCTAGTTGCAATTCTCACTGAACTCTTGCCGAACAGCAAGTGTGGCTGAAAAGCAGAGGAGGGGAAGGTGCCTTGTGGGAGAAGGTTTCTCGGGTGACTGGAGGGCCTGGGAGTGAAATAACCAACGTGACCTTGTGGAAGTTCCAGACTTCATAAGAGATACAAAGGGGAGAGAAGAAGGAAAGACTTTCTTCCCAGGAGGGAAATTGCTGAAGTTCTTCATTGCTTGAGTAGAGTCCCCTTTACTTTGACAGTTGGGGCTGGGTCCACAGCTGCCTTCTGTCCCATGCCCTGGCTTCTCTGCTGGGATGTCCCCCTCACTAAGGACCCTTTCAGGAGAAATGTCTTTTGGGAAACCAGTCAACACAATTGCAGAAGGAAGATTTGCCCGCTACTCACACTGATCACAGTATGAAGGGGCAACCAACGAGTATCAGACACTTGAGGAGAACAACAGCATGAAAGAGAAGTACCAAGATTAACAAGAAGAGCTGCTGATCTTAGAGGACAAAGGGACAATTTGGGAAACAGAAGGTTGGAAAAAATGTGAGGGAGGTGTGCACTCATTAAAACAATAACAAAAATAGGCTGCTCTGAAAAAGAAAGACTCAGCAAGGAATAGTTCTAGAAAGTTAAAAATATGAAGTGGAAAATTCAGTACAGGGGCTGAGCAATGGAATAGTCCACATTAGTGGCCTGGGAGATAAGGCTCAGGAAATCTATCTGAATTCAGAGCAAAAATACACGGAGATGAAAATACAGGAAAAAGTGAAAAGGAAAAACGATCAATCCAGGAAGGCCCCAAATACCAGCTGGATAGAAATTCCAGAGTCAGAGACTGTGGGACAAAGGAAAGATGGAAATCACGGAGGAAATAATTCTTCACACTGAAGAGAGACAAGATTCGTCTGTTTTAAAGTAGTCATTGAAAGCCACTGGAACTAATGTAAAAAGACCCACACCAGAAAATCCTGGTGAAAAGAACAGACTCCAAGGATAAAAGAAAAATCTGGAAAGCTTCCAGAAGAAGTGAAATCTTACCTACCATGTGGACAATGGTAGTTATAGTTTTGCCTTTCTCATTTGCTTTTCCTTCTCCCCATGCCATTCAGAGGGGACTGGGAAGTACAAGATCACCCTCCAAGCCCAGCCCAAGCCACAGGGGGAGTGTGATTAGCTCAGGACTGGCAGAAGACCCAAAAGGGCTCACTCAGAGTCCTCTCCAGGGTTTTCTCATGTGTTCATGGGGAAGTGCGTCTCTCTTTTTTGAGTTATGTGGCTGCAGTGATGTTGGCTATAGCTGGGTGTAGTTACTTTCTGGCATGGAGGAAGCTTGTCACAGTAGGAAGAATGAACCTAACACATAGAAACACAGACAAACAGAGCCACAGGACATAGAAAAGAACCTTGATGACTCTGTTTGGACCATTGGATTCAGCCATGCCTGAGGCCAGCTCCATCTCTGGGCTTCCCAGGTATGAGTTGATAAATTTCCTACTTTGCTGAAGCTGGTTTGAGCTGGGTTTCTGTAATATGCACCTGCCAAGGAATGAAAGTCAGACCAGCATCAGACTTCTTAGTAGGTACACAGGTGCTAGAAGATCAGGCAGAAAAATCTTCCAGATTCTGGGGGAAAATAATTTTGAATCTAGAAGTTTCTATTCATTCAAACTAGCATTCTGGTGTGAGGACATGTAATGATTCAGGAGGTTTTCCATTCACAAAACATCTCTGAAAGAATTCCTCAGGAACAGATTATAGCAAAAAGGAAAAACAGATGTGAGAAGTAGGAAGGTAGAATATGGAAAATGATGTTGAGCAAAGTCTTCTGTAAAAGTTATAATTAATCCGAATAAATACTAATCCATAATAAAAATATCCACAATAGCTGGCAACTACAATTGTGAATAACTGTGTCATGGCTGGCAAATGCTATTAGCGCACCAAGAATCTTATATTGTGAGGAAGAAGCTGTGATACTAACTCCAGGCATTGACAGAAGAATTTAATTGTCGAAAATTAAAGGCAGCCTCTAGAAAAATAGAAATAAGATGTGTAATTTCCAGACCCTTAAAGGGGAAAACAAAATCCCACTCTGATACAAGACAAGTTTGGAGAAAAATAAATGACAAAGACACATGAAAATAGAAAGCATAAAACAAGCTGACAGGAATACATCAGAACACAAGAGGGACCCACAAGAGGGACTACAAAAAGCGTGCGAGTAGGTTACACGCTGCTGGCATGTGAGCGTCACGAAGATAGGGATCCATGTTGTTTTTGTTCCCTGCTGAGTCCCTCAGTAAATATGTATTGAATGAATGAATGGATAGATATTCTAAGATCTGATTTTTAAAATTCTGTTTAAAACCCGATCTAAATCAAACAATCCACGCACACCACATGCACACATACGGAGTTTGTAAATAAGGGACGGGAAGCTGTTTCCCAGGAAGAGGCTGACAAAAAGGGCAAGTACAGTAATCTTAGTATCAGATGAAAAAAACCACACACACAACCAAAACTCAAGGCCAAATGCATTAAACGGAATCAAGAGCAATATTTTATATGACCTTCTCGACAAGAAGTGCAAGCAAATCAACTGAACCGATAAGGGAGGTCAGCGAGGTGACCAGATACAAAATCAGCCTACACAAATGAATAACCAATTAGAAGAAGAAAAGACCAAAAAATCCGAATCACACTTACAGTAGCAACAAACTCGACAAAATACCGAGAATACTGATATAATAAGCCGAACAAGAAACGGGCAGGACTGTTAATGAAAAGGACTCTCTGAAATGATACTGAGAACAGTATAAAACAAAACAAAACAGACTGTGAACTAAAGGGGAGACAAACTTCCTAAGTGCAACAACTCAACAGTGTAAAGATGACAATGATTCTCCCCCAGTCAGCCTGCAAGTTCAGTGCAATCCAATTAAAAACCCCATGATCTTGGGAAGAAAAAAGCACGAGAATAGGAAGCACTTTAAGAAGTAAAAGAGGAAAAGCTTACCCTGCCAGATATCAAAATATGTTCCCAAAGTGTCATAATTACACGTGCAGTGCTGGTGCGAAAGCTGACAGATTAGCAACACGGAATACAGAATCCAGGAACAGGCGAGTCTACCTATGGTAAAGATGGGTTTTCAGCTGATGGGGAAACAGTGTTTAAAAGGCATTGAGAGGGGGCGCCTGGGTGGCTCAGTTGTTAAGCGTCTGCCTTCAGCTCAGGTCATGATCCCAGGGTCCTGGGATCGAGCCCCACATTGGGCTCCCTGCTCATCGGGAAGCCTGCTTCTCCCTCTCCCACTCCCCCTGCTTGTGTTCCCTCTCCTGCTGTGTCTCTCTCTGTCCAATAAATAAATAATATCTAAAAAAAAAAAAAAAGGCAGTGAGGGGTGGGCACCTGCGTGGTGCAGTCGATTGAGTCGGACTCTCAATTTTGGCTGGGATCATGAATTCAGGGTCCTAAAACCGAGCCCCACCTGGGGCTCCCCACTCAGCCGGTAGCCTGCTTAAGATGCTCCCCCTCTGCCCCTATGCGCCCTCCTGCTAAAAATAAGGAAATAAATTAAAAATTAAAAGGTGTTGAGAAAATTACATATTCATTTTGAAAAATAAAATTAGATTTCGGTTTTACATCATCACAAAAGTAAATTAATGATGTATTTAAAAACTAATAATGAAATCTAAATATAAAATATTGAAAGAAAATAGAATTTAAAAAATCACGTTGAAATGGAGAAGGCCTTCTTATGTCAGACACAGACCAAAAAGTCAGAAAAGAAAACACTAATGGATTTGACTATCTTGAAAAAAAATAACACCCCAAACAAGCTTGGCTGTGGCAGGAAATGTTGGCAAGATATAAATACACAAAAGATTAATGTACATGATATTTAAAGAACTTGTAAGTCAACAGACAGTTCCATAGAAAAATGGACAAGGAATATGAATAGGCAACTCACACTAGAAATTAGGAATAGAAAATACAAAATGTCACTGTGCATGTGAAAAATACTCAACATTTTTTTGGGGGTGGGGAAGGGGTAGAGGGAGAGGGAGAATCTCAAGCAGGTTCCATGCCCAGTGTGGAGCCCAATGTGGGGGAGGGGCTTGATCTCACGACCCTGAGATCATGGCCTGAGCTGAAATCAAGAGTCGGAAGCCTAACCAACTGAACCACTCAGGCGCCCCTCAACATTATTAATAAAAGGAAAATGCAAATTAAAATAAGAACATGCTGTCAATTTTTATGCATAAGGCTGGGGCGCCTGGGTGTCTCAGTCGGTTGAGCATCTGCCTTTGGCTCAGGTCATGATCCCAGGGTCCTGGGATTGAGTCCCACATCGAAATCCTTCCTCGGTGGGGAGCCGGCTTCTCCCTCTGCCTGCCACTCCCCTGCTTGTGTGCATTCTCTCTCTCTGACAAATAAATAAATAAAATCTTTTTTTAGAAGTACCCATAAGGTTGATAGTAATAAAAAACAAATGGAAACCATTCAGTAATGGCACATGGAAGCTTTTGGCTGCAAGTAACAGAAAGACATGACTTAATGGCACATGGAAGCTTTTGGCTGCAAGTAACAGAAAGACATGACTTAAACTGCCTTACAGAGTGAGTGGATTTGTTACCTGAAATGACCGAAGTCTCTAGAGAGGTATAGCCAGGTCCACATGTGGTGACTTCAGTGGCTCGTAATGACAGTGGGGACCCAGGCTCCTTCTCTCTTTATTCCGCCAAACTTCATGCTCAGATTGTCCCTCTTATGGTGGTAAAAGGGCTGGGGGCTTCAGATATCACATCTGGTCCTGATAAGTTTCACAGGAAGAGAGAATCTTCTATTTCTTATCATCCTTTTAGGAGGGAGGAAGTTTTTCCGGAAGTTCCCTCAGGCAGGTTTCCCTTCCTGTTTCAGTAGCCTGGAACTGGGTCCCATGACTGTCCCTGAACCCATCTCTGGAGAGGGGCTTGACCTTATCCTTATCATCTGGGAAGTCAGCTATATGACTTCCTTAATGAGGGCATGGGGGATGGGGCGCCTGGGTGCACAGCAGTTAAACGTCTGCCTTCGGCTCAGGGCGTGATCCTGGCGTTATGGGATCGAGCCCCACATCAGGCTCCTCTGGTATGAGCCTGCTTCTTCCTCTCCTACTCCCCCTGCTTGTGTTCTCTCTCTAGCTGGCTGTCTCTATCCTGTCGAATAAATAAATAAAATCTTTAAAAAAAAAATGAGGGCATGGGGGAAATTGCTACACTCAGTGTTGCTGGAAGAATAAATTGGTGTAGCCTATTGACAGCTTTCTTTAAAACAACAACAACAACAACAAAACTCCCCTTTCTACTTTATTTATTTATTTATTTATTTATTTATTTATTTATTTATTTATTATTTTGTTTTTTAATGTAAACTCTATGCCCAGTGTGGGGCTTGAACTCATGAACCCAAGATCAAGAGTTGCCTGCTCTACCAGAGACTGAGCCAGCCTGGTGCCCCTATTGATCTCTTTCAAAATGTAAAATTTGCACGTCCTTTGACTCATCATTCCAAGGCATCTAGGCTTCAGAAATATCAGCAGTTGCATAAGAGACATTTGCGCAGATATTTACCTCAATGATGCTTATTTTAAAAATTGGATATTCTCTGAATATACATCAGAAGTGAGTAGTATATTCACACAATGCCATATACAGCAGCAGTTTCAAAAAATCTCTTAAGACATAAGTGAAAAAAATCAAGTTATAAAAATGCTACATTTAGGTTATAAACACACATACAAATGACAACTATTTGCATACAAATGCATAGAAAAGGAACTCGAAAGATATATGCTTCACTTCTGAGAGTCAGTGTATGGAATATGTAAATTATTCTAAGTTTGGTTTGACTTGTTTTTCTTACGATAATAGCTTAGACAATAAAGATTTATTTATTTTTAATTTTTTTCAAAAAATGAATTTTAAAAATAATAAATTTTTAAATAAATTGACCTTATTTTTCCAGTTTACAATGCTAGCAACAATATCTTAGTAATCTAGCTTCATTACAAGCTTATTAGATTTTAAAAAATTATTTATTTATAGTTGACACAATATTGCACATTAGTTTTAGGTGTACAACATAGTGATTGGACAAGTTTATATGTTCTGCTGTGCTCGCCACCAGTGTAGCTCCCATCTGTCACCATCCAGCACTATTACAATGTCATTGACTATATTCCTTATGCTGTGCTTTATTTCCGTGACTTACTCATTCCGTCACTGGAGGCCTGTATCTCCCACTCCCCTTCACCCAGGTTGTCCCTTTCTCTCCCCACCTCCCCTCTGGTAACCAGGTTTGTTGTCTGTATTTATAGGTCTGGTTCTGCTGACAGTAAAGACATTTATGGGGGCACCTGGGTGGCTTAGTCAGTTAAGCGTCTGCCTTCAGCTCAGGTCATGATCCCGGGGACCTGGGATCAAGTCCTGCGTCAGGCTCCCTGCTCAGCGGGGAGTCTACTTCTTCCACTCCTTCTGCCCCTCTCTCTGCTCTCTAAAAAAAAAAAAAAAGAAAGAAAGAAAGAAAGAAAGAAAAGACGTTCACACACCTGACATAACTATGTCTGGAGGTAGGTAGTCCGGAGTCTGTATGGGTAGCAAGTCAGTGATACTGAGAGCTTCAGCTCTTTTTCTCTCTGCCCAGCTATTCCCCAGCATGTTGGCTTTTTGTTCTTAAGTTTATTGCAGAGGTTCCCAAACTGTCTCATAAATAACTCCAAACAAGTTAGTCGCCATTAAAAATAATAATAATATACATGCATCAAAAGAAAAATATTTTTATTTTATTGGTAAATAACTGTAATTACTTATTAGTGAGATGTGTACTCCTGATGGGCACTGCACAACTTGTCAAACCACTACCCTCCCTTCCTAGTTCCTGTTGATTTTGATACAGTATTTGTTTTTAAGTCACAGCATTTGCCCCAAACCTAGCTTCATAAACATAAGTCATCAAAAGGAATGCAGTGCGATCTTCTATGGAAACTGTGAACTGTCTCGATCTGGTAGTTTGCACCGTGTTTGACAGACGTTGGTTATCACTGTTAAAAGTTTACCTTAAGGGGCGCCTGAGTGGCTCAGTCCATTAAGCATCAGACTCTTAATTTGGGCTCAGGTCATGATCCTGGGGTCGTGGGATGGAGCCCTATGTCGGGCTCTGTGCTCCGTGGGGAGTCTGCTTGAGAGTCTCTCTCTCTCCCTTTGCCCCTCCTCTCTCTCTCTGTTTCTCTCTACCTCTCTAAAAAAAAAAGTTTACCTTGAAAATTTACCCCCATGATGCCTTTGTGAGTTCACTATGGCACTCCAGGGTGCCTCAGTGTATAGTTTGAGAACTGTGGGTTTATCATTTTGCGATTGCAAAATGGATGCCTCAGCTCCTAGTGTACTTCTCTACACGACAATGTTCATGGAAGGAAGGAAGTACAGGCTTTCTCATTACTTCTTTTTAAACATTTTCAAGTGTATTGAGATATAATTTCATATTATGAAATGTGCCTATTTTGAGTGTATGGCTAGATGACTTTTGACAAATGGATAGATACAGAACATTTTCATCAGACCAGGAAATACCTTTGAGCCCCTTGCTTGTCAGTCCTCCTGCCAACTCCCAGCCACCACTGATCTGCTTTCTATTACTATAGATTAAATTTATCTTTCTAAATCTTCATAGAAATGGAGCCCGCAGTATGGAGTCTGGCTCTGTGTAATGATTTTGAGGTTTATCCATGTCGTTGCCTGTATTAGTGGTTCATTCCTTTTTATCGCTGATTAATAGCCCATTGTTTGAATATAACACAATTTGTTATCCATTCACCTGCTGGCAACCATTTGTGTTGTTTTGAGTTTTGGCTGTTATGAGTAAAGCTGCAGTGAACACTGAGCTACAAGTCTGTCTTTGTGTGCACATATGTTTTTAGTTCTCTTGGATTCTCTCTCTCTCTTTTGGTTTAGGGAGAGTAAACTTATTTCCAGAAGCACTCCCAGCAGACCTTCACTTGTGTATCATTGGCCAGTCCTGGGTCACCCTCATACGCCCCACGCAATTACTAGAAAGAACAGGGTCACCTTGGAGCAATCTGTTCAGATCCTTTGGGGCTGGGAGCTGAGATCCTTCCTAAAGCTTGTTGCCTCCCCAAATAAAATTGGAGTTTTATGAACACAGGAAAAAAGGAGGGATGGCTCTTGGACATGTGCCCAACCGTGTCTGCCTCTATACTTTATCCGTATTTTTACTACAGAGTATGGTGGTAGCATTATTTCTGTATCACGGTAAGAGAATTTTCTCTGACGTGAAGGTGCTTAAGCAGATCCGTTGCTGATAGATTCTCAACAATAGTCCTAGAAATGAGCCAAGAAGAGAAAAACCTATTAAAAAACCTTGACAGATAGAAAGATAATTGCTCTGGGGAATCTGATTTGAGGGCAGGAGTGTCATATGGAGAGAATTTTACCAACTGGCTGCCAGATGTGGGCCTGCCCTGGGCTGAGGCACAGCTGGTCTGCCCTACAGTAAATCAGATGTGGGAGGCAAGTACCATCTGGCACATACACTTGGCAGAGCCTGCAAAGAGAAGTGAACTCACGTGTGAAGTTATTATGATTATGGATGCCCATGAACGGCGCCCTGGCACCTGCGGCGGGGTGAGCAGCCTCCTTCCTTCGGGGCCCCTCTCCCGCGGTGGCCATGGAGCAGCCACGGAGGGGCTCCTTGGCCCCCCACCCTTCGCTTCTGACGGGGGCTGGCATGCTTCAGCTCCCGAGGAGCTCCACACTGAGCGCTTCTCCCCCTGCTAGCCCCTCCCTCCCTTGTGTTCTTTTCCTCAGAGTTTCTCTCCTTTACTTGCTAGGCTTCTGAAATTCAGGGACCACATCTTATCTATTTCTGTTCTCTGTCCCTGCTCCCAGCATCCTGCCTTGGACAAAGTAGGTGCTCAATAAGTCGTGAAAATGTCCTTGCCACAGGTAAGGGGACAAGAGGGAAGCGTTGTGCCAGTAATGTTTCCACCTTGCATTTTCGGTGCCTATTTCCAGATAGCTGTTGATTGGTGACATGTAAGGACTCCAGCAAGTGCATACTTAGTGCATATTTCAGTTTGTAAATTTTGCCCTAAGGCATCCCGTTATTCCTAACTCTCTATTATCTGCAGCTAAGAATCATAAGCTGTTAGGACTGGAAGGCACCCCCGAGGTGAGCATTTTCCAGATAAGAAGCCCAGAGACTTGCTCCAGGCCATGCTGGTGGTTGGTGGCAGAGTAGAAGAGTTGTTCATAACCCACTTTATTCCTGCAAGGGTTTAAGCCGGTTTCCGAGAATAATTAGTTAAGATAGCAAAATTACAATTAATTAGGTGCAAAAGAAGAAAGCAGATAATTTAAAAAGGAGATAAAAGTGAGGTCAAAACAGAAACGTATCCCCCAAAGGCTGCCTGCAACAGGCTAGCCATGCACTTGGCTCTAAATCTAGGGTGTGGGTGGCGCAGTCGGTTACCTGTCGGGTTCAGGGCATGATCTCAGGGTTATGAGATGGAGCCCCGAGTCGGGCTTTGTGCTCAGCCGGGAGTCCGCTTGAGATTCTCTCTCCTCTCTCTGCCCCTCCAGCTCATGCTCTCTCTCTCTCTCTCTGAAATAAATAATTAAATCTTAAAAATAAATATCTATACATCTGTACATCAAAACAGAAAGGAAACCTGATCAGACACAAAATCCATAATATGCACGAAAGAAACATAACCCAGTAGCTCAGAGAAGCGCAGTCACTGTTGGGGCCCGTACCTGACAGGCATTCCCATAAAAGAGCTCTGTGTGTTTAGTGAAAGTCCTCAACAACATTCTCATGGTGCACAAAGTGTCTGCAACACAGCGGAACTCATCCTAATGGTGGGTGTAGGGGAGACCCGACAATCATCCTGAGTCGCCTGTGGAGGGAAGAATTGAGATATGAAAGAGTTTAACTCAGAATTCTGTGACATCAGGAGTACAATAATAATTACTGTTCTTAATTATGACCCAGAGGCACAGGACACCCTAAAGTATTTTCTAAATCATCTAAGTGAAGTGTTTTTAAAAAGGTTCACTCTGGTTTCCTATCAATTTAACACTTAATGAGACACTGTCATCTGTTCTAGCTCTTATGTCATATGTTTCATCCCTTCAATTAAATTGTCACTTCTTCGAGGGCTGGGGTCCACATACAGGGAAAAGGCCATTTTACTTAACAAATGCAAGATGAATCCTCTAAGATTGACTTTAAAGGGGCAAAATCTCTGCATGAGGAGGGACCGCTGGACTTCCCACTGATCCTTCTGAGCTTGTCATGAATTTGTATTGCTTCTATCACAGCAATGGCAGGTGGTACTGCTTTCTCCGTTAGTCCATTCCCTTTATTCTAGTCCCTTACCATCCCATAGCACATCCGAGACTAGTTTGGAATATTAAATAAGACCTTATAAAAGGCTTGGGGATAATGGGAGGAAAATAATTATGGTGAGTAACCTGAAACTATAGAATCTAAGTTGCAAGCATTGTCAATGTCAGCACCAACGCAGGCTGATAATATAATATAGGGTTCAGGAGCCCAGATTCTGCTCTGCGATCTAGCAACTGTTTCGCTTTGGGTATGTCACTTAACCTCCCTGTGCCTCATTTTCCTCATCTGTAAAAAGCTAATAATGGTACTTACCTCATAGAGGTGTTGTAAGAGTTAAATGAATTCTTGTAACAGTACGTAATAAATATGGAGAGGCTATTAATATAACAGCACTTTTCTAAGCAAGGCATTTTAGATAGATAGATACACACACACTCAGTCTTCATGTAACGTTCTAACTTAGTGGTTCTTAATTTTTGTATCTCTCTTAATAATTGAGAACCCAAAATAACTTTTGTTTCTTTAGGTTGCATCTCTCTATATTTACCATATGAGGAATTAAAACAGAAATTTGAATAATATTAATTAACTTAAAATAACAACAAACCCAATACATATTAACAAAATGACAATTATGAAAAATAACTATATTTTCAAAACAATTTCTGAGAAACGGGCATTATTTTACATTTTTGCCAGTTTCTTCAATGTCTGGCTTAATAGAAGAGCATTGGTCTCATACTTGTTGTTGTATTCAAACTGGTGCAGTATGTTGTTTTGGTTGTATGTGAGGAAAATCTGGCATTACACAGATAATGTAGTTGGAGAAGAAAAGAATATTTTACTAGACTTTTCTCACAATTATGGTCTTCTTTGCTACTGTACCAAAACTCTACAAGTGGTAGTTTCTTAAAGGCTAGTTGCAACATGGAATCTGAAACCATATCAATGAACTTTTCATCCTTTGTTACATTAAAATCCACTCATTTATCTGGCACTTTGAGTGAATCATTTACCCACCGTGACTTTTTAATATTGTGCATTGATCACTTGGAAAATATTGACTGAGTTCTGCAGATCATCTACATTTTGAAACATTCATATTTGTTAATGTAACTACCAATCTCCTTTAAAAAGTCTTTAAGCATTGTGTAACTGTCAAGCCCACAGGTTTTCTAAAATTCTGATTTTACCTTGAGAGTTTAAATTTTGTAATTGAATAAGCACTATCATTGCTGTCCTCAAAGTGACAGATTTACTTTATTCGTTTTCAAGATGTCCGCCAAATACCCAAGTCTGAGTAACCATAGCTGTCTGCCAGTCATTCTTTCAGGTGAAAATGGTGTTCCACAGAAAAGCAGCTAGTTCAGCTTGTGACTCAGTCACACTAGTGCTTTTCCTTGAGACAATTGTTGTACTTCTGTTTGTAGCAAAGGTGTTCTATGTGTACTTCCCATTTTGTCACAGAGAATATTAAAAAGACATACTCGATGGTTGAGATTTAATAAAAGTAATACTTATTACTATTACATCAAGGTTATTCTTAAGGACATTCCCCCCCCCCCCCCGCCCCGCAAGTGTGAGGAATACAATGATTAGTAGTTTGGTGCCCCTGTCTTGATTCACGTTAAGGCACCAGCACTTTTTAATCCAACACTGCATCATCAGAGCAAATGTCAACAGAGTGAAAAAGGCAAATAACATCTTGGTGTTATTATGAAAATAAATACTCCCTCGTGGACCTTCCAAAAGATTCTGTGGGATCTGTAGGGGTTCAATGAGCATACTTTGACAATCATGACTTTTAACCCTTTACCTCCTAAGAGTCACCTCCAGCCCATCCAGAATCCTTTATGTCCAGACCCAGTAGATTGGGAGCCAGTCCCTGCTCTGGTCTACCAGAAGGCCACAATCTGAATTCTCCTTTTTGGTCTCTTTCTTTGATGTTTGCTGCTTGAAAGGACAAGGTCCTTCCAAATAAAAAGGGACTGTGTCTAGTCCCAGGACCATGGCCACACCGATGTGGCTGTGAACATCGTAAAGTCAACATTTATAAAGAGGTACCTGTGTACAGCCTTGGGGTGATGGCTCATGCTCTGTTGTCAGAGCTCTCTCGGAGCCCCCACAGATCCTGGCCTAGTCCAAAGCCTGTCGTAACTCATGCTCTGTAAGGGTTGTTCTTCTTGCCCCCTACATAATTGGCTGAGTGGTGTCACTGACTCTGAGGTGCTCTCTGGAGGAGAGATGGGCTGCCAGAGGCATTATCCATGTATCCCAGACTCTCATATGCTTCTCTCTGGCCAGGGAACCTATATGCTCATGTCTTTAGGCTGTGATTATGTTTGCCACTCATATGTTGATATTTCTCCTGCCCAGAGCAGCGTTCAGTTGGGGATAAGAAGGGGGGGGAGGGTGGCACAGTAATAGTATTGTGGGTTAAAGACCTATGGAAGCCCTGGGCATGCTATGCTAAGAAATTAAGTGATTCTTCAAAGCTGTACTCTTTTGTTGTGGTTAAAAAAAACCAAAAAAACAGAAAAACCCAACAATAACAAAACAAACACTCGTGTACCCAACCAACGGAAATTGACAAATGTTAATGTTTTGTCATGTTCATTGTAGATCTATTTAAATAAAAGAAATAAAACATTACAAACAAGATTTAAGTCCCCTAAGCCTATATCCTTTAAATATTCATTGCACATTTATTTTGAAGAATGGCAGTGAGAAAAGACAGAGGATAATCATCCTCTCTTCCTCCCAGCAGTTCAGTTTTCTCCAAACTTGCCTGCCCCATTCAGCAAATAAAAAGCAACACCATTAATGGACAGATGTTCCTTAGAGTGGTGGGCGGTCAGCAGCAGATCTCCCCCCACCTTCCCTAATCCCAATATGCGATCTGCATGCAGTTCTCTTTCTCAGAGGAGTTCTGGAAACTAGTTGTGTATCTAGTTAAATTTCATGGGGATTTTGATGATGCTTCTTAAAAGCTGGCTGTCCGTGCACTGCTCAGGCCTGTCCATTCCTCCCTGTCTGGACAGAGTTATGTGAGCCCATGTGGATGACTTGGTCAAGCGCATTGGTAGCTGTTTGTGTCCTAGTCAGGAGTAAAAGAGAGCACAAACAACCCAGTCTTGCTCTTTTTTTCTTCCCACATCTCCACAGCTACAGTAAATCAGATTGCCTGACATTCTTTTTTTTTTTTAGCTGCATCTGAATCTAATGCCCTCAGAGTAGAAATTTCCGTTATATCACTCAGCGCATGGCAAGAGCAATGGGCTTCTCTGATTAGTGAAGCAGAAGAGCAGAAATGAATCACAGCCCCTTTGTATTCTAGAGCATGGGTCTGGGATGAGTGAATGCAGGAGGTCGGCCAAAACACAACCCTAGTGACTCAAGTCTTAAATGATTTAAAATGAACATAAGCCTGGAGACTTATGTTGAATAAATATCTCCATTTAATAAGCATTGGAGAGAAGGGTGAGGTGGCAGGGCTAAGGAAAGGACAGGCAGGATACCTGCTTCTGATAATCTTTTGCTCTCAGTTTCCCTTCAGTGACAGAGGGCTGTCACTGTGAGCAATATATTTTAAAAATCCTCTTGAAAAATACCTTACAACAAATCAAAGACAATTTCACAGGGACAAGAGTTGGGTTTTATGCCATAAAAGGGGAAAATAATAGACCTAGTCTTCCAGATCAGCTAAGCATCCAACCAGGAAAGCAGGAATTATTCTGGCTCTTCTTAGAAAACGGGAAGGAATTTAGGGGTTCTTACAAGCTGAATGGAATAAAAGCTAGAGTGCTAAACTTTCCACCAATTGAGAATCAGGCAGAGCAGGACTGGAGAGTAGAAGAAGGGGCATTCCAGGAATTTGCACAAACTAATAACAAATAAGCTTGGGAGGAAACTTAAAGGCTACCTTATTTGACCCCCAAACCAGATCACCTCACCCCTTATTCCATCAGCTGATTGTCTTACCTTTGCTTGAAAGTTTCCAGTGTTAGGGAATTACCACCTCTTGAGGTAGCCTATCTTAGTTTTGAGTATCATGCATTGTTATAGGTTATTTACCAAATCTCCCCCATGAAACATTACTGCACTGAGTCCCCTCATCCCCTAAGCCTTCCCCTTGGGACATGTCGCAGTTGGTCCAGGCCCCTGACAAGGTGTACCATTCAGAGCTGTGCACAGCACTCCAGCGGGAGTCTAACCAGCTATGAGCATGGCATGGCCATCAGCAGACTTTTCTAGGCCCTCTTTAACCTCTCCTGACACCTTTCACCCGAGTGCTGTGTGGTAGTGGAGAGGTGTGGGGAGGAGGGGGTGGAGGCAGGGAACATGGTGCTGATGATGTCTTGGTAGATGGGACGGGGCCCTGCCTTTGGAGCTTCAAGCTTCACCCTCATCATCTCACTTGCTCTGCACTCAGGGGTTTTCTGTCTGTTCCTTGTTCTGTGACAAGCATAGAGTTAAATATTCTAGGGACACTGGTTGAAGATTATATGCTACAGCTGAAATACTCTTGGGTAAAACCTGATAGAATCACAGAAAGTATGTCTTGGCTCTACACTGCGTAATCTCCATAGTGTAGTGAGTAGTTCTCAAAGGATGGTTGGGACCAGCAGCAGTAGCATCACCTGGGAACCTGTCAGAAATGCAAATTGTAGGACCTTACCTCAAACCTATTGTATCAGAAGCTTCTGGACCGGGGCCCAGCACTCTGTGTTTTAACAAGCCCTCCAGGTGATTCTGACTTGAGAAGCGCTGCTAGAGTGGATGCTGTTGGTATCCCCCCCACACCCCAAAACATGCACCCATCCCTGGGGCCTGTGCACTCCTTCCTGGCCACTGTGAGCAGCCAAGGGGTATGATAGCTCCCTTCACGGGAGTGCTTTCTTCTCTTGCCTTCCTGTGCTGGCTTCTCTCCCCTTCTCCTGAGACCACGTTGTCAGTAAGTGATTTTCACAAGAATCCCCGTCTCAGGCTGTGCTTCTCAGGAACAATCCCCCAAAGTTACATGAGGAATTGAAGGAATTATGAAGATACTTAAGAGTTTCATATAGGTTCCTGGAAAAATTGAGATGATTTGGTAGAATGGCCTCTTTACTAGTTTTCATATGCAGATATAGTCTGGGAGATGCCCCGCCAAAGGCATAGGGAGGAACTCCAGAGACAGAACGGTGACACTGAATTTCTATAGTGCAAGAGGGTGGCTGACCGAGCTCTTAGCATTCTTGCTGCATTTCAGCATCTTCATTAGTTCATTCGCAGGCCTCCAGTGAGGCCGGTGATTAGGGGCTTTTGGCTGATAAGCAGAATGAATCGCAAGGAGGTTAAGTGATGGCTGAAAGTCAGTTGCTGAATAAAATTGAGATTCCATCTCCACGCACTCACCCCCTACTGCCAACAGCCCAGTTCTTCCTCGGATGATCCAGTGACCTTCGTGAGAGGCAAACCTTCACCTCCTCAGCGGCTACTTTTCCAGAATTGATAGGAAGAAACATGAGCAAACTAGACCAAGTCTCCACAAAATCAGAGCCTAATATCCAACACTTAGCAAAGGAAACAACTAGATACTTTCATCAACTGTATGGTTTGCTGTGTTCACCTAGAACAAAGTGTAGATTTGCCAATTATTTGTATTTGTGCCATGTTGCTTTAGGTACCAAAATGGACTAGACCACGTCACATCTCCAGATCTATGGTGCCCACGCACTTCTGGGAGTGGCTGAATTGGGTCTCAGAGATGCTGCTTCGTTGAGACAGGAAGATGGGGAAGGCTTGATCTTTAGAAGGTAAGGTGGCTGGTGCTATTTTTGTGGCCTCCCGGCACTCCTGCAGTCACTAGACCCGCTGGGGTGGATGAGAGGCTGAATCTGTTGGTCCTGTCTGATTTGGAGGCATATTTAGCACAGTCCCCTTATGGGGAGGAGTGTTGACTCGTAGATGCAGAGTCTCTTGGCTATGGTGTATAACCATGGCCTTTTGTGGTTGGCTCAGTAAATCATTTCATTCAGCAAGTGCTTTTTGTTGACTCCTGATTATGAACCAGCCAGGTGCTGGGGATAGAGAGATGAAAGACAGACAGTCCTTGATTTCATGGGCCACGGGGGGAGATAGATAGGCAGAGCAGCAATGCCCTTCAGTTTGGGAAGTGCAAAGGAAGCACACAGGAGGTGCACCCTGCCCCATCTGGATGGTGGCTGGGAGAGGGGGTGAAGTGATTCTTGAGTAGTCTTGAAGGATAAGAAGAAAGGACCATAAAGAGGAAGGTGGGGAGAGGGGGAGAGGAAATGGAACAGCAGTCCCAGCAGAAGAGCCAGGATGGAGCGGGGAAACGTAAGTAGATCCTTGTGGCTGAAGTGCCAGGTGTGCATAGCAGGTGGGCTGGTGGGGAGAAGGGCCGCAGCAGGACCAAGTCTGGGGAGGGAGGTGGGGGCCAGAGCACCAGGACCCTGGGATGCCATGGACAGCACTGCAGACTTTATCCTACAGGTGATGGGAAGTCATGTGGGTATTAATCAGTAGAGTATGAGATCAGATATTTAGAAAAGGTCTTTATGGCAGCAGTGTGGAGGTTGGAATGGATGGGGACGGACAGAGCAGATACGTTCGTCCTGGAACCCAAGAAAAACACAATGAGAGCTTGAGTAAGGCGGTATTTCTTTTTCTGTATTTTTAATCCCAGCCCTTCCTAATATTAGCTGTGTGACCTAAGACAAGTCTCTCTGACTTAACCTCACTTCTCCGACTCTCGCTTTCCTCATATGCAAGATGGCTTCATGAGGACTGACCTCACAGAGTTGTGAGGATTGAGTGTAAAGTGCTTAGTGTGGTGCCTAGAACACAGTAATCACGAAACAATGGTATCTTTGTTCTTGTTCTTAGGCTGCCATCCTGATCTGGACAGACCCCCTAAAAGAAGGCACTGAAGCAAGGACTTAGGTGCAGGAAATTGATGTGGGAAGTGATCCCAGGAGGCGCAGGTGGCTGAGAAAAGTGAGGTAGGGAAAGAGGAATGTCAGCGAGGGGGGTGTCATAGGGTGGGCTGCTGCTGCGGGCACCTGGGGCTGAGATTCACTTGGGGTCTCAGGGAAACTGTGGAGAACACAACTCAAAACTGTCCCTCCAAGGGATTGGAAAGCTGGGGTGTTTCGCCACCAAATTCATCCCTAAATTGCCTGATCTTACATCCCCCGTACTTCCAGAAGGCTCTGTGCACAGGCTGAATGTGGCCCCGCCGCAGAAGCTTATTCTGTATTGGAGCCCCAAGCCCTCAGGAAGTCCCAAGCAACAGAGACAGGCATGCAGTGGAGATGATCACAGGGCACCCTGAGGTGTCCTCTGAAGCTCAGGTGGACTCAGGCTGGGGAGTTGGGGAGAGTATCCCATCTGCCGCAGTGGACCGAAGGAACCCTGAAAAAGATATTTAGAAAACAGAATCAACAGATCTTGATGAGTGGAGGAAAGTAATAGGGTGGAGTCTGAAATGACATGTATTTTGGGTTTGGTCTATGAACTGCAGTCCTATTCATTGAGTTTAAAACGATTGCCAGGGGGCTAGTTCGGGGGGGTAATGGTGGCAGGGAAAGGGGGATGATTTTCATCTGGACACGCAGAGTTGTTAAGTGTCCACGATATAGCCACATGTCATAGTGGGTTGGCAAACAGAATTTCCCTAATTCACATTAAACTTATTTGGGTTTCACTCTGACATGTTGAAATTTGTTTTACAAGTTTTGTGGGAGCAAATCCTGTACTCTGATAACGACTGAAGACTTTTCCCCCTGGGGAAAAGGGCACATTTCATCTGGTGGTTTAAGTGATGGCTTTTAAAACAGCCTGGTGTCTCTTCCTACCTGCTGTTCACTTATTAGGTGACTTTGAACCTGTTGGTGAATTCCATTGCAGATTATTTTCCTCTGAAGAAATGGAATAATAGATACTCTCCTGAGTTATTGCATAGCTGTTGAAAACTAGACAGTGTTTTCAAAGCCCTTCTGTGTTGTTGCAAAGCACCGTGCCCCATCAAGCACTGTGTTATTTTGCTTCAGTTTGCTTTTAAAACTTACAGCATTCCAATTATCCTGTTGTTACTGAATTCGATACTAAAGGGAATATGCTTGTTTTCTAAAATGGAATTTTTAGATGATAAAACCGTATATGTGCCAAGTGAGATAAGCCAGATAGTTAGCTAATTATGGCACGGAACACATCCTGATTATATATATTTTTTCTCTCCACGTGCATATGTATTTGTATTGGAGACATGCATCCTGTTTTCACTCTATTTCAGAATGTATTTTTAAATAGATGTTGAAACCACTTACATTTTAATTTTCTGAAGTGGTGTCTTTGATGGATATTTTATTATAGGAAGTGTAGGACATCCAAGTCAATGGGGCCAGATATAAAACTATGAAATAAGTAAAGTCTGGCTTCAGCTTTCTCTTTCAAGGTGACCTCCGACTTCCCCCAAGGGCTTTCCCGTGTCCCCAAGCTCACTGCCATGGTGCCCGAGGGTTGTGGCTTTCCACCTCCAGAGGGGTGTTTGTGGTACCATCACAGATCGCTAAGGTTTGTGAACTGGCCTGTAATGTTTACTTGAGCCATACTTGTTTGTCGAGTGTTGAGCATACACGAGATTCTGGACTACACATTGAGAGTGGGAGAAGTGAAGAAAGCAAACCAGAGGCTGAACAAGGCCAGACATCCTGAATCTGTGTCGTCTTTCTTAGTGGTGGGACTGCACTGATAGTTACAGTAGAGACTGGCTTTCAAGGAAGCTAAGGAAAGAGGAAGATGGAGTGTAGCAAGTATTACCATGGGCTGGACATTGTCCTAAGTACTCTGTTCATTTAATTTAATAAAGCAATATATTTTCTTAGAAATGTGCTTGAAAGTCAACATTTCTAGAGAAAAGCATAAAGCCTCTTTCATTTAGCTCCCATTTTTCTGAGCGCTCCTGCTGTTGGCCCTTAGGAGACTTCCCCTTCCCCTTACCCCTCTCCTCTCCTCCTCTTTTTTTTTTTTTTTTTTTGTTTAAACAAACAATTTTAAGGACTGAATTGTATGTCTGATTTTTTTTTTTAAGTTCTAAGCAAAAATAAGATTTTTTAATGGTCATTCCTCTAAGGGAAAAATGTGACTGTGAAGTTTTGACAACTGATTTTTTGGAGTAATGAAATAGTTTGCAGGGTACAAAATAAAATAATAACAAAGACATTAGTTTACTTTTGAAGGACAAAAGCAGGCAAACACATCAGAGATTGGATGCTTTTAGGCTGCAGCATGGGGTTATTCGTTCTTGGGCTCTGCATTTGATGGGACTAGCTCAAGAATAAAGATGTAGATGTTAGAATGGGAGTTCTACCTTGAGGTCTCTCTGCTGGGGGCTGGTCATAATGGCTCTGGAGCTGTCTGGTAACCCAGCCACAGCCAACATTTTCTTTTAGAACCTGAGGTCTGGGCAGTCTGAGCTTGTCAGGCGCATGCTCAGCTCAGTTGCCTGCAGAAATTGCTGAACTTTGTGCAGGCCGTGGGTGGCAAAGCACTTGTGTGTACCCACCCTGCTGTTCAGCTTTGAGCCACCACTGGTTTCAGTTATGACTTCAACAGGCAGCTTTGAGGGCTCCTCTATTCATTACAGTGCCTCACACTCTATAATTAGTAATAAAGGGACACAAGCACTTCACAAATATAAAGGGCTAAACAATAATCAGGCAGTAAAGGCAATGCATTGGGACTTTTCCACCTCTTCGTTTCTTTCAAGTTAAAAGAAAAAAAAAACAAAACAAAACCAAAAACCTTCTTGATGCTTCATTTTATTTTCTTGTCTTGAATAATCTGGTTTTGAACCTCATTCTGGCCACTGATTCACTGTGTGACTTTGGGCATTTTACCTAACCTTGCTGTGCCCCAGTTTCCTTATCTATAAATCTCAAGGGGGTAGTTTGAGGATTAAATGAGAAAATTCATGCAGAGTGCTTTGTGAGGACCTTGGCTCGTATTAAAGCTTGCTCAGTAAATGTTAGCACTCATTATTATCATTTAATTTCAGATGAAATGAATGCATAGAGTATAGGACATAGACATAGGTCTTTTGAGTATCTTTTTAAAAAACCTTCCATAACAAGCATTAAGTACACACAAGCACACAAATAGATCGCTATAATTAACCCCCCACCTCCCCATGTATCCAATGGCAGCATTGACAAGGATCGATATTTTATCAGTCTTGTTTCATATAGCCCCATGTTTTTTTCTAGAATATTTTAAAGCAAATCCCAAGTACCATGTCATTTCACCCATACATTTGAGTGTGTTTTTGCTATTAACATCCTAATATGCTAAGAGCTCCTTGAGACTATGTCTTCTTAACCTCGAACCACAGCTCTTAGGGGAGTTACTGCAGTTTGTAAAAACTCAACAGATGTTTAATTAGTGAATGAACAGCCCAAACAGCTTTCTCTACTTTTTGTAGATGCTCCATAAATATCTGTTGAGTGAATAAATGAGGACAAGAATTTTATAGAGTGCCTGATGTAAATGGAGATGCACATGATTTACAAAATAAAGTATTTTTAATGCTCAGATGAGACTTTCCAATACTTGGAAGTTTAGTATTGCTGTGAATATTAATAATGCCCAAATAATTAGCACTTGAAAGAAGGTTTAATTCTGGCACTCAGATTATTTGTGAATGTCTAACTGTAGGCAACTTCATGAAAAGCAATTAGCAGATTCTTCGGGCACATGACAAATCCTTTATTACTGTGCTTATAAGTGACACGGTTCGGTTTACAGAAAACCAAATGTAATTAAATAACATTGAACTTGAAATCTACCACAGACTCAAGATATACAAGGTATACTTGGCAAGGCAAAAATTCTCAAACACTAGGTTGTTTCAGGAGAAAGATAAATTTCCATTAAGTAATTCCCACATTTTTTTTTGTCTTACAGACAGTTCCTTTGGCAATAACTTCCACTTTAGCTTTTATTATATAAAAATATAACAAAATTTCATTATATACAAACATTACATTACACAATGTACAGGTTAAAAACACTAAGAAAATGGCAAGCTGCAAGTGAAATTAAAGTCAATAGCATGATAAGAAAAATTAAATACTGCACACATTTCATAAAAATTACATTAACTACATTTTTTGTTTGCAAATACCAAACAGTACCAATGTGATTGGAAATAGCTTCCAACAGCTTCATTTTAAGGCACATCTTGCATATTTAATATATACAACACTGAAACCAGTCAATAACTTAGGGGCTTCTCGGAGTGACCTGTATAAGTTGTGAACACATGCAGCATGGGGTTACACATTTTCATTGGCTTCCTTCTTTGGGGACAGGTACCTGCCAGGGGGGGACTGATAGAGGGGTACCCCGATCTCCTGCAGGTCTGGGAGCCTCCCTGGACGGGGAGGGGAGAGCAGGGTGACTGTCCTGTCATAGTCCCTGTGTAGCACTTTCTCATAGACGCTCTGCAGCCCCACTGTCTTGGGCAGCTGGGCCTGGTAGTAATTGTCCCTGCGCAGAGGATCCCGAGGCAGGGAAGTGCTCTTACAGAAGGTAGACATCTGGGCTGGTGGGTGAGGCGGGGGATGCGTGTTGGGTCCTCCGCATGACGGGCTCCAGCAGCGGTCAGAGTGGCCCAGGATCTTACACTCAGCGGTGCACGCCCACAGTCCTAACATAAAAGAGAAAGGGAGAGAGCGTGAGGATGATTACTGAGATTGCACACAACTACGTCTCCCTCTTCAGAATGTCAGGCAGGGTCAGGGCGGCTGAAAAGGAAAGTGAGTATGAAAGTAAACGCGGTGATTCAAGATTTGAAAGAACACTCCTTCCTGTAAAGCCACTCTCATACGAAGTTGGCTCAGCTTCTTTTGCTGCAAGCAAGTTAGGGCACTGCGGAGCAGAAGCCTCAGCCCTGCCTCCACCTAACAGGATGGGAGTGTTCTTTATTCAGTGGTGGAGCTACCTCGACGTGACATTTTGAAATCGGCTGTCTGATGAAGGCCGGGATCCCAAACTCCGGGGCCTGAAAAAAGTGGGGAAGAGGGAGGGGGCTGGGAACGGAGATTGACAGGAGGGCAGCAAGGGAGGGAGAGGAGGAACGCTGAACTTGGCAGGAAAGAAGAGTCCTCACCACTCTGCATGTGGTTGATGAGATCCTTTTTCAGAGCGTCCCCGCTGATGTCGGAATCGCTGTCGTTGAAATCACTATCCCCTTTGCCGCTGTCTTTGCCGCTGAACTTCTCCGCTTCTCGGCCAGAGATGGTGTTGAAAGAGTGTCCTTTCCAGACCGCCACAGGGGGCGCCGGCTCCTTTCCGAAGCCGGGGGAAGCACCGTAGGGCTGCAGCAAGGAATGGGGAAGCGGGGCGGGGGGGGGAGACGAGGTGAGGTAGGGTCGGACAAGAAACAACAAGTGCGACAGGTTAGGCATCTCCGGTGCAGGCACACCCAGACCCCTCCAGTCCCTTCCCCCAACCTGTCCGCGGAGCACGGAGCGGGGCGCCCAGCCGAAGGAAGGCCTCACCTCGGCGTGCGCGCCGCGGAGCCGCTGCTGCCCCTCGAAGTGACAGGAGCTTTCCCCGGTGGCGCTGCCGCCCTCCGAGCCCGGCACTTCGGCCGCGGCGACCGCGGGCGGGGGCGGGTCGGCCGCGGGGCTGCCAAAGGGCGCTTTTCCGCTGCCAGGGAAGGTGAGCACGTCGAACATGTTGGGCCTGGGCCCGGCTCCCCGGGCAGCCTCCTCCGGGGAGCCGGGAGCCGAGGCTCCGCCGCCCGCCGCCCCGGGCCGCTCTTCCCGGCGGGCCCCCCCTTTGCGCACCTCCTTCTTGCGGCGGTTGCAGGTGGTGGCGATGGCGATGATGGCGGCCAGCAGCAGCGTGCAGCTCCCGGCCAACACGATGATGACGATCAGCGGCGTGTCCCATTGTAGCGCCGGCCCCGACGCCGCGAGTCGAGAGCCGGGCGGGCGAGAACGCTCCGGGCTCCCCGCACTGGCGGGCGCCACCAGCCCCCGCCCGCCGCCTGCTGTCACCACGAAGCTGACGGTGGCAGTGGTGGAGAGCGGGGGGCGGCCGCCGTCGGATATGACCAGCAGGGCCCGGAACACGCGACCCGGCGGCTCCTGCGAGAGGTCGTCTGTGAGCACGATCTCCCCCGTGCGGCGGCCGATGGTGAAGGCTTCTCTCGGCTCCTGCTGCAGCAGCTCAAATGCCAGCTCCCCGTTGGCACCATCGTCCGCGTCCCGGGCCTGCACGCGCGCCACGGCAGTGTCCCTTGCCGTGCGCCCGGGGACAGCCACTTCCAGGGTCCCGTTGGCCGGCGCCGGATGCACCAGGACCGGTGCGTGGTCGTTCTGGTCCAGTACCCGTACCTGCACCAGGGCGCTGCTGGAGAGCTGAGGGGAGCCACCGTCGCTCGCCTGGATGCGCACGTCGAGCTGGCGCAGCGTCTCATAGTCGAAGCTGCGCAGCGCGTAGATGGCCCCGGTGGCCGGGTCCACCGACACGTAGGTGGACACCGAGCCCCCGGCGCGGCCTACTTCTGCCTCCAGCAGCCGGTAGGTGACCTGGCCGTTGCGGCCCAGGTCGGGGTCCCGGGCCGCCACCGTGGCCAAGTAGGCGCCCGGCGGGTTGTTCTCACGCACCGACACTTCGTAGACCGGCCGTGTGAAGAGTGGCGCGTTGTCGTTCTCATCACTCACGCGCACCGTGTAAGGTCGCACGGTGCGTAGTGGGGGCGCGCCGCGGTCCTCGGCCACCAGCGTCAGGTTGTACTCGGCGATGCGCTCGCGGTCCAGCGACGCCGCGGTCACGACCAGGTAGCTGCCCGCGTAGGCCGGCTGCAGCCGAAAGTGCTCGTGCCCGTAGAGGGCGCAGCGCACCTGCCCGTTGGCGCCCGAGTCTCTGTCCGAGGTGCTGACCAGCGCCACCAGGCTCTCGCGCGCTGCCCCCTCTGGCACCAGCGAGATGGCGCCGGCTTCAGGCGTCCCGGGCCCGGTCGGCGAGGTCGCGTCCGCACCCCCGAGAGCGGCGGCGGCGGCGGCGAAGGGAGAGGCAGCAGGTGCGCTCGGGGCGGCCAGCGGGGTGATGGTGATATCCGGAGCGTTGTCATTGACGTCGCGGATGCGCACGATGACCTTGCAGGTGGAGGCCCGGGGCCCGGGACTGCGGTCCTGGGCCCGCACGTCCAGCTCATAGGTGTCCTGGCGCTCGTAGTCCACTGGTCCTGCCAGGGTGAGGCGGCCCGAGCGCGGGTCCAGGCGGAAGAGGCGGCGCGCCTCGGGCGGGGTGCGGGCACCGAAGGCGAACACCACGTCGCCGTTGGGGCCCTCGTCGGGGTCCGCCGCGTCCAGGTCGAGCAGCAGGGAGCCCACGGGAGCGTCCTCCGCCAGCTCCACTTCGGCCACCGCGCCCTGCGGGAAGGCCGGACTGTGGTCGTTGGCGTCCAGCACTCGCACGCTGAGGGCGGCCGTGGCAGAGCGCGGCGGGCGGCCGCCGTCCTGGGCCACCAGCTCCAGGCTGTAGGAGGCCTGGCTCTCGCGGTCCAGCTCCTGTAGCAGCACCAGGTCCGCGCACTGGGCGCCGTCCGCGCGCGTCTGCAGTTCCACGCGGAAGGGGCTGTGAGGCTCGGCCAGGCGCACGCTCTGCAGCCCGTTGGCCCCCACGTCCTCGTCCACAGGCACCTCCAACGGGATGCGCGTGCCCACGGCCGCGCCCTCGGACACCTCCACGGGGATCTGGGCCCGGGGGAAGCGCGGAGCGTGGTCGTTGATGTCCCTCACCTCCACTTCCACGTGCACCAGCCGGAACTGCTCCTGCGAGAAGCTGACCACGTCGAAGGCCAGCACGCACTGTGGCGCCTGGCCGCACAGCCGCTCCCGGTCCAGGCCCGCGTCCCCGACGGTCAGCTGCCCGTCGCCCTCGCGCACCCGGAGCAGCGAGCTGTTGAACTGCTTCATCAGGCGGAAGCTTGTGTCTCCGGATACTTTCATATGCAGGTCCTCAGCCAGGGTTCCGATGACCGTGCCAGGGGCATCCTCTTCGAAGGTGCTGTATCGCACTGTCTTGCTCTGGGTCACTGAGAGCACCCAACAGAGGCTGAAGAGCTGTAAAGGGAAAAGGCAGGGGCTGCCCCCGCGCCTCCCTGGACTCATGCCGCCAGCCCCAAGTGCTATTCCAAGAGGCTGAGCAATTTCTCTCTGGTTTGCAGGTCCGGGCGTGAGTCGCAGGCTCCTAGGAGCACGCTCTTTGCGAGCCCTGTGCGGGAGATCTGCGGGCTGCAGCTCGAGGTTCCGGAGGGCTCTGAGGACACGCCGACCTGCCCACACTGTACACCTCTCCCTTCCTTCTTGCTGGAGCTGCGCCGCTGCGCGCAGCCTCCGGTTTTATAGCAGCCGATATGCAAATCGCCGGAGCCGGGCAGCCAATGGCAGCTTCGCCCTCGCGCCGCTCCTACGCCAGCTTCTGACAATCCCTTTAATGTGGAAAAGCTTAGAGGGGAAAACAAGAAAGGAAAATTAGGGATCTTTTCTTTGTTTCTTTAACTCCTTTCGCCTTTTTTCCTTTCCTGTCGGCGCCCTGAATACAGAGGAGTTGGCACAGGTCGCCGGGAGTAAAAGGAGTGGATGGTTTTGTTAATTGTGCCTGTCCGGGGCTGGCTGCTTGAACAAGCACGCAGGGATTCCACTCGAGTGGCTCGATTCCCCCCCCCCCCCCCCAACCCTTTTTTGCGTTTTGCACCTTGGAAGCTTTCTAAACCTCGCCCGTTTCTCTCCACCTACTTGTTCAGCCTAGTAAGGTCTTGCTAGTCTTCTCTCCTAGATTCCTAAGGCACTCGGAAATAGCGTCTCGATTTAGGAGCCCCAAGGATGAGGAAAGATTGATTTTATTCAAATTTGTGTATGCAATTGTGTTTTGCTCGTGTGAGCCTCGGCAATCAGGGCTGCCACTTCCTTTTCAGAAAAGAGCTCTGCGATGTGTTAGTATGCATGTCACTGTCCAAATGGCTTTCTTAAGCCCTGGGCGCTTGCAGGCCAGGGAAAAAAAAGTTCCAAATAGGATTTAGCATAAGCTTGAGGAGATTTGGAAAGGTTTCAAAGATCAGACTGTATCAAAGGCTTATGAAGCCCTCGTTAGCAGTGGAAATAGAATGGCGTGGCAGGCGATCCCATTGGAGGCCCCAATGTCTGTATTATTTCACTGTGACAAGCTAAGGGGAGAGAAAGTTGAACAGTTTCCACCGCGGACTTGGGCTAACTTGAATATAATGAGCAAACGCCACATGTATCCATTATGTTCCTCTATTCATCCCCAATCACTGCCATAACTCTCCGGCTAAACGGTGATGGGCGCTGAATTCCACACAATACCCGGCTCGTATTAAAGTGCATTTAGAGAACTTTCCCTCCTGATGCCTTGTTCCGCCTATTTAGAGGATTTTCTTTCTGTTCTAATAGGGCTGCTCCGAGAAGCAACACTCATCCCGTTCCAGAAGAACAAAATCACAGCATGACGTTGAAACCTGGCACGAACCTGGGGGAACTTAACCATCTGCCTACAGACGTGTGGAGCTTCGGTATTGCCAAACTCTGGGCTGGGCGGATCCCGGCGCTGGCCAGGCTTGGCGCGGCCCCCCACAGGTATTCCCCCGGACCCCCAGAATCAGTGAAGACCAGGAAGTTGGAGCTCCAAGCCGGAGCAAGACGAATTCTTATTGAAGAGCTTTATTGAGCAGGTTATGCAAATACACACGAAGGAGGAGAGGTAAAAACAAAAGCCGTGCAGTGGAAGATTTTTTTTTTTAAAGGCGATGAATTTGATAAGCAGACTGCATTTAGTAAACGTTCTTCCGAATCCAGATTTTAGTCCTGCTGTCAGCATCCATCTGTCTTTTCCTTTCCCTCAAACCCAAGTGAATGTGTCCTGGGGTCTTTTCAGAAGACATTCAGGAGCTTGCCCCCCCCCCCCCCCAGTAGGGAGACTAAGCAGGGAGGTGGGGGTGCGGGGGGGGGAGGAGAGAATGAAGTAGGAGCCTTGTAATTGCCAAAGAGAAAAAAAAATGCAGCCCCAGCGATCAATAAATAAAAGCTTTTCTGAGATTAGGAAGAAGGCAGAGCGGTGGACAGTTGGGAGTTTCCTCAGAGCGATCCTCCCTCTGGGTTCCTTTCTAGGACTTCTCCACCTTGCTGCCCTGGTATTGCTAAAAGCAGCGAAGCCAGGCAACTGCAGCCGGGCCGGGAAGAGGAAAGGGCGACGCCTCCTACAGGAGCCCAATTCCTAGACTTCTCTTCCACTCCCCACGCCCCTCCCTCCCAGCTGCCAATTAATAGCTTGCGCTCTCTTTGCTCCTGCCCAAGGGACATTTCTGGGGCGGGGCGTGGTGGGAGGGTGATATGCACTGCCGAAAGAACTTTCTGCCTCTCTCCGAGCCCAGCAGCGCTCCCACCCTGGCCTGGGGCGTGCTGGTGACCTTTAGCGCTCCCAAGGCCCCGGCCTCCCCCGACCCCCTTCCCTGGTCAGCCCAGACGCGAACAGATTCAGAACTCGGCAGTCGGACAGCGGCCTCCCCCGCTGCCACTAGTGTAACCCCGAGAGGTCAGGTCCGCAAGGTGCTGCGCCTGCGGAGTCGAGAACCTGGAGGGGTAGGGGGAGGGCAGTGGGGCCAGAGTCGCAGAGAAAGGATGTTTTCAGCTGTTCCCATGAGTAGACAATTGGCTGGAGCACGGTCGCGAGTGGCTGGGAGCCCGAGCCCACGCCTGCTCCCCCTGCGTCCCCGCGCTTCTCAGTTCTGGCCTGGACCCCAGGACCCCAGCCGCTCGCTGTTTAAATGTCTCATTTTTGCTCTGCTGGAGAAACAAAACTATCTAATATTTTTACTCAAAGCGCTTCGCGTCCTCATGCTCATTCTCAAGGCTGAAATACGGGAAGGCGTGCTGGGGTGGGGGAGTGGGCGGGCAGCCATAAACCAAGAGGCTGGAGGAGGGGTGTGGGGCGGCTAGTAGCGGGTCCGAAGCATTCTATCCTGGGCTAGCGAATCGGCTGCTCGTAAGTGACCCCGACAGCGGCGGCGCCAGGACGCACAGGGCGCAGAGCCCCGGGCGGAGAGCAGCAGAGGAGAGCAGCGAACACAGCCTTCCGAGCCGGCGGTTGAGGTGTGAAGGCACGCGAGCAGAACGAGCTTGGGGCCCCGCCGCCTGCGGCCTCCAGATTATGGAAATACGATTTAAAATAGCGCATCAGCGCCTACAGCAACTCCCGGGGGAAACAAAATGTCGGGGAGGTGGGGCCGGAGCAGTGGGGGGAAGGGAGGGGAGCTCGCCCTCCCCCAGCGCTGATCCAGCCCCACAAAAGCAGCTCATATCGACTTATCATACCAAAGGCCCAGGCTGGCTCAAAGGAGCCCCTTTCTCTAGGTTTTAGCAACTTCGCAGGCAACTGTCTCGCAATCCTGAGAACAAACACAGCGCACAATGGCCGGCGTTTTCTCGGAATGCAAATGTTGCGGGCTCCGCAAAGCTGGGTTTCTGTTGCCGAGCCTAATGCCTGCTTTGTGAAACTCGCGTGCAGACCCCGAGATTGACACCGGCGTCACGTGACGGATTAGGGCTCTAGGAAAGTTTTCAAAGCGACGACAATGGGGGGCTCAGCCTGATCTGATATCTCCCACAGTTTAGCGGGAAAGAAAATCAGGATATATTCTCATATGTAATAGGATTATCTTTTCCATTTCAAGTTCTATACAGCATGTAATTTATTTTTAATTAGGATTATATCTACCAGGAAAGGGAAGTAGAATTCGCTGGAAAGTGTAATTCTAAGGATGGTTGGGGAGAGGGGTTATTTTTTAACCTTTTAACTATTTAAAAAATATATGAGATCAGGGCCCATTGTTTTTCCTTCAACAGGCTCACTCCATCGGATAAACTTTCCAGGGAAGTTTGCAGCAAGTGCTCCTCCAAGCAGAGAACAGACGCAGCTCTTCAGAGGCAGCCAATTCATTCTTGTAAGGAAAGCACACTTTATAGAAATCTCTCAGAATTCCTAAGTCGCTGGGGTTTGATGGGGTTTCCTCTCTAGAAATGCGACCAAGCTCTCTTCTACACTCCAAATGCTAACTTTGTATTTTTAAAAATGCACCTTCTTCCCCATTTATTGGGCTGTTGACACTGGCATTGTGACTTTTGAACTTTAATACCCACAGAGCAACATCTTCCATAGCCCTGATTCAAACTCAGCACTCAGACAGTGAGACAGTTTGAGGGTGAAGGTAACTGTTGTTTAAACATTGATTTTTGGATTGATCCCAGTGCCAGATGCTCTCAAGCCCTGGACCACGTCCAGGTCTTGGACTACTCATCGTTTTGCGTGTTCTGCATGTCAGGATGCTCTGGGATACCCACTTAACCTGACAAGAAACAAAGCACGGCCGTTGATTACAACAGGTTCTGGTTCATCTGGCTTGGGTTCAAATATGATACCGTTGAATTGCTGTGTGACCCTGGGCAAGTTCTTGATCTCTCTGTAAATGGGGCTAATAATAATACCTTGTAAAGTTGACTTGAGGACTGTGTAAGATAATTCAGCGTCAGGTGCTTAGGAAGCCCTGAGCATATGTTAATTATCATTTCCTTTTAAAGCATGAGGAAGGACTATCAGAGGCCGTATCATCTAAACCTCTTATTTCACAGCGAGATATTTGTTCAGAAAGACAAAAAACAAACAAAACAAAACAAAACAACCCTCCTATTTCCTGTCTGCTTCTTTGCTTTAGTTACAACCATCCCTCTGATTCCATTTTTTTCTCCCACCCTTCTGGAAATAATAATAGATATAGTTGTAGGTTTATAGGTCCCAAAGGAAGGAGAAAAATGGTCATGTGAGGGTTCAAGTAACTTTAATGCTCTCACGTCATTTCAAAATCTTTTGGTACCTTACCATCTGGTTGAGATCAGATGATAGCAAAAAGGAGTTTCCAGTGGACTTTTTCACCACTCATTTCCACAAAAGCCATGTATCATGACTGAAACCACCTAGAGAGACAAATATTCAGTGGACAGCAACCCACGGGGTGGGGGTGGGGGGCAGGAACATTCCAGAAGACTTTCACTCCTAAGATGCTCAGGAGTACGAGGTGCTTTCCTGTGACTTACATGGAGCCAATGTTTGACCCTGTGCTTCCCCTCAACATTCATCTACTAGGGCTGCCATGAACTGCCTGGTTTACAACAGGAATTGATATTCTCACAGTTCTGGAGGCTGGAAGTCCAACCTCAAGGTGTTGACAGGTCCTTCTGAGGGCTGTGAGGGAGAATCTGTTCTGCGCTTCTCTCCTAGCTTTATTTAAAAAAAGAGAGAGAGAGAGAGAGAGAAAGAAAGAAAGAAAGAAAAGGGGAAGAAGAAGAAGAAAAAAAAAAAAGGAGGAGGGAAGAGATCATTGACTCTGCCTGCCAGCCTTGAGGCAGGAAATCTAGAAGAAGGAGACCCACAATCGGGTATGAGGATTGCTGTGATGAAGGCCTACCTGGCAGCCCATCCCAGGCAGCTGCCCACAGTCTTTAGGGGAGGGGGATAGCCGAACACGTGCTGCATGTCAAGAGCAGTGGTGCAGGTATGTGTTGCATGCCTGCATGAACCCAGAGGAGGGGGCCCAATTGTGCTAAGGAACAGAGATGTGCAGAGAAAGCTTCCTGTGGGAGGCAACATTTGAGCTGAGTTTTGAAGGATGAGTAGACATTAGCTAGGGGTACAAGGAGCAAGAAAGGGGTAGAGATGAATAGGGCATTCCCTCCTGAAGGAATAACAAGCTCAATGGCATGAAGATCCAAGGACTGGTGTGTAGGTTGCCATGAGCGGCTGGGGGAGGGGTACTGGGGTGAAGAAAGCCAGTGTGAGGAGGTTGGTGCTTCATATACCACGTTAAGGAACTCCAGTTCTACCCTTAGGCAATGGGGTTGAAGGATGTCGCTCTGACATCACAGGTTCACCAGGGTAAGGGGAGGGTGGAGGAGGGGCAGGGCAGGGAAGTAGGACAAAGGTGAAGAGCAATTCTTAGGTGACTGGTTTGGGAGCAGTGACTAGCTAGTTAGTGGTCTGGCCTAATCCAAAGAGACTCAGGACAGAGAGGCGTGCACTGAGATGGCACTTGCTGTCTGTGGGTCCAGCCAGAGGACTATTTACTCACGTGCCAGCCTGCCTTCTCCTCCGGCTGGAGGGGGCGCTGGGGCAAGCGCTGCAGGAGGAGCTGGTTGGTGGACTCCAGCATCACCAGACCTCTTGGAGAATGCCATTCCTCCTGGGAACCTCCTCTTGGATGTCTGGTTCCAATGAGAAGTCACGAAGACAGCAGGGTTTTCTTTTAGGTCAGAAAGCTGAGGCTTCTCTTGGTTCAGCCAGGAGCAAGTCCAGAGTCCCCACAGTATGCCTTCTGTTGGGCACCATCCAAGACAAATGGGGGGTGGGGGGCGGTGAGGAGTGACAGGTTCCATAGCTGCCCACGGCCTGGGGTTCTGGACAGAAAGCCAGTGTTCCCCTTATCACCCAAGGTTTCAGGGTATGTGTCGGGGCAATTAACAATTTCCCTGGAGCTCTTTGGTTGGGAAGTATAGGATATGGGAAGTGGCCTGGGTTCCTAGGACCTTGTTTATGGTTCATGGGCACACTGAGCCAGAATTAGGACCAAATTACACAGTTCATGGTAGAAAAAAAAGAGGTGGTAGATAACCAAAGGAGCCATTAGTGAGGATCAAAAGAACCACAAATCTCTGCTCAAACCATGCTCAGAAGTTCTGTAGTTAGATAAACTGGATGGATTAATTGCTTTCAGAGCCTAAAACATGTTGTTGCAAATTTGGGGTTTTGTTATTAATAAATCCCACGTGATTCAAAAGAAATTAAAGCGGGAAGCTAGAGCCTTGTCAAGGCAGAGAGAATTTTAATCATTGGCTGATCTCTTTCTTTTTCTTTCCTCAAAGTCATCGTTCTGTAAGTGCTGAAGACTTCTGACTCAGGCCTGCCTTTGCATCTGATGGCTTGAACTCGCCGCTCCAAGTGGGTCACAATCCACTTTTGAAATGGAAATGAAGTCTGCATGGCAGCCTCACCCTCAGAGCCCTGGGACCCGGGCCCAGCCAGGGCACAGCAGAGCCTGGTGTTATAAATTTCTCCGTAGATCTGAGAGCAGTTTTAGGCCATTGATCTCATGTCACCCAGAATCGAGATGGAGTGACGGCTGATAAACTGCATGGTGACAGGCTGTGGCCTTGGAAGAAAAAAGTCTGGATGCAGGATAAAAAAAAAAAAAAAAGAGCTGATGGATTAGTTATCGGCCTCCTGATTCTCCTCACCCTGGATTATTTCCGAACACTTTAGAAGCATTTATTTTCAGGTAATTTTACAGTTGTCTTTTTGTCCTTCAGAGGTACTTTGGTCTATGAAACCACTCTGGGAATTTAGATGAAATCATTTTTATATGTATTGCTCCACAGCGCCCCCGGAAGTCCCTGAAACCCTTCTCTTAGGCCCAAACCCCGAGGAGGCTTTCACCTGCAGTGCGGGGAACTGTGGATGCAAATAACCATCGCATTAATGCTAATTCATGATTCTCAGCAGCACGATGATCCCACCTATAGTCGTCAAAGGCTACTTTCGGTAGTAAGGGTAGAATGAGGAAAGAGGCCCATGGGCGGGGGGTGGCAATAGCAGGGGGATGTCTCCATGGTCAATATGTAAATGGATACTTTTTCTCCAAACTTTCTGATCCTCTCTGAGCTCCAGCCCCTCTGTCCAAAGGGCAGTGTGAATCACATGTTATTCCAGGAAGACCCGGGCCCTTCGGAAATATTTTGAGTAGGTGAGGTGAGAGGGCCAGGGAGATTAGGGGAGTGTGGCAGATCGTTTGTGTTCTGGGATGAATAAAGGTTGAATTCTTGCCGCCCTGACTCCAAGCTCCCGCTTTGGTGTCCAGTGTGGGAACCCGAGATGGGGAAGAATGGGCTGCTCCGCTCATTGAACGGAGAGCCCTCCCAGGCATGGCAGGCCGTTGGTAGGGCATCAATCTTGCTTTGCTTTGCCTGGGGAGCCTTGTATAGAGGCCCATGGTCTCAGGGGACTGAGAAGAAGGTTAGATGGAGGGATCAGAGCCCCCACAGGGAAAAATAATGTGACAAGCTGTCAGGACATGGCGACTGGGTGACTCCGATTCCCTCAGTGGTCAGGGGGCCCTACCGGCCCCGCGTCCTTCAGGGCTGGGAGCTGGGAGGAAGGAACAATATAGGATGTGTGATGGATTACACACCTTTCCATCAAACCCCAGTGGAAGCTTTTGCTGGACTAGTGGAAAAGGAGGAGTGGAGTGGCTCTCTCCAGGAGTGGAATGCTGTGAGTAGACTATTTTGGAGGGAGAGTCTAGTGATACGGGAGACATGGAATCTCTGGGGGTCAGAAAAGCTGCTCACCAAGACCAACTGTGGAAGTAAGCCTCCAGGAAGAAATTCAGGGTTGATGGCAAAGTATATCTTATCAAAGTCTGCGGTAGGAGTTCCTTTACTTAGGATAATTGTATCAGTCAGGATGGGGCCAGGTTATGCTTCAGTAACAAACAACTCCCAAATCTTAATGACTTAAAACAAGTGTATTTCTTGCTTTCTCTGCATGTCCATCACAGTTAGGCTGGGGAAAGGCTGCCTGCTGTCCTCACCTGGGAACCTAGACTGAGAGAGTAGCCACCATCTGGAACTTTCTCCATGTGGCAGAAGGAAGAGGGAAAGCAGCAAATTGTGTATTGGCTCTTAAAGTTTCCACCCACCTATGACAGACTTCACCTCTGCTTATATTTCTTTGTCCATTTCAAAGTCCTGGTAATATAGCACAGAGCTCATTCTGCTTCGTCATTAGAAGGCAGGCTTGAGGGAACAGAGCAGGAGAGCTGGACCAAACCCTTAGATAGGCAAGTGCCAGGACAGGGGCTCTGGGCTTGCCTCCCCTTCTCAGGTCTTGGATAAACTATTACTTTTTTTTTTTTCCCAGCGGGAAAATAGCAGTTGGGAGAAATGTTGGTCAAAGGCATATGTGCCTCTAAATTCAGGGAAGGTCAGAAATAAATTAGAAGTGTCCTCATGTGACACATTCCTTAAAGTATAGGCTAAATTACAGCTTCAGACTAATTAGTGAGGAAATCCCCCAAGAGTGAAAGATTGAGTATTGGTAATGGGATTACATGTCCTCTCGCTTGTGCTTGGGGGGAAAACTTGCATAAAGTATCTTCATTAATCACAGTCCTAATGGCTTTTACTTTTACCACCATCAACCAACTACCAGCATCAAAAACATTTTACTAAGCAACTTGCAGAGTGTGAAACTATGCACTGCTTTACAGTGGAGTTAAACCCTCTGCCTTTTAGGAGTTTGTAATCACGTGGACGGAAGTACTAAGGGCAGCTAACCAAATACCGAGAACAACATGCATGTGAATATTGACATCTGGGGAGCCAGTGTAATCAATAGAGAGGGATCATGAACAGTATTTAGAAAGGACAATTTAATTTAGTTCATCATTGTATTTGCCATCCACAGTGCGGGGCACGGTTTTGGTCACTGGCAAGGCCGTACACCATCACACGGCTCCAGTGTAATGTGGTTAGTGAGAAACAGTTAGTGATCAATTCCCAAGAGAGAAGATCAGCTTCTGGGAGCTCACTTAAGAAGGGAGGAGATGGCTTAGCAAACTCCTTGTGAAAAGGAGGGGGCTATTTTAGGCTAAGCCTTGGACTTGGGAGTAAGCATAGGGCAGGAATAATTACCATTGTGTACTTTCAAGGCTCTATTTATAACCATCAATATCCAAAAGACTCAGAGACTAGAATATCTCCTATTAGAGGAGAATATAATATAATATTCACTTCTTTTTTGAAGTAGGCAAGGTATGAGTAACACATAAAATAATGCAACATTTTAATATAGAATTTAGAAAACTTGAGGAGACACAATATGCCATGCAGGTGTCCTAAACAGCCTGTTTCCAAATTTGTTAAACGAGGTGGCTAATTCTTGCCCTGACCTGTCTCAGAGTTGAGGTGAGGGTTCCATGATACAACAGGCGTGGAGCCCCTTGGGAGCCGAAAACCCGTGAACACAGTAAGCCTTAGGGCTGATGGGCACAAAAAGGGCAACGTGCCAGTTTGCAGACAAGTGTGGAGGGCAGGAGATGAGGAAGGAGGGACAGCAGCTTGGAGCAACTGTTGAAGTGTAAGAGCGGGCCTAGGTCTGAAGTCCGTGGAGGGTTTTCAGCACCTTTGATCTAGGAGGTGGGGGCCATGATAAAAGGAAGAAGGGTAGACCTCTGCTCCGCTGGGGTGGGGGTGGTGGCTAGAGGTTGGACATGAGGCAGAGAGGCGGTTGTTCACTGCTTTATCCTTAGTGCCTGGTGTAAAGAACTCACCAATAAATATGTGTTGGAGTGAATGAATGAATGAATGAATGAATGAATGAAAGCAATAGCATCTCTTTTGATTGTACCAAGGACATGATATTGATCTCTGTCTCTACACAGATGCAGGAGACACCTGGTTAATTTTAGTAAGTGTGAGTCTGGAGAGGTGGTTGGGGCAGACTCAGTGTCTAATATTTGGCTCAACATAGACATTCTAAGGCCCATGGGGCCAAGGTAGGACGTGCCAACCTTGGTCAGCACTACTAGGAAGTCAAGATGCCATGGATGCAATGCCCCACTTCCAGATGGTTCCACCTGCTTCAGGTTCCATTCCTGGAAACTTTTGGCTCCTCTTCCCTGAGAGCCCCCAGACTGATTCCAGTTCCCTAAAGCAGGGAACGGCTCAACTCCGGGCTGGTCAAGGCAGCTTCAGCACCTGGCCTTCGTGGGCTCTTTCTCCTTCATCAGGGTCTTTATGGCATCACTCCTTCCCTGTCTTCTGCTCTCCTGAGGCCAGACCCACCTCAGAGGTGATTCCCGTTCATTCACAGATAAGGTCATATTACATGTCATTTATCAAAATCACATTCACATAGTAAGTTCTGTCTCTAGGAGAAAGGGGCATGGTCCTGGTACACATCTTGGCAAGTTTGTTACTTACCACACATCCTTTTAATATGTCCCAGATGGCTCTCCTTATGTCCTGTAGGTATACCCTGTAGGTATTTCCAAGACTTAGAACATAACCCTTTGCTGAGACTAATAGCAGTAGTAATTCTAGTAATGGTTACAGGTGTTGAGCACTTGATTCTTGCCACACATTGTGTCAGGCAGTTCACTTATTTAATTGAATTTTTTCAACAGCTCTGTAAAATATGTATTATGACAATTTTTAAAGAAACTGAGGCTCAGAGAAATTAAATAGTGTCGGCAAAGGCTCCTGGCTGGTTAATGGCGAGGAAAAATTTACTCCTGACTTCTCAGGCTCTGACTCCCACCCTAAGTCAGGTCTCTGTCACTTGACCTCGATGATTAAAATAGCTTCTGAAGTGAACCGACTGCTGGAATGCACAGCACCCTTGTGTGCATTAGAAAAAGGCTCCCTTTTCTCTGGATGGGTGCAGCCCTATGCCAGGGCACAACACTTGGCCAGCAGAGCACAGGATGAAATTCAGTTCCCAGTGGCTACCTCAGTCAGGAGAACTTACGCAGTGAACAGCCTGCACAACTATGCATGGTGACCCCAGAAGGGAGCCCCCTTCTTGCCGCTCATGTTTCTCCCCCTTCCAAGCATTCTCATCTAGGATGATTTCAAAATATTCAGCAACCAGTAAGGCACGGGCGCTGACCCATCAGAATGGACAGTAGCCTTGGTCTAGGGGCAGGGGCTACAGGCTTCCTGCTGAGCTAGGCATGGACTCTTTTATTGCTTGATGGAGGAAGTTGGGGAGATTGCTGCGGGAGGGGGGGCTAAGGTGGCACTTGGGAGCTCAGGGCAGCATATTTTTACCAACCAGGGTGGCGGTATTTTAGTATTTTTACAAGTGGTACCACTTACCTGGTGTGTGTGGGCTGGATATTAACTCAGCTTGTCCCACTTAGGAACCCTCCATGGGTCGAGATCCACTTCCATTCATCGATGGTGTCTGGATATTTACCACTTAGCAGTCATAAATTTCTACTGACAACAAGGATCTTGACATAAATGATTGTTTCAGAATAGGCTTAAATTTAGGTGTGGTTATTATCAGAGCCAATTTCAAGCTACTTGCAGACCTGCCTCCAAGGGCACTCAAGCTGTCCACCTCTCTCCCAAGTATTTCACTCCCTCCTCCTCTCCATTGCCCCTCAACAGGAGGAAACCCAGCCTGGGGTTAACGCCTAAAGGATTCAGAGAGACTTGCAAATGGGCTACAGGGTCGGGGAGATAAACAGCTGTTAAACCTAGTGATATTAGCAAAGACGTTGAACTTGGTCGCATCTATCTGTCTATCAAGTATTAAGTTTTACTCTTTTTTCTTACTACCTCCCATTCCAACAGGTAGCCAGACTCTTGGTATTTCCTTGATCATGAGGTTTTTTTACTGGGCAGAAAATAAAAGCTGCTTGACGAGCCAGAGGGGAAGCAGAGAAGGGGCATGTTTCTGGGGGTGTAAATGAGGGTGTGGTTGGAGTCTTCCCTCTGTTAGGAAAGTAGCAGGTGGCTGTGCCCTTGGGAGGGGGCCAGGCCTCGGAGGGAGTGGCATGTCTAGGGAGTCTGCCTCTCTGGATCTCTCAGCCTCACCTGAAGGGACCATATGGGGTCCCAGTATACCCACTGTGACTCACTGATGGGAGGCATCACTGTGGAGCCCCTGGGACCTTTGCTCAAATCTGGGGACAGGAGCCCCAGTGCTGACTACAATGAGTTTCTGACCAGTTCAGCAGGGTAGTGTTTTAGAGCTGAATTTCATGCGGAATTTAAAGAAGTTGAATTTAACAAAAATAATGTTTTTTTCACACCTGTATTTGTAAACAAAGTTTTATACTTGCCTTAAAGCTCTCTCCAGGCCTCTCTCTTGGATCTCTGACTCTACCGCTCTATCTCTGTCTCTCAACTCATCTCTGTTTTTGTCACCCCTCCCATGTAGCGGATGTGATAGTGGGGATCTGGGTGGCCTGTCTCAGAGGGGAGCCTGTCTGTGAAGTGGAGCAGAGACCAGCAGTGGCTCGAGGCAGAGGAGGCAAGGAGCTCTTGCAGGGGCCATGTCCGCCGGAGTCCGTAGGGCTCCTCAGCCTTCCCGGAAGCTGGATGTGGCTGTGATACTAAATTCTGCAATAGCTTCTAAGCAGAAATGTCCTGTGTGGTTTTTGGGAAATGGCTTGGAGTGCCGTGACCTTATTTGTCCTTTCTCTTTTTTGGTCTAGAAGAGGAATTGGCAAACTTCTGTAAAGCACCAGATAGTATTTTCAGCTCCGTGAGCCATATGATCTCTGTTCAACTACCCAGTTGTGCTGTTGAACTTTGAAAGCAACTATAGACTACACATACACAAATGAGGATGGCGGTATTCCAGTCGGACCGATTCAGCAAAACAGGTGGAGGAGCGGATTTGGCTTCTGGGGGGTAGCTGGCCCGTCCCTGGTCTAGATGCACAGACGGAGGCCGGAGTGAACCGTGAGGTGGAAATCATGTACTGAGGTTGACGGAAAAATAAGCCAGGAGGAGCCTGAGTCCCCGGTTTTCACAGAGCCACCCCGTGAGCACTCTGGATTTCATTTATGGGCGAGAAAGAAAGTTCTGTCTTGCTTAAGCCACTGTCGCTTGCAAATGAGCCTAATCCTGACTAATACACCATTCATGTGTGGGTAAGCCCAACTCACCAGAGTAGGAGACTGCTGAAGAATGGAGAAGCCGAGCTCTAGCTAGGAATGAGGCATGCATTTCCCAGGAGGGTGTCTTGTACTCAGTATACCTCCAGGATTGTCTCCCCATCTCAATTAACTGAGGCCACAAATAAAACTCGATGATGGGTCTCTGTGTGTTCCACACGGAGGTGAGGGGCACGCGGAGAGAGCGGACGGAACCGTCTTGCGGTCCGTGTCTCCAGCAGGCTCTGGGGTTGGCAAGATGCAGCATTCCAGGGGGCAGGCTGTCTCTTCCAGCTCCATGCACTGGAACCCAGCTATGACACATGCTAATGAGATTTACAAGGTGCAAATGCAAGGGCACTGAGGTTTAGCCCTGCTTTTTTTTTTTTTTTCCTGGCTGTCACTCGGAAGCTGCCCCTGGATCGTTACTATTGGAAAAGCCTGTGGTGCCCTTTACTAATCCTTTCTGGTGTCTGAGGGGCTGACTCTGCTGAATCCCTTGGGGCTATCCAAAAGCCCAGTTCGTAGGATCCGGGCGTGTCATACACACTGGAAGAACAACAGGGTGATAGAAACCTGAAGAGCAATGGCAAAGCCCTGCAACTTGGCTCTGACTCCAAGAATGTTCCCTTCCACAGAGTTTCTGGAGTGGGGTTGCTGACCCCTTGCTCAGAGCCTTGTCCACTCTCCTGCTCCAAGCCATACTGAGTTGCTTCCGGGTGCAGATCTTGCTTTATGGGAGGCCCGGGGTTGTTCTGTAGAGGAGAAAGCAGAGTGCCCATGTGCCTGCGCTTTGTCTTCAAGCACTTACAGGGTGTGTGTGTGTGCACGGGTGGGTATGGATGTGGGTGTGGGCGTGGTGTTTAATGAGCCAGTTGTGGGCAAATCGTTGCCTGTGTTCTACGAAAGAGGGGAGGCGTGAGCTACTTTCAAACAAGAGAGGCTTTGAGTAGGCCTAAAGAAGAAAATCTCAGTCTTCAGAGTGTTCAGCCACCACACTGGCAAGCTGACGTGCCAGATCCCTGATCTGAGCCGGTGCAGTGTGGGATGAGGCGTGCAGACTTCAGAGTCATACAGAGCCTGGTTCGACCCGGGCATGGCCTGTCACTTTCTTCTTGGATTTGGGAATGTTGCTCAACCTCTTTGTGCCTCAGTTCCCTAGTTCACAGGGTGGCTCTGGGATAACCAGGACTCAGGCGCCCTCTAGCTTATTTCTCTGCTATCCTCAGCAGATACTTTCACCTCATGGTCCAATATGGCTGCTCTCACTCCGGCCACAACACATGCATCTGAGACTTGGGATTGGCAAACTACTGCCCACAAGCCAAATCCAAGCCTCCAGATTGCAGATAGTTGTACCCCTGACATGCCAGGGATGCTGTCAGGAATGGATGTGATAACATTCATAAAGAGCTAGCACAGCATCTTACCTATAGCAAATGCTCAGAAAATATGAAATGACAGATGAGAGCGCACTGGCCTGTGCAGTTCAGACTTTCCATCTAAGTGCGGAAGCTAAATCAACGCCTGGCGTCTATGTGGGTTGGATTGCACGGAGGGCCAGGCACCTTCCTTGTGAAGGCCTTTCTGGTTTTCTTCCTCATGTCTTCATCTCCTGGATCTCAGGTCAAAACTTCCTCTGGAAACCTTCGTTGGTCAGAGCCCTCATCACACACCCACAAGACCCCACGGGCTTGGTCAAGTCAGCCTCAGCAGCTGCTATTTGTGGTTTGTGGGATCCTTCAGTTGATGCCCCCTCCAGACTGTGAGTTCCTAGAGGGTAAGGACTACGTCTGTTTTTCTTACCATCATATCCTCGGCAGCCAGCTGAGTACCTGGCATGTAGCAGGTGCTCAATAAATCTTTGAAGGACGAATAAATGAATGGAGGTTGTGTCCCTCTGGTTGTATATATATGCGTGCTTTCTGTTCTCTCAGATCAGTTTACATACCCATTTCCCTAACTGGTTCTGCCCTTTGTCCCTGGTTTCATAGGCCCATCAGGAGGGTTTGTGCCTCAGTGAGGTCCAAAACATCTGGTTGTAGAGGCAGGAGGCTGATCAGAGGCTTCCAGAGGGTGGAGGAGTCAAAAGGCTGGGGAGCTGTCAGATGGCAAGAGAATTTTGCTTTAGGGAGGCTGCCGCATTACTATCTGCTTTCAAAGGCTTGGGGCTAATCAGAATTTCAAAGGATACTTTTAAATGTAATAGAATTCTACCTGTAAGAGCGATGAGTGAGGTGGGAGCGGTTCATTGCTCGAGTTGCTGTTCCAGGCTTATATCACAGATACCTAGGGCCTTGCGATTTTATTTCCATTCCTGCACAAAATGGAAAAATCTACCGCGATAGCAGGCTGGTGGTGATGGCAGGATCACAAAGAAATAACTCCACCCAGCTTCTTGTGTCAGTTACTCTAAAGAGAACAGGGGAGCACAGAAAGTCAACAGAACGGTGCCATTTTCGGCTGACTCGTCCTAAGAGGTAAAAGTCAAGTTTCCGCCTTCCTTCTCCAGAACAGCTTTGGTGGGGCTTCGGGCATTAGACAGATGCTCAGACAGAATTTCACATAGAAAGTGTTGAGAATCCACTTTGAGGTTAAAATCACTAGTATTCACACTTTTCATTGTTTTTATAACTGTTGCTTTTGACCACAGTAGTCTTGGGGAAAATTGTGTAGAAGAAAAAAATAAAACAAGCCAAACAACCCCTTCTCAAAATTGTGGCAGGGGGAGGCAGGGAAGCTGGGAGAGTACGCAAGTACATATGGCATTTAAAAAGATCTGCACCTGCTTTTCTCAGACCAGCTGGCAGACTGTTCAAAGAAAAGTGCTGTTCTTTCTGGAAATGATCAGGATGGAGAGCATCTGCAAGAGGGTTGATAGAAGTTTCCTGGGATCGATTGCATGAAGACCGTGCCAACCATCATTTTAGACATTTGAACAGAGTGAGAACAGGTATTGTGCTTTAAAGAGTAGTTTGGAGATTTTGACACCCTATAAGTTTTGCATGTGCCCAAGAAATGGCAGAAGCAACGTACATCTGCTTTGCATGCAAAATTGGTGTTTCCATACTAAGTGGCTTTATAACCAGGTTCCAGGTGCTACTTTGAGATCCAATAGAACAAGAGTGCCCATCTGAACGGCAGAAACATCAGCTGGGCGGTGTCCCCTGCAGATCCCTAAGTGGGGTCCCGTCTTCTCCAGCCCCCCGGCTCAGCATTCAGAGAATTAATTCTTTGCATGAGGCTTCCTGGTGACCTGCCTCTCACCCCTTGGCTGCCCTGGAGCCTACATCCTTGATTCTCGTTCTTGGTGTCTAACCTCTTAGAGACAGTTACTGAAATTTAATGGATAGTGTGTGAAAAGAAGGATGTATTTGGTCCAGTTCGATAGCTATCCTAAAAAGCTGTGCCTGGGCATTATTCCTGAGAAAATACATTCAGTTTCTCACGGAGCACACAAACCTGAAGGGAACAAATAGCCAATTCTACTATTTAAAACCGTCTTGCTGTGCCTTTTGTCCAGTGCAATGGCGTTATCTAATGAATAATCAATGTTCAGCAGACACCTGAGGGTCCAAATACTAATCCTGAGCAGAAGTTGCTGATTTGTTCTGTTTCTAACCTTTACCATTGAGCTTATTCTCCTAACATTGAACCCCTCTTTTGGCTCTGACCTTTACCCCAGTTTTAGTGGACATCCAGAAGACCCCTGGGCCCTGGGAATGCAGTTTAGGAGGGGTGGGCTGTAAGCAAACTAGTGGACCCTCCTGTGACTTTAGTCCCTTATTACTTTAGCTCCTTTGTTCTTTTCTTATTTATTTATTTATTTATTTATTTATTTATTTATCCGTTCACTCAACAACTATTTCTTTGGCAGGTCTCTGCAGGTGCTGGGTCTGAGTAATGATTGGGGTTATGTCCCTGCCTCCGGGAGTTTGCGGTAGCTGTAGGTGCCAGGATGTGGCTGTATGTCCCCTCAACTTTGGCCTTTCTGTCTCCGGGTCTCAGATCTTGGAATGGATCATGCCTCTGATTTCTCAGAGCCTGTAGATTCAGAGTCAAGGCCTGGCTCTCCTGGGTGTGGAAAGTCTCTCCATGTGTTTAGTGATATCGCGCTGTCCGGGGTGGCCAAATCTAGTGGGTTGATTCTGCACGACAGAAGAGAATGCCTTTCATCTTTTCACCTCATAGAAGTCCAGCGCGGTATGTCACAGCACCTGGAGGGAAAGGACCATATTTTATTCATCTTTACTTTCCCAACTTCTGGCAAAAAGCCAAGCATGTAGTAGGAGCTTTCAAAATGAATAGAGTGTGAATGGATATATCTGCTCAAAGTGTATCTCTTACTGCAGGGTCAATGGGGTCCTGTTCCCGGGTGAAGGGAAGCTTTATTGTTCCGGGGCATCATTCAGCTTCTGACGTGGAGAGAGGGAAGAGCCACGCATCAGCTCCCCACGAATGTAGCCTAACTGGTTGTGACTGGACACGCACCTAGCAGGGCTTCCGGGCTCTGTTAGCAGAAAGTCACAGATGACGCATGGGTAGTGCTGTAGGTGGGAGTTGGCAGGAAGTGATTATGCTTGGAGACTGATTAAAAGTTTGGGGACCAAAATGGTCACCGGTGTGGAGTCCTTTCCACATATCTGTTTCTGGAACCAGGATTTCACTTGTCCCCCACCAAATAGCATGTGAAATTCTGGTCTGGTGACTGAGGACATCATTATGAGCAAAACAGACAACGATCCCCGCCTTCGTGGAGGATTTCGTAGAGCGTTCATGTGAGGGCGTGTGTGTGATCAGTCAACAAAAGAAATACTTATAGAGTGTATTAGAAGGTGACGGGGGCGCCTAGGTGGCACAGTTGTTAAGCGTCTGCCTTTGGCTCAGGGCGTGATCCCAGCGTTCTGGGATCGAGCCCCACATCAGGCTTCTCCGCTGGGAGCCGGCTTCTTCCTCTCCCACTCCCCCTGCTTGTGTGTTCTCTCTCTCGCTGGCTGTCTCTCTCTGTCAAATAAATAAATAAAATCTTAAAAAAAAAAAAAAAAGAACGTGACGGCTGGCAGAGAGATGCATAAAGCAGGGAAAGGGATGGGAATGCAGGCATGGGGATAATTTTAACTGGGGACGGCTGGGAAGTCTAATTGAAGAGGTGACATTTGAGGAAAATAAAGCTGGTGGGGCAGTGAGCCATGTGGATTTCTGGGGGAAGAGTGTACAGACAGAGGGAGCAGGTGTTGTGAAACCTTTGGTGGCTTGTTCCTAATGTGTTCAGGGAGCAAAGAGACCAGAGTGGCTGGAGGGAAAGGGAGACAGATCAGGTAGGGCCTTTCAGGGAAGGGGAGGAGCAAAGCATTATCTGCGTGTCTCCCCTTTCTCTACACTTGCTAAATTACTTCACCTTGTTTGAGGGCCTATGCAGGTTAGTCACCAGGGAATTGGAATCAAAATGTATCAGAAAAGAAGGGCACCTGGGTGGCTCGGTTGAGTGTTGGATTCTTGGTTTCGGCTGAGGTCATGATCTCAGAGTCATGGGATCGAGTCCTGAGTTGGACTCTGTGCTTAGGGCAGAGTCTGCTTGAGATTCTCCCTCCCTCTCCCTCCCACTCACCCACATGCACACACACACACACTCTCTCTCTCTCTCTCTCAAATAAATAAACAAAATCTTTAAAAAAAAGTCTCAGAAAAGAAGAAAAAGCAGTGGCCTAAGATGAGGATCGAATGCTGAGGTTTCTCAGCTGTGAGTTTGGGCTCTATGGTCAGGGTCTGGGGAGGAGCTTGGCACCCTTCAATTCAGTGCCTTGGGGAGTTTAATATAGGTACTATTTATAAAGATGAGGGTAGAATATAGGGGAGCAAGAAGGGATGGTGCTATGTCCAAGGGGTTAGCCACACCAGGAGCCAAGGCCCCTGCTAGGCCTGAAAGGGTGGAGGAGGGAGCAGTTACTGGCAGCAGGGAGGGCAAGTCTGTGGAGAGGTCTGCCTAGCAGAGCCATGAACTTCCGTTGAGGTCAGTCCATGGTGACCCATGCAAGAGAGGAGAAGTAATAAATGCCTACGCTCATTCTCTTCTCTCCTTGAAGTGCTCCCCGTGGGCTGACTTCCCCTGGCAACAGCGGAGCAAGGGGGCCTGTTGAAATAGTGCACATGGGTCAGACTTCCGGTAAGGGAGCAGAGTGGAGGGAGGACCTAAAGGGGTGAGTGGAAGACACCTGACATACCTGCTGTGGGCTCGAGAGAAGAGGGGCATAGGGGACTGAGGAGAAGGGAAAAGTGACACTGAGAAACCACCGAAGCAGGGTGGCCTGCTGCAGGTTGCTGCTCAGAAGCCAAGCAGCCCGGGGTGGGCTCTCTGAAATCCAGAGGGCACCACCCAGTGTCGGCCGTCAGTCTGCTGCCCAGCGTGTGCGTCGTTCGGAGCCGTGTTTGTCTGCACGGCTGTGCCCCCCGTCGGTCCATCATCGACAAACAGCACCAGCAGCCTTGAACGTGCCTGCAGATGCGAGACGGAGGACTCAGAATTAAGTTCTAAAAAATAAAATTGTATATTTTAAGGTGTACAATATGGTGATTTGATGTACACACGCACAGGGAGATGATTCCTACAGTGAAGCTAATTAACATATCTCATATAGTTAGCTTTCGTGCGTGTGTGTGGTGGGAGCATCTGAAATCTCCTCTCTAAGCAAATTTCCGGTAATGCTGTATTATCAATGAGAATGAGCATGTTGTACATTAGATGTCTGGGATTTCGGAGAGGCAGGCTGGTATGAAGGCAGAGGCTCATCCCTGGCCGAGGTGAGACCAGACCGAACCAGTTTAGTAGGACGGTGGTGGGCCATGATGTTTCAGTTAACACAATGTAACTGGGAACATTCCTGGGCAGGACAGCGGAGTTTCAGAGCCGTTCTCGACAAACCGTCAATGGCATTAGGAACGGGGCAAACGTCTCCATTTCTGTGGATTTGTTTTCTTTGGTTACAGAGCTGACTTTGAAATTGATGATATGGATGATTGGGAATGTTTGAAATTTCATGACTGCAGATAGAGCCCCAAATCCTTCGGATGGTCCTCTGGCCTCGCGGAACTCAGTCCTTGCCTGCTTCACCACGTTCATCTTGTGGTCCTCTCCCCTTGTTCTCTGCACCCTGGCCACCTAGAGCCTTATTTCAGGGCCTCAGGGGGCCATGCTCCTTTCCACCTGTTGGCCCTCCCCTCGGATTCCCTCTGCCTCCTCCTTATAGCCACTTTGCTCCTTAATTTCTGCTCAGCTCAAAGTCACTTCTTCACAGAAGCCCTCCCTGACATTCTGGACGGGGTTGCGTCATGGCTTCTGTTCTCTCGTAGCATCTTGCCCATCTCACACTTCTCACAACTGTGATTAAATCCTTAGCTGAATGATTAGTCATTTAATGTCTGCCCCCATTTGACTGTAAGCTCTGATTTGCTGCTGCCCAGTGCCCGTGCATAGAAGACACTCCGTAAATATTTGAGGGAATTATTGACCGAAAGCTAAAAATGAGTTAGGAGTGGGTGTACACACACTGCACAGAGAAGTAATCAGAAGAAATATAGATTAGAAAGGATACTTGCCCGCCCTCTCCCCACCCCAGGCTTTCTTGGTGCGGGGAACAAGGAGCAGTTGGAGGTAGGGATAGGAGGCGGTGGAAGACAGGGAGCAGACACAGGCAGAGTTGACCAGTCAATTTCCTAGACACCTGTGGATGATGAAGAAAAGCTGTTGTCAGATGTCTCAACACTGATCTCATGCTCTCTAGCAAGAAAAAAAAAAATCCAGCCAGGAAATATTAACAGAAGAAAGCTTTAAAATGTGAGAATAGCAGCCCTCTTGCTCTGCTGACTGATTTGCAAAGGTCTGTGCTTGAGGCCTGAAGGGGTAACAGGTTCAAGCCAACAGAAATTATTTTAACTGGTGTCCTGACATCTGGGGAATTCAAGAGCCAGCAAAGCAAAGTGGGCTATTTATAAAATAGTAATAAATAAATAAATAAATAAATAAATAAACGTTTGTAGCTTTCTAGTCGACCAGAACAACAAACACAAGGTATACCATTATTAGACTCCACCAGCCCCAAATTATAAATCGATCAAGAACAGAGAATAAAATGGCAGGATTAAAACTGAAATCTTTACTTCACAATGGCAGATTTATATTTGTGGGCTGGGCTGGTCTCTGCAGAAGGCGTCACATCTTAAACATGGGCCTGATAGGCTCTGAGGAATGCCTGGCCCCGAAGGAGCATGGAGTTAAGGTTTATAGAGAACTCAGAGAAATGAGTTCAGGGACCCAGGAGAAGGGCATGAGGGAGACTAGTGAAATAGGTAAAGAACCGAGTGAGAAAGGGAGTGGGAACAGGTGTGTGAGGTTGATGGGGGGGAAGAGGAAGCAGGTGGACAGAGGAGCAAATCTGATGGACAGGTACATGGCCATGGCAGTTCTCCTTCCCTCCCCCTTCCTTCCTTCCTCCCTTCCAATTCTCCTTGCCTTTTATTCCTACTATTACTCCTTTTTTTTTTTATTTTTGTAAATCTCTTTATTGGGGTATGATTGACATAAAAAGCTGCAGATGTTTAATGTATACATCTTGATGTGTTTGGAGACAAGTTTACACCCATGAAACCATGGCTACAATCTATAATCATAATCATCCATCACCTTCAAAGGTTTCCTGGCACCCCTTTTGTTTGCTGTTGTTTTGTTTCGTTGTTTTCCTTGAGCGGTAAGAGCATGTAACTTAAGTTTGTCCCCTTAGCAAACTTTTAGGACAAGGCAGTATTGCTGCCTCAGTTATACAGTAGGTCTTCAGAATGTATTCAAATCTAATCTATGCATGACAGAAACTTCATGCCCTTTGATCCACGTGTCCTTGTGGCCTCCTCTCTCTAGGCCCTGGAAACCACTGTTCTCCCCTCTGCTTCTCTGTGTTTGATGAACACATTCTTTTATTTTTGCTTCAAGGTTTGAATGAACATTTATTAATCATGATAATGGTTGGTATTCCCTTCAGGTTACACTTAGCTTCTGAGAATTAAGATCCTCTGTGACCCTTGTTACTATGCTGCGTCTTGGGGCTGCCCCATTCTCTTCTCCTTCTCTGCCACAGGCCCGTCTACGCAGGCCTGTGGTAGAAATGCTGTGATTTACAATAGTCAACACAATAATATGGAATAGATTAAAAGAGAACAAAGCTATGTCATGTGCATAGTTTTAACACATTATAATAAAACATAATTGAAGTTATAAATAATATCCAGTAGAATACACGACAATAGGGGCGCCTGGGTGGCTCAGTCAGTTAAGCATCTGACTTTGGCTCAGGTCATGATCTCAGGGTCCTGGGATGGAGCCTGTCATCGGGCTGCCCGCTGAGCAGGGAGTCTCCTTGTCCCTCTCCCTCTCCTTTTGCCCCTCCCCCTGCTCGTGCTCTGTCTCTCTCTCTCTCTCTTAAGTAAATAAATAAAATCTTTTTTTAAAAAAAGAAAGAATACATGACAATATGCAGTAGAATATTTTTTAAAAACTATATTTTTACTTATCTCAGATAGTATGATGAAAATAATTTTCTAGTAAATTAAAGATTGTGGTAAATTAAAGTCAAAATCAGGCCTAGACACCAGCCAAGCAAATTGTCACCTGTATGTGTGATTGAGGAGGTGGTGGTAGAGATTTCTAGTCCAAAATTTAAATTCCATAGCCTGTCATTTAATCATGAGATCGTCTTTTTGGGTCTCAAGTTTTCTTAGGCATCACTAGTAAAATTCAAATATCCTTGAGAGAGGTCACACTTTCAGTGTTTAGTAGGTGATCATGTGGTCATTTTACTGCTTCCCACTCCTACACACCTCCTACTTTTTAGGCTTCATTTCCTGTTCCAAATCTGACAATTCATGCCTCCTACTTCTCACATCACAAATTTAATAATCTTAGAACAGTATAATCCCATTTACCTCTCTCCTGACCTTTGTTCTATTTTGTCATCTTTTTTACTTTTACATAAATTATAAATCCTACCTTACAGTACTGCTATGCTTTCAATAATTTTCTTTTCAGGAAATTATGGGAAGAAAATAAAGGAGTGCTTCGTGCTTACCCGCTTATTTACCAGTTCTGGTGCTCTTCATTCTTCTTGCAGATCCAGGTTCCTATCTGGCGTCATTTCCCAAGCCTAGGGAAGATCTTCTGGCATTTCTTTTAGTGTAAGTCTGCTGGCTACAAATTTTCTCAGTGTCCTTTTGTCTGAACATGTCTTTCTGCATTCTGCTTTTGTTTTGTTTTGTTTTAAAGATTTATTTATTTATTTTAGAAGGAGAGAGAGAGTGAGAGCATGAGCAGTGGGTGAGGAGCAGAGGGAGAGAGAAAGGGAGAGAGAATCTCAAGCAGACTCCCGGCTGAGCATGGAGCCTGATGAGGGGCTCGATCCCATGACCCTGAGATCATGACCTAAGCCGAAACCGAGAGCTGGAAGCTTAACGGACTGAGTCATCTGCCCCTGCACTCTGTTTTTGAAGGATAGTCTTGCTGGGTACAACATTTGAGATTGATGGGGTTTTTTTTGTTTGTTTCAGTATTTTAGAGATGGGATTCCATTGTCTTCTGGCCTCCTTTCCTCTTTTTCTTTCTCTCCTCTTCTTTCTTCCCTTTCTTTAATAATAATGCAGCCATCATTTGTACTGTTCCCCTCTTTGTGAGGTCTTTTATTCTCTGGCTCATTTCAAAATTTTCTCTTTACCCTTGGTTTTCAATAGTTTGACTTTGAAGTATCTAGGTGAGGTATTCTTTGTATTTATCTTGCTTGTAGTTCACTCAGATTTTTGGAATTATACGCTGAAATTTTACATCAAATGGGGGGAATTTTCAGCTATTGTTTTTGAGGAGCCCAGCTTCTGGTTAAAAACCTATGTGAGATTTTTCAGGCCTGGCCAGAGGCAGTTGCAGAGGCTTTCCCTGACAGGCCTCATGGTGGGAAGTTGCTCTCCCCGTACCAGGCTTGGTGCACGGCCATTGCATTGCAGTGTCTGGAGGGAACTGCAGTCAAGGACTTGGGCCCCACTGGAGGGTCGTGCTCATCCCATATTTAAACTCTGAGCCTCAGCATCTTTATTCCTACATCTTTATCTGAGGCCTTGGACAGAGGTCTTTTTTAGGTGCCTCTGCTGAGGTCTCACTATAGGAGGAAAGAGGGAGAAAACCTGAAGACGCTCTCCTGCCCCCACCAACTCAGTGCCCAGTACTTTTTCACTTAGAGTCCTCTCCCCTCTTCCTCTGACCCCAAGGTCCATAAAACTGCTGGAGTCTTTTGTTAGGGGTTCTCTCAACAGTGAGAAATCCCCATGTGTGCTTTGATTCACCTGACCCATGACTGGTGTGCCATTTCATGAGGAAAATAAAACAAAGGAGAGTCAGCGTTTTCTCCAGTTTTAGCCTCTTGCTTATACCATCATTGGTATGCCATTGATGAATAATTAAAGGTTTAACTCTCATTTTTGGCTTGTTGCTTTAATCTGCCACTTGGACACCTGACAGCTCAGGTCTCATGCTCTCCCAGCTCCTGACATTTCCTCAAATAATTTTGCTTTCCCATTATCACCTTTTCCTTATGAAACTCCACTTACGCATGTTAGACCTTTTAATATTGTCCTTACGTCTTTGGAGCCCCGTTCATTTTTATTCCATGTCTTTTCACTCTCCTCTTCAGATTGCATGATTTCTATTGATTTATCTTCAAGTTCATCAAGTTTTCTCTTACCACTTTCAATTTGCTCAAGTCCCGTGTGATGAATTTTTCATTTCAGCTCTTGTACTTTTCAGTTCTTGAATTTTCATTTTTTGTGTTTCATTTCCTCTGATGAGATTCTATATCTTTTCATTCATTAAAATCATGTTTTCTTTAAATTTAAATTTTTATTTCTTTATTATTTTTTTGTTTCAGGAGTAGACTTTAGTGATTCATTGCTTCCATATAACACCCAGTGCTTAACACAACAAGTGCCCTCCTTAATATCCATCACCCATTTAGCTCATCCCCCACCGACCTCCCCTCCAGCAACCCTCAGTTTGTTCTCTATAGTTAAGAGTCTCTTATGGTTTGCCTCCCTCTCTTTTTTTTCCTTTCCCTATGTTCATCTATTTTGTTTCTTAAATTCCACATATGAGTGAAATTATGGTATTTGTTTTTCTTTGACTGACCTGTTTCACTTAGCATAATACACTCTAGCTCCATCCACATTGTTATAAATGGCAAGATTTCATTCTGTTTTTGATGGCTGAGTAATATTCCATTGTATATATATACCACCATGTTTTCTTTTAATAATTTGGCACATCATCCTTTAATTCTTTGAATATATTTATGATAGCTTTGTTGTCTCATAAATTACATATATGGAACACATCTAGGTTGGTTTCTACTACCTGCCTTTTTTTGGAGTATGCATTACGTTTTTCTTTATGTGTGCATCTGTGAGCATGTCCAGTAATTTTGATTATATACTGGATGTTGGCGGTGAATCAGTGTGGAGATTGAATTTTGTGATATTTCTCGGTTGATTTTTGTTTTCATAGGTAGTGGGATTACTGGTAGATCCCCTTGAACTTGTGTAAGCCTCGGTTTTATGTTTTCTTAGGGACTGTCTGTGAAAATTCCAATGTTTTTTTCAAAGCATAACTTTAACTTGTGGGACTCAATCTCTTATCATTTTCTTCTGGCAATCTTATCAAGCCTTGGTTTTAGACTTGGGTAGGGTAGGTCTATTGTAAACTCTACTCTGAGGCATGATTCTTACTTCTGAGGAGTGGTATTTCTGGTGTCTCAGCTGGATGCCTGCAGAACAGGTGTTTTCAAGGTTTCTCCATTCTTGCCGACAACATCCCCCAACATTGCTTAACCTCAGGTGTTTCTGTTCTGCTCTCAACCCCAGAATACACAAATTCTGGTACACTCTGTCTAAACTCTCCCTCCATATGTATAGTTCAGTCCTTGGCTAAGCACTTACAGAGATCCCCACGTGGGATTCTTCCCTCTGCTTAGATCCTTCAGCATTTGTGCCCCACCTCACAGAATCCACTCCAGTTGCCCCACTCTGATCTCTGCCTCCTGAGCTTCCCAAGACTCCTGTGCTCTGCTTGGTCTCCGACTTACTGTCACCCAGTTGGGAAATGGCTTCCTGGTGTAGATCTGGGGGCTCAACTTGTGAATTTCCCTTCTGTTTTGTGATTTTGTATGTGATTTGTGGAAACAGTTCCATCGTATGTTTTGTTTTTAAGTTGTTTTGGCAGGAGGGCTACTCTAGCATTAGTTACGGGAGACTGCAGTCCCCACTGTGGGTTCTTGAACAAGGTATAATGAGACAGTGTTGATGGACTGTGATAAAGGTGGCTTGTAGAGGGGAGAACTTGAGAGTCAAGACAAGGAGTAGGAGGCATTTCCGTCTTCTAAGCTGAGAACTAAGGTCAGGATGAGGTTTGAGGAAATACAAACAAACAAAAGGGAAATACCATGCTGGAGAAAGAACTGGTGTTGAGTTAGTGATAAATTAGATGTGAAGAATGAAGAAGAAGGTTTAAAATGGTGCCAGAAATGCATTAAAAAGGAGTTCTTATCTCTGGATGTAAATACTGAAATATTTATGGATGAAATGATATCATGTCTGAGATTGATTCAAAATAATCAAATGCAGAGATGAAGGTGAGGAAAGGGTGGGGGTAGAGGTGAGACGAGAGTGACCATAGATGACAATTGTTGAAGCTAGGTTATGAGTCTATGAGAATGTATTACATGCATTTTTCTGCTTTTGTATCTATTTGACATCTTAAATTAAAAAAAATCAAACAAAATAAAACAAAAATGAGGGGCTATAAAGCTGGGAGGTGAAGTGTTGGTGAAGTTGGGGAGACTGCCCATTTTCGAGTTAGGGGAAGAGGGGATAATGTAGTGGCAGCTTGTTAATGTCTAAAACAGGCTTTTATGCAAAAATGGTTTTAAAAATGATTTGCTCCAGCTGACTTATTCTGCTCCTTTGGAAGTGCCATCAAGGGCAAGGTCTACTTGATTATCTGCTTGAAGACGTGGGTCATACAGCATCTGCTGACCAGAGGCTGTGGCTTCTAGGCCACGTACTTACCCGACTCTGGATTCAGGGCTGGGAGCTCACGTTAGCTGAGAAAGCTCTGTGTGGCCCGGGCCCAGACTAAAGTGGATAGGTTTGGTCAGACTCTGGCACACATCTCCCTGAGTGGTTCCTGGAATAATTTCTGGAGGCGTTTTGCTGTACTCCCCCTTTCTCCACCGCCTCCCTGGCCAGCTATACATGCCTGGAGCCTCCCCGAATCTTGCCTGCTCTCACCTGCTTCTTTCCAACTAACTGTGGACTCCGTAATTGAGCTCAAGAGAGGGGAGTGTTCCCATAGCCTGAGGAGTTTCAGGAGAAGTAGAGCAACTTTTCTACAAGTTGAGATGAAAAAAAAAAAAGAAGAAGAAAACCATTTTCATCTCCTACTTTTCACTTTCTTTTCTCATTCATTCAACAGCTCCTTTTAGGTGCTGCCAAGTTCTATGTTAAGGTGTGGCTGGGGTTCAAAGGTGATCAAGACACAGGTCCTTCCTCCAGGATCCACAGCCTGGCAGTGAACAAAAGACATGCACACAGAGTGATAGAGTCATAAGCGCCATGCGAGATGTCTGTACAGGCACCAGTGGGACACAAGGAAGGAGTGGGCAGTCATTTCTATTTTTCTCTCTCCTGGGGTCTGGGTTTTAATACTGTCCTTGCGACCTATGCATAACCTAGATTCTGTCTGAATCTCCATTTTTTCATTTTAAAATAAGGCTAAGTATACCTGTTTACAGCTTTTGGGAGGGTCAAAAAAAAGTCTAAAAGGACATTTGCAAGCCATCGGGGTTGATGATGATGGTGATCTTTCCTTCTTCCCAGGCACACCAGTGAGAACGATGGGCTCAGCTTTTCCCAGGTGACAGTTAAGTGACGGTTGTCACCCGCACACTCAGCCATATGAACGTAAGCTGGGGGCTGCAACCATTTGCAGGGAAGATCTGCAAATAAGAGGAAACTTCTTTTGCCATGTAGGTAATAAATCTTCTGCCTATTGACTTTTAAAAGTGTGGAGGCAAATGTCCCATTTGTCTGTTTAATACCAACCACCACCTTAACATTTGTTTTGCTGTACAGTTTACAAAGTACTTTAGAAAGTCACAAATCACTGGTGTCTCATAAGAACCCTTTGTCTTGGTAGAAGAGATTTCATTTTGACCCTCACTGACAGAGGTGGAAAATACGGCCCCGAGATATTAAATGCGGGGCCCACGATCCCTGGCTAGCGGTGGCAGAGCCCACGACTGGATTCTGCTCTTCTCTTCCCTAATCTTCGAGATCACCTGCTCCTCCCTGTAAGTATCTGGAGCACCCAGGGCTCCCCGTTGACGTCTTTAGGAGAAGGTTACAGACTCTTTTTTAAAATGTTTAAGAAATTATTTGTATTTGGCCGTGTGGTGGGCGTCTGGAACCCCCCAGGCCCTACTGCAGTCCCAATCAAACAAACAAATAAGCATCTCTATTGTTTTGTGGATTATTTCCCCATGAGGCAGATGTTTACTTTTCACAAATGAAAGCTCATTGTTGTCAGGAACATTTAAGAGGCTTAACCTGTCTCCTCTGGCATATGGCGCTGGCTTTTCATGATAAAACTGGCTGTGTGCAACGGCAGACGAAATTGCAAGCCTCCCTCTGAAACTTCATCAGTTGCTGTTGCGGGCGTCACTGTTTTCCTATGCAGGGACGCGTCTGGGCCTCTTCCACTGTGAAAGGGGAAAAAAAAAAAAGAAAGGCCGTTTCCTTTGGTAGAAAATACTCATATTTTAATGGGTATGATGTCATGAATTATTAAACTAGCTTAACTTTAAAGCCGAGCCGAAAGAACGCATAGTGAAGAATGACCTTGAGACTCTTGAAAAATGGGAGTGTTGACTGTGCCCGCAGACTCGAAGATGGATTTCTACTCTAGTTTATATTTATGCAACTGTGAAACTTGGTCCCTTGTTCCCAGAGAAATCCTTTGTGCAGCCGTGTGGAGAAAGTTATTACATTTTAGTGCAGAAGAGCTGTAAAGTTTCTTTCCTCCTGTCTCATGAAAACGGGAGCGCTAGCGATCTTTGTGCTGAGGGATGGCCCTGAGGAATGAGATGCAGAGTCTCGGAAGACAAAAGGAAGCAGACAGGCATTGTTCTTAAAGAAAAAAATAAAGGGCCCAACATTAGGTTCTTCTAAGGGGTTTGTGCGTAGCCCGGGTCTTGCTACAGTGCTCTGTTATTTCTGATTCAAGGTGAATCGAAGGAAAATAGGGTCCAGAAGGACGAAGATGATCCGCAGGCCAGGGTAGCCCGACCACGTGATAGGCGCCGCAGCACCTCCTACTGTAACCAGTGTGGAAGCCCAGGGTGGCTCCGGAGTGGGTGTGATGTGGGGGAGGATCTTTCAAAGCTTTGGGTTCATTCTACCCCAGGCTCATTCTCTGCCGGCCCATGGCTGGGCAGAACCACAGACACTAAAAACGGGGTGAGTGTCCTCGGTTTCTCCAGTGGGCGCTGGGAAGCTGCCTCTATACCCACAGAGACCTGAGACTCAGGTTCCCCTTTCCTTTTTTGTGACCGAAGTTCAATGAGTGGAGAGTCTGTTAAATGCTTGCGTCAGTCTTACTACGATTGGTCATAGAGGGGTACAGCATTATTCCCATTTTACAGGGCAAGACACTGAGGCTCTATAGGTAAGATTCTTGACATCACATAGTTGCTGACAGATTTGAATCTAGATCTGTCTGACATCAGACGTTCATGTAAATTTACAATTCTTACTATGACGTTCTGGTCTGAGTCAGTTTTTACTATCTTTCTGCTTGTTTGTTTGAACTCTTGGCCATTGCATGCTGATGTCTTCCATTCATTCCACCAGATCCATCCTCTCTTGCAACGCAGTGGATGGCCCTATCTTGGCTGCTTCCGTGGTGCCCTTGTTCTTTGGCTCGCAGCTGGGTTTGGCCAAGGTGAGACCCACACAAGGCACTGGACAGCAGGTGGGTGGGAAATGAGCCTGGGGCATTGATTTCCCCGCTTTTCTCTCTGTTGGGCTCTCTCCCGAAGACCGCCGCTCCTGCCAGGTGGCCCTCGCCATGCAGCTCCTCTCTGTGGGTTTGACTAACTGCCCCCCTCCCCTGCCCCTTCGGGCTTAGGAGGTGGTGACAGCTGCTGCACGGTCCCTTGTGCTTTCTTCCACACTGCCCACACTTTTGTCAATTAGCCCCTGTAAGGGGGTTAGGACAAGTGGATTGCTCAATCTGAGTGCCATTTGCTACCTTCTGGCACCTTTACTGATACAGTGATGCGTCCCTTCAGTGACGTCAGAGTTAATGTTGTGGTCTTCCATCCATTTAGTGACTCTTTTTACCAGGAGGGAGATGATTTGGGGCTCCTCTTTTTTTCCCTAAGGATTTCCTATTTATAACTTCCAGAAGGGCTATTTTTTTCATCCTTTACTTTCCTTTTGCCTTACTCCTTGCCCTCTGGATTTCCTCTTTTCCCCTTAAATTGAGTCTGCATGACCAGGGAAAGCCCAGTTTCCATGATTATTTTCCAAGATTGAGTTTCTTTGGTCTCCAAAGTCTCTGTTCTATTAACATTTCTTTGCAAAACAGTCTGTTGGATTGTCTTGAGAAAACGATGTGCATTTACTAGCCTTCTAGAGAAAATTGTTATTTCTCCAGAAAGAAAGGGAAATAATGGAAGTCTGTTCAGTAAGTAACAGTAAGGAGAATAAAGGGGGGAAAAGGCAGGAGATTCAGAATCAAGGTCAGTTTCCTCTGTTGTTGAATTGCAGCAAGCATTTAGTGGTAATAAAATCTTTTTCCTGTATAATACATTTTATATTAAAACTGCAGCCATTTAAATGAGGGATTTTATGTCTGCACAGTCTTTATTGAGCATGAAGGCTTACAAAAATGCTTTTTTTTTTTTTTCCCTTAACAAATTTTCAAGCTTTGAAAAGCTGCTCTCTGCCTCCCGGGCTCATAGGAGTGAAGATGCAGGGGTGGGGTGTGGCCACAGTGGCTCACACAGTTCCTTGCTTGTGCTATTTAACCTAGGACCCCTGTTATTCTGGGCCTTCATGTCTCCTGAATAAATACTAAATCTTTCCTGATGGCATGGCAGCTTTATGATGTGGATTCATGCGTATTTTCAAAGGAGCACGAGAGAGCCTTTAATGCATTTTCCCTCCTTTTAGTGGTGATTTAGCCAAAGCCTGTGCCTGTTCAGCCCATCTCTGGTAAAGGGCAGACCCTGGAGCTGCAGTGGTCAGCACTCAGATGATCCGTTTTCTGGTTCCAGGACAAGAAGGGTCAACTCTGGTGTTATTTCATAGGCTGGTTTGAAATGGATTAATTCTTCTGTTGAAGGTTTATTGACTCATGTTTTTCCAAGGTCTTTGTCCTTCATTTTCTTATTTTTTCAAGATTTTATTTATTTATTTGAGAGAGAGAGAGAGAGTGAGCATGAGCGGGGTGAGGGGCAGAGGGTGAAGCAGACTCCCTGCTGAACAGGGAGCCCGACGAGGGGCTTGATCCCAGGACTCCGAGATCATGACCTGAGCCAAAGGCTGTCACTTAACCCACTGAGCAACCCAGGTGCCCCGGTCCTTGTCTTTTAATATTGAAAAAATTGTGATCTACTCCTAATCCTAAGACAGCAAGATGAGATAGTGAGAACTTGATAGGTCCACCGTCTACCACAGGGTCACGCAGGGTGCAACTTTGCTAGCCTGGTTTTCTGGCTCTTCATTTGGGGCATATCGGAAGTGGTCTCAGAAGGTTCAAGGACATGTTGAGGTTAGATATACCAGAGGGAAAAAGATCAACTCACAGAGCAACTTCATTTTTTTCATAGTCATTACTTATATTCATGGGAAGAACTGTTGGATCGGACTCTTCTTGGTCATGGGCATGGTGTAGAGGAAATAAAAACACGAGGCGTGTAGCTTCTGAGTACTTGCAATATGCATTTGTGTAGGAAATTATCTGCCAAGGGAAGTAGACTATTGTTGGTGTGGATCTGACCTATAGCAGGAGATGCTTCCTGATCTCTATATATTTGCTCTTTGAGTTAGAATGAATTACCTGAAGACGGCGGGCTCTACTTTACATCTCAGATTGCCAGAATTGCATTTCCCGTTGGCCGGTTAACAGCACGTTTTAAAATCTGAATTCCCCAGTACAATGACCTGGCCTGACTTCTCAGCCACAGCCTTAACTAGGCTTTAAAAATAGCCTCAAAGCCAGCATAGCGGAGAGACCATTTACTTCAACAACTATTTTGTGTTGCCTATAATGTCATGTAGATCTAAGTCTTTTCTGTATCTTTCCACTACAATGGCAGCATATGGTCTATTGTTACAATCAGATATTCTTGTGGGAAGTAAGAGGCCACGGGTGAATGGAGAGGATATTATTGTTGAGGCTAAAGCTGTTGTTTTGAGCCCTGAACTAAAGTTTCCTGCAGTTTTTATTTTTAGAAAGCTCAAACCTTTCAGGAAGGTTTGGCCAATATACTCTGATTTTTATTTTTGATAGTGTCAACTAATGTTTACTCTGGGCTCCTGCAAATTGGTTAGGAGGGCTTTGCGTGGAGAAGAAAATGTGGACAAATACTGTTAGTTTACTTTGTGCTGAAGGCATTGGCTGGGAAGAAAGGAAATGACACAGTTCCTTAAGCCAAAAAAATTGTAATCTTTCTGCTCCTGAAGTATATATTCCTGAAAACCTTGTGAGAGTCCTGTGAGAAAGAAGAGAGCAAAAGGAGTGGGAGCAAAAGAGCTGACATCAGCTCAGAAACCCAAACTGCTAGGCCGAGGAGAGACTTGCCTCATTAGAAGAAAACATTATATTAAAATAATGAATGTTTATTATATGGGACAGAATAAAGAATATGATTTCACTGAGCAGACACGCGAGCAACCACACCCTCGCATGCACAAACACACGCACGGAGGAAAGAAGGAATGATAAAGCAGAAGCATGTCGGTGTGCTTTATAATTCTGGATTTGTTTTTTGAATTTTGAATTAATTAGGTACCATGTTGAATTCCAAATGCGATAATTAGGCAAATTAATGCTGCAGTGAAGTTATTAATGAGGCAAAATATGCTAATACGTTTTTGATAAAGAGCTCTTCTTCTGCCTACCAAGAAATTGGCAAACATCTTTCATTTGGGGCCAGACAGCTTATCTCAAGTGATTTACTAAAAAGGTTCTCGGCCGTATGCTGTGAACAAATGTTGTAAATAGGGGTTAATGTCTAAATTTTTGATATGTGTGATCCTCGTTGTGGCACGGCAAGTCCCGTGACGCTCAGCCTGGCTTCTGGGCGGCAGAGTGCCCAGAAAGGCCAAAGGGCTCTCTAGTGCCCTTCAAGGCCTGGGTGAATACAGCAGCTACCCCCCCTCCCCCGCCCGCCCGCTTGCTGTGTGGCTCCTATTAACACTGTCACGGACACTCAACTCAAGGCGAGCCGTGGTTGCTAACCTGCCAACCTGCTGGTTTCTTTTCGGCAGACTTGGTGTCTCCTTTGGTTTTTAGATGTTCAAAACTCCTAGCCAGAATCATTAGGGAACCCATTTAGTGGTTTGAAAGTGACACAGCAGAATTTCTCTTTCCGATCTTATCTCCAGTATTCAGAGCTCATTGTGCATCAGGAGTCCTCCTGGGACCAGAGCAAGACACCATCTACCCAGGGGGAGCTGGCCATTAAAAACAAAATTTATGGAAATATGAAAAGAACTTTCCCTTGAGCATATCATTATTTTAATCCTTTTAATCATACACTCCATGAGGGCACAGCCTAATTTTGATTCATTTAGATATACTATTTGCTAAATGAGTTTCACTCTGCACCCCAGGTAAGACAGTTTTGATGGTTGTAAATCTGGACAGAAGACCCTAAGGTGTGTTTGAGTGGGGCAGCCCAGTGGTCAGTCCTTGGCTTAGTGAGTGCTGTTGAGGTGTGTCCTATGACAGGAAAGAGACCGTTTATTAACTGTAAGGTGTTCACAGAAAGTGACTGGATCAGTTAGGAATGAATTAGACCACAAGTTACAGAAGGCCTTACTGACAGCTTTATTAGAAAATAAGTTAATTTTTTTCCCATGAAAAGCAGACCAGGATAGGTGGTCCACAGCTGAAACGTATCTCGAGCATGTTGTCAAGGTTCTTCTTCTTCTTTTTTTTTTTTAAGATTTTATTTATTTATTTGAGAAAGAAGGAGAGTGAGAGAGCACATGAGCAGGGGGAGGGGCAGAGGAAGAGGGAGGAGAAGAGTCCCCGCTGAGCAGGGAGGTGGCTATGGGACTTGATCCCAGATTTATGCGATCATGGCCTGAGCTGAAGGCAGATGCTTAACGGACACAGCCACCCAGGTGCCCCGTGTCAAGGTTCTTTCCATCTTTCCACTGTATCATTTCTGTGGACGCAGGACGGCTGCTGCCCCTCTAGGCGTGACATTTGGGCTTCAGCAGCTGAAGAGGGAAGGGTCAGCGAGCCTGTTCCTTTAGGGAAGGTTTCCCAGAAGCCCTAGCCAGCCACCTCCACTTATATCTCATTGGTCAGAATTGTGTCACGTGGCCAGCCCTTACCGGAAGGTCGGCCGCCGAGGTGGTTGGATCGGCTAGCTCACAGTCTTTGCTAGAATTCTTTTCTTCGGCACCGTGGACCTGGGGGTGACATTGCATCCTCATTTGACTGCAGAATTTGGTGGCCTGAACAAATCTGCTGTGAAAGGAAGGTTCAGGTAATGAGGCCATTTTACTTTACTCAGTCGGAAGGCAGTGTATGTAGTGCGGGAATACACCTACAGACTTCAGGTTGAGCTATGGCACCTCGCAGATGACTTTCACCTCTCTGACCCTTCGTTCCTGTGTTTGTGAATTGGAGAACATTCTGAGGTTATTGTTAGGAAGGAATTGGGATAACACGTAGAAAACAGCTAGCATATTCAGCTTATTAATAGACGGTAGCTGTTTAGGTGGGGAATTTATTCCAGGTTGTATTCATAATAAGCCGCCGTGTAAGAGACATGTAATGGGGGAGAATGGTTATGCACAATCCTTTATCTTTCAAGAGTGTGGGTTCTGGTAGGTGGAGGGGCCTTTTGGCTGAATGGATTGATAATCAGGAAGCTGTAGATTTGAACTGATAAAGTCTGTGTACGAAAGGTGGCTAGACAATGAAACGTGGGAAGGGACAGCAGGGATGAGGAGGCGGGGAGGCAGGCCGAATGTGGGAGGGGGTGGTGGTGGTGGTGGGAGAAAGGAGACCCGGCAGCGCTAAGATGGGTTCCTCTGATTCACCCGAAGAACCTTCCGGAAAACATGCCTGTCTAGTGCTTTGGAGTGAAAAGCTGTTTTGTGTGAATGTGAAAAAAAAAAACAACCAAAAACTAAGCCTTGCCTTAAGGTTGGTGTGAAGTTACAGCTGACACAGAGTTTCCAGAAGATTTGCTTCACACAGGTTCCACCACTAAGTGTTAGGCTTAAAGGTGACAGACCACACAGAGCATATGTGGAGAGGACTCTTGTGAAGTCAGTGTTAGGTTCCTTGAGAAGCAGAAAATGGTAATTTAAGTTGTGGGTGAAATTTTCCTTCCACGCCACTTGTGAGAGTACGCCCTGAAGGAAGATGGGACATCTCAGCTCCGTGCTTTCCTTACTCGGTGTTAGTTCCTTTGTGTGATTGAATTATAATATAACATGCTTGTGCTTTTAGCAGTAGAAAATTTAAAAAAAACAACTTATTTAAAATTTTTTTGGCATCACATACTTCTAAACAAAAGCCAATACTATATTTGGTGCTTGCTTGGAAAATACAAACCAGCAATCTGTTTCAAATCTGGAAGAAAAGCTGGCTCCTTTGAATGTATTGAATAGTGGCAAAATACTATATTTGATGGGTAAATCAAGAGATTTTTCAAGAGTAGCTGTGAATATACTTGGCTTTCACTTTATGGGTCAACTTTAGAACTTAACCTTTGAGTAAAATGTGACTCCATTGGTTATTAACGGACAAGCAATACACACGCTAATATCCAGCAGGTACAAATCATAGACCACAAACTCACCTCTTTAAGAAATGTGGCTTACTTTGTTTTCCCCACAGTTGTGGATTTTCTTTTCTTTTCTTTTTAAAGATTTATTTATTTATTTTAGAGAGCGAGCGAGCGCAAGAGTTGGGGGAGGGGCGGAGGGAAATGCAGAGAGCGAGCAGCAGACTCTCCTATGAAAGGGAAGCCTGAGTGAGATCAAGAGTTAAGCGGAAATCATTACATCATTAGTTTTTGATGTAGTGTTCAACGATTCATTAGTTGTGTATAACACCTAGTGTTCATCACAACACGTGCCCTCCATCCCCCCACCTTCCTCCCTTCTGTAACCCTCAGTTTGTTTCCCAGAGTTCAGAGTCTCTCATGGTTTGTCTCCCTCTCTGATTTCTTCCCCTTCAGTTTTCCCTCCCTCCCCGTATGGTCTGCCATGCAATTCCTTATGTCCCACATATGAGTGAAGCCATATGATAGTTGTCTTTCTCTGCTTGACTTATTTCACTTAGCATAATGTCCTCCAGTTCCATCCAGGTCGATGTAAATGGTGGGTATTCATCCTTTCTGATGGCTGAGTAATATTCCGTTGTATATATGAACCACATCTTCTTTATCCATCTGTTGAAGGGCACCTCGGCTCCTTCCACAGTTTGGCTGTTGTGGACATTGCTGCTATGAACACTGGGGCTCTGCACATTTTCTAATTTGAATCCCTGTTGGACCAAGAGGTAGAAACTTGAGCTAAATTAGTTCAGAGTCTCTTGTCCCTCTCCTGGGAGTGGGTCTTAGTTTGGGCTTGCAGGTAAAGGGGCTTTGTATCATGTCACAGGAGTGGGAGGGGGCACCTGGTTCTGGGTTGTCATCTGCCCACATACTTGCTCGGATGTCCTCATGCGAATGTGGTGACCAGTCATTTGTCTAGCTGGATCACTCCTGGGAATTCAGTCCCAACTATATCCTTTCCCAGTCTGGTTCTCTCTTAGTTTCTCTCCACCCACCCTGATACTCGAGTGTGAGTGTTGCTCCCCTGTTACTTCGGGGCTGAAGGAACCTCACAAAGCTGCCCAAGACCTTCTACCTTCACGCCACATGGCATGTTTCTTTTCTCGCTCCTGTCCTCTGCGGGCTGTGGGGACTCTGTGATCTTCTTAGATCTTTGGGCTCTCCCAGCAGCAGGAAGGGCGCTGGGCTCTCTTGGGATATCTGGTGTGCTTTGATTTGGGCGGGGCCAGGGGCCCTCCCAGGGGTGCAGAGGTGCTCAACTTCCAGCCCTTTTTTCCCCTTTCCTCAGCTGGGGTAAAACCTTATCTGACTTTCTAGAACAGGAGAAACTGGCTCTGACTGATCATATTTTATTCCAGATCTTTTGTTTATGCCCCAAGTCCTAGACTTTCGAAACTTAAAACCTTTTTTCTCAAACTGTTGCTCTCATTCTCTTCTGTGTCAGGCCCCCAAGGAAACAGAAATAGAATTCTCATCTGCCTTCGGTGACAGAAAGTATGGCTATTGGAAATACTGTTAATATTTCAAATGATTACCTATGACTGACCGATATTCCATATAAGGAACTGGAAGTGCTGTGCCAAGGTCTCTGAGAGTGTCTCTCTGCTTTCTTGCCTGCTCCTCCCACCATCTTGGCTCTTGCCCTTATGAACCTCTCAGAGGACTGGTCAGACATGCTGCTTCTTGAGGGCAGGAGGCAGACATTTTCTTCCTCTCACAGATTGGTTCAAGGCGTTGCTCGAAAGATTCACCACAGCCCCCTGCCCATCTGTAGGCAGGAAAACCACACTTCTTATGTATGGGCTGCTGACATTTGTGTGTGTGTGCGTGTGTGTGTGTGTGTGTGTGTGTATTCAAAAGACCCAGGGTCCAAGACTTGACATTTTAGGCAGATGCCATAATTTAGTTAAAAACTTTAGTGGGAATCTGGTCAACCTAACTGTGAGAGATACCATATTTTCCTCTCAGAGCCTGGTGAACTCTGGGAAAGCCTTTTGTGGGTGGGAGATGATTGAAATGTGTCATGGAAAGATACATGTTCACTAAGAGTTTGCAAGAGGTGAAGGAGTTTAGCGGATAATGGAGGGAATACCCAAAATAGCATATACCAGTGTTATAACTGGGGGAGAAATGAGAGGATTTGGCAGCCATGAGATGTCCCCAGTCACTCGAATTCACTGTGTCAAAGAAAATCAAGTCCTCGGGAACTTTGTAATTTTAGTTTTTTTATTGTGGCAAAATATACATGCCATAAAATTTATCACTTTAACCATTTTAAGTGCATATTTCATTAGCATTAAATATATTCACATTGTTGTGTAGCCATCCCCACTCTCCATCTTCAGAACTTTTTCATTAGCTCCTATTGAAACTCTGTACCCATTAAAATTAACTTCCCATTTTGGGGTTGCCTGATTGGCTCAGTTGGTAGAGAATGTGACTTTCAATCTCTGAGTTGTGAGTTCAAGCCCCACATCGGGTGTAGAGGTTACTTAAAAACAAAACAAAACAAAAACAAAAACAAAAACCTTCCCCCAATCCTTCTTTCCCTCAGCCCCTCATAGCCTCTCTTCTAGATTCTGTTTTTATGAATTCGACTGTTTTAGGTACCTCCTATAAGTGGAATCGTATAATAATTGTCCTTTTGTGTCTGGCTTATTTCACTTAGCATAATATTTCACAATTTATCCATGTTGTAAGCATGTCTCGGAATTTCCTTTTTAGAGTACATGATACTCCATTGTATATATATGGCACATTTTGTTTCTCCATTCGTTTGTTGGTGGATGTTTGGGTTGCCACTTTTTGGCCATTGTGGTTAATGCTGCTAAGAGGATGGGGGGACAAATATCTGCTCATGTCCCTGCTTTCAGTTCTTTTGAGTATATATCCAGAAGTTGAATTGTTGGATCATATGTTAAAATTATGTGTAAGTATTTAAGGATCCACCATAGTGTTTTTCACAATGGCTATACATGATATATTCTCACCAACAATGTGTAAGTGTTCCAATCTCTCCACATGCTTGCCAACACTTGCTGTTATTATTTTTATAGGGGCCATCCTAATGGGTGTGAAGTGTTATCTCAAATCTCTGATTTGGCTTTGCAGTTCCCTAATGATTGGTGATGTTGAGCCATTTCAGGTGTTTATTGGCCATTTGTTTGTCCTCTTTGGAAAAATGGCTATTTGAGTCCTTGGCCCACCTTTTAAATTGGGTTGTTTGTGTTTTTGTTGTTGAGTATCGACCTTGGGAACTTTTATTTCCATTCTCCTCTCTTCTTAATGAAATGCTGTCACATGTTGATATGTTTGTCAGAGGAGAGAGGTAATTTAAGAGGGTTGGAGGAGCCTGGGAAGAGAGAGCACCAAGATTCTGTCTCATTGCACAGGATTATATCCAGCCTCTTCAGTGTATGAGGCCCTTTACAACCTCGCTCCTCCTGCCTGTCCAGTCTGGTTTTTGGCCCCTGACTAGCGCAGTGCTCCAGTGCATTCGCTTGTGTGCATTTTACAAATGCCTGGCGGACTTTTACACCTGCAAACCTTTGCAGAACTCAGGCCTTCCCTTTCTTGTGAAGGCTCTCCTGATCTGCCTAATTTGTTCTATTGGCATGCCACTTGTTTATTCAGTCATTCAAGAAATATTCGTTGAGCACATGCTGGCTGGCAGGTTACAAAGCACTGTGCTGGATCCTGGGGACTCGGCAGCAAATTAAACAGTTTCTGCTTTCAAGGAACTCACTCATTGTCTGGTGGGGATCTGGGTAAGTTATCTGTCAATTACATTTCATCCTGGGGAAGTGCCCAAATGGAAGTAAAGAGGGTGAGGAAGATTATCTTCCTGAGCCAAGAGCTGGGTTAGTATTTACATGCTGTTGTGAGCATTCCCCATATTCTGTACATTAAATGTGAGCTTGCATTTGATTATTTTTATTTTTATATCCCTTAACAGAATCATTTGTAAACAGCTGCTGCCTTTCATAATGTACATCCTGTCCTCACAAAGAGGAGTATTCCAATTAGGAAGTTGTTTTTCTCATGCTGGGATATTTGAGGGCCCTGTGAAGGTTGCAACTCAGACTGGGTGTATTCAGGCAGGCGTGTAGGGGCTTGCCTGGAGGCTTGTAGGCCTAACTCCCTCCCTGACTGGGCTTACTGGGTGTGTAAATGTTTCCATGTGCATGAACCTGAAGAGTTAGGGACAATTCATCATCAGTCCTGGCCTTATGCCCAATGTAGCATAGAATATGAGCTCAGGGGCGCCTGGGTGGCACAGCGGTTAAGCGCCTGCATTCGGCTCAGGGCGTGATCCCGGCGTTATGGGATCGAGCCCCACATTAGGCTCCTCCGCTATGAGCCTGCTTCTTCCTCTCCCACTCCCCCTGCTTGTGTTCCCTCTCTCGCTGGCTGTCTCTATCTCTGTCGAATAAATAAATAAAATCTTAAAAAAAAAAAAAAAAAAGAATATGAGCTCAATACGGGCTTCTGGTATTATTGGACTCTCTCATGGAGGATGATGTATCATCATTACCAGCAGTGCATCCACAGTCCGGGGCAGGAGGGAGTAGAGAAGTTCTTTTTTTTTTTTTTTTTAAAGCATAAGTGTGGGGATGGAGCAAAGGGAGAAGCAGTCTTTGAGCTAAGCAGGGAGCCCATCGTGGCGCTTGATCCCAGGACTCTGGGATCATGGCCTGAGCCAAAGGTTTACCTCCTGAACCACCCAGGCGCTCGGGAGTAGAGTAGTTTTAGAGGTGAGTCATGGTAGGGAATTTGATTCAGAAGAAACACATGGTGAACTATTTGTCTTTTGCTTTTTTGAGAAACAGGTTGCTTATCTGGGCTTTGGTAGTCCTAGAGAAAGGTAAAGCTGGTCTCCGGAAAAAGTCAAGGCAGAACGGGAAACCAGGGAGAGAGAGCCCAAGAGGCCAGACAGCCCATTAGAGGGAGAGATTTGCACTTGAATGCAAGGTTTAACTAGGGAGCAGGGAAGGGACACTTCTGGGGATTACCAAGGAAGAAGAATCAACATAATATGGATTTTGAGGGGTAGCAAATGGAAAAAAAATAAAAAGGATTTAAGATATTGGTTTTAGGATTTAGAAGGGAGGATTTAATTTGGATGATAAGGGATTTACTGTTAGATATAGTGACAATTAAGCATTGAATACACGCAGTCTGAATTGTAACCTTCAGATGGCCCTCAAGTATCCTAGCATGAGAACCACCACCCCCTAATTGGAATACTTCTCTTTGTGTGGAGAGAATATGCATTACAGAAGCCCATGACTGTATAGAAATGACTCTGTTTAGGGCAAAACTCTCCTTTTAGCTCAAATCTGTTACTGAAAATATTATTTATTCACAAGATTGCAGTAGCTCCTTCCTTCCCTCTGTCAGGGCACTGCCTCACTATCATCAGTTCCACTAGGCAGGATGCGAGGCCCGAAATCCAAGAGCACAGGAAGCCATCAGCCCAGTGAGCAAGTGATAAATCATCCCTAAATGCATGTTGAACAGGGATTTGTGAGATCTCTTAAAACACAAACAAAACTCCTGTTGGGCCTGTCCTTGCGGGTGCCTGAGCCAGGGGGCCCTTGTGGGGAGTCCTCAGGAGGCTTGCAGGCCCAACCCCTCCCAGACCAGGCTTAGCATGTGTTGTGAGTGTTTATGGACAGATGGTCACGAGGAGTTATGGGTGCGGGAAGAGCGCGTGTTTCACTGATGCGGTGCCCCCGGCTGCTGGCCCATGGGGAAGCGAGCCCATTGATGAGAGCGCAGGCTGGATGTACAGCCTTGCCAGGAATGCCTCCCACACCTCCTTCCGCACCTCCTTCTCCCACCCCTGCAGCTCACAGCTGTTCCAGGCCCCTTTCTTCTGCAAAAGTCACTCCACTGTGCCCCGTTGGAGAGAAAGATGTGGATAAAATCCTCCATCTGACGTTTTGGGTAAATGCTCAAATCTCCGCTTTGGTGTTCTTATTTGTAAAAATGAGAGCATTATTTGGAGGAATAAGCAGAGAAATTTTTAGAAAATGCCTGGTACACTGTGCTGTCCTCAATGACTGGCACATGGTAGGTGATTTTCAAAGAAAAATGTAGTAGTAACTCACGAATAATGGCAGGGATGCCACATGGTCAGGTGTGCCAAAATGTAAAATGAATTATTTGGGTTTTTTATACCTAAACTTAAATCCTCCACTCCCCTTCACTCCCCTCCCCTCCACTCCTTTCTTTTCCCTCCCACCTTCTTTTTTTTTTTTTTCCTTCCTTGTTTTCTTTCATTCAAATTGCCAGATAGTGGAAGTTTTAACCTCAGTCATTTCAAGGTCTCAGCCCACCTGAATCCTTGGGGAGAAGATCTGGCCACTGGCCATGGTCCTCTTTTGCCCACTTCCCTTCTATATTCCCATCAGCATTCTGGGCTTCTGTCCGCAAAGATGGAGGCCATATTTTCTCCTCTGACCTGCAAGGCCTTTCCAGATCTGTCTTTTACTTGGTTATTTTTGCTCTTTTCTTGTACACATGGAAGATCTGGCTGTCTCCCACATCATGTTGGGAGCACTGAAAGGCTCTTTCAGGCTTGGCTGCCTTCAATTCCCACCCAGCCATCCCAGGCCACCGCCTTACCAGTGGGTTGGCTTCTCCTGGAAAGCTCTTAAAGCTGTAGAATCACTGTGGGATCTTTATTGTACCCTTCCTATCAGTGCTTGCCTGGGGGTGTGGTGGGTTATACCCTAGTGTCTACTGACCTGTTTCCCGTTGCCTGCACACATTTTTTGTATGAGCCCCTTAGGACAATAGCTTTCTCCTAAGCTTTTGGAATGCAAAAGTCTTTGCCTTAATCTCAGCTGTGAGTTTCAAATTTGAAACTTCCAAACCAAGAATAGACTTTTTCTTTCTCTCAGCATTTCTGCTGTGCCATCCCTTTCCTGAGGCACTAGGAGCTGGATTCAGAAGTGTTTGCCTGGGGAGAGAGGGGTGGATAGAGGGAATGAGGGTGTTGCGAGGCATGAGAACCTTGGTTAAAATCTCAAAATATTTTTCTACTACACTGCTATTATTATATCCCTCCTCTGTACAGTTTCAGCCCCATGAGGCTGAGCTGTAGATTGATCTGCTTCAATGTTGGAGCATTTGAGGATGATCTGTTTTGACCTGTTGTTGGTTAAGTAAAAAAAAAAAAAAAAAAAAAAAAAAAAAAAAATTAAAGCAGCAGATAGTGAAGTCAAGAAGAAAGTCAGACCCAACTCCTGGTCTATAAAGCGTTGGCTTAGTGTGGAGCTAAATGCAGCTCTGGCCTCGTTCTGCTTTTCACTCTCCCAAAGGTCATGCCACTTTTCTTGATCTGTTTTCCTCTTTACTTGTTCCACAGTCCATCATTGGATGCTCTGCTGCCTAGGCAACAGCGTTTGGGGCAGCGCTAAGCCCTCAGTGTTCCTGGAGAGTTTCGAGGGCCATGCGTGGAGCATTCTGTGCAGTCTGGGGTGTGTTCTCTGTCTTGTTACCGTCAGCGCACAGCCTGGTGCTGACTCAGTGGAGCTGTTCAGACCCATTTGTGTATCTTCGTGGGTATGAACTCTGAGAGGAAAGTTATCTATATTTCAAAGATGTCATCGTCACCGTCATGTTCAGACGACCGTACTGATGCCGGTGGCATCTCACCGCGGCTCCTTGCCTGTAAGTGTCTGATCAGTCAGTGTCTCTTTGAAATGTGCTGCATTGTCAGCTGGGCACTTGGGACAACAGTGTTGACTTTCACCTGCCTAGCAACCGCAGGAAAACACAGGGAACAGCATTCATACGTCTGCACAGGATTCACGAGCTAACCTAAAACAGGGTTTATGGACTTGAACTATGGAAGCAGTACCAGAAGGTTCCCCACCACCATCACCACCACCACCAGTAATAACAATCTCTGGCATTTGTGGACAAACCTTTTGTGCCTGGTACTGTGCTAGCCTCTACATGCGTTACCCAGTCTAATTTTCCCAGCAAACCTAAAGGCAGGCATAGTTCTCCCACTTTACAAAGAAGAGAATGAGTTTAGAGATACTAAATGACTTGTCTCTGGCCGCAGGGAGAGCAAGTGGAGTCAGAAGTTGAACCCAGATCAGTCTGACCTCAGAGCCCTTGTCCTTTGGGCTGCAATGGTGCCATATTGGCGTGCTTGCTCAGCATCTTACTGGCATCGTGGAGCTCACTAATATTGCTTCATGCCTAACGTAGTAGGTACACAGTCACATTTAAAAGGAAATGACTGATTACTTGTATTAGAAATGAATGCTTTGTATTCTGAGAAGGCATTCCTTTCTCCAAGATAATGAAGTTACAAAAACAGGCAGAGGGTCTTCCCCGTCAATGTCCCCAGAACTATCAGCTCTCCCTCGAGCCCACCCACATATCTCCATGCCACCCTCACTTCCTGCTTGAGCTCACCAGCATCTTACATCTGGATACAGAACCATCTTCCCCACTTGTCTCCCCGAAGCTTGTCTTGTTTTCCTCGAATCCACCCTCCACACGGCAGCCAATGAATCTTTCTAATCTAGCAATCTGTTCACGTGTGCTTAGAACAAAGTTTGACTATTTCAGGTGGCCTTTGAGGCCCCTGATGACCTGGTGTCTCCTGCTTGTAGGGCCTCATTTCTCTCTACTCCCCAGTTCCTGGCTTTGCACCTTGAGCACACTATCTTTCGCCTATCTGCAGACCTTGGCATGTGCTGTTCCCTCTACCCAAGACACTGCTCTCCTGTGTCATTTACCTGGCCAGCTTCGGCTTATCCTCCACTGCTCAGTTTGTATGGCATCTCTCTGGGCAGCCTTCCCAAACCCCAGAGCCTGGTAGGAGCCCCTTTCATGTGCTCCCACAGTGCCCCGTGCTTCCTGAATCAGAGCTCTCAGCACCCCATCAGATGACCCTTGTGTCACCCTCCTTCCCCACCAGACAGAAGCTCCATCCAGCACTAGCCACAGTGGCCAACTCTAGGCTTGGCATCTAGACAGCACTTAATAAATATCTGGTGAATAAATGGAGAGTTATATTTAATCTAATAGCCATTCTTGGATCGGAACAGCTTCCTGAAACCTTGGGCTTGGGAACGTTATTATACTTAGGGGCAACCCTTTCAAGGCAACAAATTAGAAACGGCTTCAAAAGTCCTTGATGTAGTCTTTCAGGAAATGGGGGAGGCCTTTGTTAGATTATCTTTGAATCTAAACATCTTCAGTTTTAAAAAGGTGCAAGCTTGAAATGTCATTTTAGAGCACAGACCCAAGGACTCTTATAAGTTTTCTCTTTTATTAAATTGGGTTGTCACTAACATTAGACACAGAGAAAACCACATTTTAACCTGATTAATGAATAGTCCCATTATGCCATTTTCCCAATGTTAAAGAATAGAACTACATTGTCTCTGTCTCATCCCGCCCATCCCACTCCAGACTGAAGCCCCTGAAAACGTCTGCTCTGGCTTTTCCTTTACAGAGGAACTGTCAGGGCCTAGAAGAGGCCCTGCTTTGCGAACTCTCTTTCCTACAGGTGAGGGACCAGATGGGGCTATTGACAACAACAGGGAGCGGAGAGTTCTAGCCTCTTGGCTCTCATCCTTACTGTCATCTAGTTCCTCACTGGATTTTCATACAAACTTACGCTCTCCATGCTTTTTCCCCCCTGCACACCCCTGGCTCTTGCCCCAGTGATTATATCTAGTGGCTCGGGTTCCCCAGGCTTCGATATTTGATATTCGCGTGCATCTGCAAGGCTGTACACAGCAAAGGACAAAGCTCAGTTCTGGGGCTGCAGTTTGTTGTCAAGGCCACGGTTAGATCCCTCCCCACAGACCCCGCCTGCTGCTGACATAGGCTGCCCCTCGCTCCCTCCCCTCCCTCTCCCGCTCTTTCACTCTTTGAGCCCTGGGAACCGAAGCCCATGCCAGAGCAGAGGGTGAGCAAACAGACCCAGGGCTGCGTTTGGGGGGGGTTCCTTTAGCTCCATCTGCCACCTCCCCAGAGGTCACTGGGATAAACCGATTTGCTAAACAAAATGGTTAACAACTCATGAATAAAACTCCAAAAAATTCCAAAAGTGATATGGGTATAACTTTTCTGAAGCTGCACCTCTCCTGTGCCCTTATCCCTCTCCCCTCCTCCTGCTCACCAAATATGCGCCATCTGAACCTGCACTTTCCTTGGGTGCCGGTAGGGGGCAGCTGCCATCAGGCCTGGGAGATTTCTTTTTTTTCTCTTTTAACATTTTCTTTTGTGTGTGGGTGTGAAGTATCACATATCAGAAAAATGCACAAGGCGCACATTTACAGAAGCAAGCATCTGTATAGCCACCTTTCTCAGGTCAAGAGATAGGGTATTGCCAGTACCTTACATACAACCCTCCAACCCTTCCCACCGCATCACAATTCCTTCCTTCCCCCAGACTTATCCACGCTATACTGACATGGGGCTATACTTTCCTTGCTTTATGTTAATGTTTACCACATGAAAATGCACCTCAAAGCAATAGGGGGTAGTGTTGGATGTTTCTGGTATTTTGATGATTTTGAGCATTATATACCTGGAATCATACTATGTGTATTTTTCTGTCTTTTGCTTTTTTTTTTTTTCTTGCTCGAGATTATGTTTACTCATTTTCATTGCTGGATAATAACAACAGCGATGGTATTGATTGCCTTTACCATAACTTACTCATCTGTTCTGCTGATAGGCATTTAGGTTGTTTTGAGTTTGTGGTAATCGTGAGCGACACTACTGTGAACATTCTAGTCTGTGTATCCTGGCATGCATAGGTGTGCATTTCCACAGGGTCCATACCTCAGAGTGTAATTGCAAAGTTACAGGAAGTGGATGTTTTCAGCTTTACTAGATAGTGTACAGGTTTCCACAGAGGGTGTTCTGATTTACAGGCTCCTCAGTGAAGTGGAAGAGATACTGATGCGCCACATATTCGCCAATACTTGGTCTTGTCAGACTTTTTAGTTTTTGAGGCTAATGTCTTTTCATCAGTGTTGGGCCAGTGAGTGGCAAGGGCACCCTTCTTAATGGCTTCCATATGGTTCCCGAAACAAGAAGGGGCTTCTAGACCTTTCCCTCAGACACAGATGGCAGAGTGGCATAGCGGGATGCTCATCTGTATTAAACACAGGCAGTAGGTGGCTCCTCAGAGAGAAGAGATATTTTCTCTCCTGGCTGATTTTCTCTCCTCTTTTGGAATGCACCATCAGTGCTAACAATGGCAATTAGACTCTCCGTGCCATCTGGATGGCTGGGGCTGCTGTGGGAAGGACATCTGCTGGCAGCTGCAGAAAGAAGAAAGATGAACCCGAACTAGGCACGACCCAGGCACTGCTCCCTTGTGTGGACCTGCTGCCTCAGGCCAGTTCCATACAAAACAAAAATGCTTCCTCACTCATTTTATTTACTCAAGAGGAACCACCCAGCGGTCACTGTGGGAATTCTTACAAAAAAAAAAAAAAAAGGAGCTGGTAATTATTCTCCGTTAACGGACCCAGCCCAGTCAGGCCTGCTTTTCATCAGGTTTGATTGCTTCCATTTCAGCATTGGTCGCTTTCACTGCTCTTGTCTGAGTCTTGGATATGACACGGGGATAGTATAACCTCTCTCCCTATTTTGGCGAGGGGCACAACGACATGGGTATCTCTTTTGAAAATGAGCAAGGTTATTTATTTGCTTGAGTCTAGAGTCAGATTCCTGGATGAGGGCCTTACTATAGAGGCGTTAGGGGGGATTGTAATTTTAGATAAAGTTTCCCCTGTAAGAGGAGACCCTCCAAGAATGATAACAGTGGGAGGAGTCTCCATGTGGGGAGAAGGGGAAGACTGGACTCCACACTCTGTCCTCTTGCTTAGTTTATCTAACTAGAGGGGAGGGGGCTAGGGAGGAGGGGTGCATTTCACAAGTCTTTACTGGACTTGGTGGATAATAAAAGAAAAATGGGCAGGGGTGCCTGGGTGGCTCAGTCGGTTAAGCGTCTGATTCCTGCTGTTGGCTCAGGTCATGATCTCAGGGTTGTGAGATTGAGCCCCGTGTCAGGTTCCACCCCCAGAGCGCAGTCTGCTTAAGATTCTCTCTCGCCATTTGCCTCTCCCCTAGCTTGTGCTGTCTCCCTCAAATAAATAAATAAATAAATAAAATCTTAAAAAAAAAGGAAAAGTAAAGAAAAGAAAAACAGGCAGAAGTGGAGAAAAAACCCAGCACCACCAGCTAGATGATCTGGTTCCAAGGCATGGCTTACTCATCCTCACTTTCAGTTCCTGCTGTCTTGCTGTTTAGCTCTTGTCTGTCTCAGAGTGGCAGAAACCCTGTTTAAGCCTCAGTCCCATCAGAGAGCCCTGTGAGGAGCCTGCCATAGGGCTCTCTGTCTTTACACCTGTTGTCCAGCATAGTTAATAAGAATGCCATATTTTATTCTCAGAAACATCCCATTTTGGATAGTGATAGGTTTGTCCTAAGAGCACCTGACAAATTCTGGTTTCTTCTAGGAGAACCTGCTTCTGCCTACCTTCAGGATAGATGCCACTCCCTACCCACAGGCGTGGCCCTCAGTCCAAGTGGCTTTATTGTGCAGTGCTCTGACCACACTGCCCGATCCAAATCCCAGCTCCGCTCCTTGTTAGCTGTGTAATTGGAAAGGCAAGTTATTGCCTTTGCCTTTGCTTGAGTTTTCTCAGGCGTCGAATGGAAATAATGATAACATGCCTGGTGTGTAGGAAGTTGCCAGTACATTTTAGCCAATCGTGTAGGGCAGGGGTCAGAAACTGCTAGCTTGCAGATGGAGCCCAGCCTGTGAACACTTCCATTTGGCTAGCACAGTGTTTTCCAAGTTCTGAAGCTGCAAGCCTGTAGAAGGGGTGCCCCCTCCCGTAGGTCAAAGGCATCATCCCCTGATTCATGCATCGATCACATGTTACCCTCCTGGCATCTGAGTGTGCAACCCCTCTTCAGGCCTGGTCGTGACAGACATACCAGGCCGCCCCAGGTCTGGACCAGGAGACGGAGACAGCTGTTACTCTATGTGCATTTCCTCTCCCTTCCACCTCCTTCTCTGCAACTTAGACTCCAGCCAGGCTCAAGTTCACGTGAGAAGGAGCTGTACTCTTGGAAAACCTGTCTCCTTTTGCCAGAGGTATTTCTCCCCACCTCCATGTTGTGTAGGAAAGTGCTTCTCAAACCGTACTGTGCATACACATCACTTGGAGTCTCGATGAACATACAGATCTGGTTCAGGAGATCTGGGGTGGGGCCCAAGACTGTGCATTTCTAACAAGCCGTCAGGTGATCCTGGTGCTGCTTGCTCAGGATTTAGGGAATGGTGGACCCTCGGGAAAGTGTTTCTACCTGAGGCTGAGAGTGGGGCCGCTTCCCAGGGCAGACTGAACACTTTCTGTGAGCACTTTCTTCCCAGTGGGCAACTCCCCCCCAAATATCCAGAAATGAAGGACCACCAGGAAAATACGCGGCTGTCTCTGTGGAGGTTGAAACCTAGTGGGACACACTGATGCCCCCTCGAGGGTAAGCCCAGCCTCAGAGAATTTCTGACTGCTTTGTCCTTCATTCATTATGCAGCTGTGAGCTTTCATCTGATCATATTTTAGAAATTGTCCATCTTATGCGTGGACTAGGAACTTGCTACTGTTTCCTCTCAAATAGAATGGTTCTCCAAGCGTGGTTCTGGGACCAGCAGCATCAGCATCACTGCGAATTCATTAGGATTGCAAGTGTGAGCCCCCCCACCCCCACCCCCCAGGCCTCCTGAATCAGAAACTCTAGGAGCTGGGTCTAGCAATCACGTTTAACAGGCCCTCCGGCTAATTGCCATGTACGCTCCAGGTTGAGAACCAATGTTAAGATGTCCAGTTGCTGAGAAGAGTTTCCAGAGGAGAAGGCCCTGGACCCTGGCTACCTTTGGGGTCTGCCCAGGTTCCTGGGGCGTGTTGCTCCATAGATGGTTTCAGCTGTGAGTTAGGGAAATGATTCCAAGAAGGGGGTTTGAAGGATGGCAACTTCAGGTGAGGAAAAGCAGGAGCAAGTGACCCATCTCTTGGGGGTAATTGTTTGACTTTATGCAAATGTTCTAAGCAATAAAACCAGTCAGTGATGTACAGGAAATATGTGCCCCCCCCCCCGAGTGGTCTAAATAGATTGTTACCAGGGATTGGGCTTTGGAACCCCTATTACAGAAAGCCTTAATGGCATGATATACACCACAGTGGCTAAATGAAATGCATACGGGGACATTATGGGAGTTTTCAACAGCATTTTATTTTGCATAATATAGTTTTTTTTCCAGACCAGAAATGGTATATTAAAAAGTCAGCAGGTATATAGCTTGTTTTAAAATTATTATTCCTTTACTCTGGCTTTGCAGACTTTTATTTTCTTCCTCCTGCTGCTATTGCACAGAAATGCAGAATATTCTATCCAAAGGGACCCTAGAGATTAATAAGTCTATTCCCTGCAACTTTACAGGTGAGGAACTGGTGTCCAGTGATGTGAGGCGACTGGCACTCAGTGAGGACCTGGGCCTGGTACCCAAGACACCTGAATCTCAGACCTCAGGATTCCCAGTGATTTCTTTCAGGAATCCCAGGCCAGGTGAGGGACCTGGGAAGGTGGCCTTGTGCATTCTTCCGCTTGTAGACAGCATCGGAGGAGTGCGGGGCGCAGTGATGTTATTCACCCGTGTGCACAAACGTTGATGCGACAGCCAGAGCGGATGTAGTTCAGTCAGAAGCATCTCCCATTCACACTGAGGCTTAACACTCAGGCTGGGGTAAGCCAGAGCCACTGCCCCTGCAGTCCAAGTATGCGTCACTTGTGTGTCTGTGGGGAGCAAGCTTCCCGGGCTGTGTGGTAGCACAGCAACCTCTGCTTACAGGGACCCTGTGCTTGCTTTCACGTTCTGTTGTTGTCCCCATCTAGAAAGTCTCAATACTACTTGAAGAGGGGAACCTGCATCTTTATTTTGCACTGGGCTCCGGGAATTATGTAGCCGGTCTTACTCCATATCTCCCATCCCCTGTCCTATGCATCCTTTGGAACTTAGCTTCTCCAAAAAGCCTTCTGTGATTCCCCTGAGAGTGTGTTATGTATCCTAATCTTAGTCATTTTAATGCCTGACATGACTTTCTTTCTGTAGGCCAACCCTGTGAGGTAGATACTGTTGTCATCATACTCACTTAACGGATGAGGAGACTGAGGCTTAGGGAGAGAGGAACTGGCTCCAGGTCACATGGCCAGGAAGTGGGGTTAGAAGCCAGGTCTGCTGGACTCCCGAGAACAGAGACTTAATCTCCTTGCTCTTCGGCCTCCCTGTGTTGTCTGTCGAGTGCTAGCACTCTGTGATGTTTCCTTGATTCTTCTCGTGGAGAGAAGGCGAGGGACTGTGTCCTTTACTGCAAAGACTGTGCCCTTTATTCAGTCTCGGCCCGGACCACGCCTGGCACAGACTGGGTGCTCAATGAATATTTATGTAATAAAGGGCATTTGGCTAAATTTAACATGTGTTTAGCCATATCAGAACTTCCCGCAAACCAAAGAGAGTTCCAGGTTTATGTTTAAATTTCTCCTGTGAGTGAGGCTGCACAATATGGCTGGTGGGGGCTTAGAGATACCTTATATTTGACTTCATGAATTATTTATGGAATTAACACCGGGAATGATCGTTAATTTGTGGATGGAGAGAAGCGGCTCTGTGGCTTGATGCCCATGCTTTTCTGGCAGGGATAAATTGCCTTTGCATCGGCTGCTGGGTGAAGACTCGGATGCTGGTTTCCAGGGGAGACAGAGCACTTTAGTCCCCAGTTCCTTCTCTTTCCCCCAGCGGAAAAATCTGGGAAGCTCAAGTTACACAGACTGGCACAGACTCCTGGCAGCGAGCCAGCTCAGCTTTCCTCAATGCATAGGAACTCACCGTTTCCTAAAGCACCACCTGTGTGTGCACGCATATGCTAAGTATGGGGATACACCCAAGATGCACTGTAAATAATTACATTATCAGATGATTAGTGGTAAGAAATGCATGTTCTCAACGCTGTGGGGGCAGTGGTGTGGGGAAGTTCTAGGTGGTGGTGGTTCCTGCCTAAGCCAGGTCTTCCAGGGCAAAAATGAGTTGCTCTAGCTAGAGACAGGGTAGAAGTGTAGGGGGGGCAGGCTTTCCAGTTGGGAGTGAGCCTGCAAAGGGTTGGAGAGAGACCCGTGAATAGTAGAAATGGCTGGTGTAGGAAGAGGGGCCCTCAGAGGTGACTTGTGGGGGTTCAGGCCGAGGCTGGGAAGTAGATTTTGGTTGTGCCAAGGCCTTGGGTTTTGGAGGCTAGCCATGTTGGTGGTATATGGAGGCAGCCGTGTCAGTGGCCAGGTGTAGCTCCTGAGCTGTCATTGGGGTGGCTCTGCAAGGGGCAAGGTCTTCACGCTCCGGGTGTGCTCTGGTTTTGTGGGCTCCCGGGTCCCCCAGGCCTGGGGCGGGGGGGCCGGAGCGGGGGGAGGGCAGGGAGAGGGTGGTGGGGGAGGCATGCCTGCCCAGACTGGGAGAGTAGGAGGAACTGTTGCTGAGTTCAGCAAGTTTGCTTTCAGAGACCTACTGTATATTAGCAATCTCTTTCTCATTTTCTTCAAAGCATCATGAGGAAATCTCACCGAGGTTGGGTTCAGCAGCCCTTGCTTTTGAGCAATAAACTACAAATGATCACAGTTTACTTTGATGCTTTTGGAATTCCCCTACTAGTCGCTGTGGTTTCTTGCCATTTACTAGCTGGAAAGTCGCCCACGTGCACACGCTCTGCCTCTGGAATGAGCCCTTGCCTCTCTGAGCTTGTCTCAACGTGTTATTTATCCTGCACTTCCTCTTTGGGCTCGAGCAGTGCTCTGGGCTCCCCGGCTGCCGCAACCACACTTAGGGGTCCAACCCTGCTGCCCCAGCCTTGACGAGAGAAAAGATTGTTCTTGACTCCATTTATTTCCGGGTAGAAAAGAATCAGAGAGCCCTGCAGGGTGAAGGCGAAGGCGAGGCACTCCAGATAAGTGTTTTTTTCCCCTCTGTATTACTTATTTATTAAAGCCAGTGAGGCATAACTAAGGGAAGGGAAAGGAACCGAGGAAACAGAGAATACAATGGCCCCTCAGATTTTAATGGGAGAGATGGCTGGAAGTGATTCCTAAATTATTAAATAAATCAATTTGATTCTAGAAGCCGGCCTCCAAGGTATATTTGTCAGTTTCATTATCATTGTCTTCAAGGGGAGTAGGAGTCACTCATGGAGAAAGTTTTATTATTTTTGCCCCCTCTGTTTTATTTTGAAGGCTGTGATTCATGACCCCTGTCTAATTAAACACTAGCTTCTTTATGTGGCAGGATCAGCATACTTTCCATTTTGATTTTGGCTTCCGTTCTTGATCTATTTGGTCTCCCAGGCCCACAGACATGTCATGAGATCAGGTCGGCTGTAGGGCACGTGCACTTTGGAGAATCTTGATCCCATTGCAATTACAGGACCGTTTGGTCACAGATAAGCTCCATGGTAATTTGTCCACACACACGCACGTTCTGTCACTTAGCTGTTTGCCTAACAGAATCTTCTGAGTGTTAGAATAATAGTTGTGCCATCTCAAATGCCATGAACAACACCTTACTACACTTTAGGGAAGCCAGGGATTTTATTTTGGGGTTTTGGTGGTGACCGCAGCGGTGTTTGCCTCTTTCTCTCACATTTCCCTCTCTCCTCCTAAACTCTTCTGCCTCCAGCCCAATGGTAAAAAAATGCCTAAACATCTAAATTCTTTTTCTTAATTATCCTCCTGAGGAAAGCAGGCCAAGCACCAGGGTGCAAAAAATTTAAACCATAAATAACAAGCCGAAAGGAAATAAAAGAAATGACACCCGAATAAACTAAGCTGTTAACTGAAGGCTTTACCTCTCCGTCCTCCTCGGGCCTGAAAAATCTAAGGGAAGGTGGCTAAGTATTTATTTTGCAAAGAATGTCATTATAATCTGCAGCAATTAAAAATGGATGAAGGAAACATTCCCCCATGATTTCTGGGGGTACTGTAAGCGCTGACGCATGAAACATTTTTGGGGAACATAGTTTCCACTCTGCCCCTCGTTACGGGTGGTGCTAAAGGACAGATCTGGGTCCTTTGGGGGGCGGGGCATCACTGCTGTCTGCGTCCGGGGTGGGTAGCAGGGATGGGAGAAGGGAAGTGAGCAAAGTAATGGGTAGTGATTGAACGCTTCCCCAAACAGATGAGTACTCCTCCCTGGATCTGCTGCACCATTGTGTCTTTCAAGTTGGTACACCTGGTGTAAAGAGCTCCAGTCACACCTGCAAACCTGTCCAGTTTCCAGTTATTGGTGTGCATTTCAACTTCCTAGATGCTCCCCAATCTTGGGGCTGGAAGGAACGTATGTGCATGTTGGCAACACAGAACACTGAAGCATTTCAACTTCCTAGATGCTCCCCAATCTTGGGGCTGGAAGGAACGTATGTGCATGTTGGCAACACAGAACACTGAAGCTGAGGGCACTGAAGGTGAAGGTATGGGGTTCCTGGGACACAGGAGGGAGGACTCTCCTCCTTCTCTCTAGTTTGCCCAGGCAGCCAGGCTGACACCTGCAGAATCACCTCCAGCCACCTCGAGGCCCGGGTCTTCCTTGTGATCTCAGCTCTGCTTTGCCAGGGGAGCTGGTCCTACTTTGGCTGCTGGGACTGAGCAGAGCCCCAGAGCGTGTGTGTGTGTGTGTGTGTGTGTGTGTGTGAGAGAGAGAGAGAGAGAGAGAGTGTCTGGGGCGTGCATACCAGCCAGCCCACCAAGCAGGGGGCAGATCTGGGCTTAGTGTGAGACACAGGGAGGGCTGTTTTTTTCTGTATAGCTGAAAGGGAGTTCAGTGAGAAAAGCAGAGTGCAGGAAAGTGTGTATTAGAAGATCTCAGTTTTGTAGAACACACCATGACAAGCCACTCAAAGTCTGTCTGTATGTATATGAAGGACTGTACTGCATTATATAAGTAGCAAGGAAAATCTAGGACACACACTGTGTTCTTAAAATGTATTACAGTGGTGGGGGTGTAAGAATGGGGAGCAGTTGATACTGATACAGGGTGGGGTATAGCGTTCGTGATAATGGCATTGATTGGCATTGTGGCATTGATCGTATGACCCCATTTATGCAAAACTAATATTTATATATGTATTAAAGTTTAACTGCTTTTCTCTACTCTGCTCATCTTTCCTCTGAAAGTGCTTTCTCTGAAAAATCTCCCAGTGCCTGGTACCAAGTGTTCAATTTAATGTGGGCTCTTTTCCTGCAGCATTTAGGGTCACTGCTCTGCTGCAGCATTTTATGGCATGAGCCAAGAAAGAGCAGAGCTGCTTTGCCTCAGGGAAAAGCCTTTATTAACTGCTCTTCTTGTCCACCCTCCCCTTTGTCCTGATCAAGGGGCCAGGGGTGGGAAAGAAGGCTTTCTCAAAAAGCCTGATTCCTCTTGAATGGATGTGGTGCCCTCTGGCAGACAGACAGGGTCTATAGCGAGGAGACCTCAGGAGGCCCCATCTGGGCCTGTGTGGCCTGCTCCCATCACCCTCCAGGGAGGGGACAGACTTTCTGAAAAGCAGAGCTAGGATCTGGAGATGGAAATGAGTTAGCAGTGGTTTTCAGCTCAACACTTCTGAAGGAGGGGCTTTCTCACCACCTGAGCTGACACTCGGCTGGGCCACTTAGTGGGAGGAGGAACAGTCTCATTGTTGGGGGGTGGGTTTCAGGATCTGGTGACGCCTGGGTCAGCATTCCTGCACCGTGTGTCCCTGGATTGTAAGATCTCTGGGGGTGCGCTGTCCGACATGGTAGCCAGCCACATGTGGCCACTGAGTACTAGAAGTGTGCTTAGTGCAGCTGAGGAGCTGAATTTTTAATTTTAGCTAAGGGTATATATCTCAAGGAAACAAAATCAGTATCTTGAAGAGGTATCTGTACCCCCTATGTTCATTATAGTGTTATTCACAGTAGCCATGATATGGAAACAACCTATGTGTTTGGGGACAGGTGAGTGGACACAGAAGATGTGGTATAGACATAAAATTGAGTATTGTTTCAGCCATAAAAAAGAAAGAAGTAGTGCCATGTGTGACAACATGGACGAACTTGGAGGGCATTGTGCTAAGTGAAATAAGCCAGATAGAGAAAGGCAAGTGCTTTGTGGTATCGTTAATGCGTGGAATCTTAACAACAACAACAACAAAAAAGTGGAACTTATAGATATAGTACAGTGGTGGTTGCTAGGGGCTGGGGAGTGGAGGAGATGGGGAGATATTGGTCAAAGGGTACAAACCTCCAATGATAAGATGACAGTTTAATAATACTGTATTGTATACTTTAATAAAATATGGCCACTAGAGAATGTAAAATTACATTACACTGGGGTTGACATTGTATTTCTTATTTTCTTTTTCTTTTTAAGAGTTTATTTATCTGTCAGAGAGAGAGAGAGTGAGTGAGTGAGCGCGCACAAGCAGGGGGAGCGGCAGGCAGAGGGAGAAGCAGGTTCCTCACTGAGCAAGGAGCCTGACACGGTGATCGATCCCAGGACCCCAGGATCATGACCTGAGCCGAAGACAGACGCTTAACTGACTGAGCCCCCCCTTGACATTGTATTTCTCTTGGGAAGTACTGCTCCAGGTCCCCGGCTGCAAGGGAAGTTTGTGATGCTATGCAGTCATTCTTATTCCTGGTGTGGCTTCTTACCTCTCTTTAGATAGAGAGATGCTCCACAGACACTTGTGGCTTCCACGGTGGCCACCCAACATAGTTTTTCCCGGTGATACTGGTGGGACCCTTGTGAAGTGTCTGGACGTCAGAGAAACACCTAGAGCAGGGACGTAGGGAGCTCTGAGAACTTCTGGTGGGATTTATTACACAAGAGCTTAGCTTGCATGTGCAAAAGCTGAGGTTTAAAATAATAGGACAAGGTTTCTTTTAAAAATCAGAATCTATAACCTGACTTTTATTCACTGCCTTTCTCAAGCAGTTAAATTTGAATAAAAATCTTTCATCGTTCTGAATCATTAAAACACATCCCAAGAAAGGCCTAGAAACACAGTGGTAGACTCTAAATTAAGCAATAAGATATGCACTTTTAGTTTCCCTAATTACCTACCATTGAAAGTAGGTTGGAACTAAAATAAACATGCTGCCTTGAAATGAGAATTAATACGTGCCACCGCTGCCGGGGAAAGCCCTATTAAACAATTGGATTTTGGAATATTTTGCTTTGTCAAAAAACCCAAAGGCATTCTTCCCTTTGGAATTGAATCTTCATTTAGAGGTTTTTTTTTTTAATTACTTGTTCCATGTGTTTTACAAAGTGCCTTTGTCAAGCTGTTATGACATTTTGTTCATTATGTATTGAACCCTGTCACATCCTATGAAGGAAATAAGTGCCTTCCCTGTCGCTTCTTGAGAGGCCAAGTGGAAAGAGAGCCACAATTCCATGGGGGAAGGGAACACATTGGGAGTCCTGGAAAAGACACTTCTTTGTCATTACACTAGGGACCGGTGAGGGGAGATGGGAGGGAGGAAGGGAAGAGTAGAGGAGGGCTGGGGGGAGAGGGGGTGGGGGTGGGATGGCACTGAGGGATTTAAATCCAGCCTTTCTGTCTAGCTGTGCTGGACCTGCTGATCCCCAATCATGTCTTTTTCAAATTAGGGGTGAATTCTAATCTTGTTTTCCAAGAAACATATTCTCCACTTAGAGTAGGCTATGGTAAAGACCGATCTCATTATAAACGAAGGCTGTTAGAATCAGGTCAGAATCTCTTCTAGGGGCTGAGCATGACTGAATTGGAACAGAAAAGAATCTCAGAGTCTTGAGCAAGTCTTCATTTCTGTCCCCTACTGGGAGAAGAGGAGAGGAGAAATGCAATTCTAGCACAATCCCAGAGCCTATTATCAGGACGGGAGCAGGGGAGGTGTTGATGTTAGGGCTGAAAGAAGACAGTTTAACTATCACCTTTTACAATGAAAGTTTAAAAAGACAATTTAAGTATCACCTTTTAAAATGAAAATGCTAAACAGTTTAGCCTAGGCTGTTATCAGGACCGTAAGTGACATGTCTTTTTAAAGAGATAAAAGAAAAACACCATTGCAAAATACCTGGCCCTCAAAAATCAGCTGGCGCAAGTCGTGACCTCATTGTTCTGGATAGTCTAACTCCCAAAAAAGGGAGTTTAAGACCCCCCCCCCCCCCGTAGTCCTTGGGGCTCTATGTCACAGTCAACTGGACAGGTCAAAGGGTCCTGTGGCATTCCTGGAATCCAGCCTCCTGCTTCAAGCTAGGATTTCTACTAAACAACTGTTGTGTGATTGAGCCTCAAAAATGGCAGGAGAGAGGGATTTCCTATTTTAGTTCTATGATGATTCAGGGGGAGTAACTACTATGTGCCAAGGGCTTTACATGTTATGCCTTTGAACGCTCACTACTGGGAGGTAGTATTAAGGTAAGGTGGGTATTATTATGTCCATCCTGGGAATAAAGACAGAGGCTCTGAGCGAAGACATAATGTGCCCAAAGTTAAATGGCCTTTGAGCAGAAGAGTTGGGATTTATTGCCAGAATGGGCTGTCTCCAAACCATGTCCTTTTCCACTGTAGTAGTATGCTGTTCTTGCAAAGTCCTTTTCAATATCTAATCCGCATCTTTCCAGCTATAATTTAAGCTCATTATCTCAGTGCTTGGTGGAAATGGAGCAGTTATTCTCACTTTTTAATTTAAAGCTTTTCATATGTTTGAAGATGGCTACCTCAGCTACCTCTTACCTTTATCTGTGGCACAGAGAACCAAGGAAGAGTGGTGTTCATGTCCCCGAGATAGCTTTGTTTCTTTTAATTGGCATTTAATGTGTATCCACATGGATGAATCTTGCTGATAGGAAACTGGCTGAATGTTCCATTCCATTCCTTCATTCATCCAAATGATTTAACATGGCGCAGACTGGATGCTGTGCACTGGACTGGATGCTGGACCTTCCAGTAAGGTCTGTGGCAGAGTATAAAAGGGAGCACCTGCCTCTCAGAGCAGGATTGAGAGCGCGTCCCTAGGCTGCTGGCTGTAGAACTGGGCATTGAGGCATGAAGAAGAATCTTGCTTGCCATTGAGGCTCTCGGGAGGCAGGACAGGCAAAGGGAACCTTGTGTGCAGACACCTGGGAGCTGGCCACACCACTGTGTGGAGGGAGAGGAAGTATTTTGGTATGACTGATAGGCCACAGGCAGAGGGCAGGAAATGATTCAGGGCAGGTGTCAGATCACAGACAGTTTCTTATTTCACGTTAAAGAGTTCATACTTTGTTTTGAATTTTGAGACTTAAAAAAAGTGTAAAAAATATGTTTATTAGATACCTATATCCAAATTCCTACCGCCCAGATTTAAAAACTGTTCACATTTAGGGATGCCTAGGTGGCTCAGGCGGTTAAGCATATGACTCTTGATTTCAGCTTAGGCCATGCTCTCAAGGTCATGAGATTGAGCCCTGCATTGAGCTCTGTGATGGGCATGCTTAAGATTCTCTTTCTCCCTCTCCTTCTGCCCCTCCCACCCCCCACCCCGCAGAGCGCACGCAGGCATGCTCTCTTTCTCTCAAATAAATAAATAAAATCTTAAAAAAAACCACCCCATTAGCATTTAGCCATGTTTTTTCTAGTCTTTTGAAAAAGAAATAAAGTACTACAGATATATTTAAAGCCCCTTTAACCAACACCTTTTGCCTAATTGCTTTCTCTCCACTCCTTTCCCAAGGCAATGATCGTTCATCTGGTATTTTTTTTTTTTAAAGATTTTATTTATTTATTTGACAGAGAGATAGACAGCCAGCGAGAGAGGGAACACAAGCAGGGGGAGTGGGAGAGGAAGAAGCAGGCTCATAGCAGAGGAGCCTGATGTGGGGCTCGATCCCATAACGCAGGGATCACGCCCTGAGCCGAAGGCAGACGCTTAACAACTGCGCCACTCAGGCACGCTGTTCATCTGGTATTTATCCTTTCACATCATTTAAAGCATATTTTACACACATAAGTATTATACTCTAAGACATTATTCTGCATCTTCCTTTTTTCTCCTCTTGATTTTGTGTTTTTGAGCTCCATCCATGTTGATAGATCAAGTTCATTCATTTTAACTGTTGCATAAAGTTCCATTTTATGAATACTACATTTTATCTGTTTCCCTATTCATGGGGATAAAGGTTGTTTCCAGTTTTATGCTATCAAAAATGACGTTGCAATTAGCATCCTTACCCTTATTTCCCTAGGGATGCAGTATCCAGTTTTTCCTGATGATGAATGAGCCATGTTGGAGAGTGGGGGGATTTATTAAGAAAATAAATAAGGAAACAATAAGCAAAAGCAGATCTCCAGGCCTTTTCTCTGGAGATTCTCACTGAGAGGGTCTGGTAATTTTGGGGGGGAATAACAAGTTCCCCAAGTGATTCTCTTCATTAGGGAAATTGTAAAATAGGTAGAGAGTATGTGGGTACTGGGGTTCCTGGCTGGCTCATTTGGAAGAACATGCGACTCTTGATCTTGGGGTCATGAGTTCAAGCCCCACATTGGTGTAGAGATTACTTAAATAAATAAATAATTTTAAAAAAATTAAAAAAAGAAAAGAGAATATATGGGTATTGAGGGAGGTGTGGGGCCACTGTAGGATTTTATGTCAAGAAGTGTCATGTTGAGGTTTGTGTTCAAAAATACTACTTTGGTGACAGTACGAGCAATATTCTGGGCCCCAGTTTCATTTGTAAGGTAGTCCTCTTTCAGGGATGCAAAGTGGAATAAGACATAGTCTTAAAGTCAGGTAGCTTGTAATCTAGCAGAGCATCTTACAGAAATGTGGGCAAATGGGATGCAAAGCTTAGAGGCTTATTAGCCGCAGGCACATTGTTTCCTGGTCTAGTTCTGGCCGGTCAGTATCAGCGTCCATGTTCCTTGTGTTGTCTGCCCACCTGGAAGGTGATTCTTTGTGTTTTCTGTATCTTTGTTCTTCTAAGTTCTTTTTCTGGGAGGAAAGTTGGGAGAGATATCTAAATGGGGTTTGATGTATATATATTTCATGATTTTCCACGAATGTAAAAAAATCAAGATCTGTGATCATTTTAGAACTTTTCCAACTCATCCAGCAGCAATAGAAATAATTCAGTTCTTAATAATTCAGCAGTTCATTTTGACGTCAACACCTTCTCTGAAGCCTAAGGAAATGATATTTCTAACCCACTATATGAGGGCAGACATTGGGTCTCATAATAATAGAGGCCGTTCTTAAAGGCCATTCATCCCAGCTCCCTTGTTTTACCAAAGAGAACATGAACATACTAAGAGCACAACAGGATTGTCTAAAGCCACTTGGAGGGTTAGTGGTAGAGCCACGAATCTCCTGACTTCCTTGCCCTTGTTCTTTCTATACATTTGTAATGGTCTAGAGCACCAAATGATCTGCTGTTTCTATAAATAAGTCCCCCCCCCCCCCATTTTCAGGAGATGATAGCTGGGAAATCACCCCACAGCCTTCTGGTTGGGACATATAATAACTCTGATGTTATTCTTTACTCCGAAAAGGCCCAGGCAGTGTTGACCAAGCCACCCAAGGCAGCTTAACATCTGTCCCACCCACACAGCTCTCCTGGTAGTCTGTGCTTGTTCCAGGACCAATCATCCATTTCTCATTGTGTTCCTGCTTCCTCTGGCTAATGGAAGCTCAAAGTTCCTTTTGAAGTCCGTGGAGGGACTCTGCTCTCAGGTTAAGCTTTGAGGGACTACAGAGAAACAGACTCTGACCTGCCAAGGAGAGGGGCTATTTTTAAGTCAGGAAAGGAGACATTACTGTTGAGTGAAAGAATCCTTTTGAGGCTTTATTATAACCTCTTAGAAAGAAATACTTTTATATTGAGTGTACTGATACAAATTCAGTGCCCGAGTCTAGAAATTTTATTCTCAGAGAGAATTAAGCTTTTTCAGAACTTCTCCCTCTGCATTATTAGTCATATACCACCAGCCTCTCAGAAAAAGTAATACTCTCTGTAGTGCAAAGATTTTATATGATTTGTCATCAGAAGAACAGGGTTCAAATCTTGGCTTTGCTACTCACTAGTGTTTGATCCCTGGTAAGTCACTTCGCCCCCACATCTGTCTCAGGCTCCTAAGTCTAAAATGGCAGTGGTTGGGACCTGCTTCTCAGGGTTGTTTGTTCATCCGTTCATTTCTATTCATCCATTTGTTTACCTGCTATATGGTACACACTGTGCTAGGTGCTAGGAATGCAGTGAGGAGGTGTGGTGTCATGGAGCTTATAGTCCAGTGAGGTAGACAAGTCGTCAAATTTTTAAAAAGTTTTTAATTCCAGTTAACATACAGTGTAATATTAGTTTCAGGTGTACAATATAGTGATTCAGCACTTCCATACATCACTCGGTGCTCATCAGAACAAGCGCACCCCTTAATCCCATCACCTATGTCACCCATCCCCCACTCCGCCTCCCCTCTGGTAACCATCAGCTTGTTCTCTATAGTTAAGAGTCTGATTCTTGGTTTGCCCCGCCTTCTTTTTTCCCCCTTTGATCATTGGTTTTGCTCCTTAAGTTCTACATATGAGTGAAATCATATGGTATTTATCTTTCTCTGAGTGACTGACTTTGCTTAGCATAATACTTTCTAGCTCCAACTGTGTCATTGTAAATGGCAAGATTTCATTCTTTTTGATGGCTAATATTCCATGGTATATATATACCTCATCTTCTTTATCCATTCATCTGTGGATGGACATCTGGGCTCTTTCCATAGTTTGGTTGTTGTAGACATTGCTGCCATAAACATTGGGGTGCAGGTGCCCCTTCAGATCACTACATTTGTATCCTTTGAGTAAATACCTAGTAGTGCAGTTGCTGGGTTGTAGGGTAGCTCTATTTTTAACTTCTTGAGGAACCTCCATACTGTTTTCCAGAGTGGCTGCACCAGCTTGCAGTCCCACCAGCAATATAAGAGGGTTTCTCTTTCTCCACATCCTCACCAACACTTGTTGCATCCTGACTTGTTAATTTTCGCCGTTCTGACTGGTGTGAAGTGGTATCTCATTGTGGTTTTGATCTGTATTTCCTTGATGCCGAGTGATGTTGAGCATTTTTTTCATGTGTCTATTGGCCGTTTGTATGTTTTCTTTGGAGAAATGTCTGTTCCTGTCTTGTGCCGTTTCTTGACTATTTTTTAGGTGTTGAGTTTGATAAGTTCTTGGATACAAACCCTTTATCTGATAAGACATTTGAAAATATCTTCTCCCATTCTGTAGGTTGTCTTTTGGTTTTGTAGACTGATTCCTTTGCTGTGCAAAGGCTTTTTATCTTGATGAAGTCCCAATAGCTCAGTTTTGCTTTTGTTTCCCTTGCCTTTGGAAACTTTTCTAGCAAGAAGTTGCTGTAGCTGAGGTCAAAGGCTTTGCTGCCTGTGTTCTCCTCTAGGATTTTGATGGATTCCTGTCTCAGGTTATGTCTTTCATCCATTTTGAGTTTATTTTTGTATATGGTGTGTGTGTTTATTTTTGTGTATGGTAGCCTACGTGTGGCCATCCATTTTCCCAATACCATTTGTTGAAGAGATTGTGTTTTTTCCATTGGATATTCTTTCCTGCTTTGTCGAAGATTAGTTGACCATAGAGTTGAGGGTCCATTTCTGGGTTCTCTGTTCTGTTCCATTGATCTATGTGTCTGTTTTTGTGCCAGTAGCATACTGTCTTGATAATTACAGCTTTGTAATATAGCCTGAAGTCCAGAATCGTGATGCCGTAAGCTTTGGTTTTCTTTTTCAGCTTTCCTCTGGCTTTTGGGGTCTTTTCTGGTTCCATACACATTTTAGAATAATTTGTTCCAGCTCCGTGAAAAGTGTTGATGGTATTTTGATAGGGATTGTATTTGATAGGGGATGTGTAGATTCCTCTCTGGGTAGCACAGATATTTTAACAATATTTGTTCTTCCAATCCATGTGCATGGAATGTTTTTCCATTTCTTTGTGTCTTCCTCAATTTCTTTGATAAATGTTCTATAATTTTCAGAGTACAGGTCCTTTACCTCCTCGGTTAGGTTTATTCATAGGTATCTTATGGTTTTTGGTGCTATTGTAAATGGGATCAATTCCTTAATTTCTCTTTCTTCTGTCTCATTGTTAGTGTATAGAAATGCAACTGATTTCTGTGTCTTGATTTGATATCCTGCCACCTTGCTGAATTCCTGTATGAGTTTAGCAATTTTTGTGGGGAGTCTTTTGGGTTTTGTACATAAAGCATCATGTCATCTGCAAAGAGTGAGAGTTTGATTTCTTTGCCAATTTGGATGCCTTTTATTTCTTTTTGTTTTCTGACTGCTGAGGCTAGGACTTCTGGTTCTATGTTGAACAACAGTGGTGGGAGTGGACATCCCTGTCATGTTCCTGAACTTGGGGGAAAAGCTCTCAGTTTTTCCCCATTGAGAATGATATTTGCTGTGGGCTTTTTGTATATGGCTTTTATGATGTTGAGGTATTTCCCTCTATTCCTATGATGCACAGAATTTTAATCAAGAAAGGATGCTGTATTTTGTCCAGTGTTTTTTCTGCATCAGTTGAGAGGATCATATGGTTCTTGTCCTTTCTTTTATTCATGTGATATATCACATTGATTGCTTTGCAGATGTTGAACCACCCTTGCAGCCCAGGAATAAATCCCACTTGGCAGTGGTGAATAATCCTTTTAATGTTCTGTTGGATCCTATTGACTAGTGTCTTGGTGAGAATTTTGGCATCCATGTTCATCAGGGATATTGGTCTATAATTCTCCTTTTTGGTGGGGTCTTTGGTTTTGAAATCAAGGTAATGCTGGCCTCATAGAATGAGTTTGGAAGTTTTCCTTCTATTTATATTTTTTGAAATAGCTTCAGAAGAATAGGTATTAAATCTTCTTTAAATGTTTGGCAGAATTCCCCTGGGAAGCCATCTGGCCTTGGGCTCTTGTTTTTGGGAGATTCTTGATTATTGCTTCAAGTTCTTTGCTGGCTATGGCTCTGTTCAGGTTTTCTGTTTCTTCCTGTTTCCGTTTTGGTCATATAAAAATTTTTCAGGAATGCATCCATTTCTTCCAGATTGCACAATTCTTTGGTATATATTTGCTCATAATGTGTTCTTAAAATTGTTTGTATTTCCTTTCTGGTCCTGATCTCTCCTCCTTAATTCATAATTTTATTCATTTGGGTCCTTTCTCTTTTTGATAAGTCTGGCTAGGGGTTTATCAGTCTTGTTAATTCTTTCAGAGAACCAGCCTCTAGTTTCATTGATCTGTTCTACTGTTTTTCTGGTTTCTATTTCATTGATTTCTGCTCTAATCTTTATTACTTCTCTTCTCCTGCTTGGTTTAGGCTTTATTTGCTGTTCTTTCTACAGCTCCTTTAGGTGTAAGTTTAGCTTGTATAGTTGAGACTTCTCTAATTTTTAGAGAAAGGCTTGTATTGCTATGTACTTCTGTCTTAGGACTGCTTTTGCTGTATCCCAAAGGTTTTGAACAGTTGTGTTTCGTTTTCATTTGTTTCCATGATTTTTAAAAATTCTTCTTTAAGTTCCTTGTTGATGCATTCGTTCTTTAATAGGATGCTTTTTAATCTCCAAGTGTTTGAGTTCCTTCCGAAGTTCCTCTTGTGATTGAGTTCAAGTTTCAAAACATCGTGGTCTGAAAATATGCAGGGAATAATCCCAATCTTTTGGTATCAGTTGAGACCTGATTTGTGACCCAGTATGTGATCTATTCTGGAGAAAGTTCCGTGTGCACTCGAGAAGAATGTGTATTCTATTGCTTTAGGATGGAATGCTCTGTATAAATCTGTGAAATCCATCTGGTCCAGTGTGTCATTCAAAGCCCTTGTTTCCTTGTTGATCTTTTTTTTTTTTTTTTTAAAGATTTTATTTATTTATTTATTTAACAGAGAGAGACAGCCAGTGAGAGAGGGAACACAGGCAGGGGGAGTGGGAGTGGAAGAAGCAGGCTCCCAGCAGAGGAGCCTGATGTGGGGGCTCTATCCCAGGACTCTGGGATCACGCCCTGAGCCAAAGGCAGATGCTTAACGACTGAGCCACCCAGGCGCCCCTCCTTGTTGATCTTCTGCTTAGATGATCTGTCCACTGCTATGAGTGGGGTGTTGAAGTCCCCTAGGATTATTGTATTGTTATCAATGTGTTTCTCTAATTTGTTATTAATTGGTTTATATACTTGGCTGCTCCCAAGTTAGGAGCATAAATATTTATAATTCTTAGATCTTCTTGTTGGATAGACCCTTTCATTATGATATACTGTCCCTCTTCATCTCTTATTACAATCTTTGGCTTAAAATCTAATTTGTCTGATATAAGGATTGCTACCCTGGCTTCCTTTTGATGTCCATTAGAATGAGAAAAGGTTCTCCACCCTTTCACTTTCAATCTGGAGGTGTCTTTGGATCTAAAATGAGTCTCTTGTAGATAGCATATCGATGGGTCTTATTTTTTAATCCAATCTGATACCCCATGTCTTTTGATTGGAGCATTTAGTCCATTTACATTCAGAGTAATTATTGAAAGATATGAATTTAGTGCCATTGTATTACCTGTAAAGTCAATGTTTCTGTATATTTTTCTGTTCATTTCTGGTCATTGTTACTTTTGGTCTCTCTTTTTGCTTTAAGGATCCTCTTTAATATTTTTCAGAGGAGAATAGAAACCAAAAAGAAAAAAGAAAAAGAAAAAAATGAGAATAAAATCAAATAAGAAGTAGAACAGAACAGAACAATAAACTGGATCCTGAATGTATTTTGGTCTGTTTGTTAGAAGAAACTAGATCCCAAAATAGGTAAGAAAGAAAAACGTACATATACACGAAAATAACGTTGAATACAATGAAAGGAAGCCAAAAATGAAAAATATATGTATAAACTGTAAGTGAAAAAGTGAAAATTAAAAAAGACTTAAAAAATAATTAAAAAGAAAATAGCTGAAAAGGATAATAAAATATAAAACTGAAGGACTAAAGAATAATAAGAAAAAACGACGACTGCTATATACTTCTTTCCCCAAGAGCTGGAGCTTTACAGTTCTGTATGATTGGTAAACTTGGTATTAGTGGATGTTCCTGCTGGTCTTCTCGGGGAGAGCCTGTTGCGCTGATTCTCAGGTGTCTTTCCCCAGGTGGAAGTGCACCCCTTTTGCCAGGGGACTGGGCTCAGTGTAAGAGACTCTGGAGGCGGTGGGGTGGATGAACATGGCAGCGCCCCAGTCTCTAGACTGGGAGCTGAAAGTTTGCACTTCCTACTCTTCAGTGGGCCTTCACAGAAAATCAGTCAATCACTCTTGTTTCCCTGGTCTCTGTCCACACTCTGTGTTCACCCAGCCTATGACCAGGCGTTTTTATCTCAGGCACTTGACCCTGTTTGGAATCTCCAAACTTTGCAGACTCCTGCCATGTGCATGAGTGCCACTCCTTGCCCGGTTCTGCTGCTTGCTGGGCCCCTGCTCAGAGAGCGGTCGCCCGATGGAGCTGTGGTTCGTGCTTTATGGCAACACCTGGCTGAGAGGCCGTTCCAGGGCTCACTGATTACAGCTGGCTTCCGCTGTAATCTGCACTCAGGCACCCCGTTCTTTCTGTGACCCCAGGGATCCTGAGACCACCTGGGATTCTGCGCTGCTTTGCCGCCTGAGCGCCCTTCAGGTAAACTTCTAAAAGTTCTGTTTTTGCACTCCACTGCTGTATCACTTTCTGGTAGCCGCCTTGCAGAAGCTCCCTCCCCCCACGGTTTATCTTACATACTGCCTCGGGTTCCCTTCTCCACACCTCCTACCTTACAGAAAGTAGTCGTTTTTCTATTTGTAGAATTGTAGTAATTCTTTTCTCAGATCTTCGGTTGATTTTGCAGGTTTTCAGAATGGTTTGATAACTATCTAGCTGATTTCCAGGGACAGACAGAATTAGGATCCCCTGCTCCTCCACCATCTTGGAGCAACTCCTAGTGTTCTTCTTGTGTTCTTTGGGTAAATACCTACTAGTGTGATTGCTGGATCATAGGGTAGTTCTATTTTTAATTTTTTGAGGAACCTCCATACTCTTTTCCAGAGTGGCTGCACCAGTTTGCATTCCCACCAACAGTGCAGAAGGATTCCCCTTTCTCCACATCCTCACCAACACCTGTTGTTTTTTGTGTTGTTGATTTTAGCCATTCTGACAGGTGTCAGGTGATATCTCATTGTAGTTTTGACTTTCATTTCCCTGATAATAAGTGATGTTGAATATCTTTTCATGTGTCTGTTGGCCATTTGTATGTCTTCTCTGGAAAAATGTCTACTCATGACAAGTCATCACAGTAATGAATATGTAATTCCAAACTGAATGCATGTCCTGAGGGCTGAGAGCATGGCTCTAGGAGAGAGTATAACAAGGGAAATGATCCGAATGAAAGGGTGGAGTCAGAAAATGGTTTAGGGAAAGGATCCCTGAGGAAAAGAAATTTGAGCTTGGATTAGAAAAGTACCACAGTTAAGAGTAGGATTAGTGTGTTCCTGACAGAAGAAATAGCATGTGCAAAGAGCCTGGGGTGGGAGTTGCACAGTACATTTCAGGCACAGGACTGAAAAAATGCCAAGGTGACTGGAGCTAAGAATAAGGGGAGAATGATATGAAGGGAGCCTAGAAAAGCAGGCAGGAGCCAGACTGGGCAGGGATTTGGGGGGGCCACAGTGAGGATTTTGGTGTCTATCCCAACAGCAGTGGGAGGTGACAAAAGATTTTAAAACTCTGTGTGTGCATGAGTGTGTGTGTGTATATGTTGTATGTGTACATGTGCATGAGTGTGTGTATGTTGCATGTGTATAGGTCAGGCCTACCAATGAGGATGAATTGAAGGGGAGTCAGAGTGGATGTGGAGAGAACAGTTGGGGCACAACAATAGTAAAGGCAGGACATGGAAGAATATTCAGTTAGGTTGTGGTAGTGGGGAGGCTGAGGACTGGGTGCACTTTTGATCTCTTGTGTATCATTTAGGAGGTAAAACTGAACTGGGAGGTCAGTTGGTTAAAGGGGGTGATGGAGAGGACCACTTCTATGGTTTCAGGTCAGTGGGATGGGATGGATGATGGGGACATGGGAGAACCAAGGAGGAGAGCCAGTTTTTTAAGGGGAGAAGATCATAAGTTCAATTTAGACATGTTGAATTTGAGAACTTTGGAGGCATCCAGGAGGTGGTGTTGAGTAGGCAGGTGGGGGTGTGAGTCTGAAGCTTGGAAGCAAGGTCTGACCTGGAGATACGGGTTTGAGAGTCAAGAGATGGTTACTGAATTCACAGGTGCAGATGAGATTGCTTGGGAAGAAAGTGTGGCTTGAGGAGTGACCAGAGAGTCAGGAAGAAAGTCACATTAGCATTGTTTCGTGGAAGCCAGGAAATGACAGTGTTTCAAAAAGGAGGGTGTGGTTAACAGGGTCAAATGTTGCTGACAGGTGAGATAGGATGAGGATGAAATGTGTCTTTTAGGTGTAATGGTGGTGATAGTAAACATTACTGGGAACTACTCTAACACCTTTATGTGAAACTCATCATCTCCATTTTCCAGATAAGGAAACCAAGCACAGAGAGCTTATATAACTTGCTCACACAGTAAGTAATTTGAATAAGGGAATACGACTCCAGAATCCCCTATCCTTGACCACTGCCAAATGCTGCTCCCTCTTAGTTATGTAGAGGTCATTGCTAACTTTGTTGAGAGCCGTTTAGGTACATGGATTAGGGAGAAGCTAGGTAAGAGCTGGTACTATCTGAATTAACCGTGATCTTCCTGGGTCTTTGGTCTTTTACTTTCTGCTGTAGCTTCCCTTGTCATGAGCTTGAGACCCTTCTAGATCTGCTAGCTCATATATAATGGCTTCAACATTTTCTGTCATGTGGGAGAATATTTGGTTGTTTCCTGAGCCTTATTAAGACACAGGGGGACTTCATTAGGCAGATTTAGGCATCCCATAGGTGTGGTGACCATATGTTCCAATTTGCTTGTGACTGTCTCAATTTATGCTTGTTCTGACATAATCATGAATAGCTCTTCCTTTCACTCTCAAGAGTATCCCAGTTTGGGCGGTAAATTATATGGTCTCCTGTGATGGTCAGTTTTACATGTTGAGCTGGCTAGACTAAAGTCCCCAGTTATTTAATCAAACACTAATCTAGGTGTTATTGTGAAGGTATTTTGTAGATGTGAATAAAGTCTATCATCAAGTTACTTAAAGTAAAAAAGATTATCCCAGATAATCTGGGTGTGCCTGATTCAATCAGTTGAAAGACCTTAAGGGGCAAAATTCAGATTTCTCTGAAGAAATTCTGCTTGTGGACAGCAGCATTAGCTCCTGCCCCAGAATTCCAGCCTGTCCTTTCTGATGGCTTGCATTATGGATTTCAGGGGCCCTAGACTGGAGGTAGGGGGCTTTTGGGAGTTGTGGGGGACTTTTGTTTGTTACAATGATTAGGGATACTACTGAGACTTAGTACCCAGGTGCTAGGATGCTAACTGCCTTGCTATGCAGAGCAGCCCTGCATGACAGAGAGCTGTCTTACCTAAAATGTGGCTCTTATGCCTCATTTAGAAATACTGGAGCTTTTGCAAATTGGGAATGATAAAAAGAAAGGGTGTCAAGGGAGTTAAGGAGTCTGGTAGAAGGTTGCGGACATGATGGGCTATATGCTTGGGTGGATTAGGAAGGAAGTAAAGAAAGGAAGGCACTCATAGGGCTCAATGAACTGGGGGTCACAATGAGGTTGAAAATGACCCTGGAGAGAGTCAGTCAACAGTGGGTTGGATGGAGAGGAAATTGTCATCTTGGATGACAATTGTAGGATGCTGCAATCAGTGGTTTTGAAGGTGAAGCAGTGTCCATTGATGTCAAAGTGCATGTGTGCCCATGAAGTTGTGTGGTAAAGATGAGAAAAAGGATAACAGGTAGGTGATCCACACAGATATTTTGATGGAGAAGAAGGCAGGTCCAGAGTTGTGAGGAGCAGATGAAATGATGGACTGGGAAATTCTCTGTTAACTCTCAATGGAGTTATTGTGATTACAGAGCCTCTAGCAGAAGGGGCCTTGTCTCTTGGCCCTACATGTTATCCAGGGCTTCTGTTTGCCTGGGGAAAGCCAAAGCCGATTCTTCTGTTCTTCATTCTCAGTAGAAAGGAAGTGAGTTGCTGGAGTGTGGCCTTCACCTTCTCTATGGCCCCTCTTTCCACATCCTAAAGCTCAGTAGGTGTCACATGACCTGACTTCACCCATAGGGTCGTGACATGATACAGGGAGGATTTAGTGCATCCAAAGCAATAAAGGGAACTGAGGATCAGGGAACAGAAGTGGCACACCTTAGATTTTGTGCGCATCCAGGGGTAAGCTTAGATTAAAACCACTCAGCACTTGTTTACAAGACCAAACCCATGGAAACATCTGAGGCAGAAATTCTAGATGCTCACCCGTGGCTACAGTAACTCCACTGTGATTTCTAGCTTTGTGACTTCATGGATTTGCAGCCTGACCGAGAACTTGTCCCTCTCTGAAAGAAGGGAAGTACAAAGGCCCACTGGTCACGAGGGTGGGACATGCTGTGTGAAGTTATGGAGACGCCATGGGTAGGTCTGGACATAATCAGCCATGGCAGTAAAACATACTGACCCTCTATTGAGTGAGGAAGACTGTTGGCTTTCTTTTTTTAAAAATTATTTGTTTGTTTGTTTATTTATTTGTTTATTATTTTCAGACCTTGGGGTTTCTAACAGGGGTCCTTGGAGCAACAATTAGGTTGGTGTAATTTAGGAACTCACGGTAGAGTCTAAACATAATTATAATAAAGTTTTCTTCATGATAACTCAAAGCAATAAGAACAGGTACTTCATTTCTCAGCCAGAAAGCTAGGGGCAGAGAAGGCAGGTGAGTATAATGAGATCACACAGTAAGTCAGTGGCAGGGACTGGCTCTGAAGTTGCAGTTGACATTTGAGTACATACTATAGGCTACGGGCTTTGTATGGTTTGTTTGTTTGTTTATTTATAAAGACTTTATTTATTTGACAGAGAGAGATAGCCAGCGAGAGAGGGAACACTAGCAGAGGGAGTGGGAGAGGAAGAAGCAGTCTCCCAGTGGAGGAGCCCAATGCGGGGCTCGATCCAAGGACTCCGGGATCATGCCCTGAGCCGAAGGCAGACGCTTAACGACTGAGCCACTAAGGTGCCCCTTTGTATGGTTTATTTGAACTACTCCTAACTCTGTTATCATCACCATCACCACCACTACCATGACTATCATCATCATTACCTCATCACCACCACCATCATCACCACCATCACCATCACCACTATGACCATCACTATCATTACCATCATCATTATCATCATCACCACCACCACCATCACTACCATTGCCATCATTATCATTGTCATTACCATCTCACCACCACGACCATCATCATCATCATCATCACCTCATCACAACCACCATCACCACCACTACCATCACCATCATCATCACCCCTATTACCATCACCATCATAATCACCATCACCACCACTACCATCACCATCATCATCACCGCTGTTACCATCACCATCATAATTACCATCACCATCACTGCCACCACCATCATCACCGCTGTTACCATCACCATCATAATTACCATCACCATCACTGCCACCACCATCATCATCATCACCACCATCATCAACATCATCATCATCATCACCATTCCAATTCACAAATTATGGGTCAAGAAACCGATGTACAGAAAAAGTGAAAACATATTTTTCCACATTAGATAACTGACAGATGGACAAATGGTGGGATTTGAACCCAAGCCATCAGTCTGTCTCTGTAACAGGCACACTGAACTTTTGTCTTGCACTGCCCTGCTTTGTCCTGCCTCCTTGCACTAATTCAGTGCCAATCCATAGGAAGTTACCCGTGCCAGGTGGTGTGTTGGATGAGAATTATGAGCATCTGTAAGGTACCAGAGAAAGCGATAGAAATTGATGGGCCATGAATATAGGAATAATGCGAAGTCACTTTCCAGGTTATTACAGAGCAGCCACACTGTTATTGCATGTGAGCATCTCGTAAGTGAATGCTGGGGTTGTACGAAGTGGTTTTCTGACGTGGCTGCTCCGTTGGGGCCCACAAAATTAAGGTAGCCCTCTTCTGGGTAGGCATGGTCCTGTGAAATCATTCCTGACATCTCTCAATTTGGAAAGAGATTCTTAATCAGGAACCAAACCATGATAGTGGAGAGAACTCAGCCCTCTATTTTGTCCTGACTGAAGAGTGAGCATGTCTAGGATTATGCCCTGCATGGTAGAGGTCGAGGATGGTGGCTGTCATGCTAAGGTGATGGAGAGACAGGAGGGAGGTGAGTGTACTGGTGCTCTGCTAACTGAAAAGGAGTATTTTGCAAGAGAGAAGACCCAGATTTTTGCTATTTTCCCCACCGTGTTACCCCCGGTCATTAGTAAAGACTTTTGATTGTTCCAGCAGAGCCAACTATGCTGCCATGTATAAAGGAAAGAGGTGACTTCTGAACATTGGTGTCAGTTATAACGTGGGAGCTGCAGTGTCCTCTTGGAACAAGCATGAAATCTGGCCAGAAAGTCCAGAGAGGGGTGTAGTTTCCTAAATAGGGCTGCAGTGTCCTCAAAAGCTCTCCCTTCAGAAGAGTCACCTTTAAATTCACACCTGGAGGTTTGCAGTTTTGTCTTTTATATGTCAACGATAGTGGTATCGTTTCCTTCATTCTCTTGGCTAAATGCTGCCCCTGCCACTGCCTGGCAAATTGTTCTTTTGAAGGAGTGAGCTACCCTGTAGCTGGAAGGGCTGACTCTTCTGCTCTGAGTTCTACCATCATTAACAAAATCCCATAGATGCCCACCAAACACATGGCTCTCCATCACTGTAGCCATCAGAGAGCCTTATTGCAGTGAGAGATTTAAAAGATGTAATTACTTTCCTATATAATTTCATAACCACACTGAAACATTGAAGCAGAAAAAAATTTACCCACAATCCTGCTACCCTAGAAAATCGAACTATTTTTGTGTTTTTATGTCATAATAATCATAGAGAAGGTACAGTTTAGAGGTCTTTGTGTGTGTGTGTGTGTGTGTGTGTGTGTGTGTGTGTTTCTCTACTATAGGGACAATATGCTTCACATTTTCTGCAACACTCGCTTTCATTTATTTCTGATTTTTTTAAAAAGGCAAATCATTAAATGTATAACAAAATGTGATTAGTTGCATACCTTTGTAAGATGGTAGGAATAAATTCATGCGTGAGAAAGAAATTATCACCCTGTTCTAGTTTTTTATTCATTTTCCCCATATTTTGACATAGCTTTCATAGTTACAATGCAATGTTTCTCAACTGGGAGGTGATTTTGCACCCCCCCAGGGGATATTTGGCCATATGTGGAGACATTTTTGGCTGTCACGACTAGGAGATAGTGCCACTGGCATCTAGTGGGCAGAGGTCAGCGATGTTGCTAAACCTCCTGCGGTGCCCAGGACCCCCTCCCCCACAAAGAATTCTCTGGCCTCAAGTGTCAATGATGCTGAGGTTGAGAAACCCCATTACACTGCAGAATGGTGATTTCCTAGTTCTTTGAGTGGATGCCTAGCTTACTTAAGTGTCCTCTGCTCCCTTCGCTGGACATTAGATGTCCTCCAGTGTCTCAGTGTTTTGAAGAGCATCTTCCGAGGCGTTGGGCGTTGCCTTGCTTTGGGCTTGCAGGGGGTTATTCAAGGGGAGGTTGCCAGCTGCTACCTGGTTTCCCTGGGTTTGGGAATCATCCCCAGGCCAAGTGGGAGGACTCTTTTGCAAATAGTAGAGGCTGTCTGTAGTTCCAGTTACTGTAATCTAGATGAGCAAACGCCTAGGCAGCAGGAATGCACTGGAGCAGTCACAAAACTGGGGGGAAAGGCAGAACCTTGAGACCAGGAAACTCAGGAATCTGGAAGGTGAAACGGATTCACGCCGGTACTGAAAGCATTCTCGGAGGTTGGTCAGCATGGCCTTACGTGTACCTGACCACGTCCAGCTGGAGTGGGAGCCTCCTCCACACTTCCCATCCACCCTCTGTGTTCACCGTTTTCTTTAGCACTTACTGCTGTCTTGTATGCTGTCCATTTTACTTACTTGTTTATTTCTGTCTCCCACTCCCTGGGGGCAGCGATTGGGGTCTGTTTTGTATCCTGCTGTTTCCCAGCACCCAGAACAGTTTTTGGCTCATTGTAGACACTTGGTGCCTACTTGCTGAATTAATGAGTGGGTAATTCACAAACGCAGGGTTTTTTGCTTTCAGAAGAGCTTCACCACTCCCATTGCTCTTAGGTCAGGTTTTTCTTTTCACTCTCTCTTCATTTCACTTCGGGTTTCTCACCAGTGTCTGGGGAAGGTGTCCTTGGAAGGGGTGACGATTCAGAGAGAGAGAGAAAGAAAGGGTGACACAGGGAGCCCCAGGGAACAGTGTCCCACCCTCTGTGGGGACAAGGTTTGAGGCTGCCAGAAGGAGGTGTGGACAAGAGCTGCTGCAGGTGGCGGCAGGGCGCCCTCATTCCTAGGTTGTGACTAGGAACTGTGCCCTGTGCCAGAGGGGCCGTGCTGGGCGGCCTTGTCAGGTCGTCTCGGATGCCCGTGAGGCTCTCCTTACAGCCGCATCCAAAGATGGAAGCCCCCTTGGCCAGCTGCCTTGGTGCCAGCCTTGGGGCTCCTCCTTGGGACTCATGATGGGCTGCATTCCAGGGCATCTCAAACCACACATCTGTGGCCTCGGTGCCGGGGTGAGACTCCGTGTCCAAAGGTTCACGTCACATTCGATGTACTGTTCCTGCAATTATGTATATTCTTGACTCTTTAAAAAGAAAAACCTGCTGACACCCTTTGTGTATCCATATCCACATCTTTATTGAAACACTTCCAGCCCCAGCTAAACATGGGTGGTAGGAGTTGGGGTGGGGAGAGCCTATCTGGAACCATCCAGGTGAGTGGTGACAGCCCCGCTCGGGCCTCTGCAGCCTTGCCATTGGCAGCTTTGGAGGCCAGCATTATGTTTCACGTCACTCAAAGGCAGGTGAGCCGCAGCCCCGACTTGCTGGCCGTGTCTGCAGCTGCGGCTGCGGTCAGGTGGTCCTGCCCGCCTCGGCTCGGCGGCTCGGGTGCTTGAGACACGAATGACAGGGGCAATCAGCTGCACTTGGCAAAGCAAACCCCAACACACTCTGAAAGGCACAGCTGGGCCAGGCTCAGCAACTTTATTCATTAGGCAGTTAATCTCCAGGCTGTCAGCCGAGGCCACAAGGGCAGGCCCAGGCAGAGAAGCTGTGCTTTCAACAATTCAATCCAGTCCCACAAATATTCCTGAGCCCGTGCTCTGCACGAGGGAGGCGCTGTGAGTGGCTGCAGAGGAAGCCGATCAGAAAGGGACAGTTCCTGCCTCAAGGAACTTACATGGTAGCTTCTCCAGGAGCCCCACGAGAGCAGAAGCCAAGGACAGCTGGGGAGCTGGAGTTGGAAGAGAGAACAGCCAGTTGAAAATTCAGAACAAGTGCCATGGAGGAGTGCTGGAGTCTGGAGAAGATTTCTTCTTCCTTCCTTCTCTCCCCCCTTCCCTCCTTCCTTCCTGGTAGTAGACAGAGTAGTAATTACACACCCCCACCCCCAAAATGTCCAGGTCTTATCCCCAGATTCTGTGATTACATTACCTTATATGACAAAAGAAACTTTGCAGATGTGATTAAGTAGATTCTCCAGGTGAGCCTTAAACGTAGTCATGAGGGTCCTTGTAAGAGGGAAGCTGGAGGGTCAGAGGTGGACACAGATTTGAGGAGATTGCATGCCGACTCTGAAGATGGAGGAAAGGGCCACCAACCAAGGGATGCAGGCAGCCTGTAGAAGCTGGAAAAGGCAAGGAAACGGGTTCTTTCCCCTAGAGCTTCCAAAAGTGACACTGTCCTGCTGACCCATTTTGGACTTCTGATCTTCAGAACTTTAAAGTGATCAATCTCTAGTGTTGAAGCCATAAATATGTGGTTGTTTTTGAGAGCAGCAGTGTAAACCAGATATACTCCCTCTCTCATTCCCTTGATGCTCTCTCCCTCATCTCTACCTCCCTCCCTTTCTTCCTTTCTCCCCCCCCCCCCGCACCTGCCTTATATTCTCTCTTCTCCTCTCCCCTCTCCTCTCCTTTCTTTTCCTTCTTTCCTCCCTCCCACCCTTCCTCTATCCCTCCCTCCTTCCCTCCCATCCTTCCTTCCATCCTACCTTCCTTCCCTCTTCTCCCTCCCTCTAGGTGGAAAGATCCTCAAGGCAGCTAGAAATAGGGTTCTGGGGCTTGGGCCAGAGGTCAGAGGTACAGAGCTAGATTGTGAGTTTTCTGCAGAGGGGTGAAGCACGGAGCCCAGCTGGAGAAGAGAACTGAGGGCAGGACCTTGGGGAGCTCTCAGATTTAGGGAGTGAGGGAGAGAAACCAGTGAAAAGTGACCAAGAAGGATAGTCAGAGAGGCAGTGGGGCACTCAGGATGGTGAAATAGTAGGAAAACCTCAGGCCTTTGAAGAGGAAGGTGGTCAATAGAGTCAATGCCGTATGGAGGTCAGGGGGTTAAGGAGAGAGGAGAGGTCTTCCCTCTGGGGTTGGAGAGGTCGTTCGTGAGCCTTGCCAGGTGGGGAAGGAGATAAGGGGCCAATGAGGAGTGAGCGGGGAAGCAGTTGGAGATGTCAGGGCCTCTTTCAATGCACTTGGAAGGGAGGGCAAAGGAGGAGTATAAGAATAGGACCTGAGAGAGAAGCAGGTGACCCAGCCTGATTGCAGGTGAGGGGGAGTCACTGAGAGAGAGTGGGAGATGGGAAATGTAAGCAAGTGAGGGCTGAGGGAGTTGGGGAGGGGAAAAAGGGATAGCTTGTTTGAGAAAGGGCACTTCCTCCCTGGGAGAGGCAGAGAAAGAGAGGGAAGGAAAGGAGAGATTTTTTTTCCTGCAGAAAACAATCAAATGGGCTCTTGGTAAAGTAGGAAGCAAGGCCACATTCAAGGACAAAGTGTGTTCCAAGTGGGTCTGGGGACAGAAAGGAAGCAAGACATTTGGATCAGCCACTTCAGGGATTTTAAGAAGGAATAACAAACACAGGCCCCCTGCTTGAGTTTTGATGGGCTCTAGTAAGAACTTGCTTTTCCTGTCGTGCTCAGCAGCAGGGGAGCAGAACAGAGAAAGGACACAGTTCCAGGACTGGGCGGGAGAGCTGCAGAAGGACAAGGCGGTTGGGGGGGGGGCAGAGTGGGGGCAGGGAGCAATCACATTGTCAAAAGGGCTGAGTGTGGCTTCCTGGCTGCGCTGAGGTAAGAATGAGGAAGAGACGTGGAAAAACCATGTGGGTTGAGGACCACAGCTCATGCGAGGTCACAGAGCAGGTCTCTCAGATATTGGGCCACTCTCCCTGTCCTGCACCCCTACCCATTTAACAAAGCAGCCTCCAGCCACACCAGTGCTATTTCGTTCTTCCTGATTGGTTTGGAATGAACAAACAATCCCAGACAGAAAACATCAGTGGGCTCCTTTTTCCACAAGAGCCTCAGGATCCCTGCTTCCTGATGGCATTTGAGATCTCAGCGGATTAGTTTTGGCCCATCTTTACCGCATGGCAACCATTTTGGGGTCTGGAGAATTTTTAGTATGGGGCTTCCCTCTGTTGGCTTGTGCTTTGGTGTTTGTGTGTGGGTGTCTCCTTTTCTCTCTCCCATTATTTGCCAACTCTTAAGTGTGCTGCCGTGGAGCTCGGAAGCCACTCCACAGGCCTGGGGTTGCCTGTTTGGGAAGGCCACATGGTGCGGCACCATGGTCCAAAGGAAGATGGCCTCTGTCTGTTGCTGACGGCCACTGGGGCAAGCCGTTTCTCTTTGGGCAGCTGGCTGTGGGGCGTCTGGGAGTCTTTGAGCAGCCTACAGATATACCTGCCCCTGAGATGCAAGTCTGGTTGGCTGATTGACCAGTAGGGGCCAATAAAACATATAAATTTCTCTTTCCCCCATGGGGGACGCTGAGTCGCTGAGTTCAGGTCATGAGTGCTGTCTGGAATTGCGAATGCTTGAGAGCCCCAGGAGCCAGTGGGACAAAGCTCCGTGGCATCTCACCACCCCTTCGCTCTTGGGTCCTGTAGCTCCTTCCCTTTCGGAGTTTTATTTTTATAGTTTTTCCTCTTAGATATTTAATTCATTCTGAGCAGGGTCTCAGCTGTAAGCATTGAAACCAGGGTCGTATTTGTGGAAGCTTTTACTCAGCATTCCCCTTCTGGGAGGAAGTGGGAGGAGGAATGTCTGCTCAGTGGCCCGGCAGTCTTTGTTCCCAGGACTCGGGCCCTACCTCCATATGGGGCCCTCCTTTCCCGTCTCCCACAGGCTGGCCCTGCCCCAATCGTGCTGTCCACTCTACTGACTCCTCCTGTGACGTGCAGACACTGGAGGGAGTGGAAGCACAGCTCCAGTTTAAAAATGCGCCTTGTTCTCAGAGTACAGATGATGCAGATAAAGCCTCCTAAAGATAATTTTGCCTCCTCTCTCGTTCCATATTGATTCCGTGCATTTCACCAAGGGGCTTATTTGATTTGGAGGTGGATTATGCAGTTACCTCACTTATCATCTGAGCAGCACAGTAAAGGCCAGAGTATGTTTTATTTATAAAATCTGAATTATCCAGATGATACCATCCATGTAGACCTAACCTTGGAGAAGACAGGGCCCAGGGAAGCATGCAAGGAGATCTCTGTCCCTAGAGCACTGTGTTCGGAGGACCCTGGCCTGCAGAAGCTTAGAGAAGCAACCGTGTATTGCAGAACAAGGGGTTGTCTCTCCTCCAGCCTCGGCCAGATCCATTTGTCACTTTGGATTATTTCCCTTATACCTGCACAGGGAGACGGCATCGTCAATTGCAAGGATTCCCAGCGTGCTCTGTTGTGGCATGAAACACAAACACCATTTCCTTTCAGCTCCGGCTTCTACAGGGCCTGCCCGAATACATTTGTGTTGTCTTCAAACCTGGCACTTTAAAATAAATGAAAAGTTCCCTGAATGACAAACACAGCGTACATAGTGGGAGGGCCATTTGCAGGGAAATGGTCACAAGGAGAGTCGGTACTTTATGAATATTCACTGAAGTGTAAACCTGCACATTGCTTGTACGCTTTTCTGCATCCTAATTTGCCCATGAATGCAAATGAGTCCCGTTTAAAATAGAGACGGGGAGAGCAGGCTCCTCACAGAACACCTAATTGAAAGATGTTTGTACATCATGTCTGATATTTAGTAAACAGAGAGACAAATCCAATCGTTTTCCAGATGAGACCTCAGAAACAATAAAAAATAATGATCACAAAAACCTGGAGAGTAGGAATGTGCAGAACTAACTGCTTTCCTAAAAAGGGGGACATAATTACTCTGTCTCAGGGTGCAATTAGTGTCCTAATTATACGAAGGTGTATTTTGCTTATCTCTTCAGTAAGCCCTCTGTCAAGATTTAGCAGTCTTGGTCTCAAGGAGCCGCACACCAGGGGGCTGGGTCCCGCACCGGGGTAGGCGATGGATGGTCCTGTGGGTCGCGGGGCCCAGATAGTGGTACTTTGGGAAGTACCTTCATCTTTCTTTTAGACTGACAGATGGTTTCAGTCTGGGCTGGACTGCCTGCTGCTGCTTTCAATGCAAAAGTGTTACCTTTTTGGATTCATGAAAGCCACTCAATCAAAGATAAAAAGGCAGGCCAGTGTAGGGAATCAATAAAATCTCTACTTTCAGCTGGAGTGTCTAATAGTAATTCTTCTCGTGTCACTGCCTGGTTAAACAGTCATACTCCTGCTAAAAGCCCTATAAGACATAATAGATTCATGTGGCTTTCCTCTATTGTGTTGCATTTGGCCTGAAAAAGGGGAAAGGGGCTCCTGTTTTCCCAAAACAAACCAGACACTGAAGCATTGTGTATCCAAATGTATTCACCCATTGCGGATTGTCTCATTAGAGCAGAGGGGTCTTCTTTCGCATACCTCTTGCTGAGCTATTTCCAGACATCTGATATATTCATTGCAGAGCCTCCTTCGGAGCTGTTTTAGAACCAATTCCAAGTCGCTCTGCTTACATTTCAGTGTGTTCCTTGGTGGTGGTTGTTCTAGGAAAAATCATAAAAACAAGTGCATTTTATTTCAAACCGAGCCAGTTGTACACATTGAGATCTATTCCTGAGAAGTCAACAGCAAATGTCACACATCTCAGAGCTGAACTAGGGAGCGCCACATGGCTTGGTCATGGCGGAGAGTCTCAGGCAGGGCCTTCGGTCATGGCTTCTTAGGAAATGAGTTTATGTTGAGCTGGCGGGCAGGGTTTTCCTGAAGGTCCTTGCATGGAGGTGGGGTCAAGATCTGTGTGCCATCCCACACCCTCAACACACTCACCCTGGAATGGTCCCAAACCTACAGCCTTCATGGCGGTGAGTCATCGAGGTGTCAGGGCCTTTTTTTTCTTTTTTTTAGGGCCTTTTCTTTGCCATCTTTCCTCCTCCAGTCTTACAGAGAAAAAATGAAGTATTTGTGCCTGAGTCGAGCAGCATAAAATGGAATTGGCTGGGTCACCACCCACACATGGACATCCAGGGATTTTGAGTGACTGAGAATCACAGAGCATGTTATTTCGCCATCTGGGGCGAGAGAGAAGTGATGGGACAAGGGGCACTTTGTTGGCCATTCCAAGCAGACCCTTTGATCAGGAGTGGCCTTTGTGAAGGCTTCTGCTGACCCCTCCTCTCCCACATCCAACCAAGACCACTTCCCATCCTTAGCTTCCCTTGGAAGGTTTGCCTGCCGCTGTCGGGCCAAACCTGAGCCTTTCCTGGCTCATCGAGGAGGACTGCAGAAGAGAGGAATATCTGGAGTGCCTTCCCCCCCGTTGCCCCTCACGCACCTCCCCAGGAAACTTCAGCAGATGTAGACAAGACTTTAATAGCCACGTAAAGAGACATGCATGACAATCTCATTAGGGGAGCCATAATGGCCTGTTGGAGGATCTCAGAGAGGATAATATATCAACGTCTAGTTTGTCACGGCCTCCTAACGATGGCACTTTGCCCCTGCCCATAATCGCCCATTCATCGCAAGTTTGACCTGGCTCCCAATAATACTCTGCTCTCCTCGCATCGGTCTCCCTTTGAGGCCCTCGACAATCGCTGCCACAATTCTTTACGGGCGGGTCAATCAGAGCTGTAAGTGACAATCATAGAAAAGCAGTTAGCGGGCCACCTCCCGGCTTGCCCTGCTCTGACGCATTCAGGCCCTTTCTACTCTTTCCCCAGCGGCCCTTCATCTGCAGCCCAACATCTGCAGGAGGTCAAGGCACCGGGAGCCCCGAGATCTCAGCCATCTGCCAAGGAAAAAGCAAGTCAGTGCTGGAGGAGGGAGGAGAAGGACCTAAATGATATTCTGAAGACCTTCTTAAAGTTATTTATCGCGGGCGAGGGCAGGAGAATCGTTATTAATGGTAGTAGCCCATTGTCTCCTGATGGGCCTCAGAGGGCAGCGGACATAATTAAAGTCAAAGCCCAGTTCATTCCTCCCCTTGGAGGCTTAAATAGCCCGGAGTCATTTCCCATTCCTCCCTTCCCATGAGTGCCCGTCCTCCCTAGCTGCTGAAAAATTCAACATTCCTATAAACTACAGTACTTTGTAAAGGTCATGCGCCAGTTAATCTGAACCCGGGGTCTGGAGCCGTGCTCACTCGAGCTGCGGCAGTGGTGACGCGGGGGCTGCCTGTGGAAAGCTGGAGGGGCACGAGGCAGGCACGCAGAGCTCTTTAAATATTGCCGAGCATTTCCTGGATCAGCATGATATTTAAAGATTTTTGTTCCACCTGCCTGCGAAATATAGAGTCCAGCCGAGAGGCAAGAAAATGAATATGGATTTCTTGCCCTTTCAGTGTATTCACTCCAGAAAATAGCCATTTCTTTTTTTCCTCTCTCTCCTTTTTTTTTTTTCTTTTGCCGAGTTGGGGACTGCAGGCTTCAGGAAGCCATGATTACAATCATGCATCATGAATGAAATGTGCCATTTGGAGAAAATCAGCCACTCCTTCCATTTCAAACCCCCCACAAATCAATAGCACTAGCAGAGTTTTTGGATTGAGCTGGATGTTGTGCTTGAACTAAAGTACTTTCTCAACACACTTCTGTTACTCTGAGCAGTGGCCAGGGGCAGACCCGGTGCCTGGGGCTCCAACGGGAGGATCATCAGCTTCTAGAAGCTGGGTCTGGTTCCGCACGTGACAGCAAAGAGAGACGCCGTGCTGATGTGTGGACACTGGGCAGGATCGGAGGACATACTTCCTTTCCTGGGCTCTGCCTGAACTAGCATTTTCTTATTTTCATTCAAAAAACACGTCTGGGGTGCTTTCTGTGTGTAGGAAGTGGTTTGAAGCTCCAGGAATATGAGAGCAAACAAGGTAGACAAATCCTGCCCTCATGTGGCTGGGAGTTTAATGTGAGGGGCAGAAAATCATTGGACAATTACAGGACAGTGTGATAAACCTTAGGGCATTGGGGACATTTTTCATCTCTCTGGTTTCCCTTTCTTTTTTTTTTTTTTTTTTTTAATAGGCAAAATGAGGAAGTTCAGAAAGGTAAACCCTCAAGATACTCTCCCCTTCCAGGATCCTAATCAGTCAGTAGGGCACTTAGTCAGACTTTCAAACTTCCCTTGTTTCCAGAGCTAGGCAAGGCTTTGGCTCCCTTTGTCCTTAAGGTCACCACAGCCTAGTTGCAGATACGAAGACTCACGCAGATGAAATGTTAACTCACAGTCGAGGTGCCAGATAAATGTTAGGGGCTTTGAGAAGTTTTGGCAGTTCCGAGTCCCTTGGGAGTTCGGAGGAGGGAGAGATGGCTCGGTGCATTATCTGTGCCAGTTACTTCTCTCTGTACCTTTTTAACCACTCCCCTGGCTCCCATTACTGATATATGGAGAGACTCCTAAATTCGTGTCTCCAGCCCAGATATTTCCCCTTTCCCTGGCCCTTGCCTTGGCTAATGCCTACACATTTTCCATATCCCACGTAAGCGCCATTTGCTCCAAGAGGCTTATTCGTTTCCTTGAGCTGCGTTAGGTCACCTATCACATGTTCCTGTGGCACCCTGGTCTTTATCAGAGCACTTATTATGATGTTTTTATAATTATTTAATCAACTGTTTCTTCCACAGGCCTGCAAGATCTTCAAGGGCAAGGACCATGCCTGACCAACTCACTGTAGCTTCCCAGGGCCACTACATTGCTTTGCCTTTTTTCAGTGTTTGGTAAGTAATTTGTTATATAAATGAATGGCTATCTACTTCTTCTAGAGAATAAACATACCTTTCTTGAAGGCATGCATCCAGACCATTTCATCCTATTTGGGTGGTCCTTCCCAGAGTATGATAAAACTAAAGTGGCTCAGTGCCAATATATCCCCAACAGAGTGTGGTGTCTTAGGCAGAGTTTCCTAAAAATCAGAGCTTGAGACAAGGCTTAAGTGCTAATGTGTTATGTGGGAAGTGCTATCCCAGGGAAGTGAAGGAAAAGAGAAAAGAGGCGGGAAGGATGAGAAGCAACTCAGGGTGATACGTCACTGTGCCGGCCTCTGGTTCATGATAGCATGTGTTTGCACACACACACACACACACACACACACACACACACAGAATGACAACAAACTAGTCATAGCCAGTTGCTCAGCAGGTGCACCTGGTCAGCCATGCAAGATGTTTTTGGCCAGACCAGACAGAAAAACCATGCCTCAGAACAGTCCTTGGGAGTAAAAAAGGGAAGGGGATTTATCCCCCATTCCTACTTTCATTGGTCAAAGTTAAGCCCCATGGGGAGAGAACTTCCCTGTATTTATGGTTTGTTATACCTGACCCTCTTGAAAGCCACTGAGGAAGTCAGAGTTCATACCCTGTGATACGACAGTTCATCCAAGCCACATATATGTGGGACAGAGTAAATATTGCAGGTCTGAGACTGTTATTTGCCGAAAGGCCTGTTGGACCTTGGAAAGGTTGGACCTTGACTGGCATCAGGGAACTTGGATTTCAGAAGCGTTCATGTCATTGTGCGTAGACCTTTTCGTGCAAATTTATGCTGATCGCCTGTTTTCCTTCTGCAAGTCTGGAGGTTTGGTATGTGCCGGCAGAAGTTACCTCCATGGCTAGTCCCCAATAATAATCACAGGGTGCTGAGTCTCTAATGAACCTCCCCAGTAGATAACACTGCACACGTGTAGCCACAACGCATTACTAGAGGAATCGAGTGAGTCCTTGGGACACCACTGGGAGATGTCCCTTGGTAGCTTGTGCCTGGTCTCCCCTGAACTTCTCTCCACATGCCTTTTCCCTTTGCTGATTGCGCTTTGTATCCTTTGCTGTAATAAATCATAGCCATGAGTACAACTTGTGTCCTGTGAGTCCTAGACAGTTATCCAGCCTGGGATGTTGGTGGTCTTGGTGTATGTAGCTGGTTTGCCTTATGTTAAGGGACCAGTCAGGCTTTGGGTAATTGGTTGGCCAAGGCAGAGGCTGAGGTGAAGCAAGAGGCTGAGGATCTGGGGGACAGGGGAGGCTGAGGAGGTGCAAAGGTACAGAGATATGTCTGATACCTGTAGCAAAAGAGTCCAGATGGACCTTGGCAGCGACCAGCTGTGCAAACTACTCCCTGGATTAATGTTTGTTTATGCCTCAATTCCATCACAGAAAATTGGTGACAGTTATATCTGCCTTGCAGGATTGTAAGGATTGGCATAACGTATGACTTCCTTTAATCCTGTTGACTTTCGGAAAAGATATCTTGACCTCTTATTTTTAGGCTGTAGTATTTGGATAGATTACATGGAGTGTGGCAGGGAGGGAGATGGAGGGAGTGAAGATGCAGTAGTGTGTGGAGACTGCCAGTGTGTGGGGGCAGGAAGTCACCATTTCTACTTCACCAATGTTGAGTGGAATGTTCTGGAGAAGATAGTACCTGGTTCTAGATGTTGTGGTAGGTTTTGCTGGATATAGAAGTATTTCCAAGAGAATTATCTTGGAGTCCAGCCAATTATTAGACTGCCCAGATACAACTTTCCAGATGGTGGTCATCTTGGGCTTGACCAGCCGAAGACCACACAGGACATTCTTAGGCCTCCGTTTCCTCTTTCAGTGAGTCTTAAAATTATTTGGCTGCCAGCAACAGACTTTAACTAACTTAAGCAAAAATGCATTATTGGAAGGCTTTAGCATAGCTTGCAAAGAGTAGTAGCCGAACCAGTAGGCTTCAGGCAGAGCAGACGCTAGGGCCTTTCTGGGTACCTCAGCAGGTGGACCAAGACTCCAGAATGTGATTGTTGGATGGCAGCTACGATCTCTTAGCTCTCCTGTTTGTTAAAGATTCAGATTCTCTACAGAGGGGCTGTGATTGCCTTCCTTGGAACACTTAACCACCTTGGTAATTAGGGGGAGGATTTCTGTAATTAGCAACCAAATAGAAATACATCAGGGGAGAGAGAGTTCCCCAAAGGAAGGAGGATGCCATTACCAGAAGCAGGTCAGACATCGACACAGACTTGCTTTACTGGTGTGGCCTCTGCAAGTCACCAGGTCACAATTCTGCTTGTGGGACATCTGAAGCCTGGTGCTACCAGGGGACCCTGGGGCTTTGTCAGATTCGGTCACTTTTAAAATTTGCCCTGTCTTCTTGGTTTCTTCATGCTTTCCAAGCATGCCCAGAAAACATTTTGGGAGGGTCCCCTGTAGCTGTTATTTCCACCTTGGGTTATACCTTTGTAGAGCCTCAGTGGTTTGTCAGCCTGAGCACTTTCATGTTTCACGCCTCTCCAAGCCTTGAAGATGCTCTCCTGTTTGCTCAGAGTGTGTTTTCCGCTGCTACAAATGCCTGCTCACCTTCAAGCTCCGCTGCTATTTTTCTCTACGTCCCGAAGTCACACAGCTTTGGCAGAGTCTCCTGTAGGATCCAGATCCCTAAGCTTGGAGTCATTTCAATAACATAGCTACTGATGAGGGCTTTGGAGTCCAACAAACCCTGGGTTTCAGTGCTGAATTTACTGTATTAGATAACCTTGAGAATTTTACTTACCATCTCGGAGACTTGGTTTTCTCTTCTTTAAAAGGAATATTAACAGTACTCTGCACATAGATTCTTGGGAAAATTAAATAAGATCATGCATGCAAAGTGGTTTGCACAATGCCTGGCACACAATAAGTGCTCAATAAATGGTAGCTATTATTGTATTGTGTTCCTGTCCCAGGAAGATTATGGAAATGAATTGAAGTATAGAGAGCTTGAAAATCCTCAGGGGCAAGAAGAGTAACCATAATGTGCAAAGACTTGGAAAGCCCCAGGGAAGAGTCTGTATTGAAAAGCCTGCTACTGTAAAAGTTATAAACAAAGCTTAAAATACTAATTAGGCAGACGCATAACTCGCTCTTCTAAATAGTGAAATATATGCAGTTGTTGTTCATGGTTCAGAATAATAAGTTCTAAATTAGTCACTCAGAGCATTGTTAATAACGAAACACAGTCTGCAAAGTAGCTAAAGTTGTATTTTTGACCCTCATGAATTTAGTAATATCAAAATCAGACTTTTTTGAGATTATCCTGGATCGCTAAGAGGGTTGGTTTTTGTGGGAAGATAATTGGATTTGGGATTGGAACACCTGAGTGTGAGTCCTGGCACTGTTGATTGTTAGCTATGTGATCATGCGGGAAGACACAGCCCAGCACTGGTTTCAACTGGGGACAAAGAGGCAGCAGAAAATGTCACGTCCACACTCAAGACACCAGCAGACTAGTTGAAAAGATAATATACACAGCACGTAAGCCAATGCGTCCCTCTCAGCTGTTCTGCATTTAAATCCGGGGAAATACAAAGTATGAGAAAGATCAGAATTGACTCAAGAAAAGTCATCTTGTGGCAGGTCTTGGATTGTGGCCTGTGGTTCAGGTTAGGAGTGGGGAAGACAGTTTGCACGACTGGAAGAGAGTGAGTAAAACAGACGAGACAGTAAATGCATACGTTGTAGTGGACAGTCAATAATCAGTTAGTGGGCACGTCTGTATTGGTGCAGGACGATCCCAGCCCTGTCCTAGGCGCTGTGGGTGGACCAAAGGAAGAGACTTGATTTCCATCTCCTGGGAGGATGCAATCCACAACACACTAGGAGAGAGAGAAGAAATACTGGTAAAGCACCCGAAGAAGAGACGGCATGAGTAAGTGCTCATGAACTGAACTGCAGGGTTTAGCCATCTCATAAAGTCTGGCTGACATTTTTCTATAGAGGAAGACTGTATCTTTAAATCCAGAGTGCGAGAAAACATTTCAGTTTGCCAAGTTGCTGCTAAGCCATCCTGAAAAAAAAATATTCAACAGCTTTCACCAGCCAGAGGCCCCAATATCCAATCTCTGTCTCCAATGATAAATGACATTTGTCAGTTGACAAAGCAAATAGCCTCGACCATTTGAGGACATGGTCCTGTTGTGCATAGCGCTCCTGTCAAACCAGCCAAGAGCACCTTGAGGTGAGAAAAAGCCTCTTTGTGCTTGAGCCCTCTGGAGAGAGGGCCCAGAAACAAGCAGCCTTTGTGTTGCTCAGAGGGCAGTTCCTCATTAGGAGCTGAAACCTTGGTAGAAAATATCTGTCTGGGCAAGAGGAGATTGCACGGGCCTGGGGCTAGATTAGCTGGGAATGGCCTGGAACCTTGCTTTGCTGGTGGCCATGCACTTTGCCTGTGTTTCTGCTGAGATCCGTGCCCTTTCCTCCAGTATCCTCTAGATCCAATTGTCTTAGCATAGATGTCAACGTGATTAGCTTGAGACAAAATTAAGGAGTACAGCTCACGTTGACACCAGTAGCATAGTTGGTGGGGTGCACAGAGAAGAAGGGTAAGTAGTTTTGGCATTTGGGGCAGAGGGGCACTTCTTCTTTGTGTGGTTTTCTCTCTAGAATTGCAGGGTGTTTAGTATCCGTGGCCCCACTCACTGAATAATGTGATTGCCCTCAGTCATTGTGACTGTTAAAATCCTCCACACCTTCCCAACCTACACCTTCCAGGGCTTGTGGGGAGCCCAGAAGCACGTGGGATGGATGGATGCCTGCAGGAGATCTTGTCCTCTCTCAGGCCCCAGCCTGCTCTGCTGTTCTTGAGGAGCCCGAGGCAGGGCAGAGTCACTGCCCTTCTCAAAACTGGCCCGGGGGGGTAGGGGTGAGGGTGGTGGACTATAGATTTGGTGTGTCCTTCACTCTGCTTCCCTTGCTAGGTGTGTACTCCATGCTAAGGCCCCTGGAGGAATCTCTCAGCTTTCCAAAATGGGAACAAGGGCAGGGCACTGGGCTCAGGGGAGCTGGGAAAGGCAGGCAAAGATAGTCAGCCAGTTAGTTATGGGACATCACGGTTGCCTCCTGACGGCAGACGGTTCCTCAGGAGGACTTTCCAATTTGATCCAGTTCAAGTTGAGGGCCAGGGACAGAGAGAACCCTAAGGTCAGGTGGTCTAACCATGTGTTCCAGTGTTTTCTAATGTGTGATCCATTGACCATTTGCATTAGAGTGACCTGGGATGCTTGAGGAAAATGCAGATTCATGGCCCCTGAGACCTACTATGTCAGATTCTCTGGATTTGGGACTGGGAGTCTGAATTTTAAAAAATCACTCTCTATGATTCTTCGTCAATATAAAGTTTGAGAGAACTAAGGATCTTCCAGTGCCCAAGTTCCCTTAATAGCTGTCCATTCTCTGAACATCTCTACTAGAGGGGGTTCTCATTCTCTCTGGAGGCAGCCCATCGTCACCTTGGATAGCTCAGTGCTCTGCAGGCTTTCCCCAGTGGGTAAAGTATGGTCTCATTGGGGAGAAACTCCAAACTCAGACTCTGTGTGTGTGTGTGTGTGTGTGTGTGTGTGTGTGTGTGTGAATAAATGCATTTTGCACTAGGCTCAAAAGGGTATACACTAAACTCACGTGTGGCTTCTCATGGAGGGAGAGAATAAAATCTAGGTATATGGGAAGTTAAGAGGGGAACTTTTTATTCTCTATGTATCTGTACTGCTTGAAGTTTTCTTCGACAATGTACATGTATTAGTTGCGTAATTTAAGAATAAAGGACACGGCATCACCAACACTGATGTTCTTGATACTGAGCCAAACCTGCTTCACTCTATATTTTCCCCTTTAGTTCTGGGGGAATTATAGGGGTTGCATAGAATGACTAGTTTTTTCTCCACCTACCAAAAGTTTTTGAGTGCCATTAGGTCTGTCCCTTCCAGGCACCGGCTCTCTAGGCCAAATGGTCCTGGTTCCTTGACCTTCGCATTGTTATCTGGTGCAAGACTCTTCCTGGAAATTACCCCTCCTTACCTGCCTGGTGATGCTGTTCAGCTTGACCATAGTCTGTGAAATTTACATTCTGTGCTCTATACTGAAAGCAATATTCTGGGTGTGCTGTGACCAGAACAGAGGGAGTAGGACAGTCATTTCTGTCTCACTAGGTCCTATCCTTCCATTAACACTGCTTAAGCCTTTTTGGCAACCACATCACACTGATGACTCCTCTTGAGCAGAGAGTCCACTAAAACTCCTAAAATCTTTGTCATACCAGCTGCTGCCAAGGCTTATCCCCACCACCCTATACGGCTTTCACTTTTTCAGTTGGCTTTCTGGACTGAAGTGGAAAACCTTAAACTAATTCCTATTTAAACTTCATCTTGTTAGGCTTGGGTCATTGATCCAGGAGGCTGAAACCTTTTTTTTTTTTTTGGATCCTGATTTTGTTCTCAGAAGAAATTTTTCTGCAAAGTTCGATTTTATTCAGCTGCAGATGGGGAAATCCCCACAAAACCCTTTCTATTTTGAACAGGAGGCTCTCCTCAAAAACCAACCTGAGCTTGGCATTTTCTAACACCCTGAACAAATGCAGAACTTGGTGTCAGCTTGATTGGACAAGGCTCCATTTCAAGGTCTATTACCTGCAGGTTTTGGAGGAAGGTCCCATGACATATGCCACCAAGCTGAAAGAGAGCTCTGCAGACAACAGTCCCCTTCCCAGACAGATGGGTGTCTCTCTTCATCTGCAAGATCCCCTGGGAAGGCTCGGCTAGGAGCGTCTTCCTGAAATGGGATGACTGTGTATTGTGAACGGCTTTATTGCTCAGCGCATCTGGATGTGTTGTGATCAACAGCATGATAGATGGCTTTAATGCCTCTAGAATGGGTTGCCCAGAGAGAAGGAGCAGAACAGAGAACATTTACTTCCCTATTGCTTGGAACAGAGCAGTGTCACTCACTCACAGAGTCTACCTGAGTGGTTCTTCCTGTTTATCCTTGTGGCAATTTCAGCATCGTAGACCTGAGGGGGATTTAAAAAAGGAGGTAGTGGCTGGAGGTAGTGAGCTAGATGGAGTGTTCATTTATACCTGCAGCAAACATTCCTTGAGGATTGATGCGGGTCACTGTGCTAGGCACTAGGGATAAATGGTAAGAAAACCTATGAGCCCTGTACTCACAAAGCTTTCAACTTAGTCAAAGAGGCATATGTGAATAAGGTGGTCACTTAAATACAAGTATAATCACAAGAGGGTAAATGTAACAAAGAGAACATGTAATGATGGGGAGTCTGGTTCTGGTCTGGAAGGTCAGGGAAGCCTTTTTGAAGCCGTGACACTTCACATGAAATCTGCTAGTTGAGTAGGAGGTAACTTGGCAATGAGGTAGAAGATACACTAGGTATATACTAAGTACGTACTAAGGCCCTGTGGCAGGTGGAGACACAGCATGGTCAAGGATAGTAAAGAAGGCCAGTGTGTCTGGATGAGGAGAGCAAGGGGGCAGCATGTTGCAATGTAAGGTTAGAAATATTAATAATGATTGTGTAATAATAATACAATATTGATAATAATATTGATGTTTTTACTTTAGATTTACTATGTTCCAGGCATAATACTAAGTACTTCATATGTATCAATTCATTTACTGTTTCCAACAAACCTACGATATATGTGCTCTCCTTACATCTATTTTACAGAAGAGGGAAACTGAGATGGAGAAGTTAACTAACTTCTCCAAATTGATAAGGTGCAGTGGTCGTCAGCATCCTGGAGTTCCTTGTAGGGATTTTGCTCTTTATCTTAAGAACTATGGGATGATGCTCAAGATTTTAAACAGGCCAGAGATATGGTAAGATTTGTGTCTTGAGATTGCTCTGGCTACGGGGAGTGGGGTGGGGTGGCAGGACAGAAGCAAAAGGGGCAGGGGACAGCCAACAGGAGCAGTCCTGCTGATCCGAGAGATACCAAGAGCTCGTACTGGCATGGTGGCTGTGGTGATGGCAGAAAAGGACTGATTAGAGAGGTAAAATATTTTTGAAATAAGTCAGGAGCTCATAAGAAATTGGTGAGAGGAAAGAAGATTGAGAATGACTCTTAGGTTTCTGTCAGACCCAACTGGATGGATGGGGAAGATGACAAGTTCTACCTTTGGCACCCTAAGTGCGATGGGCTTTTGAAAGGACCAAATAGGCAGTTGGACATGAACTTGTGCTCAAAGGGGAGGGCTGGATGCTGATTCTCGGACTCATTGGTGAATAGGTGCAGAATGAAGTGGTGGCCTGGGTGGAATTGCTGTGGGGGGAAAGTAAAAGGGTAAGAAACCAAGAGTGCCGGGACTGACCTAGCCCTAATGAACCCCAACGCACAATGGCCGGAGAGGAGGGAAGTCTATAAAGACAGGTGACTGAGAAGAAAGTGACCAGGGGCTGGAAACCGGGAGAGTGTGAGGGTACAGTGTCTAGGAGAGAATCTGTTTGTGGGAGATGCAGGGCTACTGGAGCTGTATGTGGCTGAGATGTCAAACAATATGAGAAACTGCCCTCGGGATACAACAACATGGAGACTGTATTTATGTCTTGGGGGGTGCCCTAACAGATGACCCGAAACTGGGTGGCTTAAAACAACAGAAATGGATGGTTTCACATTTCTTGAGGCTGAAAGTCTGAAATCAGTATATCAGCCAGGCCAGGTTCTCTCTGAAGGCTCTAAGGGAGGAGGCTGCCTTGTCTTTTCCTAGTTGCTGGTAGTGGCAGCAGTTCCTAGGGTTCCTTGGCTTGTAGATGCATCACCCCAGTCTCTGCCTCCATCTTCACAAGGCCTTCTCCCCATGGGCCTTCTTCTTAGAAGGACACTAGAAACAGGGCCCACCCTCATCCTGTATGGCCTCATCTTAACTTGATTACATCTGCAAAGAACCCGTTTCCAGATCAGGTCACAGTCACAGGTACCAGGGGTGAACACATCTTTTGCGGGGACATGATCCAGCCTGCAACAGAGGTCATCGATAATTTTGAGAGCTACTTTTGTGGCAAGATGAGAGAAGATGACTAGAACACGTTGAGAAGGGACTGACAGGTGGGAAATTAGAGCCAGCACAAATTTCTTTCAGGAAATTTGGCTGAGTGGGTTACTGGAGCACTAGAACAGGGTCAGAAAATCTTCCTCTGAGGGTGAGCTCCACTGTGACTGGTGTGACCTTGGGTAAGGCCACTTACCCCGCAAGCCCTGCTTTCTTATTTGGGGAATGATCGTGTCCCCACAATTCACCTTTAGAGTGACTTTGAACTCTCGTGAGGCTTCAAGGAGAAAGAAAGGGCTCAGGAAGAGTTTGTAGCCTCTGAAAGCAATGAGAGATGTAGGCAGTTATGATGACATGACTTTTTGGAAGACTCCTGCCATTCTTGGATATGTGTCTATGGGCCAGTTCAAGACAGGGGTCCTGGGAGGAACACCAGGATTTTGGAGTCTCCGTCTGTGAGCCTCCAGACAGCACCAAGCCCCACCTGTTGAGCAGCCTGGCCTTCTGTGGTCCACCCAAGCACTTTGCCTGCTCTGTGGGCCTGACTTTGTGGCACCATGTTCCTCTGTCCCTGCACACAGCAAGATTCATGTCAGTCTGGAGCCTCACACGCTCAATCTTGGAACCTCTGATGCTGGCAGAGAAGTTGGAGCTTAGAGTCTGTTTCTTGGGTACTAGTCAGGGGCCTGCAGACTTTATTTGCTGAGGTCTGTGATCCTGCGACTGTCACCGGGGCAGGGCACTGGCAACCACGTCTCAAGACCTGTGGGTTGACAAGGAGGGGGACACTTTGCCACAGGGGTGGGGGAAACCAGCCTGGGGACAAAAACTGGTTGTCAAGCAAGCCAAGGGCAGACCTGATGCACTGCCTGAGTTGTAGCTGGAGATTTCTTCTACAGTGTGGAACTTGGAAAGGGGGTGGCAGGCAGCAGACAGTGCCAGGGAGTCAGGCGAACAGACAGCTGTGGCAGGCTCTGTGAGCAAGGGCAGATCGTCCTCCCAGGAGGAGGAGCTGGTTAACTGCAGGGCCTTTCTTACTTGCAATGATTAATTTACTCCTTGCTGGATTTGTCAGGTGTCAGCGCCCAGGTGCGGGGCTGGGTGGCAGAGGACGTACCAGGGCTCAGAGGCTACAGCAGGAGGCTGGGTAGCAGGGACTCTAGTGGGACCCCTGGTCTGGCTGGGATGGGGGGGCCACAGAGGGAGCAGGGTGTCTTAACAGGAAGAAAAACTCCCACCACAGCAGCCCTTCTGTGTGCACAAATCACTGAATCACCCAGGACCTCTTTCAAATGCACATTCAGATCTAGTGGCTCAGATACAGTAGCTCTGGGGTTGGGCAAGAGCTTCTGCATTTCTAAAAATTCCCAGGTGCTCCTGTTGCTGCTGTTTCACAGGCCACATGTTGGGGAGCAAGATTAGTGAGAGGGGTATTCATTGTCAGTATTCAGGAGAATCTCAGGACATTTAATAGTAGGAACTGCAGCCGAGTTTCCAGAACTAGGAACCCGCAAGCTGTCAGCACTGACGGCTTCTCTCTCCTGAGCCACATGGTCTCTTGTCTGCACATCTGCTCTCTCCTTTAGCCTGCCTTCCTCTGCAAGCCTTTGTAACTTGCCTTGCCCGTGGCTGTCATTACCACCTCAAGGGCTCTGACCCTGACTTTATGGACCTTATGGCTTAAGCTCCTAACTGTGTTGGGCTATCGTGGTTTTGGTCTCTTACTTTAGACTTTTTCTCTGTCAACATTCTGATTGGCTTGGCTGCTCAGGTGTCTGCGTTTGGTCCAAGCAGAGGTGCGAGGGGGCCTAAAGAGCAGGGCTGCTCAGATATCCTTTCATCAGATGAGGTCATGGACACCACCCAGTGGGCAGGCTCCAGGAGATGGGTCAGGACAATTGGAGCCTTGATGAACTCTTTTAAACAAGTGTGATCAGAAACTTTTGGGGAGAAAAAAAAAACAATTAGAATTTTAGCATATATTTTGGCTGCTTTCCAAAATGCAAATTTATTTTGAATTATTTATGGAACTAGATGGGTGGGCCCCAAGGTCTTTTTCTTGCTTAAGGCCCTGGAAAGGAGCAAGGGCTTGGAATGAGCCCAAATATGCCTCAAAGAGAAGTGACCAGGTAGGGTGTAGAGACTAGGCCCTGTGGCTGGAGACAAATTAGGAGGAGAGGAAGGGGAGTGTGCAGATGGGGCTGTTGGTTGGTTCGTATGTCCAAGGTCACCCTGCCTGTGAAGGAGCTGCTGTAGCCTGCCTGAGCCCAGGGGCGATGAGCCAGCCACCCATCTCAGCTGCGGGGGGATGGCTGAAATTTTGGCGACAGTGCTCGGGTCTGGATGTGGCGAAGCATCATGCTCCTAACATCTGGGACTGTTCGACCTAGAAATGTACAGATGAGGAAGCAGGACTCAGCCTCTGACCTGCTCAAGGTTAACCTCCCAGTTGGTGGCTAAGCTAGCCAAGGATGCCCGTGTCCTGACACCCAGCCCTGAGCTTTACTGAAGACGAGGGGACTCTTAAGAATGCACAGTACTTCCAAGCTCTTTGTTGGCGCAGAAGTTAGTTTGCCAAGCGGTTGTGGAGGACTCTCTGAAGAAGGGCAAGCAGTCCCCGAGAGGGCGGGGCTGCTCGCTGCAAGAGTTCCATTGCTAGCAATTATTAATTCAGTCCTGCTGGAGCTGTCTCGGGGGCCTCCCATGCACAATAACATTAGGAGTGTTGGCAGCTGCGGAGGGAGAAGCCCTGCTCCCTCTCTGAGGGAGGAAGGTGCGACTCCTTGCAAGGTTGCTCTCCTGCCAGGCTCTGCATGCTCTGGGGAGAAACCATCCGTGCTCGAGGGCCTGGGAGCGGGCTGCGGAGGACGAAATGTTCCCGGGGATGGCGGCAGATCTTGGAGAAGGGACAGAAGCTGGGCCAAGAGACTAGAACTTATACAAATCAGACCTGAGGATGGTTCAAGGAAGGGGCAGCTCCTGCCTATGCCTTCCCACTCAGTATACCCAGGGCCAGACACCTCAGGAGGAGGGCAAGAGAAATCCTCAGGAGGGACATCGGCTTTTATCCTCAATGCTGCGCTTGCTTGGAAGGGGGTGTGTGCTTTGTGTGTGTGTGTGTGTGTGTGTGAGTGAGCCTGCCTTTTCTCGTGAACCTTTTCTTGCTAAAATAGCCCATGTGTCAAAATGCCTGTAGGGTAGAGAGGTTTAGCAGAAGGAAAGTTGGTGGTTTGGGAAGCAGGAAAACTGGGTTAATCCTTGCAATAGGCCTGGGAGCAGCTGAGCATTTCTTCTGGGGTCTGAAGTTCTCCAGAACTTCTTTTTTGAAGGGCCAGGCCACTGGGGGCTGCTGCATACTGTTGTGCAGGCTGTGCACTGCGTAATTCCAGGGGCCGCCATTCCCATGGTGTGTGTGAGGCTCCCCCACAGTGGCTGGAATTTGCACAGGTGATTCACTTAGGGACAACCTCGGGCCAACTGAGATTTAGAGAGTTTCTTCCTCTCTGCACTGCACTCTTTCTCCTGTTGGGCAACTGATGTTCCTGCAACTGCTTAGTTGGGACTGTATCCTCCAGTTTAAAACTTTCCCTTCCTTCCCCCCTGACCTTACTCCCTAGATTCTCCGGGCATGACTGCCTGCCATAGAGGAAATCTGACAAACACTGTGCTAAGGAAAGCATAGACTAATAGAATCAGAAAGCTGGGAGGAACCTGGAAGGTTATCCAGGTCAGTGATGGCAGACCCTGTGCCAAAGGGCTTTGGTGTAGTTCTTAAATTCAAATATGAAGGCTTTTCATTTTCATTTTCCAGTTCTTCCCAGCCCCACCACTGTTATTTCCCAGCTGCCTGCTTCAGTCAGTTATGTTACCTGTCTACCTCGACGTAGGTATGTCTGAGTCTAGGGGCCCCCAGTCTAAAGATTAGACTGTTTAAAGATTAGGGAATGGAGGCTCAAAGAGGTGGCCTGATTTGCTGCACTTTCTTGATATGTTCCCTCTCTGAGGAATACCGGCTTTTTCAAGGATAGGAGCTGTAGAGGAAACTCTGAGGAATAAATCTCAAATGGAGAGGAACTGCCCAGCATCATACAATTTGTTTGCTGGCTGGACTCCCTGAGACATTTGTCCTCATTTTCTCCAACTGTAAAATGAGGGTGTTGGACTACTTGACCTTCCATCTTCTTTCCAGCTCCTTTGTCATCTCATTTCCTCCCCAGAGAAGTTAGGAAGATTCCACTGGCAAAGATGAATGGTTGGAATCTCTGAGTCTCTCCAGGGTTCACACCCCAACAAGGTGTATGCATTCTAAATATCTTGATCAAACCGCATTAGAATCAGTCGTCTGATAGTTAATATCTGAGAAACTGATTGGATTGCTGTATGAGCCTTCTAATTTCATTAAGATGACCTGAAAAGTTGGATTGACTCTTTAGTAGTCATTAAATCGAATCTATGCTGGCTTCTCATTTTGGCTCTGTTATCAGCATGTGATCACACGATTTGTAGAAAGGTGTTTGTTGCCCCAAGTCTGCATTATAGGTGTGAAATAAAGAATTTGGCTGGTTCTGTACCTGGTTCCTGGGAGGTAGTGTCTAAACCATGGAGTTTCCCAAGTGATAGGAGGGTCTTTGTTACTCATGGTTGGGCCCCTTCAACCACACATAATAGTTTTTGATAATGAGGTCACTCAGGATGTGGGGTGACTATACCGGCAAGACCAACCTTGTGATGGGAGGGTTGGGATTTTGGGCCAGTGATATCAGCCCAACCTCTGGGAAGACAAGGGTGGCTGGGGGTTGAGTTCAATCAAGTGGCCAATGATTAATTAATTAATAAATTAATTAATGCCTTCATGATGAAGCCCCAGTAAAAGCTCTGGATACTGAAGTTTGGGTGAACTTACGTGGTTTTCGATATACTTTCATATTGCCACACATAGATGGGAGGGAGACAATCCCTGAGGAGGATGGAAGCTTCGCATTCAGGATTCTCCCAGACCTCACACTATACATCCCTCCCTTTGATTGGTTCTGATTTGCATCTTTTCCTAAAATAAAACTAATCATCAGTGTGGCACTGAGCTCTGTGAGTCATTCTAGCAAATTATTGAACCTGAGGGAGTAGTGGGAATACCCAAATTTGTAGCGAGTGTGTCAGAAGTGAGGGTAGCCTGTGGATCCTTGAACTTTAGCTGGTGCCTGGTGTAAGGGCAGAGGACTATGCCTTTAACCTGTGAAGTCTGCCTCAACTCCAGGTAGTAGGAAAAAGAAAATTGAAGAAGCAAGAGCTTATGTGGAGAAGAGCTGGTGGGTGAAGAGAAGAAATTCTAAGAAGGTTCCAGAATTACTCTTTCCACATATGCAGGGCATGCTTTCCCATATACCTATGGGCACCTCTCTGTACTCTCTCCACCCCACTTCTAGGTCCCAAATCTCAATTCTGGAAGAAGCCACTGGATTCTCAAGAGAGGCCCACTCATGGTCTGATTAGTAGCCTACAGGGTGAGCAAAATAATTGACTCAGAGTGCAGGCTCTGGAGCAGATTGCATGGGTTCAAATCCTGATATCAGGGGTGCCTGGGTGGCTCAGTCGTTAAGCGTCTGCCTTCGGCTCAGGGCGTGATCCCAGAGTCCTGGGAACGAGCCCCACATCAGGCTCCTCTGCCGGGAGCCTGCTTCTTCCTCTCCCACTCCCCCCTGCTTGTGTTCCCTCTCTTGCTGGCTGTCTCTCTCTCTGTCAAATAAATAAATAAAATCTTTAAAAAAACAAAAAACAAATCCTGATATCACCATTAATCAGCTGTGTGACTCAGCTAGGAGAATTACTCATGCTCTCTGCCTCTTTCTCATCTGTAGGATGGGAATAATAACCCTGCCTCATTAATTAGATGAATAATCATACATAAAGCACTTAGAAGTTGCACAGAACACAGGAAAGTATCTGTTAATTCTTCTTCGTCTTCACTAAGCATAACTCGTAGAGAAAGCATAATGTACTGTAAAGGGAGTGGACTTTGGAGACAGACTCGAGTTCCAAGGATACTCTAGTTTCTCAGTGCTCCATTTTCAGATCAACACAGTGGAGCCATTGGTATTTAAAGACTTACCCAAGGCATAGAAGTGAGGTGTCCTAAGCCCCCGACCCATGGTCAGTGTTCAGTGAACAGTGGCGGTAGCTGTGGTCACTAGCTCTGCTGGTAGGTTTTTAGAACTGATAAGATGCGTGCCGGTGGTATGTGGAGTCAAAAACATGAGGAAATCTTGCAGGGGGTAGGCATAGAGTTTCAGCGGTGGTGCTGGTGAGTGTGTTCTTGGAGTCCCTGAGCCTGAAGGAAGTCAGGTTATAGGGATACGCAAAGTCGACTGAAAGTGAAGACCATGGCCTACTGGTTAAGTTAGCTTGCTAAGAGATTGACGGAGGAAGGGAGAGGCCGCTGTCTCTCTAGGAGCTGCTCCCACACAGCAAGTTGTGGGGCAGGCTCTAGCAGCTCGGGTTTGTCACCAGGAAGGTGAACTCCACAGCTGGGTCCCCTGCAATGGGCTTTGTTATTTATAGTCATGTTGTTTGTTTATTGTACAGGTATTTATTTGACAGAAGTATACTCAGCAGAGCACATCAGCAGGGATGGTGTTTTACCTGCAAATAAATTAGAATCATGGAGTTAGCTAAGGCATAACGAAGTACATGGCATAAATATGTCATTTGGCCATTATGAATTCATTCATGTATAGGGATCTTTAATGCATCTCTATCAAACCTTTAAATGAAAAGTTCTTTTTATAGCAGGATTGTATTTTAATTACAGGCAGCAATAATATTAGCACAGCCTCGAGGAGCGGTGGCAGTCTAGCTGGCGCCCGTCCCCAGCTCTCTGTGAAGGCCCCTACAAGCCCTCAGAGCACCCTCAGCTCTGCTCCGGCACGCGGCGTGCCTGGCGTCTCTGGTTCCCTCCTCCCTCTGTCCTGCTTCTTTCTTCTCCAGTTAGTTAGGGAAAGTGGGAAAGAACAGGCAGGCAGGCGGTGTGAGGCAGGGAAGGAGAACCAGATAAGACCTTGGGGCTCAGCCAAGGCACACGAGGAGGAAGAGGGGCTGGGATGAGTGGAGCCCCCCTGGGAGGTCAGGGCAGACACTCCCAAAGTGCTCTTGACTGACACTTCAATTCCCCACTCCCTGCTGAGAAAGCTTTCTTTCCGAGGCTTGTGGTTGAAAGGCCAGTCGCCCCCTCCCACTGCCCTTTGCCTGTTTTTTCCCCCTGGTGGGGAAGAAAGGAGGAAAAAAAGGCTAAGAAAGCAAAGAAAGAGACTGTCACAGCGCCCATTCCTTGGCTATCAATCATTGGTGGGGGGGTGAGGAGGTGAGTCGGGGAGAAGCCAGGAGGGCTGGAGGAAGGTCCCAGGCTGCTTTTTGAGAAGCTGAAAAGTTTCCATTTCTATTCAGATATTATTAACATGATGGGAAAGAGCCATTTCACAAGCTTTCTTATAAATAATTGGGAGCCTGAATGCAGCTTCATGTGCTGTGTTCTTCTTGGTCTAGCCCCACTCCTAGCACTCATGCCACACACATCTCTGTGTTTCTTGTCACTAGCAACCTCAGGAGCCTAGGACTCTTTTTTTTTTTTTTTTTCCCTTGACCAATTTAGAATGATTGTGTGGGAAGCTCACAAGATATGCTGGGAACTTCAAAAATCCCTACAGTAAATGCTGATCTCTGATGTAGGTTTTCAAATAACTCACCTTAAAGGTTTCGGGGGTAGAAGATTTCAGCTTCACAATTTTGATTGCACGTTCATAGGATTCACTCCCCACCCCTTTTTTTCATTTCCAGATAATGTAGGAGAATTTGAAGGCTCCCAGGAAAAGAAAGCAACTCCAATCAATTTCTTTCACCCAAATCCTTTCTTTTGTGTGTACGAAGTAGAAAGAAAGCAAAATGTCTTTGGGTAATTACCAGGTTTGCCTGGAATCCAGTGCTTGCTGACTGAAGGCAGGCAAAAGACTGGGGCAAAGGAACCTTGATCTTGATGTCGTCAGACCTATTCATTATCACATCCTTCCCCATGAGAGTGTGGGTTCTTTTCTCAGTGGAATCATTGTACCCATTTTATTTTTGACATTGGGCATGGCCAGTGTATTCTTTTTCTTACCTTATATTTATAGAAACATATGCTATTTGCATGATATTTAAAGGACATTTTAGATCACTGAGTGGGGAAATTTTTGAATGAGATTTGATTTTAGAAATTACCCTATTCACCTCTTCAATTTTTGGAAGAGGAAACTGAATATGGAGAGAAACATCTTAGCTAAGAGTAGATGGTGAGTTAATTGTAGCAAAGGGATTCAACTCAACGAAGAACGGACAAATGCCCAGTAGACTGCTGTAAACAATGGGCAAGTGATAAATACCAATTATCTTGCCATCCTGCATTATTATAATTCATCAGTAAATGCACTGTTATGTAGCAGGCCCTGGGGTTATAGAGAACTGTCACTGGTGGGTGTCAGGATGTGCCTGCTCAGAGGAAAAATGACAGGTGCAAGTGTGTCATTTCTAGAAGAGCAAGAGAAAAACGAAAAAGATGGCGATTTTTCTTGTTCCTATTTTTGGGTGGAAAAACCAAGGTTCGAATTTCCTTTTTCAGACATTCTGTGGAGTGTAATATGGACCTTGGGCCTATTAGGACCCAGTGACTCCAGGTTAGCCTGAGGTGCCAATGAAAAGTCTTGGTGGAGCACTGGCGTCTCCATTTTAGCCTCATACAGTATCTAGGAGCTCTGGGAGGGGGTGGGGAGCAGGCAGTCTGGCATGAGGGGGAAGGTGTTTTCTAGAAGACAGGGAAGTAGCCGAGAAGGGAGGAGGGCACTGCATGGGCACCTGTGTGGTCATGGTGTCCTGTAGTGGGTACAGGCCAAGGGTTGAGTGGGGACTGACATCCAGTTTGTGCTGCTGGCCAAGCCATGTGCCCTGATAGGGAGTGAGCTTGGGGAGGGCTTGGGGAGGGCTTGGGGAGAAACGCTCTTTCTGATTCGCATCTGAGTCCCTTAAAGGCTAGAGGTGGCCCTGCCCCTGCCCCATTCTGGCCAAGTGGTAAAGAATAGGGGTAGAAGGAGGGCAGTGGCAGGTGTCTGGCTGAAGAAGAGGTCTCCGAATGAGCTCTCAAGTCAGCAGCTTCTGTGCTCCCAGCACATGCGCCCAAGGCCCAGCGGCCCAAGCCTGCATTTCCCCTGCAGCTTGGGCAAACCCCTGCGGTTTCCCCGCTCTGAGCCTCAAAGGAGAGGGTGGAGGCTTTGGGATGTTTCAACTGGGACTGCTGCATAGTGTGTGTGTGTGTGTGTGCGCGTGCGCGCGCACAAACACGCTTGTATTTTGGCTGGCAGCTGCTGGCTTGAGAGAGAAAGTTGGTTTTCAATTCAAATTCCTGCCTGGGGTTACGGGGAGTTGCATTTTTGGAGGTGGGGGTGGCCGGGCCACCAACGACGTTTACAAATTGCCATGGATCCAATTCCAGTGCTGACCTCAGAGAGCATTGTGACATGGAGGGCAAGCGGCAAAGCGAGACTGGGACACAGTGGCAGGAGCCGGTCCCGCTGAAAGCAGACTGCATGCGCTCAAGTCTCCGGGGCGCGAGAGGAGGGCAGCGCAAAGCTGGAATCCTTTACAACTTGCAGGCACAAAACCTCTTAAATCATCATTGGAAAGTCATTAGAAATCTGGCAGAAGAGCAGGGTGCAGATTGCCAAGAGAGGACACAAAACCCCATTTTCTCTCCACAATACCTGTAATGAACTGGAAGGGGTGGGGTGGAGCTGAGAAACAGATTTCCTGCCATAACTAAAGTCTCTTTTCAGCCTGGTTTGCCACAGTTTCACAATGTGTTAGAATTTACATTCAAGTGTTTGTTAACCATTCTTCAGCGTAATGAAATGTTTTTATCCGTCTGACCTCAGCCTTTGCCATATGGTTCCCAAACTGTTGCACTGAAGTCAGACGGTGGCAGGGAGGTTGTGGGGAAGGGGTGTCAGCGGTGGGCAACACATTCAGACCAGGCCTCAATGGGGCTCAGTGACAGGAGTCTCCCGTCCCTACTCCTGGGAGGCTGTTCCCACAAATTCATTTAAAAGGGAAAAATGCCCTTGGGTGAACCTGTGTCCTTTGCAATTTCTAAGTCCTATGTCATGATCAGTACTAATTTTCAAGTTTTCATTGGGATTTTGTGAATCACTGACAGCAGAGGTTAAGCCTACAACTTGACCTTGGTGTCAGTTCCCTGAAGATAGGGGCCATCCCTACCTTGGGATTTGGGATAGCAGCTTCTACTCTGTGAGGCTTAGTACATCTTGACTTTCCAGAACGATAAAAACATAGTGAGAGCCAGCTCTGTCTGTTTTGAGGAGTGGGGAGAGGATTAGGAGTCAGGTTCTCAAAAGTTAACTGGGGTTTATCATCCTGGATACAAAGAATTCAGATATAGAAAATTAAATATTTCCTTGAGTGTGAACCACCAATGAGGAAAGACAGCTAATAATTATTCGACTGTTTGAGGCCAGGAGTGGAGTGGTTTGAGAAGAGCTCTAAATCTTATTGATTCATTCTTATAAGGCCACAGGGACAACTGGGAGAGAAGGTTTGCCTTGTGCCAGTGTGGATGTCCTGGGAGAGACATGTCTGACAGAGCCTTAAAGTCACAGGCCATTATGTACATTCCTCTCCTCCCCTCTTCCCTACCTAGACCGGAGTACTCACCAGCTCTCACAGGCAAGATTTTTTCTTACTTCCAAAGATCTCCCATGAGAGACAGACATAGATTGCTCACCAACCTTTTCGTCTGAATTGTCTTTCTCTGCTGATATTTATTACCTTATCTTTTGCTTATCTGGAGGGCAATACCACCACCCAGTTTATTAGTGCTTGGAGGTTTAGAGTAACTGACCTTCGGGAGGTCTCTGGCCATTCATTCGTGGCCAAGTACGGATTGGGTGCTAACCACGCGATAGATGCTGATGAGAGGCAATGATGAAAAGAGGAGAGGCCCTGACTTCGCATTCAGGTGATACACGCTGGCTGCCTATGATTTGATCAAAGTGTGAACCTCCCTTTTTCCTCTAGCACAGGATATTTTGTGGTAAACTGTGTCAATATGTGCATCTTCTCCTACATTCTTGAAGGAACTGATGACCAGTGGTGCAGTCGGTGGGTGTATATAGTATACCTACTTACATGACACAGCCTAGTGATTTCTGGAGCGTGGAGCTCTCTGGTGTGCTCTGCGGGGCCCACAAAAATCAGATAACACACCCATGCCCTCTTGCTCTCTGAGGACTGACAATTATAGAAAGAAACTCCCTACAGGGACAGCAGAGCTCAGGGCCCACTGTAAGCTCATGTGCAGTTCCATAAACGAGTTTGAAAACTGTTCTTGTTCCATCTTTCCCTGACACGTTCCCTCACTCTGGTTGACTGAAGTGAACACAACCCTCACAGCTTCTAATTTGGAATCTAACTTCTTATGTGGAACTTTCATTAGCTCCCAGCAGGAGCATCGCCTGCAGCTTTAAAAAAAATTTTTTTTTCCTCAGTGCTTGGCTTGGCAAACCTCCTTTTCCCTTAATTGATCAATTTTCCTGTTCAGAAATAGACATAATCAGATATATTGCTCAGTAGCCTCTCTGAGAAAGCATTAGCTCTGTCTGCTTAGACAGGCATTAGGTTCGACACCCCCGAGGGTTGCTTTCCTTTTTCAAGAAAAATTAAATGGCTAAGTAAGAGGGAGTTAAAACAAAGTTGTATTACTGCTTGGCATTTAATTGAGAAACTTGCTAATGTGTCCTTTGAACTCTTGGTTTCCCCTTTCCCTGAGGAATTGCTGATACTTTGCTTTTAATGGCAGTATAAAAATCTCAGTTTGACTCCGGGTGGCATTATCTGGGCTTTACGAATGCAAATTGTTGTTTTTACTGCATTCATTGGTCTAGTGATTCTGACAGCCACCATATCTGAGTAACTGACTGTTTAGAAAAAGTTTCTAATTTGGAAGACTTCTTCGCTCTTGAGATCTCGAAGCACTCTCCTGGTAGTTGGCATTGACAACTCCCACCATTTCATGAGGCTGATCTTTAACGAAAGTCAATACTTAAGAAAAAAAAAAAAAGGTGGTGCAGGGTGAAAATGGCTCTCCTTGAATAACGGGTCATGGTGGTGGGAAGCAGGTGGGCTTTGGAGCGAGATGGACCTGGGTTTCACTCTGCTTCTCCCTTTGCTCAGCGTTGTGGCAAGACTCAGCAACTTGCCAGCCTGTTTGTCCATTTAGGAAATGTAAGCAGTAGATACAAATCTCCGTTCATCAGTTCATCCATGTCAGTTGTACAAAAAAGTAACTTTCAAAATTTTCCAGTAACAATTTTGTATGTATTGGAAGACTCCATACTGTTGCATTGGCAGTATGTTAATCACAGCTAAATTCGGGACCACCCTCACTTTTCTTTCTTTCTTGCAATGTCAGAACCTTGGGGAGAGCTCATCTTGCCCTTGCTATCGTCTGTCCACAAAAACCTAACACAGTGTGCTTTGCCCCATCTGGATCTTGGTCACCCATCAACTTCAGGTTGCCCCTGGGGTGTCCTTGCTCCTCTCCACGTAGATCTAACAGCTCCTGCGGTTTTCTTTTAATTCCATGTTCTGCATGAGACCCCTGTAATAATTTTCCTGCCTCCAGGCAGCACTAGGGCAAAAAATCGGTGGTGTGCTGCTAAGGGATTCTTGTCCTGACTCATTATACATATTCCTCTGAAGGCCTTATGGTCTCCAGGGGGCTCTGCTCTTCGTAGGTGCAGGACACCCACTCCAGGGCCCAGAAAAATCCATGGTGTCATGCCTCTCTTTGTCTTCCCTCTCCCTAGCCAGAAAAAAAAAAGCTTTCTAGTCTCCAGGGAAAGCTCTGCTCTGAAACTTCATTCCACTCAAACATTTAACCTATGCCCAGGTCCTCCTGGCATAAGAACATTGAATTTTTAGAGTTGAATGCTAGAATATCCTTTCTTTCTTTCTGTTTTTTTTCTGTGTTCTACCCCATATGATCTTCCCCTTAATGCGATTAGTATTGACTGGTCTAGCTGCTTGACTTAGGAGTGGTGAAGAGGTGGAAAAAGTGACCTGGCCAGGGAAAAACAGAAAACTAATTAATAATTCCAAATATTATCCTGCCACATGGGGATAATACCATCCTGTAGCATTGTTACAGAGTTCAGATATGAATGTGAATTGCTCAGCAATAAGATTCTCAAAGAATAATGGCACAATCCAGGCCATCTCTACCTCCCCTCATGGTTCTAGAGGATGTGAGGGAGCAAGGCTGGGTATAGTGTCCCTTTTGCTAATCCTGTTTCTCTTCTTGTTTTCCATATCTCGGTGTTCTTTCTTTACTCATTTGTTCATGTCAGAAATTAGGGAATTGTCTTGAACATCTCTCCTTTACCTCTTTTTTTCTAATCATTTCCCCAAATCCAGTCAATTGATATCTCAATTATTCAGTGCTTCTGTCAATCTCTCTGTCTCTCTGTTGCTATCTCTCCATCTGTCTGTCTCTTTTCAGGCTTCTTTCATCTTTTTCCTGGACATTATCCTCATCTCCCCAATATCTATTCTTGCTTACCTTTAATTCTTTCCCCACATGTAGTCAGAGAGGGCTTAAAAACCACAAAATCTCTCACTCACTTCGCTTCCCATGACCTGATAAGAATGAAATGTAAACTCCATGACATGGTCTTTGAGGTCTCGCATCTTGCCCTGGCTCCCCCTTGAACTTCATTTTTTTCACTCTGTCCAGCGCAGGTGGGCAATTTCCAGAGCCAGTGGGCTCTCCATGCTTCTTGGCTGTCCTTCCCCTAGTTGGCTGTCCCTTCTGATCTCCACAGTTGATGATCCCAACTTTTACATGCCCCTATCATATCTCCATGCTGTCCTCTGACTTGCTCACTTTCTACAGATAACCTGACCTTCATCTTTGAGGAAACACAGAACGTGATTTCTGAGGTCCCTAAAGTGGCTCCTGTGAAATACGTTTCCTGTGAAATACGTTTCTCTTCACTGGTCCTCTCCCCAACTGTGTCAAAGCAGACATGTCCGCACTCCTTCCCACTTTTCCTTCTTCGTGGGCTTCTTGTCCTCCTCCAACCTAGAGTTGTCTGGTGAGATACCGGGCACCCAGTTAAACTGGAATTTCAGATAAACGACAAAATTTTTTTACTACAAGTATGTTCTGAATATTGCATGAGGCATACTTAGGCTAAAAAAATTATTCACTGTTTTTCTGAAATTTAAGTTTAACTGAGTACCCTGTAGTTTTCTTTGCTAAATCAGGCAGCCTTACCCCTACCTTCTTAAAATGGTTTCCCTTCTCTTTCTTCCCTTCCACTGGATGCTCCCACTCAGCTTTAAACTGTCAAGCTGCTTCCACTGATCAGTTCTTAGACACAAAAAAAATCGTTCGCTTGGTTCTGTTATTCTTCAAGCTAGTGTCCCAACTCTATGGTCCACCCTCTATTTCTACTTCCTTACTTGCTTTCCATTCGTTAGGTCTTTGCAATATGATTTCTGGTTTCACTACTCAATACTCTTCTTAAATATCACAAATGCTTTCCAAATTCCCTCTCCTGCAATCTTCATATCCAATTAGGCTTCTCATTTGGGTGTCCCACAGATATTTCCCCTTACACACTCTGTTCTCCTAAATGTTCAAGAGTTAACTTTTAATTGCCCTCTTGTAATTTACCCTTCTTTCTGTTCTAATTGTTGTGATTTAAAAGCATCTACATAGATCTAGTTGTCTAGGCTGAAATCCGTGGAGTCACATTCCTCCTTATTTATCATTCCCAATATAATTGGTTACCAGCTTTTATGGCTTCTGTCTTTGGAATAAACCTTTTCAATTTTCTGTTCTTTACCTCACTACCTTCCTGTCTCTGCTTTAGATTAGGCTTCTACCATTTCTTATGTGAATTAGTAGCAATTGTAGATCAAAGGGGATGCAACATTTTGTACGTTTTATATATATGCCAAATTAACCTCAAGGATTGTGCCAAATTTAACTCCTGTTCGTAAGGGATAATATTGTTAATTTTCAGGAATCCTTGCCCAAACTGATTGTTGTCTTGGAAAACAGCTTTGGCGGTCCAACAGGTTAAAATGCTATTTCAGTGTTTTAATTGCATTACTAAGAAAGTGGAAAATATCTTTTAAAGACTCCAGATTTTTTGAAAACTCAAAGGTGGCTCTAAATGTCCTGCTTAAAATCTTATATTGTTTCCCATTGCTGATGGGATGAAATCTAGAGTCCCTGGCATGACGTTTAATGCTTTTCACTACCTGGCCCCCAGATATTTTCCCAAATTTTATTTCCCATGATTTTCTCCCCACATGCTGAGTGAAAGGAAATAGAGAAGGAGACTTTGGTAATTTCCTTGTGGTCAGGAACTGTGTCTTTTCTCTCTCCTACCACTGTAATCCTAGCTCTAGCACATAGTAGTTGCCTAATGAGTGGAAGGGTGATGGCTGAGAGTAAGATGAAGGGTAATCAAGATTTTGGTGGAGGTATGTTGGAGATACCCTTGGGTTTATGGCCTCAAAATGCTTGTTATCCCTAATGCTACCCATCTGTGGAAGCTATGATATAAAAGTAGATAATCTGGGATAATTCACAAAAATGAACACATAGTTGTATATGTTGATAATAACTCCACCAATCTATGAGGAAAAGGGAGGAAGTCATTTTCTGGAAACCACAATAGCAATCCCTTCACCAGCAATCTTAGCTGGGCTAAGCCCCAGCCCTACTTTCTGGGCTTCCAGACCTAGTGATTGGCTGGCAGGGGTTTGCTGACTTTTCTTCACCTTCACCCAAGATGACAATACCCAGGCACCACAGCTACACACAGTCCCAGTTACCCTGTGCCTCCTAGAGCCCGCTCCTCTTCCTGCTGGTCCCTGGACAGCTCCCTTCCTGTCTCAGAACCACCAATAGAGGGCAGCTTTCATATTGTCTTTGCTGCACCCTCTAGCGGCCACTAGGATGTTGCACAACTACCAAAGGAACAGCTTGCCAGAGGTGATATAGGGCAGTAATGTGTGCAATCCTGAAATATCACAAAGCATTAACTCTGTTCCAACTACTTTTCCCTGGAACACAGCTGTTGTTCCCTGTGTGGCTCAGACAGGGTCTGAATCCATTTTGGAGGAACTTGGCAATAACCCCAAATCTCCTCCCTCTTTTCTTAGGGCACAGTGTCCCTTACAGATTCCATAGTTCCATAAAGGAGATGTGTGAATTCAACTCTAATATAATGATCCTGAGTTCTATGGATGATTTATAATCTATGTGATAAGACCACCAATTGGTATTAATGAGTTACATATTTGCATTAACTGCAATATAAGAGAACACGTAATAGTTCAAAATGGTGGCATTGCAGCTGACAGTCCTCCTGATTTATGAAAATAAAGAGCAGTGTGGAAGATGTGGTCTTGCCAATAGCCTTTGTATTCTGAGGCTGCTCCCATTTTTAGGCTGAGTGACTTTCATGGTTCATGCTCATTTCACTTTGGGGGGAAAGAAGCAACCCCGAGATACAGAGAGAACCTTTCCCTAAACTCCCAGCCTCACTGCAGCACAGCCCGTGCTCAAAACTGTCAGTCTGATGCCCAAGTTGTCATTTTCGTCCTGCTGATTCTCTCCCCAGAGCCCGATGGAGTCTCCTTGAGGCAGCCGAAGGAGTGACAGATAGACATGTTGTATAGTGGGGCCATTTGAGGCAGCCACATGAGGTATGGAAAATGTGATTTATAGGTATTTTTTTCCCCAGGGGAAAATGGATTTCATTATTTTCCACCTCAGGTAAGGGGTAAACCTCTGGGCTTGACCTTGGAAGGTTGTGCGGCTATAATATGCTGGCTGAAGTGCTGATACAGAGTAAAACCTCATTAAATCAATATTGGTTATTCAAAATCATGCTTGATTGGAAGCAACTGCTTTCCCTCAGCTGCCTCATGCCCCACTGTTCCTTGAACAAAAATATTAGCTACTTTAAAGTGGGTTAAGCTGTGAAGTTTTCACGGTCCTTGGAGTTTCAAATTAATATGGTTATTTACTGTTTTTCAAATTAATATAGTTATTTACTGTTTTTCAAAACAGTTCTGAAACACCAAGCCCAAAATTGATATAATTTACTACTGTCACATGTAGGTTTATTAACAAAAAAATCATGATTCTATAAAAAAGTCATGCGTTTTCTCCTCCCATTTGCACAGGTGTACAGTGAATGCTTATTGGAATAAGTAATCTTATGGGTCCCTAGGCAAATAGAACTTACGTAAATAAACAGCCGTGGCTAATTACCCATGGCAACGGTCAACTGAAATGCAGACAGATGAGCTGCATTGTCAGTTTAAAGGCTTCTTTTAGCCAAAGTGAGGTCAGGTTGAAGGAACCAGGAGAAAATCTGAGGTCACAGGTGATCTTGGACCATTTTACCTCCCATCCACTCCCCACCAAACCAAACCTATGGTAGTAGACATATCAAAACCCATTATTTAGGTTTTCAATAAAGGATATCAAAGTTCTTCAGAAGAGAAGAGGCAGCTAGAGGTCTGGTTAACCCACACATTAATAAGTAGCAGTTGTATGTTTATCTTCATGATCACACCAGAAACTTCCAGATGTATAATGCAGCATGCAGATCACCAGGATGCTGGACCTTCCTAGGCCTTCAGAGGCGGTACTGTATATTTGTATGTTTGCCATCTCTTGACCAAAGTTTTTAAGGTTTAAATGAGGCGGGCTGTTGGATTGAATGTTTGCTTTCTTTAAACCTTCTTTCTTTCCTTTGGTCCTTTCCCTGGTCGAAGTCAGGATAGAGCCTATTGCTTTTGTCTTCACTATGCCTCCCTCCTCCCAAATTCCTCCAATTTTCCAGATCTGTACTGTGGGGAATGGGAATGCATCTGGGTGGTGTTAGGGTGGGGCTTCCAAGAGACCAGAAATTAGATCTGAGTTAGAGAAGGCTGGGAAGTGGGTTTCTGGCTGCCCTGGGGTCCTGGCATGGGAGCTCTTATCATCAGCCAGCATGTGGGATGGTAATGGGGGGCTGTTTGTGGTTGGGGATCCCATCCTCAGTTTTTCCTCTTTCTTCAGGGACACTTCTAAGTATCCCAAAATCCAAGATATAGGGTAAAACCAGACACATCTTTCCTGAAATGCAAATGCTTGGTGATCCTTCTATGGCTCCTGACCATGGCGAGATCTCTGCCCTGCAGCTTTCCATGGCTCCTGTTGCTTCATCCCAGCTAGGATCCTGAACAGCAGGGCTCCTCTTGTCTACTTTGGGAAGGCTGCCGACTTGCCCATGTGGTTGTGGCTTTAGAGGTGACTAGTATAAGCCTGTTTTGAGAAAACCTCATACATGGAAAGCAGAATTTATTAAACCAAGAAATGAGGACATGGTTGCTCCCATAACAAAGGGAATTCTTCCAGATTCCTGTAAACCATTAACTTTCCTAAAAGTGTTTTAAGTAGTCTTCAATTTGCTTACAGCATTTTTTTAGGTTCCTTTCTACAGAGTGAGCAGGGGAAGCCCTTGAGGTAGTATAACGGGACATGTGAGCTGAGAGTTTCGAGACATTAACACAGGCAGGAAAGCCTGTAATCCCTGGTGGCTGGGATGGAAGAGTAGCTGAGGACACTCAGCAAATTAAAGACATTTCTCTTTTATCCATCCCTTGCCCTCATTCATTTCCCCCAATGCACTATTTTCCCAGGACTGCAATGAAATGAACCTTGCTCATGATTTGTCTAGTCATAATTAGAGTCTTCCTTTCTCTTGTTAGACAGTAATGCCAATAATGACTGCAAACATTTTGTCTTCTTTTAGAAAGGCAAAGAGCCAAAATCATTATATCTGTGAGTTGATGTCAGATTTATAATGCCGAGATGCAAGCTTCACATGCCATATGTTGCCAAAATTTCATTAAGCCTTTGGAGGGTTTAACCGTGCATTAAGAAGAGATCCTGTTTTTCCTGATGAATTTTTCTTCCTATTTATTTGTACTGAAAGCCAGAGCTTTCTGTTTGCTGTGACTAATTTTCAGGGGAGGCAAGTGGGAGGGAAGGGAGAGATTGGGGGAAGAGGGAGGTATCTGATGGGAAGTGAAGGGGAAGGAGGTTTGGGAAAGTCCCAGGGCAGTAGTAAGAGGAGAGGGACAGATTGAAGGAAAAAGGAGTAGAGGCTGAGGAATCGGATGAGAAGTGGTGTGTGCATGTGTAAGGGAAATGGCTTACTTAGAAAGAAGCCAACAAAATAGAGGGAAAAGTTAACTTGATTGACTTGCTTTGGCTAGGTCTCTCCACCTGGGCTCCCACCCAGGCACGCCAGAGGATAGTTTAAAAATAGGCGGAATTTATCACATGTGGTTGAGCAGATTGCTCCCTAGGGAGTGTTTTCCAGGGCCCAAATGGTAGGATCCCAAGCATTTTGCACTGCAGAAGAGGTAATTTACTTCACACAAGTGAGCACTTGGCTCCCGGGGAGAGTATTTCTTCCTTTCTGCTCACAACAGAATGGGGTTCAATATTCCCAGCCCTGTTGGTGGGAATTACATACCCATAAACCAAGAAAATTAGATAATAAATGGATTTTGATATTCTTTGGATAAGAGAAAGGCAGCAAATCTTTCCAGGACTCCTGACTTGGGCTCCCTATCCTTGTGTGGCAACTCAAGAATGTTTTAGAAAATTGTGCTTAAAAGCTAGAGACAGAATATACATTTCTTTCCTTTCCTCCCCCCCTCCCACCAGTGTTGGTACCCAAAAGTGCATTTCTCACATGTAAGATTATCCCAATGGATAATTCACACCCCAGGTGCTGGGAAAAATAGGTTCGGAGTTTGATGAGCTGCCTGCTGCTGGCTCCTCTGTTTCTGGCATCAAGTTTTCTCAATATTGGACTCAACAGTTGCGTTTTTCACCTGCAAAAGAATTGCTATCAGAAAACCAGACAGCGGATAATTGTATTTTGTGAATTGACGGTGAAACTACTTGGTTTCAGCCAAGGTCCAAAGGCTGATAATGTTCAACCAGGAGAAATGGTTTGTGTGAGAGAATTCATTTTTGGGTGCTCATTTTTACCGGAGGAAAGAGGTTTGCTTAGATTTTTAAAAAATTCTTCTCTTACATGCAGCTAGAAGGTTCAGAATCTTTAACAGCCCTGGTGAACCCTGCTCTGTTAGTGTGAGTGCAAGACTCCTGGGAAAATTGGAGGCTCAGGCTTCAACCAGAACCTTCATCTATCTCCTCAAATCTACCAAGAAAGAGAATAAAAATACATGCCATACATATCCTGCTTGACGGGCAGCAAATGTGCTGGCCCCTCGCCACCTGGCTGTGTTGGACAAGGAAACATGAAGTGCTGAGTGTTTCCCTCCGAGCACACACCGAGGGCTGCTCCCACACCTCGCTAGAGCAGAATCAAGACGTTTCCCCAGAAGTGTGCCAGCTGCCCACGTGGGCCGGATGCATCCCTCCAAAGCTGTGAAGAACAACAGCTTCCTTTTCCTTCTCCCACTTGGCCCGCCAGGATGACTCTGGGACCCCTATTTTGTATCATTTTTCACTGAACCTTGAGCAAGATAGAAAGAGAGACCCGTAGTCTCCTCCTTGCCCTGGAAACAGTGCACCAAGGGAGTGAGAATAAAAGCAAAACCCTGTGAATCTGTTCCTTACACACATTGGATTCATTCCCACCTCTGTGCATGCTGTTCAACCCACTTGGAACACCCTCCACTCTCCCATCAGCACCCATTTACCTAAATTTTATTCATTCTTCAAGACTCATTAAATCCCATCTGCTTCATGAAGATTTTTCCATCTATGAGTTTACTCCCTCCCCTGGTCTCCTGTATCTACAATCTGTCCCAGAATTTAATGTGCATACAGACCATGCCTTGTGTTTTTTCTCCATTTCTCTCCTGTGCCCGCACAGTGGTGTCCATAATAAGCTTCCAAAAATGTTTGTTGATTGACACATTGAGGAGATGAGCTGCACCTCATTCTCCTTTCTGCAGTAGGGAACAGGGGCCAAGGAAGTTACAGTGTGTGTCTCCCATATAAGATTCTGCCAATGGATTTCTGGGTCTGGAATCTCACTAAAGAGCAATCTTAAGGACAAGAGAATTGTTCCCTGCCCCCACACCTCTGTTCTCTCCACTATAATTTTTGTATAGACCAAGGTAAGATAAAATGGCTATGACGTGGGAAGGGCAGGCCCCAGGCAGGGGGAGTTCACACAAGCATGTTGTGCTTCCTGATGGTGGGGAGTATGTAAATGTTTCTCAGGATCAGGCTTTCCAGAGCTCAGTCTTCAGCTCCCTCAGAGACCCCCTAAACCAAATAGTGTGATTACAGTGAGAAGCTGAATTGGATACCAGGAGGGCACAGAACAGGGAGTAACCAACTCTGTTCTAAAGATTGGTGTTGAGGAGCTGGCCATCCAAGGTGTCACGGGGCAGGAGACCTTTGAATTGGCTCTCAAGTCTCTGGTCAGAGTCAAGGTCCTTTAGCCTGGCACCAGTAGGGACAAGCCCCCAGAAGCCCCACAGAGAGATGCCCTGATTCCAGTGTCCTAGATAGTGGCACACAGGGCTGCCTTCAGTCGTTGGCATTGGCAATGCAAGTGCTGTGTTCTGGGCTGTCACAGACCCAGCAGCTCAGGGGGAGGTAGTGGAATGTTCTGGAGATTCTTCCATCCCATTTCCCAGACACACAGAGCTGCCTGGAGAAGAGTCTTCTAGCTGATGGGCAGCTGGGAACCCAGGGGGCAAGGATGGCCAAGCAACTTTCCAGGGCTGGCTGGTGGTGACACAGGCAAGCTGACCGGTACTCTGTGATGAAGGAGAAGGGGAAATCTGCTCTTAAGATTGAATCCAAACTGCAAGTGGTAGGGACAGAAGGCTCAATCCCAGTGCGCCTGTTGTCAGGGATCTGTCAGAGCGGAGATCCAAGTGAGCCTTCCCTCTCTGGGAGTCATCAACTCACTGCACAGCAAATCCCTTTGTTTGGATGCCTGGTGGCCAGTGGCAGCAGCGGCTTGATAAACACTGTGCATTGACATCAGTTGAAAAACAAACAAACCAAACTAGAACGTGGCTCTCCCTTTGGATGCCTGCTACGTCTGGTGATTTCTAATGCCACCTTCAGGATTTGCTGAGAACGGGTCGGTTGGCAGCCCTGGATACCTGAATACATTTAAACAAGCTTTATTTAAAATGAAATAATAGGGAGGGAAACCAAAGGAGGGATTATTCGCCGCGTGGTTCCGGGCTGCCTTCAGTGTTGGGACATGGTTTCGTGAGAAGCATGAGAAGACGGGGGCTCTGAGGCCTGAGCTGTGGCGTGAGAACATGGGAGCCATGGTCCTGGTGGAGGCCTGAGAGGAAGGAAGCAGGGCATGACGTGCCCGGGGAGACCCACTGCACGGCTTCTCCCTGTGGCGTGTTGTTCTGACCAGCCTGGAGGCTGGCTGTTCTGACCCACCCACTTGAAAATATTTACTGAACATTTCTGATGCATAGGGTGTGTGCTAGGTGTGGGACATACGAGGCCACTGTCGTCTCTGTGCTCCTGGGGCTCATGGTCTAGTCCTGACATTTGACCAGCATGGAGCTCATTTGGTGCAAGAGAAGGACCAAACAAATTAGTCCGACAATTTCATTTTCATTCTGTTGTTCTTTCATTTGTTTGACTTAACCTCTATTCATGAATTTCTAGATGCCAGGAGCTGTGCTAACTTGTGCTTGAGGAGCTCAGCACTTTGTGGAGGTGGCCATGGCAAAGAAAAGGCACACCGGGGAGGGCACAGAGCAACCAACTCGGGTGTTGGGGTTGTGGGGGCGGGGGGCTGGGTCGTGGAAGTTCCACAAGGGCCAGAGACCTTTGGATTGGGTCCTGAGAGAGGAAAATTGTGAGGAAGAGAAGAGGAAGGGACTGATAGCCAGAGGGAGGGTGGCCTAGGCAGAGTGCCTACATGGGTGAAAGCACTGGAGAGGAGAGGAAGCGGGCACATGGAGTAGCCAGAGTGGATGTGGTCAGGTGGGCCGATGGAGACCAGCTGTGTGTGTGTGTGTGTGTGTGTGTGTGTGTGTGTGTATGCATGCACTTGGGCTCTGTGTTTGCGCTCTGTCTGAAAATGTTGAATTCGTATGCTGCTGAAATGAAATCTTAGAAGATTCAAAATTCTGCAATCTGACTTTGAAGGGGAGCAGTGAAAATGTGCGCATGACACACCCACATCTGTAAAATGTGAATTTGCCTTCACACTTCAAACTAGAGGCCTACGTCAATGTTGCTTGTTTTTCTACATCCTCTATTTGTTATTGAGGAAAGTCTCTGGATTTCCAGGAGAGGTGATCATTGTAAGAATGTCATGGGTATACTTGAAGACATCTGCTTTGCTCCTCCGTGAGTTCTGATGCTGGAAGTGGTTTGTCGACAGGCTGGGATTCAGGCAGGAGGGCAGGGTACTGGAGTGGGCTGGTGGCCAGGGCCGCTGACTCCCACCCTGGGAAGAGAAGTTTGCTCCAGAGCTATCACTACTCTGGATTTCTACAAAGTAACATTTCAGGGACACTCTGTATGTTTTAACAAATTATGCTATTACGGACAAAGCTGGAATTACTTCTAATCATTTCACAAGGGACATTTTAAAACTTGCCGACGATTTTGCTATTTTGTCAGTGTGGAACCGACCCATTTAAACTTTCTAGTCATATTAATTTTTAATTTAAATTTAATGAAATTAATTCAAATTAAGAAGGTGACCATTATCACTTTCCTTTCCTATTAGTTCCTTAATGCTTTGGCAAATTGCATTCTAAACTTCTCCTTCAACGAGCTAGATACATATTCATGGGTTTCCTAAGAAAAGATGAATTTGATCTTGATATGCTAATCCATAGCCATGGCAGCAATCAAGGAGCAGCTAGGGAGAGAAGTGCATTCTGGTATTAATTATGAATCAGGCATTAAGAGCTGGTAAATAATTAAAGCTTCGTGTGTCACAACACAAGTTAAGGATCAGTGTATATTTCCATTACCGAATGCGTTTGGGGGCTATTTCTAGCCCTATTTTGATATTGGTTGAACATAAACTGGGATGCAACTAGGTGACTCCCATTCATAGAAAACTCATCGTACAGAATTTTGAACTTACTGAACTACTGGTGTAGGTGTACATTCCATTTCAGAAGCTGAGGTCTGGTATTTCTAGGAGCTTCTGGGTCATCAACCCCCCCCCCCCCCAAATTTCTTCACTGTTTGGGTCTGTGCAGGGGAGTCATGCATTGGGCAAGAGGTTGTGCTGCTCCAAGTATCCACAGATCAGCCGTCTCTGCGGCACCCGGGAGCTGGTTCAAAATGCAGGGTCTGTTTCCTTGGTTTCCTCTTCTGTCTAAAGGAGGTTGGGTTCTACTTTGGCTCTCCCCAGGGTCTAAATCGCCAGCCTCCCCTCCTACTCATTCCCATTCTGAGAGTCTGGGTACTGCTGAGGGCTGGCTGCAGGCTTTTAGGTGCGAGAAGCAGTGGTCTTGGATGTGAGTCCTGGTTCTGCTCCTTGTTAGCTGTGTGATCTTAAGTTCCTAATTTCTCTGAGGCTCAGCTCCAGTGGGAGTGGCACTGCCTGCCTCACTGGGCTGTTGTCAGGAGCCAGTGAAGCCATGTCTGTGGGAAGGAATGCCTGCCAGCCGCACAGCAGTCTGCAAATAGGAGTCATGATAATGATGATGGTGATGATGGCATTGAGGGAAGCGTAACTTTTAGAGGAAAGAATTGATGGCCAGGAAGGAGGCAATTAACTCAGTGGACGATGGAAGGATGTTAGAAATTCTTTAAAAATAGTCATGCATTAGGCTTGATGGCCTAAAGGGAAGTTTAAAGGAGAGGTTTTCTTGGCATGGATTTTGGGAGAGTAGGAATAATATTCTCAGAGAGTGCGACTTGCCCTGAAAAAGAGAAGAGAAGGGAATGTTAGAGTGAGATCCTAGCGCTCCATCTGTCTGTACCTCTTTGCGTCCTGACTTTCTCTGTATCAAAATGCTGTCATCATTCCACTGAGGAAATGAATGTGACCTCATGTGCATGTCATCCTGTTCTCTGGACGTGAAAAATCAGTACCCTTTGTGTCTTTTCCACAGCTCAAATGAATGAGGAGGGGAAAGCAAATGTTTGAAATTCTGAAGTCTGAAAACCTTAATTTAAGAATTTCTACTTTATAAAGACACCTACAGTTGCCTTTCTCAGAGACCCCTATTTCATACCCCAAACGGTGAGTTTTCTTAGTGAAATTGGGCCTCCCAAGTCTTTTCCACCCTAGAGAATCTCCTTTCTTTGGTTCCCTTAGTCACTTCGGCTCTCAAGAAGTATGAAAATGATATTTATTACAATAATAAATGTTGACCTCTTCAAAGATAGAATGAGCCATTAGTGGGATGGGGTTAAGAAGCCCAGAAGCCCCAGGAATGTTTTCATTGTCCTTTCAAAATGCTGGGTGAGCGGCTGAACAAGAATGAGAACCTTTGGGCATTTCCATCAGCGGCTGCAGGTCACAAGGTCACGGGCTCTGGCCCTGCAGGAACATATGAATACCAAATACGAAGGGCTTCTTCTTCCTTATTCTCTAGAAGGCACAGTGTGGAATTACCCATTATGGACATGAATTGCCACTTTATTTTCACGGCAATGAAAGAAAGGAAAGCTGAACATTTAAAAAAAAAACCCTCATCTTAAACCTTTTCAATTTTTAAGCCCATAAATACAGGGGTCAGAACAAGAGGCCCTTCTTTTAAAAAAATATTTTATATCAGGTTGTGCCATATATAATATTTAGCAAGCTTATTTTCTCTCATCTGGAAGGTAAAGGATTTTTACCAGCTCCACTCACAAAGCAATTTAGAGCCATATGCTGAAATATATTAGAACCTCAACTTCCCATTTAAATTTTGGGGCACTGAGTTTGATCAGGTGTTGATAGGTTCTGAAATTTTGAACTTGGTTCCAAAATTGGTTGTTTGCAGAATCTATAAGGTTGGGGGCAGGGAGGAAGAAGGGGACAGAGGGTACTGCTAAGGTCTGACATCAGAAATTTCCTTTTTCCTTCCTGTCTCCCTGAGCACGGTGTACCTCATTTTACGCACAGGGTGGGTGTGACTCATACTGTGGATTGTCTTAATTTGGGACCTGAGAGGCAACACAGCTAAGTGGGGAAGGACTTGGACTCAGGAGCCAGCTGCTTGGGCTTACACCCTGTGTCAGCCACCTACTAGTTGTGGGAGCTTAGGTAAGAAGCTCTCTGCCTCAATTCTCTTATCTGTATAATGCAGCTAATCGTAGTTCCTACCTGTAAGGTCACAGTGAGGATTAGATGAGTTAATATGTGCAATGCACTTCAAACAGTGCCTGGCATATAATAACCAGTATGTATTTGCTTACTCTTTGTCATCCTAGCTGCTTGACCCTGAGCTCAGAGAAAGAATTCATCTCTCTATTTCCATAGTGCCAGGGATAGTACTGTTCAGTAGTGCATATATATTCATTCCACCAATATTTATCACATGCCTACAATGAGTCAGGCCTTGACTGAGAGGCTTGGTCACTGCCCTTCTGGAAGGAATGGTTTCCCTAGAGAGAAGAGCAGATATTGCAATACTTCTAGTTAGGGAGGTTTGGAATGCTGTGGGGCACATACCAGAGGTGCTCGTCTCTGACCTGTGGGGAGCAGTCCAGGCTTTCTCAAGGGAAGTTGAGCCTTAGCCGAGTCTATAGGATGAGCAGGAGAAGAGCAGAGAGGATTCTACGTAAAGAGAAGTACCTGTGAGAAGGTATCCATCAACAACTGTTCAACGAAATGAAATTTTGGCCATCTTTTGAGAAGGTGAGGGAACCTTAACATCTTCTGAAATTATTAGTTGAAACAAGAATACCACTCCTGATGGCCATACCTTAATTCCCTGAATAAGAATGAAGATGGAAGAAGGCATCCTGAGAAGAGTCCCCTCCTTTGAGGAGGGTCTCCCAGCTCTCGGGGCTCTGTGCTGAAGCCACTTGGGCACATCCATGTGCTTTATGAAGCATTTTTCCCTCAGTCCCCCTTCCCTCCTCTTCCCTTCCCTTCCTTTCTCTTCCCTTCCCTTTCTCCTTTCTTCCTTCCTTCCTTTCTCTTTCGTGCTTTCCTTCTTCCTTTCCTTTCCTTTCCTTTCCCTTTCCCCTTCCCCTTCCCCTTCCCCTTCCCCTTCCCCTTCCCCTTCCCCTTCTCCTTCCTTCCTTCCTTCCTTCCTTCCTTCCTTCCTTCCTTCCTTCCTTCCTTCTTAAATTTAGATTTAATTGACATTATGTTAGTTTCAGATGTACAGCATAATGATTCCATATTTGTAGATACTGGGAAATGATAACCATAATAAATTAGTTTAATTAACATCCATCACCACAACACATTGTTACAAATTTTTTTTTCTTGTGGGGAAAACTTTTAAGATCTACTCTCTTAGTAACTTTCAAATATATAATACAGTGTTATTTATTTATTTATTGCTACAGATTTATTCAGCACACAACAATCTTCTCCAGCTTTACTGAGGTGGCTGACCACGCCCATGACCAAATCCGCCTCTAAACTGGCATTCAGTTGCTGACGCAGTCCCAGCCTCAGCTCTCTCGTCAGCACCAAGGGGCACAGTGCTTTGTCAGTAGGGGTGTCTGCCAGCTTCCCCTCCTGTAAGTCTTGCAGGTCGCTCTCCTTCCAGACCTTTGGGCTGTGGTCCGCCAGTCTTAGGACGGCTGGGGTGCGGAGTGGCAGGCACCATCTCAGGGGGCAGGTGGAGGCAATCACAGAGGTCCTGGATATGCTGGTTGGTAAGCTAGCACTAGAAATGCCTCCAGGCAAACTGTTCCTTTACGTAGCCTCATGATCTGAGAGACTGTAGGGACTTCATGACGTGAAGGTTGGGCACATTCTTGTCTCCCAGCTCAGGGTGTATGGGCATGTGGACATCCTCCTTGGCCACCATCACTCCCTCCTTGAAAAGGACTGCATAAATGGCATTATGGTTCTTCTTGGGCATCAGCATCTCGGTGGCCAGGGCTAGAAAGGCCCTGTTCACAGTAGTCACTGTGCTGGGCCTTCCATCCACAGGACTTATTTCTTTTATAGCTGTAAATTGGTGCTTTTTAACTACTTTCTCCCCCTCATTGCTTTCTTATACATGTATTTTAATGCCCTCTTTCTCTAAATCCTGTGCTGTCTCTAGCAGCTTACCCTGATAGTAGTGGTAGATGTTTTGACTGCAGAGGAACGGACAGTTCACTGCAAAGAAAACATAGGTCAGGTTTTCTTCTTGCCCTCCCCAGACCTGGCAAAACTCTGCCATCCTTGAAGGGAGTTTTGTTCCCATGTGGATTGCTCATGGCCACCACCCCTTCACTCCTGCTGAGCCTCACTGGTACCCTCTCTGTCTTCCTCGTCTTTATAAGATTAAGCCAGCTCTTGAACTGTAAGACAGTGGGGTTAAATTATAACATTGATTGGCTAGTTGTGTAAAAGCCACGGAACAAGAGGTAAAATGTTTCCAAACTCTTATTAGTGTCCTCAGGGGGAAGTTTTGGCACTGGGCAGAGGTGAGCCAGTCATCACCTTCCTCTCGCTTGAGAGGAGCGGAAGTAGCCCTTGTCTATATGTGGTGCCTTTCTCTGAAGATAAATCCTTGATTGAGTTGGAAGCCTGGCTGCTTTTCGTGCCCTTTGATAGCAGGGTCCCCTTGACTCTCAGTAACCTATTCAGCATTTCATTCAACGTGATCAATAGCTTTCCATTAATGCTCCTGGACCCAGAGGAAGCAGAACAGATTAGAGGAGGTGAGTGGGGTGATAGATACTTCAGAATCACCCAAAGGTAAATGGTTATTTCATATAGAGAATTCAGGAGAGAGATTCACTCTAAATATACACATTTCCCCAAGACAGGTGAATGACTGCATTGCTCTCTGGAGGGGGCTGAGGTGGCCATCAGCATTTTGAGAATTAGCCTACTTTTGCCTTCCTTTCCACGAAGAAGAAAATGTCCTTAGAATAAATCTCTCCCCAGAGAACTTTCTCGAACAACTGAACATGCTCAGTGACTTTCCCAAAAAAGCCTATGTTTTTCTTTTTATGGTGAATTTATCATTCCACAAAATGTGGGAGATAGGACTGCACTATAAAATGATTTCTTCTGGGGAGATGAGCAGCAAGATTAGATAAGTAGGAGGTTTCACATGCCAGCCTCTCTGCCATGCCTGTTTGGAAAATGCTCTCAGAGGTGTTTAGGAAATGTGCAGAGTTGGCACACAATTATGGCAATGCAACAGAGCAGCCATGCCAAGAGCCTTGGGCCTATGGAAATCCCACCAGATAGGAAAGAAACAGGAAAACATGTCTCTCAGTGAAAATGGAAATGATCCCGTCATGTTTCTCTAGTTAGGGACCCACTTAGACTAGATGCTAGAGCAGGTTTGCAACAGCGTTTTATGGACCCATACTTCCTTCCCTCTAGTCCCCATTGTATCTCCCTCATAGTGTCACGAACACCTTTTATTGTTCGTTTACTGATTTATTTGTTGCACCTTATAAGATTATGTAGACTTTCCTTTGCAAGAGTCTCTTTTAAAAACAGCATTTGTTTAAAAATGATCAATATATGGACATGAAAAAAAAAAAAACCCAAGATTGCAAAGTGGCTTATCATGAGAGGAATAGCAGCTGTCTCAGCTAGAACCATCTCTCAGCCTACCTCACGGAGGCAACGGCTTTCAACTTTTTTAGCTGTTTCTTTGCATAGTTATTGTTATTGATTGGTTTATTAACTTTAGACATTATTTGTTCTCTTTCTAGTATAATCATGTACATCTCATACTTTGCTCCTCACTCCTCCCTCCATTCTTTATATAGATTTTTTTAGTTATAGCAATGGAGTGATTATACTATTATGAGTACTTGACAATTTTACATTTCGGAATCCAGTAGAGTGTCGTGGTTATATTTTCTTTCTTCAATAGCTGTTGGTTTTTCTTCATGTTTCCAATGTGCTTTCTTTTTTCTGTCTATTGATTGCTCTTACATCCTCTACTTTCCAAATCTTTAAGAATATGTCGAATCCTAACAATGCCTGAGTTACTCCCCTCCCTGCTCCACTTCAATTTCCCATGTGACTGTCCCTTTAGTGACTAGTTCACCATGAAACAGCAGGCTCCTTGAGAGGGCACCATATCTTTACATCTGTATATTCTTTGTACCTGTCACATTGTCTGGCATGTACTGGGCATTCATTCCATATTTGATGAATGAATGAGTGACTGTATTTCCACAGAGTGTTGAACAAACGAAGTTAGGCTTTATATGCTTGAGTGAAATGACTTTCAGATGTTAAATGTGATAATATAATTTTTTAGAATCTACCAATTTACTTTCTCATCGTCTTTATATTTTACTCTTGAGTTCACCTTGTAAATATTCACGTTCCCAAACATAACCTGAACAAAGTATTATCAATCACATAAAAGGATTAGTTATGATTACTGAAGTCTAAATATGAAACAGCTGCCATTTATTCAATAATTTAATGCAGTGTTTGCTCACCTAGCAAACTACTGTTTGCGTATTTATTATTATGACCCCCATCTCTTCTTCATGTGATTATTGACTATAAACCATATGCAATTTCAGCTGTAGTGACTTCTAACTTTGCAGTATCTGGTCCCTCTGCCTGCCCATCATCTCTCACTCCCTACTTCCCCGCCACACATGCTTAGATTTCACCTACTCTTTTCTTCTTGGCTCACCTCCATCATCACTGGCCAGGTCATTTCTTTCCGTTTGATACTCTCACATCATGAAGGACTTACCTCCATTGTAATTGAACTTTGACCTGAGCGATGCTTTGATTAATGACTGTCTCCCCCACTAGATGGTAATCATCTAAGTGTGCAACCCTGTTTTGCCTTCTGTTTCATCCCTAGATTTCTGCGTGGAACTTAGCATATGGCAGATGCTCAGTTATACCATTAAAACTTTCTGCCATGATTTAATTTTTAAAAATAAGTCTTCCATGACTTTAAACTTCTGGAAGTTTCCTTTCTAAAAATAATTGTCAAGTGTTGACTTTTGGGGGGCCCCGGAGTGGCTCAGTTGGTTAAGCATCTGCCTTCAGCTCAGATCATGATCTCAGGGTCCTTGGATTGAGTCCTGCATTGGGCTCCCTGCTCAGTGGGGAGTCTGCTTCTCTCTCTCACTCTTTCTCTCCCTCTCCCCGCTGCTTGTTCTCTCTCTCTCTCAAATAAATACATCTTAAAAAAAAAAAAAAAAAACCAGTTGACTTTTGGGCTGGGTAAAGGACTACAAGAGTAGACTTAAGAAATCTGGATTAGTGAGGGCACCTGGGTGGCTCAGTTGGTTAAGCGGCCGCCTTCGGCTTGGGTCATGACCCCAGGATCCTGGGATCCAGTCTCTTGTCAGGCTCCCTGCTCAGCAGGGAGTTTGCTTCTCCCTCTGCCTCTCCCCCCGCTTGTGTGTACTGTCTCTCTCTCTCACAAAAATAAATAAAATCTTAAAAAAAAAATCTGGATTAGTGAGATATCAAGAAATCCAGGTAATTTTCTTATTATTATTACTTTTAGAGAAGTGTGTTTTCTAAAGTGGAGGTGTTTTCCATTGGGTATGAAAAGAAGAACTTCTATTCATAATTATTTTAAATGTGGCTTAATACTTCATCTGAGATCATGAATATTCAAGTCTTTCCACATAAGTGAACTTTCTAACTAATGCTTATTCCATTTAGCACAATAATATTTCTATATGTACTGTTTTTAACAAGTTTTTTCAGTAGACACACAGACCTTTCTGCCGTCTTTGAAAGAATGCATTGGTCTTAAGCCTTTTCCTGGTGATTCAGTCATTCCAGATATGCTGGAGGGTAAAATGTACTTATGATTGATTTTCACCGGGCTGTACAACATATTAGTAGAAAAACTGGTTAGATGTGAAGACTGACTTTTTTAATGTAAGAAATCAAATATTGAGTGAATGCTAAAAGACCACTTATAAATATGAGTGGAATAAAAAGAATGACTATATAAGAAATAACAGGTGTACCTACAGGCCTGTTTTTAAAAATAGAATATTTTAAGTACCCCTGAAACCTGGAAATGTTACTTTCTCTGTCCTTGTCTTTTTCTCTACCCTTAGATGCAATCACTGTTCTGAATTTTGTGTTCATGATCATCTTGCTTTTTGATAGCTTCAAAATGTATATTTGCAGCCTGAATAATATGTTATTTAATTTTGCATGTTTCTGATTATAAATGGAGTCATACTATATGTACTCTGCAGCTTGATTTCTTTTTGCTCAGTATTGTAGTCATGAGATCATTTCTTATTAGGGAGTGTGGCCACACTTTATTCATTTTCACTGATGTGTGGTATCCCATGTGAGATGACAAAGCATTTATTTATCCATCCTAGTGGGTTGTATCTAGGTTTTGCTATTGCACACAGCAGTGTTTGGATATGCTTTGCACACATCCTCTGTGCACATGTGCAAGAGCTTCTCTTGAGGATGAGTCTAGGGTTGGAATTGCTGAGTCGTAGGTTTATGTGTATTTTAGACTAGATAAAGCCAAAATGGTCTCCAAAGTAATTGTCCAAATATACACTCCCAGTGGCAGAGTTTATGAGTGTTGGATGTTCTGCATTCTCTCTTGCACTTGGTATTGTCAAACTTTTAATTCTTGCCATATTGGTAAGTGTGAAGTGTTAATTCATTATAGCTTTAATTTGCATTTCCCCAATTACTAATGAGGTTGAACATTTTTCTCCCTGTGTTTATAGGTTGTTCATATTTTCCTTCTTGTGAAGTGCCTGTTCAAGTAACCTGCCCAATTTTTAATTGTTTTGCTTTGTTTTGTGTGTTGATCTGTGCTTCTTTATAATGTATTTCATCAAATCTAAGAGATCACTGATTGTAAGAGGTGCTACTATTTTATTTATCACTAAGAAATAAAAATACTAACAAATTGTGGCACCCTGTTGATTGAAAGATGCATCTGATTTAAAAGACACTAAAATATGAAAGAAATGTGCATTTCAGAATGATGAAATATTATATATTCTGGATATTAATCCTTTGCCAATTAAATGTATTTTAAACTATATTCTCCAGTTTATATTTTGTTTCTATCTTCCTTGTACAGTCTTTTAATGCAAACTAGTTCTTAATTTAGTATTTTACTTTAAGGCTAATTTTAAAATCCCTTCCTCTATGCTTTGTACATTTTATGTCTCAAGGAATCTTTGTCATGCTGAAGTCATAAAAAATTTTTTTCATTATTTTCCTTTATACATTCATGGGTTTGCTACCCACATTTGAGATTTTAGTTCACCTGTAATTGATTTTGGAGTATGACCTGAGGAAGGTTTCAAAATAACAGCAGTTGTTCTAACATCAAAAAAGCCCATTCTTTACCAACTGTCCTATAATTCTACTTCCATCTTAAATCAGATGTCTGTTTTGTGGGTGGGTCTGTTTCTGGGCTCCCAGATCTGTTCTATTAGTATATTTGTTTCTTCCAACACCATTACCATGCAGATGGGTGTGGATCTACCATCAAGCTCCAGAAGCTTAACCATCAATACCTCCTCACTTCAGTACCTCTCATTTGCTTGGATCCCTGGTTTAATATTTATAATTTTGGATTATTTTCTCTAGAAGGGTATTCCATTTGCATAAACTTTAGGCCTTACTTAACCTGGATCCACCCTTTTGTGCAGTCTTACATTATTAACTCATGTCTTCTGGAATGCCTCGCCTATTCTTGGGCCTTTGCCTTTTTGTATGCATTTTAGAATCCCGTTGTCATCGTTCATAAATAAACTTCAGTATTTTCAGTGGAATTACATCACATCTCTAAGTAAAATTGGGAAACATTGACATCTTTGCCATATTGAGTTTTTCAACCCATGATCATGGTGTATCTCTCCATTTATTTAGCTGTTCACTAATGTCTTTCAATAGTTTTCTCATTTTTTTTTTTTTTTTTAAGTAAGCTCCGTGCCTAGTGCCAAGCCCCATGCAGGGCTTGAACTCAGAACCCTGAAATCAAGACCTGAGCTGAGATTGAGAGTTGGATGCTCAACTGACTGAGCCACCCAGGTGCCCCAAGTTTTTTAACTTATGAAGATTTTGCATATCTTTTATTAGCTTTATTTCTTATACTTCATGTATTTGGGGGGTACTGTAATGAATATCTTTTAAAAAATAGTATTTTCTAAATGTTGTTGATGCTACATAGAAATGCAATTGAATACTGAGTACTGATTTTGTATTTGGTAGCTTTGTTTATCTTTATTATTAGTTCTAATAGCTTAGTGTTGGGGAAATCAGATATTAGTATCGTCAGTTTTGTTTCTCTTTTTCCAATCATACTCCCACCTTCCTTCCATTCCTCCCTCTTTCTCTTCCTCTTTCTCTTCCTTTTCTCCTTTCCTTCATTCTTGTCTTACTACACCACCTAGGGTCTCCAGTGCAATGTTGGAGAGATGATCATCACCTAGTCTTCGTTTTTAAAAACAGCTTTATTGACAGAAGGGGGAATGAACCATGAGAGACTATGGACTCTGGGAAACAAACTGAGGGCTTCGGGGGGGGTTGGGGCAATGGGATAGGCTGGTGATGGGTATTAAGGAGGGCACATATTGCGTGGTGCACTGGGTGTTATACGCAAGTAATGAATCATGGAACTTTACATCAAAAACTAGGGATGTACTGTATGGTGACTAACATAATAAAAAAAATTATTAAAAAACAGCTTTATTGAGGCGTAATTCACCTACCATACAATTCATCCATTTAAAGTGTATGATTTAATGGTTTTTAGTATATTCAAAAAATGATGCATCTATCCCCACAATTTAATTTTAGAACATTTTTATTACCCCAGAAGGAAACCCTGTATCTATCAGCTGCCACTCATTCTCCATCCTAACACTCCTTCCTCCCATCTCCATCCCTGACTCAGCCAGTCCTAGGCAAGCACTGATCTTTCTGTCTTTATGGATTTGCCTATTCTGGACGTTTCATATAAATGGAATATGTGACCTTACATGGCTAGCTTCTTCCACTTAGCAGAATGTTTTTAAGTTTCATCCATGTTGTGGCATGTATCAGTACTTAATTTGTTTTTATTGTCAAATAATATTCCATTGTTTGGGTATGGCATATCCATTCATTATGTAACTGAACCTAATTTTGTCTGCCTGATGTGCAGCAAAGCCAATTGCTGAGACATCAGGTATGCAGCAAGCAAAGAGTTTATTTGTGAGGCAGCCAAAAGAGGAGATGGGAGGACAAGCCTCAGATCTTCCTCCCCGAAGGGGGAGAGGACAAGTGTTTTTATAGGAGTTGAGGTTACATACATATTGATAAAAAGGGCAGGAAAACTTATTCGAGGAAAGATGGTGCATGTGGATTGAGCAAACATATGTGTAACATATATCCCATGTTTACTTTGGGGTGGAGGCTTAACATCAGAATGAGACATAATTGAGCCTGATGTCAGGAGGTTATCTTAGGACAGGGAGAAGGGGCCATGGGCACACTCTGAGAACTGGTATAAACTGGATGGGGTCTTGGGCTTGTTATCTGGGGTAAGGAATGCAGGGTCTTCCTTGTTCATAGACTGGAACCTTATCAGTTGACTTTGAGTCCAGACTTCTGCAGAGACAGCTAGTGGATTTGTTAGTGGGGTTTGAAAGGACACAATAGCTGATGAGGGAGAAACAGTTTTCTGAAAAACAAGCTTTAAACTTTCTGCTAGTTTCAGGGTACCTGGGTGGCTCAGTTGGATAAGTGTCCAACTCTTGGTTTCAGCTTAGGTCATGACCTCGCTGTCATGAGATTGAGCCCTGTGAGGGGCTCCACTCTGAGCACAGAGCCTGTTTGGGATTCTCTCTTTCCTCTCCACCCCCACTCATGTGCCTGCTCTCTCAAACAAAACAAAGCAAAACAAAATTAAAAAAAAAAAAAAAAACAGAAAACAAAACCCAAAAACTTCCTGCTAGTTTCAGCTCCATTAACCGTATGGAGCGCAGTTTCAGTTGGTTGGTGGACATTTGGGTTATGTCCACTTTTTGGCTATTATGAATAATGCTACTGTGAGCATTCATGTACAAGTTTTTGTGTGGACAAATGTTTTCTGTTCTCTTGTGTATATATCTAGAAATGAAATTCCTGAGCCATATATTAACTCTGTGTTTCATCTTTTGAGGAACCGACAAGATTCTTTTTTTAAAGTGACTGCATCATTTTATACACCCTCCAGCAGGGTATGAAAGTTCCAGTTTCTTCACATTCTTGTCAACACTTGTTATTGTCTGTCTTTTTGATCATTGCTATCCTTGAGGGCATTAAGTGTTACTTCTTTGGGGTTTTGCATTTCTCTGAGGGGTAATGATGTTGAGTATTTTTACAAGTGTCCATCTATCTTCTTCGGAAAAATGTTTATTAGGTCTTTGCCCATTTTTTTTTTTTTTTTTAAAGATTTTATTTATTCATTTGACAGAGATAGAGACAGCCAGCGAGAGAGGGAACACAAGCAGGGGGAGTGGGAGAGGAAGAAGCAGGCTCCCAGCGGAGGAGCCTGATGTGGGGCTCGATCCCACAACGCCGGGATCACGCCCTGAGCCGAAGGCAGACGCCCAACCGCTGAGCCACCCAGGCGCCCCAGGTCTTTGCCCATTTTTAAATTAGGTTGCGTGTCTTTATTTTTGAGTTGTGAGAGTTCTTTATGTATTCTAGGTGTAAGTCCTTTATCAGATGTGTGATTTGCAAATATTTTCTTCTATATGGGTTGTATTTTCATTTTCTTGATGGTGACCTTTGAAACACAAAAGTTTTTAATTCTGAGGAAGTTCATTTTATGTTTTTTTTTTTTTGGTCATGTGTATTTTTGGTATCATATTTAAGAAGACTTTGCCTAATCTGAGATCACGAAGATTTATGAGCCCTCTAGGCTTTTCAAGAAATCTCTTTTAAGAAATTCTCCTTCTGAAAATACTTGGAATTCTATCAAATGCATTTACTTGCAATTATTGGAATGACTGTACTTTTTCTTATTTAATAGTTTACTGTAGCGAAGTATGTTAAGTTGATTCTCTAATGTTAAACCAAACTTTCAATCCTGGCATATGTCCAGTTTGTGCATGAGAGTATCTTTTTTTTTTCACATATTGCTTGATTTGATTTGATAATATTTTATTTAGGAGTTTTACATCTATGTTCATAAACGAGATTGACTCTGTCATTTTTTTTCTCAAACTGTCTTTTCCAGATTTTAGAACTGAGGTTATGGTGCCAGCCTCATAAATGGAGCTGGTGAGTATTCTCCCTTTTACTTTTCTCTTGGGTAGATTTCTGTAAGATTAAAATTATTTGTTTCTTGAATGTTTGATAGAATTTTCTGGCAAAACCCTTTCTTTGTATTTCTGTCTGGAAAGACTGTTAACTATTGATTCAAGTTTTTTAAAAAGGGACTTAAGATTATGCAAATTTTTTTTATTTCTAGGAATTTTGTAGGAATTTGCCCATCTCATTTAAATTTTCAAATTTATTGGCATAGAATTGTTTGTAATATCTTTATTCTTTAAAAAAATTTTTACTGCATGTAGTTGTATCTTCTTTTTATTCCTGAAAATGTATGTTTGTGCCATTTTTCTCTTGATCAATATTGCTGGTGTTTTGTCAGTATTCTTGCTTTTTTCCAAAACCTAATTCTTGGCTTTGTTCATATTTTCTGTTACACTGACTCTCCCAGCGATGAACTCCAGGTTGCCCCAATTCCCTATTTTCCTAAGCAGTGCTACAGTGTGCATACCCAACATGTCTCCTTTTGGACCTCTGTGGGAAGTTGCCTGGAATGTATTCAGGACCAGATTTTCTGGGCCAGAGGGAATGCATACGTGTAGTTTAAATAGGCAGGGCTGATTTCTCTTATTAGTCTATAATTTCAGTGGTGGTGGATGGGGATTCCTGTGTCCCCACATCCTCACCTAACACTTGAGTTCATCCACCTTTCCAATTTTAACAGTTTTAATAGGTATAAAGTGATAAGCATTTTTGTTTTAATTTGCATTCTCTGATTACCAGTGTTTTGGTACATTTTATTATGTGCTTGTTGCCTTTTGGGGGTGTTCTTCTGTACCTTGCCTGTTCATACGCTTTGCCTGTTTTGTTTGTTTTTGTAGTGTCTGTCCTTTGCTCATTGATTTGAAGTCATTTTTGGGATATTCTACATAATAGTCTTGTCAGATTTAGAAGCCGCAAATATATTCTCTGTTTTCTTGGCTGTTTATTAATTGTTTTCCATGGTAAATTTTGCTGAATAGAAGTCCTTAAGTCTGGTGTAATCAAACTCATCAGTTCTTTTCCCTAATGGTGTATGTATTTAGAGTTTTGTTTAAGAAGTTCTTCCCAATACTAGATTACTTACTATTTTTTTCTTCTAGTAACTTTATCCTTTAACCTTTTATATTTATTTCTTTAATTCATCTAGAGTTCAACTTTGTAGGTAGGGTTAGGAAGAAATCTGGCTTGTTTTCCTTCATATAACAAGACAGTTTTCCTAATAGCATCTACTAAAGCATCTATCTTTCCCTATTGATTTTTGATGTCACATTTATTGCATAATAGATTCCTATATATCTATGATTCTGTCTCAGAGTTACTTGAACCAAAACCATATTATTATTGTTACTATTGCTATAGCTTTAAAGAGTCCTAGGCAAAACACTCTGAATAGCCAACACAGTATTGAAGGAGAAGAATAAAGTTGGAAGACTGAGACTACTCAACTTTAAGACTTCAAGATAAAGGTACAGTAATCAAGACAGTGTGGTATTGGTGAAAGAAAAGACAAGTGGATCAATGGAACAGATTAGAGAGCCCAGAAATAGATCCACATAAATACAGTCAACTGATCTTTGGTAGAGGAGCAAAAGCAATATAGTGGAGCGAAGATAGTCTTTTCAACAAATGATACGGGAACAATTGGACATATACATGCAAAAAAATGAATCTAGACAGAGACAAAATCCATTCAATATAGGTGGTAGGCATAAATGTAAAATCCGAAACTATAAAACTCCTAGAAGGTAATATAAGAGAACATCTGTATAACCTTGGGTATGGCTGTGACTTTTTAGGTACAACACTGAAGGCATGATCTGTAAATAAAATAATTGATAAGCTCTATTTCATTAAAATCAAAAACAATTCTGCAAAAGGCAGTGTCAGCAGAATGAGAAGATAAGCTACAGACTGTGAGAAATATTTGCAAAAGACGCATGTGATAAATGATTGTTATTGAAAATACACAAAGAATTTCTTATGAACGAGATGCTACTACACTCTGATTAGAACAGCCAAAATCCAGAATACTCACCACACCAAATGCTGGCAAGGATGTGAAACAGCAGGAACTCTCACTCATTGCTGATGGGAGTACAAAATGGTATAGACACTTTGAAAAACACTTTGACAATTTCTTGTAAAACTGAACATATTCTTATTATGTGATCCAACAGTCATGCTCCTTGTTATTTACCCAAAGAAATTGAAAACATATATCCAAAAAAAATCTGCACATAGATATTTACAGCAGCTCTATTCATAATTGCCAAAACGTGGAGGCAACCAAGATGTTCTTCTGTTAGTGAGTGAATGAACTGTGGAATGTCCAGACAATGGAATATTATTTAGCACTAAAAGGAATTGAACGATTATCAACTCATGAAAATACATGGTAGAACCTTAAATGTATATTACCAAATGAAAGAAGCCAATCTGAAAACACTACATACTGTATGATTCTAACTATCTAACATTCTGGGAAAGGCAAAACTATGAAGACAGTAAAAAGATCAATGGTTGTCAGGGGAGTGGAGAGATGAATAGATAGAACGCAGAGGATTTTTACACAGTGAAAGTCTGAGTGGTTTATCTGTAAGATACCATAATGACGGATACAGTCATTATACATTTATCCAAACCCATAGAATATACAATACCAGGAGTGAACCTGTATGTAAATTACAAACTTTAGGTGATATGTCAGTGTAGGTTCATCAGTTGTATGAATGTGCCACTCTGGTGGGGGATGTTGATAATGAAGGGAGGAGCGTGTGCATGTGTGGGGGCAGGGATATATGGGAAATCTCTGTATCTTTCTCTCAATTTTGCTGTGAACCTAAAACTGCTCTAAAAAAATAAAGTCATGGGGCGCCTGGGTGGCACAGCGGTTAAGCATCTGCCTTTGGCTGAGGGCGTGATCCCGGCGTTAGGGGATCGAGCCCCACATCGGGCTCCTCCGCTGTGAGCCTGCTTCTTCCTCTCCCACTCCCCCTGCTTGTGTTCCCTCTCTCGCTGGCTGTCTGTATCTCTGTTGAATAAATAAATAAAATCTTTAAAAAAAAATAAAAATAAAAATAAAAAAATAAAGTCTTAATAATAATAATAATAATAATAATAATAATAATAAAAGAAAAAGCGTTCTAAGTATAGTAGGTCAAATGCTCCACTCCTTCTTCAGGGTCAACTTAACTACGTATAAGTATTTGTTCTTTCACATAAATTTTAGATTTAGTTTGTTGAGTGTCTCAGGAAATTCAAATGGAATTTTGAAATAGTATTGAATTTAAAGATTAATTTGAAGGAGGAAAATTGACATCTTTATTATATTTTCTCATCCAAAAACATGGAACATCTTTTCATTTGTGCAGATCTTCTTCTATTTCTTTTATTAGAACTTTATATATATTACCCTAGAGCTCCTGTGTATTTTCAATTAATGTGATTTAAGGAACTTTATAATTTTTGTTGCATTTGCAAATGGATTATTTTTGGCTATTGCTTTTCATAGGTTGAGCTTGATTCTGTTAGCTTTTCTAAATAGATGATCATATCATCAGCAAATGACAGATGTTTAATCTTTTCCTGTCTAATTCTTAACCATACCTCCTTTTCTCCCTTCTAGTATAGGCCAAAAGTAGAGTTATGTTAAAACTCGGGACTCTAGGAATCCTTGTATTATTTTCAACTCTACAGGGAATGCATATAAAGTTTCTCCATTAAGCATAACATTAACTAGAAGTTTTGGTATATAAATTTTGTCCGATAAAGTAAGTTCCTTTCTGTTCATTTTATCCTACGATTTTTCAAAAGCTATTTTAAAAAGCTATGAATAGATGTTGTATTTTATTAAAGGCTGTCCATGCTTTGAGATAATGTGTATTAATGTGTGAAATTGCACTGACAGAATTTTTTTTTTCTGATGTTGAATCATTCTTGCATCCCTTGGATAAATCATACTTGAAAATGATGTATTATTATTTGTAATACATTGTAGGGCTAGATTAGCTCATTGTTTTACATTTATGTTCATAAGTGAAATGCTGTATGATACTTTATTTACTATTATTCTCATCTGCTCTGGGAGTCAGGATTTCACTAAGTTGCCTAAAATGAGCTGAATAGCTTCTGTTTTTTTCTTTTCTTTTCTTTAGAATAGCTTGTATAAGTTAGAATTTAGTGCTTCTTTGAGAGTTTAGTAAAACTTACCTATAAAATAATTTGGCTCTTTATTTTTTCTTGAGAGGGTAGATCTTTACAGTCCAAGTATTTAATACTAATTGTCCATTCAAGTTATCTATTTCCCCTCGTACCACACACTGCATTTCATATTCTTTAGGAATTTATCCATTTTATCAACTTGTCAAATTTATTAGCAATTAGTTACTTACATTCTCTTCTTAAAAATCTCTCCAGTTATTTCTCTCCTGCCTGAATCTTTTTATTTGAATATTTAAAAAATCTTTCTCTAATTTTATCAGAGGTTTGGCTGCATTATGAGTCTTTTAAGTGAACCAGCTTTAATCATCTCTATCATTTTTCAGTCTGTTTCATTGATTTTTGCATTTATTATCTCCCTTCTTCTTGATTCTTTGGGTTTGTTATGCTGCTTTTATCCCATCTCCCTCAATCAAATGCTTGTTTATTTTTAACCTTTCTATTTTCTTTTCCCCCAGATTTATTGACATATAACTGACGTATAACATTGTATAAGTTTGAGGTATACAACATGTTAATTGGATACACTTAAAGATTGCAAGATGATTACCACCACACCCCCATCCCTTCATGCACTTGAAAGCTGTAAAAAATGAAGTACCTCTTCTGTTCCCCATCCTTGATATGTAGTGTTTTCATAATCATTTAAAAATTTCCTTTATTTCTGCTTTTTTTTAGTAGCTCAAGAATTATTTGTTAATAATGTTATTTAGTTTCCAAACCCATGGGATTTTTTTAAAGTCACCCTTTACAATTAACTTTTAATTTTACGTTAAAATTAAAATTACATTACCCAGTTTTAAGATATTGATCATTTAGAGGATTTGTATTTTCCTCTCTGACCTAATACATAGCTATTTTGTAAATGTTCTGTGTATGCTTGTAATAATGCAAGTGCTCTGAGATCAAACTTATTGGCTACCTAATTCATATCTTCAATGCCCTTTGCTTTCTTGACTTTGTGGTTTCTGACAAGAGTAAGTTAAATCTCCAGCTATGATTGTTGATTTACTTATTTCATTTGCAGTTCTATCAATTTTTGCCTAATATATTTTGAGACAGTATTATTAGCTGCAAATGTGGTTCATGATTGATGTATTTTTTCCTCCTCTTGTTTATTTTACCACTTTTTGGTCATTTATGGCATATATGTTTTTTGCTTTATAATTGCATTGTTGGGCACTAAGATTACTACTTAGCTCTGTTCTAGTCCATATATTGTCTCATCAGTCCTTCATTTTCTGCCTTTCCATGAGTCTTTTAGATGCCACTTTTGGCTGTATGTTTTAACATTTTATTTCATTGTAGTTTGTTTTTAAATGTTATCTAATTGATGAGTTTAACATAGTGACTTCTTATTATTGTGTGATGAGCACGGTATTATATGCAACTGATGACTCACTAAACTCTACCTCTGAAACTAGTAATACACTATATGTTAATTAATTGATTTTATTTTTATTTATTATTTTTTGAACAAAGCATTTCTTTCTTTTTTTTCTTTCTTTCTTTCTTTCTTTCTTTCTTTCTTTCTTTCTTTCTTTCTTTCTTTCTTATCTTATTTATTTATTTGACACACACAGAGAGTATAAGCAGGGGGAGCAGCAGGCAGAGGGAGAGGGAGAAGCAGGCTCCCCGCTGAACAGGGAGCCCAATGTGGGGCTCAATCCCAGGACCCTGGGATCATGACTTGAGCTGAAGGCAGACGCTTAACTGACTGAGCCACCCAGGCACCCCAATTCATTGATTTTAAATTAAAAAAAATTCTCCCTTTCTTCCACTGTATAGTTCGAGTTTTCTCCTATTGGTTTAGTATTATTTTTTTTTCATATGGTAGCTTCCTTTAACTTCAAACTTATACTCATATTTATTTATCTCTGATTTCTTTAGCTTTATTAACATCCATATCTTCTTAACACTGCAAGTACTTGGCATTCTCTGATACCTCTTTTGTGTTGAACCTCTTCCTCTGATCTTGTTAATATTGTCTAGAATTTTAATGCTAGATACTACGGATATACATTTCTTTTTCTTTGGTCATAACCCTTTCCTCTTTTCTTTCTTTTTTTTTTTTTTTAAGATAGGAGTACATATCATGAGAGTGTATAATGACTCGTAGTTTTCAAATCTGATGCAACATCTCCTAGAATCTTTTCTTCATCTATTTAACTATGTTTCCCCAAATTGGGTCTCTGCGTGGTAAACTTGTACGGTCACAGATGCATGAGAATATATGTATATATATTTTTTACCTCTTCATAGCTACATAATGAGTTGGCTGTATATTTTAAATTCTTTAAAATATTATTCCATCATTTTCTTACATTCTGTATTATGGTTGAGAAATCTTACATCAACTTGATGTTTCATTCATTTTTCCCCAGCTTTATTAAGATATAATTGGAAAAAAAATATGCTTGACATATAACATTGTGTAAGTTAAAGGTGTACAATGTGTTGATTTGGTGTACTTATATATTGCAAAATGATTACCGCCATAGTTTTAGCTAACACCTCCATCACATCACATAATTACTATTCTTTTTTGCTGTGAGAACATGTAAGACCTATACTCTTAGCAATTTTCAAGTATATAATACAGTATTATTACCGTAATCACTATGCTGGATGCTAGATCCCCAGAACTAATTCATCTTACCATTTACTGTACCATTTACTGACATTTCCCTCCCCTACCCCCAACTCCTTGCCCGTAGCCATTGGTAGCCACCATTGTATTCTCTGTTTCAATGAGTTTGGCCTTTTTAGATTCCATGTATAAGTGATATCGTACGCTATTTGTTTTTCTCTGCCTGACTTATTTAACTTAGCATTATGACTCAAAATCCATCCATGTGGGACCATGTAGGGAATCCACAGCAGGATTTTCTTTTCTCTCGTAGCTGAATTATATTTCATTATGTATTACATAGCACACCTTCCTCATCTATTCATCTGTTGATGGACACTTAGGTTGTTTCTATATCTTGGCTATTGGGAACAATGTTGCAATAAACATGGGAGTGCAGATATCTTCCATATCCTGCTTTTATTTCCTTCGGATAAATACCCAGAGTGGGGTTGCTGGATCATATGGTAGTTTAACTTTTAATTTTTTTTTAATTTTAGTTTTTTGAGGAACCTCATACTGTTTTCCATAGTGCCGTACTAATTAACATTCCCACCGACAGTGCATGAGGGTTCCTTTTTCTCCACGTCCTCACCTATACTTGGGATTTCTTTTTAAATGATAGCCACTTTAATACCTATGATGTGCTATCTCATTGTGCTTGATTCTTGTTTTTTAGAGATGATCCTCCCCCCTGCCCAGAAGCTTGTAGAATTTTCTTTTTCTTTTTGGTACTCTTAGATTTCTCTAAAATGTGAATTTTTTCTTATCTCTCCTGCTGTTTGCTCTCTGAGTTCTTTCAGTCTGAGTTCTTTTGGAAAAGTTTGTCTCCAGTATTCCTAAGATGTTTTCCCTTTTTCATTTGGATTCTTCACTTTTTAATTCCTATTACCTATATATTGGTTCCTCTACTTCTAACTTCCGTATCTCTTAGTTTTTGTTCTATATGTTTTTATCTCTGTGTCTTGACTGTTGCCTCCTGGAAAGTTCCTCAGTATGAACTTACAGTTTACATGTTTACAATTCCTTCTTTAGTTCCAAAAGTCTAGTTTTATTTCATTATCTTGTTTGCTATTACAATTTTCATACTTTTATGTATATTTCCTTTTAAAAAATGAATTCATATTCTTGTTTCAAGTGGCTAATATCTTCTTTTATCTCCTTCATGTATTCATTGAGCTTCTCTCAAATTAGATCTAATAATTCTGCTTCAATATATAGTCCAACTCGTTGAATTTTTTTTGACATACCCTTTGAGGGTCTAGGAGGGTATACTGACAAGGGCTGAAGGCTGGGCTCTAATCTGTCAGGTCCTCGATTTAAAAAGAACGGAGGGAGCCAGCCTGTAAGGAGAGTCTAAGCTCCACAAGCCACTCATGACTGCCCCTGCTTTGCTGTCATGGTACCAGGCAACAACTGTGGTCACTGTTTCACTTTAAAACTTTAGGGAAATGCACACTGGGAAAAGGCAGCCCTGACAGCTTGTTATCCACCAGCTCTGGGGCTTTGGAAGGCAACTTGTGGAAGAATTAAGGCTGAGGGTAGATGGTCAGTTAATGCCTTTTTTCCTCAACTGCTCACTTTAGTGGAGCATATATACATGTCCCTTATTTTCCCTCTTGGACAACTGAACTTGCAGTGTGGACCATTTCCATTGATTTCTACAGTGAAGAGAGAAGCAAAGAATATATCAAGGCAGTTGTGGGGAAAAGCCAAGTGTAGAATTTAAAAATCTTCCGACCGATCTATACTTTACTTCTATCTCTGCCTACTCCCAGCCCCAGGCTACACCACTGACATTCCCACCTACCCTCTGACACCAACTCAAGTCATACTTTCATCTTTCCAGAATTTTCTCATATTCCGTGGTTAGTTTCTGAAATCCGCTTCCGCCTCATGCTTCTGCAGTTTCTTTGCAATTGTTTTTGGTGGAGGGTTCCAGCAACACATTCTAGTTTGACATCCTGGCTGCCCATTCATATTTATTATAATGACTATTATTTCGATATATTTCCACCATCTTCTTTTATGCTTTCAATGATGATTATTTTTTTCTATATTCTTTCTCTCTCCCCTCCCTCCTTCCCTTTCTCCCTCTCTTCCTTCTTTCCTTCTCCCCTTCTCCCTTCCTTCCTTTCTTTTCTTTTCTTTTCTTTTCTTTTCTTTTCTTTCTTTCTCTCTCTCTCTCTCTCTCTCTCTTTGGATTGAGTAATTAAACATTTTTTCATCTTCCTCTCTTTACTTTCTGTAAGTTAGACATTCTACCTATATTCCTTTTTGACATAGTAATTAGAATTAGTTTTTACTGAGTAACAAAACTTTAAATGAATAGAAATGGCTTAAACAAAGAACTGGTAGATGTTAATGGATTGGATAAATAATAGTGTTAAGATATTTTCCTCAAAATGACCTGTTGACTCAGTGAACTCTCAATCCATAGCTCAAGAGATGCTTGTGATGAAATTGCCAAGCTGAATCTATGATTTTTATGAAAATACAAAAGATCTAGCAAAATAATCCTGAAAATTAAAACAAAGTTGGATTTACACAAATGATTTTGAGACATTATACAACTATAATAATCAAGAAAGTTTAGTATTTATGTAAGGATAATATATTGATATAGGATAGACAGGTCAATGAAATAGAACAGAAACGAAAAACATACCCATGTGTATACAGTCAACTGATTCTTAATAAAGGCACTGATGCAGTTTATTTGGAGAAAGGTAAATGTTTTAAAAAATGTTGGAATGACTGGATATTTGTGTGAAAAAGATGAACCTTAACCCCTTCCTCACATCATCCACAAAAATTAATTCATGATGGATCACATACTTAAAACTTAAAGAATCATAAAGCTTCCAGAAGAAAACAGGAAAATATCTTTGTGAACTTGGAGTAGGCAAAGAATTCTGGGTAGGTCACAAAAATATACTGATTTTGACTTCATCACAATTAAAAATTTCTATTCATTAGACTGCCTATATTTGGAAAAATACTCATATTTAGAATATACAAAGAACTATTATTAATCAACAATAGAAAGAAAAATCAATAAAAATGGACAAAGTACTTAAACAGCCATTTCACAAAAGATGATATATTAATAGCTAATAAGCACATGACATCATTAGTCATCTAGGAAATGAAAACCAAAACCCACACTAGAGTGGCAAAATTTCTTTTAAAAGCTGGTGGTATCAAGTGTTGGAGCCTCCGGAATTCTGCATTGCTGGTAGCCCTGTAATGATTTAACCTCCTGGGAAAACTGGCAGTTATACATTCGTAAGCTTACATTACATATGACACAAGAAATTCCATTGCTATCTATTTACCAAAAAGAAAGCATGCATTCCCAAAAATCTTATACAAGATGGTTCATAGCAGCCTTATTACAATAATGCCAAACTAGAATGTCCATCAGTGGGGAATGTCAACCCAAATGTCCATCAATAGGAGAATAGACAAACAAGTTGTTTGTCTATTCATATAATGTGATACTACTCAGCAGTAAAAAGGACATGCTGCTGATACATGACATGGATGAGTTTCAAAAACATTATGTTGAGCAAAAGACTCTAAACACAAAAGAATAATTCACATAATTCCATTTATATGAAGTTTCAGGAATGGGCAAAACTACTCTAGAGTTATAAGAATCAGAAGAGTGGTTGCCTCCAGAGGAGGGAAATTGAAAAGGGGCATGAGGGAACTTTCTCCAGTGAGGGAAATAGTCTATATCTTGCTTGAGTGGTGATTATGTGGTTGTATACAATTGTCACAGTTCATTGCACTAAATGTTTAAGATGCATGCATTTTATTGTATATAAACATACCTTAATCCCTCTCACTCACAGTATTTTCGAAAGTAAAGAGTCCAAGTAGGTGCTCAGAGGTTGAAATGTTATAAAGTACCAGAGACCCAGACTCTTTCTATTTTTTTCCTTCACCATGCAGCAAGGTAGTTTGTTTTTATGTATTTTATATGGCATGTGTTTGAGTTAACCACATATTTACTGTTTTCTTTCCTCATATTTTTCTTCCATCTAAGATATTTCATTCAAGGTAATCTATTTTTTTCTGACTGACGTATCTTAAGATTTGCTTTAAGTGAAAGTCTGTTGTGGCATGTTCTTTTTTTCTTTCTTTTGAAAATTTCACCTTTATCTTGAATGATATTTTTGCTGGGTATACAATCCTAGGTTGCTTGTTATTTCCATTTAAGTGCATTGCTCTATCATCTCCTTGTCTTCTGGCTGTTGTTGAGAAGTCAGCGTGTCTGTCTCATAGTTGTTCCTTTGTAGGCAACATGGCTTTTCACTCATCTCTGTTTTTGGTGTTCTGCAAGCTCACTGTGATGTGTCTAGGTATGGATTTTTTTTTTTTTTTATTTAACCTGCTGCTTGAGAGTCCTTAGATACCCTGAATCTTAGGCTGATGTTTTTCATGAACTCTGGAAAATTCTTATTTTTTCTTGCTCATTTTCTCCTCCTATTCACTTTCTTTTCTTCTGCAGCTCTGATTGGACATATGATAGACCCCTTCACTCTATCTGCTTTGGCTTTTAATGTCACTTAATGCATTTTCCAACTTCTTGTCTCTCTGGCCTGAAATTCAGGTAATTTCTAAAGATTTCTTCATTATTAGTTACGTTATTAGCTATGTCTATCTGTTGTTAAAGCTATCCACTGAGTTTTAATTTCATATATAGTTTCTAGGGGCACCTGAATGGTGCCATCAGTTAAGCATCTGACTCTTGGTTTTGGCTCAGGTCATGGTCTCAGGATCGTGAGATCGAGCCCCTCATTGGGCTCCACACTCAGTGGGAAGTCAGCTTAAGACTCTCTCCCTCTCCCTCTGCCTCACCTCTCTCTCTCTCCCTCTGTCTCTCTCAAATAAATTAATAAATCTTTTTAAAAATTTTAAATATAATTCCTAAGAGTTCTACATGTATTTTTTTCCCAAATAAGTTTGGTCACTTAGTTTCCTCTCCCTTGTACATATTTTTAAATTTCTCTTTTATTTTTTTAAATTTATTTTGTAGTCTGAATCTGATTATTCTAGCATTTCAGATTTTTCCATGACTGATTCTGTCAAATAATTGTTCTGTAGGCTCCTGCTCAGAGTGCCTTATTTCCTTGCCCATTTTGTGATTTTTTTTTCCCCGTGATATCCTATTTCTTAGAACTTCATCAGTCAGAATTCTTTGAGACCTGAGTTGAGGTTATTTCAGAGAATCCTTGGTTTGTTTTTATCAGGCATCAGGGATACTACCTTCCTAAGACCACTTTAAAGTCTTGGCTTACGGTTCAGTGAACTTGTACTGAAAAGCTGTATGAGGGTCAGTTGCTGGTTAGGAATTCTCAAGACTTTTCTTTTCTTCTCTACTTCCTGTCAAGGTTTAAAACAGGCAAATTCCTCTGCTGCCCCCTGAGCAAGGAGGTGAGTTTACCTTGGTCTGTCCCTAGATGGAGAGTATAGCCTTTTGGGACCCCAGCTTTATAAGTGGGGACTCACATCAGACTCTGCGTAGCTAGAGAGGTCTGAAGGTCCTTATCTCCTGTGCCTTTTCATTCCCAAGGCCGTGAAAACGGAAGCTTAACTTCACCAGAGTAAGCAGAGGTCCTCAGGTTTCGGAAGCTGCCTGCATGCTTCATCGACTTCCCTGGGCTCCAGCTTCAGTTAGTTCTGAAAACTTCTTACTTTCTTGCCAGTTCATTCTCATAGATTTAAGAAAATATGTATCTAGCATCTTTAATTGTTTTCGCCGGAAAGATGGCTTGAGATAGCTATTCTGTGTAGAAAGAGGAGTTCTGTATTTGTTTTATCTCATTGTTATAAAATGTTTGTTTTATGTATAAATTAAAAAATGCACATGATAGAGTAATATAGTTGTGTTTAGTTTAATTTATAAATGAATAAATAAATATAAACTTACCAGGAGTATGTGCTCAGAATGCTTATGGCTGGGTGTGCAATTAAGAAAGTTTGGGGAACCCATCTTATCTTAGAGTCACAACATGGGCCATTCCCTCCTTCTCAGTACCTGGGGAGGTGACCACAAGCAGAAGAGGCTTGAAAGGCCTTCATTGTCTTGGGGTTCTCCAGGCTTTTTCTCTTGCTTTCCTTTTATGGAGCAGAGTCTAGGAAAATTGTTCAAATATGACTGGTTATTTACAGTTTCCTCAAAGGGTCTTGAAAGCTTCCTAGAGAGGTGTGTCCACCTCTTCAATGAGGTGGTGGCTGGTTGGTGGATGTCACCCTATGGGTCAATAGCACACAGGCCTGCAATCCTGACTACAGATGACTTGGATGATTGGATTTCTAGCTAGAGCCAGCAGCTCAGGCAGCTGTGCACCCCCACTCCCCTCCATTGCACTACCCTGGCTGGTCTTATTGAAACAGATCTCTTTCATTCTAAAAAAGGTTTTTATATTGGAGATGATGCTTTTGACAGAGAAATACTTGCTTTCTTTTGACTGATAGGACCTTGGCAAAGAAAGTCCATTTTTCTGGTTGCTGGCTAATGTCCTGACTGGGAAGAGCAATAACTTCATTAATGAATTATCTCCTACTTACAAGACAAATTTGACTCATTTGTTTCCTTAAAAAGATGATGTCATTGATTAAAGATGGCCATTAGTGACCACTAATAAATGTAACTGTTCACCCTTCAAAGATGTTTGACATTTGCATTTTATGCTAGGAAGCAAAACAGACAGTTCTTTGGCTAACCTATATATCTCCAAGTTACCTTAAGGTCTCAGAGTTCTAAATAATAATTAAAGGAGAAATTATTTAAATACACTGAGTTTAATGAATAGATCTGGAGATATTCATTTGTAACCTTTAAATTGGGAGCAGTGCTAACTTTTGGGTAAATTACACGAGGAATCTCCTGGCAGCGATCGTGTTATTAGGGTACAATTCACAGGCATGGTGATATCCCAGATAATGAGTCCGACTATAGCAAAGTACTTAGCAAAAGCTTCAAAGCCAAAACGGAATATATCACACCAATTGTGGAACCTAAAGCCAAAGTCAAATGCTAATTTTTACAAAAAGGCATCAAAGTTTCATTTTTTAAAAGTCGACTGAACTAGGTTGGATTGAAATTCAAGCCTATGTATTATTAAAATAATCGAGTTGGGGTATCAAAATATCAGACTGAACTCGAATCAGAACTCCGTACGTTCTCGATGGTAGATAACAGGTGCCTCCTCTATAAGCTAAATTGGACTTTTTGAGAGGGAATGGCGGTTATGCTATCAGACAGCAAAATGATAGGACTCACAGGATTAGCCTTCAGGGGGAAGGTACAGATGTGCCGAGAATGACAAGGTGCTCCCTGGCCTTCCTGAGGTGAGCGGGAGCTATCAGTTCTCCTTTAGCACAGCATGTATGTGTCCACTGGATCTTTCTACAGGGTATCTTTGGCTGAATTGAGGCTGAGCCAGGTTAGGACTGACCGTATGGGGGCACCATATTGGCTGGACTGACTATTCATAGGCCACTTATTTGGGGGCACAGAGTTACATCCTGCTAGTTATGCTTTTCATGAATGGACGAGGAAACATTTGCAAATGACATGGTTCCAGAACCCCCACCAGCTGTGCTTTTCTGGGTGAGCCTGATTGCTTTTGGCTCTATCCAGTGCAGTGTTTTCCATTAAATCAGTCTTTCCTCTGTGGGGGTATTTATTATGTGCCATTTTGAAAATAAAAGGGACGCGGAGCAATCATCCAGCAAAACCATAAAACATTTTATTATCCGAGACGGTGAGGGGACAGGTTTGACATACAACACTCGGAGCTGCGATGGCCGAACAATGTGGTACTAAAGCGTGATTTAATGAGGCTTGGAGGATTTAGTTCAGTCAGAAAAGTTCCACTGTGTCTTGGGCATAGGAGAAGCGAGCTGGCATGGGCACCTCACTGAGCAGCATCTCACCAGACAGGCTTCAGCCAGCAGCCCCCATTTGTCCTGCTGTCCCAGACAACCATTGTCAGGGCAACTTTAGCGATGAAAACTTCTGACTGATTTAGTGGACCCCAAACTTGGCACAGCTTCCCGGTGGCTTCCGTTTTACAAGGCCAGCAGTTAATCCAACAAAAGCCTGAATTCATTTCCCTCTATATCCATTGATTGCCAACTGCGAACCAGATGCTGTCAACTTGCTTTTAAAAAAAAATTCCATTTCACTGAAATTGAAGTCCTTTGCCCTCTGATAAATGGCAGTGTGCTGTCTTGGACAGCATTTTTGTTTTCCACTTTTCCAGAGGAAAAACTCATTAGTAGATGGTGGCTGGTCATCAAGTCAATCATTGTCTTTGGATTTAATCATACACATCTTTCAGATCCAGCTGAATAAACCTACCTGTTATACTTCATTATTGTGTTGGCACAACCTCAGCCTTTGAGTTATGAACAGAAGACGTTCATGGACAAGATCAAGCATCATTTTGTTATCTTCTTCACTGAAATGGAGGTGTTGGCTGGATTTTTATCGAGTAACTATGGCACGCTTGGTCCCCTGGGATTGACTGGAGCCGTGGAAGAGTTAAAAGCCGAGTTCCTGTCCTGAAGGGGCTGATGATCTAGAAGGTGAATGTGGCACACACATAGATAAACAACACTGCTTTATTACCTAAGCTATAGGCTTTTGTCGAGACGGCCTTGGCTTAGTCTAATACGGTCGTTCTCCACAGGATAGTGCACCACAGGATGACCTGAGAAGCTTTCAAAAAAGACAGATGTTCAGGTACTGTCTTATTCTGCTGGGGCAGCCATAACAAGAACATCATGGGTTGGGCTTAAATAATAATCATTTATTCCTCACAGTTCTGGAAGCTGAGAAGTCCATGCTCAGGGTGCTGGCAGTTCTTTGTTGTCAGAGCCTGCTTCTTGGTTTGCAGACAGCTAGCTTCCCACTGTATCCTCACACGACAGAGAAGGGAGGAAGGGAGGGAGGGAGAGAGACAGAGACAGAGTCAGAGAGAGAGAAGAAGAGAACTCTTCTGTTTTTTCCTATAAGGACACTAATCCCATTCATGAGGGCTCCACCCCCTGACCCAATTACCTCCCAAAGGCCCCATCTCCTAACACCATTGCATTGAGGATAAGATTTTAACATATGAATTTTGGGGGGAGAGAAACTTTCAGTCCATAATAGGTCCTTATACCAGGACCCTAATTCAGTCAATCTATGGAGAGTCTGGGCTTTGGTATTGAGAAAAGCTCCCCACAGGTGCTTTCTAATGTTCTGCTAGGGCTGAGAACTGCTGGTCTAGGAGACAGATGACTAGGTGTTTGTTTGTTTGTTTTTAATTAACATTTAGGTTCTAGTCTGGATTTTTTCCCTCTCCAGATAAATAGAAGCTTTTTCTTCTCCAGTAGCTCCTTGTACGCATCTCAGTGATAGCCTTACCACCTCCCTCTGACAATCTTTCCACAAATCTCTTCATCCCACCTCTTTGCTCCTCTGGGGGTGGGGACAGAGCACTAGTCATTGTTTCCTCCTAGAGCTTGGCACAGAAAAGATGCTCCACAAACATTTGTTGGATGAAGGAGTGAAGGAATGAGCTGCTTAACCTTGAACAAGATACGTAAACTCTGCTTAGGAGTGTGTCTCCATGGTAAAGATGGGGGACCGGAGGAATTACGCTATCATTCTGTAGGGCTATATTAGATGTGGATGCCTTCCTCCGATGACTTTGGAGCCCTTTTAAAATAAAGGTACAATACAAATTCTAGGCATTCTCATGGACAATTGACCCTGGAGTAATACCTGTGTTCTCCCATTTTGTATCAAGACATGAGTGAATTTTGATGAGGTTATAGCAGAGCTGATGCTGGTACGTGAGTCTACTAATGTCATCTAAATGAGATGGCTGACTTTAAAAGTAGTTTAGAACACACCTAAGGTCTAGAGTCGGTGAAGGAAATATAGTCCAAAAGGGTAGCCTCAAGGCCTTGGTAATGACTAAAGGACGGGGGGCAGGGGGTCAGAAGTCTCCCCACAGTCTTCAGTCTCAGGGCATGGTTGACCTCTAAGTGACTCTTCCATTAAAATTCTTTTTTCAAACCCTGTTTGCAAATGCATTTATTTATTTGGAAATGGGGTTTAGGTGTAAGGGGGTTATTTTATTTTATTTTATTTTTAAGATTTTATTTTAAAGTAATCTCTACATCCAACTTGGGGCTTGAACTTAAAACCCTGAGATCAAGGGTCACATGCTCTTCTGAATGAGCCAGCCAGGTGCCCCATGAAGCTAGTATTTCTAAGAGAATGTTTAAGGCACAAGTATTTCTAAGGGACCAGTGGTTAGAACTCATTTACAATGACAAATTAACTATTGATGTCTTTTTCTTTTCTATGAATTAGTTTAAATATGTTGATAAGTACCTCCCTCATTTTTTCCTGCTCACAACCTTCACTGTAATAAAAATTAGCACTCAAAGCTCTAAGCCACGTATTCTAGATTACGGGAAGGCCTCTGCTTCTCAGAAAACATTCAGGCTATTTAGGTGCCATAAATTTTGTGCTAAGCATTTCTGAAATCTAGGCTCATTTGTTTAGTTGGGGTTTAGAGCCCAGAGAAGAGCCTCCTGCAATGTTCTGACCTTTGCTCCCTGAAGCCCAGGCCAAGTGCTGACCTCCCTCCACTGTTGATGAGAAGAAGCAGACCTCCTGCCTTTTATTTCATGAGCAGATTTTCTCCTTTGAGATCAAAATGCCTTTAAAAAATTTTTTAGGTGGGAAAACGAAGGCTCAAGGACATCAAAGGTCACCCTTTATGTTGTTCTGTCTCTCTGAAGTGGGTATTTTCCCAGGGTGCCTTTCGCCTATTTATCTTGGAAAAAACATGAGTGCATACTGTCATTAGGGAAATTGGTATCATTTAAAGGTGAATTAAATGTTCTCCTCTTCTAAACTGCTGTGGGGGGAGAACAAAGGAAGCGTCACATGGTGGTGGTTAACACAGAGGTCCCTTTTCCTAGTGTAGATGGTAACCGGGTAATAAGAAAGGCGGTTTTGTCAAGACAGCGGGGCGTAGCCAGCGCCAGTGATTTCAAGGACTTTGAGTGAGCTGTGTGGTTAGGCTCCGTTGTCGGTCCCTAAAGCATCAGGCTGGAGTCAGTTCCTAACATCACTGAGCTTCAACTTCTACCTTTAGAGCAGGGCGATTCTGCATGTCAAATCCTGAATTTAAATGAACGTAAAGCTCTGTTGGAGAAACCTCATTCCTGTTTGCAGCCACAGCTGGGCAGCCACCAGAGAGTTTTCAGGCTAGACATGTTTTTCCCCAACATCTGTCAGCTTAGCTAAATCAGAGCTCCAAATGAACAGTGTAATACCCAAGATCATTATCTGGATTTGTGACACTCCCTCCCTCTTCTCCCTGGAGGCTTTAGGATTCAAAATGAAAAACAACATTTGTAAGGGATCAGGAAAGGGAGGATTTTCATCTTTATTATTATTACTACTAATAATACATTTTCATTAACATGGTTTTAATAGTATGAAGCAAGAGAAATGAAACATGCCCCCTCCAAGTCAACACATTCCCCCGTGCCTTTTGCATGGGCTACTGTATCTTCGACTCATTCAATCCAAGATAAGCCTATTAATTAAGCTTCCGTCTACAGGTGCCGTCTACACAGATGCAATTTTCCACTCTGAGCTAACTGAAAACTTGCGATGGGCTCTGGGTTTAGCACTTTTTTCACAACATGGAAAAGATGCGGTCTGTGCTCCAGGTAGAAGGAGAGAGTTAATCCACTGATCAAGCCAACAAATATTTATTGAGTGCCTACTTGATACTCAGCTAGGTGCTAGTGCTGGAAGGGATGCATGATGAGAAAGCTTACACCTTTAATGAGGAAACATGACTCACATTACAAGCAGCGTGGCACTGTGGACAGAGCACAGCATCTGGAATCAGGCAGACCTGGTTTAGAAATCCAGTTCCACAGCTTAAAAGTGCCATGACCTTGAAAATTTTATTTCACATTGTAGGCACCTGGTTTCATTTTCTTAAAACAGGATATTAATACCTTTAAGATTGTTGTAAGCATTAGCAATAACTTTGTAAAGCATCTGTCCCGTCAGAGACACTCCAAAAAGATTATTATAAGGTGGAATATTTTACATATGTATTATAATTCAGTTATAGTTAGGCAAAGAGTTCTGCAAATCCTCAGAGTCAGGAGAGAATAGTGCCAGCCAGAATAGATGGGTAAATGCTGAACATAACTAAGGTAGCACTTAGAAATGACAGAACCAGGGGCGCCTGGGTGGCTCAGTCGTTAAGTGTCTGCCTTCGGCTCAGGGCGTGATCCCTGAGTCCTGGGATTGAGCCCCACATCAGGCTCTTTCGCTGGGAGCCTTCTTCTTCCTCTCCCACTCCCCCTGCCTGTGTTCCCTCTCTCGCTGGCTGTGTCTCTCTCTGTCAAATAAATAAATAAAATCTTAAAAAAAAAAAAAAAAGAAACGACAGAATCAAGGAATCTTACTAGAAGGAATCTTGCCTGTTAAATGGTCCAACTGACTCATTCTACTAATCAGAAACAGAGGTTCAGATAAGTTGACTTGCTCAGACTAGTAAATAAATTGGGAGCAGAGGCCAGATAGGACTTGACATGTGACCCTGCTTTTGGAGCTGGTGCTATGTGATATGATGGTTCCCAAACCTGGTGGAGCACGAGGATATCTTGTGAGCTTTTAAAAGAGATAGGCTTGCAAGAGAGTCTGATTCACAAGGGATGAAGAGAGGCCCAGGAAGATGTTTTTGCAGTGCGTCCGGCTTGCAGACCAGCTCCCTGGTGAGCATAAGGAGCTCTGAGCTGGGAGCTGTCAGCCCACTTCTTTCTCTCTCCTGCTGTGGGAAAGCCAACATGGACATTCGTGGTCTTCTCATATGTCTCTCTCTCTCTCCCTTTTTAAGATTTTATTTATTTTAGAGAGAGAGAGCACAAGCGGGGGGGGGGGTGCAGGGGAGGAAGAGGGACAAGCAGACTCTGTGCTGAGCGTGGAACCCTATGTGGGGCTCGATCCCAGGACCCTGAGGTCATGACCAGTGTGGAAATCAAGAGCTGGACACTCAACTGACTAAGGCACCAAGGTGCCCCTCAGCTGTTGTTTGAAGGGGTAGCACTGGTTGAGATTCTGGGCACCCCCATTGCTCATAATCACTCTGTTATACCAGTTCAGCTCAGGCTGGGACTGAAGTTGGGATAAGGTCTGGCCGGGAGGTGAGGGGAGGGCTAACAGGAATGGTGGCAGGAAGGCAGGGCCATGAGATGAGCCCTTTCCTGAGGGAAGGAGAGGGAGGCCTCGTCACAGGGCTAGAAAAGGGCTCCAGAATGGAGCACTCCATGGGGGGAGATCACTTTATAGAGGAGCACTCGCTAAACTGTGTTCTGTGGAACACGAGGCCTTTGAGATGCTCTAAAAGAGATCTCTGCGTACACGAGTTTGGGAGATGGTACATACCGCCTCATGGACAATCCATAATGCACATTGAGAGCTCTGAGGAATCTGATTAACTTCACTTAGACTGAAATGTTCCAAATTTGTTTGATCACAGGGCACTTCAAAAAAACCCCTATTAACTAATGTTCCACGGAACACATTTTGGGAAACACTGTTACAGCAAATGGAGTCATTATGAGTTCTGTGCTCAGTTTGAGAGAACTTTTAGAGGAACTTGGGGAAGTGATCGTTAGAAAGAGCGCTTAAGAAGAGCAGGAAATGAACTGGAATTTCTCAGCCTAGAGGAGAGAAGCCTTACGCAATGCATTTTTAGTTATATGAATTGGTATAATGAGGGCTGTGATTGATTGTTCTTCATATTCGCTGAGCATCAAGCCAGAAGGAATGGGCTTAAGAGTTAGGCCTAGAGATTTAAGAGGAAGAAAGCGGAAATCTTTCTGAGAAGGGGTATAAACTAGAATAGTTTATCTAGGGAAATAACGCAATTTCCAGAGTCTCATTCATTTCAAGGAATAAAATCAGAAAGGGAGCCTAGATAACAAGTCAGGTCCCTTGCATTTTCTTCTCTGTCTTTGGATATTCAGGGATCTCTGCACTTACACAGGAGCCACAGAGCAGCCTCGCAGGCTGAACAAAGATCCAGCAGCTTGCAGAACCGTAGATTTGGAAAGAACCCAACCTCTGGTCCAACCTCCTACCAAAGCAGGAGCATTTCAGCCAGCTCCTGCCCCCTGGCCTTCAGGAATACACCGGGAACACCTCCAGTGCCAGAGAAGTCGTTACTTTTCTAGGCAGTTCATTTCATTTATGGATGGCTTACATTGTTAGGCAGTGCTGCCTTACCACGAGCCAAAATATGTTTCATCTCATCTTACACATCTAGTCGTTTGTTTTGGAGCTCCACAGAGTATCCTTGTTACTTTTCCCCTATGGGATGGCCATTCAGAGGTCCAAAGACAAATATCATATCTGCACTAATCCTTCAGCCATTTCTCCTATCGTACAGCTCTAGAAACTTCACTCATCCATGAATGTGGGTTGATCATCATGAACTGGAGCTGGGTTACGTCCTCTTTAGATGTGGACAGAGTCTTGCATGCATGCAGGGCACGCTGCTAAGATGGGGCGTTCGGACCAGTCCAGCATGTCTGGAGGCCTGGGTGGGCAGAAGATCCATGTGGTCTCTCCACATGTGGGATCAAGAGGCCACAGAGAGAAACCCACACTAATGTACAAAAAAGGTTGGTTGGCACCAGTTTGGCAAGGTAATGGACTCAAGGGACTGGGCATCGCGTCAGAGCTCTAGGGGTTAGAGAGACCTCTAGTTTTTCCAAGTCACTGAAGACAAGCGCTGAAGCTGCTTCGTGAACCTATTAATGGGGTGAAATGTGGAAATGCAGGAGATGTCTCCACAGCCTCCTGTGTCACATCTTCCCAGCAGTTAGGCCATTGCTGGTGGAGCAGCAGAGCAGGTTTCCAGGGGCACTGTATCGAGGGGAGTGTATGGAGGTGTTCCCGTGGGGGTGGGCGGGAGGGATTCACAGAAACGCCCTTCATGAACCTGCCTGGGACAATCCTGCCCCAGACCTCTGCATCCTGAAAATACAGGCCAGATCTTACTCATTTGTTGGGTTCTTTCCTGCTTCCATAAAAAACTGCTCGTCTCCATTTGTGTTCTTTAGCAATCGTGTCACGCAGTTAATGGAAATACTTTTTTTTTTTTCCCACACCAACCACTATCAAGTTCTTCCTCATATTGCAGTAAATTCTTTGAGTCTAAATTCAGGATTTTACATTTGTCCTTGCTACATTTAATTTTATTTACATGACTTTATTGATGTTTTTAAAATGGTTTCTTCTGAAGTGCTGAATACTCCTGCTATCTTGGAGTCATCTTCACTTTGGATAAACTGGCCTTCCATTTCTTCTCAAAGCCTTGGCATATGCGCACCAGAAAAGGATTGGGGGGAAAGAGTTTGGTGGCATGTTACTAGAGACTTCTCTGGAGTGAGACACCAGCCTTTTAATCAACTCTTTGGATTTAAATGTCCAGAGTGAAAATAAATTCATTCACAGAGTAGGACAATTGTCCCGTCTATATTTCTCCATCTTGTTCACAGAAAGACTACTGAAATCAAGATACATTATACAATAGTTTGATTTTTTTCCCGTTTGTCTGATATTCATGGGAAATTGATTAAAAGTATATTTTAGCAGACAGACATTGCTATCTCTGGGTGATAGAAGTCTTGCCCCCTCACTCATGGGCATGTTCATTGTGCAACAAGCAACGACTTTCACAGCATGGAGTTCATACTCTTTTTTTTTTTTTTTTTTTAAGATTTTATTTATTTATTTGACAGAGGGACAGCCAGCAAGAGAGGGAACACAAGCAGGGAGAGTGGGAGAGGAAGAAGCAGGCTCCCAGCGGAGCAGGGAGCCCAATGTGGGGCTCCATCCCAGGACCCTGGGCCCTGGGCCGAAGGCAGACGCTTAATGACTGAGCCACCCAGGCGCCCCTGGAGTTCACACTCGAAGCGGTTTACAGGTCCTTAACCAGTTGGTTTCCCTTCCCAGCCTGGTCTTTCTTTGCTTTCCCCTCCTGCTCCAATTCTCCGAATAGGCCACACTCCCTAGAGTTCCGGCTATTGACGCCTTCCTTCCACTTCCTGGACACTGGACACTCTTCTCCTTCCACTTCATTTGACTAGCTCCTGCACATCCTTCAGCTTTAACCTATCTTCCTTCAGGACACTAACTTCTGTGTCCCCAGGCTGGATTAGGTATCCTTCCCATGCACTCCCTCCCATCCCAGGCTTATCCCTGCAGTAGCACCTGCCAGTCAGGTATCCTTGCCTGTGGACTTCTTCCACTTGGCTGTTAACTCCTTCAGAGCAGGGACTGTGTCTGGTGCATAGCAGGCTCTCAGTGCATCAATTCGAAACTACAGGCTGGGAGTTCATAGGGCACAAAGACATTTTAGAGTATTCTGAAAGAGCTCGAGGTCCTTTCTGGATATTTGGAATCTGGCCTTGAGCAAGTCATTGTCTATTGGGGTTTCAGTTTCTTTATCTGTGAAATGAAGATGATCTCTAAGACTCTAGGCTAATGCAAAGAGCATTCACCTGGAAACGTGTAATCCTGACCTTGATCTGCAGAGAGATTGGGAAAGACATTTAACCCATTCAGTTCTCTGAGTCTCAGTTTCCTAATTGGATAAAGAGGCTGAACTCTGTGCAGTTAGGAGGGTGGGTTTGGAGACTATTGAGCAAGTCACTTTGTGCCTCTGTTTCCTCATTTACAAATCCTCATTACTTGGCAGCTTCCCAGGTGAGGACTAGTAGAGGTAACCCCAGTAACTAGGGAAGAGGATAACAATATATTGAATACCAGATCTGTGTTAAGTGCATTTGTCCTAGCACTTGATCCTGTCAACAACCTATATGGTAGGTTTTACAAATCACCATTTTAAAGAAGGAGGAAGTGGTTCAAGGTCACACTGTTTGTAACTGGCAGGACCGGCTTCCCAAGGTGATTCATGCCTGTCCTGTTTCACCCTGTGGCTCGGTTCCTCCTTTGTTCAGTGCTCAGCACTGGGCTCTCTCCACCTTTCTAGGTCCAAGTCTGGCAGTAGGACCTGCTCCAGGCTCAGGAAGGAGTCCATGCTAACAGGAGCCTCTCTGGCCTGCAGATGGAGCGAGGTCTGGCCGGAGCCTGCTGGCGCGGATGGCACGGCTGGCTTGAAGCCCCGCTCACGCTCTCTCTCCGGAGCGGAGGCGGGGAAGGCACAGAGGCATCCAGGCAGCGTGCATGGTTTATAAAAAGCCATCAGGAGCACTGTCCTGGGACTGCAGTCATTTATCCGCACTTTTTCCTTGTAAAATGTTACTGACTGTTTTACACCAAGGGCAGTTTATCCTGAATGGGATGTACAGGCATTCAATTCACCTCTACTTTTTGCCAACTCTGCTTTTTCCCCCCCTTGCTTCTGAAGTTATATATGGTTCCGAGAGAGGAAGCCATTTTCTGTCTGAGGGGGAAAAAAAGCTGACGGCTTTAAAGAGAAACCTTTCATCATAGGAGAGAACATTTGGTTGGAGAGATAATGCCTTTGTTTTTAAAAATGGAATCCTGCTTCGGTGGTATTACATTCTTCTGAAATTGACCCCATTTCCGGTCAGATGCTAAGAGCATTACAGAGGCGATCTGTATCAGTGTTCCTTGTGAGGGGAAAATGGAGGGCAGATATGATCAGACCCATTTTTCAAATGGGAAAATGGAAGCTGCAAGAGGTTAAATCACTTGTTTAAGAGCGGTGTGGAAGGCTGCTGGGGCAAATTGGGGTTAATAATGGAGAACAGAAAGAGGGAGAGCACCTCTGAACCAGACACTCCCCCTCTTCCACCACCTCGTCTACTTCTTCCCAGTTTGTGAGATGTCTGTTGCTTTGTGCTGCATTTGTAGATGAGGAGAATAAGTTTCTGTGACATCAGCAACTGGCTGAAAGTCACACACTTTGTTATCACAAAGCGGTCTCCAGCCTAAGCCTTCGGAGTCCAGGTCCTCCAGCTGCCTCCATTAGTACCCGCCACTTGCCGGCCCCAGCTTTCGCAGAGAATCTAAATATAATGGATTGCTGCTGCAGAATGCCAGGATATTTTAATTTATAGAAAAGAATAATGGGGTTCAGATGAATGCCCTCTTCTGTATATTCTCTTTGGAATGAGGCTTAGCTTTATTGTCCTTTCACTTCCCGTTAGTTCTAGCTAAAGTGATTCCATAATGACATATAAACCCAAACATGAGTAATTGATGGTAGCCTCAGGAGCTTGAGCAGAATAAAACCAGACCGACTAGAATCTCCAGGGTGAAGAATTAACATTTATTGGTTTAGTGAAATGAATTTATGTCCCAATAAAGCTGGTTACGGACTAGACAGTGATTTAATGAGGTGCCTTCTGTAAAAAGAGCAAATATGAACTTCTGGGTTTGGGTTAGGGTGTAACTGAAATGCCACCTATCAAACCAGTTTCTCAGATGTGTTCAGAAAAATCTATGACATTTCCTTAATCCATGAAATTTGTGTTTAACCCATTCTACTTCTATAGAGTTGAAAGTGGAAGGGAAATTGAATCAGCATCTCCAAAACCATGAACGGTAGGTTTGTTCATGGCTCCCACCAGATCAGGACTCAGGGCACTCCTGGAAGCTTGAAGAATGAAGATTAGGACAAATGATATCAGAAAAGAAAAGAAATGCTGAATCTGGATATGCTTGACACCCTTTAAGGCTAGAGGTTCTTGCTCTGGGTGTGTAGGAGGACGGGAGGAGAAGGGATGGAGACAATGAAGGTACATGGTGCCTTCTCGGGAGTGGGGCAGGGGGCAGAGAAGGGTGTCCTTGGTAACTGTCCCATGGCCATCAGTATCTGCCATTATAAGCCGAGACCATCCCTGCTCTCCACTGCTTTCTTTGCTTCCTCATTGAGAAAACTGAGGAATTGGTTTTCTTTGATAATAAAATTTGGAGGCCCAAACCCTGAGTCATCTTAACTCTTTTTCTCTTATGTCCCATATCTAATCCCATAGGAATTTCCCTATCAGGAAATCCCATAGGCTCTACTTTCAAAATAGCTCTAGAATCTGGCCATTTTTCTCCATCTCCACTGCTGCCTTCCTAGTTCAGCCACCTCCCCTCTCTTTGCCTGGGTAACTTCAGTGGTATCCTAATTGGTCTTCCTGCTTCTATTCCCAATTCTCCCTCTCAACCTCCACACACGCATTTATAGTCTAGGCTTAATACAGCAGCTGGAAGGGCATGCTTTTAGAATAAAAGTCAGATGCTGCCTCCTCTCTGCTCCAACCTGCCAGTGGCTCCCCATCTCACGCAGAGTGAAGCAAAAGTCATTACAATGACTCATAAAGCCTTCCACAGCCAGGCCCTCTCCAGGCGCCCCCACTCTCTGACCTCCACCCCCTACCACCCATTCCTGGAGCTTTCTGCTGCAGCCTTGGTAGCCTCCTTGCTTTTTCTCTTCTGCTTGCATGGCTCTTCTCCCAGATGTCCACGTGGCTGGCTCCTTGACCGATTTTACTATCTTGCCTACTCTCGCCTTCACAACTGAAGTCCACTCGGACTCCCTCACTTAACGCTGTAACCCCTCCCAGCCCCCCCCCCCCACGTGCCCCTGATCCTCCATGTCCATCTCTGCTTTTCCCAGAGCAGCTGTTACTTTTGGGTATGTTGTCTCATTCACTTATTTATTATGTTTTTGTTTATTTCTGACTCCGTCATTTGAATGTAAGCTCTGCAAGGGCTATAATCTTCCTGTTCTGCTGCAGCCCAAAAGTCTAGGACAGGGACTGGCACATCAGAAGTGCTCTGTAGGGGCGCCTGGGTGGCACAGCGGTTAAGCGTCTGCCTTCGGCTCAGGGCGTGATCCCGGCGTTAGGGGATCGAGCCCCACATCAGGCTCCTCCGCTATGAGCCTGCTTCTTCCTCTCCCACTCCCCCTGCTTGTGTTCCCTCTCTCGCTGGCTGTCTCTATCTCTGTCAAATAAATAAATAAAATCTTAAAAAAAAAAAAAAGAAGTGCTCTGTAAATGCTTGTTCAGTGAATGAATGAATGAATGAAGACAAAGTCTGCTGAAAGCCAACCTGAAATACTTAGAATACTGAGGTGAGAAGCAGGACCAACTCAGTTATGTTTGGATATTTTTGCAGCCTCATTTTTCTTATATGGTTGTGTTTAACTCTGGAAAATAAGATATATTGAATTGGATTCAAGCCGTATTTTCTGTGTCTGAAGGTTTGAGATCTTGGGCAAAAGAATTTTCAGTTAGATGAGGATTTTTATTTGAATACTTCCTGTTATATTCTATCTTATTGGACCATATTAGAAATTTTGAAATTTAACTGGAATAGCATTAGGAAAAGTGTACCCTCTTGTAATGTCACCGTTGACACAAGATATTTGAGCGCCCACTGGGTGCAGAGGAGTGGAAAAAAAAAACCCATTAAATGTGTGGCACACACATCTGTGCCACTGTGAGGCCAGATGTTCTAGTTGTGGGAGTTTTATGTTTCCAGTACTTCTAAACAGGAATGTCAGATTTCGTGCATTTAAATTAACTTTATGAGGAGTGGCTGTTAAGTGTAAAATGTGGTCAATAGTGAAGAAAGCAGAAAGCTGATTGGTTCAAGCGGAAATATCCTGCAGCACTTGGCATGGTTTTTTCTTATTGTACTTTATCAGGCAAAACGTAGACTATAGTTGTCATCCTAATTCACATTTGTGTAGCACTGTGCAGCTTACAAAGCATTTGCTTATAATAGATCATCTCAAGTGTATAGTCTCCGGGAAAAGATTTGCCAAAGCCATTGTCTCTCCGGTTGTAGTCAGTTTGTAGAGTTGGGTTCTGTAGCCCCAGAGGCAATCCATTCAATGTTGCGTGGGTGAGGAGGAACCCAGGATGGGGGGGGCAGGCAGCCACACCCATGGTGCTGCTCCCAGAGCACAGACTTCGCCGCCATGCTGCCTGCTTTCAAATCCAGATTTGCCTCTTACTTGCTGGTGCCTCATTTTCCTCATCTGTGAAACGGAGTCAGTGATAGTAGCTCCTTATAGGACGCCTGTGAGAACAGAATGGATTTCTACGTGGAGAGTGCTTAGAGCGATTCCTGGCACCTGGTAAACCTCCCCCACATGCCAGCTGTTTGTTTTAGGGAAGAGTGAATGGACCTGCTTGTCCCTCATCCTTCTGTTTTTTGGTCAGACTGTTGCAGAATTTCTCCTTGGAGTCACTTCTTTGGATATGTAATTTTAACATCATCAAGGAATAGAACTTTAAGAGAATCCGATGAAAGCTGTGGATTCTTTCTCCACAGCAGGCGTATTCACATGTGTATGCTGTTTTGCTTATAATTTTAGGAGGTTTATAAATTCCTGATGTCCTGATCAAGAATCTCCAGGTGAGCGTATTGTGTTTCCAGAGGCTAAGCTTAGATTCCTCCTGGTTGAACCATTGCAGTCCGCCACCGACGCTGTGACCACGGTGGCAGGAGTTGATCTGACCTGTCACATCTAGAACCTGGATCACTGGAAGGGCAGGCTCAGGGGATTCTGCTGCATCCCCTGAAGGGTTTGAGAGGAGCGACTTGAAGTAGACAGAGGGGACACAGGCAGTGGAACAGGTGTCTACAGAGACCAGCTTTCTTCACATAATCACTCTCCTGGGATACCCCCTGTCACCGCCTTCCAGCTGCCTGGCTCTGCTCCGAAGCCAGGGCAAGCCTGACACTCTCCCCTTTGGCCTCCTCCCGTGCTCAGTCACTTCTCCCTGGGGGCAGCCAGCAGCGGAGAGGTGCTGAGGGGGAGACAGTCATCCTGGTGACAGTGAAGAGGGTCTGAGCAGAGCCTAGCAAGGGAGAGTGATCTGACAAAGGGAGTTTCACCACGGAGGCAGAGCTGTATAATTGGATGTCAATATATGTATTTCAAAACACAGTCTCCAGGTATCCCAACTTCCCAGGGAGATGAAAAAGAATCTTTCAGTATGAAAGCTTGTTACATCTCAAAGCATGTTGGTGCTTCCCAAGGACAGAGCAAGAAAGTAAGAGTCACAAGAGCTGCTGTGACGTGGCATGTCACTGACACCTTCTCCCATCACAGTTGGAGGGGCCTTCAGATTTCTGTTTTGTGTCCCTTCTGCTGCTGCAGCTTCCAAGGACAGGGAAGGGTTTGATGGTCAGTATTGGCTTGTGGAGGTAGCAGCCCCGTACTTTGGGCCCAGATCCACTCCTCAGATGAAAATGCTGATTCTCCATGTTTTCTCTGCTGCTGGAAGAGGATAATAAAAGCCTTTTTTTTTTTTTCCTCTTGGGGGCTTGGTGAAGATTAATTAGATGCTGCCTATGAAGTGTTTTAAGCTCTGGCAGAAGAAGGTGCTAAGCATTATTTCTCAAGTTAGGTTCTTTAACCCATTTTGTGTATTAGGGATCTTCATCCATTAATTGGACTCTGGGTGGAAGCCACCCATTCTCCAAAGTAACACGGCTAGTAGGGGGGTGGTGGTCGTGGGGGTCTGATGGTGGAGACAGAGGTCAAATTCATTCACTCATTTCAAACAGACGAACTTATCACGACCTGAGGGCTCTGGTTGAACACACCAGCAGGTGCAGCCAGGGCCAGAGTAGGCAGGGCCCCTGTGAGAGTTCTTGTCTTAGAGATTGGGGAGAAGGAGGGGCATCATGACCAAGAATGGGGCAGCCAGAAGCCCCCAAATGGGAGTTTCTGTCTGGCTTCCTGAAAGGCAGAGGGACAAACTGGAACATCTTGGCTGGGAAAAGTCAACTCTTCTTCACTGTCCAAGCTTAGAAGTCAGCCCAGGGTGGAGCAGTTGTACCCACTTTATCCCAGTGTGTGGTGAGGCCCCAGTGCGAGAAGAATCCTCTCACGTGGTCTTCCACACTTGCAGAGGAAAGTACAATCAGACACCTCTTCTGAACAGAGGACAAAGTCTTGAATCAAGAAAATGTCTTTCGTTTATTCATTTAATGCTTATTTATTCAGCATCTGTGATGGGTCGTAGTTCTGTATAGCGAAGGTACAGTTGACTTGGGTGGTCAAAGTCTTTATTCTCAAGGAGCTTGCATTCTAGCAGAAGAGACAGCCAATAAATAAGTAAACAAACTCCCTAATTTGTCTATATCTGAATGTAAGCTCTACAAGGTCAGTTTGTTTGTTTTTTAAATCTGTTTCATTCATTGCTGTGTTGCCAGCATCTAGAGTAGGCCCAGATAGCTAGATATTGGGTGCTCAGTAAGTGTTTGCTGAATAAATGAGTGAGGAAGATAGTTTCAGACATCGGTAAGTACGATGAAGGAAATGAATCCAAGCGTAGGTGGGAGATGAAGATGGAGAAGTAATTGAGTTGGACGATGTAAGGTTTTGTAGGCTTTGGTAAAAGTTCGCATAAGAACAATAGTTTAAAGCATAGGAAATACGCAATTTACTTTTCATTTAAAAAAAAACCCCACTCAAGTGCCTTATAACAATGGGTAGAGGAAAGGTGGCTGGGTGGTGATTATGGGGCAACGTCTAGGGAGAAGCTTCAGCAAGGAGGAGGGGTCTTTGTATGGCAGTCTTGCTGAGGCCTGTTGAATTTGTATTGCATCGCCATTTTTGCCTTTTGGGTTTACCCCTCCCCCCACCATCTTCAGGAAACTTTCAGTGCCTTCACTTCCTATTGGTGTTGATAAATTTTGCTGAGACACTGTATCTTCCTTTATCTGTTCCTGGGCAATATTTTATGTTGCTCTTAGTGCCAGATAATTCAGAAGAGCTTGGGTCTTCCTCCAGGTAAGACACTCATTCTTCTTCCAGGTAAGACACCTGGCTAGACCCCTCCACCCTGCTCCCCTGTCACCCACCAGTTACAGAGATAATCCAGGGGACTACTGGCCAGAACAGATAATGGTTCTTTTACTTGATTAACTGTAAACCCCCAGGGACCCTCCAAGGCCTGACCAGGTGGCTTCACATATCGTGGGTAGGAGGGAAATGATTGCCAACCAGGTAGCCTCACACTGCTGTTACACACTCATGAGAGCTAATGAGGGCTGTAGACACCTCCCCCAGCATATGCACATCCACCCAAATTGTGTGATTGATTGATTTTAATAGGTTCCATCTCTAGAACCTCTAGGGGTGCATGGAGACTAGGTTAAGAATCTCTGAAGGAAGCTAGACCCTACAGGCCGTCATTGTCTTGAAGGCAGTCATGGTCATTGCCACCGACATAACCTATCCCAGCCCCACAAAGCAGGCTGACATAGACCACAAAAAACCATGTTTGAAAATGGAGTCACTCACTTCTTCCCTGAGCTTCAGGGTCTTCAACCACAAAACGGGGCTAATAATACCTTAACTCATAAGGTTATTATGGGCATCAAAGTAATTTTAAACAGTTGCATATCACTCAAGAATCAAAAATTCAACTGTCCCTCGGGGTGGGGGCAGGGGCCAAGCAAGTAACATGTATCTGTTATTTGGGGCCAGGTATAAGACAATAGGGAACAGTGAGGCCTGTGACATATTTGAGACACACATCTTGTGAAATTCAAGTTTTATGAAACAATACAGAGCCAATTGTGGGCTGAATTTGGCGTCGGGCCACAAGCTTTAGATTCCTAAAAAATGTGAAGTAGGGCACTCTATTAGCTGTCATGTAGGGAGTCCAGATGGGACAACCAAGGCCTGTTTTTTATGTGCCTAGAGAAGAAGGCTGATAATTTAGTGTGGTTTAGAGGGGCTTCTCCTTCAAATATCTCCCTCTTAGGCCTTCCAGGAACTGAAACCCTAGCCATTAGTATATGGGGAGGAGGGTGAAGAGGTGAGGGGGGAGCAGTGATGATTAATTAAGGGATTAATGGTTCTCATTAAGATGTAAATATGTTATCTATAATGGAAAACCTATTGATTCTCTTTTGGCCATTTACACTTAAGCATTTTAAGACAGTAATCAAAAACTTCTGTGGACTGTAATTATACCCTTTAGCTTTAATATTGCAATTTGACTACCTACAATGTATCAGGTACCTTAAGAGGGCCTGGGATTACATGAGTACAACCTGACCCTGCCTTCGAAGCATTTGACTGTAAGGGCCAAGGTGCTGCCATTTTGTTCATCACTGGATACCTGGTCCCCCACATTGCCCTGAACATAGCGGGAACTTAACAAATGGATGGGAGCTAGGCATTGCCACAACTGTCTGTGATGTGTGACAGATGCAGGAAGTGAGCGGTAGTGGGGAGTGTGGGTGAGTTTATCAGATTAGCTCTAGAAGGGAGAGGAGACTAGGAGAAGGACACAGGTAGGGGACCCAGGGGCTGGGGGTTGATGAGGAAAAAGAAGATCCTGCTGGGAACCCCTTTCCTGGGCAGGTCTGGGGAGCTTGGGTGGTGGAGTCCCTAGGAGAGGAAGATGTCAATGAGCAGGGGGAGCCCAGTAAGAGCAGGAATTGGGGCAACCAGCTGGAGCAGAGTGGACGGCAGGACGGTTCTGGAGAAGGCTGTGCCAGGTGGGCCCATAGGCCATGCTGCTAGCAGTCTTCTAGCCTCAGAGGGCTTCCCAGGTGACCCTACTGGGCAGGCAGAGAGCCACAGAGGCTGGACGTGGAGGTGGCACTGGGCTCTGATGCTGTAGTGGGCCTCATGAGAAAGTTCCTTGGGTATGAATGACAGGCTTTCTCCAGAGCCAGGTGTGCTGAGAATTTCCCAGCTCCTAGTGAAGACGGTTATCTCACAGTCCTCTTAGAATTAAGTGATAATTTTAGTAACTGCAGCCTTTTATGTTGGTAATGCGCCCCTGATCACAGAGCTGTTAACTGCAGCTCTTATCAATGGCTGTTAGGGCAAGATGGTTTGAAGTGAAAGCAATGCTTCGGGTGGCACTTGGACTGTCTCCCAGGTTTGGCAACTTGAGTTAGTTCAAGGTTGGAACATCCTGTTACGAGGATTTGAGCTTGACTCATGGATTTGCGGGTAGCATTAGCAGTTTTCCTGGTTCCCATCATCCCACTTGGAACATTTTAGCCTCCTCTCCTGCCATTCCACGTTCGTTACAAGGAACCAAAATGTTGGCGGTTAGCGCACATGTCTGATGTTTTCACACCTGAAACTACCAAATGATCCCTCTTCTCTAGCCTCCGAAAGCCTTGATTTGCTCATTTAAAAAAAAATGGGGGCAGTCATTTCTAACTCGTAAGTTGCTGTGAGGAAGTGTGATGTGGATGAAAGGGCATGGCTCTTGGAGTCAGATGGACGGAGGTTTTAATTTCTTCTTTCCCATACTGCGTTACTATGTGGTCTTCATTATTACTACGTTTTTAAGAGGCTCCGTTTGCTAAGTTGGTAAAATGTATATAATCGCAGTGACCTTCATTTGGCACACAGATGACAGTCATAGTTGATAGCGCCCTCCCTTTCTTCCTCCTCCATCTGGCTCATCCTTAAAGTCTTCTTTTCCTTGTGCACGTGTCCCAGAGGCTCCTTAGGGAGTCTTACTTTCTCACTTTCCTTGGGCTCCCAGAACGCCCCTGCACCATTGCTACCTTCCTCAGCCTGCTGTTACCCTTTGCTGTGACATGACCATTCCTCTGTCCTTCATCCTGCTCCCTCAAGAGGTTGGCCTCAATTAGGTGTTGGGAGGAAAGCAGTCTAATTAAATTGATTCATATCAACGTGCTAATGAATGGTCCACCTTTAAGCTTTACAGGAATATTTGCATTTTGTAATGGAATTCCTAATCAATGGCAGAATCACCCTGGTAGGATTTCTGACTGGAGGACGAAGGAAGGTGCAGAATTTCAGGCACTGGGGAGAAGGCAGTGGTGTTAAGGTTTGCAGAGGTAGAACAGTGTTCGAGTTGGTCAATGATGCAGCCTCATTGCCTGCAGAGCCCTTACCTAAAGCTGTTGCTGGCAGTGTGTGAGCCAAGAACACAGCTATTTGAAAGCTCAATCTGGAGAGAGATGCTATCTATCTGCACCCAAGTGCAGTTCCTTCAAAGATCTGAAGGATTAAGATCTGGCCTGCTGTTAAAATTATTGTTTAGAATTTGCATGGCCCATTTTATTTTCGAGTTCTTTTTATTCATTAATTAGTTATTCATTTATTTAATGCAGTTTTTAATTGTGTGCTTATTCCATCTTGCAAGGTGGAATTATTCAGAGGAACATTTAAAAGAAATTAACAGTATGACAGGGCTTATAATTGTGCTTTAATCTTAAATTAATATCCCTCCTGTTTTCACGTTACCGGGACAATTATCCCGAACGGTACCAGAAGCAGGAAATTATGTATTGCCCTATATATGGCATTCCCTCCCGGAGAGCACACCATTTATCATGGCTTTTTAATCTCCTCTGTGTGCAGTAGAAAATAAAACATATCAACAATATTTCAGTGTTTGGAGAAGATTAAAGCCCTGCAAACATTCCTGGTTGTTTCACCCAGTTCCTTTGCTGCATCTAACTGGGTCAGAGTTGAGGTGGGTTTGGATATCCCTCTAGGAATGTGGCTGTTTGGTTGGAGTTTCTGGGGACTCCCAGAACAAGTCTTATAAGTTACCCTAGCTGGAAAAACTGGAAACGTGCTGATTTCTCTCAATATTTCTTTCACCCAGCACTTCTTTTTTTTTTTTTTTCAGCACTAGCTGGAATGCGCCTGGTGACATTCAGTGAGTTGAGATAGGACAAAGCCAGCAGTTAGATGCTTGGACTGACTGTGAGTTCCTTTTCCTTTATGGAAGAGCCTCTGTCTGTAGGTTGTAGCCCCAAAACGAAAGTGCTGCACCCACATTGTCTGTTGTCTGGGGAGGCCTGAGAAAGAAGCTTTGAGATTCTGGAAAACAGCCGATTGGAAACTGCCTCAGTCAAGGTTCTCCAGAGAAAAAGGACCAACAGGGTAAACCAAAATAAATAGGAACTCTGTAAATCAGTATTTATACAAATTGGCTCATGTGATTGTGGGCTCTGTCTAAGCCAAAATCTGTAGGGCAGGCTGGAAATTCAAGAGCTGATGTTGCAGTCTTGAGTCTGAAGGTTGGTAGAATTTCTATGTTGCATTCTATAGGCAGAATTCCTTCCTTTTTAGGGAAAGTGCTCTTAAAGCCCTTCTTCAACTGATTGGATGAGGCCCACTCACATTATGGAGGATAATCTGCTTTCCCAAAAGTCAGCTCTTTGCAAATGTTACTCACATCTGAAAAATACCTTCCCAGTAACACCCATGTTAGTGTTTGACCAAGCAGCTGGTCAGCATAGCCCAGCCAAGTTGACATAAATTTGATCCTCACAGAGACTGGTGTCCTGTTGATTGCAGAGTCCATGGTGCCATCTTTGTATGACAAGCAATGAACGGCAAAGCTGCCTCTCGCCTCAGCCATACCTGGAGAGCTTGACCAGTTGGGAGTTTCCTCCATCAGCCAGATTCCATTCTTTGGAGAAAAGCTACGTGTGGCCTTCAAGGATGGCCACGGTTTCATTCTGGGCTCCTCAACTCTCTTTGGCGTCACTTCCCTCTTCCTGTCCCAGGACTCCTGACCTCCCACACAGGAGTGCAGGGCCCTCTTCCACCATAGCATTAATAAAAAGCAAACTATTTCATGTATATAAAGTATACATACAGAAAAATGCACAAGTTCTAAGACTCCACCTTAGGTGAATTTTCACCAATTCTGCCATCTCGTTTAACCAACCCCAGATCAAGAAACAGCATTCCCACCCCTCAGAAGCCTTCCTTGTGCCACAACCCTACCACTACTCCCTGGCCCCATGGGTTACCTCTATCCCGACCTCTAGCCCCACACATTAGCCTTGCCTTTATTTTGAGTTTTATTTAATGGGACAATATGGTATGTCTTCCTTCACCATAGTGGAGTTTTGTGTAGAGAAATACCATGATGGGAAGTACCCTGAGTGGCTTAGTTCCCTCCTTCCACCTATCCTTGTAGCCGGCAAACATGGCTGGTGTGTGACACATGGGGCATTGTGCCAGAGACTGTGGACATGCACAGTTGCCCAAGGGACATTACAGAGCAGCAGCCTGGAGGCTCTGTGGGGAAACCGGGAAGAGGCCCTGCCTCTCAGAACTGCAATCTCAGAACTGGTTCTAGCCCCTCATCTGTCCTCTCAGAAGGCCCCATCTAAGTGAGGGCCGCACTCCTGACTTGTCCAGAGGAGACATGGCATGGAGGACGCTCTCTAGAATTCTCCCTTCCTGGCAGAGCCCCAGGATGGGGCGTTCTTTCGCTCCTAGCCCACCTGTTCTAACCTCTTAGCACCCTCCTGGTTCTCTATGGTTTTTTGATAGACTAGTTGCTGATAAGCACCCTGGCTGATAACAGTTTACCGCATTACCTCTCTGATAAGGTGTTCATATCTTAATGCCATAAACCACAGAGCAGCTCTGCTCCAGCCCGGGGGCCTGTAGGCTTCCTTTGCTTCTGTTTCCTTCAGTGGCTGCTTTTCTCCTCCAGACCCCTAAATAGGATGTTACCCAAGGTCAGGTCCTCACACTCCCCCCTCTTTATTACATTGCTCGTGATCACAGACATTAGCTCCTTCCATGCCTCCTCCAAGCACCCGTGATGCTTCCCCAGGCCACAGCCTCTGTTTCCACTGCCAACCAGACCATTTTCTTTTCTTTTCTTCTTTTTTAAAGATTTTATTTATTCATTCGACAGCGATAGAGACAGCCAGCGAGAGAGGGAACACAAGCAGGGGGAGTGGGAGAGGAAGAAGCAGGCTCACAGCGGAGGAACCTGATGTGGGGCTCGATCCCATAACGCCAGGATCACGCCCTGAGCCGAAGGCAGATGCTTAACCGCTGTGCCACCCAGGCGCCCCCAGACCATTTTCTGATGGGGAGCTTGCCCATGCCTCCTACTCTTGCCCCTAAGATGTCCTCTTTCCCTCTGCTCCACCCCCTGCCACTTCCCACAACCCAGAGTCCTCTCATTTGCCTGCAAGAAGCCCATGTGCTTATGCCTTTTTTCCAGCCCCCTCCCTGCCCTCCTTCTCTCCCTCTACCATCCATCTGGATTGTTCAAAATGCCATCCCTCCCTCCTCATCACTGTCCATCCCCATATTCCCCATATCACCATTGATGCATTTCTTAGTTAGCCTTCAGTTGCTGCTCAGTGCCTTTGGGACAAAGCCCCACTGGTGGACCAAGTGTCCATGCCCTCCGCAACCCATCCCCGGGAAAGTATCTTGGTAGAGATCCCATGATTTTCTGCAGCATCCTCAGCCATAGCATGCCCTTTCCCACTCCTGCTATTTTGCTGCCACTGCTTCTGTAGGGCATAATGCTCTAGCACTGGCCAGCTGTGAGGGGTCACAGAGATCAAGCCCCTCATCTCCCGGCATGTCCTGCTGTCTTCTGCACCTCACTCATCCATTGGCCTGGAGAGCCTCTCCGGATGACCCTGCAGGGAATGGTCTTTCCCTTCCTGAACTTGGCTGCACTTACGATCCACGTAGCTCTTATGTCAGAATTATTTTTATATCTAAATGTTTAACCTCCCTGTGGTTGACAGAATAATTCTCCCTACTGCCCACCAAAGATGTCCACGTCCTAATCCCTGCAAACTGTGAATATGTATGTTACATGCAAAGGGGGAGTGGGTTGCGGATGGAATTAAGGTTGCAGATCAACTGACCTTGAGATGAGGAGATGATCCCGGTTATCCACATGGACCCAATGGAATCACAAGGGTCCTTGAAAGTAAAAGAGGGAGGCAAAGAAAAGCGTCCATGTCAGAGGGATGTGAAGTGGGAAAGATGGAGGAAGTAGCCATGAGCCAAGGAAGGCAGGCAGCCTCTAGAAGCCAGAGAAGATAGGGACATGGAGTCTCCCTCAAGGACCCAGGAGGGAGCACAGTCCTGACGATGCCTTTGATTTTAGCGCAGTGAGGTGCGCTCTAGAACTGTAAGATAGTGACTCTGTGTTGTTTTAAACCACCCATTTTGTGGCAGGTTTTTGACAGCAGCCATAGAAACCTTACATACTCCCCAACTAGATTTTAAGTATGTAGAGGGCAGAGACTTTCCTTATACTTCTTTGTGTATCCCACAGGGTATGGAGCTTAGTGCCTTATATCCATTAGGTGCTCAGTAAATGTTTGCTCTGTGGCCACCGGTTGTTTCCAGGAAAGTGGCAAGGGCAGAGCCAGATTTTGTGCCTTCCCACAGCCCTGTAGAGCCCCACTGTGGCCTCTTGGGCTCTCATCGTGGCCCCTGGTCATCAACTCTTTCTGTATCCCATTCCCGATCTCACGTAATCTTTGTTAATGGAAAATATTTTAAGATCGGACCCTTCCTAGAAATGTTTTCATTTACAAGGGTGGCCCTAGAGCTATAAACACATCACACCCAAAGGTTTTAAGCCCCATAGTGGAACAGCTAGATGGTGCTGCTGGTGGCCTTCAACCAGTTTCCTATTGGATCATTAATTCCTCTTGCACAGTTCTACTCTGTGGGGAGAGCAAGGAGCCAGGAGACGTGGGTCCTAAACTCAGCTTCTCCACCAACTTCCTGGGTGTCGTTAGAGAAACCCCTTAACCTCCCTGAGCCTGAGATAGGGATTAATAAGTTCTCCCCATTTCACAGGCTGTAACTAGAAGCCACCTGCAGAGATGGAGATGAAGCCCCACCCTGCCCAGTAATTCAGCAAGTGAGAAAGCGAGTCTGGAATGTGCCCATGTTTGTTTTAATATAAAAATAGCACTTAAAAGGGATACAACTAGAAGATAGAACACAGCCATCCTGCAGCTTTCCACACTCCTGGCACATTGAGGGTGAGAATATCCCAGTCTAGGTACTTCTGCAGCGTTATTTTAACATTTGTGCTTTCCTTTCTCACCAGATGGGACTTCTCTCTTTATCCCGATCCTGCTTAGACAGGTGAGCAGAACCAGAGCTGGCCGCCCACTTCTGGACAATCACACTTCTCCCTTTTCCTCCCCTGGGGGGCTAGTTCTTGACTCTCTTTGCCTCACCTCCTGGTGTGATCTGTTACCGCATCTGCTGTGTGCCCATGACCATGGCATTTTCCCTTCCTTTATTTTTTAAATTTTATTTAAATTCAATTAATTAACATATAGCGTATTATTAGTTTCAGAGGTAGAGTTCAGTGATTCATCTGTTGCATATAACACCCAGTGCTCATTACATCATGTGCCCTCCTTAATGCCCATCACCCAGTGACCCCATCCCCCCACCAACCCTCCTCCAGCAACCCTCAGTTTGTTGGCGTTTCCCCTTCTGCTCAGACACTCCTATGTCCTGGCTGGTGGGAGAGTAGAAGGATCTCTGCGTTGCAATCAGGATTCTGGCCTCAGCTCTGTCACCAGCCAGCTGAGAACTCTAAGCAGCCACCTCATCTGTAGGGGCTATCCATTCACAATGAAAAAGAGGGGCTTGAAGTAGATGGACCTAGGAAATGGGGTGACCGGGAAACCCTGCTCAGAATTCTTTAAGGACTGCCATTCTGCTCAGGAGGAAGCCCGGCCTCCTCACTATGGCTCGAAATGCCTTTTGTGGTCTGCTCCCTCTTTACCTTGAGGGCTTCATTCTTAGTTGCCTAAGACTCTAAGTTCTGACAGTAATGAATGACTTGAAGTCCCCAGACATACCACATACTCTCTTAGTGCCAGCACTTTGCAGATGCTACTTCTCTGTCTTACCACATTTCCTGTGCCCCGTCCTGCCTCTCTCTCCCTTTGATTCTTACTTACTTTTGAGGGGCTCAGCTAAGACTTTTACTTCCTGAAGTAGTCTTTCCGGCCCAGCCCCCTCATATCTGATTAGGTACTCCTTTCCTGCAGGCTGCTAATATGCTGCCTATCTCTCTCTTTTGACATGATTCTGATAGCCTACTTTTTTGTCTGAGTCCTGTCTACCCCTGACAGTCTTCCGGAAGACTTCTTAAATCTTCTTGAAGGCAAGACATGATTTGTTCAAACGGGAATTCCCAGTATCTAGAGCTGTACTGGCCAATATGGTACCCACTAGCCACAGATGGCTTCTGAGTATTGGAAATGTGGCTACTCTGAATTGAGATGAGCTAGAAGTATAAAATACACACTGAATTTAAAGACTCAGTCCAAGAAAAAAGAAGAATGTGAAATACTTTTACATTCTTGTTCATAATTGTTTATATGGATTACTTGTTGGACTGATAAGACTTAGGATATACTGGGTTAAATAAAGTGTATTATTAATATTAGTTTCACCTGTTTTTTAATTTTTTTTAGAGATTTATTTATTTATTTTAGAGAGGGAGTGCACGTGCAAGTGGGGTGAGGGGCAGAGGGAGAGAGAGAGAAATCCTCAAGCAGACTCCCTGTTGAGCTTGGAGCCCAATGTGGGGCTGGATCCCAGGATCCTGAGATCATGACCTGAGCCAAAATCAAGAGTCAGATGCTTAACTGACTGGGCCACCCCGGGGCCCCCTTTTTATTCTGTTGAATGTGGCTACTAGAATATTGAAAATCACATATAAGGCTTACCTTTGTGACTTGCCCTGTGTCTGTACTGGATGGTGCTGGTTTACAGTGTATTGCCTGGGGCATCTGTCGGATGAACGAGTTGGTGGATGGATCTGTAGAAAAGCATGGATCTCCCCTCAGCCTAAGCTCAGGTTGCTCTAAGTGCTGGCTTTGCTCCAAGTGTGACCCCGCTCCCCCTCTCATGCTCGGTGCTCTGAGCTGGGCGGCCTGGCTCTAAGTGGTCGGTGGGCCTGGGTCCCCAAGGGATGGAGCAAACTGGTCGGAACACCCAGCCGTAGCTTATGGACCCATTCCCACAGGCACATTGTGCACCTGCTGCGTATCTCCAGGAATGCAATATCAGCTTGACATCCCCAGTTGGGAACAGGACAGATGCTCATTTTGAACGGTTGCAACACCCTTCAATTGTATCAGGGGTGTGCATTCTCAGCAGAGGGTGAGGACACTTCTCTTACTGGAAATTTCTTGTTTTATAATATCTCGATGCTGTAATGAAGTAGGATGTATTGGTTATTTTGGGAACTTTCCAAGGCTCTGCAAACTTGAAAAACAAAGAACCTTTTATTAAACTGTAACTGTAGCTTTTCTTTTTGCCTGTACTCTGACTTTTTCCTCATCCTGCACTTTGTGAACTGATTGTAAAACTAGGTTGGAAAGGTGAGTTTAGTGGACCATGCTTATCACCGTTAGGAGTCTTTGAACTTTGATTTTCTGAGGATTAGTGGTTTCTTGGAACAGCAATAGGTGTAATGAGAGCACAGTTTTTTGAGGTGCTAAGGCTCAAACTGGGCACAGAAATTCTTGAGTCTGGCTGACATTTTGAAAGCCATATTCTTAGAACACACAGCGCATTTAGGTTTCTACATTCATAGCCAGCATTTACAAAGTGCTTTTATAATTTTCAAACTATACTTGTACCTACAGTATCTCATTTGGTCCTTGCATTTATTTGGTACCCTTGTAAACAAATCTCTTTTCATAGAGTTGTCTATACTTAACTGTCTCCAATTTCTTTCTTCTCACACTCTGTAAACTTCCTCACAGGCTTTTAAGGCTCATTCCTCTATTGAAACTACTCTCACAAGGGGTCACCCTGACCCGCATGTTGCTAAATCCCGTAGTCAATTCTCAGGCTTCTCATTTTACTTGACCCTTTTGAGTCATTTGACATAGGTGATTGCTCTTTCCTTGAAATTCTTTCTTCGTTTGGCTTTAAGATGTCACACTTGCCTGGCTTCCTTCTGACCTCACAGGCCGCTCCTTCTCCATCTTCTTGGCTGTTACCTTCGCAGATTCCTGACTTCTAACTTTAGGATCTTCTAGATCTCAAATCTACAGGGATCTATCATCACTCCATTGGTGATTCACTGAGTCTCATGGTTTTAAGTATCATTGCTATGCTAACAATTCCCAATATTTATCATGAACCTGAGCCTCTCCTCTTAATTCCAGACTCATATATCCAATTACCTACACAACATCACAACTTGGAGGTCTGAAAAACATCTCCAACTTTGCATTCCCAAACGTCCCTGAACTTCCCCCCTAAACCTGCTCCTTCTAGTTAATGCCATCTTTATCCTTCCGTTCGCCAAGACCAGAGACCTCAGAGTCAGCCTTGACTCCTTTCTTTTTTAGCTGACAGAAGATATTTTCATCTCTCACACCATGTCTCACTGCCTCTACTGCTGTCACTCTGGTCCGAACCACGTCATCTCCTGCCTGGATTCTTTTTCAGAAGCTTTCACAACTTTCTCAGCGCAGTCTGTTCTCAACACCACAGTCAGTGATCCTGTTAAAATATACATCAGACCATGGCACTCCTATACTCAAATGGCTCCCACTTACCCAGAGTAGAAGCCAACGTCCTTCTAATGGTCTTGAGGCCCAGTGCAGTATGGCATTCCCTCTGATACCACCAACTCATTTCCACTTCATTCCCTGTCAGCCATACGGTCTCCTTGCTGTGGCATTCAATGACATGCCTGCCCTGGGTTTTGCATTTGCTTTTCCCTGGAATGCTCTCCCCTCAGATAGCCTCATGTCTTTCTCCCTTACCTCCTTTACACCATTACACAAATGTCATCTTCCCACAAAAGCCTTCCCTGACCAACCTACTTAAACATGCAACCCCTGCCCTGCACTTTTCCTATTTCTCTTTCCTATGTATTTTTCTCCATAGTACTTAACACCTGAGACATTATACATATTTTACTTATTTATATTGTTCATTGTTGGTCTGGTATTAACCTGTTCAATCCATGAAGATTGGAATTTTAATTTTTGTTGCTATATCACTGGGCACCTAGAACAGTGCCTGACACATAGGACATGATCGTTAAAGATTCATAAACAAATGAATAGTCCTATTAAATAAACATTATTCTTTCCTCCATTCTATAAATGGAGGAATTGGGAACTCAATAACATCAAACATTCATGTGTACACATAAGTATCTACTCCTATAAAACAAAACTCAACTAAGAACAGGTAGAGCTTAATCAGTGTGCTTGACCCAGGGAATGGTAGGGGACTCTGGTTCAAGATTATGCGGAGACTACTTGTATTTGGTAATAGTTGGTCTAGTCACTAGAGGGTTGCAATGAAGCAATACACTCAAAAAATTCAGGTCAATGTTTTATAAATGTTACTTATTTAAAAAATAATCTTGAAAACTCTCCATTAAATATTAATTTTCCCAATGACATCAAAGTCACCATCATCCTTAGCAAGCTTTCATATAAAGAATGTTGAAACTGTAAAATGTCATTATGTAGCAGTTGAAGTGCAAGATTCTTTTTTTTTTTTTTAAGATTTTATTCATTTATCTGAGAGAGAGAGAGAGAGAGAGAGCAAGCCCAAGCAGGGGAGGGGCAGAGGGAAAGGGACAAGCAGACTCTCCACTGAGTGGGGAGCCCGATACGGGGCTCAAGCTCAGGACCCTGAGATCATGACCTGAGCCAAAGTCAGACGCTTAACCGACTGAGCCATGCAGGTGCCCCGAAGTGCAAAATTCTTAAAAGTAAGATGAACTCAGAGAAGCCTCTGTCCCTCTCATCACAATTGCTAGGTCTCTCAGGTTCCAGCAGTGAGTTGCCAGTTGCTGCTCTATAGGCACAGGTGACAGCTCCAGGAGTATCTTTTCCGTCTCGCTGCTGCCAAGTCCATTTTTAGATGATAGAGATTAGAAAATCATGTTTCAGGTATTGATTGTCTTGGTACTTACCCTCCTGTAGAAAGACTTAACCTCCCCCAGAACTGATGAGATGCCCCTTTTCATAGTCACGGTCAGCTTCAGGGGCAGGTTTCCTGTGCCCCAGATTTAGGTGGCGTTCACACTTGCTTTGAGGCTTTGCTCTGACTTAAAATTCTATATCATTTTTGAACAAGAGACCCACAGTCTCATTTTCCCCTGTGCCCCACATGGGCCAACACACTGATAAATCATGGCTGGGCTAGGTAGGGTGTGTTAAGTGAGGCCCAGGATGGACAAGCCAACAGCCAACTTCAATTATGTTTAAATGATCATAGATAAGGTTGAGTTATTTGATAGTTCTGTGATCATATTTGCATAAATTTCCTGCACATGTTTGGCTATTGCTTCATTTTATGATTCATTAAATTTTGTTCTATTTAAGTAGCAGTTTCAAAATTTGTCTCATTGTGTTCTGATTATTCTCCAAAACTCATAAATCTAAGTTTAGTTATATGGCATGTAATCCGTGGTAATACATTTTAACATTATGCTGTTCTTCTGATCAAACAGGGGAAATGCAATATCCAAATTGCCACATTCTTGTTTTTTTGGTTTGGTTTTTTTGTTTGTTTGTTTTTTTGTGGGTTTTGTTGAGCAAATTGTCTCGGCCTCTGAAAAGCTGGTTTTTCAAATGTGAGATCTTTGGAACAGTAATTGTATATCCAAAACGACTATAAAAGCTAGATAGGTCACGCGCATTGAGGAAAGAGACCAGGTGAATGATACGGACCATGGCCAGCTGGGAAGTAGGTGTGTGGTTTAAAGGGGCAGCTGCTTCCCAGCTCCTGCTCCCTGAGATGGGGAATGTAGGCCTGCCACTACTGTACCTTTCTTTTGCCCCCAAAGGAACTCTAAACATAGAAATTTATGTGAAATATCTCAGTCTTTAATCTCTCTCTCTCTTTTATTTTTAAGATTTTATTTATTTGAGAGAGAGAGCACAAGCAGGGGGAGCAGTAGAGGGAGAGGGAGAAGCAGGCTCACCACTCAGCAGGGAGCCCAATGTGGGGCTTGATCCAAGGACCCTGGGATCACAACCTGAGCTGATGACAGATGCTTAACCGACTGAGCCACCCAGGCCCTGGTCTTTAATCTCTTGAACTCAAATAAAACCCATGTGACTGCTGTCATAGAGGTAATTCTTAATATGATTCCTTTACTTTGTCCCAGATAGCTCTGAAAATATCTTTCCTTTCTTTCACATGATAAACTTTTTAAGATAAAGAAAAATTTACCTATAATTTCATTTTGAGGCTCTTTAGAGAGAATTTTTGTAACATATTACAGTCATGAAGAAATGTTAAATTTGAAATCCAATGACAGTAATCCACCTGATTAGCTAATCTCCTGTCAGTGGGAAGAGCCATTTGGTACGACTCCCGATGTTTCAGTAACCTCCAGAAGCTTCTCCATCACAGTTAACAATGCTGGATGCTCTGCCATAACACCATGCAGTAGAAATATAATGTAAGCCACACATGTAATTAAAAATGTTTTAGAAGCCACATTAAAAAAATAAAAAAAGACAGGTGAAATTGATTTTAATAAAATATTTTATTTCATTCAGTATATCTAAAATATTACCATTTCAACATGTGATCCATATAAAATTAATAAGATATTTTACATTCTTTTCTTTCATACTAAGTCTTTGAAATTCAGTATGTATTTTATACTTACAACACATCTCGCTTCAGACTAGCCACATTTCAGTGGCTTGATAGACACATGCAGTCAGTGGCTACCATGTCGGACAGCTCAGGTTTGACATGTCCTGCTGTGCTTAAGTGTCCAAAGTCACTCAGCTAGGGAGTTGGCAGATCCAACTTTAATTTTGCTCAGTATTTTGGACTCTCTGTCCTTCTTGCTACATTGACTTGTCCCTAAGTGCAGAATTCCCAGCTTGGACTTGACATTTATAGAGTTTGAAAAGTTTCAGGCCAGGGAAGCAAACACACAAACAAAAACTAAAAGATATGACTAAATCTGAAAATTCTGTAGTGGTTGCAGTGGTCACACATAGAATTTCCAGGTGACCACTTTTCTCAGATGCAGAAAGAGTTTGATTCTTGGTCACAATGACAGATGCATGAGGCTAGACAGGCACAACTAACTATAGACCTAGTGGAGAAACCTGATGTCTAACTCACATCCATAAATTAGATGTGAGGCAAGCTTCTGCAGTAGGACAGTTAAGCAAGAGGAGGCACCTTCACCTCTGGTTGGGAAATCCAACTCACCTGGCCTTTGAGGGATGGTGGGTGGCTTACAACATCCAATGGCAAACTCAGGTGTTGTTAAGCAGATGCAGTGAGGGGATGCCTTAATGCAGTGGTCAGGAGATGGCAAGAGGAATTTAGGAGGCAGTCCATGGTCCTAGGTCCACTGGGCAGAAACTCTCTTGCGGGGTCCAGAGATAAGCCTGAGGCCATCCACCCTGGTGGAGGTGGGTATTTCTTGACTCCACACTAGCATCCCTGAGGGAAATACTCTGCGATGCTCATTAGTCCAAACTTTTCTCTGTAAAGAGCATAAAGTTTCTCTTATTACTGAAAAGTTGGTACATTATCTGTTACCTTCCGATGTGTTTTTGTTGCTGGTGATTTTCAGCATTTGCACAGAACCTTGCACTGCCTGCATTACTTACACTCTTTTTTTACTAGCTTGATTCTGCATTTTGTCAATGGTGATGATTTTCCTGTGGATTGAATACATAAGTTTTTTTTTTTTAAAGATTTTATTTATTTATGTGACAGAGAGACAGCCAGCGAGAGAGGGTACAGAGCAGGCGAGTGAGAGAGGAAGAAGCAGGCTCCCAGCAGAGGAGCCCGATGTGGGACTCGATCCCGGAACGCCGGGATCACGCCCTGAGCGGAAGGCAGACGCTTTCACGACTGCGCTACCCAGGCGCCCCTGAATACATAAGTTTTTAGTTGAAAATTCCATAATTGGTGGTTCAGATCTTCTAAACCATTGTCGGATGGCCAAAGCTAGTTAGTTCCGGATATACAATATGCTTATGGAATTGGAACGTTGATTTGGGGTTTTGGGTCAGGCTGAGGAACAGTCTGCAGAACTCTGATCTGAGGATGAATTGCTAGGGCTGGTTACACGAGATTGCAGAGGCATGGGCATCATCGGGACCCTGGAGAGAATTGAGGTTGCCTGAGTTCTTCCACTCATGCAGTTTCTCTTGCTGGGAATCCATTCTCTTTTCTCCTAACAGTCATTGACAAAATTAGTGTTTTCTCCAATAGTAATTTAAGAATTTCCTTCACAACTCTTTTTTTGGCCGTGGGCGGGGGGAGGGCAGAGGGAGAGGGAGAGACAGAATCCCAAGCAGGCTTCACACCCAGCACGGAGCCCGATGCAGGGCTGATCTCACGACCCTGAGATCATGACCTGAGACAAAATCAAGAGTGGGACACTCAATTGACTGAGCCACCAGGCGCCCCTTATTCATAATCCTTATTCATTCATTCATTCATTCATTCATTCATTCATTCATTCATATATTTATTAAATGTATTTTTCCGGTGAGCAAATATTTATTTAACACCAAGTGCCAAGCACCGGGCTAGGTTTTTAGTTTCAAAACCAACAGGGCCTTCATCTCCATCCTTAAGAAGCTTACCACCTGGCAAGCTTTCCCTGTCACCACTTGGATTGGGTCACCATAGTCTATCCAGTCATTCTTCAATATTGATGTAATTGGTTTGTGTTCAATTTGTTATTATTTCTAGAATATTCTTTGATGTGGCCTGCCTCTGCAGAGGGCATAGACATTGTCATTAGCAAAAATTATACTTTTCTCTTACTTGATAACTCTTCATAGGGTCTGATACTTGGCCCCGAGTGGGCCTACTACACATTGTTAGTGAGGGCCTAATACTCATTGTTAACCTTCTTTCCGGGGTGCATGAATGGTGTCCACTGATTATTGTTTCTATACATGATTACTGGCATATTGCTAATAGAGATTTGAGGGTTTTGGGGCACAGAGTCAACAGACATGAAAATGGTCACCCCAACACAATCTCTGTAATCAGTCTGTGGAGAAACATGATTTCTATCGTCTTTTTATATACAGATACACTAAAGACAGTCTCTTCTGAAAGTACCACAGTTATGCTTGGCATTGGTTTTTAATGACAAGGAAATTAAATTAAGGCTCTATTTATATGGACATCTTTCCTGTTTGTTGCAACTGTTGAAGAAGTACAGCTTTAGGGATTTTCCCTAATGAAGTACATAAACAGTAACTTTCCTTCAAGCTGTCAGTGAGGAATGCTGTGTTACTCAAGTGAATTTCAGTGACCTCTTACTCTAGAGAGAACCCGGTGTCAGAACAAATTTTTATAAATAATACACTGTTTGCTTTGCAGTGCTGATAATTATCTCCTGTCTTTGAGGCTGTCAAATAACCAGGAGGCTTGTTTTTTCTTAGGACAAAGATATTTGCAGAGGAACTGATCAAACTATTATTATTAATAATCTCATTATTGAGGCATCGCCAATTCTTTTGTGCATTTGAGGCTACCAAATAGATTAAAGTTTTATTCTGAGAACTGGAGGCATACAGGCTCAAAGCAGCTTAAGAGCACCGTGTGGGGGATGGGGAGTTCTTTTCTGGCTGGGGCACATTTGTGTTTGGGAGAATTGCTGCCTCATTCCTGTACGAACATAACCCCTTTGGAAAGGGGTCTCCTAAAGGATTGGTCATAGAAGCCCCGAAAGGTAGTTGTGACTACAGACTATTATTGTTAATGAGGGTTTTTTTTCTTTTTTTCTTCCTGACAAGGGCACCGACATGCTCCTTGACAAAAGGGAAGAGGAAAGCTCATTATAGCCACAGACAGAGGCTACTGGCAAATGAGAAGAGATTTTGCCCTTTGCTGTGTTGGGGATCTGGAGGAAGAGGGGAAATGTGATGGAGGAAAGCTCTCCTCCTTATAACCATTGTCATAGCATTCAGTCTCAATATAATGCATTTGGACTACCAGTGTTCATTCTCACACATGTCCTATGCTTATCCTGTTTTGGACTGAGCAGCTAATGGCTAGAACATTCAGCCAAAGAGGCCAAGGCTGAATTGCTTCCCATAGGGACCAGTGACCTTTGCAGATCATATCCTGCCCCAGGAGGCTCTGTCCAGGTGGAGCGAGCAGCCTCTAGTAGTAGGGTTCCAGATAAAATATAGGACATCCAGTTCAATTTGAATGTGAAATAAACAACATCCAGTTATTTTATTGCCTAACTTCTCTGGACAGCGTCATTCAGTAAAATGGGAGGTGGGGCCAGAGGCCAGAGGACAACTAGAAACGGCTTCTGGGTGAGGGACTGAGGCTTGTGTTTTCCTCCTGGGACCTCCAAGCTCTGTTTCATCCACAAAGATTGCTTTGAACCCATCTCTTTCAAGGAAGTAACAATATTTATGCGTGGGACATACTTGTATTAAAAAATTATTCATTACTTATCTGAAATTTAAATTGGACTATGTGGCCTGTATCTTTATTTGTTAAATGTGTTAACTCTACATAGGGCAGAATATGAGAGGCAGGGGCTACAAAATACTCCTCCTACCCCTAACAGCTGGCCATGGATTCCCTGCCCAGGACCTCAATCTCCACCGCAGATTGCCTTTAGAGCAGATAATTTGGGGGAAGCATTGTTTCCAGACGGCTTCGGAAAATGCTCCTATGCTTCCTGGTCATCTACTCGAGCTGCCTCTGATCACCACATTCACATGAATGTGGGTTTAAGAGTGGCCTGTGAAGTCATCCTGTGTGGCTGAAGTGATGTGTTTCAATGGAGAGGCAGCAGTGGCAGCCTGGATGGCTGGATCATAAAGTCGGGGAGACTGATTTTGGTGGGGCGTCTGCTCAGCCCCCTGAGGCAAGGGACAATGTGGGGCCCTGGACGAGGGATGCGGCTCTAGTGGCCTTGGGTGCACCACAAGGAGAGAGACTTCATTTCCCCTTCTCTCCTATTTCCTTCCCTCACTCTTCATTCATTCATTCATTCATTCATTCATTCATTCATTCCTATTTTCTTGCCTGTCCCCTGCCCTGGGTATCTGAATCATGTACCAAGGGTTTAAGGCTCTGTTTTTCACATTAACATCTGAGACTTTATGGGGCGAAAGAACCTTCAGACCAGGTTTTCCAAAGCATTCCTTTGGTAGGGTGGGGAAGGAAGTGGGGCAGGGGCCTTCTTTCCCTGCTGTGAACTCAACAATCTTACATACGGAGCCAGGTTTTAGGAAATTAAAGATAAAACCAAAAAAACATAAAATCTGACATTTGTATAGTGTTTCAAAGCTTATAAGCAACTTCTCATATAATATTTCATTTAATTCTAACAATTTAGGAGTTGTTACAACACTAGAGGGGCTAAGTGATTTGCCTAAGGCTACTAACTAATGAGCGAGAAAGCTGGTTTTTAATATTCAGGCCAACACTTTTTTATTCTACAGGGAGGAAGGCAGATGTTCCAAATGGAGCCTGAAGATGCATCCCTGTTTCTCAGTTTCATGATGAACATGCCTTGACCAACTCACAAGAGGGTGTGGACCAGTGGAGGTCAGCCAGATAGAGTCTTCTGGAGAAGCTGTTCACCATGGACCCCTCTGACCGGTTTGGGGGAGCCTCCTGTTTGGATTCTTTCTCCTTCATCGAACTCACCGTGGTAAGTGCTCCGTAGTGTGGAACCCTCACTGAGCATCCAGGGTGAAAATACTGCTGGTCTCTCCCTCAGTGGGAGGTTTTTGGGAAAAAATTGTCCAGAAGCAGATTCTGTAAGGGGGCAGTGAGAGACAACCTGGGGAGTAGTGGCTAAAGAGGGAGTCCCCCTGGGGAGATTCACAGACTCTAAACCAAGTTCCCCAACTTTCTCTGGAAAGCATCATTCAGTAAAATGGGAGGTGGAGCCAGGGGCCAGGGGCCAGGGGAACAACTAGAAATGGCTTCTGGGCAAAGGACTGAGGCTTGTTTTTTCCTCCTGGGACCTCCAAGCTCTGTTTCATCTACAAAGATTGCTTTGAACCCATCTCTTTCAAGGAAGTAACGAGTTAGAAACCAGATATTGGGTGTCAAAAAACACATCTGAGTTAATACTTGGTAGGCGATATCTAGATCGAAGGGCAGCTGGCACAGTGGGGCTCAGTGACAAGGTGTGAAGGTGGCTCAGTTCCTGGGTGTCCTGACCCTCCTGGGGTGGTCACATGCTCCCCGGCAGCTTCCTCTTCCTACAAACTGGATGTGGGGAAATCCCCTTTGGGCACTATAAGAAGCCCCTTGGCTCTGCGCAGAAGCCAGCAGCTCTAGGTAAGAGCGCAAGATGATGTCAGGCCTCCTCTGTCTCCTGGCCCTTCTGTTCCTCCTCGGCCAGACCACAGGGGATTTGGAGCCCCCAATCCCCACCACCCCCTCCAGCTCTTTCCCTGACTCTGTGCCGAGCTCCAGCTTCCTCTCTGCTTCCAGCTCCAACAGCAGCTTTGGTCCCAGCCCTGGCTCCGTGTCTCAGGTGAGGAGGCCCCACAGTCTGAGAGCTGTGTTCATTCCCTTCCTCTCGCTTTTTGGGGACCTGAATATAATTTCATGGATGGTTAGACTTGAGCACTGGAAAAGATTTACAACTCCCTCTGTTAACTATAGGTGCCCCAGAAATGAATTAAAACCTGGGTAAAATAATTAAATTGTTTGCCAAGGGGACGGCATCTTGGTTCTTCCACTGGAGGCCTTAGGGAAAGAATCTAAACTTGAAAGAGGTTCTCAAACTTGGCTGCACTTTGGAATCTGGGGTAGGAAGTGCGGGTGGGAGGGAGACTCTGAAAATAGAGATGTCCAAATTCTATCCCAAATGAGAACTGTTAGGGAAGGGTCCCAGCCAGTAGAAGCTACAGAAGTTTGTCTGGTTTGCTGCCCACACACTAGGGACCGTGAGGAGTATGAAGAACAGCCCTGAGGGAGTGGGAGCCATGGTGCTGCAGCTGGAGCCCCGAGGGTTTCTCTGAGCCTGGTCTGTAGAGGAGGTGGATGACAGAAGTGGGGGACGTCTTCAGGAAAGTGCTCTTACATGTGGATATGTGCCCAGAAGGGTATGAACTCTCTTCTGGCTTCGCTACAGGAAATCATAAGAGCCATTTCCAAAAACAGCAACAGCAGTAGCAATAAATAGGCAAAACAAAACAACAACAACAAGAGCCAAAGAATGTGTTATAAAGGGACTGTCCCAGCTAGGCCACATTACTAGGCCACATCCTGTGCCTCATCCCTTGGGAGCTGAGTCCTGTTTGTATCTCCTTTGAGGAGCTAGGAAGAGGCAGGGAGGGTGAGACATTAGGGGTCGGGAAGGATTTCTTCACTCCAGCTCTGCCCACGTGGGCTCTGGGCCTCTCTGTAGGAGCCCTGCTCTGTAAAACCCAGGCTTTCCTTGCTATGGTGTGCCTTAGAGGGTAGAGGAACCTTAATTCCCCCAAAGGCTGTCCCTGTGCGCCTCTGTGATCTTTATTCACAGGTCAGGTTGCTGCTTACATGCTCCCATCTGAATGGAAGGGCCATCGGGAAAAGGGGAGGAAAAGGCTTTTCTGTAGTTTCCATTTTGCCATCAGAGCAAAGGCAAAAGCTGAGTAATGCAGGGGCACCTGGGAGGCCTTGTGGGTTAAGTGGCCGGCTCTCGATTTCTGCTCAGGTCATGATCTCAGGGTCATGGGATCGAGCCCCGAGTGCTGTCGGTGCTCTGCGCTCAACGGGGAGTCTGCTTGTCCCTCTCCCTCTGCCTTTCCCCCTGCTCTCTCTCTCTCTAAAATAAATAATAAATCTTAAAAAAAAAAAAAAACAATGTAGGCAATGAAAACTTATTGATCAACAAATGGTTTGGATAGGGCCCAGATAGAAACTGCCACAACAGTGTTCACTGAGTACCTAATAAATGACAGGGCTCACATAATATGTGTTATCTGATTTAACCCTCAGAGGTCGGTAAAATTAATGGTCCCATTTTAGAGATGTGGAAACGGAGGCTTAGAGAGGTGACGTCATTGGCTTACAGTCACTAAGCCAGCAGATTATATAACTCAGACTTAGTCTGCCCATCCTCTTCCCCATCTCTCCCTAGGCAGCTTTCTATATTTTGGGGGGAGTATAGATGAAAACTGCTTATTTTTAAGAGGAGAAGGTTTGGGAATATTAAAGATGCCCAGATAGTCTTTGTAGCCAGAAATCAGATGCAACATTTTATCCCATGGTGCTAAGTAACTTCTGGGGACAATTAGACCTGGTTAACATTAAAGAAAGAGGTTAACAATAAATAATGATTTTGAAGCCTCATCACCAATCAGAAACCATCATTTGGGGAAGATGATCAGCTAAAATAACAGAAAATAAAATATAGGTCAAGAAACAGAGAAATCCAATAGGCCCGTTGTCTGGTAAAACGATAACTATTTAAAAGTAGATAAGGAATGGTAGTTAAACTGCACTTAGAGATTTTAATTTCCTTCCTGGTTTACTTATCTCCCTCTGGTGAGTCAGTATCACTACCCCAGCTTCTTTTTTATAGCAGGCTAGGTGTCACTTCTACTATAAACCCAATTTTCTAGGGCTGGCTGTCAGCTTGATGAGCTCTTTGGAAAGTGGTGGAAAACCCCTTTATAACTGTCATTGAGCAAGTTCCAAACGTATCATTTTCTATACTTTGAAAATGTTGAGTACCGTTATTTTATGCCTTGAATCTTTACAGGCACTTAGACCTGGCTGCTAATTAGAGCCAGTTGCAACCTTAAATCACAAATGTGAGTCACACCTTCAGCTCCAGCGCTCCGAGCACTCCACATGCCTCGAATGTCCCCCTCCAAAGAAGGAGCTGCTATCAGGTTCCTCATTTCACAGACAAGAGAAGGCGCCATGCTTTGTTCCACAGACAAGAGAAGGCGCCAGTGACTGGCAGAGTTGGAACATGGAGTCGTGTGCTTTTGTCATCAGGCTAAGGGGCTTGGGTTTGGTGAACAAAAGGACACGAAGGCTCTCTCATGACAATGGACCTGATGCACTGTGAAGGAATTGGGTCTTATTTGTCTCCCTAACACCACAGCCTGACGAGCTGTAGACACCAGTAAATGTTAATTGAACACATGCTGCGTGAGACCCCATCAGTGTAAGATGTCTTGTAAGGTACAGAGGGTCCTGTTTGTCCCCCACAAGGGAGATTGCAGACCCTCTCAAAGGCCAAGGAGACAAGCACATGTCTGTGTCTCCCATTCCTCATGTTACACTCGTGTAGAGTTTAAGCATTCACTGCAAAGAGAGAGGGACCCATCACCATTAGCTTCATTGTCTTTGAATGTGAGGAGCAGAAATATCTCTAATGGGAGACACTGATCAAACTTATGGACCATTTTGATGTCAGCTGAGCACACGGGGCTGATGATAAGCGGGTTGGAAGCCGGGGAGTCCACAGTGCTGGGACAGAGATGTTCAATAGAAGACAGTGGAATGGCTGTCAGCAGGACTCATAATTATTTGCCTGCCTTTCAGGTGAACTTCAGGACTAAAAGTTGTTAGCTGGTGGTTTCTGGTTGATTATCTAGAGACTGCTTGATGGTCTCCACTATTTTCTGATTTGACAGAGCTTTTCAGCGAACTCTAAGAATGGTTCAACCCTGTCTTGTGCAGCTAATTAACCTCGCCTTGTCAAAACGCAATGCAAGACATTTCTTGGGGGGTAGACAGTTGTTATAGTAAGCTGTTTTTTTTTGAAAGTCCACGATACATTGGTCCTCTGTAAAAGCCTTGGTGTGCTTGAACTGGAGTCTTTCTAGCTTCGGTGAGAGTGATAAACCTGGTTCCAAGGGAAGCTGGTCTCTCTAACAGACTTTTGGGGTAGCTTATCCAGGCCTTCTTCATCCCTGGCAAAGACCCTTACCTTAGCCCCCTCCCAGCCCCCATGTTCAGCATAAACTTGCTTGTCTCTCCTCCTTACTCCCCAGTTCCTACGGGTGTGGGATGTGATTGGCAAAGAAAATTGAGACCAATATCAAGAATTTACCTGGCATCTATATACATAAGCTGTGTGTGTGTGTGTGTGTGTGTGTGTGTGTGTGTGTGTTTGCTCATCTTAAAGAAGATTAGGTTAAGTCGACAAGCAATTTAGTTGCAAAAAAGCCTGAATTAATTGGTCCGGAGGTCATTGACAGAATACATGTTGATTATAGATGGATCTAGGTCCAGCTTGTTTGGAAATCATGGAGGTTGGTAGATATTAAATGTACAGAGCACACAGTCTCCGCTGCAGCAAGCTGACCTCCTAAACTTTGAGGGGTGTGGTCTGTATCTCTTCAAATTCTGCAAGCCATTGCTCTGCCCTTGGTAGTTTCAGGGAGACAGTTCAGTCTGATGTTTCACAGGTGAGCTTTGGGCTGGCCATCAGATGAGATCATTGTAAAGCTCAACCAGTCGGCTGCCAAGAGTTCCTCTGGAAGGCAACAGTAGTAATAAAAAAATGTTAATTGTGCTGGGATCCCCTTGGGGAAGTTCAAAGGGGACAAACGAAAAACAGGATCTTTCAAACCTGTCATTTTAAAATATGCAGCGGCACCAAAGTGTGAGCCTGAATATCTTAAAGAAACATCAAATATTTTAAAATGACTTTTCTGCAAGTGGTAAGCTGGAAAACTTAAAAACATTTTTTTTGCAGAAAACCTTCCAACTCCTACATTACGCAGTCTTTTAAAAATGGCTGGTTTGTTTCCATTTTGAAGAATGTTAATTACACAATTTCCTGGGTGAAGAGAAGATGTGAATTTGCACTGTATATTTTCCCTGTAACCCATATCCATGGTGGTTTTCCCATTCCAGTCATTGGAAGGCATTGGGTTGGGGTTGGGGTTGGTGTTGGGGTAAAGAAAATGAGTGCATGGAAGGAAAGGGAGAGTGCCATCTACTGGTCACTGACCACGTACCAGGGACTTGGTTTACATTACGTAGTTACTCTTGGGGATGACCCTGCTAAGTGGGTTATCTCTATTAGACAGATGAGGAAAACAAGACTTACAGAGGGTTCATGTCCAATAAGTGGTAGAATTGGAATTCAAACTTAGGAGTCCAATCTCTTCTTTCTTTCCCTTTCCTTACATGGGAACAGTAATAATTTCCTTGACGCTTCCTCAAGAAAGGAGAATCTTCCTTTAGGTAAAGGTGTCTGACTGTGGTTTAGCCTGCCTGGTAGAGATGTGGCTGAACTGAGTGTAATCACTGTCTGGGAAACATGGTAGTTTTAGCTTGTGTCTCTGATTCTCTTCATTCATTCATTCATTCATTCATTTATTGAAGATTTATTTATTTTAGAGAGAGAGCGACTGTGAGTGGGGGGAGGGGAAGAGGGAGAAGGAGAGAGAGAATCTCAAGCAGACTCCCCACTGAGCATGATCCCAGCGGGGTTTGAACTCACGACCGTGAGATCAGGACCCTGCGATCAGGACCTGAGCTGAAATCAAGAGGCGGGCGCTTAACCAACCGCATCACCCAGGCGCCCCTGGTTCTATTCATTTATGTATTGGATTCCACTTGCTTGCCTCTGAGCGCTCTCGGTAGGCCAATTTCTGCCCCTCCAGTTACCAAAAAGCTCATTTCCCAGCTTATTACTGATGTTGAACTTATTTTTCTTTACAGTCGCTTTCCAATTTCACTGGCTTCGAGGATGACCACGGCACCTGCCAGTGCTCTGTGACCCTCCCAGACACCACCTTTCCCGTGCAGAGAGTGGAACGCTTGGAAGTCACGGCTCACATTCTCTCCCAGAAGTTTGAGAAAGAGCTTTCTAAAGTAAGCATTGCTTTTCTTCCTCTTCCAGCCAAATCTTGATAAGAGCAAACCAGCCAACAAAACAAAACCCTTTTTACGCAGGCCTTTGTAAGCAGCCTTCTTCGTTGTGCCCAAGCCACATGCCTGCCGCCGATGGAGGCGTTAGCATTTGTTTTACAGTACACCTGCGGGGCTCTTTATAGCAGGAAAAATGAGGGCCCAGGAAGAAAATGGGATGGAGATTGTGCATGCCACGGATAAACTCACTTCAATATTGTGCACGTATGATTGGAAAGAAGCCCTGAGCTCCCCCTGTGAAACCCAACCCTGCAATTTTTATTTGGTTTGGGTTCTGTTGTTTCTTCTTCCTTTTGGTCTTCTTCCTCGTCTTTCTTCCAGCTTTGCCTGTCTTTCCTCTCCTCTGTCCTCTGTTCTCTCTCCCTTCTCCTTCACTTTTCCTTCCTATTCCTGTTCACTCCCCCTTCCCTTGTCCATCCCTTCTAGTCTCTCTCCCTTTCCTTCCTAATTTTTTTTTTTTGATCTTTCCTTACTTTTGGAAAGCCCCTACCTCCTTCTTTTCATTTTCCTTCTCCTCTTCCCCTCTTGGAAGCTTGTCCTCTTCCTGTCTTTCTCCCTCTTTTCCTTTCTCTTCCTCTGATTTTCTCTTTCCAGTTTACTTTCTTCGCTCCCTCCCTCTGTCTCTCCTAACTCTCTCTGTCTCTGTACGTCTCTCTTTCATTCTCTCTCTCTTGTGTTATCCTCTGTTGTCTCAGAAGGAACATTACATTAGTCGTGTCTAGCATTAGACCAAAATGTAGGACTTCCCTGGGAATTTGAATCAATTCTAGTAGGTCACATAGCCTTGGTAAAAACCCCGACTCCAACCCCCTGATTATGGCTTTTCTCTAGCCAGAGGAAGTCATCCCACAGGGTTTGCCTTTCTCTGAGCTGGCTGGAGCAATGTGACCTGGCATTCCAGTTTTGACCCCTTCTCCCTTTTTAGCCAAGTTTAAAATCAATTAGAAAGGCTCCCATTTTCTGCACAGGTGAAGTCCAAGCTAGGCTATAATCACATTATGCATTATTTAATACAACTCCATTAATTTACAAGGAGCTCTGGCTTTCCTGCAAGATTCCAAATAAGTTTTCCTGAGAAATTTAAACTTAGCTGCCTCAACATCCAGCACAGTTATCCTTTAAGACAAAAATTATGATGAGGCTGAGACCCTGCTTTCAACCTGAATTGGTAGATAAATAGTCTATGTTTAAATGAATGTCCAGTAAAATGTGTTTGACTACACTAGGAACCTAGCTTTTTAAGAAATAAAATGTCCTTGAATTAATCAGCAGAAAAGGCACAGCACTAAATTATAAATTCCCTCCATTAATATTCATAGCCTTATTCCAGCATAATCAAGTACAGATAAGAAGTTATGCATAAAAACATAACAAGTGGAGGAAAATCCTAAGTAAAGATCTTTTCAGTTAGAGTCATTTGCTTTGAAATAGTGGAAGCTACTGATTTGCATGTCTTCTTTGCTGGCAGAAGTGTGAAGGGCAGTTTGAAACCCCATGCTGCTCCGGAAGTGTGCAGCTTGCCAGGGTGGAGAGGACAGGACATTTAATTCCAATCCTGTAAAGGGGGCAGGTGGCATCTGCCTTGCTAGTAATTGGCAGGGAGGAAGTGCGGAGTAGGTGGGAGAACTTTCAGTTCTGAAGGCAGGAGTAGCTGGTCCTCAAGAAGTCTGTGATTGAGGCCTAAGAAAGGAATTGACCTGCCCGTTGAGGCTTACCTCGTAAATTCTGTGTGACAGATGATAATAACAGCAAGAACAGCTTCCCTTTGTGCTTTTCTAAATGCTTCTGGGTCTGTTCTACTCTCAAGCGACTCTTTAAGGCAGATAGGCCAGTGTTCTTCCCATTTCAGGGATGGAAAAATGGAGGTTCATAAAGGTCAAGAGACGTAAATGGGCAGGTCATTCCTCTCTTGGCTGGGTGAGCCAGGTCAGGAGTTTAAGGTCTTCAGAATCATCCCAGTTTCTTTTATCTTGGCCATGCTGTTATCAACCTCCAAGAAGAGATGCAGGAAGTCAGTCATACCTTCGATCCAGAGTTCTCTCTTCAGCTGAGGGCCTTTGAGTTTTCAGGTGAATGATTATAGCTGTCCCTGCGTTGTCTTGGAAATCACCGTTTATCTGGAGGCCTGGGGGGAACGCCCGATTGGACAAGCTGGCAGAAGAGGGTTTTGACTGCTTTGCATTGATTCATGATCTGTCAGTACACAGGGAAGACGGGCTGCCTCTGCATGAGATGCAGAAGGCATTTTATCCTTTTCTGGTGTTTCTGCTATGGCCTCTTGTGACCATACTCAAGGGGACGACGCAAAAGGCAGCTCGGAGTTTTCTTTCTATGGTCTTTGGGGCAAGTATTTAATAGGACACATTTGCGGATAGATCCTCATGCACAAGAAGGTTGAGGCAGTTGGGGAGACATTTAGGCAACTTACAAACAAACAACACCGATTGAACGATGTTTTGTGCAGTGAAATACAATAAATTAAAAGGTCAGATGGAAAAAACCCCTGAAATCACTGTTTCTCTAATAATTGCTACAGTTTATAAACATCTGGTCAGTGAGGCACCTTTTTTTAAAAAAGATTTTATTATTTTTAAGTAATCTTTGTACCCGACGTGGGGCTCGAACTTACAACCCCGAGATCAAGGGTCGTGTGCTCTACTGACTAAGCCAGCCAGGAGCCCCTAGGTGAGGCACTTAATATGCATTATCTCTAGTCTTTCCAATAATCTTGTAAGCTTGATGTCATTACCCCCAGTTTATAGGAGGGAACTAAGGCTGAGAGTAATTAAGTGATTTGCTAGTAAGTACTGAGGCAGATTTGAGTTTAGGTGACTCTAGCTCCAAAGTATTTCATATGTCTTCACCGTCAGTTCAAGCTCAACTCATCTTGTTGGTAAAGATGTATTAAAATAACAGTATGGTTATTTATTTCAAATAATCTGGCCATAATTATGATCACAGGTTTTGAGGCAGAAACACGAGCCGGACAGATTCTTTAGGCTACTAGCCGGCTACACGGCACCCCTGTTTATGACGAGACTACATTTACTGTGTAGAACAACAACAAACACCCTGAAGCGAACCCCCAAACAAACTTGGATTCTTAGAACCCACCCATGATGTAGTCTGTGCATCACAAACAAACAAACAAAAATGGAAACTCTGAATGTTAGGTTGGTGGTTTGAAGGCAAGCATAGGCGAGTCTTTGAAAGCTCAAACTTGTAGTGGTGACGAGCTTACAGTAAAGATGTTGACACAGGGAGGCGTCCCCTTAGGGCTGCTAGACCCATATTCTTGCTGCCCATCTCTGGGCACATCGGGCTGCTTCTGCTGACATTGCACTTCTGGGGAGAGCTGGATGTTCTCAGAATTGTCCACACCATCTCAACCCTGGAGAGCCGAACATGTAAGTCAGTAAAGTCCTCAAATTCCCTCCTGCCTTATTTTATTTGATTTTTTTTTAGAGAGAGAGTGCATGCATGTGCATAAGCGGGGAGGGGGGAGGGGGAGGCAGAAGAGGGAGAGAGAGAATCTCAAGCAGGTTCAGGCTCCATGCTCAGTGATCATGAACTGAGCCAAAATCAAGAGTCAGATGCTTAACCCACTGAGCCATCCAGGTGCCCCTCCCTCCTGCCTTCTTAGAACTCCATGGATGATTCTGGTTTTCCTGAACATCACCGAGCTTTCCTTTAAATGTCAGCTGAAAGAACCTCAGATTTTCCCCAAACGGATCTTTAGAGACCCATTTTGTGGCTGAACGAGGGCAGGCATGCCACGCATTCTCATAGGTGGCAAAGTCTAGGTTATGCCTTGGTTTTCAGTGAGAATCTGGGAGAGCCACATTTTTTTTAGCAGGGATGACAGTTGGATCACTCATTTCTTTAGAACAACAGCTGCGATGTACCACCAACATGTTCCAGGAAAGCAGAGGGTGTTTCATGTGTTCCAAGAGCTGGCAAGGCCAAATGCCAGCAAGAATACTCATTTTGCAAACTTCCATTTCTGCAATGGATTGGCACTTTATTATTATTATTATTATTATTATTATCATCATCATCATCATCATCATCATCACAGGCAAGTTTTTTGCTTGATTTTTGTAGAAATTAAGAGGTGGCTACCTTTTATTTGTATTTATACTTTTGAGAGGGGGACTCATTAGGTTTTATATATATATATATATATATATATATTTTTTTTTTTTTTTTTTCTTTCTAACCGCCTTATCCACCAAAATGTCACCAGCCTTATCAGCCTCCGAGGGATGCCACAGCTGATGGCAGTGAGCATTGGTTGCCCGAGGAGATACACTCTCAGTGCCAAGGGCTGCATTTTCAACTTTCATTAAAATCCTCTTTGCCTGAAGCCCTAGCCCTTGAGGTCTGTGGCCTATGAGTCTGTTCTAATTTGCACAGTGGGGTTAAGTGGAAGGGCTAAAATGACAGAAGTTAGGGCTGCCTTTGGTATTAGGAGGATTAGAGGCCAACATCTGGCTCTGAATTCATCCAGCCCCGTGGATCAGCTACTTGACATTAGCATGGTTTGGCGAAAAGTATCACTTATGTTCGAATTTTTAAAAAGAATATAAAACTAGCAACTTTTAATGAGCGGGTCCTTAAAAAAGCCATGGCATTTCTTTTAGAGATCAGATACAAAAAAGAACCACCAAATGTGTTTATTGAAATATCCATTTGGAGATGCCAATTATACACTAAACCACCAAGGGAATTTTTGCAAGTATTTTAACTTAATGATCAGACATTCAAATATATGCAACAAACGCATAAAAGTCTGATTGCAATAATCAGTTCTTGGAATAAATGTGGGCGCACTTAATGAAATGTGCACTTGACAGTTGCATATACACTCACATATTGTATAGTAAAGTTGGGTCTTTATGCTACTTTGTAAAAGATAGAGGGGCTCACAACCCAGTGCATATGGCAGTCAGAGAAGGAATTCTACTTAGTGCATTTCTCCCACTTGTAGAAAATACTTTGATTTAGAGCAGTGTTTCTAAATGGAGGTAGGGTGATGGTGGTGGTGATTTTGCCCCCAGGGAACATTAACAATGTCTGGGACATTTTTGGTTGTCACAGCTCAATGGTCTATGGGTGTTATTGGCATCTAGAGGCCAGGAATACTAGTAAATATCCTATAAGACACAGGAAGGCACCCTCCCCCCGCAAGAAAGAATAGTCTAGAATATCAGTAATGCTGAGGTTGGGAAACCCTGATTTAGGCACGGCGTGTGCATTGAGGGGAGGAGGGAGGGCAAGGGAGTCTGGTTCAAACCAATTTAGTTTGGAGACCTAATATTTTCAAACATTAAAATGGAAATTAAAATATACTTGTGTGTGATGACTCTGAAGCAAAATTATTTTTAGTCTAGGCAAGTGCAAAATCCACCCCACCAATTGTAATAATTTTTTTTAGTTTGCTTTTAGATAGATTAAAAAAAACTACTCAAATATATTTTTGATTCATTTCTTTACCAAAAAAGAAAGAAAAAAAAAAAAAGATTGACAGCAATCAAATAGTCCCCAAGGGCTTGGCAGTGGAGAAAGACTGCATGGTATTACTTTGGGAATTGACTTAAGCTTTTTGATTCCCTTTCAGGTGAAGGAGTATGTCCAATTAATCAGCGTGTATGAGAAGAAGCTCTTGAATCTGACCGTCCGAGTAGAGATCATGGAAAAGGATACCATTTCTTATACCGAACTGGACTTTGAGCTGATCAAGATAGAAGTGCAGGAGATGGAGAAACTGGTCACGCAGCTGAAGGGCAGTGTGGTCGGAAGCACAGCAATCGTTGACCAGCTGGAAGTGGAGGTAGGGCATTAACTCATTTCTGAGAGCTTTAATAGTAAATTCTCCCCAGTGGGCAGGTGCCAGGACCAGGCTACACATCTCTCTTCCAACTTCCAATTCTGCACTCTCACATGACTGCATGGCATGTCCCATGTTCTGCCTTCCGTGGACATCTGTCTTTGAACAGTAAGTTAAGCGTGATGGGAACGTGTTCATTGACGAGCAGGTGTCATCCAGTGGTGTGTCTCTGGAAAGGAGATGATATAAATCTGAACAACTCCGTGGGCAAGTTAGATCAAGTGCCTTTTCTGTTCTGGATTTACGCTCGTGGCACTAGGAAGCCACAATTTACCTGATTTTGGACTTGCTAGGTCTGTTTCTCCTTTTGCATGATCACGTGATCCTCGATCCCTCTTGGAACACTTCTCCACATCCTGGCAACCCTCTTTAAAGGAGTTCCTTGTGAGTGTGTTTCCGTGAAGCCTTTATCCTCTATGGATAAAGACCATCACATTAATGTTATGGTCGGGTAATTCATATGAACGAGAATTTACTAGCACGTCATGACGGGGGCTATAACTGAGAATTCTAGTTACATATTTCAGACTTTAAGTTTTCTCTGGCTCTCACCATTCGTTAAAATCATAATTATAATACAACATGAGTAAACACGAGTTTATAGGGAAGGTTATTAGAAATGAACTTTAATGGACCTTTGTGGATGCTTCGACTGAGCCTGTGCTCTATTATTAAATCTGTTAAAATCTTTGCCATTTTCTTTTTGTCACACACATCTGCCTGAGATGTGACAGGCGTTCACGCTAAACCATAAAATGTGTTCTTCCAAATAAAACCATTCAGAAGAATCTCGGGTGTATTCTCCAGCAATGTTTCACTAAGTGACAAATTCAGCCCTGGAATGTTTGTGAAAGAAATTGCACAATAATATAAAGTCACTCTGAATTTTTATTTCCTTAGATAAGGAATATGACTCTCCTGGTAGAGAAGCTGGAGACGCTAGACAAAAACAATGTCCTTGCCATTCGACGAGAAATCTTGGCTCTGAAGACCAGGCTAAAGGAATGCGAAGCCTCTAAAGGTGACAATGTTCCTGTCTCCCCACCTCCTCCTGCCCCTGGTAAGCATGCCGTGTTTTTACCACTTGAGCCAGGCCCAGTTAGGAGCCGAGAGCGGGCGGGGAAGGGATTTGGGATTGCAGTGCGGAAGGGAGGGACGGGATCATCGCGGCTCTCAGCTTCCTCTTCCATGCTCTGAAATCTCTCCCTTAGTAGCTCCACGTGCTATCACGTTCTGGGGCTCATAGAGGAAAAGCACTGATGACGAGTTGATTTAAAGCAAAATCCACACATTACACGTGTCCCTTTGCATTTACCAACAAGAAAAACATCTCTGTGGTGATGGAGTTGTTGTCGGGGGTGGGGTGAAAGCTTCTGGAATCGGCATGGTATCCATGCCGTCCTATGGACTGCAAGGGCTGATTGGCTCCTGTAGCTGATGAGCTGGGTTATGCCTTGACTCTTCCTTCCCTCCTCCTCTCTTTCCCTCCCGCTTCCATCTCTTTATTTTTCCTTTATGCTTCCCTTAAGTGCACCTACCGTTTAGCATGTCTTATGATCGAGGGAGGCTTTAATGGATGGCCCCACATGCCCAGAACTTGCCGGTGTGGCCTGACGTCCCTCCTGGATGTGAGTTCCCAGAGGGCAGGGACGTCCTCTCTCTAACGATCATCCTTGGGGCTGGGTAGAGCATAGAGGCACGTGCTCCGTGATACCTCCAGGAAGGGAGCAGTGGAGTGTAGGGGTCAGGAGTATGGCTCTGGGACCCCAAAGACCTGTGCTTCCCAGCTCTATGGCCATAGCAAAAGATCCTTCATCTCGTCAGTGATAACAGGAAGACAGGACCTGCCTTGCAGGTTGCTGTGAGGGTTAATGAAACCAGTCTTGGGAAGCACAGAGCTCTATGATTGGCACTTATGCACTGGGGTTTGTTATTATTATTAATGACGATAACTGAAGTGGAAACCTTGCTGGGAACAAAAGTGGCTCTAGGTCCTCGGAGCGTCAGCGCACCCCTCTAGGTGAACGCGAGGCCGCCTCTCAGCCTCTTGGCTGCAGCCCTGGCACAGGGATGCTCTCTCTGCGGGGCGTGAGCAGCTCTGCCCGAAGAAGGCCTGTATCTGCTCATCCCATCGTACAGCTCTTGTTGTTTTCATTAATTCCTCTTCCTACAACCTGTTTCCTTTTAGGCTGTGTGTTTCTGGGTCCTTGTCGATGTAGCTGGTTTCTTTAAGGCTTTAATTAGGTACCGCCGTCATTCTAAGCCTCTTGGTGGAGCTGAGGAGACTCATCCTGCCCTCTGCTTTGTTGGCAGTCTGTCATAGTATGACATAGAGAGGAGGTTCAGGACAGAGCCGTGCCTCGTCCTCCATAACAAGCTAAGGTTAAATTCGGTCTGGGATCAGTGGTGTCAGTGTGCGTTGAAAATGTGAGCTCATTCTGCTGGGCCACGCAGGGCTCCATGAGGCAGGGGTGAAAGCAGTGACAAACCCTGATAACAGCTGAGCAAGGCTCCCTCCTGTCCTTCCTTCCTCCCTTCCTTCCTTTCTTCCTTCCTTCCTTCCTTCCCTCCTTCCCTCCTTCCCCCCCTTTCTTTCTTCCTCCACAGCAAATTTTCCTCATTGAATAGATTTTTCCAGCACAGTTTTCTCTGCATTCCTTAGAGTGAGGACATTTTAGAACTGGAAGGGACATTCAGAGCCATCTGGCTCAGGTCCATCATGTCTCAGGAGGAGGGGACTAAGGTGGAGAGGATGCTGCTTTTCTGAGGCCACATGGGTAGTTAGTGGCAGAGCTGAAGCTGACGTGCAAGGCCCCTTGCTCTGTGGGTATCTCAGGATCTAGAGTGTCTGATGGCAGTAACTCAAGGGTGGCGGTGGGAGACAAGGTACACTGCTTGGTATATCTAAGGAGGAAAACAAATGAGTCTGTTGGATTGTTTTTGTTAGAATTTTTTTTCTAGAACTTTCCCCTAGGTCCTCACACTTAGACTTTTGTGAGCCATCCCAGCCCAGCTGTGTTGTTTAAGCAAATTGGACCCAGATTTCCTCTCACTTTCCCACAACCTTGGCTGTACCTGGATCCCAGCCAAGCCACTTGGCCCTCCTCCAGCTTTGTTCATATTATATTTATGATGTTTATATTAAACTGACTTTTTGTCATGTTTTTAAATCAATTTCTTTTTACTTGCTCTCTTTCTGTTTGGATTGGTTGATAATGCAGAGTTGGAAACTCCCCAGGCACCACAAAGTTGTGAGCCTGTGGAGACTTTAATTAAAGTTACTCACAATTATGGGACTTTAAAATCTGGCCTGTCTGCTTTTTTTCACTGCGGAGTTGCATAGAACAAAAGGCTGTATGCAGGTCTCAGCTATAAAACAGTTCTGCGTTCTTTGGGCCCCTCCCTTGCAGTTGCAGTGTGCTACCCCTGTGGCCAGCTTGGTCTTAGAACCAGCACATGTAGTTAGGGTTCAATAAAACGTGCTTTATATTTGGTTTATGCTGCAAATGGCATCTTTTTCTGCTTCATTTCATAGAACTTTCTCATCTAAAATAATTGGCCTTCTGCTCATTAACTTTTTTTCCTAAAAACAACTGACTGTCTCTCTGATCTCCTCCTGAATCTAAATGACAGAAAACAGGCAACATGTACACACTTGCTCGGGGGTGGATCGCCATTGTGCTTGGCCGTGATGCTGTGTTCTGTGCTGACGCATAGTAGGTGCTCGGTACATGGTTGATGGAAGATATGGGGTGACCCGCCCAAATCCAAGGCCTTAGGAAACGCAGAGGGTTGGGTAGTATATATCCAATAATTCAGAGTCAACTTGGTCTTCATCATTTTATGATGATGATCAGCTTAACTGCCTAATTCTCACAAGTGAATTGTATCCTCCTCTTCACTCACAGTTTAGTTGTCCAGGTAGGAGATTGTACTCATGGATCCCAGATTAAGTTTCCTCTGTGTATAGACTTTGACTTAAGAAAAATGCTATGAACCATGAGACTTTTTTTTTTTTGGTACTAAAAATTTTAATCAGATAAACTAAGATATCTTTATGGGTTCTAATTCTGGAGTTTGGCACCTAGCTTCTAACTTTTTTTATCCAGCTTTCAAAATTGGGCAATACAAATTTGAATTCCCATTTGTTGATGCAAATTAAAAACTTTCTACTACATCACACACAAATACAACCATGAGACTTTAAAAAAAGTCTTACTTCGTGGCTTCCCAGGGTATTTTCAGAATGCCACCAATATCTGATGAATTGCGTGATGAAGAGATTGCCAACCAAGGCTGCCCTTGTGTGGAGGGTACCTTGCATTATGTTCTTTGGAGTGGATACTAGGCTTTTTGAAAAACTCAGATATGTAGCAGAGTAGAGGACTAGGGTTTTATAAATATGGTAAGCTGGGTTTGGGAGATTCGATCAGTCTTTCATTCCCTTATTCCATGATCCTAATTTGGTACCACTGCGTGGCTGGTCCTGTTCAGGGCACCAGGGTTACCAGGATGGCTACAGGAACCTCCAGAAAGCACTCTGTAGGAAGGGAGACAGGCAGGTGGACCTTCAGTTCCAACGTGATGTGATTATAATGCTGATACTTACCATTTACTGAGTTACATGTAACAACTTCTTCTTCTTCGTAAGAGTTCTATAGAGTAGGTATTAGGATTTTTTTTTTTTAACATAAGGATACTGAATCTCAGAAGGTTACACAGCCGGTAAGTACTGGAGTCAGGATTTGACTTGGAATCTGTCTGCCAATGTTTTCACTGTACCAGGCTGCCTTCCATAGATACTCTGATAGAGAGGTGCACCTGTGATTCCCAGAGTAACGAGAAAGTTCCAACAACTCATGAACCTGATTAATACCAAGTTGTCTTGGTTTCTTGCTTGTGGGGTAGCTGAAAGGGTACTTTTACTCTTATTTCTGTGGCATGTTCTTTTCTACCAGAAAATGCAAAATGATTCATTGGTCTCTTGGGTTATGGTTGAGCATGGGTGGTTGTCCCAGTGTCAGGGTAAACTTGTGATGGCCGAGGAAGGGAATGGAATACCCCTAAGACCTTGAAATGAAGGAAGGAGCGGGGAAGGGGTATGAGATTGGTGGTGGGGTGGGAAAAAGCTTGGCATAGATGGGGTAAGGGGAGGGGGCTCTGGCTGGGCTGGATGAGCAGTGGGCACCCGGCTGGCTATCAGTTTCAGTATTGTTTCCAGGATGGTTTGCCGCCAGGAGTCGAGGAAGCCCGCCATGGCCTTTTCTCTGGTCTGTCACTGCTGTAGCCACATCTGTAGTATTGACAGTGATGCTCAGTTCTCTTCTTTTTTTCCACCTCCTTTGACTATAGCGAGGGCCCTAAAAATGGCCCAGAGGACATCAAGGAGAAGAGGGGTATGACAAAAAGGACAGGAGAATGTTTAGGAACAGTTGGACAGTGAGAAACAGAGATTGTGGTTTCAACAAAGATTGTGGTATTTATACCAGGTACAATTTTTAATTTCCTGGTCAGTGTGGAAAATGATGAGCCGCCATTATTATTATTATTATTATTATTATTATTAGCAGAAATAGTCATTTTTTTAAATAATAGTATTTTTTATTATATTATGTTAGTCACCATACAGTACATCCCTGGTTTCTGATGTAAAGTTCGATGATTCATTAGTTGCGTATAACACCCAGTGCACCATGCAATACATGCCCTCCTTGCTACCCATCACCGGTCTATCCTATTCCCCCACCCCCTCCCCTCTGAAGCCCTCAGTTTGTTTCTCAGAGTCTATAGTCTCTCATGCTTCATTCCCCCTTCTGATTATTTTTAAGAGAGTTTATTTTGGTTCCTTTATATCTGAGGATTTCCACATCCAAGACAGATCAGTTTATGCTCTTTAACCCCTTGATAATGCTTGGATACATTTATGCATCATAACTTTCCCTTAAGTATTTTTGTTGCTGTTGGTTTGGGATATTTTCTTTCCAGGAAAGCAAGATTCAATTAAGCAAACAGTTCCTAAGTCTTCCAACCTGCAAGAAAAACGTCTTTCTTTCATTTCCTCAGAGTGAAACGTAGTTAAATAAATAAGTTCTCAGGAAGATATTTTAACTAGAAAATCCACTTTGTAGCATATGGAAACTCAAACAGTTTTTGTTACCATTAAACTGAACACACTGCTAACTTTATTTTAATAATTCATGCATTGTTTCATAAACAAAAGCAAACAAGCATTCATCTGAGAGATCACTTTTAGGAGAAGAAATAATAATTTATAATTTTATTTATTATTTCTTTGGAGGAGAACAGTCTCTTGGCTGAACACACGTTGCTTTTTTATTTATGAAATGGTGCATGCATTATTAAAATAAACCTGCGACTGTGTTCTGCTTAATGATATGCAAAATTATTTGAGGTTGGGTACAGAATGGTTTCATTTCTCTACCTGTTGTATGGTTGGCTGGCTTTCCCACCAACTACGGATTTATGAGAGCATTTAAGGAGCACGTATGTAATTCTGGGGCCAAAAAGCCCCAGCAGATTGGAAAAATAAAAGCAGGGTTTCTAGTAATGGTTTTACCTCAGAGCCAGTCCTTGAGTAAGGAGAGGAGAAGGGGGGGAAATTTCGCAAGGAGAGGAATGGGTCTTTCCATATCGGTCAGGGGCACAGACTTACAGGCAAAGCTTCACTCCCCCTTAACCAGCTCCCCCGACCCCTTTGATAAATCAGGTAATTCTTTTCAGCTCTGCTCTTGGCTCCAGCTCACATCATGTGCTCTCCACGGCTCCCTGATTCCCTCCAAGCATTCAAAGCCAGATCGAGTGATTCAGGTTCTGTTCCTCCTTCCCTCACCTGCTCTGCTCCAGGCAGTAGGATGAGGGAAAATGACCTCGAATGTACTTGAAGTTGGATTTTCTTTGTCATCCAAGAAACAATGTTACCCATTTGTAAAGGGTGTTTATTAACCCTCTAAGGTGTGGTGAATATCAGAAAATGTGTGTTCCACTCTGGATAGTTATTATAAAAATCCTGGAGGAATTTTATTTTATTTTTGTAGCTCATAAAGGATTTAGTTTGGCAGAGATTTCAGAGTACAATGTAAAGGGCCAGTTGCCCAGCCTGGGTCATCCACTGGTGTTACAGGGAAGGTGGATTCAGTGGACCAGTGAGTCTGGTCCCACTTGATTGTACACATTATGACAGCGGTGTCCAGTTGGGGAAGGTGAAGTACTTGCCCCATATTCTATGGACCAGTAGAATACGTGGTATGAATAGCAAGACCTATTTTATAACTCTACAGCAAGATGGTCACCAAGTGATCTATGTAGTGGGCTATGCTTTGGGCACAGAGTAGGCAATATTGCCCTGAAATAACTTCCATGGCTTCTCAAGGCTGATATCCCACCATGAGAGGACCATCTTTGTATCTTCAAAATACCATATTTAAAACTTCCTCTTCTGAGATTGGCTTGGGACAGCATTGGTACTTGGTGTATGCATTGGGGTGCCAGGGAGGGGCAGAAAGGTGAAGGGCATGGACACTTGCCCAGGATAGTCTTCTCCTTCATCACAATTGTACCTGATCCTGGGGAATATCAGGCTTCATGGGAAGAGGGTAGGGTCTGGGATGACCTGGCTTTCTTGATTTCTCTGTAAGAAAGATGAAATGTTAAAAGATTGCAAAATGCTTTCTGATAGAAGAAAATCTGTTAAATCTATCAAGTCCTCCTTTCCTCTTTCTGGGCCCTCAAACCTTTTTAATATGGCGCTTGGCAGCTTTAGCATCCCCATTTCGAGAATGAAAGCCCACTCATGGAAATAGAAGGTTGTCTTCTCTAGAGCCCACAGCGGGTTTGCATTGAGACTGACACCAAGAGAAGGTTTTGGCTCTTCTCCATCAGAACCACTGTCGTCACTGAACCTTGACAAGAAAAATCTTTATGGATTCCTTTGGTTCTTAGGGTGTTAAACCATTTGTGTCTTGTCATTCATTTTTCTCTAAGAATGCCCTTTTATGTTCTTGTTTGTGCAGGGAGCTGTGGCCATGGCGGTGTGGTGAATATCAGTAAGCCGGCTGTAGTTCAGCTCAACTGGAGAGGGTTTGCCTATAAGTATGGTGCCTGGGGTCGGGATTACTCTCCCCAGCATCCAGAAGGGGGGCTGTATTGGGTGGCACCTTTGAATACAGATGGGAGAACTCTGGAATATTACAGACTCCACAATACACTGGATGATTTGCTGTTGTACATAAATGCCCGAGATTATCGGATTACCTACGGCCAAGGCGGTGGTACAGCAGTTTATAACAACTTCATGTATGTCAACTGGTACAACACCAGGAGCATTGCCAAAATTAACCTGAGTAACAACAGGGCTGAAGTGACTCAAAGTCTCCCCAACGCTGCCTATAATAACCGCTTTTCATATGCTAATGTTGGTTGGCAAGATATTGACTTGGCTGTGGATGAGAATGGATTGTGGGTGATTTATTCCACTGAAGCCAGCACGGGTAACATGGTGATTAGTAAACTCAACGACACCACACTCGTGGTGTTAAACACTTGGTACACCAGGCAGTATAAACCATCTGTTTCTAATGCCTTCATGGTATGTGGGGTTCTGTATGCCACCCGCACTCTGAACACCAAAACAGAAGAGATTTTCTACTATTATGACACAAACACAGGGAAAGAGGGCCGACTAGACATTACATTGCATAAGATGCAGGAAAGAGTGCAGAGCATTAACTATCACCCTTTTGAGCAGAAACTTTTTGTCTATAATGATGGTTACCTTCTGAATTATGATCTGATCTTTAGTCAGGAACCCAAGTAAATGTGTTAGGGTGAGAGAGGCAGAGAATGTTCTTTGAAAAAATGGTCTTTTCCACTTATTTAGCTATCCGCGGGGGGATTTGGAAGTGTGTTTGCTTAGTAGTGATATTTGGGAGCATAGTTGTGTCACGCTGGAGACTTAGGATATTTGCCCTGATTTGATGATTCTCTTGGAAGGTGTCTGCCTCCAGAGATGCCTTTCCCTACTGGAAAGACAGTCCTTGTGGGATTGTGGAGGTCTAGGAGCATTATGGGTCCCAGGAAGGTGGCAGTGGTCCAGGCAGCATCTGGAAATGAAGGATCTTGAAGAGAACTCTTTATGGCTTTGGGGGATTCTTTATACAACGTGTCTCCATGACCAGTTCTCCCCCTTGTAGCCAGGCTAATTCATCCATACTTGAAAGAAACCTGGGCTCAGTTAGGCAGATTAATACCTGAAGCTCCTCAAGGGATCAGATCTCCACCTTTGTTTTTCTTACTGGCACCTGGAACAATGTTTTATAGGTAGCAGATTAGTAAACTTAGCATGCTTATATTATATCTGTAAAATGCTCAGAGTTTTCTAAAGAGAGGCTCTTTTACGCATTAAATTGTACACTGTAAATCGGTCCCAGGTGGACCTACAGATGAGGCACTTGATTTTTCTTTGCTCCCTCTGTCCACCTATATAATAGTCATAGAGCCCTCCTACCTCATAACGTCATCCCAAAGGCAGCTCAGAAGATTAGAACCAGACTTACCAACCGATTCTCACCCCCCCACACTCTCCCCGTTTCCTACCTCCTGCTTTTTATGAAAATTAACCATTTTTTTATGGCATGGAAAGAAGAAAAACAAAATTACATTTTTTGTCTCTTCTTGAAATTTCACTTCCATGATTCTAAGACCATAGGAGGATCAGATGGCAGATAAAATACTAGCATATGTGGTTATATGATAAAGCCCCTGGAGCATATGTGACACTTGTATTAAGTCATATCAACTGTTTCATGCAGTTTTTGTCTTTGTTTAAACCTGAAAGCTGTAAGAAAATGAAGTTTTTTGAGGAGAAAATATTTTTAAAAACCACTGATAGCATCTAGCAAATCAGTGCCATTTGAGGACCTTCCAGGTGTCTGTGCTTTTGTGCTTTTGGGTGCTTTTATCATCTGGCTTGGTCTCTTTCCCTTTGATGTTCACAAGTCCCAGTCTATAGGATTGGCTCCTTCAATGCTGTAATCGTCCCCTTTTAATAAATGATTGTGTTTTGATTAAAATGTTGTCTTTTGTTTTTTAAAACTCTTTTATTTTTATTATAAAAAAGGCTCTAGTAGGGGCAGTCCCCACGTTGCTGTGAGGTACAGAGTGTGGCTGCTTCCCAAACAGCAATGCCCGGAGATGGTACACCTTACAGCAAAGAGCATCAGGAGCTTTTAAAGGAGTCCAAAGTCAGGGCTGGCTCTTTAGTTTTCATTTCCCTTTAAAATCCATTCTTTCTGGCAGCTTTTTTTGTATGAGGCTGCACTCTTTTCTTTTGGGATATGACCTTATGTACTTATTAATTTGCATGACTGATCTGATTATTTCCAATGTTAGACTATATTTGTGTGGCTTATGTTCCTTTTCCAATTGAGCTATTAACATGGGTTAGAAGCCTCCAGATCTTCCCCAAACAGAAGGTCTTGGACAGAAAGCAAAGGGACTAACCGGCCATACGGGGGAGAGAGATGCCTTTACCAAAGAGAATGTGTAGGGGACAGGTGACCTAGAGCTGGAAGGATGGATAGACTAGTTAGTCTTACTGAAATGCTCATTTTTAATGCATGCCACACTTTTTGAGGCAGGCGGAGGCTACAGTATTTAGTATTTTCAGCAGTATTATTCTGTATTTTTCAGGCTGAGCGTAGAGACAGGTATGGCCTTCAAAATGCAACAAGATATGAACATAAAGATGGGTATGTCATGTGAGATACAAGTTAAAAACAGTGATGTTATATTAATCTGGCTCTGGGCAGTTTTCCAGATGAATATTTCTACCACATACACAGTCTGACCTCTGAAGGTCTGGGAAAGAAGGCAGGAAGCCAAGGTAACCCTAACAATCAGCCTCTCATTTCAATGGCTACAGATGCATTTGCCTGAAATTTCCCTTCAGAACCTTCTTCCCACTGGATGTGGCCTATCACCCTGCAGTGGCTGCCTGCAGGGAATCTCCCTACTGGGAAGGTCAAACAGCCAACTGAGGGATTCAGCTTCCTGGGGTTACTGCAATGCAGTGACACGATGGAAATGTTAGCTCAGGGTTCATCAGCTAGTGCCCTTTGGGGGAAAAATTGTGTATATATATTTAAATCAGCTTTATTGAGATGTAATTTACGAGGTAAAATCTGCCAATTTTAAGTGTACACTTAAATGACTTTTGGCAAACACATACAGTTGTATAAAGGCTACCACAGTTAGCATGTAAAACATTTCCATCATCCCCCCAAGTGCTTTCGTGCCCTTCTGTAGTCAGTTCCTACCCTCACTGCCTAGCCCCTGCCAACCACTGATCCGTTTTCTACCTCCATGGAATCATACAATACGTAGCCTTTTGAGTCTGCCTTCTTCAGGTTTCCTCTTGAAGAAGAGAACTTGTGGACTCAAATTACCCAGTGGGTAACAGCATTAACAGGTGTTCTTAGGGTTCCCTCCATTTTTTTATTTTGAGGGAGGTAGAGAGGGAGAGGTATGGAGAGCTGAGGTGACCTCCTGCCTTGTAAGGATTCCCTCCTGGCCTGGAATTGCCATGGGAGGGGCCTAGCTCTGGGTGTCAGTCCAGCCTACCTACCTGGCAGCGCTCGCCAAACCTGAAACTTCCTAGCCTTATTCAGTGTCTGTTCTCCAATCTCTATCCCTGAGCTGCAAGCATCTCTAGCCAGATGAGTCCTGATACTAATTACAGATGCACAGTGGGAAAGAGCACAGGATTTGGGGTCAAGCAAAACTGGATTTGACTCTTGGTTCTGCTGCTGACAAGTGGTATGGCATTGGGCAATTTCCTTAATTTTTCTGAGACTCCATGCCATTCTCTGTATAATGGAATAAAACCACCTACCTCTGGGTCCTGTTGGGTGAATTAGATGATATTAAATATAGAAAGTGTTTAGTACAGTTTTTGGCACATGCTCTGCCCTCAACAAAGAGCTATTATCCTGGTTTCTCATTTTGAGTCTTAGGTTCAGAGTGGTCACTGGGTTGACAAGATATGAAGCTAATTGGGGTCAGAGTTTATGTCTTCTCCTCTATAAGACTTGTTGTGAGTAGCAACTCTCTAAGCAGGTGCCGTTTTTGCCATGAAGGAGTTCCAACGGCAGGAGCACCCTCTCTTTGTCCTCAACTCCAAGACGGGCCCTCAGAGCTGGTGTTTACTATGTTCTGACACGAAAACACAGACTGACATAGCAGCAGAGACTGAGGCTCCTTTCCCTTTCTTTTGAGCCACTGAAAACCTATCTGAAGACTGGCTTCCATCAAGGGTGGGGCCAAAATAGATGCAGAGGTTTTCCACTTGCTTTGCTCTAGTCAACAAGAACATCAGTCTTCTCAGAGCAGGGATGGGTATTTATTTTGTACTCTACTTTTAGTACAGTGCATTTCTTTCTCAGGGTTTGCTTACATTGCCAGCCTGAAGAATGTGTTTTCCCTCTCTTCTTGATTCGTGAACTACTGAAAGGGAAATGGCAGGGGATGGACCAACTGTGATCATGTGGCTGCCTTCAGGATGATGAAGGGAGGTTCTGGGCCTGAGCCTGCAGTCATCTCAAACAGATGTCACACCATGAGGGATGATTAGCCTCCCCTGCTCCAGAATGTTCCAGAACAACAAAAGGGTGAATTGTGACACATCAGAAAATAACACGCAGGCCCGTTTCTAAGGCATGATGCTCCCAGCCAGTGGAACAGACCAGCTGGCCTGGCTCATCGATGAGAGATGCTATTTGAGTTGTCAGTTCAGTTGCCAGGCCTCACATCTGTAGCTTGGGATGCGCCCACTTGTTTCTGAGATCTGCATCTGCCCCTGGAGCTCTCATTCAAAGGGAACAGCTCTTAGAATCAAGGTCCACTGTGGAGAAAGATGGCCTTTCATCTGTCCAGCAGGGAGGCTTCTCCTTGGGTGCCACCTCTGGACACCTTGGAACCTGGAAGGCTCATTTCCCAGGCCCCAGCCCCTCTAGGAATCTGAAAGAAAAGCCTGTGGCGTGTTTAGGGGCTTCTCTGTGGTTTTCCTGGAGCTCAGCGTGTGTGGCAGGTGCAGGAGGATAAGGGTGGAATGACGGGCAGGGGCCAGGGTTTATATGACATCAAAGGAATTCCATTCCTGAAGCTCTACCAAGGAACTTTAAAATGACTCCACATCTCTCTTTTTAGGTACATTCTGCCAGCTCATGTGTTCTTTTTGGTTGTGGCCTATAATGTTTTTATGTATTATCAGTGATTTACTCTTCTACCTTGGGAGCTGTCATCAGTCAGTTCACAGCAGAAACAGAAACAACTTCCTTTAACTGGGGTGCTGCTAACTGCCGTATTAGATAAACCTCACAGCCTCGGTGACTTAGCTCAACAGCAGGTGTTTTTTCTCTCTACTTTCAGTGACCACTGCTTTCAACCATCTTGTCCTCGGTCATTGTGTCTATAACCCTTTCCTCATCTCTAACACCTTTCTGTCCCCCTCATGCACTGGTTGTGGTTTTGTCTGGCGCCACCGTGATGGCCAAGAGCTTCTGTTCCGAACGGTGATGCAGAGACCCAGGCTCATTCTGTTCCGTCCTGCGGCTCCACCGTCTCCACGTGTAGCCTTCGAGGTCAATGTGCTTGTCTGCCTCAGATAAGTAGAAGGAGAAGAGCATGGAGGCTTTGAGGTGTTGGCTGTTTAGCTTCAATCTGAAAGTGGTGCCCAACTGTGATAGATTGTGATGGGTCCAAGTGCATGAACGTAGGGTCACACCCAACCCTAAGGGAGGCTGGGAGACGTCTAGTCTGGTTGGGTACACAGGAGAAAGAAAATGTGTTGGTGAACAGCCAGCGAGTCTGTTTGCCACTCTAGGTATTACAAGAAGAAAAGGATTTAATACAGAGAATGAAGTGCTTACAAAATCCCTGCAAAGCCTGGGGGTGTGGCACCTGGAGGCTGCCATTGAATATTCAGCTTTGAGGTCACACCTCTGTCAACAACCCAGAAATCAAGAAACTGCATCTGCCACTACCACTGGTGTCATCTCTGCAACCCTCCGAACTGGCACCAGCCCTGGGAATGTGGAGTCCATCTCCTGCCAGCTCTCACCTCTTCTGGCGCCCGCTTGCTCACTAGCACACTTGCCAAGTCTTCCGCCTTTCGGAGCTCGCGTAAGTGGATTTTGTTCACTGAACCTAAATGAACCCAGAAGTGTAGCTTGACAGGAGACTGGGAGATGCAGTTTCAATCTTCCTTTCCCTGGGATGCGGGGAAGATGATGGGAGTTGGAAATGGATACCAGTGCCAATAGACTGTCCCTGGCACAGTACCTTATTTGGCGACCACCACTTTCACTGTTGCTGCCTTTCCCATTTTGTCTCCGGTGACTGCTTCTTTTAGCACGTCCTTCATCTCCTGGTCATTCATCACTGGGTTTTTTTGTCTTTTTTTTTTTCTCACTCTCAGTGGTGGCTCTGCCTGATGCTGCCATCACAGGGGAGTTTCTCCTCCCACAGTGCTCAGTCTGAATGAGCTTACAAAGGGCTTTTACAGCTTAATAGTTCCTCTGTCAGACTCCATCAGAGATGTTGGAATGAGACCAGTGTCAAAGGTCAATCCATCTTAGGGATCCACTGGTGTCCTATGGGAGGCTCAGGCCCCTCCATTTCTTTTTGAGGATAAGAACAAGAATTGTTTCTATTTGTAGAACCATCTAGGATCTTCCAGAATTTGGTGTATGCCATGTCTCTCATTTTCCCCCCGGCTGATATTTCCCTCCGAGGACTTAAGGGATCCTTGGCCAACAGGCTGACTTTGGGGGGTGATGCTTTACCCAGAACTCCTGAGGTGATAGTGCAGATAGGGACACCCCTCCCTTTACCCTGAGGGCCATTGCCAGGCTCTGATGTGCTCCGGAAGATCATCCTGTTAAGGACAGCAGCATGGTGTTCCTTTCCAATGATAACTCAACTTGTCGGTTTTCTCAGAGCCATCCTGGGTGGGGCTGCCCCACAATGAGCTCCACAGCCCCATAGAGACCATCTGCTGCTTGCTGGAGTCTGGGTGGCACATTTTCTAGAAGGATCTCTAAAGTCAATGAGTGAAGGCAGAACTGCCCTGGAGAGGAGGCATTCTGGCAGCCTAAGCTCAGGGAATTAGTTTGGAAAAGAAAGTTTTATAATAACAGTGTTCTAGTTCCTGCTGAATAAAACATTCACAGGGCTTTTCTTCTCCCAGCAGAAAAATAAAATTCTCTGGTGGCAATAGAATGGTGGGTTTTTTTTTTAAATGTTGTTTTTAATAAAAATCAGATGCTAGCAGTCCTTTGACCTCTCCAGTGCTCTCGGGCCTGATCCGGTACTGGGCGTCCTGAGGGGGCACAGGGGACCCCATGTCCTGGGGCGGCATCGAGGCACCCGCATCGAAGCAGATGGGGAAACAGCCATCCGAGCGAATGGGGCGCAAGCCCAGAGAAGGTATAACCAGCTGCACACAGACCAGTAAATACGGTTGTTACACATCTGGTGGGTAGTTCCACAGCGACACAACTAATGATGCTGGTGTTAAGTGGCCGTTAGGAGACTCCGGATTCTGCGCACCCAATTAAGAAGACCCTGGAAGCTCTCTGTCGGGGCTGCTCCGCTGTCGTTCTGCCGCACACTGGCCGGCGGCAGAGCCCCGCTTTGCAGGGCTGTCTTCACTGCCTGCGGGGAGAGAAGCTTCATTTTTAACAGGAGAGTGGGGATTCGGGAGTGGGCCTGGCGCCCAGGGGCACCTCAGGGGCGAGCCTTCTCAGACGTGCTGCTTCCTTCGGTCCTCTCCTGCCTCGGCGAGGAAGCCGGCCTGCCACATCGTGCCTTCTCAGCGTTTGGCTCCCATTAACCCCGAATTGACGAAATTTAGAGCCGGTTAATCCTAAGGATTCATTATTCCCGAGTGCCAGGTGATTCCCTTTAAGCCCTTTGACAGGTGGAGCAAGGGAGGTGTTTTTCTTCTGAAAAAACCTCATGGGGCTGGGAGGCAGGGTAGGCTTCCCCTCTTCTTTTGTAGGATTCCAAGCTCCCGGGCAGCTGAGAGCCACTCCCAGGCCTTAGGGATTTGTTGCCAGTTGTAATGCAGGTATCTCTGGCCAGGAGAATTTATTCCGAAGGATTTGTTTTTTAACACTTCGCCTGAGAAGTTTGAACGGTGGAGAGCTTAGAGGCTTTGAGGTGGGGCCAAGCAATAGAAGAGGGATGTCTCTGACAGTTCAGTTTGCAGGGAGACCCAAAGGCAGGGAAGACCACTTACTTTTGCAGCCCGCGCCTCCCTTGCAAACCACCACCACTACCCCACCTCCTCATAGGCTGCATGCTGCGCAGGAAAGAGCCATGATCCAGACCCCGTTTGCAGAGACTTTCCTTCCGCCCATACATCTTGGTTTTGCCCGGGCCGGTCCTGTGTGTGCTTATTGTCCTGGAGCAATTACTCATAGTGGGCCCCCCTCCACTCTCAGAAGTTTCCAGTTCGAGCTGCCCACAACATAGACCCCCTCTCTGTAGGCACATCATAGGCAGATGCCCTGTGTTTCGTTTCTTTGTTGAATCCCTCCATTTTCTTTCATGTTTTGGGGAAGCAGCAAGGAGACACATGCTTCTGATGTGGTTTGAAGGTTGGGGTTTGGAGCTGATGGCCAACAAAGAATTCTTGAGACGTTTTCGGTGCCAAAAGGTGTTTTTTTTTTAATGAAAGCACAGGGACAGGACCCATGGGCAGAAAGAGCTGCACTGGAGTCGTGAGGAGCCATTGATTATGTATGTTGGAGTTGGGGAAGGTAAAGACATAGGGAAGTTTCCAAAAGGACTTTTCTATGCTGAAGAAGACTCAACAGAAATTACTGTGGCCGATGTCAGAGAGCCCAAGACGTCTTTCACCAGAGGAATGGATAAAGAAGATGTGGTCCATATATACAACGGAATATTACTCAGCCATCAGAAAGGATGAATACCCACCATTGGCATCGACATGGATGGAACTGGAGAGGATTATGCTAAGTGAAGTAAGTCAAGCAGAGAAAGACAATTGTCATATGGTTTCACTCATATGTGGAACATAAGCAACAGCATGGAGGACCATAGGGGAAGGGAGGGAAATCTGAAGGGGGAGAAATGAGAAAGGGAGATGAACCATGAGAGACTATGGACCCCGGGAAACAGACTTGGGGTTTCAGAGGGGAGGGCGTGGGGGGATGGGGTAACAGGGTGATGGGTATTAAGGAGGGCACGTGTGGTGATGAGCACTGGGTGTTATACATAACTAATGAATCATGGTACACTACATCAAAAACTAATGATGTACTGTATGTTGGCTAACTGAACCTAATAAAAAAAAGACAGTCTCCTAGAGGCTTAGCTATTGTCAAGCTAAGGTTGTTTTTCCCTCTAGCAAGGCATTAACATTGAGACAGTGGGAGTTTCCTAGAGGAATGTCATACTCTGCCTGCCTCAAGTACTTGTCAAGGGGCTGCGGGTTATAAGGACTTTTAATTTTCTCTACGTCTCCTCCCTGTTCTCCACATCACTTCTACTTTTACACAGCAGTTTAGTGGCAATCAGAAACAGGAGCTGATTGAGGGAAAACCAAGGCAAGCCTAGAAGTCAAGCTGCACAAAACTGCAGAGTGAAGTGCAACACGGGCTCCCTGGTTCCTCTTCAGGCCTCCGATGCTCCCTGTGACCGTGGCTCTGCGGCCGCGGGGAGAAGCTCTGCGAAGCTGCTGGGGTAGGCTGGTCTACTGATGGCCTAGCGCCCCGAATGGAACTCTTTGGGGCATCATATGCTGAACAGAGGTGGCTGTGTGGTATGGGTAGCACGTGAGATACCGCGGGTCGTAGGTCACAGTCCCATCGGCTTCCAGGTCCAGCCGTGAAGTGAAGGCTGGTAACTCGGCCTGGCTGCCTTCACAGGGGAGGATTCTTGGAATCAGGAAAGATGGTCAAGGAGAGGTTCGGGTGGTTTGCTCTGCTGGACTGACCTGTGTTCAGATCCCAGAGTGTTTGGAGGTCTGTTTACAAACACACACATGCAATATCTCTCTGCCTCCCCGTCTCTGTCTCTGTCTCTGTCTCTTTCACACACACACACACACACACACACACACACACACACACACACTTCCATCCATGGTGTTTACTATGTAGCAAGCACTCAACGTACAGATCGTGTGGCATAATGGGACCAGATCTGGTTTGGGAACAATCACACTTGGGTTCCAGTCTCCCCAGCTTCGTGATTGATCAGCTGTGTTAGCTTGCTCAGGTTTCTGAAACTGAGTCTCAGTTTCCTTAACTGTGACGTGTGGTACCTGTGAGGACTGACTGGTAAAATACCTTCCGGTCCCTAGCACCAGGTCAGACCCATAGCATCAGTCAAGAAATGGTAGTCACCAGTTTCTTCCCACCCTTCTTCCAGCTCTAGTTTTAAGAACCTTTAAGTTGAGCAGGAAGGCTTGCAAAAGAGGAAAAAGTACTCTCCTGGCAACGGTACGTGCCCACGGGCGAGCTTTTACTCAGTGTCTGTTTTCATATTCCTTCCTGGAAGCTTCCAGCTCTGCCTCCACTCACCTAACTCCAGATGCTCCTCGGGGCCTGCAGGCGCCTGGCCCCTGGCTGGCTGGAGGTGTAGCTGCGGTTGCTGGTTGACCAGGGGCCATGCAGCCCGGAGATAGGTTTTTGTTCTTTGAGGTTCCTGCAGGTCGGTAGAGATTGAGCACGGGTGCTCGTCTCTCAGACACTGCTGAGGGCCTGCTCCTCTCTCCCTTTCCTGCTGTCCCCAAACAATAAGAGGGTAACAGGATCCGGTCCCCAGGAAACAGCATGCTCTTGGCCTGTTTCTATTGTGCACCATCCGTGTTTGGCCTTGACTCTCCCGTGTTCTGCATTGTGAGCAGAATATCAAGTGGTGTGGAGGAGAAGCCAGCCAGGCGCTGTAGCCCAGCGTGAGCGCTGTCAGGGGGAATATCATGCAACGTGCATGGAAAATAACTTCCTTTTCTCATTTTATAAATTAGCTCAGCAATCCCTGAGATTATGAACCTTTATACCCATAGATAGTGCTTTAAAAGGAAAAAAAGAAACAACAACAGTAACAAAGGAATCAGAATGCAGTTCTCTCGGCAGTTCCAAAAAAGGAAGCATGGGTGCGAATATGGTCTAGAAATCCTTCCAGCACCCAAAAGCTCTCCATCCTCCCTGATCCCCACTTTTTCTCCTAGCCTCACCCCTACTTTGGCTGCTTTATCTCGAAAAGCTTGGATGAAGGCTTATGATCTCAGCTGGGGCTGCCGGGCTGTGGAGAAGTGAAAGGGTCCTCTTTCTAAGAGGAGAAGAAAGGTCAAGCAAAATGCTGGATTCCTGTGCCTGGTAGTCAGCTTACCAGCTTTTTCAGAGAGAGGTTTATCCTCCGTCATAGACTTTGTCACAGAAGCAATGACAATTTTGTCATAGAAGCAGTGGCAATCAGAGCAAGAAATGAACCAGTACATCATCTGGATGACTCCTTTATTGTACAGATAGGAAATTGAGACCCAGAGAAGGAAAGTGACTCACCCGAGGTCCTCGCGCAGCTGACAAGGGGCCCAGGTGCACAGGCATGCTTTTGCAAAGGAATGCACTTGGGGTTCCCAGGGGATCTCTTTCCCATCTCATTTTATTCCCAAGTAAAAAACCCGTTCCTATTTGTTCTTAATCTACTTGTAAACTCTAAGGACTAGTTCTAGTGTTAAATACTTAACATAATTTACTTAATTAGCTAATTGCTAACAATGTAAAGTAATTTTCTTTGTCCTTTTATAATCCGTGGTCCTCCCCCAGAAAAGAAGTTCCAGTCATCAGTGTTTTGGTGACATTGGCATAAACAGTGAATGGCTTGGCATAAAACCAGAGTCCAGTTCCTGAAGGCCATGCTTCAGGAAGGCCACTAAACACCCTATATTTCCTTATAAAATAAATAGGGTAGAGGGGGAAAAGGAACATTTTTGAAATTAAGAGCATTACACACACCATATTTACTAATCATGGAGGCGAGTTAGATAATAAGTAAGCTTGGGAGATTGGGACCATGGGGGCCTAACGTCGAGTCTCACCTTGACCCTCTCCCAGCTGGATGACTTTGAGGGAAGAACCCGCCTCCAAGGCTCTATTCCTGCACCTGTACTATGGGTTTGATAACTGTGCCTATTTTGTAGAGTCGTTATGAGGATGAAGTGAATTGATACATGTATCAGGTTTCTAATACCGTATGTGGCACACAGGAGGTCTTCAACAAATGTGACTTACTATTGTTAATAAATACAGCAATATTTGAAGGCTCATTAAAGTACGAAGAAGGAAAGCTGCCTCAGTTTCATTCCTCAGTTTGCTACTTTCCCACTGTGGGATCATCATGGTATTGTAAAGTATGTATAATTTAGCAGGCTGCTTTTTCCATTTAGCATTCTTTTGTGAACATCTCCTCTTATTCTTCAAACACACGATTTTTAATGTCTACAAAGTATTTCATAAATAGACATACCATGATTTATTTAACTATGTCCCTATTGTTGCAACTCGGTTTATTTTCTCCATTTTTCCCCCTTTATAAACATTTTGGCATATAAATCTTTGTCTGTACTTTTGATCATTTTCTTAGGATAGATTCCTAGAAGTAAAATTATTGGGTCAAAACATAAACATATGTCAGAATTTCAATTCAAACTGCAAGTTGCTTTGCAGAAAGAAGCCATGCTTTGCTTTGCGGAGCTCTTTCTCCAAAGCTGCACATGGAACGTTTCCCCCCGGGCTGTTACGGTGATGGGGGAAGTCGAACACTTCACACTGTCAGTCAATCGGAAGTTAATGTCCTCTTCCTTCTCTTCCTGGGCCGCACGTAGGACCATTGGAAATGTCCCTGATCCGGGCGTCCTTTGGAATCTCCTCCTCTTCAGGGAGCCTCAGTTCTCTCTGGTTTGCAGATTTATTCAAGCCTGAGCTGACCTCGTGAGTTCAGCTGACCGAATTCAGTCTTCTGACCAGGCGAATGGCATCCGTTGTCATGCCCGTCTTTCAAAGCTTTCAGAAGAGTTGAGTCCATAGGTTCTCTGCTTAGTCTCTTGCTGTGTGGATAGTACCCCTTATTTGTTAGAAAGTTACTGCTTAAATTTACCCTCTGTATCCTCAACCAGTTTGGTCCCGTTAAGCAGAGGTCTTCAAGAACATGTCTTCTCTCCACAGTGTGTGGGTGGTGACCACATCACAGGGGTGCTCCGCCGATACCTCTCTGGGTCCAGCACAGGGAATGCTTGCTACATGGCTTAGGTAGTGCTAAGCTGTTCTTCAAGCTTCTCTTCCGTGAATCCAGAATCTTCACCTTTCCTGGATTCACCCTTTCTATCCTCCCAGTTCAGGGCTCCCACTCTGCATGCTTCGGGTGCTACATACTTACCTACTTGGTCTCTCTGCTGCCAAAGTCTTCCTCCCCCAATCTGTCCTACACACAGCCACCAGATTAGTTTTGCTTAGACATGGTTTTGAGGCTGCTGCTCTTTACTGTGGACCAGACTAAGTGTACTCTTGAGGCCATCTGTCATGTAGACTGTTTCCTGGTTACCCCATAACACTTTCCAGCCGAACGTCATTACTCTCTGTTCCCTGAAAGGACCCGATCCTTGTCGGATTCATTATTTTCCTTTTGCTTAATTGCCCTCCCTGTTCCCATGTCTGTCTTGGAATTTCATTTGTCAGTGCCCATCCCGAGTACCCGTACAGGAAGCCTGTCTTAACACCCGTCCCTAGAATGAGAGCCCACCCACCATGAACACCTGTGCACATCACTTCCCTTTTTCAGTTCCTCCAAAATACAATATTTTCTAATCTTCCCTTTGTCCAAATCTTGGTAGATGATAAAGATTATGTACCTTCATCATCTCTCTCTTATTATCGAATCTTCCCTTTGTGCCAATCTCCGCAGATAATAAACTCCTGGAAGCCCGAACAGCACTCACTTCCTCTCTGTAACCCTTACATCACCCCCCAGAATGCTTGGTACACGGTGGACACTCAGGTCCTGAGACGGAAGTTCTCCGACACAGTCCCCCCCGCTCCCGTCGTGCTGCCACAGGGAGGGAGCCACACAGCTGCCTGGATTTATTGCTTTTCCCAGGAGAGGCAATTATAGCGCTTTATCTTCCCCTTTGGCTTTTAGCCAATGGCGCTGCACCTAGTTTCTAATTTTCTTTTTGTTTGAAGGGATGTTCTATCTACTCAGTCAAAGCAAAATGATGATGGTAATACGAGTTGCTGCTGTTTATTGAAAGACTGCTGTGTGCCGGACATACATAGGGGATCTCATTCATTAATGTCCATAAAAACCTTATAAATTAGATATTGTTATCCTGCTTTATGATGAGGAAATTGAAGCTCAGAGAGGTTAAAAATCCTGCACTCAAATCACTAACGTAGTAGATTAGAGTTTGAGCAAAGACTTGAAGCCAGATCTATGGGCCTAAGTCCCTTCCATGATGTCCTGCTAGGAAAGGATGACTTGAGCAGGGTGGATGTGAGGCTCCGGCTCAGCTTTCCTGGGACCTGAGAGCCCGGGTTTGTAGTGGGCGACGTGTGTGCTTTTGCTGCAGCGTGATTATGCTAATTATGCTGAGCACCGGCCACCACTTTGTCCTGTCGCAGCACCTGTAAGACGGCAGGGAAGTGCAGTGAGGCCACTGCTTGAGTCTGAGTGCCCTTGGTGCCCCAAAGGTCTTTAAGTCTACACGTACTCTGTGTTTCCTCCGGAGATCTCCAGAGCTCCCAGACCTGTCGCTGCATCAATGGGCAAAATGTACTCTTGACATTAGATTATGGGGAATCTGACAGTTTACTATACTCTCCAGGTCATCTGTTTGCTGGGGGAAAAGCAATTGAAAATGGGTGTAGTGTATGCCGAGATTAAGACAGTCTCAAATGTCTTACTTTAGGTATCAAAACTGGATATGTTCGGATAATTCAATGCTAATTTTTAAAGAACTCTGGAAAATAGCATCCTAGCATGGTACTTGGGTGCTATAGTAAAGCATTTGTTTAATAGACATTAATTGAATAAGTGAATAAGTGAATGAATGAATTCAGGAATATAGGAATAAATGAATGTTTTTTTAAGTTTTGTTTTTTCATAGTAAGCAACGGGGAATAATGGGGAAAATGGTATTGTCCGATTATTGGTAGCATGACTTTGAGTAACTGATTCTGAGGCCCTGTTTTGTCATGTGTAAAATGGTGATGTTAATACCTACTGTCAAGAACTGTGAAAAGTCTGAAATTTTGCCTTACTTCCATCTAACATGTTAGCCTGTCACAATTTCAGGGAGGCTGGCAGAAGACACGGACTTTGTTACTCATGACACAGCAAAACATGAACATCACCATATTTGTGTAACTTCTCCTTGCAAGTAGCTCAGATGGACGCCTGCACACACGGTGAGCTGTGTCCTAGGAGAGTGACCCCAGGCTTAGGGATCCTGAATTTATAATGAGCGGTAAGTACGCTTGCTCTTTCCTCTGGAGGGTGATACTATCTCTGCCTTTCCAGGCCATTTGCTCTACAGGAGTTCTTGAGAATATATTCCGGACTAAAGGGAGCCATAGCTTTGCTTGTAAGACATGGATGTAGAAATGCATGAGATCTATGAAGAATCACCTCCCAGCATCACCTTGTGGATCTTTTTTATGAGGATGAAATGAACTAACGTATTATATTAGTCAGGATAATTCAGGTTATGTTGCAATAACAAATGACTTCCCAAGTTTCAGTGTCTTAAACTTCCAAAGGTGTACTTTTTGCTAATGCCACTCACTCATGGGGGGCTTCATCATGTGGTACATTGTCATGGCAGGGAAAAATCGAGTGTGCAAAATAGCACACTGTCTCTTGAAACTACATCCCAGAAGGAATGTACATCTCTTCTGCTCACATGTCTTTGCCCAAAGCAAGTCATGTGGCTAAACCTAATTTCGAGGGAGAAAGGAAGTGTGCCTAGAAGACCTAAAATACTCATCGGTGGCCAGCATGAAATACTGCTAGGGAAATGCAAAGTCCTTGCACAAAGTGTGGCACACGAAAAATTGTAGCTTCCCTCTTCTTTTCCACTCCTGGAGCCATGAGTTTGGGTAGGGTCAGAAGTATGGGTCTTTGGTCCAGAGGAAGCTCAGTATGATCGTGGATTCAGATTGTTCTCTGGCCATTTCTGGCGGTGGTCAAGAAAATTTGCAGAACTTCCAGGGTAAAGTGATATGCCCAAGCTTGTAAATCACATTAATCAATACTAATTATTAACATGCATTCAAGTTCACAAGTCTGTTGGTCAACATGAAAAAAGAAGGAACATAGAATTTCTCTCAATCCCCAATTATTGCACAGAGATAATAACAGGATTGAGAAAGGAAAAAATGTTGAGTTATTTTTATTCATGAAGCAATGCAATCATAGACTCAATAGTTGAAATACTTGCTGACCTGAATGGGTCCCCCCTCACTGGAAATCGCTGAATGCCGTAGAATGAAATAAACATTAAGGACCATCACAGCCCTCATGCTTTAGAGTTAAAAAATGGCAGATGGGTATTAATTCGTATCTTCAGTAAATATTCGTTCGCTCCCCTGTGCCGCCATCTATCAGGTGCTGTGTGCAGGATCTGGGTATAGCGTGGAAAACAAAACACAGTTCCCGCCTCTGTGGTGCTTAGAGTCTAGAGGGAAAGAAAGATCGTTATAACAGGAACCCTTATTCATGGCTTGCTTACTAGGGGCTGGGCGCCGGGCTGGGCGGTGCGTCTGCATGTCATAAAAGGCTCAACAGCCCGTGGTGGTTTACTACTCGCAGTCACCGCTTGGAGGTGGCGGGAAGCGTAGTCAAGGCTCAGTTGTTCAACACGTTGTGGGGGTACCAGAGTTTTGAGGACAGAATTACAGATGTTTCCACACCTAGACATTGTCACTAAGCTGCAACCCAAGAACCACCCTCGTTCACAGGCTGTGGATTCCCCATCTCTGGGCTATGCCTTCTCTTCACTCATGTTCTCCATCCATGAATGAGTGACTCAGAGAACTCAGGGCACGTCTCTTAGGTGCCAGGCACCGTGCACCTACAGTTACCTTCCTACCGTCATCTGCAAGGGTAGGAATGACTCGGATCACTTTGCAGATGAAGAAATGGAGGATCCAAACATGAACAGGCACTTGCCTGTTATTCCAGGACTCAAAACTGGGAGAGGCAGCCACGATTGAACCCATGGTGTCTGAGCCAGGACCCTTCCCAGGTAACGATGCTGTGCTTCCTCACTGCTGGCAGGCCAGACCAGTGGATGCTCCCCGACCTATAACCATGGCCCCTGCCAGACATCCCTCAGTCCCCCTGCAATAATGCCAGGTTATGAGATCCAGGCAGCTCTGGCACGAGCAGACTCACTCTGGGAGCACCTGCCTCTCCTCACCGCAGTAGTACAGTTTGCAGCTTTTACTCGTCTGTTCTAACGAACTCGGCAAACACTGATGAAGCAGCTTCAATGTGGCAGGCCCCGAGGCTAACAGGGCGAGCCGCCACAGCGCTGGTCTCCAGGGGCTGGAAATCAAGAGCTTGAGAGAAGCTTAGAACCACTGCAAGTATAATGCAAGTAGATTTAACTCAGGATTATATCAAATAAAGTGCCATAGGAGAACAAGGAGAGAAAAACTCCTACTTGGCAAGCTAGGAAGGCTTTGGGGAGGAGGTGTGATTTGTCAGGGCCTTGAAGGATGGGTAAGACTCAAATGCTAGAGGCCAGGCAGTGAGGGAGAGGGAGGGAAAGGTGAGTGTGAAGGAGCCAATCCTGCAGCAAGAAGGTGCGGTTTCTCCCAGAAACTGGTAAGTGGGGGGAGAAGTTGCTTTTCCAGAACTCACAAGAGCTGACCCATTTTCACAGAGGACCCAGGGAGGAGCAGCTTATGGGGGGGCAGGTGCAGTCAGAGGGGCTGCTTTGGGGGTGAGCTGAGAAGAAAGAATACTCTGGACACTTTGAAAGTCTTATCTGAAAGGAAGCCATCTGGTGCTTAGTACCAAGAAAACTTTTTATTTTCTCTAGGCATCTGGGCTTTGTGAGAGTGGAGGGACCCATGGTGGCTCCCTGGGCTGATGAAGGGCTGCATCTCACGCCTGAAGCCTGGCTGGTTCCAGCCTCTGCACCTCTGCACAGAGCGGTCCCCACAGTGAGCTGATGCGCTGACAGCTGTCTCTTTAGGAGCCCTTCGGGTCTGCCTCTCCGCGCTGTCCCCCTGTGGGAGAAGCATGGTAGGTTTTTAATCCTGGCCACTTACATCTGGGAAAAACAATCCAAATGTTAGTCCATCTGGAGAGGGAATGAATCTATATCTTCTGCAGGCTGTTATCTTTTGATTTTCATCTCTGGATCTTTAAATCTCATTATGAAGCCAGAACGAACCCCCTGCAAGTCTGTCTCCTACCCTTCAGGCAGTCTTTTAGACATTTCTTTGTGCCTGGTCTCCTTACGCTCCTGGCTGACAGAGCTCCTTTCAGCTGGATGTGGCACAGCCCTTGAAACAGCTAAACAAAGCCTCGCCACACCCCCATGAGGAAAGAGGCAATCATAACTTGCCTTCCTCCTACCAGAGAGGTGACAAAGTGAGGACCACACAGTGACTTGGTCACCGTCCCAGCCCCTCCAGCCACCCTAAAACAAGCATTTGGCCACAACACCCTGCACTCATATGCTTCCATAGGAGCAGACTCGCGTGTTCAAAAAAGAACTCGGTGCATTTCTTCCTGACCTGGATCCTCGTCCTGTCTGCCCTGTTGGGGAAAAGGCAACAACCAATCACCCAAGCTATGCACTTCCACCTCTCCCAGGCTTTAGAGAATTAACGGGTCTCTTAACGCTCATGCCTATGCTACCTCTTCTCCGGTTCTCCGCGTCTCCTTCTGGCGCCCTGCTTGCCTGGATTACTACCACAGCTTGCTCTTTACAGCCCTGTTTCCACTGTGTTTCCTTCCTAATCCACCCTCCAGGCTGCTGTCAGAATCATCTTTCTAAAATACACTTAGTTAGGTCATGCCTCTGCTCAAAACACTTGTCCTACAGGGTAAGATTTGAACTCCTCAGCCTGGCATAGAAGCTCCATGCTCCGTGGTCCCGCTTACCTGGGCAACCTCATTTTCCACATGTGCCCCTTTCTACGGTCTATAACCGGCCATCCAGAACCACTTCCGGTTCCCTGCACCTGACGCATCCTGCCTCTGCACATCCTCCGTGCTCTCCTCTGATCCTCTGGGCGTTAGCAAAGCCCGGCCCAAGAGTGGACTCCACTCTGAACACTAGATGAAATTGGCAGCTCACTCCTTTGTGTCGTATTGTATTTTCATTGGGTTTCTGTTAGAGCACATAGTAGGATGTCAGACATTATTTATGTACTCGTCTCTGGCCCCAAGTCACCTGTGTGTTCCTTCTTAGCTAGTGCTGTGTCTTATTCCTCTTGGCATTGCCAGCACCCAGTGACGTGCCTTGCAAAGAGTCGGTCAATAAAGTTTGCCGCGTCAGGAGCATCATCCCATCTGTTCATGGAAAAGGCAGAACTAACAGACAGGGAAACTGAGGCCAAAGACAATTAAAAGGTTTTTCCAGACTCATGCTGTGAATTCAAGTAGCAATGCAATGACTAAACCCAAGGCTTCCAGTTTCTAGGTCATTACACTTCTCTAGTCCCTCAAACCAACTAAGTGAGCAAGCCTTTCCGGGAGAGTTTGCATTCCTCTACATGTCACAGATAACATTGATTCATATATTCAACATTCACTCACGTATTTAACAAGACAGAAGGGTCTCCTTTCCTGTGAGAAACTTTCTGTTGGAAACAGGTAGAAAAAGAGATAATGAAGGACATAAATAAGATATGAAGTGAGCAGGCAGGAGTCAGAGCAGATAGAAGCATGGAGGCCATCATGGGGGGACAGAATTCTATTCTAAGAGCAGTTATTGGCTTCTGAAAGCAGGGAGTTTGACAGCTGTGGGGACAAGAGTTTGGAACAGAGTGACTCAGGGAGGGAAGTTATTGCTCTTCTCCTGAAGGACATGGTAGTGGCTTGGCCCAGGGTGGTGTGAGTGCTGGTGGGCAAAAGTGTTCTGATTGGAGGTTTGTTTCAAAGGAAGACTGCCTGCACTTGCAGTGGGTTGGTTGGGGTTAAAGTCTCTGGTCTAGAAGAATGGTTGTTAGCCATTGCTCTCATTTGTCTCCATCAAGCTGATGACCACAAAGACAGTCTTAGGATTCTTGAGTCATCAAAAGATTCCAGCATTTGGTCGTCACCAGTTATTTCTGGGGAGAGAGAAACTCCTATTAGGCAAGCTAGTGAACAATATTATCAAAGCCCTCCTTTGGGGTCAGACTTTTTCTTGTATCTTTTAAGGCCAAAGACAATGGCAATAGGACCCTGGTTGGGACCATTCTGGGTTTGTGTGTGGCCTCTGACTGTGCCTAGCGGGGTTTGACATGAGGGCCAGCATGGCAGAGGAAGAGCGTAAGATTTGAAGCTGTACAGCGCCTATTTCAAGCTGGGTGATCTTGGGAAAGATTTTTAACCTCCTTAAGCCTTAGTTGTCTTATCTGTAAAATGGGCGTCAAGAATACATGACTGGCAGAGTTTGTGTGAAAATCTAATGACCTAAGTAAAGTACTTAGTAGGCACTTAATGCCTTTGGTCCTCCCCAGAACCAGTTAAGTGGGGAAGGAGGAAGCTCAGGGAAAAGAGGGAGCACTCTTCACATTCCCTCACACTGGCCTGGACCCTGATGTTACTGCACCCCCAGAACAAAATCTTTATGTTCTTAGTGGGTGTTCACCTACTTTTAGGGAAGAAAACATAGTATGGGGCACAAGTATTCTTTTAACCAACTAGTGGCTTGCACTTTTCTCTGTCCCCAGTGAGGGTAACAATGGCTTGAGTAATGACAACGTGATGAAGATGTCCGTCTTCAGCCAATACTGTGGCATCTGGTGTTTTTGATTCTGGGCCTGAGGATTAGGTGGAAAGTATAAGAGGAGACTCCTGTGAGGAGCCTTCTCTTATTGACTTTCATATGAATGTGTGATTTTGAGTTGGTGAGCAGAGAGGGGCACCTCTGTGGGCAGGTATGGGCTCCTCTGCATATGTCATTCCTGTAAGATCACTCACTTGGAGACTAGGTAGTCTTCAGACAGGGAACCAGAACTTAGAAGGGGGCCTTAGTCTGACATCATGGGGAATTTTCTAGCTTTCTCAGGGCTCTGCTATCTTTGATAAGGGCTTCGAGGGATCTAAAGCAGGGATCACAAGTTGATGTAACTTTGGCTGATTGGTAGTTGATACCTAGAGTATTAAGTCCAAGTCTGCACTCAACAAAGAAGAGGGCTGTGATTGATTGGTGATGTCTGTCCTGAGCAACCTAGGAAGGATATGCAGCATGTAGGATGTGAACTGGCGATTGGTGTGGAGAGTCATGGGATCCCTCTAGGATGGCAGGCGCTAAATGTGACCTCCACCAAAGGCAGGCAGAAGGACAGCCTGGCAGGGAGGCCTTCCCATTGAGGCTACATACTAAAGATGGATAAACTACATTGTGTAAACCAGATGATCTGAATCCTTGTTATTTTTTGTTGAATTATCTTTTATCTTTTTTTTTTTTGAGAGAGAGAAAGAGAGAGTGAGCAGAGGGGGAGGGGCAGAGGGAGAGGGAGTGAGAGAATCCCAAGCAGGCTCCACACCCAGTGTGGAACCTGATGTGGGACCCCATTTCATGACCCTGAGATCATGACCTGAGCTGAAAATCAGAGTCTGACGTTTAACCCACGAAGCCACCCAGGTGCCCCTGTTAATTTATCTTTTTGATCCATTCACCATTAGTGTAATCTTCCAAAAAAGCAATGGCCAGGTGTCTGCTTTGTCACAATGGGGCTGGTGGAGGGTACAATGCCTGGGCTGGAGGACAAAGGGAAAGGACAGGCCCCTGAGAACAGTGGGGCTGGCAGTGGATAGCACCCTAAGACCCCAAGGAGAAGGCCAACCTCAGATCCCAGGCCTCCTTCCTCCCATGTGGATTTCCTCTCCATTGCTAGCTATTGGCCAGCGCAATTCTGATGCTCTGTAGGCAGCATTCCATCCTTCTTTTAGCTTCTTTTTCCAGAATTTTGCCAAAGACTATTGTTAAAATAGTTAACCATTTCAATTCTTAATTCCATTAGGAAAATTGAAGGGAAAACTACATTAAAGGGGAAAGAAACCAAGAAGACTGAAATTGAGTGAGCATTTACCAAGTATCTTTGTATGTTTTATTTATTTCTTTTTCTTTTTTTTAAACTACCTTATTGAAGTATGATTGATATTTAAAAAGCTGTACATATTTAATGTATACAACTCCATGAGTTTGGGGATATATATAGATCTGTGAAACTATCACCACTATTAAGGCCGTAAAAATCTTCCAAAGTTTCCTTCTGCCCCTTTATTATTACTGTTATCATCATCATCATCATCATCATCATTTCTGGTGTGCACACTTTTAGCTCACAATTACCCTATGAAGTAAGTATTAGTCACTATCTAATTGATGAGGAAAGTGAGGTTTAGAGAGGGCCAGGATCAGGACCCAAGTTTCAAATCCAGCCCAAAGCAGAGCCACGCCCCCAGCCCCAGGCATGACAGTCCCCAGTGTGTGTGCCTTGGCTCTGCCATGCCACGGAGTGTGGTGAGGCTTGCAGTCCTAATGGAGACACTGGAAGAGTGTGGGCTCCCCCAGGGCTCAACGCCTGCAGGGATTGCTGCGCAGGAAAGGGCCAGGAAGTTTCACCTCCTGTGGCAACCTGGCATCTGGGCAGGCAAGAGACAGCTGAGTCCTGGGATGCTCTTGTGCTCTTTAAACTGGGGAAGGGAGCATCTTCCCTGCCAAGAGGGGCCACCGAGAGCCAAAGTGACCGCAACTTCTGCCAGACTGCTGAGCCCACAGAAGACCTAGAACCTGAACGACATTGTATCCAAGGGAGCCCTCCAGAACCTGCTGTCTGGTCCTCTGGGCTAAAAATGCCTTTAACCACAGGATTTGCCTTATGGTTTTATTTTTTTTATTAATGAAAGATTCAAAGAACTGAATGGGGTGTTAGCTATGTGACTTTCATTTTGAATGGAAATTATGTAGCTAAATCAGGGAGCAAGGCGTCCTTGAGTTCTTTGTGTATATGTGTGTGGGGAGGGTAGGGATAGACATGATTTGACTTGATGTCACTATGAATATTTTTAGAAACCTTTAGAATACTCTGTAATTACACTATCTATACTTCGGGCCTAGTGTTATTGTTCAGTTGACAAAATACTTGCTGTTAATTACAATAAACAAAGGATTTCATTTCTCTAAGAAAAGAAAGATTACGTAGATTCTCTTTGCTTAAAGCAGCCCAAAATACCTACTGGGATTTTTTTTTTTTAAATGGCTAAGACTGGCATACCAAGACAATTTTTATAACAATTGCATTAGTATAGTTTGCAAACAAGGAAGCCTTTCTTCACACCTTCTGTCTGATGTAGTGGCAGAGAGATTAGAGGGGGTTTGTGTAAAAAGTTTAAATGGAAGCCTGGATTTTGTGTGGCTAAATAACAGTACTTACTCCCGCATTGTTCCCTTCTGGGTTTGGTGTGCTGTGCGGACCAAAGCTTCGGGATTTTTCTGTGAGCTCTTGAGAAAGGAACTGAGATTTGCAGCCTCCCATTTCGGATGATAGAGGAAGGGAAGGAATAAAGGACAGGCTGCCTTGCCTGTCTGTGTGGGTTTGAGGGCGGAGTTCTTCAGACAGGAGAGAGGTGGCAGAGTGCTCAAAAACGAAGCTCTGGCTCTGGTGAAATTTTATTTTATTTTTTTTAATTAAGTCTATTAAGTTTTTAATTTTGATTCCAGTGTAGTTAACATACAAGAGTTATTTAGTTTCAGGGTACAGTATAGTCATTCAGCACTTTCGTATATTAGTATTCATCATGACAATGGGCTCTTAATCCCCTTCACCTCTTTCCCTCACCTTCCCTCTGATAACCATCAGTTTGTTCTCTATAGTTAAGAATCTGTTGGTTGGTTTGTCTCTCTCCTTTTTTTTTTTTTCCCCTTTGCTCATTTGCTTTGTTTCTTACATTCCACATATGAGTGAGATCATGGGGTACTTGTCTTTCTCCGACTGACTGACTTCACTTAGCATGATACTCTCTAGCTCCATCCATGCTGTTGCAAATGGCAACGTTTTGTTCTTTATGATGGCTGAGTAAGATTCCATTATGTATATACACACACGACTTCTTTATCCATTCATCAATCAATAGACGTGGGCTGCTTCCATAACTTGGCTACTGTAAATAATGCTGCAATAAACATAGGGGTGCATGTATCCTTTTGAATTAATGTTCTTGTATTTTGGGGATAAACACCCAGTAGTACGATTACTGGATCCTAGGGAAGCTCTATTTCTAACTTTTCGAGGACCTTCCATGCTGTTTCCCACAGTGGCTGCACCAGTTTGCTGTCCCACCAACAACACACAAATGTTCCTTTTTCTCCACAACCTCGCCAACACTTGTTGTTTCTCGTGTTTTTGATTGTAGCCATTCTGACAGGTGTGAGGTGCTATCTCCTTGTGGTTTTGATGTACATTTCTCTGGGGAAATTTTAGTTCTGCCATATACTGTGTGACCTGTGGCAAGTCACCTCACCTCTCTGAGCCTCATATACAAAATGGAAAGAATGACAGCATCTCTCTGATAGCATTGTTATAAGTGGGTAGAAAGCCCTTAGCACAGCATTTATACCGGGAGCGTTTATATGTAGCTGCCTATTATTTTAAAGATGTGCTCAATAAATATGTGGTGAATGAATGAAGAATATTTGTTCTGATCACAGGGTGCTTCAGGCAGTGTTTTCAATTTTAAGTTTCGCTACGAAGAAAGCCTAATGAAGTGCCAGCCTCCCCCAGGAACCTTGTAGCTTGTTTGTCTCCAACAAGGAAGGCTGCTAATCTTCCTGTTGAGCTGCGGCCATCTGCACTCTGCAGCAACAGCAGCCAGCAGCTTTTCCTGGAGCTGGAGTGGAATTAGGACTGGGCTGACCCAGGGGCCGGCCAAGGGGGCCGCTGGGCACTTTGGTAGCTATATATAGCTAATGCTTATTCAGCTCCTGCCACATGCCCGGTGCTGCTCTGAGCACTTATGCTCAGCATGGCCATCCTCCCAACCAGCACTGTTGTTCTCCCCATTTTACAGAGGATAAATCTGGGGGATAGAGAGGTTCTGTTAGGGAGTCTCTTGACATCCCACAGCTTGTGAGTGACAGAACGGGGATCTCAGCACTGGCATTCTGACTCCAGCGTTCCCTGACCGCTGTGCTCGGTGGCCTCCCTGGTGCCTGTCGTTTGGAGGGTGTCCTGAGTAAAATTTATGTTATGGGTTGGCAACAGGACGTCGGTTCTCTGATCTACAGATGCCCTGCTGAGGAATATACCCAGGGGAGATCACCCAACTGGTGGCTGGAGCTGGCCTGGCTTTGATCTCCTGGGCGTGTGCGAATGCGCGTGCGTGCGTGCGCGTGTATGCGCATGCGTGTGTGTGTGTATGCACATACACCATGTGCACACACACCTTGTTGTAGGTCTTCTTAAGAATTTCGTGGGGCATAGACAGGCAAGTGAGAAATAGTATGAGGACCCCAGGAGGACACCGTGTAACGGAATTAAGGAATTTTGAAGACGGGAAGAAATGGATCTCCAAATACTTTGTGCTTGCTGGAGGGCGCTCGTAGATTCATCTTATTTCCATTTACCCTTAAACATTTTTTTAAGCTTGCCTATCTGGGCCGAAGGTAAAGTCACAGTCTTCCCTAATTGTCCGCCTCCCCCAGGAATGCTCTCCCTGCTTTAGGCGAGGACAGTTGACAATCAGATTTTCCTGGCAGACAGACTTGCATGTGCCCTGGTCTACACCCTCCTGCCTTTCCTCTCCAGGGAGTACAGGGCTGTGTAAATCAGCCGTGAGGAGGGCTTAGCAATTAAGGAACTGACACCTAGGTGATTGCTCCATCCCCAGGGGTTTCCAAACCTTTCTGAGCCATGAATCTCCACATGCAGTGTAAATCCCAGACCCCTGTGTGTGCGGCAGCTGCAAGTGGAGCTGTTCGGGCGGAAGCTGGGGGTCCCGGGGGCCTGCCTGCTCTCCCACACACACACGCTGGGGGAGAAAAGCAGTTTGAAAGCCCAGTGAGCAGCTCTCCGGTCCCTTTTCTAGCTCTGAAGACCAGCTTCTCTCTCTTCCACTCTCCATTTGTCTCACCGTCTGGGTGCCTGTGATCCACTGTGACAACAGGCAGAGCTGAGAGTAGGCAGGATCGAAGGGTGGCGCTAAGGGGTCTGACTCACACTCATCCCGCTCCGTTCTTCCCTGAAAACCTGGGAGGTGAGAGGTGATGGTAGTGAAATCGTGTGGAAGGTAGAATAGTTCAGAGGTTGGGAACATGGACTCTGGAGTCAGGCCGCCTGGGTACATAGTCCAGCTCTTCTACTACTAGCTCTGTGACCCTGTGCAAGTTTCTTCACCTCTCTGTGCCTTCATTTTCTCATCTGTAAAATGGGGATTAGTCGCAAACTATCTCACTGGGTGGTTGTGAAACTTAACTGAATTAATATATATGATGGACCTGGAGCAGTGCCTAGCACATGGTAGTGCTCAGTAGGTGTTCGCCATTATTATTTAAATAATCATTCCTCTTTTCCCACAAATGAATCCAATATATCCTAAGGTATACATGACAGACTTTCTGACAAGTAGGCCTTTTTTTTTTTTTTTTTTTTGAGAGGAGGAATAGCCGAGAGCAATATCAGGAGGAAGAGAAAAGAGTTTCATGGAGAGCAGTAAAACCACAGAAAGGGAATCCCACAGTCTGTAGGAGACATGAGCCACTGAATACAACTATGCCAGACCAGTCACTACGGGCTCTTGAGCAATTTAAGAAAGGGGGCTGTTTGGGCACCTGGCAGACTCCGTTGGTAGAGCATGCGACTTCTGATCTCTGGGTTGTGAGTTCTAGCCCCATGCTGGACATAGAGATTACTTAAAAAAAAAAAAAAGAAAGGAAGGAAGAAAGAAATGGGGCTGTACCTTTTAAGAACAAAGGAACAAAAACCTCATTGGATTTTTTTTTTAAAGATTTTATTTATTTATTTGACAGAGATAGAGACAGCCAGCGAGAGAGGGAACACAAGCAGGGGGAGTGGGAGAGGAAGAAGCAGGCTCATAGCGGAGGAGCCTGACGTGGGGCTCGATCCCACAACGCCGGGATCACGCCCTGAGCTGAAGGCAGACGCTTAACCGCTGTGCCACCCAGGCACCCCCTCATTGGAATTTTATACAACAGTTTTGTTTTATGAACGAGCAGTACCTCACCCAACCATTTTATGGTAAGCCATTTTCCTTTCTTTCTTTTTCTTTTGGAGTTGGACTCCCTTTTATTATTTGAGATGCTCAGATATTTTGAGCTATTTCGGGTCTATAGCCTTGTTCCAGGTGCTGGGCCAGGAGGGCGTCACAGATTCTGGCCGGAAGACTTCCTGAGGGGTTGAAGGAGGCTGCAGGGCAGAAATGCCAGGTTTCTCTGGAAATCACTAGCCTGCTAAATATAGCGGCGATTATGCAGTTACTCTGTTGATTTTTTTTTTTCTAATCACAGTTTACTGGAGGCCTTAACCTTTAGAATTCTTAACAGCAGGAGGGCTGCAAACGCTGTTCTGGTGTCCTCTCACAATAAACATCTTTGAAGAGTAATTAAGGCAACAGATTGTTACCTCGGTTCTACAGAACCAAGCCTAGAGTACATACATGTCAGAAAATAAACAGACTTCGGGTGAGCTGAAGCAAGGACGGGGCAGGCCCAGGAACCGGGAGTCTAAGGCTGGGGGTACCGCAGGTCTAGAGGAGCTGGGTTAAAGGATATCATCCATTAATTCTTCAATTTTTTAAAAGCTGAGAGCGACAAGAGTGAAGTTCAACATAAAATAACACTATATAGTGTTAGAAGCAAAGGAAATCTGGGGTATATGTAATCCTAAGACACACATAATCATACCTAGGGCAGTTATAGGACATAAATATAGGTCATCAGGAATCATTATGATTGAGGGAGTGATAAATAATCTGCAGGGAAGGTATGGTTGTTTGAAGATATGTTTCCCTCTTGTTCCTCCCAGTTTTGCTTCTGGAGTCCAGTGGTCAAATGCTTTAACTCGGTGAGGCCACTTGGGGAGAGCTGCAGGTAGACATAACAGTTGTATTGACACTGCCTCTGGTGATTAATTTGGTCCTGGGCTTGCAAAGGAGAGGCCTAGGGTCAAGTTCATCGTGAGTCAGTGATGAACCCCCACGGGAACAAAAGAATAGGAGGGGTGCTGGGTTTTTAGGAAGAGTAGGAAGGATATAGGAAGGGAACACTGCTCCCCCCACCCCCAGTTCCGGGGTCACTGGGAGAGATCAGGGTAATTTGGAAGGAGCTCAAAGCTGCTCTGAGGCTCCCCTGAAAACTCCCAGTTTGTAATTTTTATGTTTTAATTTAACAAATATGCGTTGAGATTCCAGGCACTGTTTTGAGTACTGAAGGATGGGGAGCAGAGAAACAAAAAGAGACACATCCCTAACCTTAGTTTAAACCTAAGAGCAGCATGGTTGCCATGTACGCGAGTAACACAGCAGCCGCGGGGCAAGGGAGTTCATTTTGAAATTATCCAGCCTGTGTTTCCAAACTGAAGCCCTGGGGACGGGTCCCCCTTCAAAGTCCCTCTGTGGCCACGTGGCCCGTGTTGGCGTGTTTGCCTGTATCTTAGGCGAGACGACAGGTGACAGAATGATTGCTGTTAAGTCTCCTTTCCTTTTTTTCTGACGTGTGAGAAATTCTACTTGGGTCTGGAGGACTTTAATATTTGTAATAATCCGTGGTATTTTTGGCCCTAGTGCCTGAGAAAAGGAACTTGTCAGCATCTTTATTCCTATCCCTTTGGGGGAAGAGGGCTAGAGACACGCAGACGGGCAGTTAGAAGCCCAGCTGCCCGTTTAGCCCCTCTCAACACTTGCTCCTGAGCGAAGGCAGAGGCTCAGGTAATTAGAGTCAGAGTCGTGATGGAGGGACTTTGTGCAAAGTTCAGTCACAGTCTGGGATGGAGAACTCTGCATGCCCACTTCCCTTGTTAATAGCTTTGCTGACCTTCTCCAAAGAAAAAGTCATTAGAATGTTGAGTTATGATCTGTTTCTTGTAAAATTGTGCCAGTCCCCCATTTATAGCCCTGTATTTCAACCAGTTCTAATTACTTCTTAGAGTATATATCTTCCAACCCTTGGAGAATATTTCAAACCCTTATCCAAGCAATCAAACATACTTCTTAGATTGCAAGCTGATTGTGACCCGATGCATGCAAGTCTCAATGAAAGACCGTTCCCTCTTCCCAGCAGCCATACAGTCCTTATCTCCTGGGCTCTCTGGGGCTCCAAAGAGCCAGTGTCATTTGGTTTCCTAACCTTCGAAGATAAGGTGAGCTTTCATGAAGGATGTTGGGTGTTAAAAAGCTAAAGAGGAAAAGCAAAAACATTATTGCCTTTTTCCGCGTGTGTATTTTCCGCATCTCCCCAGGGAGGGTCTTTCCTTCCGTCTCATTGCAGAACATCATTTGAAATCGCTGGCCATTCTCTTCCTCTACCTCTGGAGAGTAGGCGGGTTTGGTTCAGAATCCGTTGTGGGGTCCTGGGTAATGGAGTCCTTGTATGGCTTTTGCTTTATCTCTACACAATTCCCACAAGGTTAGAAAAAAAAAAAAAAACAGAGAGGGAGAGTCCCCATTGCCTTATGAAGTCAATGGTACATCTCCAACTTGGCTGAGTCCAGTGGACGTTCTCCCTCACCCACCTTTTTAAATATATTAGCTTCTATCATTTCAGACAATTTAAGCAACTCAAAGATTTTTGGAGGTCTCTGTTCCTTTTATGTTTTGAATGGGAGTAAAATCACCAGCAGTGCTGAGAGGAAACATTTTTATAGACTTTCTAAATCTCCCCACTGCCGAGAAGAACTAAAAAAAAAAGAAGAAGAAGAAGAAGCATTTCTCTTGTCTCTTTATTTCTAATCACTTTTTCCTTCTCACGGGACTGAAGCACCATGAGAAATGGCACTCTTTTATGGCAAGGACTCATTTGCCCATAACGAACACTGAGTACAAAAGCAAATTAAAAAAAAAAAAAAAACCAACCCTATGCTTAGAGAGACCATTAGGAACGATTTGACATTTATTGAACAACAGATGGCGATTAAAAGCATAAAAGCTAGATTGCCTTGCTAGAAACAAAGGGTAGTTCTACTGAGGAAGTCTAACGTTTCAATTAAAATACCTCTCAATGTCAATTAAATCATATGAAGATAAGTCTGAAAATGGTTTCTAGCTGCACTATAATCAATAGTGCAGTTAAAATCCTCATCTAGAAGCACCCAAGTTTTTAGTTTGACAGTTCGCTAAAAGATGAGCCAAAGCTTCAGGAAACCATTTCCTTCAGTGTAGGGTTCAAAAGGTAAACATTTAACCAGGAGTGCTTCCTACGTATTAAACAGATTTATTTCAACGATGAGAAAGAAGCCTCACTGCCTTTGCTTTGTTTCAAATCTCAACCACTTTTCAGTAGGGATTAGGCATTACTGAGGGGTGGAAAAATCACCCCATTATTTCCACAGCAAGGATCTCGCTTTAATGATGTTCGTATTCATTTGGGAAACAGCAAGTTGGAGTGGAGAGAGAAGTGACCTGGTAATGAGACAGACCTTGGTTTGAAACCCAGCTCAGTCACCTTGGGTGGGTATCTTCAGTGATCAGAATCTGTTTTCTCATTTGTAAATTTCTCATTTCTCATTTGTAAAATTGTCATTGCCGTATCACCTTTCCTGGATTGCGTGATGCATTCTAGGGTCTCAGTGAATGGGGGCCCCTATCTTTAGCTCTCTTTTGGAAGAACCTTATGATAGAGAATCTATTCTAGCAGAACTTACCAAAACTGGGTTCAGTGAGGCAGTGGTTTTGCTACACGTTACATGCCAAAAGGTTAATGCATGCTAACGTTAGCATAGGCAGTTAGTTAGGTTCAAGCAGGATTCCTGGAGGCGAGCAACATGGAAGTCATGGCCAGCTATTGGGAAGATCAGAGGCCGGTCCTGGCAGCGCTCCACAAGAAGCTGGATCCAACCAGACCGACCCCAGATGGTGGATGCCATGACAGAAAACACCTGATCAAATTAGGAAGAAAAGGCTCGGAAACCCTGCTTTCTGCCCCAAGTAATAAATAAATATTTCATCCCCTAGTTAACGGCTATTAAGAAAAGATAGAAATCCAACCCCCAGGATGCACAGTGTGTGCTCCTGGGCTCTCTCTCTCAACCCTTCTCATATCTCGAGAGTGTAATTCTCGTTTTTAATAAACTTTCCTGCTTGTGTGACTTAGCTGCTGTGCTGCATGTGTGTCCTTAAATTCATTCTCGTGGCAAGACAAGAACCTTCAGCAACTCCTTTGGGTCTGGTTGAGTCAGGCCCCAGGACCTGGCAACACTATGGGTTGAATCGTTTCCCCCTACAATTTATATGTTGAGATCTTTCACCTGAAGTACCTCAAAATGTGACTCTTTGGAGATAGGGTTGTTGCAGATGTAATTAGTCAAGTTAAGTTGGGGTCATACCATCTTAGGGGGAATCTTCATCCAATGTGACTGGTGTCTTTATAGAAAAGGAAAATATGGAGGCAGTCACCCACACAGGGAGAATGACGTGAAGGCAGACGTCAAGGTGATTCTACAAACCAAGGAATGTCAAAGATTGCCAGCAGGCCCCTAGAAGCTAGAAGAAAGGCTTGGAACAGATGCTTCCTCACAGCCTCCAAGGAACCAACCCTGCACACACGCCTTGGCCTCAGACTTCCAGCTTCCAAAACTGTGAGGTGATAAACTCCTGTTGTTCAAGCCACCAGTTTGTGGTGCTTTGTTATAACTGCCCTAGCAAACTGATACACTGTGTCGCAAACCTTTGGTAAACATCGGTACAGCATCCTGCTTCTGACTTTTCATAAAGCAGTTTACTAAAGTCAGGTCTGTGAGAAATTCTGCTACTGGGAATTGTTTCTACTCTACGTAATCCAGTGTTTCCCAAACACTTGGCCATGGAAGACTTTCCCACTGCATAAATACCTATTTACATACTTTGGCACTACTTTTGAAAGAATGCTCTGGAATGCTTTGCCCTCAACCCCACCTCGCAACTTACATCACCCCCATTCTTTCACTCCGGCCCCAGGGCTGTCACTCCAGCTCTTGCTTCCTCACCAGCCACAACCAGTCACTCCACACGCTCAGCACCTCTCCAGAATGATGCCGGCCCCTTTGTCATCACTTCATCCCTAAACAGCTTTCCCTGATGCTCTCTCCCCTTTGCTCCACTTCTGCTCTCCAGGTGTTAGGTGTTGCTTGAGAAAGTGATGGAACGGAGTTAAATGATGGATTTGGATTCTGGGCGGTTAAATGTAATACATTTCAAGCTGAGCCTCCACTGCTGCTCAGTAGTCCTTATTTTCTTGTACTGTGCTTGCGTGCCTCCGTTTATGCATGCACTCATTCATCACCTGGTGAGTGGCCCACCAGGAGCCAATGCCTGTACCAGTCACTGGGTAGGTATACGAGTAGGGGCAGGCATTGATGAATCACTTCCCTCAAATGCTGATGGTCTAGCAGAGGAGGTAAACCAATGCTAGGAGAGGAAAAGCATTTAGGGAAGTACCATCATATGAAGCAGCAAAGGGAATACAGAACCAACAACTGCTTGCCGGCCAAGGGCGGGAGAGTATATTTCAGGCAGAAGGAACAGCAGGTGTATTCAGAAACTTCAAGTCCTGGTCAGATATTAGGTTACTAGTTGGGGGAGAAGAAGATGTGAAGCTAGGAAGGAGACAGGGGTAAGAATGTTACATGCTAAGGCTTTTGCAGTTGACCTCGTAGGGAAGGGGCCGCCACTGATCTGTACATGTGTAGCGCTTGGATTTGCATTTAAGTAAGATCACTAGGGGGTTATACGGGATTTTAATTTTCTTCTTTGTCCTTTCTGGTATTTTCAAGATTCTCTGCCTGCTTTAGTTTTCGTGTTGCATGAATGTATTTTTATCAAAAGGATTAAAAAGTTCAGACATATATAGAGAGAATCCTGGCTTTTCTTGCCACTTTCCCCGCCAGTTTATATTCTCTCCTGATAAATTTGGTTTATTCTTTCAGTACCTTGTTTACCTTGCTATGTATTTGTGTGGATGTGTACATGTATACACGCATACATAAATATATGCATGTGTGCACACGCATGTATATGCATGTGTTCGTATACACATGGGCGTGACTCAAATTTGTTAGTTATAAGACAGATAGAACCATGCTATGCCTCTGTCTAATGACTTATATTTTCACATTGCAACTCTTTCCACCCGTGGGTTATTTCATTCTTTATGATGATTTTATAGTATTTCATAGAATAGATTTAATTTAATTTATGTTAACCTCTCCCTCGTTGAAGGAAATTGCTGTAATAAGCAGCACTGCAAGGGTATTTTGTACATAAATTTTTGGGCACATGTGCCAGTGTTTTCTTAACACTCTTACAAGTGGAATTGTTGGGTCAAAGAGTATATAGCGTTTAAAACTGTGAAAAATACTGTCAAAAATGACTTCCAAAATGGCCCCAGTGATTCACTCTTCAACTTTTGTTCAGTGAATGAAATTATCAATATTTTATATTTCTTCCAATTTCTGAGGCCAAAATTTCATTTAAAAATATCTGTCTTCCCTATTACTAATGAAGCTGAGGATCTTTTCATACGTACATTCTCTAGTTGTATTTCTTATTCTGTAAATTGACAGTTTTAATCCTTTGTCCACTTAAAAGATTGAGACTCTAATTTTTATCTTATTAATTTGTGGAATCTTTTTTTTTTTTTTTAATTTTATTTATTTATGTGACAGAGAGACAGCCAGCGAGAGAGGGAACACAGCAGGGGAGTGGGAGAGGCAGAAGCAGGCTTCCAGCAGAGGAGCCCGATGTGGGACTCGATCCCGGAACGCCGGGATCACGCCCTGAGCCGAAGGCAGACGCTTAACGACTGCGCTACCCAGGCGCCCCTAATTTGTGGAATCTTTTTATGTGATGTGCATATTAAGCCTTTGTCATTTTAATATGTGATATTTAAAATTTCTTCCAATCTGGGACTTACCTTTCATCTTTGTTTATTTTCACTTTAATTTTATGGAAATTTAAAATTTATAGGAAATAAGACTTGTTAATTTATTTTACTATGACTTCTAGGTATTGTGTCTTGCTTAGGAAAGATTTTTTCACAATAGACTAATTTTTTTTTTTTAGGATTTTATTTATTTGACAGAGAGAGAGAGACAGCCAGAAAGAGGGAACACAAGCAGGGGGAGTGGGAGAGGAAGAAGCAGGCTCCCAGCAGAGGAGCCTGATGTGGGGCTCGATCCCATAATGCCAGGATCACGCCCTGAGCCAAAGGCAGACGCTTTACGACTGAGCCACCCAGGCGCCCCCACAATAGACTAATTTTTAAATTATGTGTTTCTTTTGGTGCTTTTATGGTTTCCAGAATATAATATAGTATTTTTTTAAGATTTTATTTATTTATTTGACAGAGAGAGAGAGACAGCCAGCGAGAGAGGGAATACAAGCAGGGGGAGTGAGAGAGGAAAAAGCAGGCTCCCAACAGAGGAGCCTGATGTGGGGCTTGATCCCCGAACGCTGGGATCACGCCCTGAGCCGAAGGCAGACGCTTAACGACTGAGCCACACAGGCGCCCCTATAATATAGTATTTTTGCACATGGTATGATATTGGGATGTAAGTTTGTTGTTGTTTTTTATTCCAAAAAGCTAACCAATGTCCCAATGCCATGTATGGAAAAATAAAATCCACTATAATCAGAAATAAAATATTTTAAATATGTGTATTAATTTGGTGCCATTGTACAGGTTTGATTAGAAGGGAGTAGGGAGATGAAAAGGAGAAAGAACTTAGTTGTTAAAATATAACTCTGACCCCCCCCCCCCCAAGTTTGTTACTAGAAGGAAAATTTCTAGGTAAGGAAGTCTGGTAGCTTAAACTAGGAAAGTGGCTTTGGCAGTAATAGAGGTGACTGAGAAAAGAGGACACAAAATTGAGAGATCTTCAGGACGAGAATAAGTAGGGATTTATAACTGACTGACTGAGGGAGAGGGAGGGATCCTGTGGGATTCTCAGGTTTCCAGTCTGGGTGATATTAAGTACAAAGAAATGTCCTGGACAGGAGAATAGATTGAACACAATAAAATATGCTTCACCATCTAAATTAATAAAAATGCTGGGTAAAACGTTTAAAAATTAAAAGTTAAAATGCACGGTAAAAGCAACGAGGCCGTCCAATGGTAAAAAATAAAAGGGAACTCAGTTTGGTGAGTAGGAAGTAAAGCCACGTTGCTCAGGGAGGCCTGGAGCCACCGGAGACTTGAGGGGCTATGTTTTGAACAGCATCTTGGGGATGGAGGTAAGTCCACAAACCTGAGTTGGGCCGGGGGCCCCAGAAATTGAATCCCTATGTGAGGCTTTGGGCTGGAAAAGTGCTTCAATTCCTTATAAGGGGAAAAATAATCACTGCCCTCTCCACAGGGGCCGCAGACTGAGACACACCGCTGCCTCGGGCCAGGGGTGGAAGCCGTCTTACCGGGTCAAGGCCAGGATGGCGTTATAGGCAAGCACGGTGCCCAAAGACATGGTGCCTACAGGGAACAGGTCACCTAAAGACTGGTTTGGGACTGGTCCAGCCCACCGTGCCTGCGCAGAGAAACTGTAAAATTAGCCAACGGGGAGGCTACAGAAGTAGGAAAAATAGTGACAGACACAGATGTGGATAGATGGATGAGTTCTACACCTTGACTCTCGGTAGCACAAGAGCAGGATGTCAAGGGTAATGAGAAATCCTAGAAGCCGATGGAGGGGAGAAGTAAAAAGGAAACCATAATCTCCAAGAATACGATGGGCGGCATACTTCCTAGCAGTGAAAGCTGTCCTAAGGCAGTGGAATCGATTTTCAAAGTCCTCAAGGCAAATAATTAGGGATTTAAAAATTGATAATGAGTAGGATATTTTGTGCTCCATGTTTTGGTTTTGGGTCAGGCGCTTGTTCTACCTATTTAAAAAATTAAATAGAGGAGTGAAAGTAAGAACAAGGCATTTTAGGCCTGTTAACACTTAGAAAGTTTACTGTCCCCGGTAACCCAGGATAGATCATGCTCACTAAAAAAAGATTGCTAAGTGACAGACTTTAGTTTGAAGAAGAATGTATTCAGAAGGAAGAAGCAGAATGCAAGTAGCAAAGGGAACAAATAAATTATGGTGGTAAATCTAAACGAGAATTGACATTAAAATCAATGAGAATAATAACATTGTTCATCATATGTGCTAAAAACAAAACGATCCAAAAAAATCAAACAAACAAACGGAGCACAACAGCAGGGGAGTGATTCTGAAGAGAGTTGAATTATACAAGGTCCTAGTTTAGTTTAGAAGGATGACAGATATGTGTATGAACTTTAGCCTTTAATAGAAAAACTTAAATTCAACTTTATATATATATATATATAACTTTATGTATATTATACATAACTATGTATATTATTTAAATATTTATGTTAATGATACATATATAGGAAAAATTTAGGTATAATGACTAAAGCAACAAACATAGATTAAAATGCTTAATGAGTAAAGGAAAATAAAGGTAATGAAGAAAGTGTGATTAATCCACAGAAACCAGGACAAGAACATACATGAAGGAAAGGAAAGCACACCAAATAGAGAATACCAAAGGAATTTGTAAGCACATCAGTGGCATGGCAGAGAGACCCCAGAAAATAACATAGGCAGGGCACTCAATCTCTTACTGGAGGGACATCCACACCAGTGCGGGAAAGCTGTTCCTACAAATTACATGATGTTGAGACAGCTGACTTTCTTCAAGGAAAGCAAATGAGAATTCGATCACTATTTCACACCACACACAAATCCCAGACAAAAATGTGAAAAATGAAACTCCAGGAAATGAAAAGAAACCACCAGGAAAAACATGTTGGAAAAAAAACCACACAGACAATAACTGAAAAAACGTGAACTCGAGATAAGGAATTTTTTCAAAAGTTCAAAAAGCACATTCTATTAAGGAAAAGCTAGATAAATTTGACTCCACAAGGCAAAATGCTCTATAAATGAAGTTTAAAAATGACCTGTGGACAAGGAGAGGATATTTTCTGTGTATGTGAGAAAGGATCAGTGTCTAAATGAAAAAAATCCCTATAAATGAATAAGAAAAAGACAAACAATGTTGAAAAAAACATCAAAGGATATAAAAAGCAAGTTACAGTAAAGATGTGAATGAACGATAAATACACGACATTTGAAAAGTTTTTCATTTTACTAGTTATTTGGCAAATACAAATTCAAATAGGGAACAACATGTCTTATCTTCTGTGTGGAAAAAGTAAAGTTTGACACTTTTCACGTATTGGTGAACATGTGGGAAAAGATACCCAATAAAACACTGAAAGAAAAATATACCTAACCCTCAAGCCAGTGCTTTGTTATTTGTCCTTTTTGGGCTTTTTATTCACTGTGTACCAGTCCTAGCACAGGACATTGGAGGTGGACAGAGCACATGGCATGGTCTTTTGAATGAATGAATGAATCCCCCCAAAGAAATCAGGTTATCGTCTCTCTGTTTATGGACTGAATGTTTTCATTTCCCCCAAATTCAGAGGTTGAAACTCGATCCCTCGAATGCAGTGCTTTGAACAGGCGGGGTCATTGGGAGGAAATTAGGATTTGATGAGGTCATGAGGGTGGAGCCCTCCTGGGTGGGATGAGTGCCGTCGTAGGAGGAGAGCACAGAGAACTTGCTTCCCCTCTCTGCTCTCCTCCGCTTTGTGGATATGACAAGCAGTTGACAGTCTGCAGCGTGGACGAAGGCTCTCACCAGATCCCAACCAGGCTGGCACTGTGATCTCAGACTTCCTTCCTCCAGACCCGAGAGAAAATTAACGTTTGTAAGGCACCATAGTCTACAGTACTCTGTTATAGAAGACTGAACAGAATAAGACACCTTCCTTGACACCTCATTTCATTTTGTTTGTATCTTTTTATGGCCCTTCCATTATTTTGCTTCTGTTAGAGTCATTTGTTAATGTGTTTACTCATCTTAGTTTATTCTCCATTTTCATCCTTCCGAAGGCAAAATTTTTGAAGGCTGGCACTATTTAATAGGTGACTTTTCTATAACTCACAGCATACTACCTTGGATGTAATAGGTGCTCAATAAATATTTGTTAGATTTAATTCAATAAAGGTAAAAATCCTGTAGTCTTCTCTAGAAAAATGTGCTGGCCATGAGAACCATTGTTTAATAGTGAATCTCCTAGAGCTTTCATGCATCAAGTTAAAAGGCTTTGTAGACTATGAATGAAAAAGATAGTTTTAAACCCACCTCACATTTTAAGCTTTTCTTTTGGAGAGGAAAAAAAAATCATTAGATTTCTTTATTTATTCTAGGAAAGTCGTGCTTGGAGGGGGAAACGAGAGTTATGGCAACAATCCAAGTATCCTGAAAATGCATTGGAATTTCCTCAAAATTGGAGTTACCTTTCTTCACACCACTGATGCTCTCTGGGCACTTTGACTACTAAAGACAATAGGATCACCAAGTGATCTGGGGCCTCCTGGAGAGTTACTTGTGGTTTAATTAGGTCCCACCATATGAACTGCAGGGCGATTCACACCAGCGGGGAGGAGGAGGCGTTCTCTCTGCTTGTCTCTTCCCCACACCTTCTCCTGCTTGTCTTCCCAAACCACACTTCCTTTCTACCTGTAGCCCTCCTTCTCCTTGCTTGTCACCCTTTCGCAGGTTGTTCAATCACAACTTAGTTCCTTTTGTTAACTATGTCCCTCTTAAGCCTGTCCCTGTCTTGGCTTTTCCTTGTCTGCACCCATGGGTCTTTCTCAGGGACGAGGAAGGAGGGCATTTAGTATGGGTACAGACAGATGCCCTGTAAGCCACCCTAGAAAGAACTATCACTATTCCATGAGTGTTCTCTGGCGGTTTAGGACAAGGGGAACATTTAGCAACCCAGGATGCCCGGGCATCACTGGGCAGAAATAATTGCTAATTAGTATCCGACTAGCTTGGGAGCATTAATTGGCTTTGGGGGATCTGCTTTCTAGACCCGAAGTGTATTTTGTTCATTTTAGCTTGCTACATAGGATGAGGGAGGAATAACAATTACTGAAATAGTTTCATTTCAGTAATTCAACCTAATGAAGACTTGTCATTTGAATGATTATTCAGTAGTTGGTCCTTGTTTTTCTGCCAAGGTTTCAGAAAAACAAGCTCAGATGTTTCTCAAGCCTCCTTTCCTTTAAAATAATTTAGAGAAGTTTATTTTATTCATGGATATAAGAAAGCTCACAAAAGAATTGCCATCCTATATGATTATGTAAGTAGAGAGAAAAGGCAAGAAGGTATCTTTGGAAATACAACATTTTCATTTCAGAATATATCAAGCAATAATATAAAGTGCTTCAAATTGATATCTTTAATTTTCTCCTAGAAAGAAAATTTGTCAGCTATTTTATGATTTATTGAGGCTAAAAGCATACGTGAGGACAAGTTTTATGATTAATTAAATAAAATTACTTGAGCATAATACTCATAATGATATTATCTTTGAATTAAAATTCACTTGACTAAGATTGATGACATTTTCAATCAGCAGATTAATTAAGCTCTTTTGTTAATTACACATAAGTCAATATGTTTGGATTGTAAATCAATCAATATGCTGAAGCAACATCCACTTACTTTGCTCTAGAAAGCTGCTTTGCCGATCTTTTTTCTAGCAGCCTTATTTTAGAAGTTAGAGCCCTTTCATTTTCTTTCTATCAGAGGTCTCAATATTTAGCAAATTTCTATGTGAAAGTAATTATTGCAACAATTTTTTTTTCCTTATTTGTTTTTGTCTTTGTGAAAGTCTTTTTTTGGGGGGTTCTGATGATGGCTGTAAGGACTATTCTTGTAACTGACTTTCTCGGCTCCGCCATGCTCAGATATTTTGTTAGCACAATGCGGGGAGGGAGCCAGAGGGGACCAAATCAGCCCTTGCATTGCCCCGCCCCACACCTGTCTGATCCTGAGCTCTCGCCTCTGCTCCTCTGTGCTCCGCTTGCAAGCAGGCTGCTGACTGACAGGAGATGTTTTGTGTGGAAACTTCTAGAGGACGGTTAGCTATTTCGGTACCTTCCTCTTCCTTTGACAATTTACACCCCTCACCCTCCCCAGCGTCCCATTACTAGAGCTTTAATTCCTGAGGAATTCCTATTTGTCTTTCTCCTTAGAGGCAAGGCAGGCGGGGGGGGGGGGGGGGGGGGGGGGGCGGCGGTGGTGGTGGTGGTGGTGGTGGTGATGACTAGTGCTCTTTGGCACCAAGCCATAGAAAGATCATTTTCTTACTGTCTTAATGAGCTTGTGGACCAGTGACGAGCTCACATACTGGTCACTTCCAGTTTTGAGTGCCTCTGTGCAGCGCCATAAAACTACATGCTGTGGCTGGACAATCAACCCGGAACCTCTCCCACTCTTACAGTTTCTGAACATTTCCTTTCTCTATTTGTTATTCACTGGGCCAAATTCTTGTCTCAGTCTGACAAGAGTTTACATGCTGCAAATAGCTACCCTTGAATGAGTGGGAGTTTTCTAGGCTCTCAGAGAATCCAATTTGGGGCTGTCATTTAGCTCCTGTCAAAGCCTAGCTGAGACAACTGATATTTGAGAAATGGAGTTTATAGATGTACAGTCTCCTACGTGTGCGAAACTATATCCTCGATCACCAAAAAGCTCTGAATGTGGTGCTCATTAGTTTAGCCTTTCCCAGTGGAAACTCTTTCATGAATCATGTGTTAGTGCTAGGTCTTTATCTTTTTTTTTTTTTAAGCATTTAATACTGGGAACAGTGAAGTGAAGAATATTTCTGTAACTTCTGTAAAAACTGCTTAAAGATACTGCCCATTATGTTATTCAATGTTCCTTGTGCAAGAACTCATGTGATGAATTCCTTTGAAAATTTATTATCAGGAAAAAGTTTGTCTCTATTGAAGAAGTGAAAGTTTTGCTTTTTTTTCAGACAGCTAACACCATATCCTTTATTGTTTCTTTTTGTGCACTGGCTGTCAGGAAGCTCAGAATGAAAGTAAATGCTGTATCATTAGAAGAGAGAGTAAAAAATACCAGGCAGGTTCCCGGAGGAGCATAGGAGTGAATCTGTCTTTGTCTTCCTGTATTTTGTTCACTTACTGGTACAATGGACATTTACTAAAGGAGCGCTGTGTTCCAGGCACCGTGGCAAAGGTTGGAGAGAAGAACATGGTCCTTGCCCCGGAAGAGGTTTTGGTCTGAGAGGGAGACAAGATAAGTATACAAATGAGTCTGTCCGTGGGCTGCAGGGGATAAATACGGGAGCACCTAGTTCTGCCTGGAGACAGGAAAGGTGTCTGATGAATTACAAAGAAAAAAATCCCTGGGTAGACCGAGTCAGGGTAGGGCAGGGTAGGGTCAGGACAGATCACGCAGGTTGAAAGGGAGAAGGAGCAAAGCAGTCAGAGCAGTGTGTGAGGGCTGGGTTATGAAATGTGGTTGGAGAGATGGGTAAATCCCACATGTCAAAGACCTCAGGGCCTCGCCAAGAAATCTGTGGTTTGTCCTCAGGGAGAATATAGATTTGTAAAAGTATTTTAAGCAACATGATCAGATTTGCATTTGAGAAAGCCTCCTGGCAATCTAGCAGGGGGCAGTTTGGGAAGGGGGCCGGATGAGAAGCTGAGGGTCCAGGCAGGAGGTTGCTGGACAAGCACAGGGACTACAGGGGGGCCCAGGTTGGGGCTGGGGCCAGGCGGGTGCTGGGCCCACGGAGAAGCGGCAGAGAGGACCATGGGCCAGGTTTCTGGCTTGGGAGCCTCTGGATCCCCGGGGAAGGAGAGACTATGGGAAGAGAGACAGTTGCAGCCGCGTGGGCCGGGACATGATGTACTCTGTTCTGGCTGGGGTGTGCAGTTGCGGTGCCCAAGGGGAGGATGACGACAGCTGCTCTCAAGGAGCTAGATGTGAGGCTCTGCACCTCACCCGGGCAATCCGAACCGCCGATGGAGCTGTGGCGGGGAGTTGTTGCCGCATTGGAGACAGGTGGAGTCAATTCCTAAGATCTCTCGAGAAGCGTGAGTCTAGGAAAGGGCGGGGTGTGTGGGGCCGGGCAGAAATACAGGCGTCCTCCGCGAGAGGCACGGCGGTCAGGAAGGGAGGACCCTGGGGAGCCGCAGTGTTGGCCCGCGCACCCCCCGCGTTCGTGGTCAGTCTACGAGTTGCATCCACCGGCACCCAGTAAGTCAGAAGCTCAGCCCAAGCTCCTCCTTCCCGCATCACCTCCTTCTCTGTTCTCGCCTTGAAGCAGAGACCTACGCATTTCCTAAGCCAGATCTGCAGGGTCACCCTTGAGTCCTTAAGCCCCCAAGCCTTACAGGGAGTTTCTCATGAAGCCCTTCCCGTGTCTCGGTCCCTGAGTCACTGCGTAGTTCAAGCGTCTGCCACTTCTGGCAGGGTTATGGCCATAGCTCCCCGCGGGTCTTGCCTCCCTCTGGTCTTGCTCTCAAATCCGAATTCGCTCTCATCACTTCCATGCTAAAAGTAATACAGTGGACTCCTGTTTTCTGCCTGACCTTGTCCAAAGCCTTAGCCTGGCGTACGAGAAGCCATTTAAACAATGCGATATGAGGCAGCCATTCGGCTGACATTCTTCTGCACATGCGCAGTGCCAAGTGCCAAGAAAGAAGTCTCGAGGCTTGCGCCCTTCCTCCCGCGCCACCTTTCCTTAGCCCGGGGTGAAAGGGACAGTCCTCCCATCCAGGGTCAGGAGCAGAAAACGGTGCCCTGTTTTGTGGAGTTGTGGAATCTGCCGCTACCGTTGCATCTGGGGCTGATTTCTTGATACTGAACTGCAGTGTATTTTCTCTTATCGCTAGGCTTTTGCACATGCTATTGCTTTTGCCTGGAACGACTTTCCCTTCTGCGTTATGGTAGGTGTATCCAAGAAGGAACCTGGGCGCAGAAAATCCTGTACAATAAGCGATGTTTTGTTCAGGTTATAGTTAACCCAGAGGTGGTTTTCTTTCTCTACCCGGTCCCATCCAAGCCAGGATGTATAAAATTGCTAAGCGCAGTTCAAAGAGAGCGATCAGAACAAAGAACAAAAAGTCACCTCGGTAACTATTAGAGGCAGCCACTATTTGTAGAGGGTGCACTTTAGAGGAAACCAAAATCTCCTCAGAAATAAGCTTGATGACTTAAAGATAAATTTTGAACAATTGTTGGCTGAGAAACTGAGAGTTCTCTGTCGTTAGAAAGAAAGCCCCGATACAGTGAGGCGTCCTTTGCAGGGCACAGGGGTTTCAGATGTAGAATTTTGTAAAGCAAAGAAGAGAATCAGCAAATAACGTAGCTCCAGGGCAAAGAGAAAAGAGCATTTGCACAGTATCCAGGGAGAAACTTTCTCTTAGCAATATTTGGCTAAAAGTTTCACCAGTTTTGAGGTGAGGAAGAATGAGTAATTTACTGTGTGTTTTTCATGCCTAAGTTAACTGTTGAATAATCCATATGCCATCAACTCCAAAGTAAGCATTGATTTAGGCATTCACAGCTGGGGAAACAAAAATTATAAACCTGAAACCCTTGGTTAAAATTAAAAGCAAGTTATCAGTCATCATACTGTTTGATAAGCCCAAGAAGAAAAGAATCCTATGTGTCAAATGCTTTGGATTTTGAAAGTGCTTCACCATTGAGATAAGGGTATTTACATTCTGTGGCCACAGCCACCGAGCTAGCAAAAAGCACAGTTAAGAGAACAGATGGGAGGGGGAGGGCAGTATTGAAATTTAAGTTTACACAGGCTTTGTCTGCTATTAAGTTTATTGAAAAGGAGCTAGAAGCTTCTGGACAGAGTCAGTAACTATAAATTTCTCCCTGAGATGGTCATTTAATGTTAAGTACAGAATTGCTGCTTAATATTCATAGAATGCAACCTTCCACTGCTGCATGTGCAAAATATTCTATTATTTCCTTAATTCGTATTTGTTTTGTAGGAAATGGAATTTGCGTACTTAATTTGTAAAGAGCTGCAACGGCCTTTTGTTAATCTATGTAAAAATTGTTCTTGCATTAGTTGGAAAATCCTTTTATCTCTGGGCCTGTTTTTTTTCGTTGTAGGTTGCAAGTACAAACATGCTTTCAGCAGGGTCAGAACCAAACACAGCGTGAGGGTTGGTATCTGTAACACACTGACTTGAATTTATTGAGCATTTCCTGGTACTGTGTTGAGCACGATGCCCATCATCCCCTAATCTCACTGTTTGAGTCACAGTTCAGTCAAGGAAGGAGAGCCATTGTGAGTGTTATGGGATGAGGGGCTCATTCAGGGGTGAGCTGGGGCCGGCTCATGAACTTCCGAGAGAGCACTTGTGAACCTTTCTTCCCAACTTGGTGTTCAGTGACTTAATATTAGTAGCTTGAAAAGTGGGAGTATTTGTACCACAGAAATCAGTAAAAGCTGCAAATCAGGTTCTTCCTGGAAAGCAGGGTTATTCCACAAATGTGCAAGGAGCTAGGGAAGTGAAAGTCCGGGAGAGGGATTTGGAGGGTTGGAGGTGTCATTTGCCAGTTGTCCTGAAGCACTGGCTCAGGTAGGCAGCTCAGAGCTCACAGTGAGGTCTGGGAACTTAAGCACGTCCAGTTGCTGAAGGTGGATTTTGAGGGGAGGCTCTTGGAGAGGACCGAGGAAAGCCACGGCCTCTGTGGGTTTGCAGCCAAGCGGCTGGGGGTGGGCTTGTAGTTGCTGTGGGTGAGCAGAACCAGCAGTAGGGGTGACAAGACAGGCGTGGAGCAGAGGGAAGTCAGCACCTTCTGGGATCCACCATCCTTACTGCTGTATCGCCATTACCATTTCTGACTGCAGGTGAAGGCCTCCTGCCCTTTCCCTCCCCTCTGCTTCACTTGCATCTCCCAAATTTGGGGCAACTTTCTCTTTTGGCCAATCCTAACCTAGAGCCATACAGGAAACAGCTGTCTAGGAAGCACAGTTCCCAGCTCTACCAAGTTGACACAATCCAATATAAGTCCCCAACAGTGCAATGAAACAGATATTATGATCTCCACTTTCCAGAAAAGAAAACCAGGGTCCAGTGAGGTTATGTAAATATGTCACTGTAGATTCCAAAGCCTGTCTTCTTAATTACTATAGTATACTGGGGGTATTTGTGTTTTCATTTTGTCTTTTTGGCTATTTTTAAAATAATGGCCCAAATAAAAGAATCCCTTTCCAAAAGAGCTATAGATAAACATTTGTGATGGATGAACCGATTTGACGATTACGGTCTGTGTTCTCGTGCACAGAATGACCAGATTAGACGAGCATTTACAAAAATGTGTCTTAACAAGGTTTACTCTAGTCTGGTATGGTATACCTGGACCTTGCTTCTGGCGATACAAAGATGCTATGATGGTAGGATAGGATTTCTGCCATCAAGGAGCACATAGTCTATTTAAGAAAAATAGACCTAGCAGTGATTTTGGTTCCAGACCATTTTATGTACTTTTCCAGATTTACTGAGCCCTACCTGCCCCCTAAGCCTTGGATGGTTGCTCAGTGAACAGCCTGGCCAACACTGCCATAGTCTGAATCCTACCACCACCATCTAGACTTCAGCATGGGCTCCATTTTGTCCACTGAAACAGGGACCTTAGGGTTTCTTGGCTCAGATCTGACCTGACCAAACTCACGAGGCCTATGACTTGCCAGCGCTTCTGGGCTTAGAGGAAGTTAGCATCGTTGGCTATGGACTGTGCTTCTCTGGCAGCTTCCTGGAGGGCCTGGAGGTCATAACTCAAAAGTGACTGGGTAGTTGACACTTGGTGGGGTGACCTTTGAGAAATGGTAAATAGGAGTTGGAGGATCCTGGCAGATATATCCTCCCTTCCTGTTCACATGGATTATTCCAGATGTGGTGGTTCCACACAGCTGACTACAAGGGGTGCAGAGTCATGTGATTCAACAGCTGCTGTGCTTTCCAGGAAGACGGGGCCAGTTCAGTAATCCACCATTTTGTCTGTGCTTCCCTCCTTCCCTTCCCCGGCACTGTTCCTTTCCTGGGGTTATACCTCTTTCAAAGCCTGGACCTCTCATCTTTGTCTCAGGCTGATCTCTAGGGAGCCTAGGCAAAGATAATTACCTAAAGGTAAACAAATGCTAAAAATACTATAATAATGGCGTGTATAAAATACTATTAGAGAGGGTTGCTAAAAATATGTTTAATGCTTTACTTCTGTTTTGACATTTGTCCTGTTTCACTATTCATAGGCCAAGACTTTCATGCCTAACTCATTAACTAATTTCCGAAAAAAATTCCTAGGTGTTCACATGCCATGATGTGATACTGTATCCTGATCCTCAGGTAACATGTTTGCATTTTAAAAGAGATCTCATTAAAGCAAAAGGATGAGCAGTATGTGGACTCCATATTGCACAGTGGGGAAGACATGCAGGAGGAGAGGCTCTCAGATCGCATCCCATTGGCGGCTGTCCACTTCATCCCAACATGATAATCTTATACGAGTAAACTTGCCATAGTAGAGATATGACTTTATGTTCTAACAGTTGTTAAAATTCCTTGAATTACCAATATTGGCAAGTAAACAACTATACAAGCTAATAGGTGACTTTCTTTCTTTTCCTTCCTTCCTTCCTTCCTTCCTTCCTTCCTTCCTTCCTTCCTTCCTTCCTTCCTTCCTTTTTTGAGAGAGGGGGAGAGAGAGAGGAAGAGAGGGAGACAGAGAATCTTAAGCAGGCTCCACACCCAGTGCAAGGCTCGATCTTACAACCCTGAGATCATGACCTGAGCCGAAATCAGGAGTTGGATGCTTAACTGACTGAGCCAACCAGGCACTCCTGGGTGCCTTCTTTAAAAAAGATATGCAATTATTATTATTATTATTATTATTATTATTATTATTATTATATATGACCATGAAAAACATGCCCACTTCCTCCAGAAGATCTGTAGTCCAATTACATTAATCCCACTACAAACTCACAGTGAGGTTCTATTGAAATTAATAGAAAATGGCAAAAGAATAGATACTTTGCATTAATGATTAACATATTAGGACAGTTTAAAAAGCATATTTCTGGACTCAGAGTCTATGAAATGTGTCTGTGAACGTGCATATGCTCATGTTTTTCAGTGTGATTGTTTGGCAAATGCAGAATGGGCAAATTAGCTTCCTTTATTAAAAGAGAAGAAGTCTCCCGAATTGACTTTGGGGACTAACTCCCAAACTGCAAATAATTGAAAATAAAGGTTAAAAATGAATATGCTGATACAGCAGTCTCCTGGAACATCATCACTATACAATTATAACTGGGTTTTCCAAGTGGCAGATTAAAAGAGGAGCTCCGTTATGACATTCTAGCCACAAGGATTTTTAGCAGAACCTTGTGGTAAAAATTAGGGCAAAAGTAAAATGGTATATTTACCCTAAAGCATCTGAGAATCTTCACAGTAATTAGAAAAAGGGATTTTTTTTTCCTATCAAGATTTCATCTTTTCTTTTCTTGCTTAGAGACAGAATCATCTCGATAGAAAATTAGCAGTCACAGAGCAATGTTCAATTTCACTGAATTATGGCACAATTCTGGTGGTGTGTGTTATGAGGAGCCTTTAATGCCATTGCTGCAGGACAATCAGAGATTTTTCCAGTTCTTGGTACTTGAATTGCAAAGGAGAATATTAATAAGATAAAATCCTGGGATGGAAAAATCTTTCAACTCTGAAATTCTATGCCTGGAAGAATCGTAAGATAGCATTTTCTCATAAAGTACCTTTGCTTTAGAAGATCCACAATCCTGATTATTATTCAAACCTAATTTCAGTTCGGAAAACTTAAGTAAAAGACAATCTTCAAGTTCTGAGGATTATAAAAGATGACAGGACGTATGTACTTTTGATCAAAAATGTACCGGGGCAACAGCTGCCCACCAAAAGACAGCTCAGAGAGGCTGTCAGTCAGAATAACAGGGAGGCAAGTCAGAGCAAATCACCGTGTCAGACTCCCGGGCAATAAAACCATTACTCCTTAAATGCTGGGCAGTTAGGAAATGTTGCTGTACCGTGAAAATGACATTATGACATTCTCGGTTTGTTATTTCTCTTTAGTTTTCATTTAACATTTATGTACTTGAAAAGGCAACCAAATTACACATTGTCCTTGTTAGGGTTTGAAACATAGCATAACATTGAAACATAGCATCTCATTTTTCAACAAATATTTATCAAGTGCCTGCTATTTACCAGGCACTGTGCTAGGTCCTGGGGCTATAAAATGATTGGGTCTTATTTCCTGTTGTGTTGTAGCTTAGGGTCCAGTGGGATATGACAGTTGGAGGTACACTTAGAGCTCATCTAATTTTATAGATAAGAGCTCTTGGGCCCCAAGAGAGTTAGGGACCTATTAAAGGCCATGTGGCTTGTTGGAAACAGGGGTGAGACGATTCATGGCCTCCGATTGCCACAACAGAGCCATTTAGAATTCTTTATTCACTTATTTACTAATTAGCCCCTATTCATTAAGTGCCGACTCTGGGCCATTTGTGTCCTTCCCCTCCTGGAGGTTACAACTTTATCAGAGAAGGCAAATATCAAAATGGTGAAAAAGGTACACATTCTTTAAGCTATAACTTGGGTGTGTAAATAATGTCGCTTAATATTTTAGTAAGTAAATTTACACAGTATTTCAATCATCCCCCACTACTGATGGCAGAATGTTTAACATGATCAATCTCAGGTGAATCCGTTTCATACTGTTTTTGTTTGTTTCACTCTTTCCTTCTCCTCGTGCTGAATACTAAGTTGCTCTTAGAACTTAGGGATTGTTGCAGGACCCTATATGGTCCCAGGTCACCAGTTACAAATGTCGGCAAGAGATGTCTGATTATCCCCATCCTTGACCTTCTTCATCAATCCCATTGGCATCTATTGAGATACCCCCAGCAATGCCTCTGGTCTACACTGCCTGGATTCCAGCAGTGAAGTCTCTTGTTTGGAGTTCCGAGCCTTTCCGGGTCTACCACTCAGACTCTCTGTCTTCTCTCCAGCAAAAATTTTTAAAAAGTTGTTCTTAATATCTTCTTAGACTGGAAAACTCACTCATATCTTGCCTTCTTCTGAATGTGTTGCTTAAGTCATAAATATTATGCTCTAAGTTCTTTAAGGCTTTGTCTTTTGATCATCAAATGCTAGGATTTTTAGATTCCAAATTTAATTCCTTTAAGCCATTGTCATTGAGATGATTCTTGAAAAACAACTTTGAAACTCAAAAAATAATTGACACTTTTTTCTTTTCCTAATCTGAGGGCAATGGTAAGAATAGGGTAGTATGCTGGTTACTTATTGCTCAAAGCAAAAATACTTTTTACTATGTCTCATGGTTTCTGTGGGTCAGGTATTCAGACGGGACACAGTAAGGACAAAGTATCTCTCTTCCCATGTCTGGGGCCTCAGCTGGAAATCATCGACACAGGGGGCTGAGAACATCATAAAGCTTGTAAATGCAGTATCTGGAGGTGGCTGTTGGCTGGGGGCCTCGCTGGTGCAGTCAGCTGGAGGACCCTCACGTGGCCACACCGTGTGCCAGGGGCTTTATCACAACATGGTGGCTGGGTTCCAGTGGCAAGTGGAAAGAGAGAGAGAGAGAGAGGGAGAGGCAGGCAGAAGCCATATTGCCTTTTATGCCGAGCCTGTCAGTCACACAGTGTCCTTTCATTGGTTGAGGAAGTTACAAAGGTGCACCTGCATTCAAGGAGAGGGAACACTGACCCCACCTCTGGATGGGGTCCGTGCCACATTGTGAGCATGTGGACTGGGACATATATTGGTATGGCCATCTAAGGAAATATCACGTGCCACTAGGGGGCTAGTAGGAAGTACGGGGAATGAAAAACACTGGGTAATACATCACAATATTATTTTGTCCCATTTGGTCTGCCGCAGATGGTCATCATCCAAGTGCGCAGCTGTGGCCAAAAAGAAGTAAAGCGTGTATTGACGGAGAATCAAACTGTGAGTGATTGATTTTTTTTTAAAAGAACCTCTCAGAGTATTTGTGTGCAGCTATTTGCGTCCCACTGAGAAGCGAGCTTTGCCCTACCCATTTGCAAACTAGGTGTGGTTATCACTCCAGCCCCTCCTCCTGTTTGTTGCCCTTTCTCTACTTTCTCCAGGGACTGAGTCTTTGTTGGATTTTCCCACTCGCATTACCAATTCCTGCCCATTTCCCCTTCTTTCCTTTTCCATATCATAATCTAATGGTTCAGGCTTTTGCTGGGGAATTAATTGGGTTATCATGTCCTTAACTAATAATAGCTTTTTTTCCCCATGAATTTTAACAGCTGCCTAATTGAAGTATCCAAATGGAATAACTAATAATGAGAAACTTAGGCTTTTAAAGCCTGACTGCAGGGCTTGGGGATGAGACCCGCATGGGGTGGGCAGGAGCAGCTCAATGGGTCCTAATCATGCCATGCAGATGCCCATCTGTGTGGCCTGCACCCGGGGCTGACCTGCTTTCAGGAAGCTTAATTAGCAGGATGAGAAGAATTGCCTCCTCTCCATGCTTGGGCGAAGATGTTGATCTAGCAGAATGGTAGAGCCTAGCTACTCTCCTCTTTATTAGTATATATATTTTAAATGAAATAATTGTATTATTTTACTCTGGTTATAAAATGAATTCATGCCTACTTTCAAAAATCTACACGTTTCTGGAATGTACAGAGAGAAAAGAAAAAATTATGTGAAAACTTACCGTCCAGATTTAACTCTTGTAACATTTTGGCAAATGCTCTTCCATATATTTCTATATTTGTGGGTACCTAGAGCTATACTTATACATGACTTTGTTTACATATTAAGCTATACATCCTGTTCTGTATCCTGTTTTGTTGTGTTTTCATTCAATAATGGTTATTTTCCCATGTCAGTTAATATAGATACACATCATCATTTTCATTGACTGCACAATATCCCTCTGTGAGACATACCAAACTTATATAACTAATTCTATTGAACAACATTTATGCCTATTGCATTTTTTTGATATTATAATCAGTGCTCTGAAGAACTTTCTTGTACATCCATTTTTATGTACTTGTTCAAAAATCTCCTTGGGATAAATTCTTATACAGGGAAATTGCTAGGAATCTTTTTTTTTTTTTCTTTTTAAGAAACAATAGGAAGCCGTGGGGGAAAGAAATCTGAGTGAGCAGCCTAGTTCCAGAGAATTTGTGCAACAAATATACATAAAAGTCTATATTGTGTCAGGAGACTGACCTAGAAAGCTCTGAATGCAAAGATAAAAAAAAAATCTTCAACGAAATCTAGCCTAGTGTGGAAGATAGACCCTTACACAAATAATTATGACAATAAGATCAAATTCCTGCAAGAGGTATGAACAAAGTACCACGGGATGGGTATAAAAAGGAGCTATTAAATCTGAGCAAGAGAAGTGGACAAAGAATTAGCAGAGAAAGCAACAAGTGAGCCGGGCCTGTGGTTGGGAAGGAGTTGGAGAGACGGAGCCATTAGTTTGCTTGGGGTGCCTTAGCGAGTACCAGAGACCAAGCACCTTAAAAACCAGAAATGTGTCATTTCGTAGTTTTAGAGGCTGGAAGTCCAAGATCAAGGTATTGGCAGGGCTGCTTCCTTCGGAGGGTCACGATGGAAGATTCTGTCCCCGGGCTCCCTCCTTGGCTCGTCGATGGCTGTCTTCTTCCTATGTCTTTACATCATCTTCCCTCTGTAAGAGTCTGTGATAAAATTTCCTCTTCTAATGAGGACACCAGTCATATGAGATTAGCACCCATCTTAATGACCTCATTTTAATTTATTTACGTCTTTACAAAACTTATCTCCAAATACAGTCACATTCTGAGGTACGGGGGGTTAAGTGTTCAATTTCTGAATTTTGGGGGTGACAAAATTCAGCCCATAATAGTGAAAGAATGGAGAAATGCTTGTATAAAGGCCCAGAGTCAGGCAAGGGTGCTGTGGTTGGCGGAGACTTAGGAAACTATAAGCTGGGTAGAGAAGGTCTTGGGGTTGGGAATGAAAAAGGAAAAGTGGCAAAGATGTGTCTGTGTTGGGAGTCAGGCTTGTATAGAGAAAGGTGGGCTTTATTCTGTACAGGGTATGGAATCACAGGTCATCTTAAGGAGGAGTGGAAGGATCAGTGTTGTCCTTCATGCAGATGTTGCTGTCAGAATACCAGGTATTGGTATGGATGTGAAGCCTCTGGAACGCTCATGCACAGCTGGTGGGAATATAAAATGGAACAACTATTTTGGAAAACAATTCAACAATTTCTTAAAAAAGTACCCGTACATCTACCTATGACCCAGTATTCTTCTCCTAGTATTTATCCAAGAGAAAGGAAAGCATTTCTAGAGAATGATTTTTTTTTAAGTTTTTATTTATTTGAGAGAGAGCAAGCACGAGTGGGGAGAGGGGCGGAGGGGCAGAGAGAGGCAGACTCCCCACTGGGCAGGGAGCCTGACAAGGGGCTGGATCCCAGGACTCTGGGATCATGACCTGAGCTAAAGGCAGATGCTTAACCGACTGGGCCCCCCAGGCACCCCTCTAGACAATGATTTGTACATCGATGTTAATAACAATTTTATTCATAATTGCCCCAAACTGGAAACAATCCAAATGTCTATCAACAGATGAATGGCTAAGGAAACTGTGGTATATCCATTCAAACTAATACCACTTGGTAATAAAAAAGAAAGAATCACTGATACAACAATGTGGGTAAATATCAAAATAATTATGCTGAGTGAAAGAATCCAGCTCCCCCACCCCCAAGCAAAGTACATACTGTGTAATTCCATTTATATAAAAGTCTAGAAAATACAAACTAATCTGGGGATGAGCTTTGGGGGCACATGGAGCAGGGCTGGGAGGGAGAGATAACAAAGGCACATGAAGGAACTTTTGGGGGTGATGTAATTGTTCATTATCTTGATTGCAGTGATAGTTTCTTGGGTGTATACAGATGTCAAAACTCCCTAAATGGTATATTTTAAGTACAGGCTATTTATTGTATGTCCATTCTAACTCAATAAAAAACCAAGCAAACAAAAAGGAGACAAAACCAGAATCAACAAGAAAGGGAGCATGTGGGGTGGATTAAAAAAAAAAAATTGGAACATAAGCTTGAGGAGGGGAGACCAGTTGGGACTACCGCAGACCTGCAAGAGATTATGGGAGTCCGAATGAGGCTGGGTAGGGGTGCCCACTTGGCTTGGCTCTGCTTCTGTTCTGGGACATGTGCTTTTAGGAACTGAAACTCCTGTGAGCTGCAGAAGGGCACTGTGTCCCTATATGATGGGGAGGACACCAGCCTTTCTTCATCTCACTATATGTTAGGCATAATTTTAGGCATTTGTAGTAGTGGGGAGTAAGATAGACAAATACCTATTGTGCTCAAAGGGCTGCTATTCTAGTAGGAGACAAAAAAATTTGTAAGTTAGTGTTAACTGCTATGAAGAAAAAGCAGAGTAAGGGACCAATTAACAGATGGGCATAGGGTGTGGGAACTATTTTTTTTTTTTTTAAGATTTATTTATTTGAGAGAGAGAGAGAGCAAATGGATGGTAGAAAGAGAGAGGGGGAGAATCTTCAAGCAGATTCCCCTCTGAGCATGGAGCCTGACATGGGGCTCAATCTGGTGACCCATGAGATCATGACCTGAGCTGAAACCAAGAGTTGGGCACTTAACCCACGGAGCCACCCAGGCGCCCCAGGTGTGTGGACTATTTTAGTAAGATGTTTAAGAAAGTCCCCTCTAGAGAGGTGACATTTTAGCTCAGGTCTGTATGAAGTGGTGAAAGGAGGTTTGTTGAGATCAGGGACAAGTATGGGAGACTGGCAAGTGGAAAGGTCTTGAGGGGACAGTGGAAACGGCTTGTCAAGGAGAAGGCTGGAAAGAGCACGATAGCAGAAGCTTAGGTAGGTTCCTGAATTGCCACCAGCATGTGCACAAACGGCCCCCTGGACATTTTCTCTTACAACCACGTTCATGCTAGAATGTTGGAAGGTTAAGTATTGTTTGAAATACTGTGAGGTTGGTTGTGGCTTAGATTCTCTTTCTTAGGCCCTGTCCATTCTCTTTCTTATTGCAAGGTTGGGGGCGGTTATGGCATTTGTTTTAATGGGGTTTAGTCTACATTTCATTAGGGCCTAAGATGTGAAAAAAGTCTTATGAAGGCGTCTTTATCATGTGTCTTAATGCCCAGTGCTGGGTCGAATCCCACATTAATACACATTTGAGTATGACAGAGAAGTGGATACTCACTAATGGTTGAAAAATTAAGATCATTGAAATATCCCCATGAAATCTGCTTTAAAAATATGATATTAAAAGAGAGCCACAAACATTTTTGGCCACCTGTTATGAGTTCAGCATGTCTACCTGTCTTAATTCATTCTCTCAGCAATCCTGTTATTAACACCATTTTGCAGCTATAGAAACTAAGGCTCGGAAGCACTATATAGCTTGTCCAAGGTCACAGAGCTAGTAAGTGCCAGAGTTAGGATTTCAAGTCACGTCTGCTGCCTCCTGTTTGGAACTCCTGTCGCTGTACCATGTCAGTCTTTAGTGCTGTGCCTCAACATGCATAAAGCCATGCTGTCATGGACTGAATAGAGAGGCAGTCCTTTTAAGAAAGCAAACAGCTTCCTTCGAGAAAGAAGCCTCAAAGCTTTATCTCGACTGTCAGACCTACCTATCTGTCTGAACGTTTTGGAGGAGCCCATGCCCAGCTCAGCCATTGCCCTCTTCCCAGAAGAATTCTCCAAAGGGTCTGGAAGCAGAAGGAGGCTGGGGGAGGGGGACTGGGTCAGCCGGGTATGAATGAACACTGTGCCAGTATCGAAGACCTGATAAAAATCTGGGGCCTCTGGGCACTCGATTTTTAAAGTAATCCTGTCAGTTCCCTAATAATAGTAATAAATTAACCAAACAGCGGATTCAGTGGTATTTTATGTCCTAAGGGTATTGCTTTCGCACTTCAACTTGATAGCATGATTTATCAAGAGATAAATTACAGCTGGGAACGAATGGATTTACTGATGTCAGAGAGACGACAAGTATATTCCAGAGATGTTACCAGTGATGGGCATATACCTGACAAGCATACTTGAAAATCCCCAAACAGAAAGCTTCTCTTCAAAGGCTGAATAACTTTAATCTTCACTTCAGATGTAGGTTATAACAAGGACAGAAGGATTTTGATGGTATAATTACCCCCTTTCCGAATCATTATGACCTGAAAGTACTAATTACTTTGCTCTTTGGAGATGGGGTTATGCAGCTACCTCAGACCTTTTCTGAAGCCCATCTGGAAGATAAGTAAATAAATGAATGTGAGGTTGTGCTGCTGTAAATGAATGTCTACCTGCCGGCTCCCCCATCCTCCACTGCCAATCGGCCATTACTGTGTGTTTATCACGCTTATATGAGTGCACGTGACCAAGATAGAGTTTTACTGTTCGATTTCCTTACTGAGAAGATATCCTCATCCTTGGAGGTAAGGGAAGGTGGAATTAGTTCCAAGAGGTTGCTCAGAAGAGGAACCAGGAAGCAGAACCGAGAGAGAGAGAGCCCAGGTAAAGGGTAGGGATGGCTTGAGCTCTCAGGTTTAGAGGAGAGTTCCCTGCAGGTGCGTGAAGCCGGCCCTGTCCATACAGAGGTAGACCCACCAGTGTGAGCTGAGAAAGCGTTCTGTCTTATAAAGCCACAGACGCTTATTGGGCTGTCTCTAGTATGTAATTTTAAGGAAAGGCATATTAGAAGAATTCTTGGCGAGGCATGGTGTAATGAATGTGTTCTTAAAGCCTTTGAGTCTTTTATGAGAAGAATAAAAATGGGCTTATTTTTGTGGGTGGGAGTGCTGAGAAGTAGGGTAGGATGTGTGCTGTTAGTCCTTAACAGTATCTTGAAGGAAAAATAACTCCAAGCTGGGGTATTTACCGTATAAAAGAAACACATTAAGGGTATGTTAAGCCTTGGACATCTGAAACATGATTTTAAAACAAATTCCAAAGTCTGGGCAGTGTACAATTAACAAACCCACATAACATTTTGCCCAATAAATCAAAACCAAAAAATTATTAGAAAAAGTAGATATAGAAATAAGATTTAACTTCAGAAACAAGCAAGCACACAAGTTCATTAATGAATAGTCCACTCAAGAAACAAGTGGGATTTAAAACGCTCCCAGCCTTTGGGTGGTTTAAAACCAGCCGTAACTAGACAACTATGTGCGCAGATTAAAAGAAAATGGTGCAATGCAGTTTCTTGTTAAATCCCTTTAAAGTTTTCTAGTAGCCCGAAGCATCTGTCAAAATCCCAGGGAGGCGCTACAAAGAACTATTTTAAACCTCCAAATTCAGGGCACCTGAAGAAGTAAAGATACATGCCATTTTCCCTCTTGGGGATAAACAGCTGTGCCATATATAAATTGTGAAAACTTATAAACATGTAACACTGCCACATCACATGGTCTATGTGGATCTCTCTAGACTTGGATAAGTATTTTTTATTGTAAAAATATTTAAGCTGCTTCATATATCCCCACCCACCCCCCCGGCCAACTTCTGAGTAGGTTTTTATAGGGAAAAAAAAAAAATCAAGTGTGAGGCAGAAACTCCTGGACTCTGGGAAGACATCTCGTTTTCAGGCTGAGTCTCTAAGATGGAACCCCACCATCTTGGACATCTGACTTCCAGATGAATAAAGCCCTAAGAGCCAGGGAAGTCATCTTTAAGGTGCATTCTGCATCCCGTCTTGGAGAGTATGCCTACAGGGAAACGTGAGAGGCAGAGCAGAACAGGACGGAGGTTTGAATCTTTCTGAAATCTAAAATCTGACCTGAGAGTCAGAGTCGTGGTGTGGAGGTGAAATTTGATAGGTGTCCAAAGCAACTCTTGACCTCGTTGCTCTCCTGGTCACCCACACCTCCAGTGCACTGCCTGTGCAGTGCTAATATTGGGAAGCAGGTCAACCCAAACTAACTCTATTCAAATTGAGGTAGACAGAGAACCCAGATGTGGCCATCTGCCAGCCTCCTGTACTATTCATTTCTCAACTCCACATTCTATCAGAAGTAGGAAGGTAGGGCAAGGGGGTGAAGCCCTCCATCTCTTCTGTTATCACCCTTCCTTTGAGGCTCAGGTTAGCCCAGGGGGCAAGAAAAGAGAGACTACTGGTAATATTTATTTTATCTTACCCAGAAGCACACTGCCCCAGCTTTTCATCTTTTTTTTTTTTTTTTGACCAAATGACACAACTGTTTTTGTTTGGTTTGGTTTGGTTTTAAACAGTGGTTTCAATTTTTTTCTGCCTTCAGCTTGTTGAAGCAAAAGTTGCTAGGAGTCACAGACTTGGCCTGTTTTATATTAACACTTAAATATATTGCATTGAAAATTATACTGCAGGAATAAATGGGAAGAAATGCACTATTTTTTTTAAATTCTTTTTTTTAAATTTTATTTATTCGACAAAGATAGAGACAGCCAGTGAGAGAGGGAACACAAGCAGGGGGAGTGGGAGGGGAAGAAGCAGGCTCATAGCAGAGGAGCCTGATGTGGGGCTCGATCCCATAACGCCAGGATCACGCCCTGAGCCGAAGGTAGACGCTTAACCGCTGTGCCACCCAGGTGCCCCAGAAATGGCACTGTTTTTAAGTGAAATGTAACATATAGATAGAAAAACATGCACTTGGATGAATCTTTACAAACTACCAAGTGAATATTCCCATTCATGGGAGCAAACCACTCAGGTAAAGAAATAAAAAAGAAATAAAAAATTACCAGACCCCAGAAGCTCCCCTGTGCTCCCTTCCACTTCCTATCCTGACCAGGATAACCATTGTTTTGATTTCTATCATCACTCTTTTGATTGGTCATTTTTTTAAGAAAAAATTTACTTTAAATAAATGAACTCATACAGTATAAACTCTTTTTTGTCTGTCTGCTTTCATTCAACACTGAGGTGGTGGGAGTCAGTGTTGTTGTTAGTAATAGTTCATTCCTTTTCATTGCTCTGGCATTTCGCTGGGTGAACATGCCACGGTTCATTTATCCTTCCTCCTGTGGATGAACATTTGGGCTGTTCACAGTTTTTGCCTATTATGAATGATGTTGTTATGTGCATTCTTGTACATATCTTTTGGTGAACATATGTACCATCTCTGTTGGTTATGTACTTAGGAGTGGAATTGATGGGCCAAAGAGTATGCATATGTTCAGTATTAGCAAATACTAAACAGTTGTCCAGCGTTTCCATTTAATCATGGCAATTAACACTCTGGTCTGAGAGTTTGGGTGGCTCTACCTTCTCATGATGACTTGACATTTTAGCCATTCTGGTAGCTGTGCAAATGGCACCATTTCTGAGATTATACATTGTAAAATATAATAGTTAAGGTAGATTTAAAATAGATATAGTTGCATGTTTTGAAGATTAAATAATGTCCTGAGAGAGACAAATAAGTGGATGACCTCACTGGGGAACACCGGTGACAGATCACTTATGTATGAACAATGTTTTTAGGATAGCTGCTTTTCATTATTCATTAAAAGATGTGCAGAGTTGCTTTAAAATGTAGGATTGTAGAATTAAAAAAAATAAAACATTTTTTACTGTATTTTGTGTTTCATGGGCATTTTGAAGAATTGCGATCGATACCTGATTGCAGGCAATTTGACCATGGGTTCATCTACATCAGCACAAAAAAAGTGCAGCAAAGGGAGTCTGTTCATATGCTAAATACTCTGAAGCATTTTCCCTGCGGTAATCTAGATTCTGCTGCCATTTATTAATTCACCTTCCATTATTTCCATAAGCTCAAAGTTGTTGAAGGAAGTCTACATCTGTTTTTTTTTAAATTGAATTAGAGCTGTTAAAATTTGTCGTCCATAATTCTAAAATCACATTCACACTCACAAAATATCTGGTTCTGTGGGAACCATGGAGCAACATCTGGTCCTAACCATTTGTTAGGAATGTATTTGGTGGAAATAACAAATTGGTCAGAGGTAAATCAAACAAGTTCATCCGTCCTCCCCTCCCTTCCTCCCTCCCTCCCTTCCTCCCTTCCTTCCTTCCTTCCTTCCTTCCTTCCTTCCTTCCTTCCTTCCTTCCTTCCTTTGATAGAAAGAGAGTGCATGTGCACAGGGAGGGAGGAGGGGCAGAGGAAGAGGAAAGGGAGAGAAAGAGTCCTAAGCAGGCTCCACGCCCAGTGCGGGGGTTGATCTCATGACCCCTGATCATGACCTGAGCCCAAATCCAGAGTCGGATGCTTAACCGACTGAGCCACCCAGGCACCCCACAAAGTGTTTATTTCCCAAACAAAATGAGAGCAATAGATTTGCTGGTCTTAAGACTTATCTCCCAGCTGGTTGTGGTTATTTATTGTTCCAGCTGCTCGGCAGTATCTAAGCATCCAGCTTTCTGTCATTCTCTTGCATCATCCTTAATGCACCGACTTTCACACTTGGGCTTGTTGCCTCATGGTTGTAAGATGGCTGCTCTTCTTTAGGCATTACACCTACATTTAAGCGGAAAAAGGAAGAGTGATTCCAGCTTTATCTTTCTCATTTATCTGGAAAGGTACAGCACCTCCAGAAGTCTTCTGCTTATACCTCTGTATGAATTATCTATTGCTGTGGAGCAGATAACCTGCAAAACAACAAAAACAGCAACAACAATGAGACTACTGCAGGAGATAAATCAGATGAAAACAAAACCCAAATAATTATTATTTTACAATTTCTATGGATCAGAAATGCCCTAGAGGCTTAGTGAGATGAGTCTGGCTCAGGGTCTCTCATGAAGTTCCATTCGGCATGTTGGTAGGGGCTGCGATCATATGAAGGCATGCCTGGGCTTGAGGACCCACTTCTGAGATGGTTCACTGCCCAGATGGCAGGAAGTCTCAGTTACCCACCACTTGGGTATCTCCATAGTCTCCATGTTGTGTTCTCTCAACATGGCAGCTGGCTTCCCCCAGAGCAAGCAATCCAAGAGAGAGCAAGGTAGAAATCACATTTTATAAACTAGACTTGCAAGACTAACACTGCCCCTTCCATCTTTGGAAGAGAAGAGTACCAAAGAATTTGTGGACATATTTTAAAGCCATCACTGCCTCGTTGGTCGAAAGTGATTCACTTGTTTAGTGTAATTACTGTGGAAATAAATTTATCGTCAGAGGCTATGCCCATTCTTCCCTTGAAAGAACAGGAGCTCCACTGGCAGGAAGAAAGGGGAAAGAAATATTGGGAATGCAACAAGCTCATGAATTTTTATGTAATGCAATTTTTGAGAACTTGACCAAATAGTTCTAGCGTTTATCTGAAGGAAAGGACAGCTTAGAATAGATACAGTCGAAAAATAAGACTTAAGGGTGAGAAGGGAATGACCAGACCTATGAGACTTCAAAATAATAAACCAATAATAGGCAAATGAATAGAAAACAATGTTTTTATAAATAGATGCTACATAAATAGATGCTAATTTATAGGAAATTAATATTAAAAGGATGAATTATTTCATAATTGGCACTGGAAAATATGTGTTTGAGAAAGATTCAATTACATTCTTGCTATACAACAGAGTAAATTATAGATGAATTAGAAAGTGAAATATGAAAAATGAAACCACTTCAAGACTCTAGAAGAAACTTTAGGTAAATATTTACCTTATTGCAGATGGCAAAGGAGTATCTAAGTTTATAAGCAATAGATTAAATAGCAAAGGAAGAGATTGATTTTAATATTTAAAATTACAAACTGTGTCAAAAACATCATAAAAATTTAAGCACAAACAAGGAAATTATGTATTACTGATATTTTGGTGGGATGTATTTATTAACAAGAAAAATACCTTAGCTTTGCTTAAGGGCTATGGCCCTTTTCTATTGAGCAAATATTTCAGATAAAAATAAAACAGTCGGAAAATATTAATCTATAATGTGTTAATGTAACTGATAGTAAAACCTCTATCTTCTCAATAAAATGGGCAAAAACATAAACCTACAATTCACAGAAGAGATAAAGCACATGGATGATAAACAAGAATAAATGGCCAATGTCATTAGTAACCGTAATGATGCAAATTAAAACAAAAATAAAGTTTAATGTTTTACCTATCAGATCAACAGCTAGGGCTGGCCAAAATGTGGTAAAAAGGGATTGTCAAACACTGCTAGTCTGTGCAAAGCAATCTGGTAATCTTCATAAAGCCTTCAGGGTGTTTGTACTTTTTGATCTGATAGTTTTACTTATAAGAATTCAGTCTGGGGGCGCCTGGGTGGCTCAATTGGTTAAGCGTCTGACTCTTGGTTTCAGCTCAGGTCATGATCTCAGGGTGGTGGGATCAAGCCCCGCATTGGGCTCCGTGCTCAGCACAGAGTCTGCTTGAGATTCTCTCTCCCTTTCCCTCTGCTCCTTCCACTCATGCTCTCTCCCTCTCTAAAATACATAAATAAATCTTTAAAAAAGGAATCCAGCCTACGGAAATAACAGAAATGAATTTAAAAGTGTACATATGAAGTGGTGTGTCTCAAATCATTTATAGTAGAAACCAAAAGAAAATTCCCTAAATGTCCTACAATAGACTCATAGCTAAACAAATCATGGAATGTCCATAAGATGCACTATTTGGTGGTTATTAGAATAGCTTAATGAATTTTGATGACTTAGAAAAATGTGCATGATATAATTTTAATTATAAAAGCAACACCCAGTATGTAAAATATATGTGATAGTATATGAGTTATGGAATATGTATTATATAAGAATAAAGAAGTTTGAAAGAAAATAGAACAAAATATTTGCAATATTTCCTGAAAACTATTTTTGGGGGGAGGTTTGTAAGACTGTGAAAAATTTGTGTCTTATTTAGATTTATGAACTTCTGAAGTTTTCTGTGGTGCATTGCTTTGTGAGCAGAAAAAAGTACTCAGTAAACTCTAAATAGACTGTTTTAATCTTATTATCTAACCTATCTTAATGCTCTTAGGGAGTTGTAGCGTGTGTGTGTGTGCGCGCGCGCGTGTGAGAGAGAGAGAAAGAGAAGGTGAGAGAATTTGTGTAATATAATTCTAGGGAACTTCTGTATAAAAACAATCAAAAATTCATTTTGTCAGGAAGTGTAGATTAAAGTCTACAATAGTGCATTAACTCTTTCAGGTCACTAAGGGACCAATTAGTGCATTATGCTAAGGGGCACTCAATTGTACCCTACTAGCCTGGAGGAGACCAGGCATGTCCCGCAGCTCTAACTCCTAGCACCACTGGGAAGTGATTCAAATCTGGGAAGGAGCTGGTTCATTGAATATTAATTGAATGGGTGAATAAATGAAGGAAAAGCGAAGAAGCAGCTAACAAGCTAACATTTATTGATTATTTTCTATGTGCCAGGGGCTTCCCATGCATTGTTTCATTTAATTCTCATGGCAGCCATATGAGGCCTATGTTATTGTTGTCATTACCATTTTGTAGGGGAGGAAGCTGAATTTATACCATGGACACACAAACACTTTCTTGCCCGTCCTGTAGGAAGATGTTGACACTGATGTGAGATAGTCACTTACTGGCTGTGGTCAGGAGTATGAAATCCCTCTTGGCCCCCCAGAGCCTTCTTTCAGGTTGAGTGATGGGTGACACTCCATGGTTTAAGACATCATTCCCCTTTAGACTGTGGCTTTTCTGAGGATTCCATAGTCAGTAATATCTGAGGGGCGAGTGGGTAGGGGAGAGATCCGGGGAAGGGGAAGCTCTTCGGGCTATCAGTTATTTGCACTGAAATAAGGCTGTATTTCATATTACTTTCTGAGGACTATTCTTAATTAAAAAGGAAAGGAAAGTAAAATGGAGCAGAGGTGAGCGCAAGATTGCAGGGGACCTAAGGGAGACAAAAAGGAGGGCGCCAACACACAGGAGAAGGGATCTGGAATTACTTCCTACTAACCATTGGTGTCACTAGTATGCTTAGAAGCCATTTCTCCCTTAGTCTCTTAACGGTGAAAGGCAGGCATTTGCAAGGTAGTTGTGTGGGCTGCCAGTGCAAGCATAGGCTGTTTCCGTGCCTTGGAACAAAGGAAATTGGTTCATAAAGAGAATGTATTCTTCACTCATTTCATTACCAAGAAGCTGTAGCTCACGAGGTTGACTAGCACAGGCTTGGAAATGGTGCTTGAAACTGACACAAGAAAACCCAGTATCACAGTTGAATCCATTTCTTCGGGGATCCTGGGCTAGGAGAAGAGTTAGTTGCTCTGAATATTTCATGTTTCTGTTTAGAAGAACTTTTCCATCTGAGAAGAAGCACTTTCTTCCTCAGGTGGTGACACACAGTTTTACATTTTAGACATTTAAAGTTTTGAGTGCAAAGTTCCACATCCCTGTAATTTCATCTTTAAAAGAGAGATTTCAAGAAATAAGACAAAACTTCTAAAAGAAATCCTTTTATTCTTTATTTGCTTTTTAGTTTGGGTACATTTATATTTAGGCTTCCAAAGAATGAAGGGGGGTTAAGTGTTTCTTTCTAGAAAGAAAATCCAAACTAGTGACATCTCTAAATAGATTTACACCCAAATTATACACTGTATGTCTACAAGCAACATTATAAAAAATCACCCACATGGCCTTTTGTACTGTGATCCATTGTATGATACCAACACTCCTAGAGGAGGGAGAAAATAATGATTAGGCTTAAGCAAAGTGAAAAGATATTTTCTCAGCTGGAAGCTGTTAATACTTTAGCTGATAGAGACTTGGAGAATAACTCCTCTGTTGTGTGTTTAAAAAAATAAATATACAAGCACTGGGATAATTCACAGGATGAGAAATCGCAGGAGGGAGATAACAGCTGAGCATATCTGAGACTGATCGTTTTTCTGCTTATGGGGATGTTGCTCTTTTGCCCTAAGTCTTAGACTGTCAGTTCTTCTGGAAGTTGCCTCAGTCCTCTGGGCCTTGCTGTCTTTGAGTAAATACTATATTGCCAACTCAGCCAAAGGCTTTACATTTTCCTAGAAGGCAGACAATTATTGGAAACATAGGCAGAGAATTTAGGATGCTAGACCTCCTCCACACTTAAAAAAATTAAATATAATTTATTTTCTTATTGCAAAGCAATTTATGTTCATGATAAAAAAAAACCTTAAGAAATGCAGAGAAGCAAAAGGAAGAGTCTGTGTGATAATCCCACTCATGAGTGAGAAGAAGCACAGTTAGTAAAGGAGTGTATCTGTCTTCTATCTCATTTTCAATCCAAGTATATTTTAAAAACAGAAGTTATTTTGCAAAAAATTTTCCTCATGTCGTACATACAGTTTTTTAATCTTCTTGGTCTACTCTTCTATCCATTTCCATGAGTAATAGCTAAAAGTCTACACTTTGAAATCAGAACCAACAATCGATAGGATTCTGAGTCCGCTACGTACAGCTGGGGGACCCAAGTCTCAATTTCCTCCCGCAGTAAATGAAGATAATGTTACCCAGTTTGCAGGGTGCTGTGGGGATAATGGGACACGTTATAAATGTTCAGGACATCGCAGCTATTACAATTTTTCTTTCTTTCTCTCTTTTTGTACTTTTGTCATATTGGTGCCTTACTCTGTCTTTTGCTGGGCTCAGCTGCCCTCATGTTCCCGGCCGTAATAGTTTCATCTACAACCATTCCAAAAGCTTTCTTTAGTCTTTGGTGTCCTGTTTCCCAAGCAACAGCCTTCCTGAGGCTGGAGGGCAGCAATTTCACCCAGTTACTTGTGCCGCCAGTGGTATCCATTCAGCCTCGAGACAGGACATTGACTTTCACAACCATTAATGAAAATCCACTCACTTTCTCATGTCGCGTAGTAGCTGTGTTGTACTTTTCCTAATGGTTCTATTTGTCAGGAATGGACACTTAGAACCTTTGGATGTCCTCTGAGTCACCTTGGCCATCTAGCGTTTATCCTGATTTTCTGCTTCCTCTGTCTACTGAACAGATGTCTTTACTATTTGACTAAAAGTAACCACAATTACTAACAGGTACCGCATCTGTTATACATTCGTTCTTTTTCCTCTTCCCCTTCCTCTGGCCATTCCCAAGTGTCCTCGATAGGCTCCTTTCTGTGAGCCAGACTGATGGCCCAAGGTCTTCTGACTTCTGTGCATAAACTTCAGTCTGTTCTGCTATCTTGACCATTATTAGTATATATTATTATAGTTATTTATAAATCTGCTAAAAGCTAAATTATATAGATTCTTGAGTTGCTCCCCATAATATTACCAAAATTGTATGTCATTCAAAAATACATATTTCTTTAAATTTTTCCTTGACAGATGAAGGAGTATGGTTTTCCATCAGGGCATGATTGCCTGCATCAAAAAAGAGAAAAAAAAAAAGAAAAAGAAAAAAAGCAGCACTGAAAATGTTCAGCTCTGAGTGCTGATTATACTTTCTTCTATAGAGTCTAAATGTATAAAGATTGGAGCTGTTTTGGGCAGGTCAGAACAACCTGGCAGTAGAGTGTTTTAATTCCTAAGTTGTACTATATATAGCCGTTTCTTTAAATAAGCTAGAGAATTCAGCCAGTACTAATCAAGATCTCACTTGTCTGAGAGAGGGACCTAAGGACTAGGAGAAGGAGGTCTCTGCCTCTGTCACAACACCTTTTCAGGAGGGAGGAGTATGGGGAGGAGCTGGGAAGCAGCACAAGAAGGTTGTGCCCCCATTAAGAACCAGGGCTGCACTGGGACACACTTCCCTTGTTTCTGGCTGGAATCTTGACTTTCCCTGGAACGAGCAAGATGGAGGCGTCTGCCTAGAAATTTTTAACTCGCGGACGAAGGGCTACCGTAGACAGACGCGTCTATTGCCCAGCATGTTCATGTTCAGGGAATGCTGAGTCTGAGAGACTGTGTTTCCTTGGGTTCAGCAGGGGGCCATCTGTGAGGAACAGGAGTCAGTTGCACTTCCTGTTTCTCTTTCTTTGCTTGCTGTGCCCAGTAAGTAGAGCTACTTGCTTAGCCAAGTGCTCCGTGTAATGGAATGCTCCATTGTGTGAATGGGCCTGGGAAGATTTTTTTCTTTTAAAATGTATTATGGAAATTTTCAAACATGTGAACATTAGAGAGAATCATGTAATGAAACAGTGAGCCACCACACAACTTTGACACTTTTCAACATTTTCCCAATTTTGTTTCATCTTTTGTCCTACCACTTACCTTCCATGCCCTTCTCGTAACTACACTATTCCAAAGCAAATCTCCTAGAGAAGAAATTCTCTAAAGGCTTCATGAGATTTCTAAAAGATAAGAACAGAAAAAAACAACATAATCACAGTACCATTCTTACCTAACAAAATTAGTAGTAATTTCTTAATGTCATCTAACATGTATTCCATGTTTAAATTTTCCTGATTGTCTAAAATGTCCTTTGGTTTGTTCAAATCCGAATCTAATCAAGACCCACACATTGCGTTTAATTGTTAGTGCTCGTGAAACTCTAATTACAGCAGTTCTTCCTTCCCTATACCCTGTTTTCATGCCATTTCATTTTTGAAGAAACTGGATCCGTTTTTTTCTTTGGAATCCGGGCAGGATTTGGATGAGCTGATTCTTCAGGCCTTAAGACTTTGGGGCTGACTGAGAGGCCCCGTGGAACAATCCAGCAGGGTGTCTGCGAGCATGTTAATGTCATTCATCATCTTGGGACCCAGATGACTGAGTGACTGATGGGACGAGAGGGAGCCACTCCGGCCACAAGATATGGAAGGTTGAGAACTACTCTCCTTATGCAGAGAAGCTCAAATGACAGTCCAGGGGAACAGCTGCTCGCCAGTGACCTCATTGATCATACTTCTGTTCTTTTAAGAACCTCATCCTGACCGAGAGGCCACAGGATCTGTGAGATTGGACTTCATACCTTTTCTCTGTACAGACTGTACTCTCCCCCAGCCGCTTAGGTCGGCTGGATTCTGTTGGTAATGACCCTTTTCCCATCTCAGTGATTCTAAGTAGCACAGTGAGAATGGTTATTCACACACCTACTGTGTGCTCTGCCAAAGAGAGGTATAGAATGCCGTTTAAAATGTGTCTCCTTTCAATCTCCAATTCAAACAGACTAACTGTCTTTGGTTTATGAAAGCTGTTTAGTTGATTCTTTGGGCTTTGAAGCCAAATGGTACTGATAGGAACTAGAAAAGAAAAATGAATTCTTTCTTGACATGACCTCTGGGTTAATCTCAGCCGTTCTGCTATCCTTGGGGCTCTAAGTGGGGAGGAACGTGGTGACAGCGTAACAGAGCCCTGGATTCCTCCATGGTCCATGCCCATGTTCGGTATTTCTTGAACATACTTAATGATTCTCCAGCATAGCATGCTGCTTTCTCTTTTAGAGATGTGCTCCTTTTCCACCTCCACTGAAACCTCCCTGAGGTTCAGTTAAGACAGCAACTTCATGAGGCGTTTCTTGAGCTCTCCAGCCAGGCGTGTGCTCCTCTCTTCTGAGCTTTCAAAGTGCTAACATTCAGTGAGACTGCTGGAACTCGAACATATGCAGAGACCAGGGCCCTCCTGCCTCTTCTTTCTTCTAAGCCCCTCTAAAGACAGTGGCCAGGTGTCTGACCAAAGAAAAGGGGGCACATCTCTAACTAGCCAACGAAGAAGCAAAACCAATCAGTAATGATAAGCACTTGGAGAGTGACTTGTTAGGGAGTGGAAACTTCAGTTCAGCTCAGTGAACAGTTTTGTCTGTCTCAGTGTTTGCTACATAAAATAATAATAGCTAATATTTATATAATGCTTATGATGGATCAGGTTCTGTTCTAAGCACTTTATAGTTATTATTCACTTAATCCTCAGAACAATGCTACAAGGTTGACACTATTACTACTGCCATTTCATTTTCAGAGAAACAGAGGCATTGTGAGGTTAAGCAAGTTCATCAAGGTTACATGAGCTTGGTTACAGGGTTGGTTACAGAGCTAGGATATGAACCAAGGCAGTGTGGCTCAAAGGGAAATAAGACATAGTTCTTTGGTCTTCCAGTGTTTACAGTCTGAGGGTTCTAACAAAGTGGGGGATATGGTTCTCTTCCAGTCTTAGAAGCCCAGACACATTCCACAGAACTGGACATAACCATCAACAGGGTGGACTGTTGGGTCACAACTGAGACCAGTGTGGAGAGTGGTTGTCCTGTCATGCACCGGGAAGAGAGGCGGTGATAGGCAAGAGATGAGCTGAGCTCCCTGTGAGACGGGAGGCCTCCTGCAGGGACGTTATTGGGCATTGGCCTTTAGAAGTGACTGGGCGAATTCTCTATCTGTGGAGGCTCTCTATCTCTGAGGAATTCATCTTTTGTTCTCACTCATTACCATCAGCGAATCTAATTGCAGGGCGCCATTTTGTGGTGTGGACTGACTGGCTATTAAGAACTGTTCTGAGGAGACCTTAATATTTAAATAACCATTTGAATATTTCTTTGGAATTTCCTTCCAAAGCAACAGATCGTACAGCAGCAGTGAAACTCTGCTGAGCCGAAGCCACGTGGAATTGTAGCCAAATGTTAGGATGGCACAGCAATCTCCACAGAATTTCTCTGGAGGTTTGGGAATGTTCAGAGTAATCCTCCATCTTAAATACTGTGTTTTTTAGCCAAATGGGTTTTCTGAGAAAGAAGAGCTTTTAAGGGCTTCTCTGGAGATAAATGAGCATATAATCATCTGCTCTAGAGGGAAATGGTTCCAAATCTTGGCATAAATCTCGGAAGTTGTTGCCTTAGAAACAACTAATGTTGTGTAACTCTCTTCCCTGGACAACCATTTAAGGTCTCTACAATCCGCTCGCTTCTACCCACGGTTTTTAAACCTTTAACCCCAGGTGAGAAATCTTAATCTCTTTCTCCAGTGCAGATGATAACAAACAACCTTTTTCATTTCCCCAGACATTAAACACTTGGTGGGGACCAATCTCCTTCTTCTCAAGAGGGATTCTATTAAGATGGCGGAGAAAAAAGATCCACTGTGGCAGGGCCATGGGGTATTTGACAACATCTGTTCTGGTTTGCTCAGGACTGAGGAAGTTCCTGGGATGCAGGATTTTTGGTGTTTTGTTTTGTTTTTAAAGATTTTGTTTTATTTATTTGAGAGAGAGAACACAAGCAGGGGAGGGGCAGAGGGAGAGGAGAAGCAGACTCCCCACTGAGCAGGGATCCCAATGCGGGGCTCGATCCCAGGACTCTGGGATTAGGACCTGAGTCGAAGGCTCATAACAAACTGAGCCATCCAGGTGACCCAGGATTTTTGGTGTTAAAGCCAGAATGGCTGTTCACCATAGTAGGGGCATAGGCAGTGCTCCAGGGAGGACACCTGGCTCTGTGGCCTCTGTGGCCTCTGGGCTCTGGATGGCTCCGAGTTCCTCTTCCATCAGTGGAGGGCAGTTCAGAGCATGGTCCCTACTGAATTGTCTGGTGATTGCTCTTTCAAAGATTCTCTCACAGCAGTTACATTAGAGAAACTGCTGGAAATATTACACACAGCCAGATTCAGTTCAGCTCATTCAATTTTACTCAATTTATCAAGCCTACATGGAGTTTCTATAAATACTGTACTAGAGGCAGGGGATACAAAGATGAATAAGGCTCAGCTCTGCTCCCTAGGGGCTCTCACTCTAATGGGAGACGTGAAGGTGTAAGCAAAGAGGCACCTTTCAGTGTGATGGGTGCTGTGATAGAAGTGGCAGACAAGACGTGGGGAGGGACACTGTTAGAGCAGTCCACTACATGAGGAGGGCAAGAAAGCCTTCCCAGAGAAGATAATATTTCAGTAGAGAGTTGGAGGATGAGTAGGCATTTGCCAGCTGGACAGTAGGGAAGAGCACTTCAGGCAGAAGCAAGAACATAGAGCAAAAGCACAGAGAAAAGAAGTGATCTGTCAGGTAGAAACTTCATGGTATATTTAGGGAACAGCAGGTATGGCTAGAACACAGCGTTTGAGATAGAAGGGATGGTAGGAGAGGAGCCTGGAGGCAAGAAGCAAGAGACAGACCGTGAGTGGTATTGTAGGCAATGATAGTAATCACCATTGGCCACCTGCCCATCTCCTTTTCCCACTTTGCTGGTTTTTTTTTTTTTTTTTTTTTTTCAGGTGATCCATCTTCCCCCACATAGCCATCGGCTTCTTTGAGCTAGTCACAGTGATCTCATTTCTTGTCAGCGGCTTGTTTTAACATTTTAACTGAGACAAAAGTCTAGCCAAAGAGATGTGAAATGCATGTCTGTTGAGAGCCCTGTAGGAAGAGAAGCCCTGTTTTGTGGCCAGAAGTTGTCATGCTTGCATGTTTGGCAGCCATCTTGTGAGCATGAGGATAGCGGGTTTGGAGACAAGCTGACTTGCTGAGGATGTTAGGTCAGAAAGACAGGAAGTGCCTGGGGCCTCGGAGTCACTGTCTCTTAGGATATTTTGTGGTGTGAGATTAATTTTACTTATTGTTCTAGCCATTTTGAATTGAGATTTCTGTGACTGGTGGCTGAAAGCACTTAATGATATGGTAAAACATGCTAAAAACTTGAGCCTTTCGGTGACAGGAGAAATGGTGTAATGTTACAGGTTTTGTTTTAGGACATTGACTGTCGTGAGCCATAATTCCTGCCTTTAAATATATATGCAGAAACACATTCGTGCAACTAGCATTTTTTGAAACTTATGCCAAGTCCATTCTAGATACTGTAGATACAGCGTCAAATAAGATATGCTATGTACTCTTAGGGGATTTGCAGCCCCTTGGTGGAGACAGGCAAGTCAATCAACTTCACAGTGTAATGTGGCAGGTGCTGTGGTAAGGTTACACTCAGGGTATTAGAGTAGTACTGTAGGGCTCCTAGATCAGTCTGATAAGTCATAGAGTACTTAATCCAGGAGGTGAGACTTGTACTGAACCAACTGAAGACCCTTGAAGCAGTAACTGGTCATCCAGAGAATTCCACGTAGGCCCAGATACACCCACATCTTTGCCCTTCTGTTTCTACTGTGGTCCCTTTGACTTCAACCCATTTCTGGATGCTACTCTTATGCTTGTTCTCACTCATCTCTCCTAGATTTAATTTCTTGCTCCTGTCTCTTCAACTGGCCAGTTCATCTATTCTAACATGGCTCTTTGTTGGTTACATGGTTCCAGGCTCCAGAGTGAAGTCAAGACTTCACAGATTCTGGTTTTTGCCTGCTGCTTCTGGACATTTTCTTGCTGAAGGAGGTACCTAGCTTATTTTGAGCTTGTCTGATTTTTCCCTACCCTCACCCCTCATATGCTCTCCATATGTGGGCCAAGGTACTAGCTGCCAGGATCCATGGGTGCAGTGTACTTAATGACTGTAAGCCTCATCACGCACTCATTTTGAGACTGATCTAGAAGGTCAGATTGGTTCAGAAAACTTTGGAGTAGGTAAAAATTAGATAAGAAAGAATTTCCATTTTCCTTTTGGCATCTTTTTTTTTTTTTTTTTTAGGTAGGGGTGGGTCTGAAGACATTTCAAATATATGGAGAAGCTATCTATGCACAGCAGTGTAACTTCCCATGTACCACCAGTATTTTTATTATGAATGATGTTGCTTAGTGTGGGAAGAGTATTAACAACCCGTTTAACATTTGTGAAAGGCCTTTCTCTGGAGGTTGAAAACCAAAGAAAATTTCCTGGCAGTCTTCCTAAGAATTGATTAAATGCATCAGCCCCAGAGGGGTAGGGAATTTGGAAAGGTAGAATGGTTTTCCTAATGGTTTCCTGTAGGTTCAAAACAGCTTAGTGTTTACTCTCTAAGGTCACTGAGCTTGAAAATCAGTAGGTAGAAAGGGCTTAAGTAGAGAGCAGAGATAAGAAGTGGTATATATTACTTTTTAAAAATTAGAGATGCCACATATTTTCTTTCCAATATTATTTACGTTTTTAAAGAGAACTGCATTGAACTTAGAAAAACAATATAGCTCAGTATAAAGAAATCAAGCAACAAAGATACAAAGAAGAAAAAAAAGTCACTCCAAATCCCACTACACAGACATTAACTACTGTTAACATCATTGTAAACATCATCCCAAGCATCTCCTTGGGATGAGATTGCCCCTATTCAGAATGCATTGGTTGAAGGTTTTCTATTATTCCCATTTCCTGATTTCATTACGGACAGGAAAGGTTTATTTTCCCCAACATTTTTGTTATTATTTTTGGTTGCCTATGGGTTTTGCATAGATAGTGGCATAAAAGGACCCTTATTGTGTCTTCTTTGATCAAAGTACACATTTCTTCCAACTGGAAAAAATTCAGATAACTTTAAAATATCATAAGTGTGAGATGAAAGTGTGTGGCTTCAGAGTTTTGAGTTACTGATCTCCATGGCTTATACTAATCAGTTTACCCCCAGAACTCCCATTTTGGGGAGCCATTTATTCATCATCAGATATTATTGAGTATTTCATAATTGCAAGGAACCACACAAATCCTAGTAAAAGACATAAAAATATGACATACATTTTTACTTTCTAAGACATAATTAAGTGATAAAGAGAAGTCATTCATTCATTCATTCATTCATTCATTTTACTAATCATTTCTGGGACACCTGGCATCTGGTACTGTGTCAGTTGCTGGAGACATGAAGACAATAGATTAAGATGTAGTCTCTGCCCCCAAAGGAGTTCAGAGTCCAGTGGGGAAAATAAACACATCGGCAAATAGTAATCACATCCTATGACATGTGCCTCTGACATGTAAGTAAACAACAATAACAAGAGATAGCATCTGTCAGGTAGTTTATGAGAAATACAATTAGTCCGTGAGCATGACTTAGGAAGGAAAGAGGGGTTCCATCTTGAGGTGTTCAGGGAGCAAAAGTATTGGAGCTGGTTCTTAATGGATTTGCAGCCTGTTGATTGGCAGGGATGGCTGAGGATAGTAGTCACAGAGCAGGCAAAGCTACGAGCAAACCAGAGCGCAGAGATGGGCAAGAGAGGAGAGAAACAGGGCAGTGCAAGTCCTGCAGAGAGTGGAGCTGAGCGCCCCTTTCTGGTAGTTGGAACGATACAGCTTGTCAGGTTAGTTGGGGCGAGGTGGGTGATGCAGAGTTCTGGGTTTTATTCTTTGCACTGTGGGAGCTGACTGCAGGTTGCAAGGAGGGGAATGACGTGATCAGAGCAAGGTTTTGGTGGCTTGGATGCTATCCGCAAGCGGGAGGGATTCAAAGAAGAGAAAGGCTTCAGGAACGAAAATCGATGCGGCACCGCTTGTGTGCGGGGCTCTGTGAACTGACTGCACGTCCGTGCTCGGGACTGTACCCACAAGGAGTCGCTTTTATTTCCATTTTAAGTCTATGGAAATAGGCTAAAATGGTTTATGAAACTTGATCAAAGTTCCAAATCTAGCATGTGAAAGAGTCTGGATTGGTTTCCCTGACAGTCTGACGTCCAGACACGGAACATGGTTTGACCTCCTCCCTCCACACCGTGAGGAGGGCCTGGCATCACGGAGCTCATAATACTCTGTTTATATTGACTGTGCCACGATATGATAGTTATACAAATGCACGGTTTGTTCAGGGTACAGTCTCCACTCAGCCTTCTCAATTTGGAAAGAGTTCAATAGACTCGGAGAAGGGTCCAAACCTTCCTTTAACCCGAAATTGCTCTGTTAGATCTTGAACCAGGATAGCTGGGAACAAAGACTCTCACAACAAATATTTCATGAGTAAGCTTTATGTTTTATTTCTTTCTATCCAAATAGAGTTTCAAGCCCTTCAGGGAAGGAAGACAGGGCAAGTCATGATGGGGATAATGAGAATTTTCCTGCTCCAGCTTGCTCAGAACATTTTAGCCACCCACTTTACCCGAACCTGCATGCTGGCAGGTACCAGGAGAGAACGAAAGAACATTTTTGGAGTTGTCTAGCACAGCGGGGCTGCTCCTTGGCCTACCTGCAGGTGTGTACCGTGTGGGTGTGTTCCCTGCTATACTGAAGGAGTTGTTGTTAGAATGAACCACAAGATGTCTCATCTCACTCTCCTGGTTTTTGTTTCTCTAGTGCCGGGCAAGCTCTCCTAAACTTTTTTTTTTTAAGTAGAAAAATAGTCTGGAGATACAAATATTCATTTAAATGACTTAGAAATACTTTCAAACAGGTTCAGAGGAAAAACAGGAGAAAGACAAATTGTTAAAGAGCTAGCTCAAAAGCCTTGTGAGTGGATTTTGGAAAGAGAACTTTGATTTGAGTTCTTATAAATTTCACCTAGGAAAGAGAGAAGGAAAAGCCCTAAAAGGTGTTCAGACTGGTCCCGAATCCTGGAGCAGTGCCATGATTTCCCTCTTGGACACAACCCCCATTTCACCCTTTCAGAGGCTCCTGGTCTACCAGAGACTGACTGGAGTCAGCAGTGTCCTCAGGAGGCTTTCCTGTTTCTTTGTGTTTCATCTTAGTGCCGAAGAAAAAGTCACAGCAACAGGTGCATGAGGTGGCATCCAAGGCTTCCTTTATCTAGCTACTTTTTCAGTGTACCTGGACTTGGCGGTATCTAGCTTTGCTATGGAAGAACAATCAGTTAAGACCATTGTATGAAATATTGTTGATGGTGATTAAGACTCAATGTGGATGACAGCTGGTGGCTCTTGGTTTCCACCGTAGGAGACAGCCGTGTGACCAAACCCTGAAACAGCTGTAGGGGTAATGGTTGGCGCAGAGCTTAGTATCTTCAGACAGCACCCAGGATGTTGAGTTTGGTCTTGAATGCCACACTGGGGGAGTGACAGCAACAAATTTGAGCACATTCAGAAGAGAGTAATGAAGATCAGGAAGTATCTGGAAATCTAGGGGGCCCTGAGGATGCTTCATTGAGAAAAAAGAGCCTGAAGTGGCACACCACTTTGGAGTTAGACTGGTTGTATACTGCTCCAGGCAGACAAAGACAAATGGGTGCCAGAAGTGAGTTTTATGAAAGAAATAACTTTTCTAACAATGATAAAATGGGCTGCTGTGAGAGGTCATTTGCTCCTTAAGATCAGAAATATGCAACTATATGCATTTGATGACCTTCCAGGTCAAGGGTTCTGTGGTTTGATGGTTTCCAAGGGTCTCGCAGGTAACCACAAGCGCACGCACAACTGTCAGCTTATGGTTGATGAGTCTTTCCTTACAGTCTCTTTTCTGCCCAGTGTCCTAATCTACACTGGCTTCTGTCCCAACCCCCCCTTGGGGATTGTGTCTGTCAAGTCACCAGTGCCTCTCAGTCATCAAAGCCCATCATCTCTGTCGCTATCTTACGCAATTTTTGGAAGCATTTTGTACAACGTTAACTCCCACTTTCTGGAAATAAATCCTTCTCTTGACTCTTATGACCTCATACTCGCCCAGTAGCTACTTCCTACCTCACTGACTTTCATTTCAGTCTCTTGCTAGTTCTTCCTCCTCTGGTCAACTTCTAAATGTTGGAACAGCTCCAGAGCTCCCTTTAGGATTCCCTTCTCCTCTCTATATTAACTCTTTGTAGTGGTTTAAAAACATGTCTGCCCATTCCTTGACTTTCTTCTGATGTAGAGATAGAGTCTCTGTCTCCTCCTCTTGAATCTGGGTTGAACTAATGATTCATTTGTGATGTAGCAAAAGAGATGACTCCTAACATCAGAGGGTAGATCAGGAAAGGCCAGGAAGCTTCCACCTGGTTCTTTTGGGACATTGATCTTTGAAATCCTGAGCTGCCAGAACCAAGGAGGTCACACTGTGGGAAAGCCTTGGCCTCTAGAGAGTGCATGCGTAGTACTCTAGCCAGAAGCCCAGCTGGGGATGCGAACATTGGGTAGCAGAAACAAGCCTTCTCCACGGTGCTCTGTCCAAATTCTTGACCCACAGAACCCAAAAGTGGAATAAAAATGGTTCCTTGATGCCACTAAGTTTGGGGTGACTTGTTATACAGCCGGGTAACCAATACACTCCCTAAGGGGCCTCGTCCCATAGCATGTCTTGAAATATTACCTATAAATGCTCATGACTTCGAAATTCACGTTCCAGCCCTAATCTCTTCCCAGAACTCCACTCTTTAATTATCTAAGTGTCTATTTGATCTCCCCACTTGGGTATTCAGCAAGCATTATCTCAAACTCAATATGACTAAGATAGAAAGCTTATTATTAGCCCTTGACCCTCAAATTTACTTCTTTCTTTTTCCTCCACCTCTGCATATATCTTTGGTCTTGCTTCTTTGTTTTGCCCTCAAGATGGCATCCAATACAACAGCAAGTGCTGTTTGGTTTTTTCTCCAAAGTGTCCTTGAGATCCGTCCCCTTCCTTCCATCTCATGTAGCTCTGTCCTAATCCAAGTTACTTTCTTCTCATCTACTGCAATATCCCCTTGACCATTTTCCTGTGCCCATTCTTATCCTCTTAAAATCCATTTTTAACACAGAAGTTTGTGTTAGTTATCTATTACTGTGTAACAAATTACCCCAAAACTTAGTGGCTTAAATCAACAACAGTTTCTGTGGCTTAGGGACCTGGGCACAGTGTAGCTGGATCCTCGGGCAATTGGTATCAAGCTCAACTGGAAAACATCTGCCTCTTAGTGCCTTCATGTGGTTGTAACAAAATGCAGTTCTTGGAAGCTGTTACACTGAGGGCCCCACTCCCTCTTGGACTGTTGGCTGGACGCATCCCTTATTTCCCTACCACCTGGGCCTCTCCATAGAATGTTTCACAACATGGCAGCTGGCTTTATCAGGGAAGGTGGGGGGGGGGCAAGAGAGAGAGGGAGAACTAGCTAGTCACAGGCTTTTGAAACCTAATCATGGAAGTGAGATCCCATCACTTTGGCCATGTTCTATTAGTTAGAAGCAGCAAGTCACTAAGTCCAGCCCACGTTCAAGGGAAGAGATTTACACAGAGGATGAAAACCAGGAGGTGGGGCTCGTTGGGAGCCATGTCAGAATCTGCTTACTACGTCGCCTGAGAGTGATGTTTTAAAATCATAAATCACATCATGGTACACCCCTTCTTAAAAACCTCCAGTGGTGGATATAGGCCATTAAACATTTGTCTAAACTCACAGAATGTGCAATATCAAGAGCAAACCGTAACATAAACAGTGGACTTTGGGTGACAGTCATGTGTCAACGTAGGTTCATTAGTTGTAACAATGCACCCACCACTCTGGGGGGGAGCTTGATTACGGGGGGCTGTGCATGTGTGTGGGCAGCAAGCATGCAAGAAATCTCTGTATCTTCCTCTTAATTTTTCTGTGAATCAAAACTGCTCTAAAAAATAAATATTTTTAAAAAACTATCCTCCATAGCTTTTATTGCACTTTAGAATGAATTCCCAATTTCTTATTGCTTTACGGAGCCCTACATGACCAGCCCCCACCTACTTTTCTCACTTCTCTCATCCACTTCACTCCACCTGTCCTGTTTCTCTTTCTGTTCCTTGAATTTCCCAAGTATGCTCCTTCCTTGGGCCTTTGCACGAGGCATTCTTTCCTTTGGACCCTCTTCCCAGTGGTCTGTGTCGGGGTGGCTGGGTCTTCTCATGCAGATCTCAGCTTCGCTGTTCCCTCCCCGGAGAGGCCTCCCTGACCACTCAGCAGATCTCTCATCTCTACCATGTCAACCTCTCTGCTTCTCTGCACTGTTCTTACCACCATTTACTATTACTCTTGTTTCTGTATTTATTAATTTTTTTTGTCTATTTCTTCCCTTTCCTCCCGCAGGTAGAATGTAGGCCTCTTGAGAGCAGGGAGTGTTTCTGTCTTAGCTGCCATTGCTTCCCCCAATCTCAGATCTGCGTCTTGGGTCCCAGCTGACCCCTGGGCTGGGAGCACCGCCTGGCAGCATTTGATCCTGCTGGCTGGGTCCATGGGCATCATCTATTGTCCCCTCATGTGGGTGGCCCAAGTAACATCTCTGCTGTATTTAGCTTTTTTTTTTTTTTTTTTTTTTGGATTTTATTTATTTGAGAGAGTGAGAGTCAGAGAGAGAGAGAGCACAAGCAGGGAGAGGGAGAGGGAGAAGGAGAAGACTCCCATGCTGAGCAGAGAGCCCAATGCGGGTATCGATCCCAGGACCCCAGGATCATGACCTGAGCCAAAGGCAGAAGCTTAACCGACTGAGCCACCCAGGCGCCCCTATACATTTAGCTCTTATATTTTTTATTTAGCTATTATATTAGCTCTTATATTTATATTTATTACCTTTGCAGGGCTTCACCTTGGAATAAATTCCTTGTCTGAAGTCCAGCTACCACATGGAACTTGCTTCAACAGTTCAACTAATCAAGAGATTGGTTTTAATATATTGATCAGTTCCGGCCTTGGTTCATTCCCTCTACACCTTCAACTATATCAATCTCTGTTAATAGAATTACCAGAGATTTTCTAATACACAATTCCATGACTAAATTGATGAGAATAGCGAACAGTTATAGGGTACTAATAAGGTGGCACGTACTGTGTCAGATACTTTCTACGTTTCAACTCATTTAATCAATCAACATTCCCAATCTACAGATGAGGACAGTGAGGCCCAGAGAGGTTAAGGAAGTTGTCCAGGATCACACAGATAATAAGTGGCGAAGTTGGAATTTAACCTCACAGTCTGCCTTTAGAGTCCTTGTTCTTAATTGGTGCGTGTTCTTGCTGCTCACAGTAGATAAACTTCCGCAAAATCCCTCCATCAGTACTTAACACAGGAAGAGGCCGGTTACCAGACCCACGCAATCCCCACCAGGCACTTTTTTCAAAAGTATGCAGAACTTCAAGTGTCTTGGTTTGTTTACTGTCTTCGTTGACGTATTTCTACCATTTTAGCGCCTCTGTTTCAACTCTCTGGGAGAGAGAGAGGAGAAATGTCAAAATGCAAGGCCAGACATCCCCCAGAGTGCTCACTGAAGACATCATGTTACCCAGGGCCCAGACTGCCTCTCCACATCTCTGAGACCTGCCCTGGCCCGCAGGCGTGGGCGGGCTTTCAGAAATTGGTCTGTTTTATTTATTTTGGGGGGGCAGGAAGAGAACAGCTGTTAGCTTGGTTATAACCCGAAAAATACTCCCTTGTTCTAAAGATGCTATGGGCTCGTTGCTACTCCCCTGTCACAGCAACGAACACTCCCCTTGGCGCGCCCCCCCCCCCCCCCCCCCCCGCAGGCTCTACTGCAGAGCTGCTCAGGGCCTCGTGCGTGCGAGCTCTGCCGAATCCCGCCGAACCCCGGGGCTCCACAACCCACCTTGCTCCCCTGCAAGTTTCCCTCCACACGTTTGGAGATTTAGCTAGTCATTTTCTAGCAAAGAAACTTCTCCAGCCCTGATGATAATGATCAGATGGCAGACAACAGGGACAGCACCCGTTGCCAAGTACTGAGACGAAATCAACATCCCCCGCCTTCCTAGCCCTTCCCTTCCAGAAGGAATAGCGATGTCTTGAAAGGCAGGAAGAAGAAAAGTGGCCAAATAAAAATGACTTATTGAGAAATATTCAGGGTCCCTCTGGGTGGACTGTCACTGGTGGTGTCCCCTCAGGGGGCCAGCCCTCCTGCCGCCCGCACACAGAGGACCTGAGCACAGAACCCGTTTTCTTTGGTGCAGTGCTGTCTCTGGGTAGGAAGAATGCTATTTTTTGTTTAAGCTGAACACTCACCTGAACAAATAGCAGATGTTGATGCATATTAATCTGCGCTTAGATTAATGCTTCAAAGTGTCAATTTAATTTCTGCTTTACTATTCAGCCCCTGATTGTAATGAGCTACTTCAGGATGTGGGGAGCATACACCTGGCTTGGGGGCAGGGCTGGAGGTCTCCAGGGGGTGCGGCCGGCTCCTCGGGCTTTTATCTCTCTGCAGTGGGACAATTCCAGTGGGGTCCAGGTGGCCCTCAGAAGTCACTCAGCTGTTCACTGGCCCAGTGGAGAGCTGGCAACTCCTCCAGGAGACACACACACACACATACACACACACACACACACACACACACACACACACATCAAACAGCCATTTGACTTTCAGGAGAGGCTCGGAGCTGAGGATGTGCTCCAGTTGGGCTCTGGGCTGAGTGGACAGGCTGCTAGGTGATACCTTCAGGGGTAGGGAGTCCTTTGTCCCTACCTCAGGCCCTTTCTGTCACTGGATTTTCAGGTTCCTGAGACATTTCTTTCTAACTGCCATCTTTATAGGTCCATATGGTGAGGGGAGCAGGGCCTGCTCTGTGAGGCAGGAAAATGAGGGTGTAAATCCCAGCCCTGGGTCTCACTGGCTCAGGCACATTTCTCAAGCTTTCTGAGCCTCGCAGTTTTACCACTTCTGTAAAATGGAGCCATTGAGAAACAAAATGAGGACTCGGCGTGTCCCATGCTTAGCAGGGGCCAGGCAACAAGTTCTCGTCCCCTTGTCCTTCAGATGGATAAACCCATTCTCAAGTACTGTAAACATTGAACTTCCTCCTTCCAAAATTTTCCAAATTCTCTCTGTTAGAAATGTTTCTCTGTGCTGCCTGATTTCCTGGTTCTCTCTGTGCCTTGTTAGTAACTTGGTAAGTAAACATGACCCATGTTTCTATTTTGAGTTTTCCGCCAGAACAATGTGAAGGCTATGATTTTTATAAAGGCTACAAATGGCACCATATGCTGCATTTGCCTTGTTTCTCGTTCATCTGCGTTGCTGTTTCTCCGTCCGTTGGACAAGTAGAATGGATTTTTTTTTTCCCCTCACAGGAAATCACCTTCTGCAGCCCCAGCCTCCGGCCTGCCTGGGACTTGCCTTCACCACTTCACCTTCTTTCTCCTACCTTGCCTACTGTCATCCCACACACACACAGTTTGTTGGCGTTATTAATGGCAGTCTGAGAATCCTGAGTAGTGACAATGTGCACAATTGTGAGGCCAAGTTGTCCTGTTGTTGAAACTCTCGATGGCAGGTTTGGGCACATGGTGTGGAGTTCCACCTCCCTCTTGATATTTTTCTGAACTTAGAGGTTGTATTAGTTTCCCAGTTTCCTGCCTTAACAAAGTACCCAAACCGGATGGATTAAAATTACAAATTTATTGTTTCATAGTTCTGGAAACTGGAAGTCCCAAATCAAGAAGTTGGCAAGGCCATGCTCCTTCAGAAACGCGTAGGCGAGAATCCTCCCTGACCTCTTCTGGCTTCCGCTGCTGGCCATCCACCCTTGGTGTTCCTCAGCTTTTGGCAGCATAATTTCAGTCTCTGCCCCTGTCTTCACATGGCCTTTTCCCTGCGTCTTCCCATTGTCCTCTCTGTGTCTGTGTCCACATTTCCGCATTTTACAAGGACACCAGTCATATTGGATTAGGTCCCACCTTAATGAGCTCATCTTAAATTGGTTAAATCTGTAAAGACCTATTTCCAAATAAGGTCACATTCTGAGGGCCTAGGGTTAGGAATTCAACTTATCTTTTTTTTTTTCTTTTGCCGTAGAATGGGGGGAGGAACACAATTCAACCCATAACATATGTAAATTACTTCTTTCTTTGTCTTCCTTGGGGCTCTGGTCAACCCTTTAGGCTTTATGTTAGTTTCAACCCAAATAAGCAAAACTTTTCACAATCTGGCCTTTATTAATTTGTTCATTTGTATAAACATATTTATTTAGCACTTAAAATATGCCTGGCTCGGAACCTCTGTATCTATCATCTCATTGAATTTTCGAGCACCCTAGAAAGGCAGGTATCATTATTCCCATTCTGCAAAGGAGAAAACTAAAACCCAAATAAATTAAGACTCTTGCCTTTCTCCTCATAGTGGATGTCAGAGCTCTGTGTCTGCATCAGGTCAAAACTGTATTGACTCAGCAACAATCTTTACTTTCTAGTCAACTCTATCTCTCTACCCTTGGCTGCCAGAAATCATGCTTGTCCTTGATCTCTTCTCTCCCTCAACACTCTCCGGTCACTCTCTGTCTTGGTCTGGCTATTCAGGTGATGTTGGCCTCTGTCTCATGGTCAGTTCAGCAATACTGGCCCCTACTGGCTGCCCTCTCCCTTGCCCTTCTGTTCTCTTCCCTTCCAAGGATTTTTCTCTTCCCTGCCTCTCTCCCTTCTGTCTTGCTCTCTTCGTTCTCTTAGTTCTTTAAACACACCAGCATCCTGACTCCTGGTGTCATTCATCTACACCTAAATTTAGCGGGCAGTCTCTATCCTTGACGTTTATATATTCTGGACATCACCATCGTTCCTTACCACTTGACACTCCTGGGTTTTTTTTAAAGCAACAGTCATAGCTTCTGATGTATTTTAAACAGCCTGAAGATAGCACTTCATACTGGCACACAGCCCAGTTCTTTACCTCTGCTGCTTCTTCCAAACATGACATCGGTCCCCTGGGGGATATTGGGTGTTCTTTCCCAAGCACGGAGAGGTAGCCTCCTGCTAATGTTATTGTTTGGTGCTTTTTCAACACAAGTAAGGAGTCTAGGTGTCTGACTGCTCTTCCAATGAGCTTAATGCTCTCCCTGGGAGAGCTACCTGAACTCATTTGAAGGATTACCCCTCAGATAGGTCTGCCTGTTAGAATGGCTACCCTCAACTACCCAGGAAGATGAAAGCCTAGCCTTTTTAAAAAAAACCTCCAGAAAAGGAGATTTAGTTACTCCCTTGATACCATTTTTAAGAACTCCCAACTACGGAGCGCCATATTCTCTTCTGTCTATATCGTACATCTCATGTCCTGAGTGATCTTGTCGTCTTTATAACTTTTTAGGTACTATTTGTACGTGAAAATGTCAAATCGAATTCTCTCATCTTGGTGCCATCCCCAAGCTCCAGATCTATATTTTTAGCTCTCTGCTATCCACCTGAATTTCCTGCAGGCATCTCACACTTAACTGTCCTCCATCCCCGCTAAGTGTCCTCTTCCTCTTCTAGTGTGTATTTGATGACAGTGGCGTTCATCTTCCATCTCTCAAGCTAGGCACTATCATTCCCGATTCAGAGTTCAATCAGTGAAGGACCACCCTGCCATTCCAGCTCAGAGAGATCTATGTATCTGTCTTCTGTTGATCCTTGTTCTCAAACATGGCTCACCAAACTTGAGCCCTTAGGTGGTCTTTCTTTCTAGTCTCTCTCTGTTCCAATCCCAAGAGACTTCTTTGGAGAAAGTAAACTTGACCACAGGGCTGTCTTGTTTTTGAACTTGCTGCTGGCTTCATGATGCCTAGGACAAATATCTAAACTCCATAGTGGTTATTCCAGGCCCTCACAAATCCGACTGTGACCGACTTCTCATTCCTCAAACTCTGTCCTTCTAATCTCCCCCCACCCTAAGAATACCAAACTTCTGCCAATTAGGGCCTCTCATCCCCTTTCATGACTTTGCACTCCTGCATGTGATGCTTCCTCTGCTGGGAATAGCCTTTCTTCCTTTCTTCAGCTGACGAATGCCTTCTCACCTTAGTGAGGCCGATAGGAATCCCCCTCGGTAGAATTAGTGGTTCTCTCTACTTGCATCATGCCATTTTATTCATAGGTAGGTAGTACCACTCTAAGCTCTATAATAATTTGTGTGTTCTCATCTGTCTCTTCTATTAGACTGTAAACTCCCCAGCAGCCAGTACAGTGTCTGACAGTTCATGAGAAAATACAGATGTTTCTGAATGACTAGAAGCTTTGTAGCATCTAACTCAACTCTGTCTCTTTTTATCTCTTTCCCTTCATTCTTCTTTTCTTTTTTCCTCCATAGAGAAGGATCTGATCGATTATCAAAACTCACAATGAAAAGGCGATCAGTAAATATGTAAATTAACAAAGAAACAAGCTGGAGTCAAAAACAAGAAAAGAAGGCAACAGGATAAAGTCGGGGAGGGTGGCTGCATCATCTGCCTGCCCGGGGGCAGCGCAGGTGCTAGAGGCTGGCGGCAGGACTCGTCCCGAGCTCCCCAACAGCCCCAACAAACAGTGCAGGATGGCTTTATTCAGTTATTCGTATCTGTATAAGACTATATTGCTCTGGGGAAGAACAGTAACCCTATCTGTATAAGACTATATTGCTCTGGGGAAGAACAGTAACCCTAAGTCTTTAGACCCAAGAGACCTAAGTCTTTAGACCCAATTTCTCAGAAAGGCACCATGTAACCAGACAACACCACCATCCTCTCCCTCTGATAAAACAGCCAGCACATGGTAAGATAATTCCTGGCCGAGCTATGGGAGGGGAGTGTAATATTTGTCCAGTGTCCGCATTCATGAGTTTTCATTAGAAACTGTGAGTATATTTCCTTTTAGTCTGTGTCTGATGAAGAAGAACAAGAAAGAGTTGGGAAGGGAGGGTTCCATCCTGTGACTAAAAGTCCTGACAGTTTCACTCACTCACTCACTCACTCACTCACTCACTCACTCACTCATTCTTGCATTCATCAGTCAATAATTCTTAATTGAATGTCTAGTTTATATAAAGCCTTCTGGAGGATTTCCCCTCCAGCTCCTACCATGCAGTCGCTCCCATCCCGAGTTCGGCTCGAAGGTGTATTAGCATCTATCAGCTCTTTCAATCAGAGGCCAGAGGATGCAGCTGCCCAAATTGCTTCATAGGGGATTCAGCGCTCGAGCTGGAGGTTTTGCAGTGGCAGCTAATGGTTGTCATAGGGAGGAACAAAAAAGGCTCTTGGACATGTTTCTTTTTAAGCGTCCAGGGAACATTTTCTGGCTCTGGAAAGATTGCTTTCACAGAGCAATTTTAGCCATTATCAACTGAGAATAAAACCTACTTTACGAAATTAAATTAGCCAGTCTTCCCTCCCAGATTCATTTTTCCTCCTTTAGCGTGGTGAAACCCATCTCTATTTAGCAGGCCAAGTAACCTCTCCTACCTCGTCGTTCAAATCATTTAGTAAAATAAAAAGGCTTTAAAAAAGGAGGTTGCAAATATAAACACGAGTGCAATGAAGAGCTCAACTCCATTACGTTAATATAACTACTTTGCATGGGGTTCGTTATGATGCGTATCAGGGTTTTAATGTTTTCTCCAGTTTAGTGCCGTCCTTAGTTAGAAGGAAACATCATGCTATAGAAAACAATTGCCTCTTGGGCCGGAAAATAGTTTGAATAGGATTCTATTGTGATTAATTAAGCTCACACACGATAAAGTAGAAAGAACCAAACAGTTGTTCTTCAAATTGACAGCATATTTGGTGAACAAAAAAGATTTATAACACTAAATTCAAATTTTCCTGATGTAATAATAAATCATGGAAATTACTCATCTTTTTTTCTCCCTTTTTGCTGGAAACGTGGTGAGCCCTTATGTTTTTTCCTCCCTATGCAAAGAATAGAGGCACAAACAAGAGTGAAGGGAAGAGAAGAAAAGGACTCAAGGAGCAAACACAGACACGACAATATGGATATAAGCCTTTATTTTCTCTTCATTCCCCTCCAGTTATTTCCCCGCAAACATTTTATCCGATGATTCCTCTTTGGAGTCAGCTCTGAATGTGGCTACTCTCTCCCCGGGAATAACAGCCCTCCTTCCCGATGTCATTCTCCAAATTGAAAAGCGGCTCGCTCCGTTTTCCTTTCGGTTCATCTGCTGGCCTCACCCAGGCTCCGCTCCACTCAGCGGGTCCTTCAGGAAACCACCGCTGCCAGCCCTTAGCATCCAAGGCACGCCACACCGGTGGCCTTAGAGATCTGCCACTTGCGTGTCTGCAAAGAGAATAAAGAGCTCTGCTTTGGAAAACGTTGTTTCTGCTCAGTCTATTTCGTCTCTGCTTTGTTTGTTCTGTCCCCTCTCTGTGTCTGCGTCTCTCGGCGTGTCCATCCCTCTTCGGTTCACCTGCGTCCCCCTTCGGTTCCGTTTCCTTTCCCTGGCCCTCCTCTCATCCTGGCCTCCACCTCTGCCAGCTCTCTCTCTCTCCCCCACACCCTCTTTCCTCTTAAACTGCGTCTTCAGGTTGCAGTCAAGATCCTTGATGCCAAATAAGGAGTGATGGCTCCCGTCTCTGGAGAGTGTCTTCTATTAACCGGCAAGACTCAGGAACTGCTCTTAATGAATAAAGGCAGCTCCCCAGGCTGGCCGGGGCTACTCAGGCAGCACACTCAAATACTTCCGTTGCTGAGAAACTTGGTTGGGCCTCCAGCCCTGATTCCTTGCCGACTGGAATGATGCTTCCAAGGCTGCAGCAGGATCAGTGTGCTGCTTAGAAAGTCCCCTGTCTTGGCATCGTCCTTTGTCTGTGCTGTTGTCGCGGGGAGCCCGAGAGCTGAGCCGGCGGGAGAGGAAGATCCACCCGAGCTGGACGGGGACCTGAGGTCAACTTTCCCGCAGCTTCAGGAGGGACCGAAGAAATAATCCCCCCGAAACATCTTCTCAGTTTGGGAAGAAAGCTGACTTCTCAAGGAGACTGGCAGCTTGCGGGTAAAGAGCCGAATGGGCCAGCACACCCATAAGCATCCTCACTTGCTCAAGATGTGCAGGCTTGAGAAGCAGAACTACCACATCATTCTGTAAACCCAAAGAGATGAAATGCGATAGGAACGTTATTGATTTGTCAAGCTTGCCACTTCCTTGCTGAGCTCCTGATGAGTATCTGCACCAAATGTCTAACCAGCGTCCGCGGGCCAGCTGCTAACCCCCTGGTCACTGACTCTGTCTTCCTCTGCAACCTCACAGGTCTGTTCTACAGATGCTTCAAGACGGTTAATAGCATTGATCTTCTAAAAAAATGTATGAAATAAAACCTGACCCCAGGTTTCAGCCTTCTTTATCTAAGGAGTTAAAGTCGAACTATTGGCCTTCCTCCTTTGCTTTTCATTCTTTTTCAGTCCTTGATGCCATTTGTAAAATTAGAAAAACAGGAACTGCAATACCTCAGGTCAGTTCACCTAAAAACATATTTATTAACTATTATGTGCCAAGTACTAATGAAAAGCTGGGATTTTGGGGCGAGGAGGACATTGTTCCTGTCCTCAAAAGGCTTACAGTCTTCATGGACACAAATTCTTAAAATAAATGTTATGTCTCTTCCCCACTAATTACCAATATCCCAATCTCACCTTCGCCCTGATATAAGGACTTTCTCAGCAGGGTGAGCAAACCCACCTTAAAATCCTTTCTTTGCTTAGGTTGCTCCGTTTCTTCCCACTTCCTGTGGGTCCCTGGGCAGAGCCGTAGCGCGTCTGAACTCTCGTAAGACTGCACGTATTTTTACCTTCAAATGAGCAGGGGATGTTTGTTGAATGAATGAGAGCCTGGATAATTTCTCAATTATTTTGATCAATCCATTTTTCGCTTTGGGCTCTTTGAGCTCTCCCAGGGAGGGAGAGCCATGTCTCTCTCCTCTTTGTGTTCCCAAATTGTATGTGCTCTCAGAAACGCTTTGACTTATGTTTCATGCCCTTTGTTTTTGGTAAGAAGGGAACGTTTTTCTTCTTGCCCTCGTTCCAGACGCTCTGGGTGCCAGATTGTCGTCAGGTCACGTGAAGTGTGATCTCAGTGGATTTGAGTTTGGGAGGTGGGGGGTGGGAGCCCTAACCCATCCGGGATCGAACATGGCAGTGTGTTTCTGGCCTGGGTGTTCTGCTCTGAAGCGTCTCTGCAGAGGCCGATCCTTAGCAGCGATGGACCAAGCATTTTATTCCTTTCCCTGCCAGCTGTGAGGTGAGGGTATTGGCAGCCTTCTGGGCTCCCTGAAAACTTCAGAGCATGCCCCTGTCCTGGCTGCAGAGATCCTTATTGGTCCTCTGTAGCTGCTTGTCTCTTGGCTCCATAGAGCCGGGCTCTCCTCCCTCCTTTCTGCTCTGAATCTCCCTACATTTAAGCTCCTGGCTGTTCTCCTCTCTCCAGATCTCTCTCTTTGTCTCACTCTTCTTGCCTGGCTTAGACACAGTAGCCGGATTTTGGAAGATTGGCTTTTTGAGTGACTTAAAAATTTTCAGGACACTACTGCTGTGAATACCCCTTACGTTTTACTTCCTGCTAGTGACCCAGGGGCGTCGCACCTTACCCTCATCTCCAGTCCGCGGGACACAGCAGCCTACACCCCTTGACCATGTGCTGTGTATGGAGAAAGCTGCAATTTCCCTTGGGTAAGCTGCTTTCCGTACTGGTTCCAGCTTCCTGAGTTATGGGGGGATAGTACACGGATCTGGGGTAAGCATATCTTCTGTCTAACCTACACGACATGCAGTTAGCCCTCTTTCTCCAGGCACACAGGGGGAGAGGTTTGTGGGTGCTGTCCGCATCTGTCTGCTAAAGAGCCAGAAAGTTCACGTGCTGGCTCTTGAAAGGAGTTGGGGAATGTTGCAAAGAACCTTCCTGAGATAAGGAGCTAGTGAGAATGCTAGCCTCATTTAAAAAACATTTCAGAATGGATAAATCTTTTTTAAAAAAGGGTTGGGGCGTGCCTGGGTGGCGCAGTCAGTTAAGTGTCCAACTCTTTGTTTTGGTTCAGATCATGATCTCAGGGTTGTGAGATCGAGCCCCACTTGGGCTCCATGCTAAGCGCAGAGTCGGCTTCAGACTCTCTCCCTCTGCCTCTGCCCCTTCCCCGTGCTCACTTGCTCTCTCTAAAACAATAAATAAATCTTAAAAAAAATTTTCAGAAAGGGACAAATTTAAGGAGATGCATCTGACACTGGACTTTCAAAGTTAAACCTTCCACCTCCAGACATTTAACTCAAGAGGACAATCTCAAGGACAAAGGCAGCAAAAACAAAGGCTCCACGGGTCTGGCAATGCAATGCTTTTCTCATTTTTTGGGTCATTCCTTAGACTTTGGGAGGCCATCCTCGGATATCTCAAGGCTAGGTTGTGTGTCCTTCGGAAGTGCTCCCCTAGCACACTGTGCCATCCTTTCTGCCAGCACATGGCAGGGCCCCTGTGTGAGACTGTAGGGACACTGAGTACCGGGGCTCACACAGACAGACAAGGCACTCGGTAAGTCCTTGCTGAGTGAGCAGAGGAGGCAGCCCCTTTATTTATTTATTTTTTAAAAGATTTTATTTGTTTATTTGACAGAGAAAGAGAATACAAGCAGGGAGAGCTGCAGACAGAGGGAGTGGGAGACGTGGGGCTCCATCCCAGGACCCCAGATCATGACCTGAGCTGAAGGCAGCTGCTTAACTGACTGAGCCACCCAGGTGCCCCTAGGCAGCCTCTTGTAGCATGGGTAGTTCACTCTAGGAAAAGCCCTGCCACCTGCAAGTGTCTCCCAGGTAATTTGTACTCAGGAGGTCATCAGTAAGTGTTGACTTTAGGATTTAGTGTTTTCCCCACGTTCTTAAACACACCCTGTGAATGAGCACAGTACCTGCTCTTCATGGGTTCATGAGGACGGCCCATCCTAGCCCCTGGCGAGTCTTCAGAGAGCGGCTCTTCCCTTCTTATCACATGCAAACAACCCTGGAAGAGGTGGCGTTTTCTCATGTCCACCTAGAATTAGAGAGCAGTTAATCTGGGGCAGTTCGTGGTGGAGGTGGTTGCATCAGCATAGGGCACGAAGGGAACTAAATATTCGAAAAGCACACAGTGAGCCCTATAGAAGTGTTCATTAAAGAAATAAAATGGTACTGCTACTGCTATTATTACCAGACACGAAGATGTGAGGCGGGCCAGGACATTCTTTTTTCTTTTTTTTAAGATTTTATTTATTTATTTGACAGAGAGAGACAGCGAGAGAGGGAACACAAGCCGGGGGAGTAGGAGAGGGAGAAGCAGGCTTCCTGCCGAGCAGGGAGCCCGATGCAGGGCTCGATGCCAGGACCCTGGGATCATGACCTGAGCTGAAGGCAGACGCTTAATGACTGAGCCACCCAGGCGCCTCTTATTGTGAAAACAGGACATTATTTATTAAACTACTGAAGTTCTGATTGTTTAAAGAAAAATATATATATATGCTTTACATTTTGGAAACCCCCAAAATAAAACATGGAAGCACTCTTGGCTCGAGGTTTATTCTATTTAACACCTTTCAATAGGGCAACATCTGGATGTTATCATGGCTTGGCAAGACGAGACGCCGAAATTACGAATTCTGAAAACGCTGTGCATTAGGCCCTCTTGTCTTTGCCTGTAATTGCCTTAAAGATATAAAAGAGCCTGATTGTAATAACTCCCCTAGTGTAACTAGTCTTTGTGTCTATTCTGCAAGAGAAGCTAGCAGGAAGTGCGATTCACTCTAAGGGTGTGAATGAGGAGAGAGGGGTGCTCATTCTTAACTACGTGTGCCCTGCATCTCAAATAAGTACCGAACAACAGTGTGAAAGGATTACTGGTAATCTTATATACATATATCCCTTAACCTATTAACTGGAATAATTGTTGCACAAAGATAAGAAGCCTCTAAGAATTCCAGGCGAGATGGCCCTAGGTCCAGAAGCATTTATTATTTATTTCCTAAAGTCCTGTTCCCTGGTGATAGGGATGGAAATTTGGCAGAGCGGGTCTCCCCTTGTCAAGCAAGTGAAATGGTTGTTTCATTTTTAATCCGGGTCCTTTGCCCTGACAGATAAATCTGAAGGGGCCCGTTAAGAGTGTGATGAATTGGGCTCCTGGGGATGTCTGTGGGAAAGGGGGAGAGATACGGCAGCCCCGGACATGGTTTTTTGGTCGGGCGGCCGCAGGCCTTTTGAAGTAAAACAGAGCCTGAGAAGACTTAAACAAGGAGAAAAGTTTGTCTGCGACATGCCTCGAATTCTTTCAGTGGACTGCTACCTGTCATTTCAGAGAGCGTGTTGAAGGCCTATGGGCTGAGCTGGAATGGTGGGGGGAAATAGTACTGTTGGGGCTGGGTTTGTTTTATCTAGGGGTCCTCTGGAGCTTAGTGGTGCTTCTGGGTTGTGGTCTGACAGCTCAGGCTGCAGGTGGGCTGTGGCTATAGGGGAAGTGGGGGATGTCTGAGTGACCCTGGTGTCACGTGGTCAAACGCCATGTCCACGCGCACAGAAGCAGCCATGTAATCTTGATTGGGTTCATCTGATCCGTGGAGACAGTCAAACTGTGTGGTTACAGTTCTCAATTAGACTTTTGTTTTGGACCCAGAGATAATTTGGATTTAATGTTATACATGATGAGAAGTCATGCAGATTTTTAGCAAGAGTTGATATGATTTGATTTATATTTAGAACAGAAGTAGTGAACCAGTTAGGATTCAGTCAGGAGACTAAAAGCACAGTAGCAATTTGAGCAGGGAAAATTTAATACTGCATACAAATTATTAGCTAGTTAAAGGGTATTACCTACTAAGAAGTATAGGGAACTCTCAAGAATGCAGGAATAAGATGTAGGGAGCTGTCATTTCTTACAAGGCTGAGAGAGCATGCAAGCAAAGGACGAACTTGGAAGAGGCACCCCTCTCTCCTGCCAAGGCTGTGATTCATCTAGTGTGGTCCAGGAGAAGGCAGAGAGGCAGGTCACTGAGGTGACGCAGGCTGGCTGGCTAGCAGAAGCCACCTGCTGGAGTGCGGGCTGAAGCCGTGGGAGGGTTTGCGTCACTGGATCTCCCACGCACCGCTTGTAAGGGAGCAGCGGCTAAGCAGGGGGTATCTACGCACCTAGGCTTCTAGGAAGAAGAACTCTGGAACCAAGAAGACAAGACCTTTCCTCTTGCAGTCTCCCTCCAGCTCCCTCTACCCATAAGGCCTGACTCTGTGTTGCCTTGAAAAGAGAAATGGCTACCTGGGTTCAGCTGCAGTATCTCAAAGAAGGGCAGGGAAGGGTATATTTGGAGCTTAGAGACAATAAATCCATTGGGATTGAAGTAGTGAAGTAAATGTGGGCTTGAAGAGAGGAGAGTCTGGAGGCTAGAATGGGGGGGGGGGTGGAAATGGACAAGAGACTGATGCCCTGACCTTGATCCTGAAGCAGAACTTGAGACAGTCGGGATGTCAGCGAGGAGGATTAGAATTGGTACTGATGAGGCTGACGAGGTGGAGTCTGTGAGAGGGAAGCCTCATGGGTGCCCCCAGGTTTGGTGGCCTTCGTAGCTGCATAGCTGGGAAAAAAACAGGTTTGAGTTTGTGGGGAAGAGAATGAATTGGACAGTTTATGGCAGCTGTAGAATATCCTGACAAGATTCAGAATATCCTGGAAAAAGCCCAAAGGATGCAAATGTATACAGGAGGTAAGGATTTCCACAATTGCTATAAAACGCACACGCAAATGAAAGGGATGCGAAACAAATTTCCACCTTAAGAAGAGTTTCAATAAAATTCTCTTTCAGAAATCAGCTTTCCTCAACTTCATAAAAGTCTTGCAAAATTTCAGTTAAAGCTTGGAGCTGTATTACCTTTTCTTCAAAACATCCTGAAGCTTTCATTTAGACTGAGGGTCAGAATTAAAGATGTGTGTGTGTGTGTGTGTGTGTGTGTGTGTGTGTGTGTGTGTGTGTATTTCTATGTGTTTTTGTTGTTTTTTGTTGCACGGAAAGAATTCTTTTATATGTATGTAATTTCCAAATGAGTGAAGTCTCTATATTAAGTAGTCTAGGAAATATTAGTATTTTACTATCATAACAATTTATTGCAGGTTAAAAGTTGGTTAGACAAACACGCATAAACTCAAAAGAAGGAGTAAGGTTAATGGGCTGGGAAGACACATGTATATACCCCCCCCCCCCCAGCATTCATATCTTGTGCTACACATCACAGCACTTAGTTGTGTTCTGTATCTAGTTGTTTACTGTATGTAATAAGTTCTGCTTCCTTCTCTGTGCTAAGTTCCTAGAGGATAGGAAAGATATCACATGTTATTTATTCTTCCCATTTTAATAATAGGTTCTCAATAGAGACTTCATTCTTATTGTTCAGTGAATGTTTATTAAGCGTCACTCTGACCCAACACAGGCTTAGATGATTCTTGGAACCAACATGAAAAATACACAGTCCATTTTCTTGAGGAGCTCATGATTTCAATGGAGAAAACCAGAGAAAGAGCCCTTTTGATAAAACATGGAGAGGAGTTTAAAGTGACGATCCTTTTTCGTAGGCAGACCCTTCAATTTGGAGTGAGTCTCTGGACTAAGAAGCCAGGAAGTACCATAACTTCTTTACACCAAAGTTTTGGGAGCCGAGTGGGTATCGGATGCTGTGTGGGCTAATCAGAACTCCAGCGGGGTTTCTGTGCAAAAATCAAATGAATGTTCATGTATTATATGGGATTATACTGGAGGGAACATCAGAACGGTCTAAAGCTTTATAAGCTTGACAAGAACGTTGGGAAGATTAACAAGTTAGTATTTCAAAAAATGCTTTGAAGATAGAAAGTGCCAGCGTAAGTGCTAATTATTATTATTAGCCCCACGACCTTTTTCCTTTTCCCTTTACTGTTAGATCTATCATAAAACTTCTTAACCTCAAGGGAAATTATTTTTCTTTAGATGAGCATTTTTTATCAAGTCAAATATTAATATATGCATTTGTGGAAATACCATTTCTTCCATTATTCTTCTATCCTCCCCAGAGGTAGGGCAGAGATCGTGTCATTTGTGCATTTTGTAAGGCGTCTAGTAATGCAGTGTACATTTTGTGTCTCTGTCAGTATCTTGGCAATGCCTGGCAAAACCCGTAAGAGGGGCAAAATGTATGTTTGGAACCCTACAAACAGTGATTACAAACTAGTGAGGTTGAAACAAAAGAAAAACCCAATCAGAACTTAGGTAAGTAAAGAGATTTGCATTTTAAAGTGGTCACTAGGGGCGACTGTAGAGTCTACTCTACCAGAGATGCTGACATTACTCCAAATATTTTGGTTCTCCTCATTTGGAATTGCTTTCAGAAGCACTTTTACAAACCTTATTAAGAGCTGGAGTCATTACTTCATATTGCCTCTTCTATATGACAAGAGCATGAGAGACCAAGAGTGGGAAACCTGCTCAAATGGGACCTCTCTGTACTGGTGTGTGGAAGGCCCAGATAGTTAATGAGTTAGAAACCCAATGCAATAATAGGAAACAAGCCATCCTAATGCTGTACACAGGATAGCGCTTGAGAGAATTTCAAACACAAACATTGAAAGGTTTTAGAGCATGTTATTAGGTTGTTCAGGGGAAAAAAATCAAAACTGTGCTTAAAAGATAATCACTGAAGAAGGAAAGAAGGCAAACAAAATGAACACACACACACACACACACACACCCTACACCCTTACTCCTGTCCTTTCCTTTTCCGGTAGCTTGATCAGATACTCTGAAAAACCTACCCCCGCCCCAAGCATGCACAGAGACACATGCGCACACACGCCCGTTTCTGTCTTCCTTTCTTCCATCACTGGCAATGACAGCCAGAAATTTTTGGTTACTTTCCACCTTTTCCTCATCAACCTGATTTGTTGCCAGTAAAGAGGAGGAAAGAGAAACAGATAATAGGCAGCTGGGACATGGACTTGGCTGAATAGTCACAGGCTTTTATTCCTTTCCCTGCCTCATGCATCTATTTAAGGCTTATACTGGTTTGTTCAGGCTTCTGTAACAAAGCAACCAGCCTGGGCAGCTTACACGGCAGAAATGTATCGTCTCCTGGTTTGGGAGGCTGGAAGTCCACGATCAGGGTGTCAGCAGGGTTGATTCCTCTTGAGGGCTGGGAGGAAGAATTTGTACCATGCCTTTCTCCCAGCTTCTGGAGGTTTTCTGGCAATCTTTGGCATTCCTTGGCTTGTAGACACGTCTCCCTGATCTCCACCATAATGTTCACTCAGCGTTCTTCCTGCGTGCGTGCCTGTCTTCACAAATTCCCCTATTATAATTCACTGGTCATGTGGGATTGGCGTCCATGCTAATAACCTAATTTCAACTTGATTACCTCTATGACACCCTATTTCTAAATAAGATCACATTCTGAGGTTAGGACTTTAACATATAAATTTGGGGGGGGGCACAATTCAACCCATAACAAGTCTAGAGGGAGAGTGTACAGAGAAATGAGAATGTGGGGAAATAATAGCCATAATGGCTTGAGTTTATGCACTATGGCACATATGCACAAGAAGTCATTCCTCTCACTTTCCTACATTGCCATACCCATGAGGACCTAGGCTAAGAATCTTTTTATCACATGCATCTCAGGTCGACTTCCGTGGTGCTTTACCTATACCTATCTTATGACACTCACGATTTTCTGCTTTGTACTACAATTCCTTGTGTACACAATTTATTTCTCCTATGAAACTATAAATTCCTTGAAAGCAGTATCTAATTCATATTTTTTAAATATTCCTTGACCTTGCTTACTGCTTCGTACATAACAGATACCCAATAAATTGTCACTGAATCTATGAATGACCATCTAGGTTTTATAGAGTTCTTAAATTATACATGCTCATTGTCAAGTGCTGTGTCAGTCAGGATAGGTTAGCTTGTGCTTCTGGAGCAAACAACTCCTGACTCAGGGATTCAACACAGCAAAGTTTATTTCTTGCTCAGGCAAAATCTCCTGCAGTTCCAGGCCATTCTCCAAGGTGGTCATGTTCAGTGTGGGAGCGAACTGTCCCTGGCAACTCAGCATGAAGCCTCAGTATTCCCCGTGGCAGGGGAAGAGATCATGGAGAAGGCAGCACTAGCTCTTAAATGCTTCGACTGGAGAGTGACGCCCATCACTCTGCTCTCAGCCTATTGGCCTGAACTAGTTTCATGACCCTTAGTCCAGCGGCAGTGGGGCTAAGAAACATTATCTGCCATGTGTCAGGGAGGGGAAGAGGATGCAAAATGTTGCTGAACACTAGTAATTTCTACCTCACCCACTTCCTGCCCCCCCAAAAGTGTATCTTATATTAGCATTATGTTTTATACAGTATTTTTTGAGCCCTTACTACATACCAGGGAATGATCTAAATGCTGGTGGTCCAATAGAAAAAGACAGACTGAAGGTTATATTCCAGCATGGGGCAAGGATAACAAAGGAGTGACCAAATAAATAAATGAGATATTTTCATATAGTGACAAATGCTATAAGGAAAATAGAACAGGAAAATATGATGGAAACTAACTTCCCTAAGACCCCAGCACCAGTATGTTCAAAGAATCTTAGTCTTATTATATAAGAAAATAAGTTAGTATTTTTTCATATAATTCAAAATGTTATATAGTTATACTATATTATATTAACTGAAACCCAATTGAACAGAGCCTTCAAATTGTTGGAATTTGGAACCCTCCAACACACTTTTGGGTATTAAAATCAAGCATTGAGAAAATTAAGTAATGTAGAATATTTATAAAAAATATTTTTTAAAAAAATGGACACATACACAGTTTCAGTTATCTATTGCTGTATAATAGGCCACCTGCAAACTTAGTGGATTAAAATAATAGCAATCATATAATGACTCATGATTCTTCAATTTGGGCAAGCTCAAACTGAGGGGGAAAGCTCATCTGTGCTCCATGTCTTTTGGGTTGAAATGGCCACAATATCTTCTTCATCCTCTGTTAGTGACTTAGTTATGACCGTAACTGCTGAGTTGTTCAGATAGCTCTATCTCTTTGTGGCCTCTCCACTCGGCCCACCTGAGCTTCCTCACAGTGTGGTAGCTGGCTTTCAAGATGGAACATTCCCAAAGTATAAGCCCAATATGTAGGTGCTTATCAAGCCGTTCCTTGCAATGCGCTTGTTACGTTCCCATTGACCAAAGCTTGTCCCATGGTCAAGCCCAGAGTCAGTCAGGGAGGCTACTATATAAAGGCATGATTTGCTGGCAGCTAAAAAAATTATTTGTCTATCACTGCCAACTCACTGGACTCTAATAAACCTCATTCCTCCTATACATTCTTCCAATACAGTCTGTCTCTGAGACTCCTAAGTCTCCTTCCATTATAGCATCAGGCTCAGGTTTGAAGTCTAGAACCTCATCATCTAAATCAGGTCCAGGGAGAATAAAGACTCATAGGTGTGGCTGCTTTCCATCTAAATACCTGTATAATATTTAGATAAGTTCTCTTTCCCTCTTCTGCCCATCATCACTTTGTGAAGGAAAGACAGAAAAACTGCAATAAAAACACCTATTCACAGAAGGGGAAGTGGGAAAAATGTAACAGTCACTAGTTTTGAGTAAATCTGAAATCCTGTTGGGTACATGTTGCCAGTCTCGTGGCCAGGGCCTAGGTCTGGTATCTGGAGGTGGTTCTCTATGGCCCCTGATGGTAGCTCAGCCATTTTTTCAGTCTTCATCCTGCTCATAGAAGCTTGAGACCACAGGGGTTTCTTTTCATTTTGAAATTCAGATTTCATTTTGAAATGTTTCTGTCTCTTTCAGTTCAATCTGGCAATGTTTAATGTAGTATAATTCTCTTAAAGGCTTTGTGGCCTGCTTATAAATCTTATTATGGTTTCACTTTATTAGACATTAGCTTTTTTTTTTTTTTAAAGATTTTATTTATTTATTTGACAGAAATAGGGAACACAGGCAGGGGGAGTGCGAGAGGAAGAAGCAGGCTCATAGCGGAGGAGCCTGATGTGGGGCTCGATCCCATAACACTGGGATCACGCCCTGAGCCAAAGGCAGACGCTTAATGACTGCGCCACCCAGGCACCCCATAGACATTAGCTTTTTCGTACCCGTAACATTCTTCAAGATGGACCCCTGTCTAATTTTGCCTGCAAGTCAGACTGCTGTGGGTTAATGCCCTTAATATTTTTAGAAGGCCTTTTTTCCCCTCCTCACTGAAAGTCTATGAGTTCTGAGGATTATTGGAAGCCCTTTTGTCGAGCTGAGAGTTTATGAGGCAGTGCCCTAAATCTTTGTGAGTTCTCATAAACAACACCCTTGATCTGATCTTTACGTTGAGACTCCATTTTACTGGTAGTGCTTTGGATGTGGTATTTTTTTCCTGAGGCAATTTCTTACTTTGAGAATATTTTTCCAAGATACACTGGGGATGATAATTAGTTTTACTTTTGAACCCCCAAGTCCTTTATATTTCCTCTGAACTTTGATGAAAACCATCATTCATTAGATCATCTTACTCCTCCTGTAACTCATCTCAAACAACTACAAAATGCCAGGCGCTACTTTCCACGTTCTGCATGTAGCCTTAGCTGGATCCACAAGTTAATTAGGTATCCTTTTTATTTTCCACATTACTGTAGGTGACAGTTTTGCTAATTAATCTGCTCATACATAACTTTCAGTTTCTTTTCTCTAGCTTCCAAAAGCAATTTTCCCGCTGCCCTTCTAACTACCACTAAGCGCCATCTTGAGGTTTGTCAGCTCTCACCCGCTCCACAGTTCCAGACGCTGCACGTTTAGGTTTTTCTGTAGCCGCTCTCCACTTCTGGGTACTCATATCTAATTTTCAAGTTACCTCAAGTGACTGTTTTACTAATTGTTCCACCAATATACAACTCAGGTCCTCTTTTCTCCAGCTTCCCATAGCTAGTCCCTCACTGCCCTTCCGTGTTCTCTATTAACACAGAAACACAAACAAGAATCTCTTCCAAGTTATCTCCTTAGGGCAATAAGTACACATTTAATTTGATCCTCTATATCTTCTGAAGCGACTGTTATAGCACTGAATAGCCATAATTACTGTTATTAAAATTTCTCAATTGCCAAAGTGTCAGTTTTCTTAGATTTAGAAAAATTTGCAATCAACCATTTCCTTCCTCCCTTCTGTCTGTCCTTCCTTCCCCCTCCTTCCCTCCCTCCCTCCCTCCTTCTTTCCTTTCTTCATTCAACATTTAGTAAGTACTTCCTATGAGCCTTAGGGTAGGGAAATCAATAAAACACTTTGTTTGCTTGCATTAAAGCTTATATTCTAGTGAGGAACTTATTTCTCAGCCTAAAATTCAAATGAACCAGAAATCGCCTTCTGGTTATTGGATAACCTAAGTGAAAATTTCAAATTGAAAGAAGTTTGTCTTTTGATTTACTTACCATCATCTGTTGGTGAACTCCTCTCCACCTCGAGAAACCCTGACCCTGGAGTCCACCGTCCTTACGTGTTTCCTAGGAAGCCTTGTGCTCTGCTTGGTTCCCCCAGAAAGGGCCTCATGATTCAACCCTAGTTTTCCTGCCTTTCTTCACACTAGTACATGGATCTCTGAGATTCCCCTGGGGCCGTTCTTCTGACTCCAGTTTTCCAAACTCAGTTTCAGGAATGTGATCTCGAGTCATCATTGCTTTCCCTGATAAATAGTAACATTTAGATAGAGATTTTCTGGAGAGGTCATACCCCAATTCAAAGAATGTCTAAAATTATGCCCCGGGCTTGTGACAGAGGTCTGTAGGGATATGTTGGCTTTTCAGGCGTCCTTAAGTTGCTGTGGCAACTTCACATGGCTTTTGTAGGTCCTGAGAGTCTCCACGTGAGCCAGGCCATGTGCTAGAGAAGGCAGGCTTTCAGGTGTGGGTAGAATCAATTAAATGTATACATTTGTTTTTTTGGTTTTTTTTTTTCCGCAACAGGTTTATAATATAGGTCTGGCTTCAAAGCTTTACTTAGGAAAACACATTTTGGCCCCTTGCTGTAAGAACCTGATCAGTCCAGGGGTAAAATCTATGCCTGACGGCCACCAGAACTTGGACTCTAAGTGCAAGTAACCTTGTGATTAGCATGACTTTTCATCTTGTTTAAAATAAATATATGTTAATTTATCTCTTTTGGATACTTAACACCTAGAGAGAAGATCTCCAACCCCACCCTCTTTTCTTCCCTAGTGCAATTTCCTTCTATGATTGCTTATGTTGCAGTCTGCAGCGGCTGGCCTGGGCATCAGAAGGGATGATAAGACAGGGAAAGTGACCCACTCGCAGGGTTTTTAGTTCCTCAGCCAGATTGGGATTTTTATCGACGAGGATCAAACAGAGGTATCTGAACCCAACAAAGGCAATTGGGCTAGGGAAGCTGGTCCAGAGCCTGGCTCCCAGGAGGGAGATAGAGGACAGAAATTGCTGGAGTCCTGCCCTACCTCTTGATACCTGTGGGATCTGTCAGGCTTGGAAAATGCTTCATTTCTATAAACACTGAATGGTCTCAAGTGAAGAGAATAATGGGAAAGACTCACTTAACCTCTTCAAATGATAGTTTCTCAATGTATAAAATGCAGATAATAACATCTGCTCAACCTTTCGAAATATAAGTTATATTTATAGTTTTGGCAATCCTGGGACTAGAGGTGTTCATAAATTTCTGAAAGAGTTTCTGCAAACCCAAACTCAAAATATATTCCTGCAGGGAGGGTCAGATCCAGCTGACTTTCTGTCTCAGCTTGAGTTGCTGTTGGTAGTGAAGTACAGTTACTTTTCTGTGCTTCTTTGAGAGCAAGTTGAGATGCAGAGACCAGGAGGGACATTCCTTTGTACTTTCGTTGCCACCTGGAAGAATTTTGTTTCTCTTTTTTTCCGTAGGAACAAAAATAGAATCTAAAAACGTTCCCTTTCTCTGGGGGTAGTTAGGTGTGAAACAGCTTAAAACCATCCTCCAAACAGTTATGACAAAGCTACTTCTCTTTTCGGGGAGGGAAAGTATAATCCTATTATCTTTGTGTGGTTATCAGCGCCACCTGAAATTCCAATTAGTGCAGCTAAGCACCGTGGGCTCCTCTGGTACTTAGCTGGCAAACAGCTAAGTCTAATTAATACTTTGGAGTGGTGGGTAAGTGGCATTTATTTTACTCCTCTAGACGCATTTGCTAAGTAAAATTCTGATTTGGGGCTTGTTTCATTGGAAGTGAACAGTTTATAAAAAGAAACCAAAATTCTGTTTGAAGTGAACAAGTAAGATCGTTAACCGATCTCGTCAAATCAGACCACTTAGCGTCCCAGAGAAAAAGGGAGGCTACACAATGGCCAAAGGCATATTTCACATCCATTTATAGGTAAAATAATAATAATAATATTAATAATAATAAGTCATCTATAAAATAGGAGAGGCATTACTCATTCAGACTTGTAAAGAGAGTCATTACTGTTTGCCTCATTAACGATGGTTCTTTGCTTAGAAACAGGATAAAGTATTAATAACCCAGGCCTCTGGGCTTTTAATTCAAATGGCTTAGAGCCAGTGGTCTCTGGCGAGTCCATTATAATTATCTGGGTGATCTCCAGGCAAAATAATAACTTCCCTGTGGCCAGTAGGCATTTTAAGGGAATTAGGACCTGGCAACCTCAATTCCTTTGTGCAGAAAATCTCTATTAGGACCTGTCCCCCAAATTCAGAGTCCTACCAACTCCTGTCCTAGTGAGGTCCTGGAGTTGATCTGGCTGTGGGTCAGCTTCTCACGGGGAAGTCAGGTTTGACCATGTGCCCAGGGTTGACCAACACAGTATCCTTGGGTCTTGAAGGAAGAAGCAAACATGCTCACAGCTGAGTCAAACCCACTGTGACAATATATTGAAAAATCCATTCTGTTGATTATTGTCCCCTCGATGCCTGAGGAAAAGCATCACAATATTAATATTAACCCAAGGAGTGGAGGGTCTGATTTTCTTTTAAAGATGTCTCTCTCTATAGGCCTAGGAGATTCCTCTGCTTGTGTCCCAAAGTAACTCGTTTATAATGAAACAATTGCTTTGTTCTCCTCCCTTGAAGTAAGTCCATATTTGCAGAGACTACCAGAGTTTCTAAACCAGAAAAGGCTATAGAGAAGAATAATAAGCCTCACAGAATTGCAAATTTCTTTGGTTTTGAGCTCCAGTCGTTGGCTGGGCACTGGTCTGGGAAAAGGGACACTTATTTTTTAAGACAAGAATTCTGTGTTTAATTTTTAGGAATATGAAAGAGCTGGATGTTTACTTGAGAAGGGATTTGAAACCTTTTGTAGGCTTTTTGAATTTTTCAGATAAAGGCAATCCACATCGCCGTTCTTAGGCAAAATAGTTCTGCAAGTAGCTCTCATAGGAAAGAAGAACCGCTCCCCAACGTGTAAGCATTATTCTGTATAATTATGGATATTTTCTTTCCAAAAAAATTTTTTTTTCTAGAAGCTGCTATTTCAAAGGCTTTCAATTCTGTGTGTCATTATCAAATAATCTTTTTTGTACTCCGGGTGTTTATTATTGGATTGCAACAACGATAAAGCTCTAGGGGTTTTTGTCTCCTTTGGTATGCTAATTAGCCAGTTTCCTTTTGATCTTTTTCTTACTGAAAAGAGTGAAAAGCTATCTCAGTAGGAAATCTTAGTGCTGTACATTCATCCCCTCATCTCCATAATCTGAGGATCAGAGGAAGACAACAATTTCACTGCTGCATGAGAGCTTCTAGAAGCTTTAGTTAGAGCTCACTGCTGCCAAATGGTGCTGCCGCACTCAGAGGTGGGCACAGGGGAGGAAGACACGGGAGGAAAAAGGCACAAATATTTCATGTGGCCCAGTGAGCTCAGTCGCTTTTATTTCTTCTCCAAGCATTCAATCCATGCCAATCCATGTCAGCGCACCTAATTTTCAACTTTTAGATTTCTTTCTCCTATTGATGTGTTTTTAGTGACAACGACTGAATACTCAGTTTAAGGAAAATGGCTTGAAGAGTAGGAAAAAGTACACCGCTGATAACATCTGTCAGACTGCGAAGCCATCTTTTAAAAGACACGGTAAACTCCCACACGCAGAGTCCTTGGGGAAAGTGCTACCGCTCGTACGGGTCGGTTGCACATATTTGTATGTTACATTACGTTTGGGAATGGATGAAAAAAACGAAGTTATTAGATTTTTAGTTTGGTTACTGACTGGTCCACTGTAGCTATGAATATTTACCTTTTTATTAAGATCTAAGGGTTTAGGACCAAGTCTGGGAACTTGAATGGGAAATTTCATCGTCAATATCATCCCAACCATCTGTTGGGAATGCTCTGAGAGGAACACCGCATTATGAGGTCAAAGTAAGTCGATACTTAAATATCTAGTCAGAGGGACTGTGCCCAGCTCAGACAGACAGACAGACACACATACACGCGTACACACGCACACTAGGTGGAACCATATGAACTCATCGTCTTTGCAAGTAAAAAGCGATTCCACATGCTCAGCCTAATACAGTTTACTGTTTGAGAGGTATGGTTGATTATAAGGTATAAGCTTTATTTGAAGAAAAAAATAAGTTCATACATCCAAAAGAGTGTTGACTCCTTTAAAACCATCCTAAAAGAGGTCTGATTCCAAAAATGCAGTCATGGCTCAGGGCAGTTTTAGAATAGTCCTAGGCCTGAGGGTTTTCATTTCCTTGATGTTTAGAAAGCAATCTTTACCCTTTGGAAATGGCCTTGAATTTTGGAAATAAAGGAAAGCCATTCAAAATCACCTCTTGTGAGTAAAATAATTTATACTGAATAAAGCTACTTTGAATTTTCTTTTAAATAAGCAACATTTGAGTATAAATAATGCAACAATTTCCTTGGGTGCCTTATGAGCATTCAGAGCCATATAATTTTTGATTTAGAGGGCACCTTAAAAATGGGCTAGTCCAGCATTCCTTAAACTTTATTGAACCTAAGAATCCTCGGGGGAATTATTACTAATGCAATTTTGAGCACCTTGCTATAGAGAGTCTGATTTCTTAGATTTGAGAAGAGATTCGGAAATCTACATTTTAAATGAGCTCGTCAGATGATTCGGATGCGGGAGGTTGTCAGCCATCCTTGGACTTGCCACTCCGGTCTGTAGAGAGAGATCTTGAAGTTCAGGGACATGCTGCAAGTTCCTCTGCTACAGACCTCCAGCCTCCCAGACTCCCAGGAGAGCCTCAGGAAGGGACTTCTGGGGTCTGAATCGCAGATCGTAATTCGGTACTTATAGACTGAGCTGCATTCAGCCACTTTTAAAACCTTTATTTAAGCCTGTTTTCTCATTTGTAGGACGGGGTAACACTGATAGCAAGCTCAGTGTTGGGTCTATGTATGTTGCTTACTATGGTGCCTGGCGGGTAGTAATTGCTTAATAAACATTAGTTACTCTGTTTTTATCCCCAGATCTCCATTATAGCTCTTTGTATTTCCTTTTCTGTATTTGCCCCCTTTCATGGGCCTTTTATTATTAATTAATTAATTATCTTAATTAATTAATTAATTTTTTAGAGAGAGAGGGGAAGAGAGAATCTTAAGCAGGCTCCACACTCACTGTGGAGCCAGACATGGAGCTCGAGCTCACGACCCTGAGATCACGACATGAGCTAAAATCAAGAGGCGGACGCTTAACTGATTGACTCACTAGGTGCCCCCTCCATGGACCTTTTTTTCAATAGGCATTTCTGCTTGGCATTTCTTCCCCCTGACTTTGGTCACACCTTGGTTCTTGGTACTGCCATCAGACTAGAGAGTACTTGTTGAAAGGTAGCTATCAGTTACAAAACCCCTCTGGAATCCTCCCTGAGAAGAACAGCTGGGTCTTTGCACGTTTTGCCTTTATGCCCAATTAACCCCTAACTACAGCCCTACTGGCTTGTTAGGGTTGCAAAAAAACGAACAAAAACAAAAACCCAAAAAACCCAAAGGACAAAACAAAAAAATCCTCCACTGTGACACCAAAGTGTGTAGAGATGGAAGGAAGCAGCCCAGAAAGGCCTTTGTCAAGCCAGATGAGTGGAGGGCGAGGAACAGGCTGTGGGGAAGGGCAGCCGGAACAGCTGGTGGCATCTGCACTTGCCCACGGGCTCTTCAGACTTGGCTCAGAAGCCAGAGGCGCTAATGATGGTGCCGGAGGGAGAAAGACAGCATGAGGCATCCATGCAAGGTGCCAATGAAGTGCTTGTATCTTTTCCCCATCTGTTCCTGTCACCCCTACACCCTCCCATTTGCTCACAAATAAATAGGCAATGGGTGACCAAATGCTGCCTGAGCTACCTGATGCTGCTAATTACTATGACTGTTTAGTGCCAATTATCTCCGCAAAAGCAAAACATCTTCATGTAGCATTCCAAATGGATACCGTTTCTTCTGGGGCAGAGACAAATTGAACACTGTGGCTTAGTTTAAGCTAAAAGGGCTCCACTTTGGCACAGTTTTCAAAGACCCATTAGAGTATTTTTGTTGTCTTTTAATTTGTAGCTTTGCAGGTGCTACAATTACTAAAAATGCAGCAAGCATGATTGGGGTGGGATAATGCCGTATGATAGATTTGTACGTATCTTCTCAGCTGTGTAAAAAAACTGTATATAGATCTGAATATAAACGTAAATATAGATACACATATGAGAGAGAAAGAGAGAAGTATTTAGGAGGTTTCATGTACTTGACCACGTAGGACCTCCCTGTAACGCCATCGCGCATATATTCATTAACACTTTTGCTGGGACTCTAGGACTTCATTTATTTAGTACAAATGGTTGGGGAAAAAAAACCCTCAGGTTAATTCTCTTATCTTTAGTATAAGTGAAATGATGCTTACATAAGACAAATGAGGTGTAAATCTGAAATAATTATCTGAAGTTCTGGTCAAAACATTTCAAACTGAAGGAAATGGTAGGTTTCGGGCTGTGAATAATGCATATTTTCTGCTGCTCCGATTAGTGTCTTTGGACAATTGCTCAGCTCTTCCCTCCGTTCATAGGCGCCGGCTGAGTCACTGCTTTCCAGTGTCACTGTGGAAAGGGACAAGAATAATTTATGTGAAAAGTATGTGCATGATTTTAGTGTCTTCTCTAAACAAAGGACACTTCCATCCTGAAGCCAAGCACCTGGGGAAGACGGATGTTGAGAAAGGCAGATCTGAGCTGTGGTAGCACCTGGGGAAGGCTGAGTCTTCCTGAACATGCTTCCAATCCCCCCTGCCCGCCCCACCTCGCCGGTTTCTCTAGAGAAGAGGAGCATCCCTAGTATGTCCCCGCAGATGTCCACATATTAGCTAAAGTTAGTGTTCACGAGAGAGTTTTGCCACACCCATCCGGTCAGCCGTCCTTCACTATGTGCTAGCCAGGAGCACTCACTGGTAAGCAGGACACGCAGGGACCGGTCCCTGTGGGGTTTTGAGTACAGCTAAGGTGAATCGAGTGGGAAAAACGGGGAGTTTGCTTACTAACTAGAGCTAGAGAAGCAACACCAAGATACTTGAAGGCCTAAGAAATGCTGTTTGTATTAGCCCGGATTCTGTGATTGCAACTTACTTTTCCGGGATTTAAAAATATCAAGATTTTTTCTGATACCGGCAAGACCCACCAACTGTCCTGAATGTTTAGAAGACTCTTGTATGTATGTGATAGTACGTGGTAATCATAAGCAAGACTTAGATTTCGGGGACGTGGGTTGCTGCTGAGAGCTACTGTAAAGTCCAGCTGGTAACCCAGCCCAAGCTGAAGAGGCATCCCTTTTGGATAATAGCCGTCCTGAAAATAATCTAGTTACTGAGCCACTTGCCTTGTTTAACTGGGAGTGCGTGGGTGTGAGGGGGGTTGAGGGGAGGGACGTGAGCATGCAGGTACGTGGGCCAACATGTGTGTGAATGTGCTTGCACACACGTGTGTGAACGTACATATGTTTGTGTGTGTCTGCATGTGCAAATGTGTGCGTTCATCATATAGATCTCTTCATTCCCTGCAAAGAATTTATGAGAGTGTTTTGGAGAAAGTTATTTATTTAAATTATATAGCAGTTGATTAATTCTAGAAAGTCAGTACATACCTAAAAACACTTTTACAAAGAAGCATATTGAGAAGAAGTAGACCTTTTTCTCAATAACCGTTGGGTTCCTATCATGCTACGAGGCAACATTTGGACAGCGTCCATGGTAATCTGTGCAGTGGTCCATGCAGCGTGCATTTTAAATTGGTCCTTTTCAGTATAGCTTTAAGTGCGTGCTCATAAACAGGGCCGAGTGATTTCTGAGTGGGAGGAGAGTCTTCCAGTCCTTACCCATGTGATCTCTGTAACACTGATGTGGGTGTACAACATTTCTGTCCAGGATATAATTATGTAGCACATGGGGGGTGTTCAGGGGAAATATTTTTATTTTATTTTTTTCTGATAAAAAAAAATGTGCCTATTTGCTAACATTCCCTTGGGAAATGAACCAAGAATAATAGAAAATTATTTTGTGTTAGCTTTTCTTATAAAAAGTCTTCTCTGCATTGCCTCTATTTTACCTGCTCTTATCCAAGGCTGATTTCATAACTGGCGTGTTCTGGCACCCTTCCCTTATGTCAGCCTGGGGCTTCCTGACATGCAGTGGGAGGAGCTCTATTAGTTGTCTGTCTAATTTCAGTATCTGGGGGCTTGACTTTTTTGATATTAGCCATTTGGATTTATTCAACATGTGTTTATTAAGCAAATTTTTGCACCACCTATAATGATAAGTGCCGGGGAGAAAATGATGACTAATCCAGGCCTGCAAGAAGCTCTCAAAGTGGAGGGGGAGACATTCTCTAAAAAAGGGACTAAGTGAGATGGGAGGGCAGAGGAGAGAAAAGAATTCTTTTTGCGGTGTTAAGGGAGCTCTACAGAAGAACTGATGTATGAGCTGAGGCTTGAAGAATGGGCATGAATTTGTCATGTGGTAGCCTATAGTGGGGGTAGTGGGGAAACATTCTAGGCAAAGGTCTGAATTTATAAAAATAAACCCAGCTGTTCGATTTCCATCCTCAGAGGGAGTCATCACAACTAGAGACCTGTTTATCATTTTTTTGCCGTCCTCACTGACTATTCTAGTCTTGCCATTTTCCCTCTTGTCTTGTACCTGATTTTCTTCCAAAGTCTTCTGAATCAAACACTTCACCCAGTATAAACATACAAGACACCCAGCCTAACAAAGAGTAACTCTATTCTGTGCTGTTTATTATGCTGCATTCTTTGTCTGGGACAAACTGATTCCTTGGTTTGGAATTTTTTTTTTTTTTCCAATTAGAGACCAAAACAATACTTTGTATTCTCTAGAGCTACCTCAGTCTCTATGCAATAATCCTGGAAAAGGCACAACCCCTGCATTCCCATAGAAAAGACAAATAGTGTAGGCAACCCATAGTTCTAGCCGGGCCTTCTTTTAGGCTATGTATTACTTCAAAAGGCTCACATGAAGTAAAAACTAGTTTGAGATTGGTCTCCCTCTGTGTTTTTATTTTATTTAATGTTTTTGAATTGTGAGGCTTGTGGGGCTCAAGTGCCCTTCAGATAGTTCAAGACGGACAAACCTATAAAACCAAACCAAAACAAAAACCAAAAACAAACCGGAAAGCAAAAAAGCACCTTGTCTAATATTGCAATAAACTTAGACCTTTTGTGTGTAGGAATGGATGACAAAAGTGCTCTGTGTGTAAACATAAAGCGAAGATTTATTGGAGTAAGGTAATGAAGGCATCAACAAGGGACTAGAGCAAATATTCTTCTGAAAACATCAGTGACATTCTGCTCCATTTCACAGTAGGTAGGACAGTAGGTAGGATTTACATCCGCAAAGGTCAAAAACTGGCTTCCCTTCAGGCTCCTATGAAATGTTTAAAGACATCGGTTTGCACCAATCTTAGTTACAATGTTACACAGCAAACAAGGCTAAATTGTGATTTAATTCTCGCACGTGTGTTCTTGATTTTTCTCTTGATTAATGTGGAGCAGAGGATTCCGTTTATGACCCCTGAGATTATCTATTCTTGTACTAACACCTGTTTTCTCCTTTGCTTTGCATAAATGATAGTCTCTCTTTGTCTAGGAGATAATTTTTATGTGATATGAGGAGAGAATTCTATCTTTTGCCTCTGGGAACTTACCTCCCCCAGTTACCCCCCCCCCCCTTTTTCTCTAATTCCACAACATACAGTGTAATATAAGCATGGCAAATGTGATGTGGAGACCCTGGGCTGATTAATATTATTTACTGTGATACTTCTTCTGGTCAATTGCTGCAGAAATGAGAGGCATCAGACCTTACCTGGAAAGAGGTCATTGGAGCCTCTGGATTTCCATTATCTTCCGTATATCTGATTTCTGCTTTGCTAGTGTTAGAAAATTCTGTGATTGGGTTGACAAGGCTAGTTAGTTCCACAAATAGTTATCAAATGAATGTGCAAGACTTTGTATTAGGTATGTTTTGGAGGGGAGCTGGTGAGGTGGGGGAAGAGCATTATGGGCAAAGATAAATATGAATTAGTCCTTTTCTACAAAGACCCTAAAACTTTGAGGGGGGGAAAGTTGACATGTGAACAAGAAGGAATGAAATGCGTTTTATAGTGGAAACATAAGCATTGTGCTCTGGCAGCCTAGGAAGGCAAAAGCTTTAGAAAAGCCAATTTCTCTTGAGCTGTAAAACTCCTTACAGACTGGAATTCGTTACTTCTAGCTTGATATATTCTCTGGAGCTGTGCTATGAATAGATCCAACTCCATTTCACATGTATATTTCAAAATTGCCTCTGGTTTTGGATTTGTGTGGCAACGTGTTTTATAGACTGAACTGGTTCCAAAGGCAGGTAGTACATAGTTAAATAGCTATAAAATTCAAAGCATTTAGTTCTAGAAACCCAACTTTTTCAAGTCTCCTTTGTCTGGGCAGCTTTATCTTCCATGCTGTCTCGAACATCAATACTTTTTGTTGTGGTTCAGGAAGTTTTGATCATCGATTCACTTCCCTTCTTATTACACATTATGTTTTCTTAGTCATGAATGAGCTTCAGGGAATCTATGTCTCACTGTAAGTGTATGCAAAAATTTCTCTATGGACATTTTTCTTGGAACAGAGTCCATTGTTTTCATCAGATTCTCAAAAAGAGACATAAGCCAGACAATGTAAAACTACTATATGTTTTCCCTTCATGATTTTATCTACTGTCAATATTTCAATGCCAACTAAATACTGATGACTCTAAAATCTATATTTCTAGCCTAAATATCCCTTGAGTTTTATTCTTATATGTCCAAATGTTTACTTTTTACCTTTGCTTCTTTGGGCCAATAGCACAAACCCACCAATTCCGAAATTAAATTCATGATCTTTCATTCTAAATCAGGCCTACATATTTTTCATCTTTACTGATGTCCCCAACATTCACTCAGTCACCCAGCATTTAAAAAAATGAGAATCATTTGGCTAATTTTTACTTGTCCTTTAAGATAACTCAAATAGCACTTGCTTCTAGAAGTCCCTCTTGACCACCCAAGACTTTCTGGTTGTTCTCTTTTGGGATCCCACATCATCCTGCGCATATCTCTGTCATTGCTCAGCCATATATTAATGATGTTTATTTTTCTCGTTCCTTCATTAGTGTGAAGTTCTTGAGGGAAGTGACCATTTTGTACTTGGTTTTGTGATTCAGCACCGAGGGCAGAGTCGAATCCTCAGTAAATGCTCAGGAATCAGTTAAGAGGAGTTATTAGGACTCTTCAAAGAATATATGTTATACCTGGCTTCCTGAAATTCAGACATAGAGACAGTGGCTTGAAATATTCTAATTTCATGGCCCATGGAAGTGCAGAGGAAAGAAAGCTCTGTCTAATATGGTCTGCTAAAGTAAAATTATTTTAAAAGTCAGATCTTAATGCTGATTCTATGTCACTCAGTAGGGAGGAGATGCCAACTGTGTAGTAATAGCCTATTTTCTATATGTTCTTTCAAAACTTGACAGTCCTCCTCTCCAGAGGAAAAAAATTCTATTAAGTTAAACATTTAGGTTTTCAAAATAATGTTTTAGAATCAAATAATTAATAATTCATAGCATCTTGTGGCAAATTGTGTTAGATACAAATACAAAATTTTTGAGGCTTCATGAATTCTGGTAGAAGCATAAAAGGACAAGCATACCAATACTTCACTCACTGCATTTAAGACAGAAACGCTCTCAAAATATGGACTTCTCGAAAAGGAATTAGAGAGTGTCCCTTAGTCCTTCACCTACCAGACATCTTTTTAGTCATTGTAGTTGAGTTCCATACTTTTCAAAAGAATTAGAATTTTGATTCCCTTCTTCTCATTGGTTAAGGGTGAGGGAGGTGTTCCCATGTAAGAGGGACTTAAGAGAAAGTGGTGTTTTCCAGAAAGAGAGCCTGGCATCTCATCCTAAATGACTGGTGGCTAAACTGTAGAAAGAAACCCATCCATCCCTGTATCACCATGGGAACACAGCTGAGTGCAGAGAGAGTTCTAGGGAGAGGTTAACTTGTGTCCTCTGGAGTCTGGAGCCAGAAACTGGGCTCTTAGTCTGGCTTGGAAAATCCTAAAGACAAGAGGCTATGTGGAAATGCCCCTGAAGATTAGACCAATGGAAGGAGGCTATAGGAGGAGCGTCCTATACATCTAGATTTGGAAAGACAGAGAGGCAAGCTTTCTCATGAGTTAATTGGATACTTGGTGAAGTAGCAAGTTCAGGGGAATGTTGAAAGGACTCAGCCTAAGAGGTCTACTTATCAGGACAAGGTGTTCCCAATAAAGAGGCTGAGTGGGGGATACCACTGGGGCAGCAGTGAGTGTTCTAGGAATGGTGTTGGAGGTACGGTGTGCGTGTGCGTGTGTGTGTGTGTGTGTGTTCTGGGGTGGGTTCTTTTCCCCTAATTCCATTCTCCTTCTCTACTACCCCAACTGTTGAGGGGCCAGAAAAAATGTTAGTAATGGGGCAGGTAAGGGAATAGGAAGACCTTGATAAAAACTGAAAAAGTAAAAAAAAAAAATTGTATTATTGAAGTGATCAGGATATTTATTGTACTCAATGCTGTTGATGCCCTGCTAGGTCTCCTTTCTGCCTGACACATCAGCCCACCAGCTGCTGTGGATGCTGGCTGCTAATAGCTCACAGCTGCTCTGTGCTGCTGAGACTTGCCCTTGGCCAAACAGGAGCCACCTCACCCTGGAAGCTTAGGAATCCCCCCTTACCTAAACCTAAGACAACTAGTTTTTTAGAGGAATGGTCAAATGTCTGTTGCTGCTAGGATTGGATGTTAAAAATATTAGAAGTATTTTTGGGGGGGATTGGAGGGAGATATCTATTCCTGGTGATAGTGAACTAAAAAATCTAAAAAAAAGTGTATCTTATGAAAAGTCTGCTGGAAGCATTGAAGAACTACCAAACCAACTACAACTTAAGGGGCCAACATCTCGGAGAGCAGGGTGCAGAAAGGCAAATTTGATGACCAGGGATGCTTTTCTCTTCAAGGCACTGGCCAATTCTAAAGAAGCAGCAGAGAGGCTGAGAAATTGAGCTGACATTGACAGATGAAAAGTTGAGAAGCCCAACTGAGCTTTTGGTGGTCTCATGAGCTAGGGGACAAAAATTGGAATTCAGGACCAGCTCAAGGAGGAAGACCTTGGCAAACCTTCCAGAATCTTCATTAGGCCCCTGGACAGCCTGTACCCTAAGAAGGAGGATGGACCAGAGATAGGTCGGCCCCACAAAGCAGATTATTCTCTGATCAGATTAAGATGATCTTTCTCTATTCTGTTAGAAGCAAAAATAAATGCTGTCTTGAACAAAATGAAATTATCTAGAGCCTCAAACTATTTCTCCAAATGTTGATATCTAGAATTCAATAAAAACTTACCAGCAATTCTGGGAGATAAGCGTATGTTTCTGAAAACCAGGAGAAAAGGCACAACAGAAACAGACTTGGAGGAGATCCAGATACTGAAATTATCTGACAGAAACTTAATGAACATGATGAAAATAAAGGGTAAGTTGGACAATTTAAACAGATAATAACTTTTAAAAACAATCAAATGGAAAGTTTAGAAGTGAAAAATAACAACTGAAATCGGTAACTCAATAGAGATGTTTAATAGCAGTTAAAAAACACTTAAGAGAGAATTAGTGAATTGGAAGATAACCAGAAAAAAAAAATCTCAAGAGAAATGTGGGACCTAGTTAAATTTATCAAACACATTTTGAACAGGTTTTTCATTGAGGGGTACATTTAGAACCCTTCAATGAAAAAAGAAAGACTTTGGAATAGAAGCCGTATTTGAAGGGATGATGGCCAGGAATTCTTCAAAAATAATGAAAGATACCAAGAGTCAAGGAGCACTACAAATGCCCAGTAGGATAACATAACAAACACCATACTGGGCATATCATAGTAAAACTAGTGCAATCAAAAGAAGAGAGAATCTTAAAAGCAGACAAAAACCAAAATAAGAAGTCATATGACTTCCCCAAAGGAACAATAGAGGTTAGCTAACAATTATCTATTCAAAATTTTGAAAAGTTGATTTGAATTATTTACTCAAAATGGTCAAAAAATAAACTGACCTAGAATTCTAGCCCAGTAAAAAATGCCCTCTAAAAAAATAAATCAAAAGACATAATTTTAGACTCACGCATGCCCCCCCCCAAAAAGTGAGATAATTTTATCATTAGCTGACCTGTGTTATAGTAAATCCTGGAGTGAGTGCTTCTGGAAGATGATTCCAAGCAACAATACGGAGAGACAAGAAGGAATGCAAAGCAATGTGAAGGGTAGACATACGGGTAAATCTAGACGAATATTGAAAGCATAACAATAATAATAACAACAACATAATAATAAGTAAAATTTAAATACTTAGGGGGTGGACACATGACAAAAATAGAGCAAAAAGCTGGAAAATGTATAAACAGAACTGTATTGGTTTATGATACTTGCATTATGTTGTGGTCAAAGTCAAGGATGCATGTTTTGCTCTAGGGTAACCCTTAAAGGAATAGTAAAATTATAATAAACAAGATAATAGAAAGGGAGAATGGAATAATAAAAATATTTAATTAGAAAACAAAATAGGGCAAGAAATGAGAGCAAAAGGCGCATGGAACATATGAGGGAAAGAAAAAAAATGTATAGCAAGATAGTAGATTTAAACCCATATATAGCAGTAAGTGCATTAAATAAAAGGCTAAATACTCCAATTAAAAGACAAATACTGTCAAATTGGATTTAAAAACCCTTTATGCTGGCTATAGTAAACAACTTAAAACTAAAGGTGCAGAAAGGTAGACAGTGAAAGATGACAAAGGTACTCCTTATGAACATTAACCAAAAGAAAGCTGTTTTGCTCAATGGATAATAAGCCAGGCAAGAAGAACTACTAGAGGGATATTTCACAGGGTAAAATGGTTAATTTGCCAGGAGGTAACACTGACAAATTTGCATGGAGATAGTAAGAAAATCTCAAAGCTCGTAAAGGAAATGCAGATAGAACCAAACTGAGTCAAAGGCAAATCCACAATAGTTTGAGGTAATTCTGACATACCTCTTTCAGGGACCGATAGAATAAGCAGAGGAAAATAATTCGGAAGGATCTCGAAAAGCTGAACATGTTTAACACACCTGACTGAGTTAACAAACCGGGGCAGTGCTTCCCACAACTGCAGTGTGATCTCAAATGAATCTCAGCAAATTTCCAAGTATTCAGCTCATACAGAGGATGCTCTCTGATCATAGTGGAATAAAGCTAAAAATCAGTCATGAAAAGATAATTAGAAAAATCCCTAGATATTGGGAAATGAAGCAATATTCTTCTAAATCAACTATGGGTCAAAGAAGAAATCACAATGGAAATTAGAACTTGGTTAAGCTTTAGAAAGAGAACCAGTATCGTTGTGCTAAAATCCTAACCACGGTAGTCAAGGAGCCTGACTAGAATCTTTCTCATTCTCTTTCTGTAAGTTTCAAGGGATTTTGTACCTGACATGGAAATGCCACGGTAGGGTTTTTAGCTGCTTGTTCCGTAGTTTGTTGTACTCATCTTATAGGTAATACGGTCAACTTCTAGTGGCTTTCTGGGATAACCACCGTAAAAATATTAGAGATACTGAACACAGTGCCCAGGCATAGAAGTGAGATTTCCATCATCCGAAAGATCTGTCAGATGACCTGAGTCCTTTCCTTTCCTTATTTGTGTAAAATGTCACTCTTCCCTGGGAAAAATCTGGCAGATGTTTGAGAGCGCAGTGAAGCACTTCACACCATTATCTAACCAAGCGTACTGTGAGAAGTAATTAAGATTCCTGGTATCTGTCTGCTCAAACATGACAGAAAGGGATATATAAACAACATGAGACAAAGTAGATATTCTTGTGTTCAGAATAAGGGCAAAGATGGCCCTTTCATATTGTTTTTATGTGCAAACTTTCAAATGTATTATTTACATTATTAAATAATGACAATTATATCCATAAGTTAAGAAATGGACGATGATGCCATACGTTGCTCTTTCTATCCCCCTGATGAAGATCGTAGGCTTCCAATGCCAAGAGTATTCAGGGCTTACCACAGTGGAGACTTTTAGAAGCCTATGAGGCCAGAAGCTGTGCTAAGTTATGCTAGAGTTAGGTCCTGTGCTCCGAGGGCTTTGGGCTTCCATTGCAGGTTATCACAAATTCATTGTCACAGATTAATCCCTGGAGCTAGATTTAGGGGGTGAAGGAGCTGTTGGTTCTCTCCTCGCCCTCCCATAGCTTTAACCTCCAAACCACCAGCCCCTCAGCTGCAGAACACTGCTGGCTTCTATCAGAAATGCAAAATTCTTCCTTGGTGTTAGGATGAAGGGACTGTGTTTGTAATATCGTGCTCATAAAACAAACTTCATTCTTTCCGCAGTAATTGGCTTCCCGCTGGCAGGAACGCTAAAGAGATGTCTGACAAGAGCTTGAATTGCTGTGTCAGTATCTTTCTTATGTCTCTCTCCACGCGCTGTTTATATTTTCTCCTGTTAGCACACCCTTCACTTGCTAAAGATGAATTTGAATTTTCAATGTCTTCTTGTACAGTCTTATTAGTGATTTGTAGTTTCATTGAGTGCTCATGCCTTCGTAACTATAAAATTCGTGGTTGGGCTAGACCGCATAAGATCATAAGGTCCTGGAAGTCTGAGTAGCCCCAGATGGCCCCAGGTTGTTTTGTTTTGTTTTTTTCATCTTTTCCTGTTCTGTGCCCCTTTGTTTGTCCAGAAAGACTCACTTGGGTTTTATAAGATGCGAAAAATCTATTTCCAGTGTCTTGCCCTTTTGTCTATTGTGGAGCATAATTTGACTCCTCTTTCAGAGGACAGTTGAAATCTGCTTTAAGTGATGACTTTTGGGGGAAGAACATCCCCGATCCTCAGGTGCTGAGACTGAAGTGGTTCTGAGGCATGTGTAAATAGGCGACTAAATCAGAATGGAAGCCTTTCTAAGGACGACTGCCATGTTAAAGCAGTCACAGAGGTGCTGACATGGGCTGAGGGCTGCTTTTGCTGAAATAATGGGTAAGAGAATTCAGAAAGAGGGTTTTGCACCTGTACTTATAATAACACTCTTTCTTTATTCCCATCCTCTCCTAAAACCACGAGATGGAATTGCAGTGATGAAACGTGCTCCTATTAAACTCTATAAAATAGGAAATTCCAAATGTCTTCTGCCTTCTCTTTATCAATTAAGAAGGTTTACATTTAAAATCTGTGACTGGAATGCAGATCTTAAATATAGAAACTAAGGCAGCAGTTTAAGAGACTGTCGTCCACAAAGGTAGGACTGAATCACATGAAAATCAGTTGTGATACTGCTTAACGAAGAGCACATTGGTGAAACAATGGAAAGACCTGGATTCCAAGCTTAGTTCTCCTATCTCCTTCTTGTGTGACCTAATTAGAACAAGTCCCTTTGAGCTTTCTGGGCCTCAGTTTCTCCAAGTATAACATGAATGGTTTGGGCAAATGCTAAGGAGCCTGTGAGCCTGTGAATTATGCCTAGGGTACTTACCTGACTTGGAGTAGTGTTTTGCAAGTAACTGACATACGGCAGGATTGATACTCTAAATATTTACCAGCCCCAGCATGAGTACTCACCGGTTAAAGTGGAGGTTTGATGTAAACAACCAGTAGCTCTGTACCTGTGCACGCTAGTTACAACTACACTTACGGGAATGAAGCCCTGGCTATTTGTGTCAAATTGCTAAGGCAAAAAAGACTTAGGAATCACCAGTCCCTCTTCCTGTCTTTCTAGGTTGTTGCATCTTCTGTTAAAAGAAGCACATTGTGATAATGAAGAATTGCAGCAGAAAGATGACACACATGCCCCAGGGCATAGGCACATAAATGGAGATCTCAATAACATGGTGGATTGTTAGAGTAATGGCACTGGTGAATCATACCTCCCTGTATCCACACCCTCTATTAGTCTTTTCCCACTCTGACTCTGGCCTTAGCTATGTGACTTGCTTCGGCAACAGGGCATTAACAAATGTGACCCAACCAGAGACATAACAAATGCTTTCTCATTACGGCTTGCCCCATCTCTTGCTGCTTTTGGAACATAGCCATTATGTGAAGAAGTCTTCTGGCCTGCTGGGGACCCACGGTACAGCTGACAGCTGGCACCATTCACCAGATGTACGAGTGAGGCTTGGACTATAGAGCCCTCTAAGAGCTGAAGGATGATGATAGAAACATGAGCAAACCCCAGAGGAGACCAGAAAAGGAACCACCCAACTGAAATCCATCCCATCTGGTGACCACAGAATCCGAGCAAATAAAATGGTGGTTATTTAGGCCACTAAGTATTGGATTGGTTCAATATAGAGCAATAGGTATTTGACACAACAAGAAAGGAATCTCCCAGTAGATGGAGGGCAGGGGCATGGGTGGAAGGAAAGAGAGTTGAGGTCTTCTTCATTATTTTCTTCCTTAAAGTCGGGATCCAGGATTTGTGTCTAGTTCCTCTAAACAGATCCTTGCTTCCTAGGTGGGCCAAGAAGCTCCTTCTTACCTGTCTACCTGGTCAAGAACACTTGGTTTCAGGAACAGTGTAGGTAGTTTATCCCTTTCCCTCTTAGTGAAGCGCACAGGTAGATTTTTTCCTCTTGTACTTTCCTCGGTCACAGTTTCTCTCTTTCAGAATGCAACAAGGATCCGTTGGCCTGGCCTTTTCTTGTTGACTCAGTGGGTGGCTATTATCAAGAAATTTCATGGAATATTATGAGAGTGAAAGGGTTCTTGGGAAGGAGGTGAGAAGATAAGCTTTTAAAATGACTGGGAAATAGGGTATTTTCCAAATGTCTATTATATAGCCTGCAACCATCTTGCCTTTAGCACATCTTTGAGACAATAAAAAAAATCCATTTTATCTTTGTCCTTCTGTTTCTGATATCTTCCCTCTGTTAGCAATGAGTCAAAGAGCTGATATAAAACAAAGCCCTGAGGACTTCTGCTTTTTGTCATAAATGACCCTAACATTCGACAAATACATAAAGGCAACTATTTTCAAGTATTGAACAACAAACGGCACAATCCCCCAAAGAAGGGAAACTCCCTATGTCCATCCAGATCTCTGCCCAAGTTTCTAACTGTGGTACAGAAAGCTGGAGTCCATGGCAGAGTGTGATGGTCAAGTTGACCTAAAGAGGCAGGTAAACGAGTTCGGGTCTACACAAGCAGATGGAAACTGCACATCAGGGCAGTCGGAAAGAGGGAGCTGTGCTGGTGATGAGGTTGTGGAATATAGGTGAGGTTCAGTGGGGTAGAGTCCGGAGCCGATGACCAAGAAGGAATTCTTGAGACGTCTTTGGTGCAAAATGGTGGTTTATTAAAGCACCGGGGCAGGACCCTTGGGCAGAAAGAGCTGCGCCCAGGTTGGGGTTGTGAGGGGTGGCTGATTATGTACTATGGGGTTGGGGGAGGTAAGGAAAAAGGGAGGTTTCAAGAGAGGACTTTCATATGTTAAAGAAGACTCACAGGATACCGGAGGCCTTGCTATTGTCAGGTTAAGGTTGTTTACCCCTCTAGTAAGGCGTTAACATGAAGATAGTTGGAAACTTCCTGGAGGCTGCAGATGTAAGGACATTTAATTGTATCTACATTTCCTTCTGGAAGCTAGGTTACTGATAGAAATGCTTTGTTCTTGTAGAGCGCTAGGAGATTTGTAAACTGAGGGAGATTCAAGTCTTCCAGGATTGTGGTCTCTATAGGCTAACTATTTCTTTGTCCTTTAGGGCAGCCAGGAGTGCCTGAGGAATGTCACATGTATCCCATGGTGGGGGAGTTGCAGGGTGTCAGTTTCTGCTTTGTCCTCAGCTTGCCCTCTGTTCCCTCATCACTGGTGTGCTGGATAGTGAGAGAGGGAGTGAGAAATCTACATGGGAGTTCCTATGAATTCTTCACTGAGGACTGGGACACATCTTCTGGGGCAAGATCACACAAAGCTTGCTGTAGCCTGAGAGTGAACACTACTGGAAGATGTTGGAGTTCTGATCCAGCCTAAGGAGAGAGTTCTTCTTAGCACCCCAGGCATTTATCTGAGACAACAGAAAGGTCCTACTCTAGAAGCAAGGACCATGTCTTAGAGTAAGGCCTATTCTAGACCTACCCTATTAAAGCCTAAAAATTCAAGCTTTGCCAAGATCCAGGAGACACAGAGTTTGGAAATTGAGTCCACTAAGTTATAAGGAATGAGGAACAACTAGAGCTTTCCATAGCCTGAAACCTAGGCTAACAAGTTCAAATTTACTAGCCAATAATTAATTTGCTTGTCAAAGACATTACAAGAAAAACATTTATAAACTAATGTCCTTCATTAATATCGATGTAAAAATAAAATTTTAGCAAATCAAATCCAGCAATAGCTAAAAAAAAGGTAATACCTCGTGACCGTGTAGGGTTGTTCCTAGAAATTCAAGGATGGTTTAACATTTGAAAACCAATACATGTAATCCATCACCCCAACAAAATAAAGGAGAAATCATCTCAGTAGATACAGAGAAAACATTTGACGAAATTCTTACAACCACATATAAAATCTCCAGCAAATTAGGAATAGAAGGAGAGTTTCCAACCTTGATAATGAACATACTAACTATATCTATAACAAATACCATAGTTACTGATGCAACGATGAATGATGTTCTCTAAGACTGAGAATATGGCAAAAATATTTGCTCTCACCACCTCTATTCAATGTGGTACTGGAGGTCCTAGCTAGTGATATAAAGGAAAAAAGGAATAAAAGGAACAAAGATTCAGAAAGACTGTTTTTATTCACAAATAACATGACAGAAAAACCTGAGTCTATAAAAAACAAATAAACAAGGAAACAATTAGAATTAATGGATGAATTTAGTAATGTTTTAGGATGCATCCGATTTAAGAAAAATCAATTGTATTCTCTACATTAGCAACAAACACCTATAAAATAAATACTAAAAAAAAGTTTAGGATAGTATCAAAAACAAAATACTTTTAAATAAATGTAACAGAAGACATAAAAGATTTGTGTATAGAAAACAATAAACATTCCTGAGAGAAAATCTTAAAATTCTGAATAAAGAGATATACCATGTTTATGGATTGGCGGACTCGATATTGTTAGTTAATTTTCCCCAAATTGAAATATAAATTCAATGTAATGCCAACCAAAATTGCAGAAGTCATTTTTATAAAAATTGAGAAGCTGTTTTTAACTTTTACACAGAAATGCAAAAGCATAGTAAAACAACAGAATAGTAAAAACAATTTTGAAAAAACAAACAAAATTGGAGAAGTGATACTACCTGGTTTCATGACCTTCTCTAAATGCTACAGCAATCAAGACAATGTGGAATAACGGAAGGGTAGACACTCTCAACGGAACAATGGAATAGACACTCTCAACGGAACAAAAGAGAGAATTCAGAAATAGATCCACATGTATGTGATCAAATCATTTGATAAAAGTGACAAAGTAATTCAATGAGAAAGGGATAGGCTTTCAACAAATGGTAGGGTAACAACTGGATATTCATATTAGAGAAAATAAACCTTGGCTCATGGTCCATAACATACAGAGAAATTAATTCAAAATAAATCTCACATCTAAATGTCACAGATCAACTATAAAACTTCCAGAAGATAAGGTGGAAAAAATATGCATAATCTTAGGATAAGCAAACATTTCTTAGAAAGGACACAAAAAGCACTAATCCTCAAATTTAAAAATGGTAATTTGAACTTCATCAAAATTAAAAACTTCTTCAGGATATACCATTAAGAAAATGAAAAGCAATCTTTTGGCTGGAAAAATATTCATGCATATACATATATCTGGCAAAGAACTTATAACCAGTATATACAAAACGTCTTACAATTTAATAAGAAGAATGCAAATAACCCACTAAAAATAGGAAAAAGACTTAACACTCTACAAAATGAAACATATAAAGAACATATACACCTTAATAATAAGACAATCCATTAAAGCAGGAGAAAGACCTGAACAAACACTGCACCAAAAAAATATGGAAACTACCAATAAGGATATCAGAAGATGCTCAACATCCTTATTCATCAGGGAAATGCAAATTAAAACCACAGTGAGATACCACTTCACATATACCTGAATGCAGAAATTTAAAAAGACTATGAATATCAAATGTAGGTGAGCATGTGGAACAGCAGGAAATCTCACACACTACTGGTGAAATGCAAAGTGGCACAACCATTATAGAAAATGGTTTGTCAGTTCCATATAAAATTAGACACGCACTTACTATATACCCTAGCAATTGCACTTGTACGTGTTTATCCCCCATTCTTTCAAAATAAAATCATGTCCACCAAAGACTTGCATATTGATGTTCACAGTAACATTATTCACAAGAGTCCCAAATTGTCAACAACTCAAATGTCCACACAGGTGAATGATAACAAAGAGTAGTATAGTCATACAATAGAGTAATACTCAGCAATAAAACAAACAAAAAGAAATATGTGGAACCAAATGAATGCATCTCAAAATCATACTGAGTGAAAGAAGACAGACACAAACAAGTACAGGTTGTATGATTCCTTTTATGGGTACAACTAACAGTGATACAGTTCAGATCAGGGGTTGCCCGGATTGTAACTGACTGCAAAGTAACACTGAGGGAACTTGCTGGGTCTGGTGGAAATATTCTACAGTGATTTCATAGTGTAGATACTTGTCAAAACTCATTGAGCTGGACACTTAAAATGAGTGCATTTTACTCTAAATGATGCTTTAATAAAATTCATTTAAAAAATTGAAATCCTTTAGTGATCAAAATAACAAAAAAGATAGCAAAAACAATAAAAAGCCGTGAGGAATGTCTTACTCAATTTTCTTTTTATTGAACAAAAATAATTTATTATTCATCTCCATTCAGTTATGGAAGATATGAAATACTGAATTGTAGTGTCATAAAATTTAAGGAGAGTGCAAATTTCGATTCAAATACAACTATGAATAAACCTTTTCACATTAACAAATTTAAACTTTAAAAGGAGAGAAAGGCATTAATTGCCCCATTTTTATGGTAGTGAAAATAAGCTAAGAGAGGTTAAATGGCTCACCTAGAGTCATGGTAAAGTAAAAGCTGGATTCAAACTCAGGTCTTTTGGCACTAAATTCAGTGCTCTTTCCACCATACTATGTTGTTTGTCTTCTTATGCATCTCTTTTAAAATACATTCAATAACTGAAGCTAATAATATCTTTTCTATTGCTAGACCTTAAATTGCATTTTCTTTGATGTTATTAGATAGAAAAAGGCCTTTTCACTTGGCACTGAGTTGGGTTTTTTTTTTTCCCTTTCTTTCCAGAAAGCTTCCCAATCATTACCTTTCTAGAAATGCAAGATCTTTATCTTTTTTGCAGGAGGTATGGAATCTTTGAATAGTCAAATTAAATTGAATCTTATAAAGCATTTTTCTTTCCCCAACATACACTGCTGATGAGAGTAGAAATTGGTACAGTATTTCTGGAGAGCAATTTGGCAATAAGTATCAAAACTCTTAAAATCTGGCCTATCCTTGGGGTGAGCAATTACCCCTTTGGGAATTTATCCCAAGGAAATTAGAGGCGTGTGTATGGGTTTATGTGCAAGGATATTCATCACAGCATTATTAACAATAGCAAAAACATTGAAACAAGCTCAATATTTGTGTCAGAGACTGTTCTTTTTTCCTTCCATTGTCACATCTCTTCTTCCTTAGCAATAACACTGGTTTGTAGATGGCCGATAGCCACCTAGTAAAGCATTACATACATTGGCCCTCCCTTATGGCCATTGGAAGTGTTGTGTGTGAACACTAAGAAGTCTCTGTTATTTGGCCATTTCCCTTTGGCTTACTGGACTGTGGGTGTAATAGTTGGATCTGAACCGTTTTGGAACATTACGCCACCCTCTAAAGATGGCAGAATAGCGAGGCAGAAGGAACCTGGGTGCTGGCACTATGGGAACCCCCATGCATGCCTTGAGACTTAATTTGCATGAAAGAAAATAAACTCCAATTTAGTTTAAGCACTGTATTTAAATTTTCCTTTACAAATAGTCAAACTTAACCTAACAAACACTATGCTCAACAGCAAAGGGTTAAATTCTGATATATACATAGGGTATAATACCAAGCAACTGTCTAAATGACATCATACAAGACTCTATTAACATGAAATAATTTTCACAGTGTAAGACTAAGAGAAAAAGAATAGGCTACATTCAAAAGCAGGATATGGATATTTGTAAATATCATTTCTGTTATATAAAAGTGTGTACATTTATATATAGATATGTTTTTCTTTTTTTTTTTTTTTTAAGATTTTATTTATTTATTAGACAGAGATAGAGACAGCCAGCGAGAGAGGGAACACAAGCAGGGGGAGTGGGAGAGGAAGAAGCAGGCTCCTAGTGGAGGAGCCTGATGTGGGGCTCGATCCCATAACACTGGGATCACGCCCTCAGCCGAAGGCAGATGCTTAACCGCTGTGCCACCCAGGCGCCCCTATAGATATGTTTTTCTATATGCACACATATATCTTTTGTATGTCTCTAGAGAAAAATATATAAACATACACACATATAATATGAAAACAAATATATAATAATAATAATAATAAATATAAAATGTTGCCAGCTGTTTGAACAGGGGAATTACAGATTATTTTTTTTTAATGTGAGGTTTTCTTGTGTTTTTCACATTGGGCATGTATTACAACGGGTTATAAGAGAGGAATAGTTGTCAAAATAAAATAATCTTTTTCCTAAAACAAAGCAAGTTTAAGTGTGATTCACTAACTTTAAAGAAAAAAGCTCTATATCGTAACATAAAGAAATAGAAATTAAATATCGAGGAAGTCTTGTATTGTTACAGCGTGCATTTTAAAATATGTGCTGCTTTTGCAGATCTTGTTATATTGATGCATGAATGGTTATGATTACTTTTTAAAACTGTGTGTGAACCAATTATTTAGTAGATGGGTGAATGTATATACATTATAGCTCCTTCTCAAATAGGATGAGAAGCAGAGGGACATTCTAAAGATGACATCTAGCGGTTGCTGTGGTAACCTTATGTGCTACATTTCAGTGATCTTTTATGTCAATTTCTAGAGTTGGAATTGGCATATTCTTAGCTTTAACATGCAGGAAGGAGACAGCAATTGGTGGTTATTAACCCTTATAGACTGTGTTTGTGATTGCTATTCAGCTTTAAAGAGAGTAGTGGAGACACAGTAGAGGTATTGAAGAACAGCCCTAAAATGATTAAAGGAATCTAAAACCTATCTTAGAATTTTCATGGCAACTTTAAAGAACTGTCACCGCAGGTAATAATAAAAATTCATGATTATTACAGAACACTTACAATGCAACAAGCACAGTGTTTAGTGCTTTATAAACACCATTTCATTTACATCTGTTCCCTGAGTTAAACCTTAGAAAAGTCCAGCCAAATGGTAATATCATCATTATTTTAAAACAGAAAACAATACTGAGACCTAGAGAGTTTTGATGAGTTGTTCAGAGCCACATGGTTAGGATACAGCATAGCAGGATTCACATCCAAGCCAGCCGCCCACACACTGCCCGCTCTATGCAGTGTTCAGGTGGCTGCCCATGATACCTGGTCTGGGTCTATTATAAATATTCCCTTTACAGGAGACACTGCAGCAATGCTAGCTTATGCAGTCTACTCTTAACCAGCTACGCTTATTAAACGGCCACCACTCTGAGCATGATACTGTTGCTATTTATAAAAGCATGATGGGCCCTTCTTATGACATGGATGTATACAGCCAAGCTTACAAAAAAACTGTGCCGTGTCATACTTTGATTTGGACTCTAGCGCTGTGGGAAGGCAGAATGGGGGAAGTGGGGCAAGTCTACGGTGTTGGGAGTCACGCAGAGGGAGGATGCATCACAGCTGAGGTACTGAGAAGGGGCCTCCCCCAAGAGCTAACCTTTGTATAAGCTCTCAGGCCTTACTTCTCAAAGGGCAGCCCTGGAGGTGCATCAATGGCTTGTTGGAAATACAGAATCTCAGGCCCTACCCCAGACCTACCGGATCCAAATCCGCATTTTACGGGATTCTTAGGTGATTCACAGCCACATTAATGTACGAAAAGCACTGCTTTCAAGAATGTATGGCATTGTAACAGCACAGGCAGAAGGAACCACCCTGTAGGCACAGGGAAGAGTGTGAGCGAAGGCTCAGCAGTGGGAATAAATAAAGCAGTTCCAGAGAAATCTCCTATCTGGTTGAGCTGTAGCGTAAACAGTGGAGTGCAAGATACTGAGTAGGAGAAAGGGCTGAATTCACAGAGGGTCTAAGAGTTCTCTCTTTTTCTGGAGATGGGATAACAAAATATTTTTGATCAGGAAATGATAATTTTTATTTAATAGCCTCTTTAAATTTATAGAGTATTTAAGTTTTGTGATAAATTTAGAACTTAACCTTTGTGTAATATGTAATTCTTTCATACATTTCCTTTTATCTTCACACTACCAAATGTGTTATGAACAGGTGAAAGTTTATGGATGTTATTAAAAGACAATGGAGTAAATCCTGAAGGCAAGCAGGAACACTTGAGAATTCTATAGCTGTCACCCATTTGCTGCGAAGGGTTGGATGGTTAAATTGACCTGGGAGATTTAAAAGTCTACACCACGTTGTCCTTCAGGAATAGATGGGGTAAGCAGATGAAATATTGTCCCACTGCATTTTGCCTTGGTCAGGCTCTCTGCTCTCAGTCTGAGAAGGGACCTCAAATCCCTTCCCCCAGGCTCCTTTGATGAGGTTTCCAGGAGAGACAGAAGCTATTTTGTAAAGCTGTCAGCTGTCCTGAATAAGGGAAATAGATAAAGCAGCCAGGAACAAGAGAAACAGATAACAGGTGAATTCTCAGGAATGAGGGGGAAGCCTTGTCTGCCTTGGATTAAAAGGAGAGAGGAAGAAGATTTTGGAAGGGTGGGGGTGAGTCAACTGATGGAATCTTCAGCTGCCGTTGACAGCAGTGTTACAGAGACAAAGTGAGTCGACAAAGACATGCAGTGGCTCCCTGAGAGACAAAGGACAAGGGGGGAATAGGTGCGGCTGGACGCAGGACGTTTCATATCGGGATGGCTGCATTTATCAGGGTGGGTGAGCTGGAGGGAAAAGGCAAAAGATAAATAAATTAAACTTTCTGCTCCTGCATGTTGGGTCCTGTTAACTAGGACATTCTTTGTTCCCACTTGTTGGTGACTTAATCAGTTCCCTTAGGGAAGCTTAAAGATACAGGATCTTGGAAAGATTTGCATTACTCCCAGTCAGTGTTGGGTATAACTGATTATGATCTGACAACCTAGCTGATACACTTGACATCCCCCGACACATCTAATGACAAAGAATTGCAATTAAAAAACCCCATCTGGAAAAGGGTAAACCACACACAGTGGTCATCGGCCATAGCACATAAGCATATCCTGTTGGGCAGAAGATGCAAAGACTCCCGTGTGGGTTCCCAGATCTTCCAAGATGGCCGCCCCAGATTCCCGTCACAAGGAGGATCTTTCTTGGTCTTCATCCTTTGTGATCTGAGCTGGACTTTGGGAATATATTCCAGGGGCTTTTCAAAGGTCACATGCCATTTTTTTATTGGGGGTTCAGGAATTTTAGTCGCATGTTTGCGGGGCAATAGTTTAGTGTTTATTTGCATCTGATCAATTCTGCAACCAAAGCTGGAGACAGTGCTCAAATTTACTCACAGTCTAGGGATCTCCATCTCCTGGCAACAGCTGTGGATGTTCTGTTCATGCCCTTAGCCCTCAGCTTAAATGACTTCCACTTGGGCCTCTACAAGGCATTCAGAACAATTTCTTGGGGTGGGAGTCACAGCTAATGTATGCCCCTGTGCTCCCAGGTTGCATTCCCCAAATGGCTTTTTGTTGTGGGGAGACTGTCATTTTTCTTAACTTAGATATTCTAGACTTAGAGGGAGTTTGAGAGGTATAGGAGGGCTCAAGGCTCTGTGAGACCTCGGCATTATCTTCCTCATTACTTTTTAACCCCTGTTTTTTTTCCATCTTATTCTCTTTTTTGCACTAACTTTAGTTTGGTAGAGACAATTTTGTTTTCTCTACCCTTAAAACTTGCCAAGATTGCCAACTTTCACCCCTCTTAGATTACTGGCCTCAGTCAGAAAGGGACTGTTTAGTGATATTGTATTTTCTTCTCTTCCTGCTCTCAGAGGGACTAGGTTTAGTTGGAGACTATCCTTTTCTTATAAATGTAGCCAAGCCCTTCCGATCCCTGACACCCTATTCTCTAGCCTTAATAGACACATGATCTGAATCCCAAAATATGTGTAATAGTTTACCAGTGGCTAGGCAAATACATAAGAACATAGGTCAACCTCTTAGTATGGTAAGTCTCCCTGGACCTCAGTGAATTACACCTTCAGAGTCTGTTACTAACAATTCCTTTCTCAATTTTGGAATTTGTTATGATTGTTTATGGAACAAGTAACAAATCCAATTGCTAATTGTCTTGAACATAAAAGGGGGATTTACTGTTACACTTAAATGAAAAGTTTAGTGGGAGATCAGGCGTGGCTGCATCTAGGTGCTCAGTGCTAACTCAGCATTTCTTTGAAAAGTGTTGGCTTTATATTCAGGCAAGCACTCCCAACCTGGTGGTTCACATCCCAGCTTACGTCTTTTTAGCTCAGCAACTCTAATGGAAAAAAATAAATATCCCCTTCTAAGTGATTGCAGAAATAATCCAGGACCTGATGCCCAATGGCCCTGGTTGGCCTGGGTTGGGGAAAATGCACCTATCTGAAGCAATCACTGGGAGGATGGAATATTTTGGTTTGGCTAAGCCTGGGTCATGCGGCCATCCTAGCAGCAAGGGTGGAGGCATCTATCATACCTTTCTCACTTGGATCGATTTGGTGAAGAGGTGGTTTCTCAAAAGAAAATTGGCTGCTAAGCAGGCAAAAACAAAAAATGTCTTATATGCCCTGATAGGTTAGTTTTGAAATGGTTTCAAGAAATCAGTTTTGTTACGTGTGGCTGCACGACATCTTGCATATTACTCAATGAGTCTCATTGCAGAAGTCTCACATAATACACAAGTTCCATATACTAAGCTTTAGCAAGTTTTCTAGTTTAGAATTCAGATGATGTAATAGGGTTAAGAATTATGCAAAAGTGGCATATGGTGGTGAGACTCTCACAAATATTCCACAAATATTAATGAACTTCTTTCATGTGGTAAGCACTGTACTGGAGAGTGGGATAACCATTTGATAAAGACATGGTTAATACCTGGAAGGGCTCATAATGGGGGTAGGAAGTATACCTTTGAACAAATAAATCACAACATGATAGGCAAATGCATACAACAAAGGATACAGTTGTTTTTTAATACCCACAAAGTGGTAGGCGCTGGGCTTTTTCCTGTCCCCACATTTTCTCACTTAAACCTCAAAGCAACCCTTCAAGGTAGGCATTATTCCCTAAAAACATTGAGATTTGTAGAGATAAAGTTTTCTGTGTTTGGTCCATTCAGCTGGCAAGTAGCAGGAGCCTTGGGGAAATCCTATTTGGGAACACGATTCTTCTGTATTGGGAATAGTGGGAAAACATAATCATTCTTTAAGCCATACAATAACTTTAAAATCATTTATTTTTTCCATCTTCTCCATCCCTTAGAGCTTATCTGTCATGAAGTCCTACCCAAGTCTTCCTTTGCAGCGTTCCTCAGGTTTTCACCCTATGCTCCTTCCAACTCATTGTTCAGGTCTTTACCATCTTGTACCTGGATTGCAGGAGCCCTGGGACTGGTCTTCTCCTTGCTTCCAGTCTCCCTTTAACTCATTATGCTACAGGTGGGTTTTGAGGTGGACGGAGGTTGTAAACCATACTGCCTCTATCATTTACTTGGCAAATATTTATGATAAGTAAGTCATCGTGTGGGATCATGGTTTAAATCTTCAATTGAAACACATTGGATTTTACTAATGTTGAGGAAGGGCAATCGTCTCCCTTATTTGTCATAATGGAATACACATCAACAACTCCTTGCTCCATAAACCTCAGTGCTTTCTTACTGCTGCCTTAAAAAGTGTTTAAAATCTCATGTTTCCTCAGGCAAGGAAAACGAAAGCAAAATTAGTGGGACCACACCAAAATAAAAAGCTTTTACACAGTGAAGGAAACCATTAATAAAATGACAAAGCAACCTACTGAATGGGAGAAGATATTTTTAAGTGATATATCTGATAAGGGGCTAATATCCAAAATAAATAAAGAACTGATATAACTCAACACTCAAAAAAACCCCCAAATAATCTGATTAAAAATGGGCAGAAGACCTGAGTAGAGATTTTTCCAAAGAAAACATACAAATGGCCAATAGACACATGAAAAGATGCCTGACATCACTGATCATCAGGGAAATGCAAATCAAAACCACAGTGAGATTTCACCTTAACACCTGTCAGAATGGCTAAAATAAAAAATACAAGAAATAAGTGTTGGTGAAGAAGTGGAGAAAAAGGAACCCTTGTGCATTGTTGGTGGGAATGCAAACTACTGCAGCCACTGTGAAAAACAGTATGGAGGTTCCTCAAAAAATTAAAAATAGAATTATCATATGATCCAGTAATTCCACTACTAGGTACTTACCCAAGGAAAATGAAAAGATATATGCAACCCCCATATTTATTGCAGCATTTAATACAATAGCCAAGATATGGAAGCAACCCAAATATCCATTGATAGATGAATGGATAAAGAAGTGGTGTGTATAAAAGTGATCGATCTATCTATCTATCTATCTATCTATCTATCTATCTATCTATCTATCATGGAATATTACTCAGCCACAGAAAAGAATGAGATCTTACCATTTGCAGCAACATGGATGGACCTAGGAGGTATAATGCTAATAGAAATAAGTCAGTCAGAGGAAGGCAAATACCATGATTTGACTCATATGGGTAATTTAAGAAACAAAGCAAATGAACAGAGAAAAACAAGAGAGAGAGAGAGAAAGAGAGAAAGAAAGAAAAAGGGAAGGAAGGAAAGAAAGATAGAAAGAAAGAAAGAAAGAAAGAAAGATCAGATTCTTAAATACAAACTGGTGGTTACCAGAGGGGAGGTTGGTGGGAGGATGGGTAAAATAGTTAAAGGAAATTAAGAGTTCATGAATCATGATGAGCACTGAGTAATGTATGGAATTTTTGAATCATTACATTGTACACCTAAAACTAATGTGACACTGTATGTTAGTTATACTTAAAAATGTATACAAGAGTTTAGATTTAATAAAAATAATAATTTCTACCCCTTCAAAAAATTATCTGAACTCTTTAGCTTAGCATCAAGGTCTTCAACTATGCCACCCATTCAAACTCATCCCCATAGTGTCCTCAAATCACCTACTCTAACCAACTCTAGTAAGTCTCTGTAAAAGGCTCTGAGCCTGTCCTCCTTCACGGCTTGTTCACATTACTTCCAGGTTTTATCTGTCCTTGGCGGTTCTGGCTGCTTGTGAGTTTACCTGGAAACTCTGAAATCACTTCTTGTTTGCACTTGATACAACCTTCTCCACGTCATTTGGCACTTGTGACCTCTGAACTCTGACTTTTTTTTTTTTTTACTTTTAAGTATTTTGTTCTCCAGGGCTGTGAGCTTTATTGTATCACCAATACTTGATCAAATATTTGTTGATAAAGGCCCTGAAAACACTCTGACTACTGGGGGACATGAGCTTCTGCGTAGAGTAGAAATAGAGAGGATCAGCTAAGAGGAAAAGAGGTGAAGATAAAATAAGGTGCCGATAAAAAGTTGTTTCTCAGTCGTTATTCTTTTATTCTTCTCTTGCTTTGTTACAGTCTCTGGTGGGGGAGCAGGTTTCCTCTCTATCCAGTGGCAAGAATACAAAGTATCATCCTTGAGCCAAAGACCAAAGTCAAGTACCAAAGTCAATTTCACTGGCTCACTTGGGGTTTGAGGCATCCCTGAGACAAAAAAAGGTAAGATATTTTTCATTATTCATTGATTTAATGTCCTTCATACTGCTAGACTAATAAAATCAGCAGCTTAAAAACTAGTTTTATGTAGTAGCTTAAGATTATTTAGTTTTGACGATATCTTTATTAACATAATGATCCTATGGGAAATTTTTTCTAAGTAAAGATTATATCATTTAAATCCTTGTTTTATGTTGAGGGGAATTTATGATTAGTGTTGATACCCTATTGTGGTTCCCTCTGATTTTCTCTAGGTTAAAGCACTTAAATAGTTGATAAAATATCATTTTGTTCGTATTCTGTGCTTATAGACAGTATTTTGGTTGACTTCAGGGCTGAATTATTTTCCCTGAAATCATTATACAAAAAGCATCAATTTCCTGATAACTTTTCTTATAGATGACTGTACAGTCGAGGAATAATAACCCATTGATTACACAATGGGGTAACAGGAATGAGATAATGGTACTTCTTATGTGAAAACTTAAAACAATTTCCCCATTTTGGGGGCTCATACTGCTGAAGATTAATTTTCATTTTTTTAAGGTATGATTTTTAAAAAGAAAAAAAAGAGCTGTTAGGTTGATTTGTTTTTTTCAAGCAGTCTTAATAGCTTTAATTTCTGGAACTTAACTCCTTGAAGACAGCAACATTGCGTTTGATAATATTTTGCTCATTCATGTATAGGATGTTTGTTCAGTTGAGAAATGAAAATGGGTCTCAGTATATTACATAGAGTGATTTGTTCTAAATGGCACAAAAACTGTTTCTGGCCCAGGACAGTATTAGCTCAAGATCTAGTGAGAGTTGATGCTTACCCTGATGCATGGACACCATGGTCTAGTGAAATCTGCCCATTAGGGACTTTCCTGTGGCTTCATTTCCCATAAACATATGTTATTAGTTTTGTGTAATAGGAAAGAGGAAATATGCAAAGGCACAGACACTATTCTGAATTAGGGGACCCATTTATTCCCTGTGTTTATGATGAAAATGACTTTAGTTTATGTACAGTGTGCTTTAGCATGTAAAGGGACACACTGGTATTGTGTGTTCAGCAAAACAGAAAATCTTTTCTTGGAATGATTAGAATGCAAATACTATTTTATAGATCTGGTGTCCTGGCATGGTGGGGAGAATGCTAGTATATCTGATGCTTTTGTTTTAGAAATAAAAGTAAACTGTAGGGAGTTTACCCAAATCCTGGCACTTCACCCCTTTTAAAGCCAAACTGAGCAAGAGGACCACATTGCTGTTTTATTCACAATTTGGTCTTCCTGTGGTGGTGGTGGTCCTCTGCTCCCATTGTTTGTTTTGCTTTATGTTGGGTGCCAACAGAGATCAAAACTACATTTTGTGGACTTCTAGTTTGGCAATATGCTGGCAAATGGGAAAACAAGCAACATAAACCAAATTTCTGCCACAATGCTTTTAATATTGAGACAGATTTTTATCTAACAGAGCCAACAGAATGGAACATGAGAGCACCAGCAGCTCAGGGTTGTAAACACAGCTTCCTGATGACACATCCCTAGGGGGACAGATCATACAGTTTCTATATTATTCAGCTTGTCATTCTACTGGCACAGAACTGATTTTTGCCTCAGAAAATGTGTTTCCTGAAACTCCAGCTGTCCTTCATTCATAAAGCAGTGTTTTAATAAGGTGGTTGTTTACTAGGAAAACAATGCTAATGTTAATAATGAATCACTAGCAATATAGCATATTCCTTATCGTAGATGGTCTACTTGCTGCCAAACAGCTGGAGGAAAAGTGAGGAAAAATGCAATCAAGCATTTAAACATCATAGCTGGATGTTTCCAAACATAAATGTCCAGATGTTTAGCATTGTGGAGGTAATGTGTTTGATTGCTTGCCTTTTTCATATTTTATCTGGATCTTTTGATGTTCTGTAGACAGAGTCATGACTATTCTTCATTTTCAGTATGCTGAGCGGTTTTGCTTGTCGTCATGAATAGCAACAATAATGCTGAAGACTGGCAGAGGCCAAGCCTGGCAGGGATTGCTTGAGATGAGAGAGAAGAGAAAGAAATGAGACTCAGAATACGGTTAAATGGGTCCCTCTCCTGGCTAATGTGTATGGAAGCATGTGCCTTTTAAAAGGCATCGGCTGAATCAGTTTTCATGCTTCAGTTAAGGGGCAACTAGGAATTAAGAAGTTGGATGGAGGGTCGGATCCTCTTGTTTTCTTTGAGACCCAGAGGCTGAATAACCAGGTCCTTTTTTAGGATAGCCACTTCCAAGGAAGAAAGCTAACTGTCTTTATGCCAGTGAAGATACTGGCTTCAAAGGAATCTGGTCCAGCTAAACTGTAGTAGATGCCTCATCAGGCAAAATGAGAAATCTAAAGTAAACAATATGAAGCACTTTCTCCTTTTAGGATATCAGAGTACCCGACCCAAATCAATTCATGCTTCCTACTGCAAACTTCTCCGACATCGGGTTATTGGTACTTATAATTAGAGTCATTGCTGAATGCTCCACTAAATTAAAACCCCTGCAAATTAATTATCTCATCAAAGGTGGCTCAGTTTCAGAACTGGATTCATAGATCCTGGTGCTAAAATAGATGCAACTCCCTCCTAAGAGTGAAAGCAAAAATAGTCATTTACTGACATGTCCCTGCAGGAATCAATAACATTACAGATCATGGAGGAGCCAAGAATAGCCGGGGCATATTAATAACTCAGTCTGCTCACTGATTTTATTCAAGATGACTAGTTAAAGAACGCTGCACTGATGATGACTCCATGGCATGAGGAACAATGTCATCATTAACACGTGGACCATTTAGCACTTAGAACATTTCACACATAAAGAGAGCTTAACACAAGACTGTTGTGCTTTAGACAGATGGTTTAATGTTTCTTTAGCCTTCAGCCTATCAGGCCACCCATGGTTTTCTTCAGCCAAAGGCTTTTTAAAAATAAATGGTGTATAGCAATTTTCTAACAAGACTGACTGCAGCATATTTCACTAAATCTTTTTCCTACCCTTAACTATCCCTTACAGTGGTTCATAGTTGACAAACCTCCCTGACACCGATTCCTCACGTATAAGTAATTACTGACATAAAAGGAGATGAAGGGGCTGAAATTTCATCATTAATGGTTTCTTTGCTACAGAAAAGCTATTTAGACATGATTACTTTGGAAAACAGTTCTTCCCTGATTAGACACTGCCTGACTCTGGAGAAGCTGTTCCCCCAGAATCTTTCAATACAGGAAATGATACCCCAATGTAGATGGATAACTGTGGGTAGCAAAAGATGCATATACGCGTTGGTTTAAAAATGGTAAGAAGAGTGATTGTATCTCTGTCTGAAGAATATGTAAATGTGTTTAGGAAGGGATATGGAGGCTGCCGGTTCCCTGCTCCTACCATCCAAGTGGGAATCAAGCACAGTGGAAAAGCAAGAGGGATGCATTCTTATAGTGCAAGCTTCTATAGGGATCTTAATGACCCCCTGCCCTGCTCTGGGCGCTGTTCAGATCCCCAGGCTCTTCTGTGAACTTTTTTAGGGGAACAACGGGACCCAAGACCCAGAGACTCTGCGGATTGGCCTGGATGGATGCTTATTTGCACATTCTTCTCTATGTAACCTCTCCGATAGGGTTCAGAAGAAGCAAGCTTAGGCCCGGAGCACAGAAAAGCGATTACACAGCAGAGAGGGTTTAGTGATCAGATGTATTTAGGAGGGCAAGTGTCTCCCGACTGCCTACTCAGGAGGGCATGAGAGGCTGGAAGTCTCCGCGCAGAGCCTCTGATTGGCTTTTTTGTCTTTGAGGAATAAAGATGTCTTGCTGGAGGCTTAGATTTCCTGCTGACACATTGTGCTGGGCCAGACTGGAATTCTTGCAAGTTCTGTGGCTGCAGCCGGTGTCCGGTCTTGCACCAAAACTGTCAATTTCCACACCTATGAGGAGGAAGCCCACGGCCCCGATATCAGTGTTCTATCTGACTGTGTTCTGTTTAATTACCAGCTCGAGGTACCACACCAGTTCTGCCTGATAAAGTTCAACAGCTCACTGTTCAGGGTGTGCGAGGACTACAGGCAGCTCACTGTCGGGGACGCGGGTCTGGACCACGAGTGGCTGTGCGGCCAGGCACCACAGTGCGTGCTGGTCTTTGCCGTGGTCAGCTTCTTGAAGGAGCAGGTCCGGCTGGTGCATGAGGAGGTGGAGCTGAGGGACATCAGTGATCAAGGGCTGCGCTTCCCCTGGGCCCAGATCCCCGTGGCGGTGTCCAAGGGCGCGGCCACGCACACGCATATCCCGCTAGAAGCGCCTGTGGACAAGGACGTGCGGGCCAGCCGGTTGCAGAGCGTGCGCCTGACTGAGCCTCACAGCCCCTTCCGGGTGGAACTGCAGAAGCGCGCGGACGGCGTCCAGTGCGCGGACCTGGAGCTGCTACAGGAGCTGGACCGCGAGAGCCAGGCCGCCTACAGCCTGGAGCTGGTGGCCCAGGACTGCGGCCGCCCGCCGCGCTCTGCCACAGCCGCCCTCAGCGTGCGAGTGCTGGACGCCAACGACCACAGTTCGGCCTTCCCGAAGGGCGCGGTGGTCGAAGTGGAGCTGGCGGAGGACTCTCCCGTGCGCTCCCTGCTGCTCCAATGGACGCGGCCCATCCCGACGAGGGCCCCAATGGCTACGTGGTGTTCGCCTTCGGTGCCCGCACCCCGCCCGAGGCGCGCCGCCTCTTCCGCCTGGACCTGCGCTCGGGCCGCCTCACCCTGGCAGGACCGGTGGACTACGAGCGGCAGGACACCTATGAGCTGAACGTGCGTGCGGGCCGAGGACCGCGGTGCCGGGCCTCCACCTGCAAGGTCATCGTGCGCATCCGTGACGTCAGTAGCAACGCTCTGGACATCACCATCACCCAGCTGGCCGCCCCGAGCTCATTTGCCCCCTCTCCCTTCGCATCCACCGCCACCGCCGCCGCCGCCGCCGCTCTCGGTGGTGCGGACGCGACCTCGCCGACCTGGCCCGGGAGGCTAAAGGCCCGCGCCATCTCTCTGGTGCCAGAGAGGGCGGCGCGCGAGAGCCTGGTGGCGCTGGTCAGCACCTCAGACAGAGACTCGGGCGCCAACTGGCGGGTGCGGGGCGCCCTCTACGCGCAGGAGCACTTCCGGCGGCAGCCGGCCTACGCGCGCAGCTGCCTGGTGGTGACCGCGGCGTCGCTGAACCGCGAGCGCAACCTGACGCTGGTGGCCTAGGACCGCGGCGCGCCCCGGCTACGCACCTTGCGGCCCTACACGGTGCGCGTGAGTGATGAGAACGACAACGCGCCACTCTTCACACGGCCGGTCTACGAAGTGTCGGTGCGTGAGAACAACCCGCCCGAGGCCTAATTGGCCATGGTGGCGGCCCGAGACCCTGACTCGGGCCTCAAGGGCCAGGTCACCTACCGGCTTCTGGAGACTATAGGGGTTCGCGCCTTACGTCTCGTGGACCTCACCCCTGGGGAGCTGCACGCACGAAGGTGCTTTGACCGCGGTGAACTGGCCGAGCTGCAGCTGGGGCTGGAAGCACTCGACGGCGGCTCTCCGCCGCGCCGCGCCGGGGCCGAGCCGTGGTGTGGCTGCATGTGGAGGACCAGAAGACTACGCACCTCGGCTGGTCACACTGCCAACTCTTCAGTGGCTCAGCCCAGCTGCCTCTTCCCCAGGGAGGGCCCCTGGGGGCAGACGAAGGCCTCAGCGCCGAGCCAACTTGCACGCTTCTCCCGTGCGACTGCGGCCCCGGGGTGCTAGCACTGCACCCGGTGACGGGTGAGCCCTCTCTTCAGCGCCGCCTGTCCCCACAGCTCACGGGCCAGCTGATGGCGGTCGTCGTGGTGCGGGACGGAGGCCAGCCGGCCCTGTCCTGCACCACTGCTTTGCGCCTAGCGCCGACGGACTTGGCGCCACCTGGCGGAAAAGTGGTGCTCATGCCGCCGCCGCCGCCGCCGCCGCCGCCAAAGAAGGAAGCAGAGGGATCCTCCTGGCGGTGCACAGTGCAGGGAGCAGGGCGTCTGCCTGGCTTCCCCGTCGTGTTGATGGATGTTTTGGCCAGTGGTTGCAGCCTTATGCTGGTGGCCATTGCTACCGTGACTTGTTCCAGCCAAGGCGAGGCTAGGACTCGAAGGAAGAAGCTTTGTGAGCATAGCCCGAGCAGGTCCCACGCAAGGAGTGGCCAGGTTGGCCCAAGTCGCAAAGCGCTAGGGGCTGCCTTCGTGGGCTTCCCGCTGAGGTTCTTCCCGATGATGGTGCCCTTTTTCATTTATGCAGAGGCCCACGAGGGTGAGGCTGCGGAGATTTCCCTGTCCTGGGATAGCGGGGTGTTCCTGTGCTCCTCTCTTTGGGAGAGGAGCGGGATCCTATGGGCCCAGGTAGACCACCCTAGCAGCCTTAGTTAACATTTATTAGATTTTCATACCGAGAGCGTTATGAAAATTCAGCGTCTGCCCAGGTTTGGGACTTCAAAGGACTAATTTTTCAGGACCTGTTTATTTTTTATTTGAGAGGAAAATTTCTTCACAGATGAAGGCAGAAGGAGGCGTGGTGGTCATGTGTTCATGCAGGCCCAGGTTTGTTTCTTTTTTTTTTTTTTAAAGATTTTATTTATTTATTCGATAGAGATAGAGACAGCCAGCGAGAGAGGGAACACAAGCAGCGGGAGTGGGAGAGGAAGAAGCAGGCCCACAGCGGAGGAGCCTGATGTGGGACTCCATCCCACAACGCCGGGATGACGCCCTGAGCCGAAGGCAGACACTTAACCGCTGTGCCACCCAGGCGCCCCCCAGGTTTGTTTCTGTAACGTCCTTGTGGGTCCAGTTGGAACATCTTGGTCCCTCAGGGTTTAAATGCTGTCTTGGTGAAGCACTCCCCAGGAAGGATGTTGTCCCTGCTCCGTCAGTTTTGATATCTGAGCGTGATGTATTAACTGCTGCTCTCACCCCTCTTTTTAAATAGGATTCAAGCTCAGGTCCTCTCCGTTCCCCGTCCCTGTGTGGAGACGATAAATCTGCCCATTTAAGGTAATTTCAGAGTATGTGTCGATCTCTCAAAGCAATGTGTTTGACGTTTTGTACATTTTTATGGATAACAGAGTGAGTCTGTCCTTTTCACTTCCAGGACACATTCAAATCCAGATGAATTTAGTGTGAAAGATAACAGAAGAGGAGACAGTGAATTGAATGACAGCAGTTCTGACATCAATAGAGAGGGGGCTTCAAGAAAGCATCTTTTTTGGTGATTGCAGAGCGAGACGGTGAGTTCAGAGCTGCCACTTTGAAACTCTTCCTCATAACTCTGTATGCCTGAATGAATTTTAAAACACTAAACAATTGGTCCCAACTGGGCATTCATAGAGGGGAGTATGCTGAGTGCTGCTGAACAGAGCTAACAGTTTTTTTGGACCACTTATTACTTAGCTGGTTCTACATATTTTCAATACTTTACACTTACTGACTTACTTATTCCGTGTAAAAAAATCCAAGGAGGTAAGAGACCGAGGCACAGAGTTTAAACAACTCGCCCAAGTGTTGGAGTTAAGATCTTAGGCCAGTAATTAAGCTATAGATTTCTTCCTCTTAATCACCTATTAGGCGGCCTCTATTAATGCAAACAGATTAAAACACTAAAAAATCAGAATATTGTAGTTAGTAATACTAAAATAATGTTGTACTGCAAGCACTAAGGAGAACTTCCCATACGTGGGGATTTCTGAAGTGGATAGCATATGAGTCGGGAAATTTTTTATAGGCTAGGATGCTGTTTCCTGGGAGCGTATGAATATGTAGTTTTGTTTGGCTCTGTGCTTTGTTTCGAGAATCTTGCACCCACACAACATCATGCTATTCAACCTACCCTCCTGTAATGTTTGGGAGTTTGGTTTTAGGTCAAAATCTCTGTAATGGTGCCTAGTTCTATGAGGAAAATCAATTATGGATTTTATGTTAATTTCCATGAGAGTGGGCACTGGATCTTTGGTCCCTCAAAGAAGATACCTTACTCTCAAAGATGAGTCCTAATGGTATGTCCTAGTGATTCAAATATCTCTTCACATTGTGGATATTTTTGTCCAATCTGTGTTTAGTTCCTTCAACATTTTTTTAAAACAGGATGACTTCTAGAAGCATCTGCATCCTGGTCCCTTTCTGAATATTCTCTAGTTTGTAAATATCTTTCCTAAAATTAGACCCTTAGAATTGGATACAGCACTGCAGAACCGGCCTGTCTCCTGAGTTCCAAATTAATATTTCCAGTTGCCTACTCAACATCTCCACTTGGGTATCTAATAGACAGGCTACATGTTCAAAATTGAACTCTTGATTTCTATTCCACAAACCTGTTCATTCTCTAATATTTGTATCTCAGTAAATGACAACTTTATTCACTTAGTTGCTGCCATGGCCAAATCCCTGGGTCATTCTTGGTCTGTGTCTTCCCACACTCAACTTCCAATGCATCAGAAAATCCAACTGGATTTACTTTGAAAATATATTCCCAATAAGTGCTCTTCTCACTGCCTCCTTTGCTGTTGTCCTACCCCAGGCACTATCATCTTTCGCCTAGATAACTCCAAACTGTACTCTTTCTGCTTCCATACTTGCCCTCTTGCAGTCTGTTTTCCAAATCAGGTCACATAATTCAACTCTCTAAAGAGCTGTCACTTAAAATGCAATCCAAAAATCCTCATCATGGTTTCCCAGTTACAACTGCTCTGTGTAACAAAACGTGACTCAAAATGTAGCAGTTTAAAACAACTATTTTATTATGCTCATGGATTCTTTGGGTCATTTTGGACAGGACATAGCAGGGATGCCTTGTTTCTGCTCCAAGGTGTTATAGGCCTTAGCTGAGAAGTTGTAATGGTTGGGGGCTGGAATCATCCGGAAGGCTTACACACATGTCTGGCTTGTGGATTAGGATTATTCGAAGTCTAGGATTGCTCCCAAGGGGGTGGGAAACAGGGGCTACATGTGCCCTTTATTGGCATGCCAGCCTTAGGAAAGTCACGTGGGGGCTCAGGGTTGCAAGCATGAATGTTCCACTAAATAAAACAGAAGGCACATCCTCTTTTATGACCCAGTCTCAGAAATGATGTAGTCATTCATGTTCTACTCATCTGAGCAGTCTTAAGCCTACCCAGATTGAAAAGGAGGGGATGAAAGACCCCTGTTCTCCACTGAAAAATTTTTAGAGACTTTTGGGGACATGTTTGTAAATAAGCAACACATGGCCCGTAAAGTCCTATACCATCTGGCCCCCGGTTGCTTCTCCAAGATGATTTCTTACTACTCTTCCCCTTGACAATTTAGATCATTGTATTGGCTCTCATGCTGTTTCTTGAATAAACCAAACATGTTTCATTTCAGACCTCAGGGTCTTGCTGTTCTCTCTGCTTGATATGCTTTTTCTTGAGATATCCGTATTGTCCGCCTCTGCCTTCATTTATGCCTTTGTTCTAATGTCTATCCTCTCAAAGAGATCTTCCATACCTCAAGCTGTTTCCCCCAGCTGTCACTCTCCACCCTGCTTTATTTTCCTTCATATCATTTATCACTGCCTGACATTACTTCATGTATTTATCATTTGTTCCCTGTTCCGTGCTGAATCATCAAGCATCAAATATGTACTAAAAAAATGAATGATTGAGTGAATGGATGAATGAGAGGTATAATCCAGCCAGCTCATACATCACAACTGTATGACTATTTCTTACGATCATATTGCATTTTAGATTAGGGTAAAATTGTGCTGGTGTTTTTTAGAAGTTCCATTGTGCTGTGTTACTTTCTAGAAGATTTTAGGGTCATCTCAAAACTTGAAGATTTTGCAGTAAGTTTATCTTTTCGGATCATTTAATGTTAAATTATCCTTTTCAAAAAAAGATCAAATTCCTGGGACTCCTACTGTTCATTCTCTGTTTGGAGAATGACTAGCTTATTCTTGTCTTAACTCAGTGTCATCTTCATAATAATAGGGCGGGCTCTCTGAATCCTTAATAAACTCAGGGGGCTGCTATGGCAAACAGTAGGGTGGTCAAGGGGATGCATTCAATCTGGGAGATATAGTCACTTGGTAATAATAACCTCAACATTTCCTCTTACCTATATTCAACAGCAACATTTAATTAATTTATTTATTAAACACTGACAGAGCACTTACTATGTACCAAGAACTGTGCTAGGTGCTCCGCGAGTACTAACTCACTTAATCCTTAAAACAATGCTATCAGGTAGGTACATTTCACAGAAGCAAGAGTTGTTAAGAGGGTTTTGATCAAGACCACCCAGCTCTAGGGGCAGAGCTGGGTTTTCAGTTCTAGAAGTCTGGCCCCAGAGTTCATGCTTTTAATGTTCTGCTGTAGTGCATTTTTAGTGGGTTTTTAAACACCTATTTTATGGGGCTTCTAAAGGTTTAGGACCGATTTACATTCCTCAGGATGTTTCTGTCTTTGACTTTAAACGAGATATTCTGATTTATGGTTTGGTTTATGCTCTGTCTCTCTGCTGTATTTTCTTGTAAAACTTTTAGTGGGATTATTGAAAGGATGACACATGGGTGACAGCAAGATAATTGAATTAGATGTTGATAGCTGGAGTTAAGATGTTTAGTGAAGTTATTTTTATTATTTTTTTCATCTCACTCTTAATAGTTAACGCAGAGAATAAATGATTAATAAACACACTGATATTTTTCTGAAACTTCATTTATTTATTTTTCTTCCAAGTTTTTATTTGAATTCCAGTTAGTTAACATATAGTATATTAGTTTCACATGTAGGATTTAGCGCTCTACCACTTAGACACAACACCCAGTGCTCATCACAAGTGCCCTTCTTAATGCCCAACTCCCCTTTAACCCATCCCCCTGCCCACCTCCCCTCCAGCAACCCTCGGTTTGTTCTCTGTAGTTACGAGTCTGCTTTATGGTTTGAGCGCTCTCTCTCTCCGCCCCCCCCCCAGGTTTATCTGTTTTGTTTCTTAAATTCTACATATGAGTGAAATCATATGGCGTTTGTCTTTCTCTGAGTAACTTATTTTGTTTACCATAATACTCTCTAGCTCCATCCATATCATGCAGATGGCAAGATTTCATTGTTTTTTATTGGCCGTATTGTATTTATATTTATGTTTACGTTGTGTATATATGCCACCTCTTCTTTATCCATTCATCAGTTGGTGGACATTTGGGCTGTTTCCATAATTTGGCTGTTGTTGATAATGCTGCTGTGAACATCGAGACCCATGTATCCCCTTGCATCAGTATATTTGTATCCTTTGGGTAAATTCCTAGTAGTGTGATTGCTGGATAATAGGGTAGTTCCATTTTTCACTTTTTGAGGAACCTCCATTCTGTTTTCCAGAGTGGCCGCACCAGTTTGCATTCCCACCAACGGTGCAAGAGGGTTCCCCTTTCTCTGCATTCTTACCAACATCTGTTGAGAAATTTCACTTTAGATTGAAATTTTTACCATTCCTCTCACTAAACCTATATCAGAGATCCCAGCAAATGATTTAATTTTGTTGCTTGAATTTTATTTCCATTTCATTTCATCAGTGCACCAGCAGGTGGAGGTACAAGTCGTTTACAGAAAATCCAAAGGAAGAAAAAAAAAAAAAAAACAGCTAAAAAGCTAGTCCTTGAACAACTGAATGTTGTTTGCATTTTTAAGTATATTGCCACATAGCATTCTGACTTTTTAAATATTTTACACTCTTCCATTTTATTTCCAAGTTGCTTCAGATCGTTCAGAATGAAATACACTTAAGAATCCTGAAAGATTAATCGAGGAATCTCAAACAGCAAGACTCTTTCATCATATCATGAAAATAGGCACAGGATTGCACTTTTTTCAAGTATCCTTTACCCTCACATTTCCCAGCTGAGAAATATGAATTTCCAACCAGTAGACTCAGAACTCAAAGGATGTTATTTTCAAGTCTGTGAATCGCAAAGTGAAGGGCTGCCAAGTGTATATGACAGAGTTCAAAACTGCAGGCCAGCAATGTCACCCCCCCCCCCCCCCCCCGCTCAGACAGAATGATGAATTAAATCATCCTTCAGTGGATGGATCACCTTCACATACTTCAGAAAGAGCCACTTCGTTCTGAAATCCTGTAACTCATACGGACGGTTATATTTTGGGAATATACACATTTATGTTTCTGTCAAGAATTTATAAGCCAAGTTGCATACATGAGCCTCCTAGTTTTGATAGACATTTCCCTAAATTATGTCAACAGTCAATGTCAGAGCACGTGATGATTTTATGTAATCCAGGTTATTTTACCAAAAAGTCTTAGATGTAGCCTTTATTGCCACAAGAATAATAAGTAAACATCTATTTTATATTCTAGAATCATTTGTGAATTTAAATAAAATATTCGATCTAGCTGTACATTGATGTTTGGGTGTTTGTAATTCTACTGGGAACACAATTTAACTTTGAATAACTTTAGGCTGCATTAAGAATCCGGGTGCATTTAGGTGGCTCAGTCAGCTAAGCGTCCAATTCTTGATTTTGGCTCAGGTCATGATCTCAGGGTTGTGGGATTAAGCCCCACATCAGGCTCTGTGCTCAGTGGGGGGGTCTGCTTGTCTCCTTCTTCTTCTGCCCCCACCCCTGCTCACACACACTCTCTCTCTGTCAAATAAATAAATAAATCTTAAAAAAAAAATCTGGATCCCAACTGTAACCATAGGAATGGGAAGAAAGAGGAAACAGCATTGAGTGAAGGAGAAAGTTCAGACAGCTTTGGGGTGGGGGACCAGAATCATTTCTTTAGCCTGACATCTGAGAGGGTCGCTTGGTGCTTCATGGGTAGAGTGGTGGCAGATTATGAAAATGAGTGAAAATCAAATGAAGGTGGCAGGTCATTCTGTGCTTCTGGTCACTCAAACCATTTTTTTTTTTTTAAGATTATTTGTTTATTTGAGAGAGAGTATGAGCAGGGGGGAGGGGCAAGGACCCTGGGATCATGACCTGGGCTGAAGGCAGAGGCTTAACTGACTAAGCCACCCAGGCGCCCCTCAATCCGTTCATAATAGTAGCTCATTCAGAGGTGGAGCTACAGGGAGGAGCAGTGGGAAGGGCTAGACAGAGTCTTCAGGCCTCAGCCACCTGGACTAGTGTTCCCAGCAGAACTCCGCTCCAGCCCTGAACAGGAGGCTAGGTGGAAACTGGGTTAGAAGACAGGGGCAAAAGGAGGGATTGGACCCAAACTGCAGTGACTCACAGGCTATGTGAGCAGCTGGGCCTCATCTGTGGCTGACAAGATTCTTGGGGCAGCCAAGCTGGGTGATGGGATGAAAGCAGCTGGATTGTGTCTTCTTTTCTCTAAGATTGGCTCAGACTGTAGGAAGTATTGAATCTGTAAGTGCAGGACACTAATGTCTCCCCAACTAGAAGCATCTTGGCTTATCAAGATCCAATGGACAAGAACTGTCTTCCTAACACAATAACCACTAGCCAAATGTGGCTGTTTAAATTTAAATGAATTAATATTCAATACAATGAAAAATTCAGTTCCTTGGTCACATTGGCCACATCTCAGTTCCTCGGTAGCCGCACATGGCTGGTGGCTACAGTATTGGACAGAAGAGCTATAAAACATTCCATCATCACCGTTCTAGTGAACAGCACTGATCTGGAAGAAGGGGCAGGCCAGAGGACCACTCCATGGGCTGGGGGTGTTGAGGGCAGCCAGTGAACTACCCTCCTTGATCAGCTCATATATAGGGACTGTGTGTTCTCTTTTCTCCACACTCTACATTTCCCTGGTCAAAGACAGTTAGTCTTTTATTGGCTCATATAAGTATTTCAAAATGGATTGACACATTGTATTATTTATTATAAGATATTTGAAAAATGTCTCAAGACAAAAATTCCCAATAGTACAAGCTTTTCTGCATGCCTGGGAATTTTCCGAAGGCTCTTCTGCTATTCTAGCTAGCACCTCAAATTTATAGCCCTCATATTCAGTCCTATAGACTGAAACCTTAGTGATTTTGCAGCAATATTCATGATAAAACCAACCTGCTCTTACTCCTGAGCTCCCCCAAGAAATAATGCAGCAGTTTTTAAGACCAGTAATTCATTCTTTAGCTATGCTCAGGCAAGAAGCTAGTAAGTACTTTAAACTCCTTTGGTCACTGGTCTCCTATAGAAAATCACTGCTGTGGAAATTGGTTTCCAGGTCCGATGGTATCTTCAGAGTCAGAATGCTTTTCCAAGTGTCAGCTTTCCAGAATGGGTGGTCTAGGCCCCAGAGAGACTGCAGCAAACAAGAATGTACCCAGTTTTACATGAGACGTGACTTAAAATATACACCTATCTTTTGGGTTATGTTGAATAATATTTCAACTTCATTGGCGAATTTGTTATGTAAGTGAATTCTGTGGGAAATGTTATTTATAGAAGCCAAGAATCTAGAACTTTCCCTCAAGTTTATAAACATAGGATAAGATGTATTTGTTTTTCTTAAAACCAGGTCCACATGTTTTTGTAATGGTCGCTTCTACTTTAATTATGATTCCTCAAGCACTTTATAACTCTGGAATCCTGCCTGTTTATGACTACATTCCCAGGGAGAAATAATAACTGGCAACATTTATCCAACACTTATTGCAAACAAGGCTCTTTGGTAAAAGCTTTATGTGAGTTATCATATTTATATCTCGTAACCATCCTAGGAAGTAGTTATATCATCATCCCCATTTCGTGGATGAGGAAATGGAGGTTTAGGGAGAATAACTTGTCTGAGGTCCTATAGTGAGTGAAGGAATTGTGATATAACATTAAAAGCCCTGAATTTTAGGTTGACAGCTGGATGATACCATGTATGCATATGCTCATGTGACCACCACCTGGGTCAAAGTCTAGAACAATTCCAGCTTCCCTGAAGACTCCTTCGTGCACCTTCAGGCAATAACTCTTCTCAAAGTAACCATTACTCAAGCATCTTTCACCATCTATTCCTCTTTCTTGTCCTTGGACTTCATATAAAGAGAATCATACCGTATATCCTCTTTGGTGCCCGACTCAACATTATGTCTATGAGCTTCCGTTACGCACAGCCATGCTGCATCGACCAGTAGTTGGTTCCTTCTCACCGCTACATGGCATTTCATTTATGAACTTGCCACAGTTCATTTATCCATTCTACAGCTGAGGGACATTAAGGTGATTCCAAGTTTTTAGCTTTTGTGAATGGTGAATTAATTTACACATTTTTTTGGTAGACATAAACACTTATTTCAGCAGAAATAAGGCCTTATAACCAGGAGTAGGATTGCCAGGTCAAAGGGTGATGGATCTAGGATTTGAACCTCGGGTTTTCTGAGTCTACTGGTCCCCATTGTGCAACACCCAGTACCTCATTAACAGTTAACATTGACCGAGAACTCTCTATGTGCTAGATACTCCGATAAGCTCTATTTTTCTAAGCAGGCTCTTGATCAATTGAGAACTTTCTATAAGCTTAACTAATAACAGCAGGGGAAGTTTTATATTTGCTCAACAAATAAGACAGCCTTTTAAATTATCATTAAATAGCTGATGTATTACCGTGTACGTGGAATGCTTAGCTACTCTTTGGAAAGACCATAATAATATCTATCTTTGACAGACTTGTTTTGCTCATTGAAACGTATACAGTAGGAGTAGAGTTAGCAATTGATTATTCATTTGCTTGTATACTATAATTAGCTAAGGAAGAAACAAATCAATTTAAAACCAATTTCCATAGTCTACACATGCGCGGGAATTGATTGCAGACTTGAATTTGCTGAATAAAAAGTGAAGCTAGCTAATCTCAATTTGTATTTCATCGAGTAAATGTCAGCTATTGATTTCTGTGGCTTACGACTGGAGAGGCCCTGTGTCTGTCATTCTTTAAAGGTAGCACAACACAATCGCTGTGCAGTTTAATTAGGTGTGGGCTAGTCATTTCACTTGCGTGAAGAAGATGAAATATTTAACCATAGTGGAAGGAAAAACCTCAGCCAGCTGCCTGTTCTCTCACTCTCTTTCAGACGCTTACTTATCTTAATTTAATGTCCATTGATCCTTATTGTTGCATGTGGTACAGAGGAGCCCTTTGTAATAGGGTGCTGGGAGATTGGGCGGAAACTGACTTTACAGGCTAACTGAATTCTCTCAAGCTTGCTTGCTTTCTTTCTTTCTTTCTTTCTTTTTAAAGATTTTATTTATTTATGTGACAGAAAGATAGCCAGCGAGAGAGGGAACACAGCAGGGAGTGGGAGAGGAAGAAGCAGGCTCCCAGCAGAGGAGCCCGATGTGGGACTCGATCCCCGAACGCCGGGATCACGCCCTGAGCCGGGATCACGCCCTGAGCCGAAGGCAGATGCTTAACGACTGCGCTACCCAGGCGCCCCCACTCTCTCAAGCTTTCTTGAACTCTTGACAGCACAGCATCAGGCTTTAGGGGAATGACTTGGCCTGTGTGTTATAGAACAGGCTTCCATAGTGTTTTGGTTTTCTAAAGAGTAATCCATGTTGCCTTGGTCGCACGGGATTCGTATACAATTTGACAAGTCGTGATGCCTTCTGACCTGGCATAACACAGAATGTGTAATCTTGCACTGGACTTGAATACAACTGTTCATTTAAAACATGGCCTGATGTAACAGCCAAAATAATGTCTTCTTTTTCAAAGGAAATGCCATAATCTCTTTGGTTTTGGTTTCCTCACCTATGGTGGGGATATTAATACCTCCTTCATAGGAATTTGGGGATAGCTAAATGAGATAGTACATATAAAATGCTTAGAGCAATGCTTTGCACAGAGAAATTACTTAATAAATACATTTTTTATTACCATCAGAAACATTTCTTATTTCCCATTGCCTTGTTTAAAGTGATGTAGTTTGTTATTACAAACATTCTTAAATGTTTCTCTTTTTTTCTTTTTGTTTGGTGTGATCAGTATTTTTTTTCCATTTCTTTTGGTTGACTGTTATTTTTTAAACTAACTTTTCAAATAGGCGAACAAAAATAGTTAAAGCCCCCTAGGGATTACAGTATTTTTGACAATGGTATAAGCCTCTGATTTTAAAAAAAGAAGACCCTTCTGCAGACACATTTTTTACAGTAGTTCTTGTAAAGTTTGATCAGTCAGTCATTTTGTCTTATGGCTCTATTTCAAGCCAGCAGTGAACTTGACAGTTAACGTGGGGATATTTACATGGAAATGTGGGAGTCTGTTAATAATAAATGCACTGGTTCTTTGGTTCACGAATCCTTGGGAAAACTCACAAAAACTTGGATCTCACTTCTGTCTACTTTGGCGAATGTTAATACGCCACTTAATCGAGCCTGTAGACCACCTGCTCTGCTCCCAGTATGTTACCATCGGCCCATGTGGGATATGTTGTAATATCCCATAAGTGGCATGAAGTAATAAAATGGGAATTGATCAGCTTCTAGCTCAGGCCACTGAAGCTGGGGATATGATTGATAGTGAGGCATTTCTAAATAATGGGAGAGAGCCTTCTAGAAAGGACACAACCTGAAAAGTATTTTCTTTCTAGCCTGAAGCCAGAAAAACCTATAAGACATCTCCACTTAAGGACCAGAAGGCATTCACATTCACAGATATTTTGGTAGATGTTTTTAATAAAAGGCATATGCTCTAATGCATGCTTGCTCTTCAGTTCTATCTTCTGCCACCTTTCTGCCTGCACTCCCTACCCCAGTGTCAATGGTCTGACTCCCTAAAATGGAGGAGGGACATCCACATAGACTATAAGCCCAAGCCCTGATCTCAGGCAGGCCCTGATCTCAGATAGCTCTGAGGGCAGAATGCACCGGAGGCCCTTTAGAGAGATAGACCCCTAATATGTGCCAAATACCTACTCACCTGAGTCCTTGTCCATAAGCAACCTTCCTCCTTCTGCCTATGACTTGGTTTTCCATGTAGGTCTGTTTTCAGGGAGAAAATGGGCTGGACAGAATAGAAACATGCATTCTGTTCCTGTGCAAATTAGAATTTTCATTGCAAATTACTTAAATTGGGATTTTTTTAAATCATGGTAAGTGTGCTCTTTAATCCCCATCCCCTATCCCCCATCCACCTCCCCTCTGGTGACCATCAGTTTGTTCTCTATAGTTAAGAGTATGTTTCTTGGTTTGTCTCTCTTCCTCTCTTTTTTTCCCCTTTGCTCATTTGTTTTGTTTCTTAAATTCCACATATGAGTGAGATCATCTGGTCTCTCTCTGCCTGACTTATTTCACCTAGCATTATACTCTCTAGCTCCATCCATGTTGTTGCAAATGGCAAGATTTAATTCTTTTTATGGCTGAATGATATTCCTCTGTGTGTGTGTGTGTATCACACCTTCTTTATCCATTCATCTATTGATGGACACTTGGGCAGCTTCCATAATTTAACTATTTAAATAATGTTACAATAAACATAGGGGTGCATATACCTTTTTGAATTAGTGTTTTCATATTCTTTAGGTAAATATCCAGTGGTGGAATCACTGGATTGTATAGTAGTTCTATTGTTAATTTTTTGAGGAATCTCCGTGCTGTTTTCCAGAATTGTTGCACCCATTTGCGTTCCCACCAAGAGTGCACAAGGGTTCCTTTTTCTCCACATTTTCACCAAGACTTGTTGTTTCTCGTATTTTTTATTTTAGCCCTTCTGATATGTGCGAGGTTATATCTCGTTGTGGTTTTGATTTGGATTTCCCTGCTGATGAGTGATGTTAAGCATCTTTTCATGTGTCTGTTGGCCATGTCTTCTTTGGAGGAATGTATGTTTATGTTTTCTGCCCATTTTTTAGTTGGATTATTTGTTTTTTGGGTGTTGAGTTATTATCAGTTCTTTATATATTTTGGATAATAACCCTTTATTGGATGTCATTTGCAAATATCTTCTCCCATTCAGTACATTGCCTTTTAGATTTGTTGATTGTTTCCTTCGCTGCACAGAAACTTTATTTTGATGCAGTCCCCATACTTTATTTTTGCTTTTATTTCCCTTGCCTCAGGAGACATATCTAGAAAAATGTTGCTATGGCTGATGTCAGAGACCTTACTGCCTGTACTCTCTTTTAGGATTTTTATTTTTATTTAGGTCTTTAACCCATTTTCAGTTTAGTTTTGTGTATGGTGTAAGTAAGTGGTCCAGTTCCATTCTTTTGCATGCAGCTGTCCAGTTTTCCCAACACCATTTGTTGAAGAGAGGGATTTTGGGTTTATAAATCAGTACCATGAAGTTGCTTGAAGTGATTCTGCTATTCGGGAAAAGATCTATTTTCATGGTGCTAAAAAATCAGGGATCTGAGTCTGCGTATCTGAGGACTGGCCCCTGTATTATAATAAATTGACAAAAACAATGAACACAAGTCCCTGAGGCCTCCTAGGGGACAGCCTTCTAGTCCCTCCCCAGGAACATGACACCGCGATTCCTGCCCTAGACACACCAGAGCCTTTCCTCGTTAAATGTTGGCGTCAGGCACGATGGTGTAGTAACAGCTAAAGTCAGCCTAGCTCTTCACGTGTACAGGGACCCTGCGGTGCTGCAAAACGGGTAGCATTATTTTCTTTCTTCTGCACAAAAGAAAATCAAGGCAAAATTACTTACACAAGTCACGGAATAATTAGTGATGAAGCTTCAGTGCCAGACTGGGTGCAGTGCATGGTGCTCCCTGCCTTACTGCCCTTCCTTTAGCTTGTTAGTTCTTCATTTTACTGGGTCTACAGGTCTAGAAATCAAAGTACTTAAAAACCCATTTGGTAATTTCTTTGCTCAAGTCACCAGGAGCATCTGAACAACCGAAGTGCATGTTCAACCACTCAAAGATGTGCTCTGCTCTCTGGCTGAGCGCCCCTCATCCAGCATGCCTGCTCCTACTAGACATGGCAGGTCTCGCACAAAGGGGAGCTTTTCTTCTACTCTCGGTGGTGCTTCCTTTGAGGCGTGCTACTGTTCAGGGCCCTGTGGAGATTTTGATTAAAAAAGACAGATATTGTGCAACTTCCATTAATGTTCTATTTCTCCCATAGCAAAATACAGGCTCTTGCAACTTTCTCAGGGGAATTTAATTTTCCATGTCTATTGGCAAATTCAATTGTGAGTTTTACATAAAACACTAGAAAACAGTTAGTTGCCTGGTCAGGGGTTGTAATTCAGTGATTCTTGGAGATGACTTTTTCAACCTATTCCCTTCTTCTGGCAACTAGCTTTCTTTTTAAAAATTTTATTTTAATTCAATTAGCCAACATATAATACATCATTAGTTTCTGATGTAGAGTTCAGTTATTCGTCAGGTTAACTAGCTTTCTAATGTAAAAGAAGTCTTAAAAATAAATAAGATAAAAATAAATAAAATAAAATAAAGTCTTAAAAATAAATATATACTATGATCGTATTTTACTTAATTTTGTCCCCCTCCCTCTGGTTATAACAATGCCATTTGACTAATTTTTATAATGTTCCCTAAAGGTAACAAAACCTTCCAGAAGCAAAGAAACTATGAAAATGTATTTTGAAAATGCTCAGCACACAATAACTCATGTTAAGGTAGTGTATTATATACCTGGGCAGCTTTATACTGCCTCTGTGTCTCTATCTATCTATCTATCTATCTATCTATCTATCTTCCTATCTACCTATCCATCCATCCATCCATCCATCCATCCATCCATCCATCCCTATCTATATCTTATTGCCCCAGTCTTCACCTAGCGCAAAGGATATATAATTTATATTCACTCATATTCTGGGACTACTTCAGTTTTGTGGATTCTCGGAAGCTCTTCCTCAACCCCAACACCCTTTCTTTGCCACATGCATATGGTTCACTTGTTTCTCCTCATTAAGACTTTTCTGGTGTTAGAACAAGGATAGGAGAGTGAGTAGAGTGAAATGTAAATCAACTTATTTTGTGATTTGACCAAACCAGTGTTTTAGACAAGTGGTCCAGTAAATCAAGCAACCAGTACAAAGCTTAGAGCTATAGTTTCCAATATTTTTTTTTTCCTGGACACCAGGAGTACATTAGAATAGAGACTACATGTAAGTATTACCTTTCTGCTCTTAATATGACTTGCTTCCATAAGGCCACTCTTTTTTATGTTCTGGGATCCCACACTGTCATAGTTATAACGCTGTGCCACCGGTTGTCCACAGTCCCTCAGAAAGACAAGCTTAAACTTGGAAAATGAATGAGCTAGATATCCAAGTTTGTGTGCTAAAAAAGCTTCAAGGTTATTGACTACAAGAGTCACATTTATAGACTTCACTTAACCATAAATACATAGAAAACTGAAAGAATCAAGTTTTTGTTGTTGTTTTAAATAGTTACCTTAGCTAGAATTCATGCTTTCTAAAGCAAACCAAAGAAGGAATTTAATGCAAAAAAAGTTTCATAGACTGGGGGTTAGTAATTTTAATTACTAAGATTATGAGAAAAAGTCCTAAAATGCCTATTAGACCAGGCGTGAAGCTTGTCCACATCAGTTTGAACTTGAGAACCCACTTCACAGAACTTTCCTTCTTGCTAAGCATCTGCTCTGCCCTGAGGGGAAGGAGACAGCTGAGCCTGGGGAGAGTTGGGGCCCCAGTTGTCTGTCAGAAGGGATCTCTTCTGGGGCCATCTGCTCTTTGCTTGATGAGCTCCCTTTGAAACACCTGAGTGCACAGCGGTCTGGTAAGATGATGGATTCCCACTGTCACTGATCGCGGGGATGATAGTCCCTTATGGTTGAGACAGTTTCTCACCCTTAGTTGTAGGGTCCTGGGCTACGTGATTTGGGAAATGAGAAATATATACTATGATCGTATTTTACTCATACTTCCCTCTCCTTTTTCTTTTTATATTTAAGATCTAGCGAAATATCAAAAGCATGGTCTTTATGCAGCCAATTTAAAATGAAAGCAGAGCAACTTTTCCCTTCCCCCCATATGGAGGGCCTTAGGAAGCGTCTTGACTTTCAGGAAATGCTCATTACATAATGAGAGGACTTATCAGAGAAAAGTGTTACATAAATGAAAATTTCACTTAAGTAGATTTTAGCACACTGTTATATCTATATTTTATCTTCAAAGCATAGGAGTATGTGGAATGTTTGCGTTCTTTCCTTTTAATTCTGTGTAAAAGGAAGAGTCAAGCTTTTCTATTTCTTCAACAAAAGGTAAAGGAAGATGTAAATGACATCTTCTGTAGTTAAGCCGTTGAATACCACTGTGTTTGAAGACCTTGTTGGTGTTGCAAAAATTTAGGCATAAATTCACTTCTGTGGAGAAGACCTTGTTCTGAAGGCCTGCAGAGTTTGCGTTAGGAGTCGATCGGATGTGCTTGAATTTGGATGGGACAACCTTGACCTGGAAATGTTGAGCTCTTGCACGAGGAGAAGTGACTTTCAGCGGTAAATGGCAGTGTGTGCGCCAGGCTCAGGCCTCTAATCCTTGAAGAAATCTAAAGGAGACATTTTTACCCCATTTTAAGACAGGAAATATACTCCGTGAAGTTAAGTGATTTAACCCAGAATACAAGTTATAAAATTGTGAAATTGGGATTTTTAATCCATGTTTGGTTAGAAGGCCCAAATGTTTTCACTACACCTTTCTGCCTTTTTGATAAAGCCAGTAGTCACACTCTTCGGCTCTGGTAGTGCTTCCGACATATATCAATAAACACAGTGGCGAATGTACCACGCACCATTAAACCAAGTGCTTCCCACATACATCGTTGAACACAGTTACACATCAGCTGTGAGCCGCTAACCACAGTTTTTCACATAAATATTACCAAACGCAGTATGTCCCCGGTGACTCAGGGGGTCTCTTCTTGGATCATGGCCAGTTGTGTTTCAAATAGTCAGGTATTAAAAAAAAAAGCTTCTGTCAGTAGTCTCCTGGCAAGCTGGATGTGATTCATTTTAAAATTTACTTCTCTCCTTTCAGGGGATTTTTGTTATTTGGTGGATACGTAGGCTGTGCATTCTTCTAGATACCCTAATAAGTATCTATAGATCAAGCCAAACCACTACTGATCTGCATACCTGAAATTAATTACTCTGCCCTCCCATGCACTTGCTTTTACAGAACTAGGCTTTAGGTTTATTCCGGAGGCCACATGGGGAGAACATTGTAAGAGGCAGAGTTAGGAAATTCAGTTGTGTTTATCATGAGGGTGCTTTCGTCTATTTCTGCTATTAATTCTTTCAGTTTCTGAGTTATATATTTTGAGGCTATGCTATGTAAATGCAAATTTAGGATTACTTTGTTTTCCTTGTGGATTGACCCATTTATCACAAAATCCTGATTTATCTCTAACAACCCCGCTTTCTCCTTTTAAAATTTTTACAAATTTTAACTGTGGGTAAAAAAAACAAAAACAAAAACGAAAAAACCCATAACAAAAAATTTACCATCATAACCATTTTTTAAAAGATTTTATTTGTTTATTTCAGAGAGAGAAAGCGAGAGGGAGAGCACAAGCATGAGCAGTGGGAGGGGCCAAGGGAGAAGCCGACTCTCTCCTTGGTCAGGACCTGAGCTGAAGGCAGAGGCTTAACCGACTGAGCCACCCAGGCGCCCCCCCCCATCATAGTCATTTTTAAGCGTACCGTGCTGTAGTGTTATGCTGTTTCTTAAAACATCTTCTCTTTTGTCTGACCTTAGTATAGCATGCAGACTTCTTTTGGCTAGCATGTGTATGGCATATCTGGCTTCCTTTTTTTTACTTTCAATACTTTTGTGTCCATTACAGGTATGTCTGTTATAGGCAGCATAGTTTTGTTTTCTTCAAAGCTAGTCTGAAAATTTTAGTCTTAGATGATTGAGTTCATTTATATTGATGAAATTGCTATTTCATGTACTTACGTCCTATTATTTTACTATTTCTTTCCTTTGTTCCTTTTTCTTCTTTCATGCCTTCTTTTGAATGAATCAAGTTTTTAATTTATTACTATTCCATTTTCCTCCTTTTATTTATTTGCCTTTGCTTATTTTATTGTTCTTTTAGTGTTTGCCTTAGGGATTACCACATATACACTGGACTTACAAGAATCTACTATGAATTAATACTTTTTATCATTTCCTGGAAAATAGAAGAATGTAGAACAGTTTGCCTTGTTATCTTTTGCGCTATTGCTACGTATTTTAATTCTACGTATACTGTACACTTCATAAGATAATATTCTTGTTGTTTTATATAGTTGATGATTATTTAGCTTGACATTCCTATTTATCTTCTGTTATTCTTCAAACTTTCTTTCATTTCCGCGCTTTCACCTGGGTCCATTTTCTTCTGCCTAAGAGCTGATAATAATATTGTTTTTTTATTCTGGATCTGCTGGTTATGAATTCTCTGTATTTAATTTATCTGAAAACATCTTTTTTTCTTCTTGATTAAAAAGAACTTTATCAAAGTATTATATACTTAGAGAAAAGAACACACATAATAAGAATACAGCCCAATGAATTTTCACGAACAGAATACAGCTGTGTAACCAGTGCCCAGCCCAAGAAACAGAAGGGGACCAGCCTTCTCGGAGCCCCTCCTGCTCCTTTCCACCACTGTCCTATCAAAAGCTGTCCACTCTCCTGGCCCCTAATATCATAGATTACATTTGACGATTTTTGCACTTTCTGTATATGGAGTCATGTGTCACGTGCTACTTTGTGACTGACTTCTTTTACTCAGCTACATTTGTGACATCCACTTGTGTCAGTGCCTGCAGTTATGGATGGTGGCTGCTATCCTGTATAGTACTGCTTCGTGTGGAGTTACCAACATTGATTTAGCCATTTTACTATTGATAGACATTTAGATAGTTGCAAATTTTGGTTGATTACCTACAGTGCAGCTATGAATATTTTAACACAGAATTCATGTCCATCTCACACGCAGAAGACTTTCACCCCATCCCAACAGCTTCTAAAGTGCTAACCCATTCCAGCATCTACTCCAAGTGCAGAGCGTCATCTAAGTATCATCTCCCTCGGGTGTGGGTGAGTCTTGAGATAGGATTCGTCCCGAGACAAAATTCCTTTATAGCTGTGGACCTGTGAAACCAGCCAAGTTATGTGCTTCCAAAATAAATGGTGGGATAGGCATGAGAAAGACACATTTCCGTTCCGAAAGGGAGAAATTAGTAAGAAGAAAGGGATAACAGATCCTAAATAAGTCCAAAATCTAGCAAAGCAAACTCCATCAGACCTTGAGGCTCGACAGCCATCGTCTTTGGATTGATGCTCTGTCTTCTGGGTCCCCTGGGGTAGCAGCATCCCCTCACAGACCTCCAAGGTTCTGGGTAACAGTCTCCTCTCTGAGGCACTAGGTGGCAGCAACCTGGGCCTCGGAAGCCAAGGAGAAGACAGCCTTGTCCCCTAGGCCTCGTGCCCTCTGAGCCTGTGGTGACAGTGGCTGGTCTGCATCTCTGAATCACCCCAGGGGCCATTCATCCCTTTTCTTGAAGGATAATGCATGTTTAGAACGAAATAGCTCTGTCGTCCCATCCTGTAAAATCCCAGGGGGCTGACAGCATTCCTTCATTTGGTGTGGAACCTGTCCGCTTTAGTCCAAGCTGGCAGCGTGTCTCCTGGTCTAATCCCACCTCTGCTCCGGCTTCTACTGAAATGGCTGCTTAGCTCCGTGGATAATCTCTTGAGAGGATGATTGTCCAGCTGCAGCCTTGGTGGTCTCTTCAGAATGTGCTTTCTCATTTTTTGAAATGTGGATGGCCTGAGAATTTTCCAGATGTTCACTTCCTGTTCCATTTTGATGAGCAGTTCCTTCCATCTACTTTAATGGCCCTCCGTCCTATCACATTTTACCATAAGCAGTAAGGAGGCACCAGGCCACACCTGCTGAGAAAACTCCTCAGCTAAATATCCAATGTCATCCTCTCAAGTTTACACAAGACACTAGAGCACGATCCAGCCAAGTCCTTTGGCACTTTGTGGCAGGAATCACCTTTTCTCCGTTGTCCAGTGACATTTCTCTCTGGGGCCTCGCGAGAACTACCCTGAATGTCCACACTCCTACTAATAGTCGCCAGGGTTCTCCTAACTCATGCCTCAAAGCGTTTCCAGCCCCTACCTAGTACCCACTTCCAAAGCTGCTTCCACATATTTCGGTTTGTTTCAGTAGCACCCCACTACACGGCACCGAAATCCATATGAGTCTGCCGGGGGCCGCCATTGCAAATGCCACAGACTGGGCGACTTAAACAACAGAGGTGTTTTCTCTCACAGTTCCGGAGGCAGGAAGTCCAAGATCAAGGTGCCAGCAGGCTTCTTTCTCCTGAGGCCTCTGTCCCTGGCTTGCAGATGGCTGCCTTCTTGCTGTGCCCTCACAGGGCCTTTTCTCTGTGCACGTGCACTCCTGGTGTCTCTTCCCCTTCTTCCATGGACACTAGTCCCATTGGATTAGGGTCCCACCCTTGTCACCTCATTTAACCTTAATTATCTCCTTAAAGGCCCTGCTCCCAAATACAGTTACATTTGGGCTCAGGACTTTAATATAGGAATTTGGGGGAAAGCAATTCAGTCAACAACAGGGCTCAAGTCATATATTTTTTTCCCCTTATAGACAGCCAATGGATTCAGCACCATTTATTGAAAAAAAAAAATCTTTTCCTGCTGAATTTGCAGTTTTGCAGTTGTTAACCAGGTGACCATGTGTGTGGGGGTCTGTTTCTGATGCCTCTCTTAAGTTGCATAGGTCAGTTTGCGTATTCCTGCATCATTACCTCCCTGACATTAATAGGAGCGGATATATGATTGAATAAGACCCCAGCTGTATTATTTAGATTACACTGTGTATTTTTGGCTCTTTTCATTTCCATAAGAAGAATCAGTGAATTCTATCAAGTATTGGCTTGAATTTTCAGTTTGATTGCTGTGAATCTCTAAGTCTTTTAAAATGTCTCTTATTCAGTGTTGAAGTCTTGCACATATTTCTTTAGATTTAATTCTAGGAATCTGATGTTCTTTGATGCTATTGTAAAATATATCTTTTTACATTTTTCATTTTTGTAAGACATTTTTGTTAGAAATATAACTCCGGGCTGGCAGGTATTTTCTTCAGCACTTACAGACGCAATCCCATTGTCTTCTGGATGCCATCATTTCATTTTTTGAAAAGTCAGCGTCAGTCGTATTGTTGCTCCTTTGAAAGTAATATGTCATATTTTATTTGACTGCTTTTCTCACTTTTCTCTTTGTTTTTCAGTGGTTTTACTATAGTTAGTCTCCAAAGATGGCCCTCTAATGAATCATGCCTCCAGTATTTTGGCCCTTATATCAGTCCCTCCCCTTTAATCTAGGATAGCCCCGTGACTCACTTCTGACCGACAAATAGATCATCCCTGACACTATTTGGCTTCTGAAGCTGAGTCATAAGTCTTGTCATTTGCTTGGCTCCTTGGAACACAAGCTCTTGGGATGCTCCCTGTGACAATGTTGCGCCAAGAAGTGCACGTACTCTGAGACCACCATGCTATAGGACACTCAAGCCACCTGAAGGGCCCTGAAAGGTCCTGGAAGGTGAGTTTCCACTGGAGAGAGGGCGAGAATGAGAGAAAGAGAGAGACTACCTGGGATGCAGATCTAAGAGTGGGTAAGCCATTGGAAATCTAGCCCAGCCACGCTCTCAGATGACTGCAGCCCTACCACTGTCTGACTGTAACCGAATGACACCCCAGGCAAGAACTGTGTAGCTGAACTCGGTCAATCCACTGAACTACGAGGGCTGAGAATAAATCATTTTAGGACGTAAGTAAATGCAAAAGAAAATAATACCTCAAAGTAGGGTATGGTTGAAACAAAACCTTAAAGTGTGTGGCATCGGCTTTGGGACCAGGATGAAAGAGGACATTAGAAGATCCTCATGGGGATTGTTGATGGACTGGGAAGGACAGTGTGGAGGCCATTACAAGAGGCTAGAGGAAAGGCAACCCCGTGTAATGTGGCAGAAAATACAGGAAACTGTTGCCTGAGGTAACGTGGACAACAGAAAATGTACTTAATGAAATAGCAAACCAGTGTAAGGAGAGTTCCAGAAAGAATGTCAAAAGTGCTAATTGGAAAAAAATAAAGTGCTAATTGGTTATTTTTAGGCATGTACGATAAAGTTTTATACAAGAGAGAGAAAGAGATGCTAAGGAGGAACTTTTCTAGTTTCAGGCAGAAATTAGAGAATATATAAAGGGTCCAGGGCTTACTAAGTGTCAAAATAAAGCCCTATCTTATACCCAGCCTCCCCATATTGCAAACGCTGTTAATACAAGACCTGATCTCAGGATAAAGATTATCTCAAGGGTGCAGCAATAAGACACATTGCTAAGATTTCAGAAAGACTCAAGGGATGTGTTAGAACTGGACAAGGGTACTGTTAGAACTGGACGAAAGTTTTCCGAGGATCTGAAGGGTGTTGTTCCTTAGCACTCTGACTTTCAGCACAAGACAGACTGGGGTCTGTCTCAGAAAGACCTGGGAGTGGGCCTTTTGTCTAGTGGAATGAACCCCACTACTATTCAGAGGAAGCCCAATGATCTTTAAGAGACTTGTGTTGATAGAGCATCATGAGCTTGGACCAAAAGGGATGGACATAGTTCAAGATCAAAAGAGCCTTTGGGTCTTCAACATTATATAGGTAGGATGCAGACAGAGACAGCTACTTGCTGCAAGTAGGGGCCATTTCCTGTGGAGAAGGAAGTTTTGAATCAATACCCAACAGGGAGGAGACAAAAGTTGAGGGTGGAACCAAGAACCTTGGAAAACAACTCCCACAACTGACCTGTAATCAAGGAACTGGCAACATATACCCAAATGGATGTCAGACTTGCTTTGGACCAGTGACTGCTGTGTGTACTCTTGTCCCCTTATGTCTCCCACCCCGACCCTCTGGCTGTCACTTTTGAACGTCAGCGTCTATTGTAGTTACAGTATCTTGGTACTACATTGTATGTGGCGGGGGGGAGCAGATAATTTGTGTCTTTAGTTCACAGGTCGTCAGTCACACTGAGAGGAGCTGTCCTCAGAGCGTTGGCCTGAAGATTTCTACTTGCTCAAGCTTACCTACATTTGGGCCTGATTTAAATACTGCTGTATGCTTGGCTTCTCATCATGAGAAATTTAGAAATCAGCAAACATTTTAGGGGGAATGTGGCAAAATGTTGGCTTCTTTCCTTCCACATCTTTTTTTGTCCAAGATCCTGCTGTGGCCGCTCCAATTGCTTTTGATGCCAACAAGCAGATGTTTTTGCATTTCACCCATTTTATAAAAGTTCTCACTAGGAAGGTTTGGTCTGGTGCAAGCAACTCTATCATAGTCCAAGAAGGCCAAGTCTTTCATGAGGGTGTTTTTCGAGAATATGGTTCACTTACACCGTGCTGTGTTTCAAAAGACCCCCCCCCATGAATTTCTCTCTAGCCTCAGTTGCAAGAAGAGTGCTTCTTATAACCAGCTAGTGCATTTTTATAAAACAGAAAAAATGAACTATGTCATTGATTTTGTTTCCTTCTTTCCATTTCTGTTTTATTTCTAACAAATACATGGGATTTTATTAGATACATTTGTTTTCCTTGGGGGCTGGGGGATGGTGTTCCATATGGCCTTGTTCTCATTACTATATTTTTGTAATCTTTTGAACATTTATTTGGGAATAAGGTAGTACGAATTAAGACATAATGATAAATTTTTCAATTTGGAAGTTGGGGAAGTCCATAGAAGCTTAGCAGTTACAGAGGACTCTGTCTTTTTTCTTTTATTATCGAAATATAATTGACATACAATGTTATATTAGTTTCAGGTGTACAATATAGCAATCTGACAATTCTCTGTGTTACTCAGTGCTCACCATCATCAGTGTGGTCACCGGATGTCACCAGTGTTATTTTTACAATATTGCTAGCTGTATTCCCTGTGCTATACTTTTAATCTCTGTGACTTATTTATTTTATAACTGTAAGTTTGTACCTTTTAATTCCCTTTATCTATTTCACCATCCACTGCCCCACCTCCCCTCTGGCAACGGAGGGCTCTCTTACAGATTAATCAATGTGTCAAAGTTGATGTTTTACCTAATCATGCGACATCTTTTAAACAAAGTGAAAGTAATGTTGGTCATATCTTTTGATGAATGACCCACACTACTTCCTAAATGCAAAATCATCATCTGTGGAAGGTAAATAAATCTGGATTTCCAGGTAATAAATTACTCCTTCCCAGACACCAAAGGGTTCACTGGTGCCTGGAAAAAGCTATTTAAATATCAGGGACAAACAATTCGCCGACAGAAGGGAGGTTTATGCTATCCCGGGCACTCTACCGTTTAGGTTTTTTGACAACCAGGCTGTGCAAGTTCAAATACAATAAACCGTAGTGTAAACAGAATGAGAACAAGGTATTATTTAATTCAGTTTATTTGTCTAGGGAATAGAGTCCTGTGCATAGCAGCTTACAAAGCATGTTAATTTGAAAATCGAATTCCTAGAATCTGTATGTGATAAGTGTGAAATAGCAAGAGTGCTAGCAGTAATTCTTCTTACCCTCCCTTCTGTTTTCCTTCTTCATTTCCTTGACTCCTCATGTATCACTCTGTTACTTATTCCAAATAAACAAGTCAGCAGCCACAGTATTTCTATTGCTGAGTTACGGGCAGGGACAGTAATGAAATATTTAACAACTATATGGCTTGGATACTAATCAATCAGAACAGCCATGCGATCAAACAGGACTGGACTGGTGGCTCAATCATGGAACAGGGGCCAGCCGTGAACACGACACTCTGCAGAGCTGCTGAACACCAACTCTGGTTATGGCCACTGTGTTTTTTTATTTTATTTTATTTTATTTTATTTTATTTTATTTTATTTTATTTTATTTTATTTTATTTTTATTTTATAGGGAAAAAGTAAGAAAGGAAAGGGCTGAAACTCCATTCTCCTACTCCTATAGTCTGTTGCCTCATAGATCCTATTATTATGGAAGAGACTACATTTTTGTCTTAAAAGTTTTATTTTAATTTTTCTTCTGTTGCAAGATGTTTAAAACAGAGACCATAAGTGACAAGGCTTTCTTAGTACAATTTATTTCCTTTCAGGTTACAAAAGAATTTAGAAAGAAAACATTTCATCTTATCACCCTCCCCGGTTTTTTCTTGAAGGAAGTCTCCAGGGTAATGAAACATTTGGTGACTTTTGAGGAAGAGAAATAGGAGCAAGGAAGTAATTTGGTTTTTTCTTTTATCATTTAAATGGAAACAAAGTCTGTGGTTGTATTAATGAAAAGAATGGGTCTTAGGCCAAAAAAAAAAAATGCACCCATCATAATGTAGAAAAATATTTTCCATTTAATGAGACAATTTGCTTGAGGAAAACTTGAAATATAGAAAGGAATAAAGATAAGTCAAATTATATTTTGGGTGGTGGTGAGCTGGTTGGTGGGGGGACGGGAGTAAAATTGGGAAATTCGGCATAGAATCAGGATTTTATGGCTGGGAGGAAAATGAGATGCCCTCATGTCCTGTTCCCTCCTATTTTACATAAAGAAATGAAGCTCCAGAGAGGTTAAGTGGCTTGCTTGGGATCACACATCTAGTTATTTACTGAGAAGAATGGAAAAGTAGAAAGAAAACCTAGCTCCTGAACCAATTAACTTTGTTTAGATTGCATGTACATGGTACTGAAGTCACTGATTTAATTCTAAATTAAAAAAAAAAAAAAAACACCAAAAACTACAAAACACACACGGGGAAATTGTGTCCCTCCTCCGGGAGTCCTTCCTGCGGCTCCGGCATCTGCCCGGACTCATTTTGTGAAGATCTGTCTCAGTCAAATCTCACCTGCCCCTCATCCAGGCCTCACAGCGAAGTTATCTACTAAGTAGATGATTGGAATTTTGGAGATGGTTTTTATTCCCCCCTTCTTTTTTTGAGTCATTGGTGTACTTGTTTTTTGTTTTGTTTTTTTTTTTTTTAATATTTTTAATTGTGGTAAAATATACATTTACTATTTTTCCATTTTCAAGTGTATAGCTCAGTGGTGTTAAGTACATTCACAGTATTGTGCAACCGTCACCGACATCCATCTCCAGAACTCTTCCATCTCGCACATCTGAAGCTCTATAACCCTTAAATGACAACTCTCCATTCCCACCTCCCCCCAGCCTGTGGCAACAGCCATTTCTACTTTCTGTCTCTATGGATTTGACCACTCAGGGTACCTCATATAAGTGGAATCATACCTTCTTTGTCTTTTTGTGATGGGCTTATTTCACTTAGCGTAATGTCCTCAAAGTTCATCTACATTATAGCATGGGACAGGATTTCCTTTTTTTTTTTTTTTAAAGATTTTATTTATTCATTTGACAGAGAGAGAGACGCCAGCGAGAGAGGGAACACAAGCAGGGGGAGTGGGAGAGGAAGAAGCAGGCTCATAGCGGAGGAGCCTGATGTGGGGCTCGATCCCATAACGCTGGGATCACGCCCTGAGCCGAAGGCAGACGCTTAACCGCTGTGCCACCCAGGCGCCCCAGGATTTCCTTCTAAAGCCGAGAAAAATTCCATTTTGTTTCTCCATTCATCTGTCAGTGGACTCTTGGGTTCCTTCCACCTCTTCTCATTTTAGTTACGTGCACAGGTTGTTCCAAAAGGAGAAGATTGGAACCATTACTGTTCCGCGTGTCACCCCAGTGTTACAAAGGAGTCAACCGCGTATTATTTTACAAACATAATGAAATATGGTACCTTTTCTTGTCAAACTTAGATAGCTGTGGGGTGAGAAAAGAGACTCACAACTGGTCGGGCATATGATGTTTAAGGCCATAGACATTTCCTAATGTGATAGAATTTATGAAATTTGGAAATGGAAGGCATCTTAAAAGAGGTAGGGGTAGAACTTGAGCCTTTGGGCTCTGGTATCAGTCACACCTAGGCTGGGGTTTCCAGACTTCTGTGACCTTGAGCAGATTATTTACATTCTCGAATATAAAATATAGTATGGGCTTCCTGAGGATTAAATGAGACAATGCAATTAAAATGGTTAACATGGTTCCTTGTACAGAGGGAAGGCACGATAAATTCTAACCAATAGTCCAGTGTCCTCCCTTTGCAGGTAAGGAAGGTGAACCTTAGGAGGGAAAGTGACTTGCCTAAGATCACACAGACAAAGCCACAACGCTGGCATTCGATTTCTATTAATAAAGAATGTGAGGGATTTATTTTTTTTAATCGACTTTCTCTCATTGAAACTTTACTAGTCCTTTAGGAATGTTGGCAGAAACTCATGCCAAGGAGAAACATGGCGAATACCCTTCCCTCCCCCTTCTTATTTATTTGTTCTCTCATTTAGTCATTTGATGAGTTCCTTCATATATTGAATAGTCATTCGTGCCTGTCACGTGACAACCACTTGTGGGCACTGGGGACATGCAGTTATGTGGAGGAAGTGGGCAAGTGTGATAAGTATGCCAGTGGAATAAACCGACGGAGAGTATGGGAGCTAAGAGGAGAGGTGCCTAATGCAGGCCTGCGGGGTCAGGAAGTATGGAGCACTGGGGACAGTATGTGGCTGGACTTCAGGGAGCCCTTTGTCTGCATAAAGCTGAATAAGCCTGGCCTCTGTCTTTCAACCTAGGACGAGGATTGCAACATAAATAGTGGCCGAGAATATAATTGGAAAGCGCAGTGTATGTACAGGTGGTGAGGGGCCAGTAGAGAGTGATTGATTCTGCCTGGAGGGTTTTGGGAGAGGTGATGAAGTTGGAAGAAGGGAGGGCTTAATGGAAGAGCTGACAAATGAGGTAAGCCTTGGAGGATGAGTGGGCTATTACAACCCAGGGAAGGGAGGGAATGGTATTCTAGGAAAAAAGCCTATGAGCACAGGGCTCCAGGTACTGGGGACACAGGTTATCCACAAGAGACTGGGAAAGGAGTATGGAGGGAGACCAGCTGGCCATGGGAATGTTCCAGACCTTTCCTGCTCATGAATACAATGGGGTCATGTTAGCATTTACCATCTTGATTCTGATGGCTTTTTATTGTTACCCAGTCCTTCAGGGTACACAGAAAGTCTGTCCCAGGTATTTCTGGGCACCCCGCCCACTCCTCCAGCATGGCATCTGCCTCCTGTGGGCTCAGGATCAATGGCTTCCATTCTTCTGCTCCTCTGTCTTCATCTAGCCTCTTTGAGCTTGCCACTGCCGACTGTGCCCTCCACCAGAACATTCTCTGCCTAGTCAAGACACCTTGGCTGGTGGCCACCCTCAACTCTCAGGGTGCCAAATCTGTCCTAGGCTCTTCAACTGGGAATGGGGCAGTGTGGATAGCTCAGGCTCTCTTTTTTATAACAGTTCTTCATTCTACTCCACGTGAGTGTGTTTGTACATGAGAGAGACCAGAATCTTACAGATTCCTCTGAACACGGTTCAGCTTTTATATCCTAAACTCTTTCCTCATTAGGCCTCAAAGTTATCCCCAAGGCCCAAAGGGGAGACATTTGCCATCCCTTCCTCTCCTCTGACTTTATCTTCCACTATTACACAGGCCCATTATTATGTTCCATTTTCTTCCCCTGTCTTTTGTCACTTAAAAAAAAAAATCCCTGAATACATATAAATTAATGGGAACAGATTCTTGATTGGAGGATTTCTTCCCAGTACCTGTGAATCTGATTCTCAACTTTGGTCCAGCCAGTAGCTTTTGAAGGTCTTTCACTGCCTAGCTGAGGAGCTCCTGCATTTGAGATATTCAAGAAGTAGTTATTGAATCGAACTGACCCTCCTGTAGGGAAGGAAGCCATTAAGGGTTTGTTTGTTTGTTTTGTTGGCAAATGAATGGTGTGAACAGATCTGAGTCATAGAGGATACTGTTGTGGGTTTTAGAAGGAACTTGGGATGGGAAGCCCGAGTAGGAAGCTGTAGCGGCCATCAGGGTGATAGGGGCTTGAATAGGAAAGGGACTGTAGGGATGAAATGATGGGGACAGAACTGAAAATCAGCAGAGACAGGGGAAGTTGAAGACGCATGAGATGTGGGAGAATACAGAATAGATGATGACCCCGAGGTTTGTCTTAAAATGGCGATGAGATGAACATCAACTGACCCATTTTACACAGAGGTTAAGTGATTTGCCCCAGGCCAGCGAACATACTGATAGCAGCAGTATGTGTCCTTATTGTGCTAAAAACTCCAAACCAGAATAGTTTCTACTTCATTACCCCCATGGCCTTTTCCCATTACATAAAAACTTCTTGCGATGGAACAACTCAAATAATTTTCTAAAATGTCATTAAAATTAAGAAGATACTTAAAAGGACATATGAGAAGCCACATTCAACAAGTACAGAAATAAATTAGAGATGAGAAAATATTAAAATACCTGACCTGCGTGGGTATCTGCATAATATTTAAAATGATCTCATCCATTTAGTTCTAGTGTTTGGTGTCCTAATCTGAAATATGAAAAATGTTCTCACGGAAAAGCAGGCGAACTGAAGGAGGATATCTTAATATACAGTGAAATATAAATTAAAAAGCTCTCTAAAGCTATTAGTAAAAGTACTGAAATACATTAGCAGGTGCCCGGGTTCAACTTTGGATGAATGTTCTTTGAAATCGGATTCATCACCAAAATTAATCTGAGAGGCGTCAAATCTGTGCTGGGTTAGAGAGGTGACAAATGGGAAGATTTCACTGAAGTTCCACATTGTAAAGGGATCAGAATTAATAATCCTCTGTCATGAGTAACCTGAGCACAGAGGAGTTTAGGAAACTCATGTCTTGGAAGAGGTTGGGAAAAAAGTCTGAAGAGTGCTGTGGAAAGGAGCAGTCTGGTCATCACTTGCATGAATTTGGGTTTATAAAGAACTTCACGTCCACCGCAGATAACCATGAAGATAGGTGCCTGTGACTCTCATGTTTGCAGGGTTTATGCATTTCAACAGGCTGGTCGAATCATTCTCCTAGAATGGAGTAAGTACAGTGTATGTAATTCAGAGCTTTGTGGAGCTGATGCCCTTGAGAAGCACTAATCTTCATCCATCAGTGGTTTCTATTATGGGCTCTTCATTCATATGGACTCACGTCGTGAAAATAAGCCTAAGGAGAAGGGGGACGTGGGGGTTACTTCAACACACCAAATATATCTCTCTCTCCAAATACCTAAATAGAACAAATACATTCTATTTGTTTCCGTGTTCTGAGTGACAAGTTCAGGTTTACCTATTAATGGCTCGTGTGCACCTCTGCATCATAATCCCAAGGCTAGGCAGACAGTCCCGTGGCACACCGAGTATACACGGATAGCAATGGGAAGGGATATGACTGATGAGTCTTCGGAGCTGTGCTTACTACCCTTTCCAGTGGAGAGCAAAGCTGTGGCTGATATTTGAGCCTGCTACCAACTTTGCCTCATGGCTTCGTAGGATGAGTGACTGCCACAGTCAGTGGCTGCCTGAGGTTGAGCAGTCCTGGGGTTGACACGTTTCCCCTCAATCCAAACCTCTGAAGAGCGGAAGAGCTGTAGGAGGGCTGGGCAACTTCGAGACTTCAGCTAGGCATTCAGCCATCTCCTGTTGGCATCTGTGTCTAAAGGAGTAGTTTTGATTGCGGTACCAGAGTATCTTTAGGATCACTTGTGTATAGGGGTACTTAGTTTTAGCCCCTATCCAAAGATGATGGCCTTTGGGGGATGGAAAGAGAGACAGAGGTAGGAGGGAGGGAAGGAAGGAAGGAAGGAAGGGAGGGAAAGAGGAAGGAAGGAAGGAAGGAAGGAAGGAAGGAAGGAAGGAAGGAAGGAAGGAAGGGGAGGGAAGAAGGAGAGAAGAAACCAGGTCAAAGTAAGTTTCTATTTCTCGCTCACCTTCCTTCCTTCCTCTTCCCATATATTATATCATTTATGCTTTTGAATGATGTCTGATCTATCATATTTATAAAATAGAATTCTTGATCTTCCCTTCATTGAATGTATTAGTTGTTCCCATCTCAGTAATGGAGCCACCACCTTCTTACTTCCTTCTTAATCATGGAAGCCAAAAATCTAGGTATTACCTTAGTTTTAATGATTTCAATGCCCCTGCGCATTTGGATTCAGAGATCTTGAGAGTCCTCTGTCTATGCTTATTCTTACCTTACGGTTTTGCACATCCACCCCTGTCTGGTATTGCTCAGTCAGTACTCTGGGCCTGGAACATCCCCTTATATGGAAGCTAGGTTCCATGCTGTCGCTTAGCTCCAGATTCTTCTTTCCTATTAGGAGAAAGCTTCCCCTGTTCTGGGTTTGCAATGAACTTCCTTGTATTGCTCAGGCATGTGCTTCCCATGGCAGCTGGCCAGCCCCACTAGTATGTCCACCCTCTCTACCTGTGAGGAGGGAAGGGGGTCTTCACCTGCAGCACAAGAGGGGTGCGTGCAGTCTGTTACCGTGCGCTAACTATAAGGAAGGACACACTGGCTCAGGGAGATGGGGCACATTGCAGATGCTGGTCTTGCTGCAGCTCTTCTTTCTGTGAGTAAGGTGTTGTCCCAACCAGTGCCTTGTCTGTTGAGTCCTTTTTGGCAACTTGGAACCTATAGGAGATGCAGTAGGCCAGGGTATGTGGGGTCCGTGTGCTGGAAATCCTTACTGGGAATTGGTGAATGGATCTTCCTGCTCCACAGGCCGGCTGTTAACTCTGTCGGCATTAAGCTCCCTCAAGAACTTTGCATGGTTGGCACCCTTCATATTCAAATATCACGTCCTCCCAGAGGTCTTTCATCGCCGCCCAACTTAAAGTTAATGAAAGTATTCGTGGAGTCACTGTTAGTACCTAGCATTGTTTGGTTTCTCTGCCTCTTCCTCACAAAATGTAAGCCTCATGAGAGCAGGGTTCTTATTCTTAATCCCTGTCATAACTCTAGTCCTCAGACTAGAACCCGGCTCAGAGTAAATATTCATTACAGTATTTACTGAGTGAGCAAATCAACAACTTCCATTTATAGCAACCCTTCAGTTCTCATGTGGTAGTGTTTGAATATGGCAGTGTTTGTCTACGATGGTGTTTGCATAATCAATGTTCAATCACTTTAAAGTGGTAGTGATCGTGGAGATGGGCTACTTGGATGTCCCTTCAAGAAAAAGCTTGCTCTTGAGTTGAAGGCATACAGTTAACTGACCAATTCCCATTGTTAGTGCCATTAGAGTCTCCTCAGCTTGGAAGAGCGAGGCTGACTCTTCCTGAGCAGCCCCCAACCAAGGACTAAGTGGTGGGAATACCAGGTCACATCTACCAGGCAAGCCCTGCTTTGGAGGATGTGGGCCAAGATTTTGTCAGGAATGCACCATGTTCTGAGGCTATCCCTGCCTTAGATCCTCTTTCCCAATCCTCTTTCTTCTGCCCTTTCCTCTCAGAGGTCAGATCTGTATCGTAGACTGAAAGCTTTCCCTGCCCTACCCTGCTTCCTCCCCCTTTTACCTTTCATAGACGCAATTTCCCAATTAAACCTCCACCCTTCCTACCCTGTCCTATGGTCTGCTTTCCAGAGGGTCCATGCTCTTGTTGAAATTCCTTCTAAAAACAATGGGAGCCATTTTGCCATTTTAGGAAAAAAAAAAAAAAGGTCACTTGAAGTCTTCTTGTTGCCTAAAAGATCTCAGTCTTTGGGTGTTCATTGTGGACATAAGGGGTTGTTTTTCAGTCAGAGACACATTCAACTGGGAAGAGGTTTAATTCAGGTATCATTTCGTAAGGAATACCACTTACGAGCTTGGTTTATGTGGGACCACACAGAGCTTTTGTACAACTGTTAGTTAGGACTTCTTTGGTTAACTAATAAGAACAGGGATGGGGAAAACACCAGACATTTACCGAGAACCCGCTCTGTGCCAGACCGTTTTAAAAACTCTTGACCTCATCTCGCTCAGTCACCACCATGACTTCGAAGGGGGGGGGGGGGGGGCAACAACATCTTTACTTTTACAGAAGAGGAAATAACAGGGTTCGTAACAACTGTCTTGAGGTTGTAGAAGTGCTGATGAAGAACTCAGACTTCACAGGCCTTCTCTTTTCATACTCGCCATGCTGCCTCCATCCGGAAGGGCTCTTTCAATTCAGGATCTCATAATGGCAGCAAAAGGACCAGATAAGAATCGACAAACCTACCTTCTCGAGCAAAATACTTGCAGATCATGATCAAAATGGGAGCAAACATACATAATATAGTGAACTGGATATAGTCCAAGGTATGACTTTGTGTTAATTCCAATCCCGTTCCAGTAACTGACAACTGGAACTCTTAGCCAAAAGTGGTGAAGAGAATTGTGTAAGTTTTTCAGTCCTTGCCCAGATCCTTTTTGTTTGAATTTTTGTCTTGGTTCAGTGGAGGCTGCTATGGACTGGCTTTCTCTATACTCGCTCCAACCCCCTTCTAAAAGTACCTTCTTGTCTTTTAGAGAACGGAACACTAACGGTCACATTTCCCAGACTTTCTTGGAGCTGGGGCTCTGTGTACGCTGATGTTCCGTTAATTAGACGCTCACATGCGAGGCTTTCATTTGGAATTGATCCATTTTACTGTCACTGGTCATGGTGGAGGCTTCATGGTTCAGAAGTGGGCTGTTGTCACAGCAGCTGCCTTGGTGGCCCTCCCCTGGGCTATGAAGTTTGAGAATAATTCCTGAAAGCTAAGCTCAGAATCACCTGTTTACCTGTTTCTTCAGCCTTCCAGTGATTCTGTGAACAATAAGTGTATGCAATAGGAAATTTCTTTTTGTTTAATCTTACTGGATTATGTGGTTGCAATGAAGAGCTTTTTTTTTTTTTTTTTTTTTTTTTTTTTGCAGTTCAGAGTCCTAGGCCTGTTTTTAGAGGAATGAGAAGTTCCTTATATAAGAAGAGCTAATTTGTAAATTGCGGAGAAATCTCAGCTTCTCCGTTGGTGGTTGCACAAAATTTCCACTTCAAGTATGAGCTTCCGTGAACCAAATTGCTATCACTCTTGCCACTTTGTGATTCAGCTTTAGTATTGCACAGATATATCAGTAATGCTGGACTTTAGGACATCCCTTTCCTAGAGGGTGCACTCCGCAAAATTCTAGTTGCGGGTGTTTATTGCCAAAAAATGACTTTGTGTTCTGCGTTAGCTTTTTCTGGGCTGTTTGCCTAACTAGGGCCTCAGAACTGGTGGAGAGTGTAAAGACTGCATTTGCTGCTCCTGGAAACACACCCCTCTCCTGGGCAGGAGTTCTAGGACACCAGTGTTTCTCGTGTCCCCTCCTCAGCCCCTCCATCCACACCCTCCAGCAGCTGTCTCCCTTGGCCCCAGGACATCACTCTGGTTATAATATAATCATGTCACTGCTCACCATATTTGGGTGACCAAGTGCGTAGTCCCATGGAGCACATCTGAACTCACATCGTTGAATACTGTGCCGTAAGATAGCAGGCATGCACGGGAAGACTTTGTAAACTGCAAGATATTATGCAAGTACTGGCTTTTCTTACTGCCTTAATTCCGGAGCCTTAAGACTTCACAGGGATTCCTCGGCACCTTCATGGGGGTGGGGGGGCCCAGAGCTTCCCATCTCTCTTTATCCTAGCAACTCCATTTTTATCCTTTTATGTTCTGCTGCTAAAAAGTTTGAAAATCACTGATCTCATCCAACCCTTGGCCTATGCATTCATCCCTTTCACAACATCTCTTCCAGTTGATTGTCCAGCCTCTGCTTGATTATATCTAGTGACAGGGAGCTCATTACTTTACCAGGTGGCACATTCTATTTTAGGAAAGTTTGTTTTGTTGTTCTTGTTTAATAATTCTTTAGGTCAAGAGAAAAGAAATAACTAGCTAACTGATTCCACTTTGGGTTCTGGTTAATTGAAACTTTTCTCTGTAAATATTTTTTATGCACAGATAATCATTCTAGGTATTTTGGTGATTCATGTAGTTATTTTATGCCCTTTCTTGAGTAGAAATGAAGGTAGGCATATTGCTCCACCACTTTCATTTGTACATCTTCATAATGAGATCTAAAATAACCATAAGTGGCACTGGATGACCACAGGCAACTTCCAGTGAGTTCACGGTGTGGTTCGTGAGTTGTGTAACTTAGTTAGGGACATGGAGAGAACAGGACAGAGGCATGTGCTGAGGGCCTCCCCTGTGTTAAGCCCATCATATATTTTTTCATATGCAATTCTTACAAAAGTCAATCTTAGGTGCAGTTATCTTGAAGTCCAGATACATTAAGAAAATGGCATAAGATTGCAAAGCTAATCAGTAGTGGAGTTGGAATTTTAACCTAGGTCTGTCTGATTGTGGAATTTGAGTTCTTTTCCCTGCTTCCAGGCCTTTAACTCTGGCCACTACCACTTTGATTATTGTTGTTATAACAGTGCCATCGTTCTGCAGTCAATAATGTCTGCTTAAGGGGTGCCTGGGTGGCACAGCGGTTAAGCGTCTGCCTTCGGCTCAGGGCGTGATCCTGGTGTTATGGGATCGAGCCCCACATCAGGCTCTTCTGCTATGAGCCTGCTTCTTTCTCTCCCACTCCCCCTGCTTGTGTTCCCTCTCTCGCTGGCTGTCTCTATCTCTGTCGAATAAATAAATAAAATCTTAAAAAAAAAATGTCTGCTTAAATAATTTCCTCTTCTGGCCTCAGTTTGCTTATCTGCAAAATGGGGAGAATAATCAGAGCCCTCTTGCAGGGTTGTTAGGAAGAATATAAAAGCAATGACAAGTTCTGCACTTTTTGTCCGCCTGGCACATAGTTAGCACAAGATTTATGATCGCTTTTGGTTCCTTTGTCATTCCATGCCGTGCTCTTCCATAAGTAACCGAGGGGGCACAAGGGCATTCGCACATGCATAGCTGAATGAAGAACTGAGAAAAAAATGTGTATGTTAGAGCATCTTCAATCCCTTTTCTGTCCAGGGGCTCTGCTAATGACTTGGATCATGACACCAGGGGGCAAGGCCTGGGTACAGGGACAGGGGGCCGTGAAGGCAGCAGAGGGGAAACACTCTAGTTGCTTCCAGGCGAAGAAGGATCCTAGTGCGTGTGCACAGAGTGAGAAAGAAAGGGAGAGAGAAAGACAGCCCACTCGAGACGCATGCTGGGCCAGTTCAAAGGCAACACCGTGGCACTGGTTTCCTCCTCGTCTATTCATGACCCTCTGATACGGGAAACAAATCCATTAAACCAAATAGGATTAAGCTGCAGTGCCTCGCTTGGGTGCGGATGTCGGCACCCGGTCTCCTGCTGGTGTTAATGGACTGGGGATGCAGAATCCTAACCCATGCGCCTGCCGCCCAGGCAAGTGCGAGGCCGAGGGCTGCGGAACGCCACGCACTTCTCTAATGTGTCACAATTACGGAGACGACTGGGCTAAGTAACTTTCCACGATTTGCTCTGAAAACTTGCAGTGTGTTCAATAGCCCTCAAAATTTTTCATTTGGAACCTGTGGTGAGGTGGTATGGTGTGGTTATGCCGAGCGGTGCTAGAATAAATACAGTCACCTCAAGAGATGTTATTTTTCCTTTGAAGTGTGCAGGCTGTAAAAGAATTCTGGCTCCTGTTAGCTTCATTTGTATCTCAATGTAGCACATTGCAGGAGAAGGAAGAGACGTTGCAGGGACAGCACAGGAGCGAGGGCGTTCGAAACCTGAGTTTTTACATGGCTAAGAAGCAGGCACCCGCCTTTTTGGGGAACAGTGCTTTGCATTTACAAGGCAATAACCTGCCCAGGTGTTCTGAGAGGGCCATGTACAGGAATTATCCCCTTAGCACTGCCAGTGGTGCTGGGTGGGGTGCCCAGTGTCAAATACGGTCCCCAGATACTGGGGACGAAGCAGGCCATGCTACTCATCTCCATGGACATCCTCAGTAGGACTCCCGTGTCCCCCGCTATTGTCTCTGGTGAGTGAATGGAGCTTTGGAGCTCAGATCGCTGAAAAACTAAACTAATTATTTACCCTGAATACAATCCAGAAGTTAACCCAGATCTGGAAAATGCCTCAGGTTATTCTCAAAACTACCGATTCCTAACTCCCAGCTTTGCACTTCAGAATAGGTGCAAATGAGATCAGAGGGAGGTGGGGCTCTCGGGGCTCCTGGCCGTGGTTCCCTGGCTGTGGTTCATCACTCTTCTAGTGGAACGCAGAGGGGCACTTCTCCTTCAGGTTCAGGGAGGGGGGTTAATGACGGCCTCGTTCTCTCTGAGAGACCCCCCCCCCGCAGTTAATGAGGTGCCTCTAGGTGACCCAGTAGAGAGAAGGCTGTGGCTGCAGGTGGACAGAGTGCTGCTAGGCAGCTGAGGAGTTCTTGCCCAGAGGCCAGGAACAAGTGGAGTTTCTGCAGCTTCCCCTAAGGAAAGCGAAGTTCGCTCCAGTAACTCAGGTCCCAGAAGTGGGGTCCTTAGTCTCAGGGGCTCCTTTGTCCTTTGGAAGGATAAACCTGGTTGGTTTATCATGCAGTGGGTTGATGTTGCACCAAGAAGCTGTTTCTTTTGGGTTGCCCTCTCGCGGGGTGGGGGGGGGGGGCGTGCAGGGGGAGAAGGATTGTGGACATGTAGGAATTTATTCCAGCCTGCTTTGGGGCAGGCGTTAGACCCTCGATAGTTAGAAAACCACTGAAATCATCCCTCTTCTTACCACCGTGCTCCTTTCCGGCTGCAGTTCCAGAGGTTGTCACCATTCAGTGGCCCCTACACTTTCCTCCCCAAAGATGCCCTGCTCTTGGAACGCTCCGCGCTCTTTCCTGTCACCTGCGCGGTTCTGTCCCAGGCAGACGCCCTCCTCCCTTCTCTTTGAGCTTGCCTGCATTGTGCTGCCTTTCGCATTGCGCTCACATTATTTATTCACCTGTCTACCTGCTCCATTGCCTTGTGAACTGTTCTAGAGAAGGACCCGTCTCTTAGTTATTTTCACACCCCCACGGCCTCCGGACAGTAGACACTCACCGAAAGTTCTGTGAAAGAAGAAATGTACAGAGTCGCTTGTACCCGGGGTGTGGGTCCTGGCTTTAGTCCCACCACGCCGTGCATCTTCCATGAAGATAGAACGTGTCTCTATTTCAGCTTCTTATCTGTTAAGAAGAAGCAGGTGTGAGAATAATACATACCTACCTTGTTATGAATTAGCAAACTAGAGACTCATGCTGATGTCCGTTTTAGCGGCTGCCGAACGTTGAGCTGTGGCTGAGCTTATGATGGGGAGCCAGCCAGCCGGCTTCCACCCACTTAGGCATAGATCATCAAACGCACAGTCTCTCTGACAGAGCTGATCACAGACACCATTTAAAAAAATGGTCATAATGTAGGTGACAAAGAGAGGCAAGCCTTTTTCTGAGTGGCAGGTTCGTAGCACGGGGGAGAATCACAAAGTGGCAGAGGCCCTGCCTGGGGGGGCATGCGCGGCCCGCTGCTTCCATTGGCTGTGGGTGGGGGCTGTGGGCAGAGAGAGGGCTCCTGGAGACCATCATTTACATTTTATTAAAAATAATTGGAGAAGTTTACAGACATTTTTTTGCAAACATGCAACTGTCAGGCATGGGTAGAAAAGAAACATTTTCCAAATCGTGAGAAATTCTAATGTCGTGGCAAAAAAATCAGGAGTCTGATGATTAAATGTGGAGAGCTGTCATCTCTGCATTATATTAAAATAACTCGCCTCCAGCAAGCACACAGTATTTCTTCCTTTAAATCTGTCATTTCTCGGGAGGCCATGGCTCCGGTTGGCTGCTCCGATGGCTTTGTAGCCCTCGCAGTTTAACAGCAGCGGGGACACTGGGGCTTTCCGGGGGTGGGGTGGGGGCGTGGCATGGGGCTCATTCGCCGCTGCAGGCCATTTGCAGAGCCCCTTCGTCCTGACTTGCTGGGGCTCTCCGCGGCTGGAACTTTAAGCAGAACGGGAGCAGCTACATTGTTTTCAGCAGTGCTCCTCAGACAGCGATGTCAGGCTGCAGGCAGGATGAATTGCATTTGTTTATGAAATCTGTTGCTTAATAGGACGATCAGTGTCTCATTTCAGCCTCCAGTCACTAGACTTTTAATGATGTCCACACTGTGCTGCTTTCACATGCAAACCGTGTGGGAGCAGAACAATGGGGAAAAAAGCTGAAATTGGCGGAAGAGAGGAGGGCGATGGCGGATGAGGCCGTCTCCGCTCTGTGGAATGGAGCAGATGTATCTCGGCGTGTGTCTCTTGCCTCTTGCTTTTGTCAAGTGGCCATTTAACCTCCTTACCTAGTCAAATGTTTCCTGTGGATCCCAGGGTAGCGCCTCCTGTTTCTCTACTTCCCTGATGGCCTGTGTATAATCTAGAGCGTGCTCACTGACTCTTGGAGATTTACATGATAATAACACTTTGGTTTATGGGACAGTTTGGCCTTTGGAAACACATTTGCATCTGAATCCTGTGTGTCCCTAACAAAGGAGAGGCAGAGCCGATTTGTTAGCAGTGGTGGGTCATATTTGCCCTGCCCTTCATGATTTGCAAGGCCTGTCTGTCTATGCATATTGAGGCTTAGCTGGGCTTTGATGCTTATGATGGTTTTCCCCATAATACAGGTGAGAAGGATAAGGTGGAGGAGACAGCATGGCCACTTACTAAGCGCGTGGCATCTGGGCTCCAGCCTGTTCTAGTGCTTATTTCTCTGTGACCTTGGACCAGCTACTTAACCTGTTAGAGCTTTGACTCCTTCTATAAAATAAGGACAATAATCACAGGCTTAGAGGTTATTCCCAGGGTTAAATGCAATCACATAGAGGTAGAGCATTTCATACAGAGGGTGTTTAACACTTGGTAGCTAATATTATTAGTGGTGGTGTTTCCGAAATAAAGATGATGCGGCTTGGCCGAGGACACCATGGTTAGGGCTAGAATGACCTATATCCGGTTCCTGGAGAGCCAGATCTCCTGAGTTCCCACCACTTTCTCCCCTGCCCTTGCTGTCTCTCTGAACACCCAAGGAGCGTGCAGATTTTCCACCTTTCAGCAATTCCAGAGACAGCCTGCGAGGATATAAAAAGCAAGTGAAGAGCCTGCAGAAATGCAGGTGCAGCTTGGGGGCCCTTTGCCCAAAGTGCAGCGTTTCTTCAAAGCCCTTCCGCGCCACCTCTCCTTGCTTTGCCTGGCTGGCAACGCCCCCACCATTGCCTCTTCAGCCCAGGGGTGATGCCGCTGGAGCCACCGGAGTCAGAAAGAGGGATTCACCTTGACCTTCCCTTTTCCCAGAAGAAGACACACCACAAATGAGGCCATCAGAAGCGCCACAGTTCCTCCCCCTCAGCAGGTCTCAAAGCCCTCGCTCTGACCCCCATCGATCAGCCATAAAACATAAAATCAACAGAGTTCCGCTTCTCTATTTCATGCAGAAAAATGAACATTGACCGGCCTCGTCAGCCAAGCTCCCGGAAACATACAGTACAAATGGGGGCGCCTACAGGCTCCTCTCTCAGATCCTCTTAAGCCTCTCCTTTGTCCCGGTCCCGGATGACAGCTGTGGGGCAGGGCGGATCCCTGCCGCTGAGGATGAAGTTCATCGTCGCCCTGCACAGAGGGTGCTTCCAGGGACGTGGTGACTGACAGCCTGAATAAGCAGTTATTTTTCCAGGCTCAGGTGCGAGAGGCGCCTGCAGCCCGCTGCCTGACCTTACGCAGCTGAGCTCGGCATTCTGGGGCCAGCTCGCTGCCACCATTACCCGCGCAGGTTACAATATTGTTGAGTTGATTGATGATGAAGCTCTGCTCGTGTTACTGTCCTACTGAAATAATTTTTGACTGTGCTCTACGTGCCACAGAATCAGACCCAAATACCTTCCTCTGACATTCATGGCTGGTCGTGGTCTGACCCCAATCTGCCGTCCCAGTTGCGGCTCTTATTACCAGACTTCATGAGTCCTGTGATGCAGACAAGTGGACCGGCTCTCTGAATCAGCCCCTCACTCTCCCTCCTCTGCAGGCACTTGCATTTTTCCTTCCTCTGAGACGCTCATTTACCTGACCGTGCACGTCTGTCTTAGACAGTCCGGGGCTGTTCTACCAAAGCACCAGAAGCTGGGTGCCTTACGCAGTAGACTTCGCTCTTGTAGTTCCGGAGGCTGGCCAACCCAAGAGCAAGCTTCCAGCAAATTCAGTCCCCCGGTGAGGGCCCTCTTCCTGCCTTCCTGCTGTGTCCTCCCCAGTGGAGAGAGGGAGCTCTGGTCTCTCCCCCTTCCTAGAAGGGTTCTAATGCATCATGGCAGCCTCATCCTCATGACTGCATCAAAACCTAGTTACCCCCGGAAGGCCCGCGACCAGTTACCATCACATTGCGGGTTAGGGCTTCAGCATATGGATTCTGGAGGAACACGAACATTTAGTCCATAACGAAGTCTAAATCCCATCTATTCTTCAATCTTCATTTAAAATACAGTCTCTTCCATGCAGAGGAGATTCCTGTTTCCGCCAGCTATAAATAATTTCCCCTCTTCTCGATTCCATCCCTCCTAGGACATTTGTGCATTCTGTTGTGTATTATGTTTTGTATATGCTTTATTTTCTTTACAAGATTCTGAGATCCTTGAGGGCAGGGGCCGTTAACCTTTTTGTTCTATGAATCACTGACCTTTAGCCCAGAGTCCCTGACGACCAGGCATTTAGCGTGTAAGTCAATAGACGCCTGCACCTGCAGGAGAGCCTCATGTGGGCTGCTGCAGGACTTCGTGCATGATAGATGGCTTGGTAAAGCCAGAATCCACTGTGATACCTCGTGTCTGGCTGGCTGTTAAATATTTTACATATAACCCCCGAGTTGAGGGATTCATTCAGTGCGGTCTTCTTGACTGATCCTTAAGGGGATGAATTACATCTCACTCTCCCATATTCTTGAGGAATCTTGTGGGTGCATCTGAACATACACAGCCCCGCACTGACATGGGAATGAGTGGGCCAAACTCTCTTTAAAATAATCTGCTCTTATCTCCTTGGTGCAACTTTGGTTGTTGATATACAAAGAATCCATAAACAGTATCTGTGGGGTATTAATACTTCTAACTCTTCATATTGATTCCTGAACAATACATTGCGCCCTAACATTGTACCCCGGGCCCCAAAGATCATAATAAGACGTTCTCCTTACAGGAGACCCTGATCGTCTTGTATAGTTTTTCTAGAAACTGGCCTTTCAGAACGCTTGAAGGGTGACTCATGACTGTCACCCCCACCGCCACCACCACCACTAAGGAGAGCCTCTATATCTATCTATCTTTAATACAAATGGACTTCAATGATTCATTTTATTTACAGCACCCATTAGATATATTCTCCTGGGCGTACATGAGGCCCAGAAAGCTCAGGTGTCCCGGACAATTTCTAATTTTTACTGCCGACCTAGTATTACCTGCGTGTTGCCATTCTCCAGAGTGAGATAATCAAAATACAAATTCTTGCGGCGACCCATAAATGTAACTTCGTTTAAGGAGCGTGAGCTCGATATTCTCTAGGAAGCTGCTCTTCGTGCCACGCCGGGGCTGCTCTGCATTTGCATAATTGCAGGTGGAGGGAGATGTTCACCTGCATATTTAAATTATATATATTTCCATTTCGTTAATGAAACATCTCCAAAGTTCAGGAGTGAGCCTGTAGGTTATCCTGACTACTGATTCCATCGCACCAAAAAGCAACTGGAGCATAAGAGCAACAGAGATGACCTTTCGCTAAGGGGTTGCAAGTTATATGACTAGTCATCGCTGCTTGAACACCAAGCACCGGGCACTGGGCAGAATACAGAAAAGAATCCTCACCATCAAGCCCCTACCACCCGAAGCACGAAGGAGAGAACAAGGAGAGATCACCTCCTAAGCGCTGGCGTTAGAACACCCGGCCTCCTCGCGGCCCCAGAGCAGCGCTTTTTATTTTCATTTCCATGCTAACAAGGTAGACCTGTCCTAGCATGTGTTCTGAAGAGGTGCTTTCATGCTCAGGGCCTGGGGAGCTTTAACATAGTTAGATGTACTCTAACAGCAGGTTGCCATCAAAAAATTCTATAATAGGATTAAAATAAAAGAGAAATGCACTTGCCGTGGAATGGCAATGATGATTTAACACGTTTCAAGTGCTTGGTGGGAAGGTGCCGCGCAAACACAGCAGACAGACCCGCTGTGTGGGTGTGTTGCCTTCTTAACAATCAGGGTTTTGTGTTGTGATCATGGATTTTTGGAGCCCGGCTTTGGAGGGTATCCAAAAACTGTACAGCGAAGCTCTGGGAAAAGTCACCATTGCTATCGGGGACGATCGTATTGATTTGTGCTCGCTCATGTGCTTGCTGTCTGTCCACCCCACTTGGAGGGTGAGCTCTAGGAGGGTGGGAATCTGTCTGCCTTGTTCACCCTTAATTCCCAGTGTCTAGAACTGTGCTGGGCACATCACAGCTGCTCCATGAATAGGAGTTACACGACAGAAAGCGTTCCAAGCAGGAGCTCTGCGGTCAGATTGCTAAATGTGACCTTGGACAAGTTTCTCAACCATATTCAGCACCCGTTCTCTCATCCCGAAGATGGGGATGGTAATACAATGATTTTCTGGTATTCTTGTTAGGACATCTCAAGCACAGCCCCGATTTCCGTATCTGGCACGCTGGGCTCCACAGACAGCTGTTTGGAGTGGGCTAGGAGAACCTCAGCGTCAGGGTCTGTGGCAGCAGAAATGGCTTTTGGAGCTCTCTGCTTCTTCCTGCCTCGCTCTGAAGATTCATCACGCATGGCCTCTGGAGAGAGAGCAGGTGGCAGTGGTATCAGAGGAAGGAGAGACTTAGAATATGCTCAGAGGAGCTATGGAATGGTCCAGTTGAACCAAATGCCTGAAACTCACAGCTCACAGTCATCCCAGGACACAAGAAGGGTGATCTCAAGGAGCAGTTACTTCTGGAGTCTGGAGAAGGGGCTTTCTGGATGGTCGTGTCCTTGGTGTCATCAAAATCTACCTTATTTTGAACTCTCCATCCTCATGAGCTTTGCCCTGCCGCCTCACAGTTAAACCCCCATCTCTGGCAATATCTCCACTCATCTTGCACCTGCAAGCTTTCCATCCTCCCTGACAACTTTTCTTTCATTTCTGTGTTGGTGATTCTCTGTTTGTATCCCCCCCCCCAGATGCCTTTCCCTCCCTTCTCTGTCCTACTCTGCACCCCAGGAGAATTGGCTCCTACGCACTGTACCCCCCACCCCCTTGCCCTTTGGTTTCTGGTTGGATTCTGCCTATGGGAGGCATTGGCAAGAGATCAGAGAGTGGAAGAAAGGGTAGATCAGGGTTTTTCTTCCCTATAGGTGCCCCTGGGTGGCACCGTGATGCGGCTTTATCCCTCCACCTCCACCGCTCTGGCCTGATAGTCCCTGTTTCAAGCCGCCAGTGCTCTTTGGACTCTGATAACACTATTTCCCCCGACTGCCCTGTCAAACCTAAGGATGGAGATGGCTTCCTGCTGGGGTCAGCCTCTGGGGGCCATGCCACTCTGTGGTTCTCTTCGCTGTGCCCGGACCTCTACAAACAGTGCCTCCATTCAGCCTCTTCATTTGAACTCCCTGAATGGAATTCTGTGGCCTGCTAGGGCACTGACCGTTGAACCCTACAAAGGAGGCCATCTTAGAGAACCCTCAGGGTCCTGTCCGTTCTCTCTCCTTTTCTCCACAGCCAACTTTCTGAAAGTGTCCTCTAAATATTTAGGATGTGCTTCGTAAGGGTTCCACCACATCCTTGCTCTTCACTGGCTGAGAAGTGTTACCCATGTCCAGCACACTGAGCTGTCCCCTCACAGACTGATAATCATCCAGTTTATCCAAGGAAGAAATATCAATAAATATTCATGGAGCACCTGGTGCGCGCCGTGCACTGTCGTAGGCGTGGGATACACTGGTGAACAAGTCCTCAAAGGTTCATGCCCTATGGAGCTGACATTGTTGGCGAGCTATTAGCACCTCGCCAGATCTCCAGAGTTGTGGTCGTGGTTTCCCACTGGGCATTCCCACAAGCCCCACAAGCTTAAGACATCTGAACCCAAATTCACTGGAATGTAAACCCCAAAATCCTCTGTCCCTTGTCAGATATGGTACCATCACCCCCCCGTTTTACCCACCTTATGTCATCCTGTCCTTGCCCTTCATCTCCAGTCAGATTCTTTCAAGTTTGCCTTAGATTTCTCTCCAAACACCTCGTTTACTCCCCATTTCTAATTCTCTGGCCACAGGTAAGGCTCTCACCATCTCTCACCTGGACCAGTGCAATAGCCCCTCACCTGGGCCGCCTGTCTCCGCCCTCTTTCCACCTCTCTTCCATCCTTTCTCATCACTACTGCCAAAGTTAGTCTGTAGATGACTTCCTTGCTTGAAGGATTCTGCCAGCTCCCCATTGCCACACTTCTTGGCAAGACATTTGGTTTCCAGTCAATATGGATCACCTGCCTTCTGCAGCCCTGACACCTACCACGGACTTGGCTACCTTTCTGCCTCAGCTCCCTGCACCTGCACGGCCGCCCTAGCCTCCTCGAGTTTTGCTCACACCGTTTTCCTGGATTGCCATCATCTTCCTCGCCCCCTTTCTTGTCAGTTAAGGCTCTCCGGAGACCCTCTCCTCCATGAGGTTTTCCTTTACCCTTCCCAGAAAAATGGATTCCCCTGTCCTTTTTACTCCCATAGTCTCTGTTCTTTCCACTTACCATGTTGTTGTGTAGTTAGTTATATAAATACTGTGTTTCCCTCTGTCCTGAGAGCCCTTTGAACCCAGGACATTTGTTTGAGTTCTTGCTTGTTGGCCGGAGTTTGGAGTAGAGTTATCAGGGCATATTATGTTATACATCGGCTAACCCTCACCATCGTGCTGCCCTCTGGCAGAGGCACTTTCTAAGCCCCTGACTTCCCTTCTTGCCGCCAGCTTGGGCCACTGTGGGTAGCTGCCGTTGTGCCACGCCATCCACAGAACACATTCCTGCCTCTGTTTGTCCCCTGATATCTGGCAAAACAGCCAATTTACCTGGTAGCCAATAGCTAATGGAGTGGCACCCCAGACCCAGCAAATGGAAATAATCTTTGGACCTCTGTTTTATTTTATTTATCATATCTATTTAATTTATGATTACATACAGAATTGTAAGGACACCCTTTATGGCCCCAGAGGTCGGAAAGGTAGAGTCATCTGGGGAGGGCACCCGAGGCAGAAGCTTAAGCCTAAACCTCATCTCTGTGTGATTCAAATGTTACCAAAGCCCCGAGGTTGCTTGTCTGCTCCTCTAGCCACAAGTGCCCCCATCCTTACGCTCCTGCCCCAGGCTGCTGGCACGTCTACCCCCTTTCAAGTTGGGCCTGAATCGGCCATGATGGCTGTGGGGCACGTCACCTGCTGTGGAGAGAGAGAAGACAGACAGGAATTAACCCCAGGTAGTAGTTCCTGTGATGGATAGGCGCCTGGAGATGGCCTCACTAATAATAACCTGGCCAGAAGCATTACCGAAATCCTTTGCTCTCGTTCCCAAACAGCTCGCGAGTTGGGCCAGCCCCGGCCTCTGCGGTTCGTGCTGCCAAATTTTAAAGTGCCCTGAGGTTGGAGGTTGGCTTCAGATGTAGAATTTCCTTTTTTTTTAGGTTTTATTTTTTATTTTTTTGTTTATATATTTTTAAAATTATTAACATACAATGTATTATTTGTTTCAGGGGGTACAGGTCTGTGATCCATCAGTCTTACACAACACACAGCGCTCACCACAACACATACCCTCCCCAGTGTCCATCACCCCAGATGTAGAATTTCTTTATCTGCGATGATCGGATCCACTGATCTGATCTTTTCTACATTCAACCCCTGATCCTTTACCACCCCTCAAATAAACAACCAACCAACCAACCAACCAACCAACCAACCAGACAACAAGATTTGATGAGCCAGCACCAGGGAGAAAGGCTTCTCTCGAGCTGCCTTTATGGGGTTGACCTGAGGCTACCCGTTTGCATCCACAAAGCGCCCACCTCTGGCATCAAATGATGACGGGGGCGGGGCAAAGCCCCCAGGAGGCTGCTTAGCGCTGGAGCCCATGGGAAGGTGCTGCCTGTGGGCAGAGACCTCCCATGGATGGGAAAGAAGAAATGAAGGATGAGGACGACATGGTGCCCCTTCCTCTCAGTCAGTAAAAAACTTTAAACTGATTTTGATTTTCTGAAAGTTAATTTGGTACCACATGGCGAATCTACAGTACACACTTTCCTGTGTTTCAGCACAAAGTAGATTTCCAGCAGCTGAGATAGTTTGTCAACTTCCTGACAACCTCCCAAGTGGGGCTCACAGCTGCAGGGACTGTTTCCGACACCGGGGTGTGGGGGCGGGGGATGCCCCCCAAGCCCCTTCGTCTTCCCAATGGAGGACTCTGGAGAGACTTCAAAACATAGCCGAGAACAGAGCAATGAAATCACATCCTTGAAACATCCCAAGGGGGGGCCCGTCGGATCCTGCCTTCTGCTCTCATCAAGGCCTGTGCCCGGGATGAGACTGGGGAATGAACACAGTGTCAGTGGGGTCTCCAGTGCGCTCCAAAATGCGTGCTCCTTGGGCACGGAAGACATTCCAGGAATCGTTTAAAGTGCAGAGCCAAGAAATTGTTAAAAATGCAAAAGTATCGACCTTTGTTTCGTTGCAATATCAGGGCTGAGCATTACATAACCGGGACGTTTTCATCTGTTCCTCAGACAAAGGAGGTAAAAAGACTGAGAAATAGCTCAGTGTCTTCATCTTCTTCCAGGTGACTGTAGAGGAAGAATGACGTTGCTGTGGCTGTGACGTGGGTATTGTCCAATTTGTATTGCCATTTGAAGTAAAAATGCATTTTTCACATGAGGCTGTCCTGATTTGAGCATAATGGATCCTTTTATTTTAATTTTGCAAATTTATTTAATACTTATTGGCTTTTCGATTCAGACATCAGTAATCTGTATAAAGTTCGTTTTCTTTTCGTAATTGTAGTTGTAGTAAATTTTCTCCAAGCGAATATTTGCTTCGCCCTTAGAAAAGCCTCATTCTTTTACCCATTTCTACCGAATGCGCCTTCTAGAAAATGCCCACTAGATGGCAGTATCACTGCATAGCTGAAGACTATCCGGCCGGGGATAAAGAAAATAAGGCTAGTTTCAGTTGTTGGCATCCTGGAAAAATCCAGAAGGTGGCAGATTTTAGCTATTTATGAAAGCACAAGTGCGGAGAACAATGTTGCCTTTTAGAAAAATTATTTTTATTTATCTTTCCAGAAGGACAGATTATGAGCTGAATAAAATTATCTGTGATATTTAAAATATTTGAAAATGTTTCACAGTATTAGAGTATGTAATACAAGCTGAAGGACCAGCAAAGCTACCGGTGACACAAAATCAAGGTGAAATTGACCAATAAATTGAGAACTCCATTACAGGAACAATTTCCCCGAGTTTGAGTCATAGTGTTTGAGTGATAACCTAAACCTGTCTAAACTTTGTGGAACATTGAAGGCGAAGATGGAAGGAGATAGTGAGGGACACGGGAGGAGGCGGCCGACCGCAGTGTGGGCGCTGATGTTTATATATTTTCACCAACTTTTCCAGGCTCCCCGAGGACTTTTGGCAGACCCGTGCTTTAGAGTTCAGTTCTCTTCAAGGTTACTGATTACCTGAAGGGATCCTGGTTTTAAAAATGAAAAATGACAGTTTGAATACAATCGTCCAATTTAGAGAGGGATCATGTACCCTAGGCAGCTTTGCTGGCTATCGGGGGCACTGGCCATGAATACAAAACCACATCCATTCTGTGGAAGGCACGGCCAAAGTTTCCATTCATCACCTCACACCTGCGGTAAGTGTGTGCTAGCTTCTTCTAAGGGAAAATCCGTTTCTTAGTTTGGTCCCCCAGCCGTATGGATGGGCTCGCTTTCTCACCTCCTGCAGGAAATACACATTCATGAGAAGGTGCTGGGGGGTGGCGGGACTGCAAGACAGCAGGATGGCGGCCGGGAAGTCATTCTTCTGAGTGACAGCTCTACATGGCTCTTGGCACTCCAATATGTCAGGAAACTGGCGTTCTGACTGGCGTCATTTATCTCATTTAAATATTCCAGAGAGAGTAGCCTCCCGACTCAAGTTAGATTCATTTTCATCTTCATGCTCTAAAAAGGCCCTGGCAGCCTCTCACAAATGGGGGGGGGGGTGGGAGAAAGGAAGGGAGAAAGAAAAAAAATGGTGAGGAAATGCAGCAAGTGAGTGATATATAAGGTGAACACAGAATTCAATATCCAGGACGAGGACACATATGTCTTGGACCCCAGATATATGGCTCAGAAGTGATGGAGAAATGGGCAGGAAGAGAGATAATCTTTATCTCTGTTCCCAAGCCTTTAGAAATACCTAAGGCTAAATCACGCTGAGAAGAAAGTAGGAAATGAAGACTGCTTCAAGCCACCCATGAGGTTTCAGAGAGCAGGCTACTAGCTGAGTACATTTCTCTGTCTCCCTCTCTTTCTCTCTCTCTCTTTTTTAATTTTTCTGAGTCACACCCTGAATTCAGTTGGTATATGGAAACAGCTGTAAAATGTTTGGGTCCAGACTAAGATTCTGAATTTCAGTTTTTATTCAGGAAGAATTGCTGGACTTGGACTTACCATCTCAAATCTTTGTAAGCCGTGGGTGGGTGGGTGGCATTTGCCACAGACTAATTCGTTCCTTGAAAAACCATGTTAGAATATTCTTTTTTTTTTTTTTACCCCCCAATGTTTCAAATGCCTGCTCATATATGTGTGGGTTTATGTCCCTACTAACCACACAATCTCTCAGATAACCTGATTCTTTTTTTAAAGTTAGTCATCCCTGCAGCAGGGTTTTGAATAGTTGGGAGTAATCGTTAGAATGATGAGAACAAACTTTGGTGCCCAAAAGGAAGGAGTCCATTGTACATTATATGGTATTCTGTGTTCGGTTACTGCCTATTCCTCCTTTATAACACCTGCTTCCCCACAAAGAGGGTCTGTAATTGAAGAAGTAGAAAGGGACTCAGGAAATGCTTTGGTAGTCACTAGCTCGTGAAGCGTGAAGTCCATTATTTGCGTTGGTCCCAGTAATCCTGTAAGCCCCCTCCCAGCCAAACCAATGCATCGGAATTGATGTGCTGTGAGTTTCCTTGAATGTCTGGAAGATACTTCAGTCTTCCAATCAGCTGACTTAGTTAGCCTCTGGCATTCGCTGGTAAAGTGCCACGTCAGGGAATCCTACTGGTGTGGTTTAGTTATCCTTGCAAATGCTTCCATTTCAAATGTTTGCAATTGTAAGTAGACAGGGAAACTCCAGTGAATCACTTTCAGGGTGGTGAACCTGCAAAGAACCGGCTCTTCTAACTGCTTTCATTCCCGGAGGACTCACAACTTTCCCAAGGGCACTGCAGAAGTTCATCTCATTAGCATGCTTCAGAGCCAGGGACTTAATGTTTGTTTGCCCGTGTACAGCCTGGGAGAACGGAGTGTGGGCACCCGGTGTCTCTTTCATTGCTGGGGCCGGAAAAAGGGCATCTTTGGTCTCCGTGGGAATTTGCTTTATTTGGTTCTGTTTACTTGCTCTTTGCAGTAGTTGTAAAGTGGATAAATCAACAGGTAGGAGTCAAGGACTTTGGCTCTCTTTCACCTCTGAACAGGATTGTCAAGGACTCCTCAAACTCTTTGCTCTTCACATTCCTTATTGATCAAATGGGCATGATAATGCTTGCCCTCTCTCACCGGGGGCACCTCGTCATGGGTCAACGAAATTTGTGAGAGCATTTTGATAAGAACTATTTACTATACCCAATGCGAGGAGGTATTCGTTTGTAATTAACCACTAGGAAGGAGAAAGGGGGCATAGATGTCCTTAGTACAGTTCACCATGTATTTCTGGTTCTTTTCCCTGCTGGCTCAAGGTAGGGTACCCACTCCTGCCTTTTGCAAGTTAGATGTCGCTATTATGATTTCCTTTGGCTAGAGAAACATGAGTGTCACTTTTAGGCTGATGCTTTAGGAACCTGGTCTGTATGGCTATTTTCTACTCCCCTTAACTTGAGTCACTCTGAAGAATTTTTAGGGATGGAAACTTTCATCAGCCTGAGTCCCTGAAGGGATCATGATGAGCGAAGCCCCCTTCCTACCTCGCATTGCATGTTTAACTCCACATGGGGCATTTTGTAGAAGTAAGAAACAAACTTTTGTGTATCAAGCCTCTGAGCTCTTAGGATTATTTTTTATCACTGCAAAACTTCGACTCTTCTGATTGATGCCTGGGAATTACATTTTGATTTGTTTCCTATAGGCTCAGAGGCAATGATATGTTTCTGAGGTTTTCTGATATGTTTACGAGGTTCTACATCATGTGGTCTTTATTATTTCTCTTTTCTCTGCCTTTGACTAATGAAGTTCTTCCGTTAAGGTGAACTTTATTGGCCCTTGGTATGTGTGTTCTATCTTCCTGGCACACTCTTCTCCTCCAGCTTCTCCTGCTATTGCCCACCTATTATTTAGGTCCTGGCTGAGACATCACTTTTACAGAGACATCTTCCTTGACTTTTTTGACGGCTCCTTCTTTATGCCCAAGCACCTGTGCCATCCTTATCAGTATTTAAACATTGTATTGTAATTGCCTTTTCTGGTATGTCTCAATATGTGACATTTTCTTGTATCTTTATCATTTGGTTCCAGTGTATAACTAATCATAAATGCCATATTTAAAAAAAATAACATGAGTGATAGAGAAGGGTACTTAATGAATATGGCATCTGGATTTTTTTCACCTGTGTTTGGCAGTTTTCCCCCCTTGGTGCTTCTTTTCTCTAAACTGGTCAAAATGAGAGTGTGTTGGTGGGTGAGGGATAACACCCAAGACGTGCATCATTGACCCCAGCCAGACGGGGGATGGGCCACACCTCTGACTTGCCACCTTCAGTCTGCTGTGGGGCCACTGCAAGCCCCTGCTCTGGGACACGGCTTCCCGCACTGCCTCCTGAGCACTGGTCCTGCGTCCACTAGGGCCTCCCCTCTGGTGACTGTGTTGTGCTTGCTGTTTTGGAGTAGGACACAGGAAGATCAGAGCAGATAGTAAGAGTGACCTGTGGTAGAAATAGTTCATCTCTGTCTCTGACATGGTCCTATAAGTTCAGCCATAGGCAAAACCTTAAGGTTAAGGGTGAGGGATATTTGCAGATAGTACTGTTCATTTGCTGGACCTGATGCCCCTGCCTGTTCGGGCAGCTGTCCATGGTTCTGGACCTGTAAACTCTCATTGATTCTGTTCCTTATTCTCAGTTTCCTCGCCTGTGAGTAAGCAGTCAAGGATTAACCTCTTACTCCGCCTTAATGTATTTGTAACAATGATATTGATGCCATCACCATCAAAAACAAAAAGAGTTAACATTTCTGGGTAGCTTCTGATGTTCCATGAACTTAGCTAAGGGCTTTGTAATTGCAATTTCATTTAATGCTTTGAAACAGCATTAAAATGAAGTTAGTACCATTGCTATTTACATATGAGAAATTAAGGCTCAGCGTGGTGAAGCATCTTGCCAATGTCACACAGCTGGTAAGTGACAGAGATGGGACTGAACCAAGGTCTTCTGAGTCCTCATCCAGGCTTTTCCTCTTATGTTCTCTGGCCCAGAGACTACAATACCTTCAAGTAATTATATAATTTCAGGATCAAATGAAATTAAGGAGAGTAATCTTTTGGTTGGGTCCTCTCATTTGGCCTCCTTCACATCCTATTTTATGAAGGGTCAGCTGCTTGGCCTCTTCTTAAATCCAATCCCAATCGTTGCTGGAATCTGGAAGACTATCCCTGACTTCAGACTGTTCCTTTTGGCACCTTTTCAGGAGAAGAAATTTTCCTGGAGATATGATTTTAGCTGGCACAGAGGCAGCAAAGGGACTTTTTAAAAGAAGCATTATGGTTCTTTGGCATTATCATTCTGGGGTGCTGAGATATAATGAAACAAGGAACGCACCGAGAGCCAAGGTCATTATGAATATAATTCAGATTTTAAATTGCTATTTGTGGAAAAATATTCCTTCGGCTTGGTTGAACCAGGTTAAATCTCTATAGCAATTATATTTACAGGCAATTGCTTGGCCCTGTACTTCCCTTCGCCTGTGCGGCCACAGTAAGCTTTTGAGTTAGTAGGTGGTAGAGCAGTACATAAAAACAGAATATTGTTATTGCTCTCATTAAGAGAGACCCTGATTCTTTTAAGTCTGTTCTAACAAGAGCCTTTGGAAAAACAAGAGAAATTTCCAAATATCTGATTAATTTAGATTGAGCAATTAACGAAGTGATATAGTTAACAGTACTTAGTATCACTCATTAGGTTGGCTGCGTGGGAGGCAGCCTTCGACTCAGGAAGGAGGCTGTTAGACTCCAGCACCGCTATGGATCTGCAAGTCAGCTCAAGTGAGTCTTGTAAGCAATCAGGTTCCTGCCTCTGAGGTTTACAGAGGTTGAAAAATCTGCTTTTGGTGGTGTGTGGTGCTGTGCTGATTTTCATTCTAGCAGAGGACGGAATTGCCAGAGAAAGAATGTTATTTTCGTAGTTCATGTTTTCTTTAGAGGTGAAGGCTGTGCTGCTCTTCTCTGTGCAAACTGGCAGAGGCTGGCGAGATGCTCGCCAGGTCCTTTTACGCTGACCCCAGGACACCATCGCTGGACCTCTGCTCCTGCGTGCTTTGGCTGGGACTCTCACTGGGTTTATGTGGAGGCAGTCACTGAAATTAAAACATTAAGAATTTAGCCATTGCTTAGATATCTCCAAATGTGTCTCTAAATACCTGGATCTGAGTCTCATCTGATGTTTAATTAGTGAGACCAGGTGAAACTGACCTGGTTACAATAGGGTCACTTTGAATGACTAATAAATAATGGGCTCTTTGATTCATTACAGGCCACCTGAAGAAAGGGGTAAGCAGTCATTTTCCTCCACTGTCATAGTGATAGTGACGGGAAAGGCAACTCTAGTGGTGGGGAGGAGGGCACCAAAGCCTGTCTAGATGGGAACCGTTGTAAGTTGGGGAAGCTCCAAAGCCAAGCATTTGGGGATGGGGACAGCTTAGGCAGCATTTCAAGGGCTGAGGGGTGGAAGTGAGCTGGCCCTAGGAGAGAATCTTTCATGAGGTCTGGGAATGAGGGGTTGGCCAAGAGTCATCCAGTGAGAGCTACTGGATTATCCAAGGATGGTGTCTGATGTCATATCATACCAGTGAAGCTGGGTTGATCTATTCATGGTGGCAGGGCCCTGATGCTCAGTGGTTGGACAGGTATGAGCCACGTGGAAGGCAATGGGGACCAGAAGGTCTATTCACACATGGGAAGGCGCCAGCTACCCTGAGTACAAGAAAAAGTTTCCAGATTCCAGGGAAGAGGGCTAGCAAAGCAAGGAGACCACTCAGGCCCTATCATGCCGGGTTTTAGAGCAGGTCTCCAGACTTCTGCTTAGAAGTTAGTGCGAACTATATTTGACAGAGGGAATGAAGGGAAAACTCTGTATTATGGATGTACCAACATGGGAGCAGCTAATAGGACTGTAAAATGGGGTCACCTGGACATCGCTGTGGGCACTCCACATCCTGAGACTGCTGGATTTGAAAGAAATCTGTTGGAAGAGTGATATGGGAACCTGGCAATTATAAGGAGTCCTCAGATCTCAGGTCTGGAACCCTTGCTTTGATTGGAGGCCACTGAGACCTGACAGAATAGAGACCACTGCTCTGATAGCCCCTGGCCTGTGTAGGCATAAGAGCAGCAGGGGATCTGGTCCAGGAGCAGGTCTTTCCAGAAACTCAAGCTGCTGTGAGTTGACGGGCAGAGAGAGGACTGCTGCCCAGTTGCTAGGGAAGTTCTTCCAGGTCCCATAAAGCCCACCCCTTCCACTTGCCAAGACCTTGACACCTGTTTAGGCACCTAGCAAATAGCTACCCGATTAAGATGCCAAAAGCAACATCTGAATCCTTTCCATTGTCGATGTCTTTAGATGACGTGGCTCAGCCTAGGCATTCACATACAAAAAATTCATACAGAGGTTATTGGCTATATGTCCCAATTCCAGATGTAAACTTTGTAACTCTGAATAAATCCTATTTTCAGGTCTTTAGATACAGTGTATCATCTGGAGTTTGACAGAACTGGTTTGAATTTTCGCTTTGGCACTCACTAGCTAAAGGCCATTGGGCAAATGATTTCTTCGAATCTCAGATTCCTCATCAATAAAATGGTAATGATAAGATTGTCCTTGGGCAGGGGCGCCTGGGTGGCGCAGTTGTTAAGCGTCTGCCTTCAGCTCAGGGCGTGATCCCAGCGTTCTGGGATCGAGCCCCACATCAGGCTCCTCTGCTATGAGCCTGCTTCTTCCTCTCCCACTCCCCCTGCTTGTGTTCCCTCTCTCACTGGCTGTCTCTCTCTCTGTCAAAAAAAAAAAAAAAAAAAGATTGTCTTTGGGCAAATTGGAGATAATGTGTACAAAAAGCCTGAAACAGAGTCGCTGCTTAGGAACTAGAAGTAGAATGTGTATGCATCCCTCAGGAAGCCAGCCCATGGGGCGGTGGACTACACTTACAGTGACTTGAGAACCTCAGAAACTATGATCAAATTATTTTATTCATATTGGCCCTTTTGCTGCTGATCAAAAACCACGTGGAGACTGTCCATTCTATAGATCTGGCCTCTGTTTTGGATTATATTACAGACTGGAGGCACTCATGATTTCTGCCCCTCACCCTGTCCCCTCCCCTCCAGTTGGGTGTAAGGAGACCTGTTAGAGATGGCGGAGTGTTCCTGTCTCAGGGCTACCGGGAGAGAATGAAAGGTTGAGAATCACGGATACACGCTGTACGTAGTGGAGACACCCAGAGATACTATATCCCCTTAATTTTCTTTTTAAGGGGGAAAGTCATTAAATTGCATTTTGCTCAAGTGTATGCCAACACGAAAGCCAGAAAGAGTCAGCTCAGAAAATAAGATGGGACTTCTCCTTGGTCCAATAGTGGGAAAAGGATTTTCAAATACCCTCTTTTTTCTAGCTCAGAAAACCTTGCAGAGATTAATTTACTAACAGTAGTTCTTACAATAGCAGAATGATTATTGCAAGATAGACCACGGCTCCCTGGATAATGGCTCCTTCTGGTCACTGCATCCCCCTTGCCAAAAAGAGGCTCTTGTTTTGGGGGGTGACAAAGGAAAAAGAAGGATGCGTTGGCAAGTTGACACAGGGGAGATGAGTATGTATTTGAGGTCTCAGGGCAGAAGGGAGATGGTGGGAAATCCAGCTGATGGGAGAGGGGAGCCCTCCGCCCGAGTCTTCCTGGTTCCTGGGCAGCAGAACCGGTCTGTGCCTCAGAAGCCCGCAGCCAGAACAAGAAGAAATGGAACTCTGGGGGAGCTGTCAGTCCAAGGCTCTCTTCTGAGTAACAACATCCATAGGTATGAAGAGTGAAGGAGACAAAATGGAAAGGTGGGAAGGGGTCTGGTACCAGTTTACCTGGAGAAAGGCACCATTGAATTTTGCTTAGGATTGCACCTATGAAGCAGTTCTTACAACCAGTTCTTTCCATCCTTAAAAAGGGCTTGAGGTTCACTATAATTCTATAGGAAACTGAGGATTTCTTCATTGAATTGGCATTAATTACTTTTTAAATGTAAATTTTCAGCTGCGATCCTTTTTTAATTAAAAAAAAAAAAAGCTCCGCGTACATCAGGGTAAATCAAAGACTAATTGGTGACCAAATTATAGGGTTTAAAGCACTTTTTTTTTTTTTGCCATAAGTGGGTAAAAGATAATTAGGAAATGTGAATACATGCTTTTTCTTTCATTAATAATGAATCATATGGTGATAACCTATTTTTAGCAAAATAAAAATTGCTGTGTTGGACCGAGGGCAATTGCATTATGTGGCATTTTCTATTTAGAAGTGCTGGCTCATCCCGTGGTGTCTTCTCGTGCCCAGACCAAGGCTGGTCGGACTCTCGGGACGGCTGTCCTTACAGGACGTGGTAGAACTGGGCACCATGGATGGGATTAAACACAGCGATCCACAGATGCATTGCCGGGGCTCCCATTTTAGAAGTGGGCATGGGAGATTGTGGAGATCCGGAGCTTTGGTCAGAGATCCGTGCAAGATCTGGGCGCAACCGGGTCTGAGAACCCTCTTGGATGCTGTTTTCCCCGCTTGATGACGGTTTCAGCCCACTTCCCATCAGCCGTGGCTATTTATATTCAGAGGCACAGACTCCACAGCTGTACAGAGAGGGCCTCTGAGTGACTCTGAAATCAGACTTTCTTCTCCCTTTCTCTTAGGGAATATTTACAAAGTTGTTGTCGAGGATAATCACGGACAAAAGGCAGACTCGTCTAGGGTACAGAAGAGGTTCTGTTGTGCCCTTCATAGTTTCCTCTTCCCTCTTCGAGGGAATATTATGTCCTCACGTCTCCTTCCCAGATTCCTACGTCCCATTTATAATGAAACAATGATTTGGTCCTTCCCTTGACCTTGAAGAAAAGGTGTTTTTCTCTTGTCTATCTCTACAAAGACTCTACCAGCCTTCAGGTTGGGGTCGTTCTGTAAGTCAAGCTATGGACTCTGGCTGGAAGAGAAGTGACCTGGGGGCAGCCCCAGAAAGCACTGACCATTTGTGGGGACCGTGTCAGGAAGGGCGTTGTGACACGATGCTAAATCACTCAATGGGTGTGAGGAGAATTAGAATCGAGGCCAGGTTCTGCCGCTGATAGGCTGGAGCAACGTGGGCAGGTGCGTCTGTTCATCTTTCTGGCCTCAGTCTGCTCATCTGTGAAGGAGGGTGCTGTTGACGACGACCTCTCAGGTCTCTTTCAGCTATGGATTTCTGTGATCACTGCAAGGATCATTTTCCCTATTTCTGTGAAACAATAACAGCTCCGAGATTGGAAAATGATCTAACAGCATTGCGATATGAATGAAAATGTGTCTTGGAGATTTGCTGAGAACAGCCCCGTCTCCTGCCTAGAAAAACAAGCCACCCCCAAATGCAAACGGGGTATGGTGGTGGTAGAGGTGAAGAGTAATACCACCACTTTGTATTTTTACCTTTCATGATAAAACAGTAGTTTTAAAAATCGTAAGAAGTACTGGCTTGACAAATGACACATTTAAAACCCGATTTAGCAAAGGGTTTTTACCTTTGTAATTTTAAAACTGTCACTTGAACTAAAAATATAGGTGAGCAAGTTGGCCTTTCATATTTAATGTTTTCTTTTTTCCCTTTTTATTTGCAATTCATTCTGTTCAGCTTTGATTAAAGAAATAGCAGAACTGGAATGGCAAATGGCCAGTCCTTGGTGAATTCATTCTCGAGAAGATGGTGGACATTGGTCTCCCACCTGTTCAGAGCTGGAACTTCTCAACACCAGCCTGGTTGGCTTTGGCATGTTAGCCATATATCTTATCCTTAAATATTAACACAGAATCACATAAGAATAGTTGACTTAAAGGGGGCAAAGATAACCGGATTGGAACCCCCAGGCTTTACATGTTTGTTAAAGCAAGTACGTTATAGCCCCACATTCATTAGTAACTGAAGCAGGTCAGAAAGATTCTGGAACGCAAACGATAACCCTGTGTGTCTTGGAGTGTGGGATGGTAAAAGCTGCTCGTCGGGATTCATGGAATGTTGACAACACGCTTTCTCTTTTTGGGCCAGAACCCACTGGGGGACTTAGGCCAGTTGCTTCACTTCTTTGAACTTCAGTGAGCTGATCTACGAACGGAAGGAGCTCGACAGATGCAGTCAGGTGCTCCTGGATGCTCCAAAGTGTCTAAGTGTGCCCCTCCCCCGCCTTGTACACGGCTGCTCATGAAGGTCACTTAAGCATTTGTTGGATTCCGTAGAGCGAACGCCTGTTCAGAGGGACGGCAGAGCACAGTGGCGAGCGAGCGGGACTGGGTTCTGGGGCTGGTCCTGGGCCTCGCTGGTGTGGGCACCCTGGGGAGTAAAATGGGGATTATAAGCCTCACTCCTCAGGTTCCTTTAAGGCTCAAGGGAGATAACAGACCTGAAATCGCTCAAAAGGCCGTATAAGTGGAAGGTATTAGTAGAAAAGGCCCTTTCTTAAAGAATGTTGATGGCAGCATCTTTATGCACACACGCACTTCATTATTGAACTGTTTATTCAGTTATTAGCTGTCATTAGCTTCTGAGTCCAGACCGTTGGTTTATCATATGAGCGTAATAGATGTGTTCACGACAATAACAGAGCCGAATACTACTCCCGCATCTGGGGCTTCCATCCCAGAAATCACTGCCTTGAATCCCACTGATCAGTGCCGGCTATCGTAGATTCCCAGGCTCATCAGTGCCCTCCACCCTGAGGTGAGCGTGCTCTCTGTAGCTTCCTTCGCAGGGGTCGATTGAAACTCTGCTTGTACATCGCCAGTGATGAAGGGGGTGACTGGGGTGAGGAGGAGCCGTACAACATTGAGCAGCCTGCTCTGCGCAGAGTCAGGGAGAGGTGCTCGATGCCCCTTGGCTCATTGCATTCTGATCACCATGCCTACAGGTTGATTTTTAGTATCCCCATTTTAAAGATGAGGAAATCGAGTCTAAAGAGGTTAATTGCATGAAGACGCTGAGTCACTCAGTAGTAGAGCTGGGCTAAGACTGAAGATCTGACTTTGTATGCCAGATAGAGCATTTCCTGAGAACCTTCTCTCCGTGGACAGATCCTCCCCACCCCCTCCACCACCACCACTCCCCCCACCCCATTGTTTGACAGCTCGAACTGCTAAGACAAAGCAAAGCTATTCCTTACAGCTCAGAGCTGGCTCCTCGAAGCGTGGTGCATGGACCAGCTAGTTTGAAATGGAGAAACTGGACCCCACCCCAGGCTATGACTCAGAATCTACATTCAGCAAGATCCCCAGGGATCCATATGCACCCTGAAGTTTGAAGATGACTTTCTAGAGCACACCCAGCAGGCCGGATTCCTCCTTTTCATGATGTCTCTCTCTATAGCTCCCCCCGCTGCCTCAGAGCTTTTGTCCCAAACAGAAACATAGGCCCGGGATGCCTTTGACTCTCTACCTTTCAAACACTTCTCCAGAATTCTGAAAACCTCGTCTAAGTGGGGAGAGGCGATCCCTTCTCTGACTTTCTAAATATACATTTTATAACCTTTCCTGCCCTCTGCACGGTGAAAAATGCCTGGGTATTTGTGATCGTGTGAATCATAGGTCTTACTCTGTACAATTACCTATTAATCAGTCAATCAAAAGTCAGGTAGAGGAATTCAGGCTTTATGGGCTAGGTTTTTAAGCATGCGAGTGACATGTAGAAAATGTGAAATTAGCTGAAATTGGAAGATTTATCTTGTGGTGTTCTGCAGTGTGGTTAAAGAGGGTAAGGGAATGGGGGCTTTGAAAGTCATTACAAATTATAGAAAATAGAGCTCTTTGAAAGCTTTTATTGGCTGTCGTTTGATGCATTGACTCATAGGTTTCATGTGATGTAAATTTATTCCCTTGATAAATGAACCAAATTTTGTCAAAATTAGTCAACTCATTTGAGATTTATTATGAAATAAACACAGACATATGCAATTTATAGAACGATTAATTTGAAACGTAGTCCTCACTTTGTCCAGACCGTTATTATGGTCTCTGCCATATATTTATAACAGCGTTTGCACCATTATTAATATGCTGATCACCAATGCCAGTCTTTCCATATAAGGGCAGAGTCTAAGTCTTTTCATTTATGTTTATAGATGCAGCTATCATTGATCAAGTGAAGCTCTTTCCCCTTTTCTGAATGCTTACTATGGAATAAAAAAACACTCTTTCTCGCAGAGGGTTTCCAAGTCCCTTTAACCAGAGACTATCCAGCCACCAACACCAAAGACAGAAAAGAGAAGGCCCTTCCGGATGAGATAGGGATTGACTGTCTATCCCAGGGCCCACCCTTCTGCTCTCTGCCCTGTCATCTTGCTTCTTATCGCTTCCTGCATCTTTTCCCCTCTTTGTCTCAGCTGATAGGGGATCATTCGGTAACTCCTCCCTCCAACCTATGTTTGCTTCTCCAACATATTTCTCTTTCACTGTTGATGATGTCCGACAATGAACTTCCAAATCTCATACTTCATAGGAGCAATACAAAAGGAATCATGAAAAGGAATTTCAGAACCACTGAGTTTGGGTTAGTGGTTTAAATACTTCCAAATTAATACAAAGCAACAATAGCCCACCGGCCAGGTTTTTAGAAACAGAAATACTAAGTCTGGGTGGCAAAAAAATTTTCAATCAAAATCACATCTGAAGAGAACCATAAGACAACCCACGTCCAGGACTCCTGTGGACATCTCTGACATGCATACTTCATGGTACCCCAATAACTGTTCATTTTTTTCTTTAACCGCGGTTTTTCCCTCCTCAAAGTGGGTTGGAATTATCAGTCTCATTTTCTGGCCACCAGGGTGTTGCTCTCTCATTCAATGATGGAGGGAAATCCGAAGTAAACTCTAGCACCTGGGATAGGCTGAGAGACATTCTCTTGTTGTTGCCTACTGTCGACAGAGAGACCCCTTGACTTTTCACCCAGTAACTCCCAGTAAGGGAGTAGATTTCATGGTTTATAGGGAAAAGATTCCAGGGATAATACTGGACAATATTATCAATAAAGGTAATATTCAATATGGAATTCAGATGATATAGGATCTGAATTCAAAAGACATAAGGAATGTTACTACTATCTCTGGTCTTTGTTTAACTTGAAATAAAACCTCTGGATTACCTTCTCCTCAACTCGGTGAATTAATGGCTTTGGAGAAGAGGCCCCCAGAGAGGGCCACGGTTTCCTACTTGCTCCTGCCTCTTTGGTATTTATTTGTTATACCATTACCTTGAGCTTTCTTGTGGATGAGGCAAATGGCAAGAATCACTTGCACTTACTTGGTGCTTTTTAACGTGGCGGGTAGTGCTTGCATCAACCCCTCACTTGCTAGGTGGTCAGAGAGGAGGGAGAACAGCTGTATTAGTTAACATTCACGAATCTGGCAGGGACAGAATGCTCTGCTGGAGCAGAGGCCCTCTCCAGGGCTGCCGAGTCTGAGAGCGAAGCGCCTGATCAGTAAACCGGGGCCTCTGAATCACACCTTGCACTGTACTTGGGACGCCTGAGGCACACCTGTGGGGGAAGAAGGTGTGTGTGTGTGTGAGGTTCACTCATAATCATGGCTGGGCAGATACGCCGCTCCTGATAGAGGATGATCCATTATTTTACACATAATGAATTCCCTATTGTTTATTCCGAGATTGTGATTTGGCTTTGGCAACCCTAAAAATAGGGGGAAAGACCAATCTACATGATGCAGAAGTGGGGGCAAACTGGTCCAATACCTTATTTCAAAAACCAGTAAGAAGGGAACGTGAGAAGGGTGTTATATCATTGTTTAGAGATCCTTCAAATAACTGTGGGTCGGGGTGCCTGGGTGGCTCAGTCGGTTAAGTGTCTGACTCTAGGTTTTGGCTCAGGTCATGATCTCAGGGTTCTGGATGGAGCCCTGCATTGGGCTCCGTGGTCATTGTGGTTCTCTCCCTCTCCCTTTGCCCCTACCCCCACTGCTCTCACTCTCCCTCTCAAGAAACAAAACAAAACCCTCAAAACTGTGGGTGAAATTAATAGGATTGTATCAAAGCCTTATTAGACAGTGGTGGGGGCAGGGAACCTACTAGGAGGGCCCCCTCAAGCCTCACAAACTGCTGATAGACTTGGTCATCAGCACAGACATAGGTGTGGAAAGGCATCAGGTGCAGAAAGATATTAGATAGAAACTCTCGTTCACCTGTTCATCAACAACCTGGAGAGCCACCCGTATTCAGGCTCCAGGTAAGGTTAGGGAAGCCATTCTGGGCTGTGAAATGAGCCAGAGCTCCAACAGTCCTGGAAACCCGGTTCCTTTCTAGCACCTACTAGCCCTGCCACCTTGAGTAGAATATGGTACCTTGTTTAGTATCCTTTTAATTTCCCCGATAAAATTGGGATCAGTTGTTGTTTTGAGGACTTGGTGAGACTATATTATTGACATTGCCAAATACATGAGAAACTTTACTAAATGTTAGCTTTTTGTCCCCCTCCTCTACTTAGGGGCAGTGAGGGATGTTGAGAAGTCAGATGTGTTTGTGGTCTTAAAGGGTTTACGTTCCCGTGGGGAAGAAAGACATGCACACAACTGACTATTGTATAGAATCGAATGAAATAGGTGTGTTAATAAGAGAATGATATAAAAGGATGGAGGGAAAAAAAAGGTATGAGTAATTCTGCTGAGAAGTGGGCGGGGAAGGCTTTTTGGGGACGACAACGTTAACACAGGGCCTGAGGGATTCAAAACAGTTGTCTCCCATCCCGTTGACGGGAAAAACCCAGGAGTATGTAGTCGGAGGCATGTACTCAAAAAAAGACTAGTAGAGTGTCAGGAACCAAGATTAAAAAAACAAAACCCAGAAAACCAGATGTGTAGAGATGCAGGAAGGAAAGGCAGGAAAGTGTGTCAGGGGAACTCTCGAGGGTAGGGCAAAGTCTAATTACCCAAATGGAAATCTGGCCTTTGTAGCAGACCTAAGACACCTCTTGAACCCATAAAGACCTGCTGTGGTAGCAGAGGCAGGCTTGAAATAATTAGCTTTCTACTTCAGCTCTTGTTTGGGAATTCCTGGTGTGTATCAGCCTTTTCCCGGGAAGCACAAGAGGTATTTTGCGAGTGGTTAGAAAATTGCCCGGACAGTAGCAGGGCAGGAAAATGCAAAATCAATAAATAATCAGGCTGAATTTTAATTGAATATATTACTTAGGCCGTGCTGACATGTAAATTTAAACACCACTCACGAGAGAAAATCAGTGGTTTCCCTCTTGCAGGCTCTCTGGCTTCAAGCGATGGGGCGGACCTGGCCTTTGCGTTCCTGCCGCAGAGCTGAGATGGTCTGTTTTCTTGTTTGAATAGGAGGCACACGTTAAACAAACCACTTTCCTACCTTTCTCTTCTCAACGTGAGGGAATAGGAATTGACTTTGGGAAAAAAAAGTAGTTAATCTTAAATTCATGCAGAAACAAAGAATTGAGAGAGGAAGGAGGGCTCCCTGTCGTTAGACGAGTCCCTTGGAGCATAGATGCAGTTACTTTCCAGAGGGGGATTTGGACTCAGTAAGCCCTTCACTGTCTCTCTGTGTTATGAAATCTCAAGGCCAACAGGGTTGTAACATATGTATCCTAGGTATGAGTCTGTTTTTATTTTGTTTGTATTTTCGGGAAGTATTTTCTTTGTGCCTTTATGTAGTATTCGGTCAAGTTTCTTCCTGAATTTTGAGCAAGTTTCAGGAGTTTTCCTTTGGCGGGGGATCTGAGGAGAGAAGTTTTGACCCAGAGGGGTTCAGGAAATACCCCCTCCCTCCACCCCCCACCTCCCCCCAGGGACCAGGGTGGGAACAGGGGATGGAACCAAAGTGGGAAAGTGCTGGGACTTTCCTTGACTATTTTCCTTCCACGTGTCTGATTTTGTATTTGGTTTTGTAGCGTTGTGTTCGTGTGAAGAAGGCTCTTGTCACCTTAACCTGTACACAGACACCGTTGCTCAGTTGAAGAAAAAGGCTGCATCTGAACAAATTTGTTTGTACATGAATTTAATTAGGCACCTACGAGGTGCCCAAGTCTGTGGTTGATGCTGCCAGGGATATAGAAGATTTATGAGACACAGCCTTTGACTTTAGAGGGTGCCAGCATGCTATAGAGTGCCGGTAAATAAACTTTAGTGTATTTGAGTCTCCTGCAGAGACCGTCAAATAGGAGCCATGCCTGGAGATTCTGATTCTATAGGTCTAGGAAGAAGCCCTAGAACCTGCATTTTAAGAGGTAAACCAGGAGAATCTGATTCAGGAAGCCCACGACCCAGGCTTTGAAAGTTATACTAGCAGAATAGACTTAACTTTTTGAATCGGAAAGACCTTCTGTTTAAAGATTTACCCTGCTACTTATTAGCCAAGTGACTTAGATTAAGATATTTACATTTTTCAACCTTTATTTCTTTCTCTGTAATCACAATAATGATGCCTCTCTCCTGGTAGTACTGTAAGAATTAATGTGATAAAAATTAGCACAATTCCTGGAATATTCTAGAAACATAATACACATGTTTTCTTACTCTCCCCCTCAGTAATCTAGTTGGGAGGATAACACAGGTGGCTTTAGCTTTTGAGTTCTTTCTAATCTGGAAAAATGTTAATGATGTCTATAATCTATGCCACACGTCTGACGCTTTGTATTGATTAAATTGCATTGCTGGTTGTCTGTGTTTTTAACTGAAGGCTCTGGTGATGTATAATTGACTCACCAGCCCAGGAACTCTGAGAAGTCACCTCAAGCCACCAGAAATGATAATTGCATGAGGTCTAAAGATAAGATCTGGATCTGAGGTTGAAGTATCTTACACCAAAGTTGGGAGAGAAATGCTGCCCTCAAATCTCTGGAGAAGGTTCTCTGGAATGGTCAAGAGTGAACCCTTGGTGAAAAATGAATATAGGGGAGAACCAAGGGCATCCACTCCACTTCAGGACATAGTTAGGGTTAGGACCTATGGAGGAGAGATGGTAGCACTAGTACCACGGACAGGACTCTTTCCTTGGTACATTTCAGGACAGTTCCTGAGAGCTGGTTCTAGATCCAGATCTAGTCTGCAGCCTCGCTGGGACCCTAGAGAACCCATGGCTGGCTACCAGACAGAACTGTTGGACAATGGGCTCTGGGACCTGCCACACTCTGAGAGAGTTTATAACTTAGAGTCAAAAGAGTTAGGACCCCTCGAGGTGCAGAGAGAGCTGGTGGTGGTGATAAGGCCATGGGAGAGCAAAGTTGGAGCTTGTAGAGCATTGAGGATCATGCTAATAACGACTGTAGATCATCTTAGGCCCAGTAGAAATCCAAGCGTAGACGAAGGGCTGGTAATGCCGTGGAGCTAGAGATGGAGGATGAAGGATCCTGAAGAAGAATTGAGGGGACTGTGGGTAATATTGTGTCAGACCAAGAATAATGCCTGAAGCCAAGAGATCCAGCCAGGCCAAATGACTTTTGGGTTATCCCAGTAGCCCTGGAGTTTAATACCATACTCCCTCCAGACCCCAGGCTTCACAGGGGATGGGAGTGCCGGCTGTGTTGTTGTGAAGGTTAATCCAGGGCAGTGGGTATTTTAATGCTGCTTCATACAGCCTGATCCAATAACTATTTCACAGAGAATCATAGAAAGTGAGAAAACGATGGGGCCTTGGCCATCATCTAGTCTAACCTCCTTGTTTTCCTGAGAAGGAAGCAGACCCAGAAATCACACGACCTTTTCAAGGTCATGTGGCTGCTCAGTCCCAGAGCTGCGCCTAGGACCCCGGCCTCCTGCAGTACTGTTTCTAGGTTGTGCTCTCTCGTGAAGATTTATACTTGTGTGAATTCCATTTATCTCCCTGGGAGTCTAGATGGACGTGCCTGCTCAGGGTGGACATACCACTGCTCAGCACTTAAACCGTAACAGCCTCCCCTTGCTTTTGCTCTTCGTATGCTAACCACGAAGTACAAGCTGGAGCTGCCCCTCACACCGATGACAATCTCATTAGCTCTCTGTTGTTGGGCTTCAGCAATCCACACATCTCGTAATTGTGCTACGCTCATTCTGGTGAAAAGTGCATGAGGATTTTTGGGCAGTTCGTAACAAGGAAATCATGGTTAAAGTCTCAACAAAATTGGTGTTATGTATCCATGAATACATATAATGAATACTTAAAAACACTGGTGTCTGAGATGTTAGAGCAGGAACAAATGCAGGGACCCCGGCCAGTGGCTTCCTGCGTTTACAAATTTATCCTTTTGGAGAATCCCTTGGGCAGTAGCTTGGTTAGAGCGGTCTTTGAAGCTGCCTGGCTCTAAAAGATAAGCATCCCTTCACCCAGCAAACTGCCATCATGAAATGCAAGATGGAGGCAGTATTTTTGACTACACAGCTGTGGGAAATGTGGCATCTAGAGCAGGCATGGGCTCGAGAGATTTCTCTTTGGTCTGCTTTGCCCTCGCCGGCCCACAGCTACTGTCTCGGACTCTGCTTTAAGCCTGGGGTATAAAAGGACCTGAAACTCCATATTTTCATTCTGCTATCAAGTTAGGGGAATATGTTTTGGCACAAGGGCCAGCAGATAAGGGAATAAATTTGGAATTTCTCTGCTTAGATGGAAACCAAGGGCAATGCAAATCTTTGTGCCAACGATTCTATGTTGTATACCACTTAAGCCTTAGCCATTGGAACAAATAAAGCTATTTTTCTCCTGATTTAGTTTTCTTAGATTCACAGAAAGAGGGAGGTTCAGATAACATCTCATTTTGAATAGATCAAACAGTCCTGCTATGGACGGTGTAATTCCATCCCACCCCTCCGCAGTGTTCACCCCTGTTGTAGTGCTAATTGATCTGCCAATAGTCAGTCAGATCTCCCACTTGGGGAAATACGTGAAAAGCTCTCACTTAAGATGAACTCCTTACTTGCTTCTAATTTGCTTTTGAGTCTGTTTCCTAGCATTCAATTTTAAGGAAAATAATCACAATATCTTTCATTGATACGCTTTTTCTAACTCATTCAAAGTGCATTTATGCATGTCAGGATCTAAGTAGCTTAAACCAACAAGGTTTATTTCTTGCCGATGCGACATGGATTGGCTGCGATAGCTGATCTCTGTCATCCTCGCCCTGGGCCACCCTCCATGTGGCCAGTTCCTGTGGAAGAGGGAAAGAGGAAGTGGTAAAATTATGCCCAGCTCTTAAGAGCTTCCTCTCAGAAGTGAGACACATCCCTTCTGCTAACATTTTATTAGCCAAAGAAAGCCACATGGGCACATATAATTTTAAAGGGTAAGAAGATGCAATTCTATCACATGTCTAGGAGAATAGCCAACATTTGCTGAGCAGCAATAATGACTACCAATGCTTTCTTAAATTATCCAGTTTTATTTCTGAATATTTATAGTAGCGCTGTTCTGGGCATGCATAGCCAAAAGAGAATTACAGATTTATTCTCTATCTTCCAACTAGAACAGTGGTTCCTAAACTTCCAGACTTCACAGATAGACAATTCTTTTAATGGGGGAGGGGAGTGGTTCACAGAGGGTTGCATATGACCATCATTTTATAAAAGAAAATTCAGGAATTATAAAATCATGAGAATTCATAGAAGATGGGAAGCGTATAATCTCAGACCAAACACTAGTTCTTCAGATACATCTAGCTTTATGAAAAACTCAATATTGCCTCTATTTTTTTCTTTACCTTCCTGAGAACCTCTGTGATCTAGTATTTGGGGTCTTCTGCTCCGGTAGGCTACAGTGCCACACTGTCACACGAATCATATTTATAGGGCATATACACGAAGAGTTGAAATGTTAAATGGACCAACGGGGTATGAGTGGAGACAAGGTTTTGCTAGTTATGCAGGTGGAAGGCAGATTATCAGGTTGAGGGATAAAAATGAATTAGTGTCTCACAAAACTGGTTGGGAAAAAGCTTGGCTGAATAGGCTGGATTGGAAGCTAGAAGAAAAAGGGGGTGAGCAGGAATTTGAGTAAAAGTTTTGAACCCTACATTAAAAGCCTTGTGATGGGACTTTTCAAAGGTATGTTTGAGGAAGACAACCAAGTTTGGTGGGATGCATGGCAAATGCCTCAAACCGGAAGTCTGGTTGGTAGCTGAAGAGCCGGACATTTAACATTTAGAGCTCTCTGGCCCCTTGGAGCTTCTACATCTGTAGTGGGTGGACTTGAGACTGTGACGTCTGCATGGGGCAGCAGAGAAGAGATATTTGGGATTGTAGCAGTCTTGCATCCTGAACATTCCACCTAGAAGACTGCCTCTTCTGTCGATCAGTGAGGAAGGCTGTAGAAAGAGCTAATGAAAGCAATGCTTTACTTTGAGATCAAGCAGAATTTGGCTACTGATTCACTGTGAAAGTAAAGGACTGACAGGAGTTGAAGATTAACCTGTGGTTTCTGTCTTTAAATCAGAGTTGCTGACACTTGCACACATCAGGAGCCTAGCGATAAGGGTGAGAAGAGAATTTGGTTCATCTTTATAGAGGAAAAACGGATCTATCACAACATATATGGTATTATCCAATTTTGTAGTCCTGTCCGCTATCCTATGAAAAACATGAAGTCTTAGGGAGCTACCATGAGAGCTTCCCCTTTGTACTTGAAGACATGCATTCTGCAGACAATACCATTGCAATCATTGGTAGCTGTGGCTTGAACATTAGAGTGGGCTCATCACATCCCAGCTCAGCAGTGGAGCAGTAATTCTGAGAACTGTGAGTTGAGTTGGGCAAATTGTCCTTTTGAGAAAATTACCCAAGTCACTTCCAGACATGTTAGCGTTTTATATAAAGGGCTATCCCACAGAAATGCATATTTGTAACTACTGAGATTTCCCATAGAACTTGTGGACAAAGCATGAATGAAAAACATTTGTACTTTACAAAATACAACAACAATTTGGTTTTTATTTAGTGTGGATTTTATTAGTCCTTTAGTTAAGCCACCAGAATCTCTGGTACAAAGGTGTTCTGGATTCTCGTTCAAGGAATTTGCACATCCAGGTAAAGCGGAAGTTTGCAAATACTCCTGGAATGAGTAAGTAGGAGCCCTGGGCTTTGGTCTGGCTCTGTTCACTGTGGGCCTCAGGGGAAGTCACTTAGCTTCTCTAGACCTCCACTTTCTCATGCAGAAAATCAGAGACTTACATTGGATGACCTCTACGATCTGTTCTGGGTCGATGATTTTATTAGTTTGTAATTCTCGAAATGGAAATATAAAATGGCTCCTGGCAAAACTCTATGAATTTCCAGATTGTTCAAGTAAACAATGGTCAGACTTTGTGCCAATCCAAAAATCCTTTCAGAATGGCCTACGTCTTTTCTTTTCCATTTGATTACACAGGTTTTTTTTTTTTTTGGTGTAAATAAAAATTCCTTTTTAAAATTAAGCCTTCCCCTGCTGTCTGATTCATTCACTGATGTTGCAGCCCACAGCTTGAGATATGACATTTCCTTTCATTCTGGTGAAATTGTGATGTCACAAAATTTGAATTGATGCATCCAACGGAATTAAGCAGAAGGAGCAAGATAATTACAAATGAGAATGCTCCTCTCCACACACATATGTGTCTAGGTAATCAGTAATGCTGGGAAAGGAAAGGAAAGGCACTCGGTAAAAGATTGCCAGGCTGTGGCCATAGGCAAATGCATTTTTTAGATACAGCATCCTATTTTAGAGATTGTAGCAAATGCTTGAATATACCCCGGGAAAGAAGCAATTCAGCATTACCTGTATACAGTGGACTGTTGTCAGCTAAATCATATCATTTGGCTTCCGGTCTTTGATCCTCAAGTTCATTAATTTCAGAGGTGCTAATGTTCCTTAAATTTAGAATTTCTTCTGGTATAAACAAAGGCTGTTATCTTTACTTTTTAGTCATAATGCTGGTAGATGGTTTATCTCCAGAATCTTTGGGATTCAACCAGAGAATTGCATTCTGGTTCATGGATGGAGGGTCTGTGCCTCATAAAGATTGGCACAGAAAAATGCATACTCTTTTAGCACCAACCCAGAAAATGTGAACAGCATTGCAGCTTCATGGAAAAGAGCCCCAAGTGGCATAGATGTTTTTGGTCTTCTCTTTCTGATGTGAACTCTTGATGATAATGTCGAACATCCAGTGTCATTAAACACATGAGCAGTCTGACATGCTGGCGAAGAGCTCTTTGATTTTCACCGTAACAAAGAGGGTTGTACCTTGGCTGATTGTTCGATATGGCAATTTTTAGAGAGATTTGGAGAAAGACAGTAAATCCAAAGTTAGGACAGAAAAGTTGTGTTATATAGAATTTTACCACTTACATGATGCATTTGTAGCAATCCAATAAGGAGACAGAGAAATTCTAATTACTGAAAGGCCAAATTAGTCTGACCCACATCTCAAATTTAAGAAAATACACATCTACTGTTGTTTACCAGAATTTAATTATTCATCTTGACCTCACTGTTTCTCATGCTAGTATTATTTTCCCCCTACTTTTGAGGTGTAAGACATTGAGTTGATATGATATGTGTCTTTCTCTGTCTAATTTATTTCACTTAGCATTATACACTCTAGGTCCATCCATGGTGTTGCAAATGGCAAGTTCTCATTCTTTTCTATGACTGAGTAATGTTCGTGTGTGTGTCTGCGTGTGCGTGTGTATGTGTGTGAGACATCTTCTTTATCCATTCATCGATTCATCTACTGATGGACACTTAGGTTGCTTCTATCTCTTGGCTATTATAAACAATGCTGCAGTAAACATGGGGTACATGTATCTTTTTGAATTAGTGTTTTTGTTTACTTTGGGTAAATGGTGGAATTACTGGATCATATGGTTCTATTTTTAATTTTTTGAGGAAACTCTGTACTGTTGTCCATAGTAGCCGCACCAATTTACATCTTACCAACAGTGTACAAGGGTTCCCTTTTCTCTACATTCTTGCCAACACTTGCTAGTTCTTGTTTTTTTGATAATAGCCATTCTGACAGGTGTAAGGTGATATTTCACTGTGGTTTTGATTTGTATTTCCCTGATGATGAGTGATACTGAGTATCTTTCATGTGATTTTCGGCCATCTGTATGTCTTCTTTGGAAAAATGTCTATTCAGGTCCTCTACCGAATTTTAATCAGACTATTTTTGGGGTTTTTGTTTGTTTGTTTGTCTGTTTACTGTTGAGTTGTACAAATTCTTTATATATTTTGGGTTTTAATTCCTTACAATATATAGCATTTGCAAATATCTTTTCCCATTCAGTAGGTTGCCTTTTTGTTTAATCAATGGTTTCCTTCATTATTCAAAGGTTTTTTATTATTAAACTATTGTAGTCTCAGTAGTTTAATTTTGCTTATGTTTCCCTTGCCTGAGGAGACATATCTAGAGAAATGTTGCTAAGGCCAATGTCCAAGGTATTATTGCCTCTGTTTTCTTTTAGGAGTTTTATGGTTTCAGGTCTCTTTCGGTCTTTAACCCATTTTGAGTTTTTGTGTATGGTCTAAGAAATTGGCCCAGTTTTATTCTTTTGCAAATAGCTATCCATTTTTTCCAACACCATTTGTTGAAGAGACTGTCTTTTCCCCATTGTGTATCCTCACCTCTTTTGTTGTAGATTAATTGGCCATATAAGCATGGATTTATTTCTGGGCTCTCTTTCTGTTCTATTAATCTATGCATCTATTTTTGTTCAGTACATGCTGTTTTGATTACTATGGCTTTGTAGTATATCTTGAAACCTGGGAGCATATACTTTAGAATACATGTGATTGTAGATTATTTCTTTGCCCCTTTGAATTGTAAATTTTCTATAAGGCGGGAATGTTTTTCTCAAGGACCTGGGAGCCATCCCTTTGAAACATAATAGCCAGGAAAAATAGGGCCCTAATCTCCCAGTCTCTGTGTGAGGCTAGGAGTCTAACTTTGATAAGAGAGAGTTAGCAACCAACAACCAGTGTCTTGAACTTCCCCACTAGCTCACCCCAGTGTTTAACCCCCCCTTTTGTTTCAGCAGAGTTGAGTTTAATCTCTCCAATTGCAATAGTCTTGACCCCTACTTAATAGTCTCGAGTGAAGTCTTCCTTGCTGTTTTCAACAAGTGTCTAGTGACATTTTTCTTTTATATCAGGAAAAGATCGTTTATGCAGCTAAGAGAGCATGACTTAGCCTGGCCAGGCACTGGAGTAGAGAGGGAAGTTGAGAGGAGAGCTTTGGAAGATGGGATTACTTCCAGAGGACCGCATGTGATCTTGGGAAAACTCAGTGAAGTTAGGGAGAGATGAAGATTTTGCTGTTTTGTTGGGCAAAATACATAATGTTTATTTTAAAAACATATCTTTTCTCTACTGTGTCTGTGATCAGCATGCTATGCTCTCCTACGGAGCTATCAGGTAAGATTTCTCTAGGGTACTGAATGGCAGTTGAAATGAGATGATGGAGCACAGTAGGCGTAATCTGAAATTTTCAATTCCTGGATATCTCTGATTCTTCATGTCTGAACATTCTGATTCAGGCACAACATGTCAATAACTGTAATATGCTGGGGAGACGTGCATCTCTCTCTGAAATTACTTATGTCAACGGGTCAGCAAACTGAGACCCATGGGTCAAATTGGACCCCGCCTATTTTGTAAATAAAGTGTTATTGGCCATCAGCCATGGTTATTCATTTTTTTTATTGTCTGGTTATTTTCATGCTCCTGTGGCAGAGTCGAGTAGTTGTGACAGAGGTGGTATGGCCCGGCAAGTTTAAAATACTTATTATATAGCCCTTTCTAAAAGTGTACTGACCCTGGTTTATATCATCCGTTAGTCAAACTGCATTAATACAATGTTTTCTTTCCAAGGGGGAAAAAAGTACATTTACTTATCATTGCAATTGCATGATGGTTTATAGTATGGGTTTTAGAACCAGATATTCAGCCTGGCTTTGAAATGTGATTTTACTATTTACTAGCTGGATAGCAAGTTAATTTGCTAGTAACTTCTCTATGTCTCAATTTCCTCATCTGTAAAACAGAGATAAATCATGGGTCCTTAAAGGGATTAGATGAGTTAATAAATGTAAACACTAAGATACAGACACATAGTTGACATCATGTATGTATCAGCCATTATTAGTAGTAATACACGAATGTCTTAGCCACTATATGCAGTATATCATTACTAGAGACAGAATCTCTGATGAAGAAGGATAAAGAACCACCTTGGTTGTTATTGTCTAAGCAATCCTGTGACCTACCACAATGAGTGCTCAGAATATTCTATTAGGAGTTGTTTACCTCTTGTCCACTTTATTTTCAGCACTGCCCTCCCTGCTCCTTCCTGATTACTATTTTGTGTTCCACATTAGTGAGGACTTTCTCTGTTTGTTGATAACCAATATTGGATACCATGTGTATGGAATACCTTGCAACATTCAGAGGAATAAATTACTAATGGTGGAATTTCGTGCGTAATGGTGGCAGTGGGGAACATAGAAATGATCTTGCTTTTTCTGTCCTAAATTAGAGTACATTCCTCAAATCTACATTTTTCTTCAGGCTCATTTGGTAGCGTTCCCAACCACCGCATCTTCTTGTCTTGCCTACTAACTCTCCCAGCCTGTAGTAACGGAGGCCGGAATTCAAGTTGTACTTCTGTTTCAACAAGTACGGCTAAAATCCGAAGTCTTTCCCCTAGCTTACAGGTCCTGTGTGGTGTGCTTCTGATACCTCTGGTCACGTCTGTCCTTCTCCCCCTGGCTGGATTTGTCATCCCAGTGCCTCCAGGGTGTGATTCCAACATGCAGTCGAGTTTCAGCCTCAGGGCTTTTGCACTTTCTGTTCTTTCTGCCTGAAAGGCTCTTCCCCCAAATGTTTTCTTCTTTCAGATTTCTGCTTAGTTGTCAGTTCCCCCAGAAGGACTTCCTTGACCATCCTATTTAAACTGTCACTATTTATCATTTTGTAACCTCGTCCCCTGCTTTGCTTGTCAGTGCAGCGCTTGTCGTTACTGATCTATGTTTACTTATTGTTGTCCCCCCCCCTGCCAGAATTTAAGCACCAGGAAGATAAGATTTTTGTCTATTGTATTTACTGCTAGGTTCCCAGCACTGAGAACTGCGACTGGCACACGGCAGGCATTCAATATCAATTTATTGAATAAATGAAAGGACACGGGGGTTTGCATATTAACTTGCTTTGAAAATCACAAAGTTGGAAGGCAATTTAAGGGATGAGGCCAAGTGACTTTTGCTTTTTCTATTTCTTGCCCCTGCCACCGCTAAAACAGCCGTTTTCTCTTTCCTGACCAGTCTCCTTCTTGTTGGACCTCTTTTATTGGCCCCTGGCTTCCCTTCATCAACTTTCTGGCATCAGCTTTCCATCTAGTTTCCAATCTCATCTGAAATCTCATTGCTTCCCTCTTGCTTCTTCATCTCCGATCCTGCTCAGTACTCTGTAACTCTATCACCGAGAGGACGTTGAGGCATCAGAAGGCAGAGCTGTTCTGGAGGGCAGAGGCAATGACACAGCTAAGGAATAGAGAAAAGATCGGAAAAGTCATAGCATCTTATGAGCGAGTGTTAATTTAGAAACTATCAGATCAGCCCCAAATGCAGAATTTCTGTAATGGCTTTGGAAAGAGGAGTCTCTGGCAGACGCTAGAAAAAACTGTACATCATTTGAAATGGGGGACTCTTTTTGGATAATTCTTCCAGATAATCCATGACAAATATATCAGGACAAGGTTGGGCAGGAAACCCCAGTGGGAAGAGGCCCATAGCTTCTGTTGTTCTGTTTCTTGATTCCTAGTTCTCTTTCCCTTCTCTCATTCCTCGTTGCAGAATTTGGAGCCGGGATAGCTTCCGTTGCCCAGACTTGGGCCATGTTGATCCTCTAACTTGAATTCCTTTGATTTTAAATTTAGGATATCCAAAAAGATCCCTTAATAGGATCTCAGGAAAACAAAGAATCTTGCCAACAACAACAAAACAACACAAAGAACAGATGACTTGAGACAGCTTCTAGAAGGCATGGGGATAAATTTCTAAGATTCGGGGAGCAAGTGCCACTGTCTGACCTCCCAGGTGGAGTATCTGAGGAAGAAGGCATTTACATTAAGTGGAGAGAGAATCAGGGCCATGAGATTGGTCTACGGACTACGAGTGGTTGATATGGAATATAACAAGGGAGTACCCTCAAATTGTGTCCCATCCTGGCTCTTACACATGTATGCCAGGCTCATAAGGAGAGAGGCGGTAATCAGAAGTGAGTCAGCTTAGAGTGGCTGGAAGCACCAAGGGTAAAGTTCCCCTCTGTCCTCGGTCTTTGAATAGAGGATAATACGGTTCTGGGGCTTGGCGATTGGTGGGTGTGTGCAGTGCGTGCTGGGAGAACAATTAGGGTAAGGTCAACCCTGGAAATATCGAGAAATGTCAGTGCTATAACTAGGAGCTATGCTAAGCAGGACGGAGATCTTCAGAAATTGGCTGGGAAAGATTTATAGGATTCCCCCTCCCATTCCTTACATGACCCAGTGATGATCTGGGGTGAACTTATTGCTTCATTTTTATTCCTGGGGCTCATTTACATTTTCAAGTTTGTGTTGGGGAAATGAGGATTGGGCAAAGATGTAAGTTTACAAACGAGCTCAGCTTTCTAGGCACACAGGTAAGGGTTTCTGTACCTTCAGTCTGTCCTGTACTTTGTCCATCTACCCTTTGGCTTCTGACCAAGAGGCTATCCCCAGGTATTCTTGAAGGACTTAGTTACTATGTGTCAAGCATTGTGCTATCTGCTTTCTTAATTTTCTTAATCCTTCACAAATTCCCAATTCTACTTGCTCAGGCTCGCATAGATAGTGATCTGGTCTGATTACAAAACCAAAGCATTTAAACTCTATCCTATACAGTTTGTTTGTTTGTTTGTTTGTTTGTTTGTTTTTGTGGCTGTAAAGAAGAGCACAGAATTCGGCCTATTGTGGGTATGCAAAAACATTAAGGGGGAGTATTTATTTTATATTTCTTTTTTAAAGATTTTATTTATTTGAGAGCGAGAAAGAAAGAATGAGAGCGGGGGGTGGGGGAGGCAGAGGCAGAGAGAAAGGGAGAAGCAGAGCTTCTGCTGAGCAGGGAGTGTGATGCAGGGCTCGATCCTAGGCCACTGGGATTATGACCTGAGCTGAAGGGACGCTTAACCCACTGAGCCACCCAGGTGCCCGGGAATATTTTTTATAGTGCAAATAAGACTGGCCCGCACACCTAGAGCCTTAAGAATAGATTTTCATCACCCTTCTAGACAACAGCTACAAATATGGAAGCTAGGAAGACATTTTAGATCAAACAGGTATTGGTGTGGCCTGATTTCATTTCCTTGAGTTAAGAGCAGATATTCTCCTATGTAACTGCAGATGTTGACAAAGTTATCAGTGTGGGAAATAAATTTAAATTCTGTCAAGTTAAAAAAAAAATCTCTCTATAAGCTAGCCTTGAATCCCCTTGAGCCTGCAGGCACCAGACTGCCTATGGTACCCGCGCCCAGCTCTCTGCTCTCCCGTGTCCTTCAGGATCCCTGGCTTCTCTCCTCCCGGCCTTTCTCCCACACTCATCTCATATCCTCTTCAACCACAAGCTGAAGGCCACTCCTCTTGGAGTCCTTTGCAAAGAAGTTGTGCTATCAGCAGTCTCCCCTTCAGAATAAAAGGTCAATGTTTATATAAGGCTTGCTTGATTTTTCAGGGTCTGAATCCACTTAGCCCTTCTCCCCAGGTGAGATAAACTGTGAAGGTGGCAAGGCCCCTCATTTTTCCTCAACCTCGCGGGCTGCTCTGAAGTCAGTTAGTACCACCAAAGGCAATTACTTCTTCAACAGCACAACTTCCTGGAGTTCCCTGAGCCTGCTTGGGGGGGAAGGGGTGCGGCAAGGGGCAGTCAGGTAGGGCGGGCTGCCGTGCCAGCTCCTGTCCTTCTTTAGTCAGCTGTTCTACCTCGAGGATTGGCCTGAATAAGCAAGAAAGGATTATTACATTCTTTCCCCTCAGGCACGGCCAGCAATTCCCCAGCCCCTCCAATTTTCGATTCCCTGGGTGTTCTCAGAGCAATTATAAGGAAAGAAAACACCCCATGCTCCTGCGCTAATAAATTACACAGCGCTCACCTGATTAATAAGGTAACAGTGCCCTGCCAAATTGTAATCATAAGGTATCAGCCATCTAAACAGTCCGTTCTTAAAGAACAACGAGTAGAACTGAATTCAGTGAGTGTCGATGTGGAGGCAAGTCACAGGTCCCCAGGCAGGCCCACCTAGTCCTGTCAGGGGTGATGGAGTGCATGGGCTAATATTTCCAGCAGTGGCCTGGAAATGAATGACTCTGAGCCTTTCCGGGGATCACAATGTTTTGGACCATCTTAAGCAAATCATTTAGGCATGTTAAATCAGGAAGAATCAATCTCACCATTTCTGGAATAGTCCTCTTAAATGCTGAGCATTTTCCTTTTGGTGGTGCTGGGGAAGACCCAAGACATGCCATGAAACTTTGAGCCGAACAGTGACCACTAGTTATAGAGAAATAAGCCATCACCTTATTTTCCCTAACAAGCTCTGGTGATTTGGAAAGGTAGCATAAAGCGGCCCTGTACAAATACTGTTTTGTTGTGAAACCCTTTCACAGATACATTGTGGATAATAGCAAGGTTGGAGCTTTCTGTTTCCTTGAGACATCCAGTGACTGTCCTTCAGTCCAAGAAAAAAGGCCATAAAGATTGTTTGATTTTTACATTTCTGCGTTGAGATTCGGTAATGATGTTAATACACTGCAAAATGTGCTCCAGAGGCTGCTTGCCCTGGAAGGCACCTGTCCGAACATTCATGCATTCAGAGGCTGATTTCATTTCACATCTCTGGGAAGGAAGGAAGAGTGAGGGCATCTCTGTTTGTAGGGAGAATACAGTTGTTACATGATTATACTAAGGAGAGGCAATTAACTACATTGTTTTTTCATTGCTTGTAGATTACTTCCTTCTCTACATACGATTTTCTCTCTCCAGCTTCCCCTGCTGGCCTACCTTCGCTTCAAATCCTTAGTCTCCTTTGTGCAGTTCCCCTCGTGTGTTACACTTCGTAGCTTGTGTTGGATCTTAAGGAACTCTCGGGGCATGCTGTCATCACAAGGAACCCCTGGAACATACTCTATTCATAACCAGACCTCCCATGAATGATCTAGAATGCCAGCTCATACCCCATGCTAGGGCGAAGGCAGGAGGCAGCTGATATCTGCTCAAACTGAACTGGGACTCTCAGAATCTTTGATCAGCTGCTTACTTTGATCAGAATGTCAAGGGAATAGGGGCCTTGTGGCTACTCCAAGAAAATCATAGTCTCCTAGTGAGTTAGGCTGGCTTGCTCAGAGCCACAAAGACCCCTTCACTTGGCATTGGTAAGTCTAAAGTATAGGTAGGAAACTAGACTTCTAGAGTAAACTTCAGAAGATCAGCAAGGGCGAACTGTAGGGAAAGTACGGAAAAGCAAAAATGAGGGCTGCCGATGACTACACCATTACCTAGAACAGCGGGTTGTCCGAGGACTGAATTGTGTCCCTACAAATTCGTGTGTTGAAGTCCTACCCCCACCCTAGTACCTACAAATTCAACCTTATTTGGAAATAGGGTCCTTGCAGATGTCATTGGTTAAGATGAGGTTATTAGGGCTGACCCTAGTCCAATATGACTGACATCCTTATAATGAGGGGAAATTTCAACACTGACGTGCACACAGAAGGAATGCCACGTGAAGATAAATGTGGAGATGGAGGTGATGCTCTTACAGTCTAAGGAACACCAAAGATTGCCAGCAAACCACCAGAAGTTTAAGGGAGAAGCACGGAGTAGACTCTTCCTCACGGAAGGAACCAACCCTACTGACACCTTGATCTCAGACTTTCAGCTTCCAGAACTGAGATGTTCAATTTCTGTCATTTAAGCTACGCAACTTGTGGTCCTTTGTTCCCGTAGCCCTAGCAAACTAATACAGTAGTCCACCCATGTCTGCAGGGATGCGTTCCAAGACACGCAGTGGATGCCTGAAAGAGCAGATAGTTCCAAACCCTATATAACCTGTGTTTTCTTCCTATACATACTTACGATATACTTTATAAGTTAGGAACATCAGGAGATTAACAACAAAAACCAATAATAACATAGACTAATTACAACAATAATCTGTAATGAAAGTTATGTGAGTGTGGTCTCTCTCAAAATATCTTATTGTACTGTACGCACCCTTCTTCTTGTGATGATGCAAGATGATGGAATGCCTATGTGACGAAATGAATTGAGGTGAATGACACAGGCATTGGGACAGAGTGGTCGGCTGTCACTGACCTGCTGACTGTATGTTGTCAGAAAGAGGATCGTCTGCTTCTGGGCTGTGGCTGACCTCGGGTAACCGAAACCATGGGAAGTAAAACTGCTGATAAGGTGGGTGGGTGGGGGGACTACTACACAAGTACCCATGCCAAACCTGTAAAACTGGGACAATAAAGACCCTCTCCTGAGTTGTTTTAATGGATGAAGTCAAATACTTAGGTTTAGGACACACACTTGAAGCTGCATACATTTTGGCTATTGTAATTACATAATTATTATATATCATTGTATCTGTTTGAAGATCCTTCCTATTCCCCCTCCTGTGCCTCTCAACACAGTTAGAATATTAAGTTCTGGTGCTAGTTGAAAGCCAACTCCCTCAACTGTGCAGAATGATTCATTGGTTTATAAACCCAAGTTTTAATTTCAGAGCTGAGTTAAGGAGATCCGAGACTGCCATTGTGCCGGTGTAGAATGGCAGGGATGTAATGCAATGTAATACACATCCGCGGGGAGATAGCGTGAGAGGCGCCTCCCATAACTTAATCTTTAAAGCTACTTATAGAAGGCTTTTGTTGAAACAGACAGGGTTTCTGCAATTAAATTACCATACGTTAAAAAGGTTTCATTATGGCATGATTCTATTATTAAAATAGGCAGCAAATAAGCAGTGTGGGCTGCCTGGCGGCAAGCCTGCATTACTGAGACCAGCATTCTTTGGAATAGGTGAAAGAATATTAACCTTTAGATAGCTCTAAAATAACACATTCTCAGGAATATGCAAATGGTAAGTGGGGCTCCACACCTCGAGAAGAATGAGAGAAACCCACCGAGAAGATGGGTCTTGCTAATTTCTATGGTAGGCTGTTGGCTGCTAGAAACTCCACTCTGTTGAGGGAGGGAGAGAGGCAGACACTGGGTAGCTCAAAGCTGTCAGGATTAGTGAGGCTTTGATGCTTTCTAATGCTGGGATGATAGCTGGTCCAGATCTGTCATCTCTATCAGCCTCCATCAGCCAGCCTCCCTATCTCAAATAAGGCATTTATCTTTCAAAAGGCTGCTTGGACTCCAGTGAAACTTAGTGGACCCAGACAAACGGAATGCCTTCTCAGGGGCTCGTCATAAGTCTCTGTGTGCAGCCCTCTCGTGGGTGGCCGGAGCTGTGTTTGTGGACTTTGGGTCGCCAATTTGGGAGGGACTCAGAGATGCTTAAATAAATACTGACCCAAATTTAAGGGATGGTTTTCTGAAATCAGTGGCCGTGCTTGCCCCAAATTGATCTTTATGGGTTTCTATTTTGAGGTTTTTGTCTAGGACAACCCACTGGAAGAAAGCCAGCCAAACTTTTCAGATACGGTTTTATTTTGCACTCGCTGTTTGAAAAAGTAGCTGTTGGGAATAATAACTGAAATAAAATTATATCAGACAAATGGTTGTTTCCAACCCATGTGCCGCGGGACATAATCAATAGGTCCAGTGTTGGAAAAATCAAATATGTTGACATTAATATTACTATTGTTTTCCTCTTCTCACTAACATTTTAGACTGTGCCTTTAAAGCATTGATTGTTCAAGGTTAGCAATCTTCTTTCAGATATGTCTTAGTAATTCAGCATTGGTATTTTATAAGCTGCTAATTGTCGTCTCCTGCATATGTTGTATAATTTCGTTAAAGTCTGTGTTTGTTTGCATATGCATATATTATTTCTTCTCAGTAATAGGAGGTCAGTGTATTTTAATGTATTAATCTGTTTCTGTTTGCATATGTATATTTTTCTCTGCTCACTAATAGGCTGTCACTGTATTTTCATATATTTATGTATTTTGTGGTGATGTTTGCTATTAGTTAAGAGGTACACATTTTATTTTCAAAACATAACTTATTTTTATGCATCGCACATATAAAAAATTATGTGTGAAACAAACAACCAAAAAGCACTAGCAAATATGCAACTGCACTACCTATGACAGTTGCCCACAACCATTGGCAACACTAGTCTCCATTGTGAGTATTCTCGCCTACAGTGACTTGATTTTTGTAGTCATGGTTGTCATGGGCTTAGCATTTTCTTGAATCCTGGTGATATTCTGCCCAGGCCTGGCACAGCCTATATCACTGATATGTTCAGATATTTGAAAAAGATTCATGAGCTCAGATATTTTTGATCCAGTGGTAAGAGCTTTTCCATTTAAATTGGACATCTGTATTATATTTCAGGCACATAAAATCCAGTTATAAAGTAAAATCTTTTTGTGCTCTCCCACCCCTTCCCACACCTCTCCATCCCCAGGTTTATCCACCAGAGGTAACCACCTCCAGTCACCTCCCCAGGACTCCCCACTCCCCAGGGCTATTCACAGCCATGACATTGGCCCCCAGGAAAAAGAGGAGATCAGCAGTCTGAAGAAGTGGGAAAAGGCATAGGGGAGGACTGAGGCTGCCATGCCCACTGTTTCTGTTTCTATTAATAATTCTTCTGGCTATTTCTAGTTTTCAGCTGGTTATCCATATAACTCAGAATATCGTGCTTTTATACTTCAATTCCTTGATTTACGGATTTCGGACAGTATCTCTGGCCAGCCTGCTGTGAAAGATGAGGAATACAGCATGCTGACCCAAGCCTGTGTGTTTCTCTCCTTTTACTCCTATCAATTTGTTACTTATTTTTTATTTTTAGATCTTCTACTGGCTACCTGTATGATTTCAAGTCTGTTTTTTTTTTCCAAGTCTGTTTTTCCATACACCATGTAAACGTAAGCAGTGTCTCCGTGGGAGGAGGTCATGAAGAAGATGTACCTACCACTTGACCAGTTAGTTGGTCCCCAGCAACTGGAGGCTTCGTAACCCCTCCCCTGTCCTTGGAATGCACGTTCCACTTGTCTGCCCCTTTCCCAGAAGCTGTTCCAAGGATACAGCCTCGAGAGAGTAATGTGTTATTGAAACCTTCTGGACAGGGTACGCAACGGAACTCACTTAAGGCCTCTGCATAAACGTAAAGATTTTTGGCTAGCAGATATGGAGATCGATCTACGATCTTGGGGCTGCCCAAGACAAGTGTTGTTCAGTTCCCTTGCTCATTCAGCCTGCCACCCACCAATCTCAGCGGTCTGTCTCTTCCTTCAGGCTCTCCCTGCCCTCTGGGCCTGGGAGGGCTGGTTTCAGATGAGGAGGGTTCAAACCAATAGTCTCTTGACTCCCTATTCCATAAAATAAGATTTATGTTTTTCTTTTCCCAACTGCTATCAGCTAGACCATTATTTCTACATTATAGAGTTATAACATTTCAACTTTATGAGGCTGTATTTAGGTGTAGGTTTTTTTTTTTTTTTTTAAGGTCAGTGGTTTTCTTTCAAACAAGACTATTTTTTCAGCACTTGGAAATTTTATTTTTATTTTCTGAAAATTATTATTTATCTCTCTCTCTCTTTTTTTTTCCCCCTAGTTTCTCCTCTGGAACTTTGATTACATGAATATTGGATCTCTTAGAGTGAGGTTTTCATCTTTTTGCAATTTTGCTCCATGTTTTGGCAGATTGCCTCACGTTTATCTTCCACGTCTTCCTCTGAATTTTTTCATTCTAATGATCAAAATGTTCATTTTGAGTTCTCCCAGATTTCTATTGTTCATGGTATCCTCTCCTAATTTATGGCTGAATTATCTTTTCACATCTTTTGAGGTTATTAGTTATATTTAAAATGTTATCTTTTATTTCCTTAATTATCTCTATTTTCTCTGGGATCATTTTTCCAGCATGTTTCTATTTATCTTTTTCTACAACTAGAGTTCCTTGACTGCTGATATGGATGTCCTCAGAGCTAAGCAGCTGGCAAGGGCTTCCCCTGGCATTGTGGGGCTGTGCCCCCAAGAGGGCTGTTCTTCCAAAGGGGTAGCTGCAAATCCAGTGTCTGGGGACCGGGTAAGTTAGCCTCTGTCCTTCCCTTAGGTTCTTTAGAGGACTGATCTCCCGCTTCCCTCCGGAGCCAACACCACGAGTGTTAGCATCTCTGTGCAGAGTTATGGGGAGACAAGTGTGTGTACAGATGTGTAGTTATCCTGACTGATGATCTGCCCCTTCTCATGCTTTCGGAGTCCAGGCCTCCTCAGCTTTCTCTGTCAAACAGTGGCTTCTCCTTTCCCTGCAGCCCTCCCCTGAGCCTTCCTCTGCTCAGGTTAAACTTCAATATGCTTCTGTTTATCTTTCAGAAATTCAGCTGTGTCCCCAACTAATGAAGATTGACCTCTTGTTCACTGTGCACTTGTAGGTCAACTTCCCTTTTGTACAGTGCTCATGCGTTAGGATTCTTTTCGAGAATGTGGGGGTACAGGTGCGTCCTCAGTCTGCCCTCAGAAGTCTCCCGTGAAGTAGGTCGCACTGAATGACCATGTCAGGAGGCAGCTCTGGGAAACACTGGCTTTTCTGCAGTCTCTTCCTGAATCCTTCAGAGGGATGTGGCACCAAAGCTCAGAATCTACTTCTAGGAATACACTTAAAATGAAGACTGTACTCTTGGGGCGCCTGGGTAGCGCAGTCGTTAAAGCGTCTGCCTTCGGCTCAGGGCGTGATCCCGGCGTTCCGGGATCGAGCCCCACATCAGGCTCCTCCGCTGGGAGCCTGCTTCTTCCTCTCTCACTCCCCTGCTGTGTTCCTTCTCTCGCTGGCTATCTCTCTGTCACATAAATAAATAAAATCTTTAAAAAAAAAAAAATGAAGACTGTACTCTTTAATTATGGGAAATGTGAGCACAGACCAAAGTAGGAAATAGGATGAACCCCATCTGGTCACGACCCAGCTGTAGCCAGCAGCTTGGGAGCAATCTTGTTTCGTCTTCCCCTCCATCCACTGGAGTCCCCACGTGCAATTACTTGCAAGCCAGTCTTACACATTACATCCAAATAAAACCTGGCAATATGGGAATAGATTTTCAAGCCACACTTCAGAGGCTCCATTTGCCCTTTCCGAGTCCTGTCTGCTATTGCGTGAACAACCTCATGTGGACGCTGATGTCCTGGCTGCTCCCCTTGACCTGGAGAGACACCAGCAATCTCGTGGATAGCTGCAAATGGATTTTCCCCTCAATTATAATTAATTTTTTCTTTAATGAAGGGGTAAGTTATTCAATTAATATTTATAAATACCAAAAGCAGTTAAGTAGAATATAATAGCTTTAAAAAGATACATAGAGCCGCTTCTCATGCCCTGGCAGTAAAAGCATTATTTTTCTCTGGACTCCTGGTACTGCGTGCAGGAGGAGGGAATACAAAAGAGGCAGGACGATGCAAGCCCAGTGCAAGCCGAGGGCTCCTGAGGCAAATGCAGTAGATAGACAGTCACTCGCAAAGCCAAGTGTGGCCCTGATGGAAAATATTTCTGAAGGCAGCTAGCACTATCCTTTGTCTCTGGCCTAGAAAAATAATTCTACCTAAAAACACAAAGAGATCCCAATGACATGTGTGCTTTCAGATGTGTCTCAGTATCATCATGTCTTCTTAAACCTTTAACTATCATGTCTGTATGGGTAATGCCCATAGCTCTCTTTTCAGCTCAGATTTCTTACTCAAATTGCAGGCTTTTTTTTTTTTTTTTAGATTTATTTATTTATTTACTTTAGGGAGAGAGAGTGCGCACATGCACTCCTGGGGGGAGGGGCGGAGGGAGAGGGAAGGAGAGAATCTCAAGCGGACTCTCGGCCTAGCTCGGAACCTGATGGGAAGCTAGATCTCACGACCCTGAGATCATGACACGAGCGGAAATCAAGAGTCGGACGCTTAACCGACTGAGCCACCCAAGTGCCCCTCAAATTGCAGGCGCTTTATTTATTTATTGGAAGCAGCTATGACAGTGCTTAATAGAAAATAAGAACTCAGATATTGCTCTTGATAGACTATTAGACATTTCCAAATAGATACTCTTTCAGAATTTTAAACTCATTTTAACCTCAAAGTCCTCTTCTTCGGGTGCCACAGGCTGCTCGTGGCACCCTTGTTTTCCTTGCTGGGCAGGTGCTAACTGGGACCCCACCCGGCCTGTCACTTACCGCATTCGATTCTCCGCCAAGGCTTGTGTTTATTTCCTTGGCATTTTCTCCCATACACACTCTGCAGTTTCCGCATCCTTACTTCAGCCCCTCATTAACTCCTGCCTGGGCTAGAGCGGTAGCCTCCTGATTAATTCCCTTGCTCCAGTCTTTTCTCCTGTCTTCCATCCTGAGATCAAGTGTCTTGAAAATCCACTTTGTCACCACCCCTCACACTTCTGAGCAGAAACCCCCAGTGACTCCTCATAGCCTGAAGAAGGAAGTCTAAATGCCTTTGTCTCGCACTGCAGGCTGTCCACGCCGCAAAACCAGCGTGCCTTTGCGGTCTTCAGGCCACTTACCTCAACTGACTCACTTTATTTGTTTTTTTTCTTTATTGTCTTCCCCCTCCCCTGGAAATGGGTCGTCCACTGGTATATTCACCCGCAATACCTACCTAACACAATGTTTGAGATGTAGGTGGCATCGGGTAAAAATATATTGAGTGAATGAATGAATGAGTGAATGAATGTTCTTCACTCCACTCTGTAATTCCACACTGAGTCAATCTGAATTATGTACTATTTTTTCAATTGTAAAACAGTATTTCCTGCTTCCTTATTTTGGCATCTGCTCTTTTCTCTCTATGGAATATTCCCATCTTCCCCATCTCTACCTTCAAGACCCACCTCAAAGTCTATGTTCTGGATGCTGCCTTCCCTGAGTCTGCCCTCCAGGGGTCCCTGGTACTTCACTTGGGCTGTCTCAGAGCATTTATCACATCCTGCCTTATGTTGAAGTTATTTGTGCATGCATCTTGACTTTCTGTTAAAAAATGATAAACTCCTAGGGATTGGGAAGCACGTCTCCCATATTTTGGAAGCATGATTCCTACGTTTTTGTATCTTCTGCAGTTGTGGTACCCACTAAGGATGTTTGAATCACTCACACTTGCATTCACTGGTAAATGAGAAGTTGAGATCTATAAATATTTCACCCTTTTCTTCTCCACTTATTCTCCAAATCCCAAATATGTTCTTTATAATGTCAATCATCGACTGGCCATTGAGTTTTCTTCTATTTTCTATACATTATATATTTATGATGTGGTGAAACCCATCACTGGCATTGGGATTCACTGACCCAACATGATGTGTTTTTAGACTCAAGCTCCTATAATTGACCCTTGGGTTTCTGTTCACTCATTATTAATCTGGGTAGATACACTCTACTGAAACCCAGCTCCAGCTGTGAGAAAAACACTGAATAGAACGGCTTCTGAATTTCATGTCCTTAATTTGAAATCGGATTAGTCTCTCTAGGGTGTAAAACATGGGAATTCATTAAGCAGCTCGGCCACTTGCTAGCACTGTAGCTTTGGCCGAATCCCTTCACCTCTCTCTGACTCTGCTTCCTCACCTGTGAAGCGGGGATGATAATAGGGCCTAATTCACAGGTTTGTCGTGAGGACTAAATGACTTCATACAAATAAATGAATTATGCCTGGCATGTGGGAAGCAAGCAGATGATAACATTTTAAAAGTATCTAAGTTCCATGCTTTTCATGAACTTCCCCAACTCTTTCTCAGCAGCTTCTCTTCTTACCTACTCAAAGATGTAACAAACATTCAGCATCTAGTACTTGTAAGACTTTATCAACCGTTCCTTGTGATACAGCAGTGATAAGACCCTTGTTCTTGCCCTTCAGAGAGCTTCAAAACTATCCAATCCAGACCCAATGCTGCGTAAATGGCTTTAGTGCGTCGCACATAATGTTTAAGGCTGGTAATTGTGGTTTAATGGAACACTGGCTGCGATGATGGAGACCAGGCATTCTTAATCTAACCCTGAAGCCTGACCTTTCTTATCCATTCTATACCTGGATTTCCTCACATTGTGAATGGAATTATGTCACCTCTTTTCCTACCTGAGCACTATGTTGGGAGAACAAGGGGAGATAACATCCATGTAAGCAACACAGTAGACGGGCTCAGAGTAGCACTGTCAACACACTCGTTATGAAGGTGTGAATAAACAGATGGAATAAAAATACAACTGAGATGTTTTACAGTATCTAAAATCTCCCTTTCTTCCCTCCAATTTTGAGACTTTGAAGGGAACATTTATAAAGTGCACGTGAATCTCAAATTACAAAACGGCGAAGTCCAGCTCAGGTTTGTGAGGATATAAACCAATCCCGCAGACGAGGTTTCTTCCCTAGCGGAAGAAAGAGCGAGCGATGACTGTTTATTGAGCACCTGCTCTGTCCCAGCGTGGGCGAGGCCCTTCACGTGAGCGATCTTCAGGTCAAGCCACATGTGGGTACACCCTGTCGTTGGTCCCTAAGTTCCACCTTTCGATGCCCTTGGAGCCTCTAGGAAGTTCTTTTCTCTGTCTTTCCTCACTGCTCAGTGCTCAATGGAGGCAAGAGTTCTCACCTCCTTCCTTGCCGTCCCTACACCTTCTCTGTCCCATGCCTTTACACCCTGCAATGAGTCAGGCTTCTGTATTTAAAAATGTCATCCCTGTGAAGGTATTAGTGAAAGATACTGATATTATGAAGACTTTGTATCTTAATTCAAACAGTAATTTTAAAGCTGAGAATTTCAGGCAATAGCATTCAGGCGGAGAGAGATTTGGAGGACAAAGTGCGTATGTTGCTACTTCTCAAATGACAGGGCCTCTCGTGCTTTTTCTACAGGGCTTACTCTGCTTACATCATAATGTCAAGCAACGTGTGGCATAGTTTGACTCTCTGGGGAAGGTGAAATTTCCATCATCATTATCAATTCTCCTGTGTCTGAGTGTGGTAAGACAATGACCTTTTCAGGTGTTAAAATGGGACATTAGCAAAAGTAAGACCAGTACTGGAGAGAAAAGGTCACTTGAAACCAACAACATTTTACTTGTGAGTTCTGTAGGTTTCTAGATAAGTGGAAATAGTTTCAACAATAGTATCTCTCCCCCCCCCCCCATTACTGGCTCTGGATTTCTAGCCTACTGAGGCAGTCTTTGGTAAAAGGATAATGAATGACAATTCTGACCTCAAATATTGACACTGCTGTCCCTGTCTCAGACTCATTCATTTAGGTTTCAAGAATGTTTTCTCTTTCTAAAAGGATTCTAAAGCTGAATAATCCATTTCATCTACTGTGACACATATTTCAATTTTAATTATCGTTACTCCAGTGCCTTTTCCACGTATGTATGGCACAAGGTTCCACCTTTCTTTAACACTATCGTGAAGACTGAGAGACAACCACAAACACCTTTCCTCTATGTTGAAGTTCTGGTTAAAACATTTTGCTGTAGGAAGTGTTCATTTTTATGACCTGAAACTACATTCAAGTAATTGGGTTTGGGTTTCAGCAACAATGTCAAGGTACGACATCCACACAATTTATTTGCTTTTGTTTTTTAAGACTCTTGCATTGGCTCCAACTTGGAGTTGAGTTTCTTAATTAATCTTTTTCCCTAGACAAGGGCACATTTCTTAAAACTGTGTTTTATGATTTTATAATTTTAACATTTCTGATGAGGAACAAAACCTTAGGCAAAACACCAGCGGCTCCTAAGACTCCTTTTATTTAACCTTTATATTACAAAACAGGCTGAGAATCTGAAAGATATAGAATCTGACACGTTAGTAGGTACAAAGTAGTTGTACTTTGTACAACTACTCAAAATGTGATTGATTGATGCAAAATGATTAGAGGAGAAACTAGAATCAGGTTAGTTGAAATTTGCATCACCCCTGTGGGTTTGTGCAGAATGTTGTTACCTCTAGGAGGGGAAACTATCTCCTTATCACGGAAATTTATTTAAATCAACTCTAAGGCAAGCAGGTGCCACACGCTGGTTTGTTTTTTGTTTTTTGTTTTTTTTCCTTCTAACTAGCTTTTGCTTTGGCTGGACTTTGCAGATATCAGTAGAGAACAATGACCAGGCAGCTGCCTTTTCATTCCTGCTTACCCTGCATCTTCTACACCTTCCCATGCCAACCCCAGCCATTAGTTCGTTTCAACCATGTTCACCTCTTCATCTTAAGAGAACAAAATTGAGCCTTACCTCTTTGGCAATTAATTCAGACAATTTTCCTCTTATGGCAATTGAACCGGGATAAGCAGCAAAACAGATTTCGAAAATAAAGCAGCATTTTCCAACACCTGTTTCCTTGAACCAGCAGACTCATTATACTACCTGGCTCAAAGATTCATGATCATATATGCGTGGCGGATTCTATGTCCAGTGCTACTCCACGTGTGGTCCGAAACTGATGCTGTCCATACCATTTCCTGTCTGTGATGTGATACAAGCAAGAACTGAGAATAAGCATTTAGAGATATAAGTAGAGATTTGACAGAATCTCACCTCTGTTAAATCTAATAATAAAAATTAATTGCATTTGCTGTTTTTACTTCAGTTTTCTAGTAAATTAATTTTATTATTTTTATGATCGTTTTGTAAAGTCATGCTCCTCTCTGAACTGGGAGAAGAACCCCGAGCCCATTCTTCACCAGAGATAGATTCTGTTGTCCTCCCTTAGAGATTCACAATATATAATATATAATATACAATAAATTAAGGCTCTTAAAAGTCATGCAGTAAAGAGACCCACTTAACTCAATGTTTCCAGCATGTACTGAGCTTTAGAACTTTTCTTTCGGGTTGGCTTTACTTAACGTTGTATGTAATTAATGTTCTACAGAACACATTTTGGGAAGTGCAGAATTATGATGAGCACTGTCCGTAGGGCACTTTAGATTTTTAAAAGCACAGTAATGTATTATCAAAAACATACAAAAAATGGAGTCAGTAGGCAAATACCACACACTAAAATGATGCTATGTTACATTTTCAGAAATGTACGTTTTAGTTATTTAACTATGACTCGAAAACTACTAGTATCTATTCACATACTTTCAAGGTATTTGAGAGAGTTAATCCATGTAAGGATGAACTAATTTTATTTTAGATAAGGAATAAGAAATCAAAAGGACGGAGGAGGAAGATTTTGATTATCTATTTATATCAAAATAGAAGGCTACCGAACCCAGTGTCCATGCAGGGTATGTTGGGCCTGGCGCTCACGCTGTGACTTCCCATCGTGTTCATGCCCGTGTCTGTAACTGTCTACAGTTTGGGTGATATTTGGAAAAACTCAGAGTCTGGAGATTTGGTTCACACAAACAGGAGGCTCATCACTGACATTCTGAATTACTCCACACAAGAAATCCAACTTCTTGGATTTCCAGTGAGAGGGGGGCTCACAACTATCTGAGTCCAGTGACGACCTGAACACAATCCAATTGAAACTGCCTCAAAGAAACAACATAGCTCATTCCTTCAAGTGAGGAATGCAGAAGTAAGGTGCCCAGGTGTGGCAGCGTGTGGAGACGTTTCCTGGGGACCATGGGGTCCCCAACGCCAACGGTGTGCTGTTTCCTTGGGGAATTCTCCATGATCTTGGGGTTAGCTGTAGCCGTTCCGTGGTGGAAACATGATTGTACCGGTGCTTCAGCAATGACAGGTATTAATGCTAATTAGCGATAGCAAAGCTCACAACAACACGAAGGATGAAAATCAGATTATTAAGAGCATAGCTGTGAAGAGTACACATAGCAGATGCAGGTTTCTTAGGTTCAGATCCTGGCTTCCCCACTAACTAGCCGTGCGACCTTGGACAAGTGACTAAGCTCTCAGTTCTGTTAGGGGACTGAACGAGATCATAGACGCAAAGTGCTCGAATGCTGTATGGCATGCAGGAAGCAACGAATAATGGTTAGCTATTATAATTTACGTAAATAATTGTGATGTCAAGTGGACTATATATTCAAATTGTCTTGATTAGCTTATCTCACCTTGTCGGCAAGCTACATAGGAAGCCCAATTATCGGCAGCTGCTTAGTAATCATGGCGCTGGAAGGAGTTACTTCTGTCTGCATGTTCGGTAGCGTCAGGCTGTGGCCACATGATGCATTCATTTCAGTGCCCTTAGAGTCAGCAAGGAGAGACAGTCCCTGTCAGGTTCATGCATGCAGCCGGCTAACGGCTTCCAGTAAGTGGGTAATGGGCAAGGCTGCTGTCCTGAGAGATGTTCTGCCTCTTCCTGGTGATCTGTAAGCCAGTGTTCAGATTCTTCTATTTGCTCATTTTAGAGTGCAGATCTAAGAGGACAGTCATATCATTTCCATGGTCTCAGAGATCATCTGACTGCTGCCCCGCCATGTACACACTTCCCAGGAGAGATGCATGTATCCGGACTCATAGTGAATCTAACAGTGAAGACTGAGAATTCTCCTATTAGCAAGCAACCTATGCTTAAAAGAATGGCTCACTTTGAAGATTTGCAGAAACAAAAGTCACAGTTTCAGAAATGATCTATGGGTTTTATCGAATTCAATTACATTTCTGCAGTTGCCTATTGAATTGAAACCCTGGGATTTATCCAAATTACCAAGTATCTGTTTTGGTCAAATTTCCATTAATTTGGTCAAATTTCAAAAAAAAAAAAATAAAGAATTAAGCTTAAAGAAAATCATGCCCTACCAAACGGGAATCTCAGCATTATCCTAAAAATTTTGACTCTTTTTGCCAGACTCTGGCCAATGTTTGGATTTTCTGGGACCTGGGACCACAATCACCTTCTATTCGTGAGTCATGATCAGTGATGTGACCCCTGTGATGAGATTAGACGTGTGCACGTTGATTGTGTCCCAGGGTTCCAGCCTGTTACAAGATACGATTTTTATGATCTCATTGAATAATGTTGAATGGCTACAACTAAGCTTGTTCTTTTTATGAATGAAGTAGATTGAGCTGTTTGGGGATTGCTTTTGTTTTACTATTAAAAGTCAGTGTCTGTGATTGGCTGCAGTATAGCAGTGAAAAATGCTGAGATTTCCTCGTGTACGGATCACTGTAGAGCGAGGTCTTAAGAAGGGTAAATATTCCTATTCTTTATTCTCCCCATGGAACACGGCAGCTAGATTGGGTGCATCATTCATTGCCCCTAAGTTTTAAGATGAGAGTATATGAAAATAAACTTTTAATTAGCAATCTAGTGAAGAAAATAGACTTCTATTCAGATATCGCATTATGTCTTTTCTCCCCCCACTTCTATCGCCTTTTAAAAATAATCTCTATCATTTCTACTTGGCAATGAACCTCCAGTATCACACTCAAAATTAACTTATCGTTTTCATTAAGTGCAGTCTAGACTGTCTGTGTCTTTACCCAAATCCGAACAAACAACTTGACTTGCCACTTCTCCAAAACGTCCTCCTAAGGAGAAAAAGCGAAAGCATGTACGATTGCTTTTAAACCTTAGATGAGGTAAGTACAGTGTTCAATAACTTCATCAAATAAGGTCTGAATTTTATGGTGCAAATGCCAGGCTTCACAGGTCAGTGAGCTGTTTCAAATGGTACACAAGGCTGCCTATATCAAATTTGTACAGAAGAATTGATTTTGGTGGTTGGAATAAGGCCATTTTAGTCTTGCTGCAAGCTTTCCAGAAATAATGGTGCTCTATTAGAAGAGAAATTATAAATAGATTACTGTTTTTAAGTATTCTTCAGAATGTTAACAATGAATATAATGGACTTTCTACTGCAATCCTAAATGGCCAGTGTCAGCCTGATTTTTAAAGTTCTCCACTGCCTCTCAGCAGTCCCGCGGCTTCAGGGAAAGCTGTGCTGTCTGGCTGACAGAAACGTGGCGTTTTATTCTCACCCTTTGTTTTCTTCCTTTTGGGTCAGCTGTGCCTCTGCTACTGGCCAGACAGCCAAAGGAGGCGGAGGAGACCTTTGATGCCTGGCAAGTTGTGCCACTGGGAAGTGGGGAGAAACGTGTTTCCAAAACGGGAGTTCTTCATGTGTGTTGCTTTTGAGTGCGATAGTAATTGGCGGAAAGTCGGTCGGTGCTCGTAATGCATCCTGCTCGGCCCTTCTACGGTGCATCTTGTACCCTCGTGACTTTTCCCTGTGGATCGTCCCCCGCAATGGGAGTTTTTCCTAATGTCTCAACTTCGGAGAGGTCGTGAGGGTCTTGTGCGGTACAGAGAGGCAAGTGCGTCTTGGCAGAGGGCTTTCCACAGCTGTCCATCTGTGTGGCCTGGAATCGAATGCAGCCAGTGTTCCGTACACATAACAACACAGAATTCTGGAGGAAAAGCCGCCTTTAGTTGCTTTGAGCAGACTTGGTCGCTTCTGTCTCTGTACACCTGTTACCCTTCTACCAACATTCCTTGGTCACTCGTTTGTATGTTCATCTCCTTGACCAGGATGGGAATTCCTGCCAGTATCTAGCATAAGGTCTGGCACATAGCAGGCAGTTTTGTGAAATACCCGATTCCCCAAACCTACCTATGGGCTGAGGATGAAAATCTGGAAAAATCTGATTAAGAGCTCAAGTATAGAATATTGGCTCATGTGAGTGCGGGGCTTAGAACTGAGTCTATGTGATGCTCGAGTGGGAAGGAATGCAGAAATAGTGCTTATTTTCTTAGAAAAGTGAAGCAAAACTTTATTTCAGACCCTCACAAGAAGGGATGTATGCTCTCAGGGTGTAAACGCCTTCGCGCTGCTGAGTTCTCTTCCGTAAACGAGGAAGCTGGATGGATCTCAGGGATCCTTTCAAGCTTAAAGCTTTCCAGCATCTTTGGCATAAGGTGTTAATTCCTTCTATTTTGCTTTATTCTTTATATTTCGCAGATCTGATGTTCTCTTTGCTTTCCAGAATGCTCAAAAGTATGGATCCGATCCAGAAGGGCTTTATCAGCCATGAAACTTACAACAGACCTTAACTACAACGAGGACACTACAGAGAAAACTTCCAAACGTCATTTTGGGTTTTTCAGTGCCTGAGTGATAAGATATTTGCAACTGGCGTATCAAATTACATGTTTCATGTAAATCTTAGTATCTGAGGACTGCACTTTGAAATGTCAATGAAGAAAGATAATTTTAATAGAATCAGCTCCAATTGCCCTTCCACTATTACAATGACCTTTAACGGTTTATAGTTGTTTATTTCATTGTTAAGTAAAAACCATCTCTTCTTTCTCAGGGCCCATTGTGCCTACTTGGGCAGTTGCTTGACAACCCGCCAGTAAGGACAGCGTGGCCAGTCTGGTCGTTGCAACAGAAAATTTACTCTAGTGGTGCATTTCATCACTTACTTCCCATTTCATCTAGTGGTTCATTTCATCACTTAGAATAATAGCAGTGCTCAGATATTTAATAGATTCCTCAGAGCTGAGGTGATTAGGATCCATCTAGACAAGGCAGCCCATTATGAGAAAAAGGGGGGCTCTGGCTCTCTTCATGCCAGCCATGCATCATCAGAGGGCCTCCCTTCCCTTGCTCATGCTAGTGTTTCACTGCTGGTCCTCACGCCTCCTCCTGGGGGGACCGTGAGTTCTTCCACCTGTTCTTTATCATAAAAACCTGGAGCTGAAAGGGACCTCACAGATCATTTGTAAGTTTGATGGATGAGGACACTGAGGTCTGGGGAGGTCGTGTAACCTGCTCGAGGTCACACAGCTGTTTAAGGGAAGGCTGGACCTGAGCTCCAGGTCTTTGGACTTTTCTGTCTGGCTTGAAAAGGGACAGTGACAGCAGAGGCGTTAGATCCCATATTGTATTTTATAATAGCCAGAGTTTCACTTCAGATTTTTCTCTTTTTTTTTTTTTTTAAAGATTTTATTTATTTATTCAACAGAGATAGAGACAGCCAGCGAGAGAGGGAACACAAGCAGGGGGAGTGGGAGAGGAAGAAGCAGGCTCATAGCAGAGAAGCCTGATGTGGGGCTCGATCCCGGAACGCCAGGATCACGCCCTGAGCCGAAGGCAGACGCTTAACCGCTGTGCTACCCAGGCGCCCCCAGATTTTTCTCTCTTGTTTTACGTGTGTGTGTGTGTGTGTGTGTGTGTGTGTGTGTGTGTGTTAACTTTCCCAGTTCTCCCACTTTCCTACATGGAAGGCTAATCTGACATCTTGTGCAGAGAATTGACCATTTCCTGCAAAATCAACAGTGGAAAGCAAGTAGCACAAGTATTTAGGGACATTCAAGTCCTTCGTGCTCCGAGCTTCCAACAGCTCAGTAACCGTGCTTGTCCTGATTGGCGAGGGAGAGAAGGAGGCAGGACGAAGCTGTGTTCGGAGGCCTGGGTCGCAGCAGAGGAGCAGTGCTGCAGTGAGTGAGGGAGTGAGGGAGGGAAGAGTAGTCTTGGCACTGCAGTAGGTTCATTTTTTCGGGAAATACAGAAATGCAGAATCACTGTCCCTAAAGCTCAGAGAGCCTGGCAGCCAACAAAACTGATTTCTAAGACTCCCAAGTGAAATGTCAACAAGGCACTGCATGTCACATCAGAGGTCCCAGGGGACAAGCTATGTATCTCTTATGTTCCACAGAGACCCACGGGGACTTTGGCTGCAGGCTCACGGTGGGAAGAGCTAGCCCCACACAGGGACACCAGTGAGTCTATGCCTCCTTGGAGGAAGCAGCAGTCATGAGGGATACTGCGGGCAGGGCCTCAGCTTGAAAGGGTCTAGATGTTGAAGGCCCACGTGCAAGAAACTTAAAAAGACTAAACCAGACATGATAGAGGTGCCGCAGTTTGACCTTGCCTTTGACCCTGTCACCTTTCCTTTTTCCCTTTCCCTCTTTTTCTACCCTTCCTGCCCCCCAACCCTAGCTAACCCACAAACTGCAAAGCTGGCAAAAACATCTATTCAGAGCAGCGTTCAGACGGTTATTGGGGTGGGATCGTACCAGTGATCCTGAGCCACGTTCCAGTGGTGAGTTTCAGAGCAGTTAAAGATGAAAACTGCCACCAGAGCAGGATTCCCAGACACGGACTCTTCCTTTCACCCTGTCAAACTCCGTCCTGCTTCTTTTGCACTCAGAGATATCCTTGTCTTCAGATGCTTGTTGATGTGCGTGGCATGAATATAGCTGTTAATGCTATTTGAGTCATCCAAACAATTTTCTTTTGGGGCGCCTGGGTGGCTCAGTCGGCTAAGCATCCTACTTTTGATTTCAGCTCAGTCATGGTCTCAGGGTCATGAGATTGAGCCCCGCACGGGGCTCCGTGCTGAGCATGGAGCCTGCCTAAGATTCTCTCTCTCCCTCTCCTTCTGCTCCCTCCACAGTACCCCCCACCCCACTTGCACACGCGCTCTCTCTCTCTTTCTCAAAAAACAAACAAACAATTTTCTTATGACAGAGGGAGTTGTGATCATAAATAAAAGGTTTTTATCTTTGACTTTTAGGGTGTTCCTGGGAAAGACCCATCTCAGGACATTACATGGAGTACTGTGATGAGGTGGTTAGAGAGTGAGAAAGACGGGAGGCATGATTCAGGGCCAGTAGGAGAAACAAGGGGAATGAGGTGTAAGCAGCTACTTTCAGAGAGTGTGGTCATGCCCAGAGTCAGCCAAACGAGGTGAAGGACACAGTATGGAAAAGTCCTGCCAAGTCTGCCTGAGATTTCTGATACCAGCCGCAAGTTTTGGGGCCCACGGGCTACCCTCACTTCAGACCAGCTGACTACAAATTTGGGGGTCCCCATGGAATCCCTGAGGTTTGTTAATTCACTAGGACAACACAGAGAATTCAGAAAAGGCCATGCTCACCATTGCAGGATTATTAGAGCAAAAGTATACAAATTGTTCCTGGTCAAAAGAAGAGTTGCCTAGGGCAGAATCTGAGACTGGGAAGGTTCCAAACATGAAGCTTCCATGTCCTCAAGGACGCAGCATCTTCTTTGCATCCGTGCGTGACAATAGGCAAAGAATTCTTAACATGGGAAGCTCACAGTAGCTTTGTGTCCATGGTTTCTATCGAAGTTCATTATGTATGCATGATTAACTGAGTTATTGACCACAGGGTTGAACTCAGTTTCTCTTTATCCCTCCCCAAGGTCAGTTGATTTCATGTGGCCCAAGCCCCAGCTCTCTAGCTATATGGTTAGTCTCTCTGGCGTAGTGAGCGCCCACCCTAAGCCGGTCTGAGTGGCTGGCCCCACCTGCATCATGTCTTTAGCATAAACTCTGAGGTGTCTTGCACTAGCATACATGATTCTGTGTGGTCTGACGTGCCCATCGCCAAAAAGGAAGACATGCTGGTCACTCAGGGAACTCCCAGGCTTTAGAAGTTACCTCTTAAGGAGCTGGAACAAAGGTTCGACCTTTCTTTAGGTAGAACAAATTCTTGACTACACAGCTTGGCACTGCAGGCTGACCCAAAGCACGTGTGTGTGTCTATACTTGTGAGAGGGTGTGGCGCGGAGGAAGGGAATGGGTGCTGGGACCACCAGACTTGACCTGCCACGGCGCAGAACGGCGCGAGCTGTGAACTGTTGAACCGCGCTCACCAAGAGGCCAGCCGGGAGGTGTCATCTGAGCAGACGTGAAAGATACGGAGCATACGTGGTCGGGATGCTTCCATGTCTGCACTTGCCCTACTTCTTATTTTCAAATAGGGCACTTGTGACTATGAATCTGCGGTCTCAGTTTCTAGCCTCCTCTGAAAACAGAAATACCTACGGGTGTCAGACTAATAAACCTGGTTAAAACCAGCTCTGCACACTCTCGGTCCTTCGCAGGCCGCCTGGCAGAGGATAGGTGTGGGAAGATTGTCAGTCTGTCTCCAAAGCTAATTAGCATTTGTGTTTTAATGTGCTCCAAGGTTTGCATTTGCTCACTAAGACCGTCTGATGAAGGGGACAGGCAGTAATCTCGCTTTGCTCTTCCTTAGAAGCTGGAACAGACGGTTTCTCTTTGAGGTTGATACAAAGGAAGAGGCTAAGCGGAGTCATATTTTTTCAAACTCTCCAGGTGATAGGGACTAGGTGACCTACTGGACTTCAAAGGGCTTCTCTTCATGAGAAGTAAGTGCGGGGAGTTAAGAGTTACACAGAATAGGAAGAGACTGAGGTGATGTTTCTCTCAGCTCACCTGGAGGGAAGGTAGGAAGCAGGTGTGTCACCCTGACACTCGTCGGGGGAGGGGGAGGAACGCCAGGCTCTGGGCAATTTGTGTGTCTGTTACTTCTCAGGACTTTGAGTCAGAGAGACTGTCATTCTAGACTACTAGTCTTCTATTTCGAGGCAACCGCTTTCTGCCCTCTGGGGGCGGGGGGCGGTTCCTGCAACGAACCGCCTGCAATGGTTTGAGGAGAACTACCTTTGAACGAGACTGCCCGGCTTACTAGCTGTGTATCCTTGGTCAGTCCACTAACCTTTCTGCTTCTCTCTTCTCACCTGTAAAATGGGAATAAAAATGTTCGTCTTAATAGGTTATTATCAGAATTAATGCCCTCATGCATATAACAACATCTAGTGCTCTCTCTTCCACGCAATGGGTGCTCAGTAAGCATGTGTTCCCTCGTCTTGCCTGCTGCCTTTTACCCCAGCATGTCCTGTTCTAAGATTTCTTGCTACTCGGAGGCTTTGAGCAGCCACTTTGACACAGAATTCTGCATTGTTTCCAAAAGTCTCATGCAGCCTGCAAACCCAACTTCTGCTTAATTGCTTCCTCCCACTGTTGCTCTCGGTAAGCTCTATATAACTCGGTTTGAAGTTTAACCCTATTTGCCCCTAGTTCTCCCTCAAGGGAACTGTGCTGGGGTGGCGTTGGGGGGGAGGTGTAAGCTGTTTCTGAAGAATTGTGCAATTTAGGAAAATTAAGTTTCAGGCCAGCCATGTGGCTCTGACAGCTTATACTGCTCAGTACTTAGCAATAATGGAGAAAATGCCAGTAAAAATGACAAAACGGCAGAGCCTTGACCCACCAGGTAATTGTATATTGAATATGTCTTGGCTCAAACCAGGGATGATTTTGCTTGAATGAACTCAGGGCAAAACTGCATGTTGTAAGTCATAGAAAACAAGACCAGTGCACTGGGTAATTAAAGATGCAAACTAGCAGCATAAGATGTTTGCAAACGGAAAGTACGGACCACTGGCTTTAAAGGGATGAGACGGGGTAGGAGAGGTGGGGGCGGAGGAAGGACCATTTCTATTTAATGAGTAGATTTCGGGTTTATATATGGGCTTGAAAGAAAGACAGGCAGTCATTCAAACCTAGCTCTATTTTTTTCTTTTTGTATTAGAAGAAAAAAGATGACAGATAGTGGTTGTCCAGAGCCCACAACTGCTCTTATCATCCTGCAGATGCACAGAGAGGGGCAAAGAAGGTAAAGAGTTTGAAGGAGATAAGTACAAAACCACAGAGTGAATTTGTGCAGGAATGAGGATTAGAGCTGTTAAGTGCTTTAGTCACTTGATCCTGCTAATCTTTGTTCTCTAATGTGAAGAATTCATGGGCTTCAGGAAGAGACTTCTGTAGGTTCTTACATGAAATCAGGACTGACTGTCATTGTGTAATCCCCACATATTTGAGCCCTATCTCTTCAGTAATCACAAATAGGCAGCTGAGGAAGGCAGGCAGAGATTAGCTCTCCATATCCCAGCACATTGTGTTTCTGTGTTGCAGCATCTTTAATTACCAAAAAGTAATTCACTGAATAGTACCCTAGTGGCTTGAAAGAGTTAATGCAGTTTCCAGAAGTGTCTAACCTTCTCCCAGGGAGTAGCTTAAGTACAGAGAAAATCTGGCTCAATAAATACTAAACAACAAGAATCAACTGATAAGGGTCAAACGCCACAAAACAAAATTGAACCAATGGCCCATTTAACCCAGTACCTTCTCAATAAATCCCCTTTCACCATAAAGCACTATTTGCCCGGTAATTTCCATGAATTGATGGCCATTCTTCCCTAATCCTTTGAGGTCAGATCAATATCCATTTGTTCACTTCACTCATTTCATCCACCATCTGCCATCCACCCATCCACCCATCCATCCATCCATCCATCCATCCATCCATCCATCCATCCATCCATCCATCTGTCTTATTGAACGCCTACTGCCCAAGGTTCTGTGATAAATAAAACACAGTCATTCTTTGTAAAGAACTTACTGGAAGAGGGAGATGGGATGAGGTGGAGGTATATAACGGACTTTAGGAGAGGCCTATAGTCAATGACCGTCACCTCCTCCAGAAGCCCTCATGGGCCAATGTTCTCCCACAGGCTGGGCAAGCTGCTCCCTTTGTGTCCTCCCACAAGACTCCGTGTTTCCCTGGATTCTGTCACTGATCACATTGTGCTGTAATTGTCTTTTTATTGTCTGTTTCCCCTAATATGCTGTGGATTCCTTGAGGGCAAGGACACTGTTTCATTCATCATTTTATGATTTTTCCCCCCAGTGTGTACTCCCTGGTTCTGAGAAGGCCTCAATAAATGTCCATTGATGGATGAATGGATGAGGATAACATTATTTTGGCTGTTAACCGAGCTATACCAGGCATGGTTTTGAGCTACACATATAACCACATATTGCCTGACTATTTTTAAGAGGTAATAGCCGGAAACAGTCACAGAATCCCAAGCTGTTCTATTTATGGCTTAGGCAAAATTTAAAATTTGTCATACAACTGCTTTCAGAATGAGAAATACAAATTCATCATGGATATACATATATATGTATACAGATATGCTATGTGTATAAGGGCATCCTAGATTGTTTCCTTTGCCTTATGAATTATATTCAGTCAATCTCGACATCATGTTGATTTCACCACCTTCATATCTTTAAAACCTGTCCAGGTCTCTCCATCCTCACTGCCACTAACCATAACACAGGCCACCATCGTTTCTCACTTTGTTTATAGAAATTGCTCCAGTCTTGCTAGATTCTAATCTTGCTCCTTCCTTCCCCAAATCTGTTCTCCATACTGATGTTAGAATGTCTTTCTAAAGTGCATGTGATTATGTCTTTGGTTTGCCTAAGACCTTCAATGGCTCACAGTTACACAGGATAATGTCTGAACTCATTAGCATGGGATGCAAAGTCGTTCATGTTCACCTTCTGATGCTTCTCTTGATTTCTTTGTTCTATAAATGTGCCGCGCTCCCTCTTGCCTCCTGGCCTTTGTGCTGCTTGTTCTTTGGTAGGACTGTCCTGTCTTAGTGCAGCCCAAGCGCCACCCTCTTCTCTCTGTATCCTCAACTAAGTTCTATCAGCATAAACATGTCTTCATTCAAAATTCCTTTCCTGAATGTCTGCTCCCACCTGGCCCCTCCCCAAACACACGTGGGTTCCAAGTCATTCCTTTGTCTTCACATAGCATCCTGTGTCCTTTTCATGCTGAAGTATAGACGCTTCTTTGTTTCTCTCTCTCTGTCTAGTTTTCTGGTGGCAAATGCTTGTATCACAATGTATTCTCTACAGTTAGCTTTTATTAGGCAAAAAACACTTAGCGATTAAGATAAGTAAATAACTGAAAGTAAGATAAAGGTTCAATGAAGGGTCAATTCAGTTCTAATTTTTGGCCCAACTGGGTCTTTCATAACTCATTTCAAATTCTTGGTCAATTTTTATTGATGGGCAAATGGAAAATAGAAGGGCAGAATATTTCACACCTCTTTGATGTTTCTGAAGATACTTTGTTAAAATTTTGAAAGCTGGGATGACCCACTGCCCTGGTTCGCCTGGGACTGTCCTGGTTTTTGTAATGTCCTACTTGCCAGGAGAGCCCTCATTTCTAGCTTCACCCTGAAAGTCTCATGCTGGGAAGGCCCTTAGTCCCAGGGCTAAGCGGGCACACTTTGACAGTTATTTTCCCTAGAAGTCTCAGGCTTTGAAGTCATCTCCCTGGAACTTCTCCCCCACTGGGTTACAGCACCTTCAGCACGTACAGGGGATACAGCCCTGTGGGAAACTTACAAACCGTGGTGGGAGCTGGGCCTCTATGAGATCATGCCAGCTTTCTGTAAGACCCAGAGGTAGAGCGCTTAGCAATGTCCTCTTTAGTAGCCCTATCAGGCAACTGGTGGAGCTGAAAGTCAAACCCGTGACCAAGAGTCTACAGAGCTCCTTCTCCTGACAGCTGTGAGGAGTGGCGGGACTCCTGAGCTGGGAGCTGGAGGACCTCGAATGGCCTTAGAGAAGTCCCAAAGCTAGCTGGCCCCAGACCAACTGTTTCATCTCTCTGACCCTCAGTGTCTTCATCCGTAAAATGAGATAATGCCTTGCCTTTCTGCTTTCCAGGGTTGGTGAAGATTCAGAAGGATAGCATGTATGAGAGCAATTTGAAAGCCACTCGTGTTCTGCAAATGTGAATGATTACCATTATCTCATGGCACCGTTATGTGAACACAGGCTGAATTTTTCCACTAAAAGTTATAGTTGGTATAGTTCTAAAAGTGTCTGCTCTCAAGCATATTAAAAAGACCTGTGCAGAAACATGAAACAAATCTGCAAGTACGTGATGCCCAGCTGCAAATGTTGGAAGCTCCTGGCTGGGATGCAGGGCTGGCTGACCACAGAAAGCGGTGTCTTTCTAAAATGTAGCCTGGGGTCATTTCTTTTCCAGAAATGAATTGTACAAATTACGCAACAGTGACCTGACTATCTGGTAGTTATTTTTAGTGACATTTGCTGAAGTTGGCCCCAGACTGCATACAGGATAAGTTGACTTAGGAATGCTATATTGAAATTTAACATCTACTCCTTTATTGCTTTAATGCTTTGATTTTTTTTTTGAGAGGTACGATTTTGCATTGGTATTTTATTACCTTTCTGCAAATTCACAGGAAAACTATCAGTTCCTATGCCTCTTTCCTATTGTAGCAAGTGTGAAATATAGAATATTTTCTAGATAGAACATAATATACTACCTTTTGCAGAAAATTTATGTCATCCCTCCTCACCACCTATCCCCTAACACACACTCAGTTCCACTGTGATGTGTTTGCAGCAAAGAAAATTACTGACCCCATGATCTGAACAACAAAGTGTTCTCAAAATGTATTGCCTCATCTGTTAGGTTTGATTAAACCATTTATCAGCAAAAAATAAAAATTGCTTTTCTTTGCTTAGTATGTCTGGAGATTCAGGAGTACTTTGTGGGGCTATTGTTATCTTGGCATTTGTGTTTGAACTGCATACTCTTACTAGTTCATAATAATATGGGGGTGAACTTAAAATTAGGAGGAAGATTGTTTATTCTACTTGCACTGTTTGTCACATTAACACTGCTTATTAATTCCGACTGTACTGTTGGCTAGATTAGACCACCTACAAGCATTAGTTGTATAGTTTACATATGTATTTACTTTTTTTAAAAATTTAAAAATTTAATTTTATTATTTATTTGATAGAGATAGCGAGAGAGAGAGAGAGGGAGAAAGCACGCACAAGCAGGGGGAATGGCAGGCAGAGGGAGAGGGAGAAGCAGGCTCCCCACTGAGCCTGGAGCCCAACTCTGGGCTCAATCCCAGGACCCTGGGATCATGACCTGAGCTGAGGGCAGATGCTTAACAAACTGAGCTACCCAGGTGCCCCTGTATTTACTTTTTTTGAAAAGATTTATTTATTTGAGAGAGAAATTGTGTGCAAGTGGAGGGAGAGTCAGAGGGAGAGAATTTTCAAGCAGACTCCCTGCTGAGCATGGAACCCCATGCAGGGCTTGATCTCACGCCCCTGAGATCATGACCTGAGCCGAAATCAAGAGTTCGAGACTTAGCCAACTGAGCCACCCAGACGCCCCTATATGTATTTGCTTCTCTTAAGAAAATCATGTCATCACTCCTTCACCCATGATATATATGCATTGATTTTTTTTTTCCAACCATAGAGATGGATTTATGGTATGTGCTTTCTCACCTTAGTGAAATATCTGGCTAAAATTAGGAATGCGGCTGGACATTAAACTGCAGAGTTTTGCCCCGTGTAAAGCTCAGTGATTCTGAGTGCCTCTGAATTGCTGTTTTCATCTTTTTACCTCTATTCCCTCCTCAAGGAGTTGGTTACGCCAATGAATGTGTATTAGATGGTTGCAGAGTTCGATCCTCTGTAACTCCATAAGGGTTGGGCGGACCTCACGCATATGGTCAATTTCAGCATGTTTCTAGGTGAAGTTGCATTTGGGGAAGGTCGATTTGTGCAAATTGTTATTCAGCCCTCATTGTAGACAGAGTGCCAGAAGAAAGTATGAGACCAAAGCCATATGTATGTGGCCACAAAATTGAACAAGAGTTAATTCTTTATGAAATTTTTGGAGAGGTTTTATAGAAGACAATGGTAACATTCATTTCTTCCTTTTTTAAAAAAATATTATTTATTTGAGATAGAGAGAGAGAGCGCAAGCGGGGGTAGGGGTAGGGAAGGGGCAGAGGGAGAGGGAGAGAGAGTCACAAACAGACTGCTCTGAGCGTGGAGCCCGATGCAGGGCTTGATCCCATGACTCCAAGATCATGACCTGAGCCAGAACAAAGAGTCAGACACTTAACCAACTGTGCCACCCAGATGCCCCACATCATTTATTCTTCTAATGTTTATTGAGCACCTACACCATGCTGGGTACTCTGCACATCCTGGGGATGAGATCAAGAGACACAGTTCCCAAAGGAGTTTAACAGACTCACCGATGACAACTGCTATAACTGGCTGTTTAAACTGTAGAGAGAACATGGGTCTAGGAGAACCACACTTTGCCTGGGGTGGTCAGGGGAGTTTCCTCGATGGAATAGAATTTGAAGGTAGACTTGACAGATGATTAGAAGTTTAAATAAATAACAAAGTAAAAGCACTGGCGGAAGGGAAAAATATAACAAAGTCTGCAGCAAGAGTGTGACTGTTCAGGGTTGCGGGGGATTCCGGGATGGTTGCGGGGGATTCCGGGATGTTTGTCGGGAATGGGGATGTGGGGAGGAGCCCGTGGGCTGGGTGGGACCCAGGTAGTTAGGGTCTGGCTGATCACAAAGGGTCTTGGGCGCAGGCAAAAGAACTTAGCTTTTATACTGTACAAGAGCATTTTTGTTTGTCTTTGGTTTTGGTTTTGGCTTTTTGTTTGTTTTTAAATGAAGGTAGAGGTTGTGACAAAGGGCAGTGGGGGCAGCCATTTTGCATCTCTGCAGTGTAGTTGTGGCTTCCCTTGTGCCTGTGAAAGCTGGTGTGCCCTTGACACTATGTCAGATGTGAGTGGGAAAGAGCCGGGACCAGCTGCCTTGGCACTTGCCGACTGTTGAACGTATCTGAGAAGGGGTATCCTGGGTGTGGGTTCCATGTTCACTTTCCTAATGCGGAAATCGGCTCAGAGAGGGTAAGTGACTTCCTCCCAGGTTACGCATCTAGTGAAGTTTGAGGCAGGATTTCTTTCAGGTTGACTCCGTGCACCCGAGTGATTTTCATCTCACTAAAAAGCTGAAGAGAAGACTAAGGGGGACGGGGTAGATGAGGATTTATAGCAGACAGGGAAGTGACAAGCTGAGTGCTGGGTGGTTGCATGGAACAGAGAGGAAGAACCGTCAGAAGATTAGAGAAAATAATAGATGGGCATCTGGTTAAAGAGCTGCCACTGAAGGGGAAGCTTCTGGAGAGTTAGAGCAATTTCAGAAGGAAATGGAGGTAAGGCACGGACACTATGCACTGATGACTCTAGCAACTCATCTAGCCATCATGAAGCATAGTGGTTTGGAACTGAAGGATCTAGTTGGGGGACTGGGAACCCAGACCCATTGTAACAGAATTCGGTATAACACGGTTCTCGCTTGTCCTCCAAACACTGGCGTTAGTTACTGGAGAAAGGGGGGGAGTCCGGCGGGCAGACGTCGAGAATGTGCTGCTGGGTACAATGCTGTAGCTTTGCTAGCTCGCTCACTCACACGCAGTCCTTCGTGTCAGGAGTAGTTTGTAAGTAATGCCGCTTTAAAATACACAGAATGGGGACACCTGGGTGGCTCAGTCTGTGAAGCGTCTCCCTTTGGCTCAGGTCAAGATTTCAGGGGCCTGGGATCGAGTCCTGCATTGGACTTCTTGCTCAGCGGGGAGCCTGCTTCTCCCTCTGCCTGCCGCTCCCTCTGCTTGTGTGCGCACGCACTCTCTCTCTCTGTTTCTCTCTCTCTCTGACAAATAAATAAAATCTTTAGAAAAATAAATAAAATACATAGAGGGTATGTCCACAAAGGAGGAAGCTTTTCACAGTCAAAACCACCTGGCTGGGGACAGCAATTCATCACCCTGTGGGCTTTCTCTTTGATCTTTCACACTGGGACTCCTCAATTCCGAGCTCGTTTTGACCAAGGAGGACTGCGATTTGATTACTAAGGACCCGTTCTTCATTAGATTAATGTTTTGGTGAAGCTTAGCTCTCACTGGGGCCTTCAGTTTGTGTCCTTGCTCAACGCATTAGCTTGGCACATTCTAGGAACTTCTTTCTATTCTGTGATGGAATATTCCCTGGAAGCCTCCCGTGAGTAAGAACTGGTGCATTGGAGATGTAACATTATCACTCCATTTATCATATGCCAAACATATGAAAACATCTTCTCTGAAAGTTTACTGAGATTTTTTTTGGTGTTTAGCATATCAAGACAAGGGGTTCTGAAGTGTGCTAGAGGTTACGCCATATGTCGCTTTGTTTAGGTCTTTGTATTCCTACTTTCCTTGGTCATGTTCCCTGTCTTATATAGCACCTGTAGGGACCAACAACTTTTGTCATCATCTATGAGATCATGAGGACATGGCCTAATACCTGGATAAACTGCTTTGAGCCCCTTGAATATCAGCCAAAAGAGAAATGTGACCACCTTAGTAGAAGTGTCTAACCTGGCACCTACCATGTCGTAGTAACTTACTGACAAGTTTCTTCATCACGGCAAAAAAAAGGGGGGGGGACATCATTAATGCCGATGATATATTAGAATAATGGAATAATTGGACTGCCAATATTTTAATTGCATTTTGCCTTTTAAATTTTGAAAATTATTTTGAAAATAATCCTCTGTTGCATCTTTCCTTTTCTAGAGAAGGTTTCTGTCTCTGTCTCTCTCTCTCTGGTTTACTTTCTGAAAAACAATCTAGCTGTTGAGTTCTGATTAGAGGTGAGGCAAGCTTCAATATGCAGGGCTGAGATATTAGAGCAAAAAGATAATGCTTGAAACCACACTTTTAACATTCAATTTCAGTGCTGTCCAGAACAACTATAAAACTGGGGAAAGGTGAGTAATAGATTTGACAGCTATAATCTAAAATGGACCTTATTAGTGAAATATAAATTATAACCAGGCATTTCCTATCAGCACCCCGCACAGTTAATGATAAGCAGTCAATGAGATTTATATACCCTTAGCATTTTTATAATGAGTCTGTTGCTTTGATGACAGTTTACTGTCAAACATTATGCTTAGAAATTTATAGCATTTGATTCAAATGAATAGACAGTTTAGCTTCATTGCAATCTGTTCTGATTTTCCCTTTTCATGAGGCTCGCACTCCTGCTTTTCTCTCTCTCTCTCTCTCTCTTTTCATCCCTAGACTAAGCTGTTAAACACTTACACTAGAAATGAAGTTTTGAAGTGGGTGCACATTGACCAGGAGAAAGTGTGCATTAACTTGAGGGGAAAGGGTTCAATGAATTCCAAGAACAGGCAAGAGGAATCTAAAAAGAAGTCGCTTTATGCTAAAGTATTAAGAATTTGCAGATGCACAGGGATGGTGGCTGCAGGGAGTCGTGAAATGTACTAGAAAGAGACTGGGTGGGGAGAAGGGTCTTTAACTCTGCCAGCAGGCACCCATACACATTAGCGTTGAGGAGATAACATCTTGTTCCCTCTTGGAAAGAGACACCCATTGGTTCCCCGGACTGCCTGCCGGTCTGACGACAAGTGCCCACTGAAGGCTGCTGACAGACTGACTGCAGCTGGAGAGGGTCACCAAGGCGGTTCAGAGGGCGCTCTATAGAGTCCCACTGCCCCCACAGGGTCATTTTGCAGCATAGTTCAAGCAGACACAGCTGTTGGATCTGATGGCTGCCTCCTCACAGCAGGTACCGTCACTTCGGGTAACAGGTGCCTGATTTTCAGGAAATAGAACTGCTGTTCAGAAAACGTGGTCTTTCAGGTAGACAGGCTTTGAACACAGGTGTTTTTCAAAGGTGGTAGTATTAGAATAGTATTTATGCAGCATTTTAAAAATAGCTCAAATGGGTTAAAGGCTTTCTGATCTCTTACATCCTATGCCCTGTGTTCTGTTTCAGACCCTTTTTGTCCACCTCATGCTCCCAAGCACCTCCGGCTCGGAGGGATGAGCTGGAACTACCCACCTGTGTCTGAGGTGCAGGGTCGCTGCTCCCTGCTCCCCATCTGCTTGTGTCCTCACTCCATCTCCATCTCAACTCAGAAATCTTGGCCCTAAAATTTCCTGAGCCTGGCCCTTTGGATTCAGTATTGGATGCTCTTCCTGTGTTTTTAGTCTTGTCTTTTCTGAAAGAACCCCGAGTGGGCTTGTCCCTCTGGCCCTTTCGTACACCGTGCTCCTTCTGGGCAGAATCGCTTTCGGATTTGGAGCCTAAACTGTCAGTGATGATTCACTGGTAATCAACCCCAGGGCCCCAGCAAGGGCCTGGATGTTCAGACATGTGCCATTTTAATAATGATTTCAGTTAGGGTACTAACGTCATTATCGCCAGGCTCTGTGCTACGTATTTTACATATTTTATGTTTCAGTCCTCACCACGGCCTTGGAGGTAATCTTATTACCTCATTTTACAAATAAGGGAACATAGACTCCAAGATATGTCAGAGGCTCACAGATCAAATCCAAAGCTCAAGCTATTCTTTCGGGAATATTACAACCATAAGTGGGAAGTGGTATAATGCGGAAAAATAAGGGACAATAATTTCTCGTCCAACCATCCATCTTGCTGTCTTGTTTTGAGGTCTCAGCTGATAAATGTATCTTTCTTTTTCATGAGGACACCGTTTCATTTCACGTGATCATTCTTGCCTCCCAGCTGCTTGATAACAAGTGTTAAATTGAAATGCCATGTTTAGGAAAGAGAAGGGAAGGAAGCTTTGGAGTTCTCTGTGGCCTGGGTCGGGCGAGGCAGCAGACCAGGTATCAGGGCTGAGAGGGTCAGCCTTAGCTAGTAAGTTGCTAGGTTGGGCGTGTTCCCAGGCGAAGTCCCAATGGGGCTTGTATTAGGGGAAAAAGACACTGACAGTGGTGGTCTCCAGCCTGCACTTGAATTAGAGCCCCGCAGTGAAAGCAGGCGTCAGGAGCAGTGGTTGTCAGGGAGAATTATGAAAGCAAGTGAGTGCCATGGTGACAACTTGGGAAGACAGTAAAGGGTCTTACAAGGGTCATGGACGGAAGGCAACATTTCTCCAGCGTGCCCTCGAGGTCATGTGGCTGAAGGCACACGGCCCCAGTGACTGTGCAGGATGCTGAGTGGAGGGCTCCGAGCCAGCAAGTGAGAGGCACATATTCTGCTGTCGGGAGCTTAGACGCAGGCGAGATGTGTGATCAAGTGGTTATTGCTCAGACCAGGCTAGAAAATCCTTTCTAGCCAAGGACCAATATTCCTTTAATATAGCACAGTACGTGCAAGGAGCTGTCTGCCAGTCCTTGGGGCTTTTAAAATACAATATTACCAAAGTCACTGACATTTTGTATATAGAAGGTGAAAAATAATGCATTGGTTATCAAATGCCTTTTCATAAACATCATATTCATGTATTTCATATAGACTTTCTCCAAGGCTTAAAAAAAACAACTTGTCCTTAGAAGCCCGGCGAGGGCACGTGGCATGGTTCTAAATGAAGATATTAATATTCACATTATAGCTAAACCTCGCTAATTTGCACTAATGACTGGGAAACCTATTGCAAATTACCAAATTAGTGAGTAAGCCAGCAACCAGGATTTCAAAAAGCCCAAAGACAGCACCAGAAAATGAACCCTTTTCCATAATTTCATCAATGCAATTGAATTTTAACTACTGAGAGTAATTTGTAGTCTCTATTTTGTCTATCTTGCAAATCTATGTGCATTTTAAAGAGGACTGGTGGGGCCATTAAAATAAAATTTGTTTTTTACGAATGGTTATGTTTAAGATATGTATGTAAAAGGAACCAAATCAAAACCCTTGAGAAAAAAAGAGAAACTGAAGATTTGTCTAAGGGGTTTTTACTTTTTAGTAACTTTTTTCAGTCATTATACCAGACATAACTGGGTTCATTTCCTCTTCTAGGTATAACCAGAATATGCAAAACCTTAATGAAATATTGCACAGAAGACTCATAAGCATCAGTGAAATCTCTCAACTAACCAGGCACATTATTTGTGAAAGAGGTAATTTTCCAAAGCACAGTTACACGAACATGGAAATTGGCAGAAGTGGGAGGTGGGCAGGAGCTGCAGTTGGCAGTGACCGCAGCAGATCCACACGCTACGATGGTGGAAGGGACCTGATAGGTTGTGCCTGGGACTGCTGTGGTCGACCTGTTAATACGCTTAGGTTTTTTCAGATTCTTAATAAACATTCACTTTCTTTTCAAAAATTTTTTATTGAAGTGTAGTCGATGCACCATGTGACATTAGTTGCAGGTGTGCAACATAGTGACTCCACAACTCTGTACCTGACGCCATGCTCACCACAAGTGTAGCTCCCATCGGTCTCCACAGTGCCATTGACTATACCCTGTGCTGTGCCCTTCATCCCCGTGACTTATTCATTCCATGACTGGAAGCCTGTATCTCCCACTCCCCTTCGCTCATCCCCCCAACCCCGCCCCATCAGATTGTTCTCTGTAGTTATGGGTTTATATCTGCTTTTTATTTCCGTGTTTATTCATTTGAAAGAACCATTCACTTTCATACCTAATTCTGTATTTGCAATTTTGTATCCTTTTTCTTCATTATGTAAGTTTCTGCCCTGCCAAAACCTGACTCTTCCCTGGTGGTTGGAGCCAAGGGTCTGGACTTGTTCCAAGGATATTTAGGGGAATGGGAAGAGAATGGTCTGAGGGTAGTATCTGAGAGTGTGGATCTTTAGAGAGGAAGAATACTCTAGACATGGAGAAGGAATGAGCTCTGGCTTCAGAGAGTTCCAGGGATTGAGAGACCTGTCCTTGACCTCTCTCTCACTCTTCCCTAGACGGGGTTCCTCTTTATCTCCTTGGAGGCAAGAAGGTCTTCACCTTTGCCATCCCTCACGGAAGATCAGAGCTTCCGTTTGCCTGGATTAGATGGGGGCTGGGCAGAGAATGGGAGTCACTGAATCAGGGCTCAACTTGTGCGGGTTGTGTAATCAATACTCAGAACTACCTGTAACTTATGTTCCTCTCCATAGTCTCGTGGCTCTGCTAGTGTTCGTTAAGTTTGATTTTTTTTTTTTTTAAATCTAACTTAGAAAGTTAAGCTGGGAAGTACAGACCAGGTGCAATTGGTCAACTGTGACCATATCTGGAATTTCTTAGGCTTGGCTAATTCCATGAAGCCCTGAGAACAACATGATGGATGTTGGGAAATGCTGGATCTCGAGAATGTAGGCTAGAATCGACTGTGCATCCCCACACATACTCTTGACCTGAGTAGTATAGATTTAGAGAGCTCTCTCTTTCCTCATTAAATGGGGACTATAAAGTAGGAGACTGTCTCAGATTGTTAGACTGAGGACAAGAAGACTAGAAAAAAATCCACCAGCTACAACCACCATTTACCCCTTTGCTCTTAAAATTACTTATCACATTGCAGTGAGAGCCCACGAATTTCAGACAGCCCTGGGCAAGAAGGAAACGTACATCTCACGCAGGGATCGGGGATGGGAATTTTGCCATTATACATATATAATGGACTTCTATGAAGTATCTTGCCTGTGTATGATTTAGCCACATACCTTCAGAAACTAAAATGGAACATGAAAGAAGCATAAATAATTATTGTATTTAAAGGACTTACAATAGACGAATTATTCGTGTTTGTGGCTAATTTTCACTTTACCTACACCTTAAAATGCACTGTGCTTGACAATCTTATTGAGGCTTTATATTATTTGAAGAAATAAGGAATATGAATAATGTTTGTCAAGGGAAGTCTTCTGTTTTTTAGTGTTAAAATCTTTGAAATAGAAAAGGAAATAAGACTTTTATTCCCACTCATGATTATTTAAGTGGAATTGTATGAGTTTGTTATTTATTTATTTTAAAGCTTCAAGTATTTTAGAGTGTTGAGTTTGCTGGCAGCGCTGTATTCTTTCCTCCTCTACTTTTACTGCTTTGATAACTTTCTTGGGCTGTTTCCCTGGAGACGGTGATGGTAATGGTCATAACAGGTACACTTAGTCTCCATCACTCTTATAAGGATGCTGTTGGTGTGAGTGGGTAGAAACTTCTCGTAATGAAATCCCATTCCAATTACTACAGGGTAGAACTTAAAGCATCAGCAGAATACGCTGGGAACACTTCAGCATCTTCTTGTCTTTTTTTCCATCCGGCTCAGATACTATTACTTCTTAAGCCTTCGTCTGGAGGAATCCATCAATGTCCTTTTTCAAACTCTCTAAAAACACTCTCCAAAGAAGATAGGTAATTTTCTTTTATCTGAATTCTCGTGGAATTTTAGTTCAAGTTTTATTGTGTTTATAAGAGCCCTCGAGATGCCCATATAAATAGTTGAGTTGAGTTTAAACACACATGCTACAATGTATGCATAATCTTAAAATATTCTCTTGGAAGGATAATCAGAGTGATCGTTCCTTTGTTTAGGAGAGAGGCTGCCCAAGGTCTTCTCAACACTTCCGAAGGTCTGAAAATTCAATGCCCTCAGCTAGTTTTATGGCATTTTCACAGGAAGTATTGGAAGTGTTTATAATACACATTTACAAATAGACATGATGCATTTTCTTATTGAGTGCCAGTTTGGGGAATCTGTGCAAGGCATCCTGCTGATGCCTTGACTCTGTTAGGATGATAAAGGAGGCCTTTTTCTCTTTGTTGACTTATAAGGTCCTTCCATGAAGCAGCACTCAGGCAGAACAGTCACATATTCAAGGAAAAGAAAGGCTAATGGGTGTTTCCAAAAATGTTTGCTGAGACTCTGCGATTGGAGTTAGCTGTTTCATTATACTCTTTATCCATGTTTGGGAATATATGAGTCTGACACCCCCTTCTCCTGTCTCTTCCATTTTTTTCTTCCAATTTCCAGATGCGTTTTTAAAAAGAAGGCGAGAGTGGTCTCATTGCAATTTTCTCTCACTGAAAGATTTTATTCTGCTTTGTCTTCAACTCCTTCTCGTAACAGCTTTCCTAGAAAGCAATGAATGAAAATTCTAGATATGCATAACAAAAGGAGAATTCACTTGTAGTTACCATCTTCTTGATTATCAAATTTCCAAACTGAAAATAATTCTCCTGATAAGGAGAAATTTTAACTAAGATGATGAAAATTGTTTTCTATATTTTGTTTTTTATGTTGTTTACTTAACTAAAATTAATTCTATTGTCTAGCGACATTGTGCTGTAGAATTCTGGCATATACGTTATGGTTAACAGAAATTCATCTTGTTTGCTTATATGGATGCCATCTGCTTATAGGCTAATTTCCCCATATAAAATCTGAAGAAACAGTTAGGGCCATTTCAACTCAATCCATTCATGAATCAAAACACTGTTTAAGTACCTGCCATAAAGAAGATAGGATGCTATCATTTTTAAGGACACAGAGATATGTTACGCACTGGCCCTCTTTTAAGCGGTTTACAACTAACATAATTATTAAAGACCTATAATCACATGACTAGTAAGAGAATGTCACGTCTGACAGTATGAACTGTTGGAGGATAGTGAGGTCACTGTGGGCGGCTGCATTCAAGGAGGCTTCCTGAGTTGTGCTGGGTAAATGAGGTCTAAAGAAGCGATGGTACCTGCGAGGGAGGGAGAAGCATGTACAGGTCTGGAAGAGACATGTATGGGGGAGAAGGCAGAGGGAACACCCTGCAGGTGGAGCTGTTGGCACAATTAAGAATGTCTCAGCAGAACATGGCTGAGGGTCGGGATTGAGTGGAAGGACAGCCAACAGGTCAGTCCACCTGGAGGAGGGGGAAGTGAACAGAGGAGAGACAGACCAAACAGGAGACAGTGTTAAAATGCTTGATGAACTCACTTAACTGTTACTCAAACTAGGATTTTCAGCTGTGACTTCAGCCAGTCAGGATACATAAATTTCCGTCCTAGTGGGAATTAATCCTATTGTCTCAGAAATCGTTTCAAGTTTTTAGTATCAAAGACTGGATGACGGAACAGCTAGCTAATGGTCTTTATTTTGTTCACCATGCTTTTGACCAGAGGAAATAAACACATACTTTCTATTCAAAGTGTGTCTACATACCAGTCAACAGTCATGGTTCTTGGAGGGACCTCCTTGCATAGGGGGAGCACATGGCCTTACCTATGAGTTCATAGATACACACTTGCACATAAACAGGTTCATTTATATACATGTGTGTGTATTTTGAACAGAGAATTTACACAGGGGCAGCTGAAAACTCTTGTGTGGGGTAAACAGCCCTTGCCTCACGCTATCCAGGGGAAGCGTTTTCTTTGATATGTATCTGCTGCTGTTATTTTCAGGCATTTAATGATGATGGGAACGGATGGATCATCCTTGTCGTAGTCTGTTCATTTCTTACAAAGGTGCGTGGTCTTTGATCACGGCTCTAGGCTAAAATCTATAATTATTTATTTTTTTTAAAGATTTTATTTATTTATTTGACAGAGAGAGAGACAGCCAGTGAGAGAGGGAACACAAGCAGGGGGAGTGGGAGAGGAAGAAGCAGGCTCCCAGCAGAAGAGCCTGATGTGGGGCTCGATCCCACAACACCGGGATCACGCCCTGAGCCAAACAGACGCTTAACAACTGAGCCACCCAGGCGCCCCTAAAATCTATAATTAACCTATAGTCAGAGATGGTCTGTGAATACCACCAAGGCTGTTCGGTGTTTTCCAGGCCAACTCTGTTCTATGAGCAGGTATCCCTGCACACCACCAGCCTGTCTAAGGCCAAACTTAAGAGCACATGTTAAAATGGTTCTGCGGTAATTGTTTTAAAAGGATTCTTAATTTATAGATAGAACAACTACATGTAATCTTGCCTTTCGGAATGTACCACTGAATCAAATTATTTAAAGTCATTTGTCTGGTGAGTTACTGAACATTTCATAACAAATCATCTGTTCAAGGAAATAATTCACTGTGAGACATGTTGATGACAGGTTTGGATTTTAGAAAACGGTAATTTTTAGTCTCAGCTCTGTTGTCTTGATGACCTTCACTAGACTGTAGTAGTATTTTACTTATTCTTCCCTCTTTGTTGCCTTCCAACATCCCAGAGAATAATTCATATCCTCACTCACCTTTGCTAATGATTTCCCCAAAGGTTTTCCTTCATCAATATCAGGGAAAACTAACCTATTGTCATCATCTTTTAAAAAGTAATTAGCCATGAATAATTGTTCCGTTCTGACATCTCCCTAACTGAATTGATTTTCTTTTTCTTTTATTTGAAGGTGGATCTATTAATTGTGGCCATGTTAGAATGCTATCACCCTTCTATTTTCCCGTTTCCTAACTCCCTGCATTTCTGTGAATGCTCTGGATTACGCTATGCTTGTAGACTTTAATGCCATGTGAACATTTCCCTAGTTTTATTATACATTCTATTCCAAAGCAGAAGAATGGATTTTTTTCTATCCAGCTTTATTAGATTCGATTTTGGAATATTTTACTTAATGGGTTATTCTCATGGCAGTCCCTATGCAACATTTATATGGGAAATGTTGTGCTTCTTGATTAAAAATATCCCCACAGGGGATATTTTTCCCCAGAATTTTTCTTAAAATTACCTTTTGGCTGCGTAAAAGTAAAAAATTACCTTTTCACTGGGCAGGAGTTGGTCACCCTATAACAATCTCGAGACACTCCAACACAATAATTGGAGGAGGGCCATGACAAAGGATAAAGGAAAAATAAGCAGACCATGCCTGTACAGCTCCTGTTTCTAATGCTCGGGTGGGATTTTGTCTATGTGCTCTACTAAGGAGCTACCTTGGAAAATTATTCAGAAGCTTTGGCGGCTACCGGTGCCAAGAGGTTAGTTATGCCTTTGCCTGCTAGTCTCCATTAGTCACTTATTTGCTTCTGGGCACAATTCGAGGGATTAATTTTTATCTACAAATCCCTGTGAGGTTGGGTCCTGGTTATCTTGGCAATAGTATTTCTGCTCACTCTAAAAGCAACTAAGATTCACAAGGGAGACTCCTTGAGAGAATTATATATGATGAGAAGCCAGTGCTCCGTGCTTAAATAGGTAACCTTAATGTTGTGTGACCAGGATTTGGCAGTAAACAGGTATCTTATGTTCTGCCAAGGTTTTACTATCAGATACACTCTCCTGTTAGCTATTTAATGAGACAAGGTCTTTTTCCCCCTTTTGCTGTATTGGAGCATTGCTTAGATTTATGTCTGATTCAAAAGCAGCTGTTCCCAGTTGCTTCCTAGTACTTAAAGTCTGAACTATGTCTCGTATTAGCAATTTGAAAAGCCTCTGTAGCTTGGATACTGATCTTTTATGATGCCGGTGGCTTGGTAAATACTCACGTAAGCAAACAGAAATGAAAATAGTACACAGTTCATTAGTAGAGTGTTGAAAGCTTGGAATACGCTCTGAATTTGAAACCGATTCAGCCATAAAACCACTCTCTTTCTTGGCAAAGGTAATCTCTCTCTGCTTCAATCGCCTGAGTTAGAATATAGGGATTATACAATTTTCTAAACCTTGGCTTCTATGAGGGATGATAAAGATTACTCATTGGAAGTGAGGTTGCAAATAGAAAGTGCTCCAGAATGTGAAAGGAAATAATACTAATTAAAACCATATATACAGGGGAGGATCTGTTCCTTCGTGATCTAAAAAATCTCCTCAGTGATAAAAATGCAGCTGAACTTGACCTTTTAGTGTTGGTCGTCTGGTTAAATGTGGTGGTCTTTTCATTGTCCTGGAAACTTTTAAGAAATTGAAACAAAACGTAGCTATAACCAAAAACGCTGGAGAAAGACAATTGGACAAACTGCGTGCATTGTCTGGGAGTTTGCAGGCCACTGGCTCTGAACTTGTTAACCTTCGGGAAAAAAATCTCAGGGAAGTAATGAAAGAAGAAAGGAGAAATAACGATAAGGCTGACCTATAGCTTTTGCATCTAAAATATGATTATTTTCCACCTAATGGGGTCCTTGGAGAAGGTCACCACCACTGAGCCTCCCGTGCCTGCCTGAAACTTGGAGCGCCCCAAGATGTCCATATGAGTTCATTTGTGAATGTGCTAAGTATTTATTGAGGGGTTACTTCATGCCTGGGCAGGTACCGTGCTGGGTAAATAAGATGGACATGATTCCTGCTCTCATGGATTCTTCATGAAGAGACAAACAAAAGATAGGCAATGAAAAGCAAAGAATGCCCAATTGCTCTAAGGCCTGGGAAAGGCACACATGAGGTGCTGAGATAAGTAATAGTAGGGCCCCCTCCTTCCCTTGGATGGTCCAGGGAGTCTGCTCTGGGGAGGGGACATTCAGGCTGAAGCTTAAAAAAACAAGGAGGAGCCCTCCATGTGGAAGTTGCTGGAAAAGTGCTTCAGACAGAGGGAACAGCATGTGAAAAACCCTGAGGCTGGAGCAGAGAGCAAACCTGGGGCTGGAGTGTGGAGCGTGAGGAGGAGCCCCAGGAACCGATCGTGTTAAGGATTCTGGATTTCATCCCATCAGCACTGGGAAGACTGAAGAGTTAGAAGTCGAGGATAATCAGGATCTGATTCAGCTTTCAAATCTTGCTGCTGCGTGGAGGATGGACTGAGGGTCCTGCGTCCTAAAGAGCTCATGAACGTGCTCATTTTCTCCTCTTTACGGCCACCATCTTGGCCACCGTCCCCTCTTGCTTGGCTGATTGTGATCGCTTCTTGACTGTCTCTTCATGTCTGTACTTCCTCCATGTAATGCAGCCGCTGTGCTGGGGCTAGAGTGATCCTTGCACAATGCCAACTTGGTGTTCTTCCGCTCCTGCTTAGAAACCTGCAGTGGCTGCCCATTGCTTGTGGCAGAAAGTCCACATCCTTTACTCTGTGAAGCCGGCGCTGGCTTGGCCCTTTGCTGCTTCCCCAGCTTCAGCTGCCGGCTCTCCTGCCCCTCTAGACTCCAGTCACAAGAGGCTTCTGCCCACTTCCTCAACATGCTCCTCGCCGCCTCAGTGCCTTTACATGTTCTCTTTTCCTGTCTCCCTAAACATCTAGCCCTCCACTTTCACAACCGCCATTTCTCCCAGCACAGTGGTTCTCAAACTTTCTAAAATGGGAAAATGATACATCTCTCTCTAGGGACATCATGAGGATCACAGAGGCCAATTCCTGGAGATGAGGAATAAAAAACATGTTTCTTAAAGTCTGTATCTCCTTCCTCTCTTGCCATCAGGAAGTCTAGAGTTGGGATTTTGCAGTCAGGCAGTGTGTAGCATTCAACCATGTAATCTTGGAAATTTCAGCTCAAAGCAGAGAAATGATTGCTTGCAAGGCATGAGAGGTGGGCCTGGGACTCAGACAGCTAGTTAGACCCCTCACTGTCGCCATCTCTCTGCCTGATGGAACGGGCCGAATCAGCACGCCTCCCTCCTAGGGGTGGAGGGTCCAAAGAGTTACTTGATGCAGTCTCCGATAGTACTCAGGAGTGTTTATTATTATTTTATCGTCATTACATTTTTCTTTTTCTGATATGCTGCTCATTCAAAGAATTCAAATGACTGTAAATAGTGGACTTCATTTTAAACGAATCAGTGGAGGAGAAAAAGGAAAGATGGGGGTTTCTCCAGAAGGACATATGAGCTGCTGGGACATCAGGTGACCGAGGTCAGGCTTAGGCATCTGCTCTGTCTGTAGTGTGTGGAGCCCAGAACTCTGTAGGAGAGCGCTCTTGTCTTGGAAGGGGGTGTACTTTCAACGGTCATCGCCTTTCTCCTCTCCGTGACTGCACATTTTTGCATTGGTAGCACGTATTTTTCCTTCAGAGTAAGCCCGATCGTCACCAGTTGCAGAAGGCCTCTCACACAGTCTGGGTAACTGATGCCCCACGTGCTTCCTATGGCAGCCTGGTCTTCCTTCCATTGGGAAACGGAGTATTATGGGTCGAAACTCTGGAGAGTACCGTTTATGTTTCTTTCACCCTCACTAGACCATAGGCGCCTTGAGAGCAGAGAGTCTGTGCTCGCCTTGTTCAGGACAGACTAGACATCCCACCTAAGCTTGTTGAACGTGCTGATGTATCAGAGCAGCTTTCTTCTGTGACCGGAAGGGCGGGGCTGCACGAGGCACTAGTTAGCTCTTTAGAGCAGGAATCCAGAAAATTAATAAAGAAAGGGGACTTAGGGAGTCACCGAAGGGAGAGGTCACCGAAGATAAAACATGAAACTACCTTACCCTTTCGTTTAGCGTCAGTATGTTTAGGACCACTCTATTTGCCCACGTTTCAAGGAGGCACTCCCGTGACACGGTAGAGGGCTTCACCACCCTGAAATGTCACACTGAGTCCTTAACGGGTATGACCACACACTCTTAATTGTGCAGTGCATTTTGTAGCTAGCGACAGAGAACCTACTTAGAGGACCTTCTTGACAATTCCTCTTCCCTAATCACCCTTTACTTATGCAGCATATACTGATTATGTATTTCAGACAAGGACACGCACAAGAACAATAGCAAAAACGAGCCCAAAGTAACATACCTGGTGATGTAAGTGAAACATTCACTTCCAGGTATTTACCTAGCAGAGTAGAGCACTCTTCTCAGGCCCACGCCTTGAGAACGAAGCCAGTCTTAGAAAATACACCAACTGCCCTCTGATTGGAATGAGGCAGTTACTTGGCATGCTAATTTTTCATATTCCTTTTGAAGACTAGGATCCCGTTCCAGCAGGCTGCCCACTGACAACTTAGGAAATAGAACACAGATGCTGAAGGCAGAGGATAAGGATATAGTAGAAGTTTCTTCCTGCCAACCATGTTTTGAGACAACTAGCCTTGGAGGCTGAGATGTCTCCAACCCATCAATGTCTGGTCCCAGGAAGCCATTCTTTCTTTGGCCAGACCTGTTGGCACTTCAACATATGCATGCAACTCAGCACAGACTGTCTCCTGCATAAATTTGATATTTTGAAGATCAAATTTCATGTGCTCAGAAAATGAACTTGGAGGAATTCACACCTAAACTTGCCTGGTAGATCTAGCTTTCAAATTTTTCTGAATGATGAGTCCAAGTCCCACCTCCAAAGAATAATCAGATATAAGAAAGGATATAAATTTCTTTTTGAGGCTGTGAACTTCTAGATCATTGGCAAAGGTCCATTAAATTAGTTTTCTGCTCTCGGAAGCCCAAGAACCACCAATCTGGCCTAGGGACTCTCTACTTCTATGGTACTTGCCTCCTTCTTCAACTGATGAGATCTTTAGGTCAGGGTCTGTGTCATTTTCTAATATCCCCTAAAACACTTAAACACATTGAAGCTAGACCACAGATAATCTGAAATAAGTGAAAGAATTGTTATTGATATATAAAACCGTAGACAGGAAATATGAACCACATCTTGGAGCAGCAATTTGACTTGGAGATGTTTTAATGTACAAGAAAGGAACAAACTACTGAACTCATGTATATACCTAATGAATAATGGGCACAAAGGCAGTGTATATTCCTTTCCTTTGGGCCTTTGTCACCTTGTTATATTTTTTTCTTATTTTTAACTCTATTTTTTATTACCAGGTGATGTTTTGAAATGGATATCTCTGCTACCTCTGAGCATTACCCTATATGCAATATCCTCTCAGGGTCTTTTTAGAAAATAGAAACACTGTATTTTTATTATCAACTGAAATTTACATTTAAAGTTTTGGAAGATAATGAAATGGAGCAACTGCATCCAATTTACAACTGGTTGGAAGATTGTCTCTCTTTCTATATCCATCTGTCTTTTATATGCCCATACACTTTGCAGACACACACACGGAAAGGATCTAGGACACTGTCAAGCTCCAATATTTCCATGTCATCTTAAGTCATTTCATAAGTTAATGAATAATGATAAAAAATTATTTCCTAGCAGAACACATTTATAAATTGTACAGACGTTTGGAAACATGTCAATGGAATCTAGAGTCTAATCTGGAAGAGACATAAAGCACAAGCACTACAAATGAGAGAAAGACCAGTTGGCCTTGTTCACATGTTAAAAGTGATAGAAAAATCTTGAGTGTGGAAAGCAGATACAGATATGGAAGTCTCCTCGAACACCTGTGAAGGGTGGCTGTCAACTTCCTTGTGGATCAGTTGTGAAATTATCCTAACGAACTTTGGTCCGGTTCTTAATGAGGACCAATTATTGCTAATATTTCACTAAATCTTCTGTGGGGGCAAAAAAAGGGACTTACGAGCAACCAAAATTTATTACAGATCATTTTCAGTGGCTGTGAATGTTGAGTCTAGACGACTGTGGCGAAGAAGAGCACACGACAGAGCAGGCCTGGGGATGAGAAGGCTAGACGGTATTGAACCGTGGTAACACACACACAAGCAAAGAGTTGACATTAAAGAACAGCAACATACTTCGAATAGGTTGTAGGTCAAGGATGATTGCATAAATTATTATAAAAAATAATGCACAAGTGGAAGGTTTTCATTTTGATATAATTTTCTAGAGTGTAGGTTGGCAATGAAGTGAGGCTTTACAAGATCTGGAACGTCCATTACATACATTGTTGACAAGAAAAGAATGTTATTGGGACACCTGGGTGGCTCAGCCAGTTAAGTGTCTGCCTTCAGCTCAGGTCATGATCTCAGGGTCCTGAGATCGAGCCCCATGTCAGGGTTCCTGCTTAGCTGGGAGTCTGCTTGTCCCCCTGCTCCTGCCCCAGCCCCTTCCCTTCCCCTGCTCTCTCTCACATAAATAAAATCTTTAAAGAAAAGAAAAGAAAAGAATATTACGTTTTGCCTTTGCAATTTTGGTGAGACGTGTCAAAGTGGTTGTGGCAAAATACCTGTCTGTGCCTTCCTGGATACAACCACTGCACAAGAATCAGCTGTGTCAAACGGTCAGTGGCGGAACTTTCTGCTGTGAACATTATGGCCGATTTCTGGGCTCCTAGACCGGATCCCTGGTTACCAGCATCTCCCACACAGCACTGGCAGGGTGAGACTCCACCTCTGTTACGTAGCTGTTCTTTGGTTAACGTGGAAGGAGGAGACCCAAAGGAGCAAGTGGATATTCGTGATTCTTCTCAAAATATAAGATTTTCTGCTGTAATTCATTTATTTACCTTGCTATTGGTGATTTGAGCTTTTCTCTACACGGAATATTGACTATTGTGTAAAACTATCACCCCAGTAATAGAAATAGGTAACTTTTGTGGAGAGGTAAGCTACAGGACAAAAGATGATTACATTCACTTTCCTCCTGAGATTGTCAAGGAACCTGCCCTTCCTTGGCCAGTTTGCCGTCTTTCTGCATGCTTGGGTTTGGTAGTCACTCACTGTTGAGGAATGGTCTGGTTCTCCACTTTCTAGGCATGGGTCAGATTGTACTTTCCCATTGTCCTCTTGAAGATAAACTTTGCCCTGTGACTTGCTTTTGCCAGTGAGATGTAAACAGAAGTGATAGGCAGGGTTCCCCTTATCTCCTGTGGAAGAACCTGGTTGTGGTGGAGATGGTGCCTCTGCTGGCTTGGGTCCCTGGCTGAATACATGGGGCGGAGCCCCCACCGGTACCTTTCATCACCATTAGCATGAGAGAGGAACAAACTTCCTTGTGTTAAGCCACCGAGGTTGGTGAACCCAGCCCATCCTGGCTGGTGCGTTGGAAAAGAGCAAAGTCATTCAGTTGATTGATGCATATGTGACTCTGTATGCTTCCTTTAAATACCAGGAGTTCCAAATTAGTACTGGTTTTATTTTATCTTCATAAGGGTCCTGAAAACAGAAAGACAAAAAATTGTTACATTTCTGAATTTTTACTTCTGGTAAATCATTACTGCTTCATTAAACATCACGTAAAGCCGTGAAGTACTAATTATTTGTTAAAGTTTTAAAGTTATAATTATGGCAATAACTATGACTAAATCACTAATAAGCATCGGGATTGCACTGCAAGCGGTTCAATTGGTAAACTTTGTGAGCAGGTGACAAAGGACGATTAAGAAGAAATCTAGGACTATCGCACCAGAAAGTGTGATTTATCTTGTTTTGACAAGTGCAGTTTAGCTTTAATTGTACGTGATAATAATCTGTAAAGGGAGTGGAAATGTACTGGGATTCATTTTGGAAAGGTGATCCAAAACACCTCAAGACTGCACACTGTTCTTAAGTCTGCTGAGAAATGAGGTGTGACATTGCCAAGTTTCCATGTGAAAATGATTATGTTTGTAGATTGAGAGAGAATGAACCTAAATTATTCTATTGTATATTCTGGTTGACTGACACACAGATTTGCCTAATCGAGGACGTGTACTGCCAATAATTGAGTGTCTTCTATTTTTCGATTTTCAGAAAACTACTTGATAATTCAAGTTTTTTTCCAGCAAGAATCACTCATATGCCCTGTGTTCATTTATATTCTTCTGTTACGGTTTGGTTGTAATCCAGGGTTTTCTGACTGATTAGCTATGCATGGCTTGTTTCAAACCAGTGCAAACTCCAGCATTCTCCTGGTCTTCTGGTTTCTTTTTCATGTGCAATGTTATGTGATTTCCTAACTTCTCCCAGAAATGTGGTTGTTAGTGCATAAAAAACTTTAGTCGAGCCTTAAAAAAATGTAAATACCACCTCACAACAAGTCTATCATCGTATGCCAGAGAAATTATCTCTCTCTCATATCTGGCCCAGGGAAAAAAGAAAAATGCAAAATGAGAAACTGAAAACTGAATTATCCATTAACTATTTGATATCAAAACCTTCCTAAATGTCTTGAGGCATCATTACTTAATCTTAGACTCTTTTTTTTTGCTGCCTCAGATGCATACACACACACACACTCCATATATATATATATATCCCAAACAAGTAGGCTTAATTATTATTATAATAACATTAAAATTTGCATATAAATTATATATTAGAAAGAAGGATACCCCCCGAAAGTGAGTGTATATAGTTTTGGGGTTTTTTTTTTTTTTTCTTGTTTTTGTTTTTTACCTTTCCTTCTATTCTATTACTTTAAATTCAGGCGATACAATCTCTCTTTAAACTTCTCCCAGGATTACTTTGCATTACTCCTTATTTGTTCCTTGAAAAGCTTCTGCAGATGAAAGGTTATTTACTATAGCCCTTGCACTCACTAAAACTTAATAGGAAAAATACTTATAAGCAGCACAGTAGTATCTGTCAGAAAAGCAATAATTTGGTTTCAAAAACCTGTCTGATCCTTTTTCTTTTCCTTAGGCTCTGCCAGCTGATACAAAATTGCATACTGGTGACTCAAATGGGTGAAAAGAAAAGGCCCATGGAAGCCCTTACTCAGAGGTTCTGTCTTCTATTTTTCTGTATGGATGTTTCTAAGAGCGGGGAGTCACATGCCATTAGTGGGTGCTGGAGCCAGACAGCATTTCAGCAATTCGGGAAGGTGACTACGTGGTTTGAATGGCTCTCAGGTCATTCCCATACAGCCTTGCGGTGAAGAGCAGGTGCTGGGTTCTCCTTCTCCTCTTGAAAATCATTGCCCTGATGATGGAGACAATGTTGCAGTAGCACCTGTTGAGACAGAATGAGATAACCCTTAACTTCTCTTTGAACTGAACTCTTTGAGGTGCATATTGTGGAGTTATTAAGGGTTCCAAATTGCTTCTTCTTCGTAGCCATCGTTGTTCTTAAGGGTATGCACTAAAATTCTGGATCACAGATAAGATTGTCAGGAAGGAACCTTTTACTCTGCTAATCTTGAATAAGTACGCCCCATCCTCCTGCTAGGTGGAACCGCATTCAGAGGAAATGAGGACATAAATGGCACCCCCAAAGATTCTGACAAGGCTTTGGTAGCTCTGAATAGTTCCTGGGTACTCTGTACTCAGCCTGTGTGGCTTAAGGGTTGTTCACTTGGGTCCCTTTGACTTCTGGGTTTTCTAAGGCAGCAACTAAAACTGTACCTGAGATGTTTCCAGTTTTTCTTTTTTCCTTAATTTTTGAACTACTTGTGGCTTCCTTGTCTAATACCTCTTCTCCCCACCCCCACACCCATGGCATTTATGGCCCTCAATATAATATGGCTCTATATAGGATCTTGTCCTTCTCAGCCTCAGCACCTCCTAGCTTCCTGATCTGTACATCTCCTTCTAAAATGTTTTCTGAAAGTTTGCCCCCCTCCCTCCTTGACTCCAGGCCTTGTCTACACTCCTCCCCTTCTTGGGAATGTGCTTCTAATTTTTACTGAACCTCTGAGAATCAGTACAACCTGAGAAGCTTCCCAGTTCAGTGAATGGCATCACCATCTACCATATTGCCTGGGACCAAAGCATAGGGGGTGTTCTTGATCCCGTCTTACCCCTCCCTCTCCACCAGCTATCCTTCAGCAACTCCTGTCACTTCTATTACCAAAAACATTCCCTATTCTAAGGACCTCTAACCATTTCCCCAAGGACTATTGTCATCCAAGCCAGTGCCTGTCTTGGATTACCAAAGCAGACCCCCAGCTGGTCTCCCTATGTCCACATATGACCCACACAACACATTCTCTACTCAGTAGCTAACATGATCTTTTATTTACATATACATGTGTGTATGTGTGTGTGTGTATTTATTTATTTCTAAAAAAGATTTTATTTAGTTGAAAGAGAGTGCACATGCACACACTAGGGGGGAGGGGAGGGAGAAACAGACTCCCCACTGAGCAGGGAGCCCACTGTGGGGCTCTATCCCAGCACCCTGAGATCATGACCTGAGCCGGAAGCAGATGCTTAACCGACTGAGCCACCAGGCGCCCCTAACACGATCTTTTAAAAGTATGAAGCAGACCGTATCAGCCCCTGAGAAACCCCACAGTGGTCTCCAATGAGACACAGTTATCTGGTCTCTGGTACCTTCTCAGTGTCATCATCGCCTTCTCCTTCCTTGCTCATTATGTTCCTGCGTCACAGGCCTTCTTTCTGTTCCTTGAACAACTGAAATACGTTCTCCTCTGGGGCTTTGCATTTGTTGTTCTGTCCGCAGGGAATCCACTTACCTGCAAGTCTCTACTTCTTAAAATTCAAGTCTAAGTTCGAATGCCACCTCCTCAGAGAGGGTGTCCTCGGTCACCATCCGTAAAGTAACCCCCCACCTCAGTGACTCTATGTCCTATTAGGCTATTTTGTTTTCACTGAAATTCTTATTATAATCATTTTCTTGTTAAGCTCTCCCCCCACATTAAAATGGATATTCGTGTTCCTCTTAACCACTCACTGGATACCCATTGCCTCGATCAAGGCCAGCCTAAAAATATTGTCTGTGTGAGGGAAGAAGTCTGAAATGCCGCTTCCTTCATGAACGCCCATCAGCTCCTCCTACGGCCCATCCCCTACCTACCTTTATGTACTTGTGTTTCCCTGGTAGACTTGAAGCCTTTCCAGGCCCGGTGCCCCCTTCACACTGTTATCCTCCAGAGTGCTTTTGGTCAGGGAGACACTTAGTATATATTTACTGACTTCAATTATACTCTTAAAGGAAATCGAGTAACAAATTTAAGTAGCATGCTGGAGTATTAGAGAGAAATAGCAACAATTAGTCACAGCCTCAAACCATTACCACACCGTCTGTTCATTTTCAGGTATTTATTCTCAGGTAGACTTTATTTCCAGATTTCCCCTATTCAAGACTTCCGTCTGCAGAACCTGCTAATGGTCTATTGGTTCAGAAGCAAAGGAAGCAGAACTGGCAAACAGATGAGCAAAGGAAAAGGCTCATGTCCTCAAAAGTTTAACCGGTACTTACTGTGTGGCATGATTTCCTGACAATATACAAGCAAGGTCATGGAGCAGAGGTGTTAGGAAGAAAGCTATCAGTCTTTAAGCAGAGGGGGAAAGGAACAAGCAGAGGAAAGGAATGATAAAAAGGAGATTGATGTTCAAAAATCAACTTTCAAGCCAGACCAAGGAGAATATAGAAAAACTTTCTAAATCTCTACAGTGGTATTGGTTACTGTGCTCTCCATAGCAGGTAAAGAAAAGACACTCTCAACCCTCTGTAATGTGTAAATTGCTTTTAGTCACTCTCCCCAGGAAAGCAAGACATGTCAGCTTGCAAGTTGTTAGGCTGCCAATCCTATTGTCAGGCAACCAGGACATTTGAATTCAGAAGTGCTGAAATTCCATTTGGGGGTTTTCTGCCACAAATCCCTAACAGAGAGACCTCTGGCTAGAAAATGAGTAAGCTTCACACATCAAATCTCTTTTCAAATGTATTTTAAACAGCTCTGCTCAAAGAGTCCTGGCAACAAGTTACAAATGGGGGGGTGCTCCACAAGGCTGGGTACAGGTGAGAGAGAGGGGAGGCGGTTCTTGCAGGAAGAACCACAGCCACCCACTGTCATCGCAGCGCCTTTGTTCTTTCCCTTTTATTCATTCAACAAATATTCGTGGCAAGGCAGTGCATCACAATGCTGTGGGATTTAGGTTTGGCGGCAGGGGGTTTGGTTTAAATCCTATTGCACTGGTTAGTCTTATGTGTCAACGTGGCGAGGCCAAGTTATTCAATCACACTTGAATCTAGGTGTTGCTGTGAAGGTATTTTGGATTTCATAGATTTGATATCTGCGGTCAGTGGCCTTTACATAAAGGAGATTAGCCTTGATAATCTGGGTAGGTCTCATCTAATCAGTGAAAGGTCTTTTTTTTTTTTTTTTTTTTTTTAATCAGTGAAAGGTCTTAAGAGCAAAACTGAGGTTTGCCTGAGAGAGAAGAAATTGCACCTGTGGCCCGCAGCATCAGCTCTCGCCTGAGAATTTCGGGCCTGCTGTTGGCCTGCCCTGAAGCTTTTAGACTTGCCCAGCCAGACCTTGACAATTGCATAAGCCAGTTCCTAGAAATTTCTTCCTACCCCACTCCCTCCCTCACTATGTATAGTATGAGTAGAATTTATAGTACAATGTGTATACACACACACACACTAGTAGGCTTATAGATTTATATATATATGATACATAAATAAGATTATATATGTATAGATTATATATATGATTGATATATATATGTGTGTATATATATATATATATATATATATATATAGTTTTGTTTCTCTGGTAAAACCCTGGCTGATACACCTAGTGACTGAGCTGACCTTGGAAAAGGTCCTTATTGCCTCTGTGCCTCAGTTTCTTTATCTGTAGAATAAGGGTAGCAAGAGCATCCATCAGGCTTGTGGTGAACATTCAATGAGTTAATAAATGTAGGTCCTGAGACTAGGGATTCACACATAGTAAGTCCTCTTTTTAATTATTAAGCATCTATTGCTGCTTACAATAGCTGCTGGGGAGAAATACGAGTAAAAGATGAGAGGCCTGGCATTAAGAAGCATGCATTCCTCAGAGGTTTACAAGGCATGATCACAAGTAAATGTAATCAGAATGTAACTGTAGTACATGCTTATAATTAGGGAAAGGTTGGCTTATAAATGCTAATACTACTCCTAATGAGGATAGATAATATTTATCTACTATATGCTAAGTATGTCATAATTTCATTCTTCCTTTGTTCATTTATTATTTCACTTAACAAACATTCATTGGACTCCTGTTATATATAGGTATAGATCTAAATGGTAAGGATATAGTGGAAAATCAGATAGAAGAGGTCCCTGCCTCCTTGTAATACATATTCTAGCAGGGACTACAAACAATACATAAATGAAAAAAAAGTATGTGATATAATTTCAAGTATGGGTAAGTTCTATGAAGAAGAACAAAGCATGGTAAGAATGGGCAGGGCAGGTCTGGTGACACTTGAGCTGAGAGCGGAAGCAACAGCTTTGCAAATATCTTGGGGAAGGTAACTTGACATAAGAAAGCAGCAAGTGTGGGACGCCTGGGTGGCTCACTTGGTGAGGCATCTGACTCTTGATTTCAGCTCAGGTCATGATTTCAGGGATCAAGTCTGGCATCTGGCCCCATGCTCAGCAAGGAGTCTGCTTGAGATTCTCTCCCTCTCTCTCTTTTTCTCTATCTCTCAAATAAATAAATTAATAAATCTTAAAAAAAAACTAGCAAGTATGAAAGCCCTTAGATTAAGTATAATCTTGACATATTGGAGGAAAATAAAGAAGCCCACCCTGGCTGTGTTTGAACGAACAATGGGAAGACCAGTAAAGAAATGAGGCGGGGAAGGGCAGTGGAGCCCAGGCCTTACTCGAAGTGTGATGGGAAAATGTTGATGCAGTTTGAGAAGGAAATGCAGATGTTTATCGTCGCTTCTGGGGGAAAAGTCTGGGCTCTGCTGGCGTGGGAGTGGAGAGAAGGGTGAACACAGCAAGTGGACAGGACCTACCCGAGTAGAGCAGGTGAGGGATGATGCTGGCTGCTGGGCCGGTGGCGGACACGGAGGAGATGAGACGTAGGTGACAGAATGGATTCGGAGGAGAGGGATGTGGGGTAAAGCCTGAAGTTCAGATGCAGGTGGTGCTTTGACATCTCTGAGGTTCACAGGCTTCAAAGGCCTAAGTATGAGTTTCCCAACTGTTGCCAGATATGCTCCACACCCAGCAGCAGTATCCCCACCTGGACTTCCTGCCTCAGTGGCACCAGCTGCACTCCACCCCTTGCTATCTGACAGGTTTCTCTTCCCTGCCAGCCTGTGAAATTATTCAAACAAGCCAATCACATCCTCCCACTGGAACAAAGCCTGTCCTTCCCCGCCCGCAGCCACCGGGGCTTCCTGGCTTGTTCATTCTGTTCCTGAGTGCGCCCCCTGGTGGCCCTGCATGGCATGCGCTGCCGTCTACTCTAGGCTGTGCGGAACCTGTGGCCGGGGAGCTGCCGGTCCCATGTGTCCAGGGGTGGGTGCGGCGTGTTTGGCCATCTCTTACTATTTCAGGCAGGGCATCCCTCCCTCACCAGTGGAGTGGCTAGGAGGCAATCACAACAAATGCCGTCACAAACAGAACGGCCCAGCCACAACCCAGGGCCCCCAGTCGGCTTTCATTCACAGCTTTTCGCTCATTCCCTGGATCCTCGTGTGGCCAGAAGGTCCGCGCTGTGACTGATTGGGTGGAGACAGAAACTGAAAGCGGCAATTTCACCGCCGCAGCTAGAAATCCAAAGTACCCTGAAGGAGTTTGTACCGAGAGACAGAAAAGAGTGAGGGGGAGGCCTGCTCTGCAGGGAAAGGCGGGGCTGTAGCAGAAGACAGTTTCTGTCCCCCAAGGTCTGGGTTGCGGGCATAGCCATTTTCTGCTGCCTATGGCTCTGTCACCGCAGAGAACCTAATTCTGAGTTATAGAACAAAAACAGAGACAAAAGTCATCCGTGAGCCCCCTGCGCACAGCAGAGGGGTTCGTTCAAACCTGACTTAAACCTGGGGTCCTCGAGCCACACAACCATTGCCCCTGGGGAGGGCCCTACTCCCGCCAGAGAAAGAGACCCAGAGGGTCCGTCCACTGCTTGCATTCCTGTCCCCTCCTTCAAGCCGGCTGCGCTGCGTGGGCTGGAGAGAGCTGTGCGGCCGGCGGCACAGGCTCAGGTGGTGACGGGAGCCCCTGACGAAGGAGGCAAGTCGGGATTTTTTTTTTTATGGTTTTAAACTTTTTCTACTTCTTAAAGAAACATTATGTGTATATACAACTGGAATTATATATAAATGTATACATGAGTTTAGATAGATACTTATACATATTTAAGTATATATTATATATACTTACACTTAAATATATATATATATATATATATATATATATATATATATATATATATATAAAAATCACTGTAACTTTCATGCTGTGGTTCCATGCACTTAGGCCCCATACCCAATACCCAACATTATTGAAATTACTGACTCCATCCTATCAGTAATCGGTAAATATTTATGATTACACATTAGGTTAATATGTTCTGCTTGGTGCCTATTTCAACAGCCTCCAAGCTGCAGTTCACCTTCAACTGTGAAGGACCACATACACCTTTACCAGGCTACCTGTGGAGCATTCCAGCGGCTTCACCGTTGCACGGTGTCTTCAGGGAAGCTCTTAGCTGCATCACCCTTTCTCAGGAACACAGGTATGGCATTGCATTGATGAAATTCTTCTCTGGAGACATTCATTTGACACACTGCTTAAGGATATACAAACACAAAATAGCTTACGAAAAGGGAACGGGCAGCTGTCCCACATGTAGTGTAATGCCCTGGCACCTTGGCTACATTTTTGAAAATTATTTGGTAAATCAAGAGATGTTCCATTCCTGAGGCTATCAAAACACAGCTATTAACCTTTTTAGCACCCAAATAGGACCACAAGTCCAACATCTTCTGGTCATTTTGGGACTCTGACAGCAACATACCACACTTAACATTTAGAATTTTACTTAACCCGTTTGTGCCGTTGCTTGCAAATCACCCCAACTTGGATGTGGCCCCCTCCAACAAAAGGCTGTACATTCTGTCCAAATTGAGATCAACAAGCATTCCTGTAGTGCTCTTACAGAGCCTTTCACCGGAGAGGCTTTAGCAACTTCTCTCATAGAGTCTCTGGGTGGCTTGTGATGGCCATAGATTGGCCTTGGGCTTCTGATGCAAGAAACTGCCTTTCTTGGGGCGCTTGGGTGGCACAGCGGTTAAGCGTCTGCCTTCGGCTCAGGGCGTGATCCCGGCGTTATGGGATCGAGCCCCACGTCAGGCTCCTCCGCTACGAGCCTGCTTCTTCCTCTCCCACTCCCCCTGCTTGTGTTCCCTCCCTTGCTGGCTGTCTCTATCTCTGTCAAATAAATAAATAAAATCTTTAAAAAAGAAAAGAAAAAAAAAAAAAAGAAACTGCCCTTCTTTGGCCCTGTGTCATACAGCATCAGAGTGGAAATTGCAGGCCACTTACTGGGCTTTCTTGGAAAGAGAGGCTCTAACAGACCCTGAGCCTATGACCCTCCCCATACTGTTATGCCTAGGTTCATGAAAGCACCGCCCCTCAAACTTGGCACAACTACTGAGGCCACCTTGATGCAGAATGGAGCCCAAAATGGGCCCTCTGGCATATTCTACCTGTAGGAGGAGGTGGCCTCCCTTGTCCTCAGTCCCTTGCCATATAATATGGTGCTAAAGGGGGATACCAGTTTCCCAGACTCCTTGCCTATCTGGGAAGACCCTTGAGATTAATGGAGTTAAGTGAAATGCCATTTTATGGGCTTCATGAATGAAATCACCACCATGATATGTGATGGAGCTCAGCTGAATGTTGCTATTTTCCATTCCTTAACCAGGATGTCCCTGATAAAGGATGGGGTCCCAAATTTCAGGCATCCATCTCAGCATGGGATGCCCTGACCAACAAATGGCCCCATCTGTACCTTTGACAAACTGGGGTCATTACCTAAGTGTTGCCCATTGGGAGTAACGAGCTCTGGGCATCTGCCTCATAGACACCCAAGATAAAAGTCAAGGTAACAGACGTTTCTACATATACTAAGGCCACAACACAAGGCTTTCAGCAGGACGCTCCTACCCTCTTTGGAGTAGTTTCAGACATTATTGAGAGTGACCAGGGCATTAATTTCCATTTATCAGAATATACAAAGCTAGGCTCTTGGAGAATGTGTTCAGTGGAACGTTTACTTCCCTTATAGACCAAGTAGCTGCTTTAATTGAGAGGCCTAATGGCTCCTCAAAGAACTCCTATTTAAGTTATCAAGTGGCAAGTGAACCTCCCACTGGGTGTCACTACTGCCAAAGGCATTGATTAATCTAAATTCATACGCCCTAGCACATGCACCCCCTAGACTCATGCCATGCATTTCCCTCAATTGCACGTATTGACCATAGAGGAGGCTGTCTCTCAAGTTCGTGTTTTTGACCACTTCCCCACCATATGGTCCTCTCCCACTTGGTCACGTGCCCATGATGCTTCCTAGGGAGGTACTTCTACTGCCTGAAAGTCTGTCATTAGCAAGGTTTAAACTGATGTCAGGACTTCAAAGGGTTGATGGTGGTGTAAGGACTGAAATTAAGATGCAGTGGTTAAGTGCCGCCTTGACATCTCGAGCTTTGCAGGGTCCTAGTGGCCGAAGCATGAGTTCCCCAGCTCTTTCTAGATATGCTCCCACCCAGCTAGCTCCCACATGAGCTGCACCAGCTGCATTGCACCAGGTCCTTAGCCCAATGGATTTCACTTCTCTGTCATCCGCAAAATTATTCAAACAAGCCAATCGTATCCCCCCACTGGAACCAGAGGTCACCCCTCCTCTTTCTACTACAAAGCCTATCTTCCACAGCCCTTGCTTACTCACTCTGTTCCTGATTACAGCCCTTGCGTGGCCCTACCTGGTACATGTTGTCCTTCGGCCCTGGACTGTTGAGTACATACAACTAAGAAGCGGCTGCCAATCTCATCTGTCTAGAGTCGGGTGTCATGTGTTTCGTTATGTTATACTATTTAGGGAGGAAATTCCCTCCTTCACCCACAGGGTGGAAAAGAGGCAATCAGGATCAGATCCAACAGCATTTGCTGATAGGTGGGAGGTGCCAGGGAAGGGGAGGACGAAGAATGTCATCCAGATTTTTTACATGAGAAACTGAGTAAATGTTGATGTTATTTCCTAAAAGGGGGAAAGATAGGGAAAGAAAAGTTTTGGGGGAGGAAATTAAGATGAGGGTTGGAGAGATAAAAGACTGTGTTGTCGAACAAGATGGAATGGAATAAAATGGTTTTGAGAAAGGATGAGGGAGAAATCACTTCCAGTTGGGAGAATCAAACAGGCTCATGTGAAGGGAGGCATTTGAGTTGAGCCCTGTTGAAAAGACTCCCGGAGTTAGTGTTGGGATTATATACTCCGGCAGACGGAAATAGCAAACCAAGGCAGAAACTTAGGGAAGCCCAGAAGGACAAGTGATGTGGCTTAGCTGAGTGGAAATAGCAGTCAAGGCTGTGAATGTATGCCGGGCCTGCCTTATCAAAGACCTTGAACCCCGACTAGGTCCACGTTGAGAGCTTAAATCTTACCAAGAAGGCATGAGAATGTGTTGAGGTTTGCCAACAGCGATGAAAGTTGTGCCCTCAGAAGATCCCTCTCCCCCTCCGTGATGTCCAGCTTGGAAGGGGGTGTGGTGGAAGTTGGGAGAACAGGGAGCAGTTTTTGCAGTTGTCTGTGCTCATAAATGAGGAGGGTCTTATGACGGATAGAGTCGGGAACAGGTGTGAGAGACATTGCAGGAAGAGGATCAAAACAAAACCCATTTGAATGGGGGTCTTGGTGGGTGAAAGAGAGAGAAGTTCCCAATGGCTTGAGGTCTAGGAGATTGTGCAGTCGCCAGCAAACATGATCACGGGAAGAGAACTAGGTCTGAGGCAAAGGGGATGATTTTAATTGCAACATGCTCAGTTTGAGATGTGGCTGTGACTTTTCTATTGAGGGAGTGGGAAATAGGGGCTAACCCTTTGGAAAGAGATCAGGGTTGTGGCTATCAGTTTAGATAGGGAGGCCGTGGCAGTGGCTGAGGTGAGCCTGGAAGTTCTCCTGACGTCACTTCGTCCCTCTTCCTCATCTCACTCCTCTACAGCCACCCTGGCTCCCTTCCACCCTGGAACCAGTCAGGCACCCTTTTACATCAGGGCCTTTCATTTTTTTTTTTTTTTTAATATTTGTAGTATTTTGTTTTTAGCATATTTCAGATATTTGAAGTATGATACCATATGAATTTTAAAAAATGGATTGTCTTTCCTTTTTTTAAAATTTAAATTCAATTAATTGACATAGTGTATTATTAGTTTCAGAGGTAAAGGTCAATGATTCATCAATTGCATATAACACCCAGTACTCATTACATCACGTGCCCTCCCCAATGTCCATCACCCAGTTACCCCATCCCCCAACCAACCCCCCCTCCAGCAACCCTCAGTTTGTTTCCTATGGTTGAGTCTCTTATGGTTTGTCTCCCTCTCTGATTATGTCTTGTTTTATTTTTCCCTCCATTCCCCTATGCTCCTCTGTTTTGTTTCTTAAATTCCACATATGGGTGAAATCAAATGATAATTGTCTTTCGCTGATTGACTTATTTCACTTAGCATAATACCATCTAGTTCCATCCACTTCATTGCAAATGGCAAGATTTCATTTCTTTGATGGCTGTGTAATAATCCATTGTGTATATATACCACATCTTCTTTATCCATTCATCTGTCAATGGACATCTGCATTCTTTCCATAGTTTGACTCTTATGGACATTGCTGCTATGAACATTGGGGTGCAGGTGCCCCTTCGGATCACTACATTTCTGTCTTCGGGGTAAATCCCTGGTAGTGCAATTGCTGGGTCATAGGGTAGCTCTATTTTTAACTTTTTGAGGAACCTCCATACTGTTTTCCAGAGTAGCTGCACCAGCTCGAATTCCCACCAACAGTGTAAGAGGGTTCCCTTTCTCCACATCCTCGCCAACATTTGTTGTTTCCTGACTTGTTAATTTTAGCCATTCTGACTGGTGTGGGAAAATTAGACAGCCTCAGGCGGAAGAATGAAACTGGACCATTTTCTTACACCATATACAAAAATAAACTCAAAGTGGATGAAAGACCTAAATGTGAGACAGGAATTCATCAAAACCCTAGAAGAGAACACAGGTAGCAACCTCTTTGACCTCAGCTGCGGCAACTTCTGGCTAGATGTGTCTCCAAAGGCAAGGGAAACAAAGGCAAAAATGAGCTTTTGGGACTTCATCAAGATAAAAAGCTTTTGCACAACAAAGGAAACAGTCAACAAAACCAAAAGACAACCTACAGAATGGGAGAAGATTTTTGCAAATGTCTTATCAGATAAAGGGTTAGTATCCAAAATCTATAAAGAACTTATCAAACTCAACACCCAAAGAACAAATAATTCAGTCAAGAAATGGGCAGAAGACAGGAGCAGACATTTCTCCAAAGAAGACATCCAAATGGCCAACAGACGCATGAAAAAATGCTCAACATGACTCGGCATCAGGGAAACACAAATCAAGACCACATCAGGGCCTTTGTACTTGCCCTTCCCACAGATAGGTGGGCGATCTCTGTCCCTCCAGAATCTGCATGGTTCACTACCCCCCCCTTCACCTTATTCAGACCTCCGCTTCAATGTTCCCTTAGCCAAGAGGCATTCGTTGATCACTGCATATAGAATGGCACTCCTTCTTGTTCCCTCTGACATTCTCTGTCCCCTTACCCTGTTTTACTTTTCTTCATGGCACCTATGAATATCATATATTTGCATTTTGCACGTCGCTACCCCTTCTAGAATGTAAGCTGTGTGAGAGTGAGGACTTGGTTTTAGTTAATGCTCTGTTAATGTATCTGGTACACAGTGTACTTAGTGTTGCTATGAATTAGGTGGCAGAGGGGAAGACGAAAGAGAGAGAGGGTGAGGGAGAGAAGATGGGGAGAATGGGATCGGAGGCATGGGCAAGCAGTGCTCTGTGTATACTTCATGATGGATGTCTTGGTGTTCTGTTCATCCTGCTGGTGGCACCCTGATTTTCCCCTGGGTAACCAGCTGCCTTGTCCACTGTGAGCCCAGGGTTCAGGCAGTCTGCTCCCAGTACTGCATGATGTGGGATTCAAGTCTGGCTAGTCACAGCATCAAGTCCAAGTGATCCACTTACGTCCACCAACAGCACCGGAAGGCAGTGTGCACGGTGGTTAGGAGCCCAGACTCTGGGTCTTGCTCCTGGGCCCAAATGCTCGCTTTGTCACTAGCTGGACTAATGTCTCGGGGAAGCAACCTCCCTCCTCTGCGTCTCGGGATAATATAGGATTGTTGTGCAGATCAGATGAGTTAACATAAGGACAGCTCTGAGATCAGTGGCTGGCACAGAGTAAGAGTTCTGGAAGTTATCATCTGGTGAGGAAAGGCAAGGGCTCTTTTCTGTTGCATTTGAAGACAAGATGCTGTAGTCTTGGACCTGCTGAGGGCCATCTTGCCACCATGTGGAACTCAAGAATAAAGCCACATGGAGAACTGCACTGAAAGATGGAGAAATACGGACTCTTGATGAGGCCTCTGATTTGCTTAAGGACATTGGAGTTAGTTTGTCAGGCCATTTGTAATGAAGAGTCAGTCAATACAACTTCTAATATTTCCCTCCATTTGATGGGTACCCCTTATTCCCTGTTCAGACGATTCTGTGACTTGTCTAAATCTTTTCTGTTACGAGCTCACCATTCCAGAAAGCAGTAACCGAGCTACCTGGCTTGTTTGTTTTTTGTTGTCATTTGATTGCTCCCTGAGCTCCTGTGGCTCCCCTACTCTGCTGTGCTGGGCAGGGGAGACCTTAGAGCTCCACTCTGTCCTCATCCTCAGCGGCCAGGGCAAGGTCCGCCCTTCATGTCCTCTGTCCTAGGCCTCTCATCCTTTTCTGTCTTGCTGTTTTTCATAAAAAACACACGCCTCATTCCACCTTATGTTTGTGTGTTCTCGCTCCACTGTCCAGTGCCACTTCAGAATGGGAAGGCCTGAGAAGGGGGGAAAGGGGGAAACAGTTATGTGCCGGCCAGTTCTGTGGTGGATCCTTGCCCCCTCGGGGGATCCAGGGTTGTGATCCCCCACTCACTTGTCCCTCCCAAGACTGCCCTGTCTGTGCCCCCGTCTCAGTCCACCGCAGGGGAGAGGCAGCTATGGGGACTCTGTCTTCGATTTAAATGTTGCTACATCCTCCCACACGTGTCCCCCCTCAGTTCTGAGCACAAGGCTTTGAACCTGTAGGGGCTCAGTGCCTGCTTCTCAGACTGGCCGCCCCTCCGCTCCTCTTCTTCTCAGGTGGGAGGGCGGGAGGGGGAGTCGAAGGAACACACAGAACCATTTTGGGCCTCAGTGTAGGGAAAGGCAAGACTCTTCAGTGCTCTGAGAGCGAGGGAGAGGTTGGGAAATAAGGAAAGGGTGTGGAACGCCGGGATGGGAAATGGCAGTTGGGGGGGTGCGGATTTCAACCAGAGATCATGAAGGACTGACCAGCAGCAGGACCGCCATTCCTGCCTGTGGTGTCGCCCTCCACAAGTCCGCCTGCCCTTCCCTCACTCTCCTCGTCCAGCCACGCTGGCTTGCTCTGGGCCCTCAGAGACACCGAGCTCTCTTTGACCTCTGGGCCTGCACAGATGCTTTTCTCCATGCCCAGGAAACTCTTGTGTCTTGGCTCAGGGGTCATTTCTGCTGAGAGACTTCACTTGCCTCAGGCCTTGGTCAGCTGCCGTTGCCTTCTGTGCCTGTCGCTCCCCAAACTTTCCTGTCACCACACTCACCACACTTGATCTTTATGATTTGTGTAATTGTCCTTCTGCTTTGTCAACTGCTAGGGGGTGCCCTGGAAGGACAAGGACAGTGTTTATTCAGCCCCAAGACCCAGCACGTTCCTGGCCATCCTAGGTGCTCGAAACATGTTTGTTCAGTGATAAACTCTGCTGTAAATCTTAGAATATTCTTAGGACAAGAGCTAATAATTGTCGATCTTTTCTTTGGCCATGGAATTATACTTGCTTCATCTGTTGCCTTCTTTCTATCATGTCACATAATGCTAGGGGAGGGGATCAAGTCCACTTCTATATTTATCACAGCACCTCTGAGCAGGAGCTGTCAGCATCGAGGCCCCAAAGGGAATGCCGTCAATTCAGATCCTTGCCTTATGAAATAGAAAATTGGGATAGTGATCCACTTAACTCCAATGGGATATTTTTCTCTAATATAAAAGATTTTTTTTTTTCTCCAAAGGGCAACTACATCATCTAGAAAATTACTTCAATCCCTGATTTCACATTAGGTCCCATCGTGGGGACGGAGCCAGCCACTCCTCCTGCGTAGATCTGGTGATCAAAAGGCACCTGTCTTTTGCGCTATCACGTCAGAAATTCATTTCCTGTTAGAGTCAGCATGTTGTGTGATCTCTCCCCAGACTCTGCAGTCTCAGTAGGAGGAGGAGAAGGGACACAACTGGAAGGCGGTGTGAGTGGAGGGAAGAGAGAGGGATGGGGCATTCTGTGAATGGGAGAGTCCTTCACTGTGACAAGTTGCACTGCACAGACGTGATCTGTGTGCGTGTACACACACACACACACACACACACACACACACACACACACACACACACACGATAGCTATCCTTCTGCTCTCCTCCTGACATGCGGGGATTCACTTCATCACAGCCGCTTATCTACCTGAGCCAGGAAATGACAAATGGAGCAGAGAGGAAAGAGGAAGGGAGTACGCAGGAGAGCTTCTGAGTTTGACAAGCCAAAGCAAAGTTAGAACAACAATGACTGGTGCTTGTATTACAGTTTTCAAGGCTGACATTTGACGTTTATGCTGCTTTCGTTAATGAGATGTTTGAGTAGAGAAACAATAGCGCTCAAATTAAGTTCCACTAAAGGCTCAAAATACCTTCCTACATTTTTGTTTTTATCTTGTCTTCCAGCAACACATGAAGAGAAATCTGTTCTCAGTGGCAGTGGCTATGACAACAAACGCATTTCGTTTTCTTACTTTTACGCACATGATAGACAACACCGGGGAACTTTGGATATCTTTTCTACATAGACAATTAAGCAACTAGAGACTGCCTCCCACCCCTAAAATGATTTGAACCTGCACCAAGTTATCCTGGGATTTAAGGGCAAGACCGTGGGTGGCGACTAGACACTGTTAATAAACCAGAGACTCAGGCTTTGTGATTAAGGTAGAATCATGTTGTCTTCATCTTGAATAATCAATTCTCTTTCTTTGTAAAGTGCAACACTAGTCTTTGATGGGAGACATTGGGGATTCAGGAGAATAAATTCCAAGAGAAGCAAGAGAGGGTGAGACTCTAAATGCACAAGGATTCTTTACTACTCACTGCATGCAGGGCATTACCCGAGGCACTGGGTTAGTAGCAAACACGTGCAAGAAGCGATTCCCATTCTCCTTCCAGTTTTACGTAGATAGTATGGGAGCCCCTGTAACTCAAACTCCCAGCAGCGTCTTGCCCTTACTGACTATCTTAAAGTTCATCTCAGTCTGTGGACACCCAGCCTGGGGAGTCTCAGCAGGAGAATCTCAGGAGAAAACAATTTAGGAAAAAACCTGTCTGATGAGTCCATGCCTTTTAGTATGCAAGGCATAAGAGATCAACTATTTTCATAGCCCAAGAGCCAACGAGTTTTCAGTGACACTCTGCTTATCATATAGCAAATTGCGTAGGTGACTTTTTTTTTTCCCCTGACAAATTTTATTAGTTAATATATTTTAGGATTCTAGGTTTGTGTGTAACTGTGTATGTGTTTGTGTGGGTGTGTGTGTTCTGAATTAATGGTTTAAATGATTCTAAATAATGTGGATATTTTCCAGCACATTCTCCCATTGGTCTGTGTCAGCCCTGTCTCTACAGCTTTTCCTGCAATCACTTCAAAACTTGAATGGTTTTTAGAATTGGGTGGGTAGGTTTTTAAACTTACAGTTTTGCAAGCCCAGCCCAGGTCTACCCAGTTAGAATCTCTAGGAGTTAAGCCCAATTTTATAAAACTTCTCAGAAAATTCAGATAATTAGCTGGTTTAAAGACTATATTATACTATATTCCAGAGTCTCTTGTGCAGTATTTTCAAAGACAGAAATATATGGGGGGATTAGAACGGTCCTTTTGATGTCTGCTAGATAGTCCTGGGTCTGAATAGTAGATTCACCACGTTTCAGCTGCAACATGACTTTAGGCAATTTCTTACAGCCTCATAAAGAAGATGGAGTTAGTACTACCACCTAATGAATAGGATTGCTGTGGAGATCAATTTTAAAAACAAATGCAGTACAGTCACATCAGGGAATATGGCACTTCATAAAAGTTAGCTATTACTATTAGTAGTGTATGAGTGTTTATGTACATGTTACATATTAACGTGTGTGTGCATAAATTCATCGCATATTCTAAATGTTTTTATTCTACGTCAGTCTCCTACAAATGTAGACTCAAGAATTTTCTGTGGATAATTTTTCAGGGTAGTATGTAGCTTTTACATTTTGCATCCAGGCTATTCAGAATTTTCTGTGAGTAATCTCTAGAGAGTATATGAGAGTATCCCGTTTTGTGATGTTCTCTGCGCGTTGCAGTTCGTTGGCATTTAGGACAGTGCATGGCACACGTTGGCTGCTCACTGGAACAATCAGGCCCGTCTGTTCATTTACTCATTTATTTTCATTTTTGTCCTTCCAATTTTTATTTAAATTCTAGTTGATGGACATACAGTGTAAGACTGGTTTCAGGAGTAGAACTGGGGATCCATCACTCACAAGAACACCCACCGGGCAACACAACAAGCGTTGGAGGATCCTGAACGCCCATCCCCCGCTGAGCTGAACTGCCCGCAGCTAGGCCAGTAGTGCAGTCTGTGTAGGTACAAGCTGAGCAGTGAGGACGGGTAGAGAACAGCTCTCAGAGGCTTGTTCACATCCTTCATGCGTGGCTTCTAAAGGCCATGTGGGCGCACATCCGGCATGCCCACTTAGCATGTCTGGTTTCGCCAGGTAGACACGCCGGCTGACAACAGTGAGCTGGGCAAGGAGGCGGCAAAACCCTACAGTAGCAGAGACGTCACGGAGAGACACACACTTAGGAAGCATTTGTTCCAGTGCAAGGTCACTGCTCATTAGTACTCGTGCAGATAGCTTATTAACCACCCAGAAAATTCACTTCAAGTTTTCAAGCTACATAATACTCAGAATCACTCCCTGAATAGAGATGAGGAGATGCGCACTTGCTGCACAGAACGTGAGGACGGTGTTGCAGACCGTAAGCCCCAGCGACTCTGAAAGTGGAGATTATTCCGTGTATGGCTTATGCCACCCTAGCCGCCCCCCCCGCCCCCCACCCCCAGTACAGGACACTTCTCTTTCCAGAAACCTTTTGAGGAGGATTCAGCACTCTGAAAAACAGCTCTTTACACCAGAGGGAGGGGTTGGAGGAAGAAGACTGTCACCCTGTGCAGGGGGAACCTTGCTGTGGGCACCCACCGAGGGGTGACGGCTGTGCCTTGGCCAGTCTTCCAGATCTGCTCCTTTAGGCAATCCTTTGGTCCCCTCTAGAGCCTCGTGTGGCATCTGCTTGCACACGACAGTACTGTATTCGACGAGTCACTCATTCTAGTGTGATTTTTAAAAATATAATTGAAGTTCCCTGACTGTCATGCCAGGCTCATTATCTAATGGGGTGAGGTCGGGGTAGAACTTGCCAAACTACAATTCACATGTGTGAGATAAAAATAGTAACGATCTTAGAGCCCCACTTGCTCTGCCTGGGAGCCCCCTTCCTAATGATGGCTGCAAAAACTTCAATTTGCCAGTGACAGATAGCTCAGTATCGTCGGTATTAAAAAGGGGTTTATGGTGTTGGTAAGCACTTTGTCCAAAGTTCAAACTTCCCATCTGTTTCTTTCAACACAGAAGGGCCTCTTTTGCCTCTTTTCTACAAAGATGCCACGTGCGTACAAGTGGATGCTTAAGGTCCACATGGGAACACCAGAGGGACCTTTGTTTGATCTAGTGTCCATTCTGTCTGCATTCTCTGAGATCTTTCATTGCATCTGATCCTTGAGCAAGTAGGTGGGCGTCCATGGATGTGTGGCTGGTGCTGCCTTGTGCTTTGGGCACTGTGCTGGCAGCCACCGCTCAGGTCAGGGGTGATGAGGTTCCCCACCCTGTGGGCCCTGTCCTGACCCGGGCCTCTCCTAGCCCACAAGTTGGCTCAGTACTCGTGTACTTTCCTTGACTCTGGGTGGGTTCTTTCCTTCCTTTCATCCTGACAAGTGGCTCTAGATCCCATCTTCCTCTTCCCCAAGAGCTCCTTACCTACCCCTTCCCTGGCTGCAGGAACGGGGTAAGGGCTGTAGGGAAAGTATCTGCATTACTGTATTAGCTCGCTGGGGCAGCTCCAACGAAGTCCCACAAGCCAGGAGGCTTCAGCAACAGAAATCTCTCATCCTAGAGGCCAGAACTCTGAAATCAAGACGTTGGCGGGGTTGGTTCCTTTTGAAGGCTGCAAGAGAGACTCAGTTTCAGGCTTCTCTCCCTGGCTTGTAGATGGTAGTCTTCTCCCTATGTCTTCCCATCATTTCCCTCTGGAAGTGTCTATGATAAAAGTGCCTCTTCTTATGAGGATACCAGTCATATTGGATTAGGGCCTGCCCTAATGACCTCCTTGTAACTCGATTACATCTATAAAGTCCCTATGTGCAAATAAGGTCACATTCTGAGATACTAAGGTTTTGGATATCAACATGTGAATTTGGGGGGGGAGAGGTGAAGGCACAATTCAATCCAAAACAATTACCAAGGAGGGAAAACACATTGGTGAGCATTTCATATTGCTTCTGTTATTCCACCACATTATATCTGTGTGCTAGGGTGGAGCGAGGAGGCTGTCAGTGCTCTGTGGCTAATTGTCTTTGGTGGCTTTGAATGGAATTGGCAGTTGTCTTATCATTTTTCTATACTGTCACCAAGGGGACACTTTAAGGTAATAACTCTATCAGTTATCTGGCTCCAGAGTGTGGGGCGGGAGCTTCAGGGCAGGTCCTGGGAGTGGGGAACCTCTCTCTTGAGGCTTTTGCCCCACTTTCATAGAACAATGTTTCAGGTCCAGAAGGAACATAACCCTCCCATTTCACAATGGGGAAACTGAGGCACTGAGGAGTAGGTTCATGGTTCCTGCACCTTCCATCTGAGCCACCTCAGGGTCCCAGTGCTCCTGTCACCCTCTTGTCATTCTCTGGCCTAAAATAGGGTCAGAATGTGTGAACCTCCCCCAATAAAATGTTTCACAAAGGAAAAAAAAAAACAAACCTTAGTTTTGTACTGGGGAATGAATGGGTGTGGTGGACTTTGGGGTATATGAGGTTCCTGAGCTTTTATAGGGTGAAAAAAAGGGCCAGGCGATGGAGTAGATGTTCCTTTTTTCTAGGAATCCCTTGGAAAACTTGCTCCGTCTTTGTATGAGATCCAATATATGAAGGAGATGGCTGAGGCAGCATTTGCAGGTCCAATTAAATATGGAAGCTGGGGGCGAAGGGGGACTCAGTGATGGTCTCTGTGATTTCCAGTTGAGTAATTGGAATGGGGCAGGAGTGGTGGTGGGGTTGATAAATTTACTTTGGGGTTTGAAGTGCCTGACGACATTCAAGAAGAAATGCCCTTATAGTCCACAGCTCTGTGCTCTGTACACAGAGTATTTAGTGCTCCTGTAGCAATTATGACCCCATTTTACAGATGAGAGACTGAAGTTCATAGAGGTGAAATAGCTTGCTCAATGTCAATATCAGAACCCTGTGATTCCAAACCCAGGGACTCAAAATGGTACCAGTCACTTTCTCACAGATCTAAGACAAAGGCAGCCAGGGAGCATCGCTCATTACTCGGGACACATACATTTCCCGTGTTGACTTGCCTCCTCCCAGATCTGGAAACTGAACAAAGCAAACCCTTAACAGGAGCTCCCATAGTGTTAATGTTCAAAGTAACATGGGAGCCTAGAAGGGCTACGTGCTAGTCATATGGTAAGAAATACATCCCCTATGTAGTACGATCTTAAATATATTCTAAATAGTTGTAACATCTAGGTTAGAATCCACCAGAGGTTCGGAGAAGAACTGTCTGCTTCAAGGGTTTATGATTTGCCAGGTTTGCTAAATTTCTTTTCTTTCTTTCTTTTTTTTTGGTTTAGTTTTTCTTTTTAACATGAGATCAATACTTTTTCAAAACAGCAATTTCTTGGATGTATCTACACTTGTTTTTATGATACCCTTTAAAAATGTTATGTCATGGGCGCCTGGGTAGCTCAGTTGTTTAAGCATCTGACTTTGGCTCAGGTCATGATTTTGGGGTCCTGGGATCGAACTCCATGTTAGGCTCCCCATTCAGCAAAGAATCTGCTTGTCCCTCTGCCCTTTCCCCCATTAGTGTTCTTTCTCTCTCTCAAATAAATAAATAAAATCTTTTAAAAATGTTATGTCATATATGTTCACTATAAAAATTTAAATTCTTAATTTTTTTAGTAATTTAAATTATTCTAAAAATTCTAATGTATTCTGCTTGGGAGATGACATACATATATGGTAAAAATGATATGCCAACTTTGGATAATTGAAGTTATAGAAAGATAAAGAGAAACTTAGTGGCTTCTAACTCAAACAGTTTCAAGCCAAGACAAGAAATTTTGTGGGCCATTAGTTCCTAATGGAAATTAGTGCCTTAGCTATTTTTTATAAGTGTGTAAATGTATACAACTGACAAGATACTGAAATTTAAACAACAGCACCGTTATCTCTGGTCTGCATGCAAAGGAACATACCGAATGACTTGAAACATGGATTCTAAAGGAATGCTGAAAGTCACTGGGTGCTCGCTGATGGAACACAGCTCATGACCCCCTGAGGATGGAATACAAAATATGGTCAACAAGCTGACTCTCGTTTTTGGCTGTACCCCTAATTTAGGGGATTGGTACCAGGATCCGAATACTTCTTTCTAACAAGAAACCTAAAAGAAAGAAGTAATCGGAATAGACTGCTATGTTTTCTACTTGAGGAAGGAAGTAAGGCAGTGAAATGCCTTCTCTGCAGACACAGATGTACGTGGGTGAATGAAAAAAAAAAGCATAAAAATGAAAAGAGATAGAATGACATCTTATCTGCAGCTTTAAGTGAGCAAAACCACAAATGGAGGTTATTTGCTTCTAATTTGAGTTAGAGTTGAGTATTTATTTCCAAATAGTGGGCACTATGATGTGGTTTTAAAGAACCTGAACTCTCTTTTCAGAAAGACCACCCTAAAAATTTCACCAATTACTAGCTCTGTGACCTTGGGCATATTCCTTAAGTTTTCTAAGCCTGAATGTTCTCGACTTCTACAATAGAAATAATATATTTATACCTGCTTCAGAGCATTGTGAACATAAAATGCAATTATGTTTGTAAGGTGCTTAGCCTAACATCTGGTCCATGACACATAGTCAATTCACACAAGCAATTACTATTATCCTTTTTATTGGGGCAAATCTAGTAAAATGCAGCCGACATCTCATTCCAAGTTATCTGCTTTCCTTTGCCCTGCCTTTTAGTAGAAAGTCACTGGTAGCCTCTGGGCTGCGGCTCATCCAGGAGTCCGACTTCAGGAATACTCTTCTCCACCCAGCCATTGTCCTCTGGTAGAAGCGGAGATCAGAGCTCTGTGGTGCGGGCTAGTGCTCTGGAGGTAGAACCGGGTGTGAGTCTCTATGGGGCCTCCTCCCTCCACCAGAGACCCGGCTTTCTTTCTTACTTGTCCTTCTCCCCTGACATCTCTCCCTCAGCATTTCCAGTGTCTTTCCCATTCCCTCTAATGCAATTTTTTTTTAATCCCGTTTTTTTCTAGTTAGCTTTCGAACCAGCCAGAGTGACAATGAACTCAGCCCAACTGGGCTACTTGGGCGTGCAACATTCCCATTCTTCTGTTTAGCTCCACAGACCCTCAGATGGGAAGTGCGGATAGAACAATGCTTAAGTGAGCGAGGCCACGTCAGTGTCAGGCTCTCATTCCTCCAGGCTTTCTCTGAGCCCTCCTCACTCACCCTCCTGTTGTCACGTGTCCTTTTGTGTCTGATCTTCGCCTGTTGTTCTCTGCTCTGATCACTGATGCCATTTTGTCTTGCTGAGAGCACTCATCATCCCCGCTTTAGAAGCCGAACTTTTCATTAGCTGCTTTATCACTTTTGTCCTTTATTCTGCCTATTGTCATGACTGTACTAATATTGCTATATTTGATTCTGCAGTCCAAGTTGTAGATAGGCAAATATTCAGTATCTTCAAAAGCTCAGTGAATAAAATATTCTGTGCCGTCTTTCCAACCCTGCTTCTCCATAATGGAACTAGGTAACCTGAGGTCCAGAGAGACTTTAAATAAAAGTTTCCATACTGATCGTCCCATGGAAGGGTTGCTTTTCTCAGCACCCTCACTCATGTCTTCACTGCTCACACCTGTAGTCTTTCATACACGTGTACACGTTATTTGTCTTGTTTGTGGTTTAAAGAGCTGCTGGTAGATGGCATTGCCTTCCTTGCTTCCTTCAGGGACAGAGCCATGTTACGTGGAGTCCTGAAGCTTAGGTAGTTTTTGGAATCTTTTTAAGAAGAAGAATAAAAAACAATTGTGAATATGAAATTAATATTTTTTCCAAATTAAAAAGCAAATTATAACAAGTTATAATTTTTGAAAGCTAGAAACCCCCACAATCATCATACAGTTCAGAAAAATAATATCTTTATGAATTTATTCTCTGACGTACCTCTAGCATTTTTTCCCTACATTTTTGGTTACATGCTCTTTAATGGCCTCTTTATACAACAAAGGTTTTGCAGTATCGTTCTATATAGAGAGAGGACAGAGTCATCCTTTTCTCCAGCACAATTAATGGAAATCGGTATCTTTTTATTGACAGCTTAGAAAAATTTCTGAGTCCATCCGGGTCGCTGTCACAAACTACCATAATCTGGGTGGCTCGTAAACAACAGAAATTAATGTCTCGCTGTCCTGGCGGCTGGGGAATCTGACAGTCAGCGTTCTAGCATGGTGGGTGCTGGTGAGAACCTTCTTCCTGGTTTATAGATGGCCATCTTCTCTCCTCACATACCAGAGAGAGATCATCACTCTTGTGTCTCTTCTTGCAATGACATTCATCTCCTCACCCTCATGACCTCATCACCTCACAAAGGCCCCATCTCCTAAAACTATCACATTGGGGTTAGGATTTCAACATACAGTTGCGGGGGGGGAGGCACATACATTCAGTCTGTCCACACTAAAAATCACAACTCAAATGCAAGTGAGAGTATAGTACGTAACCATATCCTGCTGAATCCGAACTCAGTATGCCTTCCACTCAACTTACCATTAGCTGGAACCAGAATGACTGATGGCCACTCCAATGTCCCTCGGCAAGAGGGCAAGTATAATGAAGGGAGGGTAAGAATAAAAAGAGAGAGCTCAACTCATTGCAGTTAAAATATCTTAAAAACTTCACAAAGTTAAAAAAAAAACCCACATATTTCTAGGACCTCATTCAAAACTTGGGAAATTGAGGGCTCTGAAGCTCAAATTTCATCAGCCCCACAGTAAATCCACCTCTGCCTGCGGCCTGCCTGCTTGCCTTTCTCCTCCTTACTACTTCTCCACACCACTCTTTCTTTCTTTCTTCCCTTTTCCTCCTTCCCTCCCTTCCTCTCTCCCTTCCTCCCTCCCTTCCTCCCTTCCTCCCTTCCTCCCTTCCTTCCTCCCTTCCTTCCTTCCTTCCTTCCTTCCTTCCTTCCTTCCTTTTTTCTTCCCTGCTACCATTGTGGAATGCTTAGGGTGGGGGAAATGGGGTGATGTTGGTCAAAGTGTACAAACTTCCAGCTAAAAGATGAGTAAGTTCTCAACATGTGATGTACAGCATGTTAACTATAATTCACTATATTATACAACTGAAAGTTATTAAGAGAGTAGATCTTAAATGTTATCACAACATACACACATAAACACACAAAAAGATGATTAATTATGTGAAGGGATGAGGTGGTAGTGAGCTTTAGTGTGGTAACCATTTTATAGTATATATGTGTACCAAATCATCATATTGTATAGTGTATATGTAAATAATGTCACCGTAAAGCTCAGGGGAAAATCCCAGAATTATTAAGAGTGACTGCTTGGGTTTGCATCCCCGCTGGGTCACTTGTTACCTATTTGTCTTTGAGTGAGCTGCTTAACCTCTCTGAACTCAATTACTCGTCTATGAAATGGGGATAATTATAATTCTGGTCTCATAGAATTAAAGAAGATAAAATGTGTCAATTATTTAACTGGCCCATACAGAGTGCTCAATATATGTTAGCTTTTGTTCTATATAGCTACAGAACAGAAGAGAGGTCACACTTTTGGGGGATGTGAAACAAATGTACATGAAAAATTATATCACGAATCTTTCTAGTAAATGCTCCCGATAGCAGGTGTCCTGGCAGGACACAGTTGTTTGGTATGCCAAATAAGGGACCGAGTCGTGAGTCAAGTGCTAAGATTTGGATAAACAAAGAGGCAAATGAAGGAGACATATCTGTTGGAGACTGACACAAAGAAAGAGGCATGGATTCTGGAAAATGTGTGGCTACTTGTACTACAATAGTAATTTTCATATTTCCCCAGAACACAATAAGGTGGACCATAGGTTTAAGCGACCAAAATTTCGCTTCTTTCACCAAAGTAAATCAATAGGTAAAATTTTCCGAATTATAAGTTTTTATCCCAGTTTTTTTTTTTTTTTTTTAAGAAATTAGAAGCTGACTTCCACTGCCTTCTTGACAAATGCTAGCGTGTAGTGGAAGCAAACAATACTTCGCAAATGAATATTCAACAGAAAATTCTGTGCTGTAAATAAGTGTGGCAGACACCATTAGTAGGCTGGCAGGATTGTCCTTCTCAGCCTCCTTCTTTTTTATTGTTTTCCATGAGAAACGATAGAATACTAGATGTTCATATCAGTCTCCTTGACAAAGTCCTATTAGTAGAACTGCACTGGGGATTTTCCGAGAAGTTTTTGCTTTCTTGACAGGCAGAGACAAGGCTAGTAAAGCACTCCTCTTCCTATTGCCTTGGGTGCAGACATATTGCCTGGAACCAGAGGTGTCGTCTTGAGACTAAGAAGGAAAGACCGAGAGAACCATAGAGATACTGGCCCTGGCATCTACCAAAGCAATGCCATCAGCCACAGGGGTAGAGCAAAAACAAAAACAAAACCAAAAAACCAAAACCCAACTCTCTCACTATTCACGTTCAGTAGCAGTTGAGGTGTGAAGTTCTGAAACACGTAACTTTTTATGCCACTCAAGAGTTTTCACTTGTGTACTAAACAGTAAGTCAGGGACTTTGAGTCTTTCATCCAAAGTCTCTGTGTGACCTTGGCTAAGTTACTTAACCTCTATTTTCTCATTTATAAGAAGACCATTACACCAACCTATCGTATAGGGATATCATGAGCTCTAGTAAATAAGCCTAAAGTGCTTCATAAATGCTTAATGATGATAGTGATCAGGCAAGCAGAACCCTTTTGTAGGACACAGAAATGAGCTCCTCTGAAGAGGTTTCCACAAACACAGACAAGGAAAGAGTATGCACCTTCCTAAGGAAAGGTGATCATTTAAACCCCGAGTATCTAATCGGAGACTAAATGGAGAAGATGACAGTGTCATGAATGGGTTTATTCAGAATGCAGTTGAAGGCTCATCTGTTGAAGAAGAGACTCATTTTATTCTTTCTTCAAATTGTACAGCGCAGGGGGTCATGACCAGGTCAATGTTAGCGTACGTACCTCTGCGAAACAGCTCACCTTTTAGCCTCCTTCTTCAAATTTTGCTTGCATCTTTTTTTCTCCGATAGAGAGAAAGAATTGAGATGTAAATAGCTAAAGATAGGACAAATGCATAAAAAATCTGTAATTTCAGAAAGCATTAAAATTATGTTCTAACTCAGCTCTAAAATGTAGGCATGGCTGCTGGGAGCCAGTTTTGTTTTTTGAGTGAATTCTTAGGCATAGGACTGTAGATTATCCACGGGGGTCCTGGCATGTAAACTCTCCAGAAAATTGGCAACACCCTGTTCTCCTTCAATGATGAGACTTAAATTAATTGAGGTAAAAGTTTCAAATTCTCTAATTTCCTTTTGCCATTTTCCCCTTTTCTTATCGTTAGGAGTTTTCTTGTTCCCTTTGATATTCTAACATTCAAAAATCTGTATCCAAGTAGAGAACCAAAGGTAAATGTTTAAATGAAACCTCAGAATTGTTCTGTCCATATTACACGCATTTCACTGTCTTTTTGGGCTGGATATTTCAGTTGAATAGACATGTGCCTAATGAGGCTGAGTATATGGTTTCGATCCTAGTTAATGAACTAGCTAGATTTTCACAGAGAAAAATGCCACTCATTAGGCAAAAGCTATGGTTTCAATGTGTTAATATGTTCTGTTGATTCCCAAGTGTGAGTGAGTGTGCTTCCATCGCTGAGACTACAACTCCAGGCAACACATTCTACCCAAGGAAGGAAAGGACTGGCATCTACAACATCATGGTTGACTCAAATAGAGTGAGCCTGGAAAGCGAATAAAACTCTGTTTGTGCTTTAATAAGTCTTATTAAGTTTTGCTTTTGACCTTCTCTTTGTTTCCGACTTTCTAGGCAGCCTGCATTGATCTGGACTAGTTGTTTCTCTGGGACTCAGTGTATCCTGAGGAGGGACATGACTTGCGATGAGTTCCTATTTGCAAAGCAGTCCCACTTCTTCCTTCTCTCTGGATACAGAAAAAGTCTCTTTTCTTTCTGTTGACAATTTATGACTGTCCTCTTAGTGACCGGTAGGCTTCTGGCCCTTTCAGGTAGATGAGCTGAGCAGGAATGCAGGGACTTGTCACGGTCTCCAACGTATGTTTAGCAGACATACTTAGTAGGTAAGTATATCGTAAGGAGTTGCGTTCCAATTTCAAATGGCAAACTTTCACTTCCTTCTACTTTTCTAATGCTAACATTAAAAATTGTTAAAATTTTATATAAAATATTTACTATATCTTTCTTTTTAATGCGCAGCTGGTTCTTTAGGTACATCGGGTAACTTTGACTGTCCAGAGTATTTAACTTTCCTTCCCCAAAGCACACACGCACACACACGCGCGCACACACACGCGCGCGCACACACACGCGCACACACACGCGCACACATGTGTGCACACATGTGTGCACACACACGCGCGCACACACACACACCCCTTTTCTTCCTTCCTTCACTCTTTAGGCTGCTCCCAATCTGTAATTGGGAGCCTGTGTTTAAAAACAGTGTATTGTTCGTTATATTTTCACTGAAATAATTTTCTTGTTTATATGACTCCTTAAAAATATAAAAAGGAATACACATCTCCGTGTTTCATATTAATAATTCAGTGCTTCATAAAGGGGCAAGTGTACTTCTGTAAACTCTTTAAACTTACCCCTTAATGAGTTTCTCATTCTAATGGATCTGATTTTGGTAACACATTATGCATCTTGAATGACATATTTAATACTTATCCTTTAAAAAGTTATTGGCAAGATTGTAAGTATAAGTATTAAAGGTCTTTCCTCACCTATTAGAAAAAATAAAAGGATGGGGGAAGAACTGCATCAATTATCATGAAAAGAGGAGCAGATAATGTCCTTTTGCAAGAAACACTCTTAAAAGATAATGAACATGAAAAATTAATTAGATTTCAAGTTGGAAGTATCTTTCTCTACTTGATGAATTTGATAGTGCTGCTATTGCTACCTTAATGCATAAAAGGAAAAAATGTCAAAATTAATAAGATAGTCAAGAATAAAGGGAGTGGAATGGTTATCTTTGCGGGGGCTGAGTACTCACTAGAAATAATAGCTAATTGGTATAAAGCTAACTTCGGAAAAGAATCAGGCAACATTGTTTTAGACATCTTTGACTGGCATGGTTTCTAAAAACACTCTAGTTTGCAGAGATTTAAATGCATTATAATGGAAATTGGATATCTTTGGACTGAGAAATTAGTATTTGTGTCTGGCTTGTAACTTATAAACATGTTGTTGAAAGATTTTTATTTCTTGAGAGGAAATGAGCCAGACATTTAGGATTCTCATGCCTTTCATATTCCAATTTGTTCTTTCATAAAATTAATTTTTTTTTTTTGAGGGGAGTTCAAAAAAGATTTTTCCGGGGCAGATGTGTGAAGAGAACTAAATGAGAGTTTTTATTTTAACCTCCCACGTTTCTCTCCTCAGTGATTATTTGAAAACCATTTATCTCTGTGGTGATAAATAAAATCTGGAAACCTGTCATCTTGTAGCTTAATTAAAAAGTTTAAGAAAAATATTTGATGCCTTACTTGGAAGAGCCCTGGACCAAATGGTTTCTTGAGGTCCCTTCCAGTTTTCAGAAGACTTTTTTTCTGTAAATACTTTGATTCCAGGATTAGATCCAAATTACCCACAGACTTTTACTGGCCTTCAGTAGCCCTGTACACTGATACAGAGTTTTAATCTCTTACTACACGTCAAAAACACAATGGGTGGTGTATGGATGATGTTTTGCAGACTGTGTTCTGGACAGAAGAGCTTCGTTAATCTAAGTGAAAAGGTTGTATGTCAAAATTAATCTTCAAAATGCTGTGAAACAGGGTTTAGAGAACACAGGCTTGTCTAGATGCAACTGATACACTTAAAACCAAGTGAAATATTTGGTTGCATAGCAAGGATAATATTAGAGACTACTATCCTTCTTAATTTAGAGGAAACATTTTCTTGAATAATCTGAAACATCATAAGCCAGACTGTCTTTAACCAACAAACAAAACAAGTCTCAAAGATGAACTCAATTCCGAAGCTACATGAGGCCACTTGGTACCATTACTTGTAAGTCTACCAGCTGGTGAGATCTGTCCTCCAATGTCAGTCATGATGGTGGCAACCACATTTGTTCCTAGATTATTGCCAGAATCATTGGAGTCTGTGACATATGTGTTGGGAGTTTTGCCTGGATTTGGTTTGGGTTTTTTTTTTTTTTTAGACTGTTTTGATTCTATTTTTAGATTATAGTTTATTATCCTTTTTTAAAATAAAATAATGCATGCTTATGTTAATTATACCAAAAGAAAAGGAGGCTCTATAAAGAAACTCGTAATAACGTGGCTTAAAGAACACAACTTTTGTTCTCTTATGTGTCACACCAACATGAGTGTTTCCGGCTGTTAAACGGTTCTGCTCTGTACACTTTCTGACATTTGGCCTGACACATCCGCCATCTACAGCACATGCTTTCTAAGTTGGCTCTGGTCACCAGACAGGAAGGAGAACAAAAATATTCAAAGATCACGCCCTGTGGAAGTTGAACATTACTTCTGTTCATATTCTGTTGGAGAGAACTTAGTCGCATAGTCCCATGTAGCTACAAGAGAGGCTGGGAAAAGTGGCTTTGCCATGGTGCAGACCGGAAGTAAGAAAGGACGTTGGTGGGCAGCTAGGAATACCATACATCGGCTGTCAAAAAATACAATGGAGTAAAATTCAAAGGAGAAAGGAAGAATCACCCTAAATTCTACTACCTAAAATAATTCGGTGAATATCTTTCTGTACATCTTTTTTGGGGACAGATTCTGTATGGATGGACAAATATTTTAACTTTGAAATCATGCAGTCATTCTCTATATAAAATACTACATTAATTTTATTTAATTGATTTAAATTTTAGAAGGAAAAAAAGGTGAAGTGGAATTTAGGAAATTACCAGTGTTTCTTAATCCAGAAGAAATAGCAAGTCTTTTTTTTTTTTTCTTAAGATTTATTTATTTGAGAGAGAGCAAGAGGGAGGGGCAGAGGGTGATGGAGAGAGAGTCCCAAGCAGACTGTGCACCAGGTAGGTAGCCTGACATGGGGCTCGATCTCATGACCCTGAGATCATAACCCGAGTTGAAACCAGTCGCTTAACTGACTACACCACCCAGGTGCCCCTGGAAGAAATAGTCAAGTCTTATATTGTCCTGCTAATGGCACAGAAACTTTTACAAGATCAGAGTATTATATATATATTTTTTAATTTTCTATTGCAACTTTAAATAGTATCTGATAGGCAACCTGATAGGGAGGATGAGGGGATGAGGACTCCTCTATTTTTCACTCTTCCTTCCTTCCCTACACCTCCTGGCATTTCTTTGAAATGATTTCCCTTTGTCAGCGCTGTAGCATTCCATTTTGTCCTGCAGTCATAATTCCCTCTGTTAATCATTATGAGTTCTCTATTTAAATGGAAGCAATGCTCAGCACTGGTTCTTTTACCATGACTTTTCCATTACGGAACTTGCTTTTTAATTTATCACTTGGTTGGTTGGATTTTATTGTCATGTAGTTTTAAAATTTTTATTTATTTTTTAGCAAAGGGATTATAAATTCTCGATTCTCAGAGCTCTTTCATATTTGAGAATACCGCCTTTATACTTGAACGGCTTGGCTGGGTGTACTACTCTTGGTTACACGTGCTGCTCCTTAATATATTACGGACATTGTTCTGTCGGCTTCTGGAATTAAATATTGCCTTGAAAAAGCATGAGGCCAGCCTGATTTTCCCTACTGTGGGTAACTTTTCCTGCCTAAATGACTGAATGATTTTTTTTCCCTCTTTATCTTTAAAGTTCCATCACTTAATTTGGATGTGTCTTGATGTTGATGATAATAATAGACGATTACTATGTCTGGGCTCTATCCTAAACACTTCATGAATATTAATATAGTACATATATAATATATTACAGCAGGGATGAATAGCTGTGACAGAAACTGTATGGTCCGCAAAACTTTCCATATTTACCATGGGACCATTTTCAGAAAAATTTGAAGACCTCTTCTTTAAGTGATTAATTTGATTTTTAATCATGTGTATTTTCTTTTTTTCCATTTTCAGTTTCTTGATTACGGTTATTTTCATTTCGTTTTGTTGTTGCTACTTATCACTTAAGTTCAGGCTCTTGTTTCACAGATGTTGTGTTTTTAATTGCTCCTGTTTGTGGTGCTTTTTCTTTTCTTCTGGACCTCCAGTCTCAGTTCTTGTCTTTGCTTCCCATGGTCTCTTTTTCCCTCTTTCCTTCTGACTGTAATGTGTTTGGCTCCTTCCCACACTCGGGCTTTCTACTCTACCCATGTTAACCTGACGGGCTCCACCAAAATCTTTTATGTATCCATGATCTCCTTCCCAGCACCGGTTAGCTTTCCTTCTCTCAGCTCAAGTTTTATACCTGAGTGTTGCCGTCTACACCTTCCTTGCAGTTTGAGGCCCTGGGCATGGGGCCGGTGGAGAGTTCTTGTAGGGACTAAATGATGGCCTGAAGAGGCACCATAAAAATTTTTTTTTTTTTTTTTTTTTTTAAGATTTAATGTTCTGTACCAAGGCCCACTCTGTCCAGAGCAGGGCACTTCCCACACCGTGGGCTTTCATGTACTTCTTCCTCTTCAGCACACCTGTTCTGGAATAAGGCTCTCCCTAACTTAGCTGATTCCTCTGGTGGGCAGCGAGTTGCACTGATGCCTGCTTTCCACAAGGACGCCTCTCCCCACCCTGGAGGACATTGGCGGGAGTCTTCTGCATGTTGCCAACTTACCTTTCTTCGAAACTATGTGGAGGTATGAGTGGAATTAAGAGTCCATTATCTAATTTCTCAAGTAAGGCACCACGCACAATGTTTTAATGATCAAGCAGTGCTCTGAAATCTCACCAGGAATTTTCATCATAACTGCAAGCAAATGGCTCTGACCCATAATTTTGAATTCTCTCTTTGGTTTGCAAACAATTTCCTCTAGAGTGCATTGCTTTCTACTTCACAGAGATCTTGGATATAAACATGGATCTAAGAAAAATGAAGCCAAACAAAAGACCCTCTTTGAAATGTATATCTCGTGTAGCATTGAAGACAGCTGCTTACCCTATTTCAACCCCACAGATCCTGGAGGAGATAGAAGAATGGCCGCTATCAAAAAATAACAAACACTGAAAAGTTTTGACAAGTTGACTATAATTACCGCAGCTGCTCTCTTCATTTTTAAAACAGCTGTTAAGCAGCAGTTATGAAATACCTGTTTTAGGAAGTACGGCCTCTTTGTAGCTGCTCTTTCTCTTCCTCGGCTCCAGTCCAGGGAGAAGAGATTGTGTATCATAAATCCCATTGTCATCTCTTCCACTTGGAACTAATGGCTGTATTGTTAGTGTCAACAAAGGACCTGGGTTGAAATTATCCTGACCCATGGCTTGCTCATTCTCAAGCTCCTTCCCGTTGGCTGTTTCCCGGGAGGAGTTGGAAAGATCAGGAATGCTACTTTAAGCAAAACCAGTTTTCAGCACCTGTTTCCAATGACTATTCAGGTCCTCTGACTAGGTATGTCGAGATGGCAGACATGGGACACGGGGACCATTGTCGTCTCAAGTGCACTGCTTGACCATTTCGGTGGGCACTTCTGCCATCTCGGCCCAAAGCCAGGCTTAGGGTCCAGGAAGCTGCTGCCAGTCCCTCAGGATCAGCGCCTGAGCTGAAACTGATATGTCACCCTTGATAAGCATAAATGACTAATTGTAAAAATTAGAATGGATGAAACGTTAAAGCCTCTTTCCCTCTTAATTCTGAAAATGTTGTAGAATATTGGACTGTCAGGTATTCCTCATGATGACAAATTTTGATTGCATCAGAGAAATACAGGAGTAGTAATGAATATTCAGTTACTCGTTCATGCATTCATCCCCTGCACAAACATGCTTTGAGGGTCTACCAAGTGCCGAGCAGTGTGATGGCTGCTGGAAAGGCACCGTCTCTATCTTAGGAGGTTCTCAGTCTAGCGAGGAAGAGGGATGCGTGTGTGACAGTGTCGGCAGGGTCCCAGCTGAGGCTTATAGGACAGTCTGGGGGAGCCATTGACTGTGGCTAGAAGGGTTGGGGTTAAGAAGTCACACAGTTCTGGTTCTCCTGAATTGAGGCTGGAAGTAGAGGTCAGTATTAGTGTTTGACTTATGATTTAAAGATAGCTTTAATATCTATTATCTTCCCTTCTTAATATTACCAATTAAAATTCATCAAAAGTAATAGCAAGAGAGCAGTTGAAGATCATTGTCTTCTGGGACTTGCTATAGCTATACAGCCTTCCTCAGAACCCTCCAGAGAACCTGCCGCGTCTACGTATAGCCGCCTTCCTCCCTGAGCAAGGCACAGAAGCACAGACCTCTCTCTCTCCCCTCAGTTCCATGCATTTTTCAAGTCTGCTTTCTTGTTGTTGCCAGTGAAAGTAGAGACTTCATCGGACTAGCTCAGGGGCTTTCAACAATTTATTGACCATGAACATGACCATAATAAGAAATAAATGTAAAATTTCAAAATCCAGGCCCCCATATATATACGTAATGAAAGCACACATTTTCATGAAACAATAACCACCCTATGTGTCATGAATACATTTTAACAATTTTTTTAAAGTTGGTCATGACCAAAAAATTGATTTTATAAAATTGGGTAATTTTAAATTTGAGTAACACTAGTCTTAGACTATTTAGGAAAGTAAATCCAGTGAAACTATAACTCACAAGGTATCTTTCTAAACCAGGTAGAACTAATTTGGACTGTTATTCTGCTTGCTAGGAATTGTGCTTCTCCTGAACAATGGCATCGTGAGTTTGGTCATGTTTTTCTTTGGGTTACCACCCAGCTCGGTGCCAAATTTAGGCTTCGGGGGACGCATTTTGGGTGTTAATTTCACTTCTGACTTTCTTTCATTTTTCTTCTTTTTTCCTGACATCCTGAAGCTGCTTTTAAGAAATCCTCTTGTATTATTTGTATTTTGTAAGGTGCATTTACAGCTTTTGGATCAAGATGCAAATAAATAAATAAAATCAATATTGCTATTGCTGCTTTTAGTGCAGACAAGTGAGCACTGAAAGTCTCCGAATTCTGTATTGTGCTTTGGATTGCTTTGTCTGAATTATGCGGAATGCTCCTTGCCTTTAATGTGTTTGTACCGTCATTCCATTGTGACTCGTTCAGGCTCACACACTTGAACTCCCTTAGTTACAGTGTGAACAGAAACTTAGGAAAACAGCACCGAGAACTTGGAAATCTGCGCCTCTCTCCCTAGGCAATGCTATACAGGTAGCTCCGTATTTCAGCACAGTCCTATGGAACGCTGTGTTCCAATTACCTTCTATTGTAATTCGCGCATTGCTGCAGTAGGGATTTTTGACAAGAACAAAAGTCTCTAGTGAAAATTTGATGCATTTATACATTTTTAAAAAACCCTAAGCATGCTAATTACTTAAACGATGACACGTCAAGTGTATCCCTGAAAAGGGGGTTTGGTGCTTTGGAACATGGGTGATGCTGTGACTACCCAATGGAAGGACAGATATTTGCGTACGTGCAATTACGTATGGTAATTATGTCCCACGTGAAAACAGGCTTTACGCAGCCTAGTAGCATAATTACCAAAGCCAGGGAAGGGATGTTCACATCAAGTTACTGGCTCGGAATAATTCACAGGTGAGAACAGTCATCAGTCGGTCTGAGAGTCTTCTGGGGGCTTCTGTGTGTCACCCGTATTGGTTGCCAAACATGCCACAGATGTTTTTCAAATGAACAGGTGCCTAAAACCTAAGCATCATATAGGTTATGTTGGGTTTTACATTGCACAATCCTCATCAAACATGTGGATATCTGTACTGGTTTCAAAATTTTAAAGCAGCTTTTATGAGTTTTAAAACATGAGTCCTAACAAACAATTCCACAGTAAACAGTGCATTCTGATGCCCATCCTTGTGTTATCTGATTGCTTAAGAATTTATCAAAAATACGCATCCAGACGATTCCCAGATTTCCCAGCAGATTCTTAACTCTTGGACCAAATTATTAACTCCTGGACCAAACTCCTGGACCAAATGTGATACGTTATTCAAGATCAAAGGAAACCTGGAAAATGGATCTGTGCATTTTCTCCTCATATGCCACTATTACTACCATCATTATCATGAGCTTTTCTTGCAAAAAGAAGGGCAGAAAACCTAAGGCAGCAATAACAGAGGGATGAGGATTTACTTCTCTGCATTCTTCTGCTCCTCTGTCAAAAACCTCCTAGCTCTCTGTTGAGGTTTGCTGATCTTGTTCATTTCCTCTGCTTCCTCCTGTGTTAGGAAGAAGTTACTAGAAAAAATTTAACAAATGTTTATTGACTACCTCCTGTGTGCTAGCCACGGGGCTAACCCTTGGGAAAGAGAAATGAACAAGCCAGCGCCATTGCATCCTTCCTGGGGCTTACAGTTCGTGAGGGGATAGCCACTAAATAGGGACTTACAAAGGGGATTCGTGCTTCAAAAATTTATTATCTATACTTTATTCTTATCAATCCCAAGACACTGAAATGCTACAGTTTTCTGTTTTGTAATTCAATATTTTCTAGGGAGTTCGATTTCTGATGAGTGGCATTTCAATTTCATGACTTGAAGAAATGTTTTAAACAGATGCTCGAATGGTCTCCTGAAGAATCTACAGGGAGCCCCTTCTAATGTATGCCACATATAAATTCATATTTTCCTCCCAAATTCCTTAGGAACTGTAGCCAGATTGTTTTTTTCGATATCTGAAAAGAAAATGAGTGTTGGTTAATTAGAATTCTACATAAAACCCCCACAGAGACCGTGATGACAGTGTTGCCTGCTTTCTGTTTCAGCCTGGTGGCTGATGGTCAAACAAAGTTTCTTCCACAAAGTTTCTCATGTGTCCTGGATGGCTGGATGCCTTAGCATTATTTATTTTTTTTCTGTAGAATTACAGCAGTGTAGAAATAGCAATAGACTTTAAGATACCTAAGAAGTGTCTTGCTGGACTATTGCACGGAAAGGGGAAAAAAGGAGCATACGTGTTTTTACAAAAGAATCATTTTGCTTTTAGCTGAAGATACACAATGAGCTGATTTAATTTTAATGAGTTTTAATCTGTCATTGTCCTTTCTTATACTTACACATTCCAAATCAGCATTCATTGTCCATGCATCAGACTGGAATGCTTTTCATATATTTTCAAAGCGTTAGTTTTCAGAGGAATTCTTCTGTTTTGGAAAAACACCCCTTTGTCCTCTTTTCACCTGTGTAGTTACCTTTTCACTGTGTCAAAGCGGCTATAGTTTCAACCGACTACGATTTTTAATCAGAAAACTGAGGGTCTCAAGGTCATGTTTCCTCGGCAAGCTGAGTTTATGCTGCAAGTTTTATGATTTACAGTATGTTTGGTTATTAAGGAAGGTTTTTTTGTATACAAAGATACTTTAAAATATGTGGTAATAAATAAGGGCACCTGGGTGACTCAGTCGGTTAAGCGTCTGACTCTCGAATTGGGCTCAGGTCGTGATCTCAGGGTCCTGAGATCAAGTCCCTCGAGGGACTCTGTGCTGAGCATGGAGTCTGCTTGAGACTCTCCCTCTCCCTCTGCCCCTCCCCCTGCTCATGCATGTGCGCATGCTCTCTCTCTCAAAAAAATATTGGTAGTAAGTAGTAATTAGCAGAATTTTAAACTCTTAATATTTTAATCTAATTTTTTTTGGTGTCCTGAGTGGTGAATCCTGTGAGGAGGCAGTGATGCCATGATATCCTCTTTGCCCTTATTATGTTTATTTATTTATTTTTAAAGATTTTATTTATTCGACAGAGAGAGACAGCCAGCGAGAGAGGGAACACAAGCAGGGGGAGTGGGAGAGGAAGAAGCAGGCTCATAGGGGAGGAGCCTGATGTGGGTCTCGATCCCATAACGCCGGGATCACACCCTGAGCCGAAGGCAGACGCTTAACCGCTGTGCCACCCAGGCGCCCCTTATTATGTTTATTTTTACCCACAGATTTCATAAAATGTGTTTTTTCCTCTAATGTGTATACATGTATGCATGTACCTATGGTATTTATACACGCTTCTCAAATATACACAGATATTTACATAAAGTTCCCTCTCTGTTATTATGTTTATTTAGGAGAATTAGTAATATGACAACAAGAAGGCAGTTCAATCATGTGAAATCTCAGATACTCTTAAAATTGAAGAGCTCAGGAAAATATCATTTTGTCCGTCTCCTTTGTTCATCAAAAAAGTGATAAACTGTTCTGACAAGACTAAATAAGGGGCAGCACATCAATCTTTGGCCTGAAGAATGTTTAATTTGGAGGCAGGTGACAGCAGAGATTTATTAGAGAAATCAGAGTAGTCCAAATCAAGCTTTTTATTTATGGGTATTTAAGACAGTGTTCACGATTTAAAGAAACAATTGTAAAGGCATGAAAAGGAATGGACGAGGGCAGAAGGTCAAACTCTTATACACGGATTGATGTTAGGTTTCTTTTGATTTTGCCATAGGTATACCTAAAATGAAGGATACAGTCTGAAGAAGGAGGAGGAGTAGGGAGTACAGAACAAGGGACTAGGACTACGAGAAATATGAGCTGTCAATTCTAGTCTCACCTTTGCTCTCCCGTAATCTTGTGAATCTAAGCTTCTTGGCCATTCTCCTCTGTCACTTAAGAACAGTTGGGGCCAAAGCCAGTTTTCTTCAGGCTATTTTATACATGGTTCCCTTACCCAGGGTCCCTCTGGCTGTAGTTTCCTTCTTGACGGAACATGGAAGGGCCCTGAAGGTAGCATGGTGGAGGTAAGTCCATGTGAATCCCCATGCCCCTTCTGGGTTCACCAACATACCATATGTCTGTTCCTGATCTTGAGAAGTAAGGCTTCGTTTTTCCCTAAAGCAAACAGACACAAAACAGTTTTCTAATGCATACCTTAGAAACAGTTGGGTTTCCCATAGAGGATTTTAGATTTCTCAGCTGAAGTTAAATATTGCCAGGTTAAGGGTCTACTATACTAAATTAGATGTTCTAGTCTGTTTCCTTGGACTGCAAGTAGTGATGAAAACTCCAAAACTCTGCAGTTTGGGTCAGATTTGGCATTGGTCTGGAAAAATATCTTGCCCCAGGAGGACTTATGTGGAGAGGCTTGGCTGGCCTGTCAATCAAAGTAGACCTTAGAAAGTGTGTGTGCATTGTGTGTGTGTGTGTGAGAGAGAGAGAGAGAGTCAGAGAGAGAGAGAGGGAGAGAGGGAGAGGAGGGGATTTTGTTGGTTGTGGCGCCACTGGACAGAGAAACCCTGATTTTTTTTAAAAAGCTATAGTTTTTAGAATCATCATCAGAGACTACCTAAAATGAATAAAAATGTTTGGGGCAGAAGAGGGTACAATAAATGAAGGGATAAATAAGGGACTAAAAGAATAAAGGAGTGAAAAGGCCAAAATTAGTCCTACTTCACTTTACAGATACAGCCATCTCTGACCAAAGAGGTATTTCTTGTAAGTGGGTAGTGCAACTCAAGTGCCTTTGAAACCAAAGGTTAAGTAGGAGCTAAGGAAAGACTTAAAGCAATTTTGCTACCAAAGCTTGAATAAACCAAGATGTGGGGACTCTGTTGCAGCCGGTCATCATGGTCCCGAGGGGGCCAGAAAACTTTTGAGGGTTACCATGTATTAGAGTACATTCCGCTCCAGTGTCAAGCTGAGCCATCACGTTTTTGTTCATTTTGGGGGGACCAGTGAATAGTGAACTCAGCTGAAGCCTCTGTTTGCCTGCAAGGCCTCACCTGGAGACACTCTTGGCCTGCATCCTATACCCGGCTCACGGGAAGCACCTACCCCGAATAGGACTGCATCCCTAAGGCCCCCGCTGGAGCGTGCAAACATCAGGGATGGCAGGGGCAGGTGCAATCCCTGGGAAAGTGAGGAGAGCGAAGAGGAGGATGCTGTGATTGACAGTGAAGTGGAGGAAATGCCTCGTGCCAGCCGACCCCTATTACAAAGAATAGCAACAACCCCAGCCAGCAGGGCAGCCCCCAATTCAGGAAATGCTCATAATGGAAAATACACTCCCGCTGAGCTTATTGATAAAGCGGCCAAATTCCAGCAAAGGCCAGAGAAAGTATCCAGGCGTGGTTAATGCAGCTATGGTATATGGGGCAGTGGCATTTCTTGGGGCAGGAAGCAGAGAAAATGAGCAACATCACCACCCACCCTGCTGTCTGGCAACACCTGCATGGCACTTAGGGGGTTCAAGGTATTCAGTTCCTTATAGATTGGATTATTCTGGCCTGCAGGGAGGCTTGGCTCAATGAGAGGGATCCCTCTAGGCACGTGAGATCCTGGAAAGGTAGAGGAGGTGCAATAACTCTTTATGGAGTTGGGAATGAGGCCATCTCTACCCCTGTCTTTGAAGGTCCCGATTGAGCCACATTTACTGCAGGAATGAAAGCTAAGGTAGTCCCATCTGCCCCCAGCATGTGGTAGGGGAACAGTTAGTACCAAGGATGCTGGAGTTCCTCTGGAATTCAGTGACTTGGTTAATGTCTAGTGGCATGTCCTGTGTGTTCTAAACCACACTCAAGGCAAGTGCAAATGAGTCTGGGGCCATGCACTGGAGTTCTCAACCACTGAGGGCTTGACACATTGATTCTGTTGGCCCTTTCCCTTCGAGGGAGGTTCTGAATATGCCTTGGTTTGTGTGGATACTGCATCTTGTCTAACCCAAGTCCCCCCCCCCCCCCATCACTGCAAACTGGCTGCTGCCATTAGGGGATTAGAGAAGCTGAGTACCATGTATGGACACCATTGTTGAATAGACAATGATCAGGGCTCATATTTCAAACGTCATGATATGCGAGACTGGGCAAAAGAACATGACACTGAATGGAGGTTCCATCTCCCCTGTAACCCACAAGCAGCAGGGTTGGTAGAAAGGAAAAATGGATTGTTAAAGTGGCAGATTAAGTTACTCATCAGCAAAACCACTTTGGGTGGGTAGACTGAAGAACTGTTTAGGCTCTATTACATTTGAATGATCCACCAGTAGAAACTGTTGCCCTGTATGCCATACTGGGGATGCCTGCTGGGACAACCAACACCATAAACATATGGAAGACACAGGGAACAGCTATTGCCCTGACTCTCACCAGGTATCAATGTACTATGCTGCCAGCAACACCAGGTCGCATCACACCTGCGAAAGGCATTATCTACTGGAGTTTGCCATGTGATGTCTCATCACACAAGTAAGTGACTTACTTTCCATCCGTGGGTCAGGCGGAGCTACTCAAGCTCCCCTGGGGTCTGGTTGTCCTGCTACAAACCAGACCTCTTGAAACACGCTACACCTGGCATGAAAGATCACTGAAAGAGGGGAGAAGGCATGAATCCTGGTCTGGCGTATGCCACCTCCAATCTGTCTCCTCATGTCAGCAGTGCTGCTTCCCCCAGCTAATCTGTATGGTATATGGAACCAGGTCAAATTCCTAAAGCTGCAGCCACATGAACATCTAAGGATAAGACCCCAAGTGTGATTCTTACGGAAGAAGGCTTTTCCATACAAGTTCCTAGTAAATATTTGTCTTTTTGACCTTAGATAGTTGCTCCTGTGCTGTCTGATCATGGGATGGGCACCTGAGGCCAATACCTTTCTATAGTGGGTCCCCTTATATTCCTAGCAAAGGAATCAATCCAGCTGTTGGGCATGTGGGCAGCTGTCCCTCTCTCTCATCAGGATTGCCATAATGGTGTCACCATTCCAGGGAGGGGCTTAGCAGGCTGTAAAACATACATTAAGGAAGAACAAGCTGCACTAATACTCTTAATTCAGCTGATATTACCAATACGGATCCAGAAAACTGGCCTGTAGCACACAGTGTCAGTAACGCTAGGCACAGGTCTTCTTTTCTGTCGATGATATTACACACGCAACCCATCAAACCGCCAACTGGAAGGGTCCTAAAATGGCCACCATCAGAGCCATCGGTAGATATGCTCAGATTTGGGATGGGTTCATGGGGCTCATCTAGGTTGTGGACATTTGAGTACCCATTCATCTCTATGTTGGGAACAGAAAAATCACTCTAAACAGAGCCAAGCCAGTTGAACCAAGAATAAAGGAGAGTGGTTAGTTTGGCACAGTTGGTTGTGCTGCCCGGGTATTTATTGGGTGGCCCCAAAGGGGACCCTGTGGGTGTGTGGTACAGACTGTTGGCCATGGATTCCACATGGGTGGTTGGGTCACTGCACCCTGGATTTTCCCTGGACATAGGGGAGAATCCACCCCATGGCAACACATATTGCCAGCCTCGTCCTCAAGGTAGGATGGGCATGTTCTGTTCTCTACTGTATGAACATTTGGCTGCCGTCTCTGTCCCCTCCACTGGCCTGAAGGATGTTATAGCACGTATAGGAGCTCTTACTAAATTCACCCAGCAAGCCTTAAATGATAGCTGGCAAAGCCTGTCTTTACTGAACACTAAAATGTCTCTAAGGAGAAAGGCTGTTCTCCAAAATAGGACAACCTTGGACTTTATTACTGCTTCCCATGGAGGCATCTGTGCCATTATCCAAACAGAATGTTGTGTGTTCGTACCTGATAAGTGCAAATGTATTAAATCACACGAGGATACAAGTGAACATCCTGAGTGATCCGACCCCTAGTCTAGGGTATTTAATCAATCAGAGGTTTAGACCATGGGGCTCTTGGTGGGAAAAATGGCTGCTTATTTTGGGAATCATGATCTTAACCTTTTTTCTCTTGCATGTGCCTATATTATTGTTGTGGTATCTACTTCTAGTCACCCAGATAGCTGACAAATGAGCTGCCTCTGTGCTAATGAAACCCCTTCTGACTGCTCAGGGCCCACTGCAGAAGAGGGGGACATGCAAGATTTTAAGAGCTGGTCACAGGGAGGTCATGGAGAGGCTGGGACTGCTGGTTGACCCAAGAGCAGGACCCAGGCAATCGAGTCTCCTCCCCCTCCACTGTCCTTGGAATGTAGTTCTGCCCACCATGCACACAGTGGGAGCCATGGCCTCTATACACACTTTTCAGATTCTGGTGGGTGGCAGGCACCAAGATCTACTCATCCTGTCATGCCCAGACAAGCCTCAAATGCAAGTTCCTTTGCTTATGAAAGCTGCTGCCCACCCATGTGGAGCAGCCTGCCCCTTCCTTCAGCTTCCCCCTGCCCTCGGCAAAGAGGGGCCACCTAGGAAGCCCCCAAGGTTTCATCCAACAGACTTTTTAAGGTGAAATTTATTTTCTGCTTGATACTGTCCGCCTTTAGAATACTGGCTTTCTCCTTTTGTAGAAAAATGGGAATGAAGCAATATGACATCTTTAAACTGTCCTTCCTATTAATGAGCAGACTCCTCATCAGGACAGACTGCAGTTCCCCAAAGAGAAGGCGGAACAGAAAATGCTTGCCTAATTTCCTGTATGTAGATTAGAGAACAGTCACTTGAGGGAGATTCATTCTCAGAGCCACGGCTGCATTTGCTCGGTTCTCTCTTGTTTTGTACCTGCTCTTCCCTGAACAGGGACCTCAGGCCACTAGATGGATTCTTCTGGGATCAGAAGCAAAGTGAGAATTTGGTGCTTGAAAAGGATCAAATTCTTAACGAGCCTTATCAAACTTATTAACAAGAAACATGAGCTGTGCTTCCTGGGGACTCGGTGAAGAACTCTGAGTTGGCTCAAGGAGGCATTTGCGAAGAGAAGTAACTCACAGAAACCAGAGGAGGTTTTATTTCCAGAAAGTGTAACTTGGGGTGGCAGTATGACCATAGAAATGGAATCCTCAAGGGATACCAGGTGGCACAATTAGCAGGAGATGCGAGAATATTCCTGCAGCTCCCCTTCATCGGTTTAGAAGTTATTTTGTCCCATGTGGGGATTCTTCAACTGTTTACACCTACAGATATGTCTCTAATATGTAGTTATCTCTATCATTAGTCATAATTATTCCTCCAAATCAAATTAATCCTACCACTAAATAAATGTTTTAGTTGGCCAAGTTGTGTGCGAAACCTCACTGCTTTTAGGTTTTTTGAACTTGTTATGATCAGTGTGGGACAGACTGAATGGTCCACCAAGTAAACCACCCCTAGAGCCCCCAATCTGTTTAATTCAGCATAAGGATCTTGGTTCTTCCTCCACATGAATTAAAATTTCCATGAATTCTCAAGGTAATTAATTCAACCCTTTCTTCATTTTTCTTTTAACTTTAAAAATATGTGTGTGTATTTTATATATATATATATATATATATATATATATATATATATATATATATATATATATATTAGGAAACTTCAACAAAAAAGAATGAATAGGACAATGATTATCAACAACTTTGGCCCAGATTTATCAACTGTTAAACATTTTAATTTTTTTCTCTCTATGTAAATACATATTTTTCCACGAACTTCTTGGAAATAAATTGCAGATATTATGACATCTCACTCATAAGTATTTAGCACTGGTCTTTTATAAATTAAGATGTTTAGTTATTAACTACCATTTCATCACACAAAGACTTTAATAAGAATCACATGCAGTTGTTTAATATCTAGTCCATTTTCAAATTTCCCTAGTTGCCCTAAAAATGCTATTCATAGGTTTTTTTAAAAAAATTTTTCCAGGATCTAATCAAATTTCAGGTTGTGCATTTAGTCTTTCTTAAATTAGAAAATTTTCTTTCATTTTTTTACTTTGTTTATTTTCTATGTCAAAGAACTTTTTGAGGATCCAAGCTAGTTATTGTAGAATGTTGTTTATCTTGGCTTTGTCTGATTGTTTACTTATGATTAGAATCAAGGTAGAGCTTTGTTTGGTAGAAATATTGCAAAGATGATTGTAGTAAATTAACTTATTGTCCAAAAAAATGTCACTACTCTCCTCTCGTCCTTGCCAACATTTCCTAGAAGAGCATATTTCTTACCCAAGTAGTGGGCTTGTTCTTGTTTTTCGGAGATTAACACGAGAAAAACATTTTCTAGATTTCAGAAAATTGAGTGATATATAGACCTGACCTGAAACCACAGCCTGGAGCCAAGTCTTGCTTGGATCAGAAGAACCTCGGCCAATCTGCAGATGTGTAAGCAAATAGTTTATTTGTTATCTGCCACTGAGATCTTATGGTTAAATGTTTTACAAAAGAGGTAAACGAGACATGAGTCATGTCAAATTTTCCTTTTAAGGTGGTAAGAAACCACATCACATGAGATCTACCCCCTTAATTTTTTAAGATACAGTATAGTAGTATTAACTATATTCACATTGTTGTATAACAGATATCTAGAACTTTTACATCTTGCATGACTGAAACTTCGTATCCATGAATAGCAACTCCTCATTTTTTTCTTGGCTTAGCACTTGGCAACCACCATTCCTCTTTCTGCTTCTATGAGTTTGACTACCTTAGACACCTCATGTAAATGAAATCATACGTGATTTTAGGAGGAAAGCCTTCAGTTTTTCACTATTGAGTATGATGTTAGCTGTAGGGTTTTCATACATGGTCTCTATCACGTTGAGGTATCTTCCTTCTGTTCTTAGTTTGTTGAGTGTTTTTATCATGAAAGGGTGTTGAATTCTGTCAAATGCTTTTTATGCATCTATTGAGATGATCATGTGATCTTTATCCTTCATTCTATTAATGTTATATATTACATTGACTTTCATATGTTGAATCATCCTTGCATCCCAGGAATAAATTTACTTGGTCACGTATGATCTTTTCAATGTGCTGTTGAATTTGATTTGCTAGTATTTCATTGAGGATTTTTGTGTTTATGTTTATCTAGATATTGGTCTGTAGTTTTCTTTTTGGCAGTGAGTTTGTCTGGCGTTAGTACCAGGGTAGTGCTGGCCTCATAAAATGAGTTTGGAAGTGCTCTCTGCTGTTCAATCTTTAGAAAGAGTTTGAGAAGGATTGGTGATAATTTTTTTAAAAATGTTTGGTACATTTTACCAGTGAAGCTATTTGGTCCTGGGCTTTTCCTTGTTGGGAAGGTTTTGATTACTGATTTCATTTCCTTACTAGTTACAGGTCTGATCAGATTTTCTGTTTCTTCATGATTCAGGCTTGATAGCTTGTATGTTTCTAGGAATTTATTCATTTCTTCTAAGTTTTCCAATTTGCTTACAGTATAGTTCATAGTCATCTCTTATAATTCTTTTTATTTCAGTGGCATCAGTTGTGATGTCTCCTCTTTCATTTCTGATTTTATTTATTTGACTCTTCTCTATTTTTTTTCCAGTTAGTCTAGTTAAAGGCTTGCCAGTTTGGTTGATCTTTTGAAAAAACCAACTCCTAGTCTTGTCATTTTTTTCTATTTCCACCCTAACCTTTATTATTTCCTTCCTTCTGATGACTTTGGGCTTAGCTTGTTCTTCTTTTTCTAGTTCCCTGAGGTGTCAAGCTTGATTTTTATCTGAGGCTTTTTCAATGAAGGCATTTATCACTGTAAACTCTCCTGTTAGTACCGCTTTAGCTGCATCCCATGAGTTTTAGTATGCTCTGTTTTTGTTTTCATTTTTTTTTCAAGGTAGTTTCTAATTTTTCTTTTGATTTCTTCTTTGACCCATTGCTTGCTCAAGAGTTCATTGTTTGATTTCCAGATATTTGTGAGTTTTTTCAGTTTTCCCCTTGTGCTTGATTTCTGGTTTCATTCCATCATGTTTGGAGAAGATGGTTGATATGATTTCAGTCTTTTACATATTTGGAAGACTTGTTTTATGACCTAACTTGTGACCTATCCTGGAGGATGTTCTATGCACGCTTGAGAAGAATGGGTATTCTGCTGCTGTTGTGTAGGATGATCTGTGTGTATCTGTTAGGCCCATTTGGGCTGTTGTGGTTATTTCAAGTCCTTTGTTTCATTATTGATCTTATGTTTGAGTGTTCTATTATTGAAAGTAGAGTATTGAAATCTCCTACTGTTACTGTGTTGCTGTGTATTTGTCCCATCAGTTCTGTTACTGCTTTCTACATATATTTGGGTGTTCTTATGTTTGTTGCACATATATTTATAATTGTTACAGAGTCCTGGTGAATTAGCCCTTTTATCACTATATAGTGTCCTTTTTTGTCTCTCGTGACAGCTTTGACTTAAATCTATTTTGTTGATATTCTCATTTTGTTTGTGCCTCATTTTCCCGAGCTCGTTGAGCATCTTTATTATGGATATTTTATATTCTTTGTCAGGTAATTCATTTACCTCCCTTTCTTTATGGTCATTTTCTGGAGATTTATTTTGTTCCTTTGACTGAGCTATGCTTTCCTTTTTCGTCATATGCCTTGTAACTTTATGTTGCGATCCATCCATTTGGAAAAACAGTCACTTCTCCTAGTCTTTATGGACTGGTTTTGTGCAGTGAAAGACTGTCACTAATCTACCTGGCTAGAAATTCTGGGGGCCTCTCATACCTTTTGATGGAGGTGTCTTCTCTGGGCTTACGCATGTACATTTCCAATTAGAGAGGGTTTTTTTGCCACTATCTTTTTTCCAGGAGTTTGCCATCTCTTGCCTTCTTCTGGTGTCTATCTGTGGTACTGTAGTTTTCTGGAGTGTCTGTAAACTGCCTAGTTTTTCTCTGTTTTCAGTGTCCCCTAGGCTTCTAGAGAATGCCAGACCCTGTCAGTGTTCTGAGTCCATTATCTTAAAATTGGTCCCTTGGACAACCCCTGCAAAAACTAGACATTAGACAAATGCTCCACTCTTCTCTTTCCGCATCAAGGGGAGTTTTGTTAGTCTCTGTTTTACTGTGTCCTCTGAATCAACAGCAAGCTCCTCAGCCCTCTTGCTCTCTGTGGCCCCCAGGAATGCAGGATGTACTGGGTCTTGTCAGTGTTCTGAGGTGAGAAAGAAACAAGACCCTCCGGCAGTCCCCCAAACAGTCAGAATGTTGGATGCATGCTCCAACTCTTTCCCTCCCCTGGGAGAAGCCAGGAATTGGGGATTTTCGCCAGCTTGTTCCACGTTGAACAGAGAGACTCTACTGAGTAAGTGTGTGTTAGTTCACATCATTGCCTTTGTTCTCAGTGGCACGCAATCCAAACCTTTTATTGTCAGAACTTGGATTCAGGCAAGAAAGAATGTAGTCCCTTAGGAAGATACCCCCCTCCTATCCACCAAACATCTGAACCCTGAACATGTGTTTCAGCCTTTTCTTTCTCTCCCCGGAGAGATGCTGGAAGTGGAAGTTTTCACTGATTGCTTCAGCTGAGATGTGGGGAGGGACTAAGGTGAGTGAATACCGTGGATTTTCCTGCTGGCTTGATGTGCTGGTTTCACCCTTGCCTCTGGTGTAGGAGCCTCTTAACTGGTTTCTGGGTTTCTCAAAAAAGGACTTGGTCCATGTATTATTGTTGAACCTGGGCCTCTGTGGGGAAGGAAGGTCTGAAGCTTCCTATTCTACTACTGTGCTGATGTCACTGTGTTCACTTTTTACATGATTTGACACCAGACTTCTCACTATTGATGGTGCCAAGTTTAATTATATACAGGTGATGATCAATACACCCTTCACTACAAAGAGATACTTTCTAATCTGTAAATGATAAGTCATCTGTAGGGTGATATTTTGAGATTGTGTGAATATCCTCTCTCTCAATAATCTTTCATTCAGTGGTGCTAGCGTTTGTTGGTGATCTTTGCCCGAATCAATTATTACATGAGGGCTCTGCTATGGACTGAATGTTTGCATCTCCCCTAAATCCCCAAATAGGAATATGTTAAATGCCTAATCTCCAATGTAATAGTATTTGGACATGGCACCTTTGGGAGATAATTAGGTCCTGAGGGTGGAACCCCTATAATGGGATTAAGGCCCTTATAAAAAAAGGCAGAGACAGAAGATCTCTCTGTCTCTGCTTGCACACACCAAGGAAAGGCCCTGTGAGGGCATAACCAGGAGGAGGGCCCTCACCAAGGACTCAAGCATGCTGGCATCCTGACTTCAGACTTCCAGAACCATGAGAAATCAATGCTGGTTGCTTAAGCTACCTAGTCTATGGTAGCTCTTAAAAATGATAATAAGGCTGATGCCATTTGCCTCTCTGATTCCCCCAAGAAAGAAAAATTAGATTTATGTATATATTTGTATACTCTGGGGAAGAGAAAGTACCTTGATCTGGAAGATGAAATAACCTCAAATATCATTAAGCTTTCAGTGTTTTTCTGGGGTTGGGACCTCTATTTGAGTCCTGATTCTGAGATAGAGAAAGGAGTTACAGAGCTGTGGTTGTGTCTTAAGAATGATTCTTGGGTATTTTCACGCTATCCCTGAGTTGAGCTCACATTTTGGCATGTTTAATAAAAGAAGGGGTTATCACTGAACAACAACTTAAGAAATTCACAAATAAGAGTGTTGGTTTAATTATGGTATATTCGTTGATCAGAATACCATGCAGCCATCAAAAGGAATGTTGTAGATAAATATTTGATAACATGGAAAGTTGTGTCTATTAAACAGCTTACTTAATAATATACATTATGAAAAAAGAAATGCATGTCTACATGCAGTGAAGTTACATCACACGAGATTAAGTCATTTGTTAATCAGGAGGTTACTTATAGTCAAATTCTGCTTAGAAGTACTTTAATTCACCCATAAAGAATAATACATATGGTTTTATATATACACAAACCACTCAGGGACTCTTGTACATTTAGAAATTTGGGAACCATGGGATTAGACTAAAGGAAAAAACTAAAGGAAAGGCCTATATGAGGATATTTGGGAACTTGAACCATTCTGTCTTTAAAATAACTATCAGATCCCTACAAATGAATGGGAGAGGGGTGGGTTGAGAATAATAAAGTGTTTCTTAAGTGTACCATTTCCCTCTTTTTATTATTAAGCCTCTAAACATTAAGTGGATTAAATAGAACAGTTGGCTGTCGTGAGCATTGAATGAAGTAGTAGGGATCCATCTTGGGGAAGGCAACAGATAGCTAGGTCCTAAAGTCTATGCACAAGTTAAATGTGTGAATGATTCGATTTGCAGTATGCTGGGTGTGTGTGTGTGTATTAAATTCTGGGAAGAAGTGTACCAAAAGTCTTAACAATTATTAATTATTTTTAGGCAGTAGTATATTTTGAGTCATTTTTATATCCTTTGTATCTTTTTATAGTATTTTCTAAATGTTCTACACTGAACATTTATTACTATGATGATTTGTTGTTGTTTTTTTACACGTATGTGCGTATTTAATAAACTTTGTTTTTTGGAGCAGTTTTAAATACACAACAAAATTGAGTGGAAGGTACAGAGAGTTCCCATATGTCCCCTGATCGCACTCATGCACTGCTTCCGCCGTTATCTCTACTCACGTTGCAGCAGTTGAACTTATGCTGTCACATCTTTATTGCTCAAAGTCTATTGTTTTTTTGTTTTTAGAGATTTTTATTTATTTATTTGACAGAGAGAGACAGTGAGAGAGGGAACACAAGCAAGGGGAGTGTGAGAGGGAGAAGCAGGCTTCCCACCAAGCAGGGAGCCCGATGGAGGCTCCATCCCAGGACCCCCGGATCATGACCTGAGCCGAAGGCAGACACTTAATGGCTAAACCACCCAGGCACCCCTCAAAGTCTATTGTTTACATTAGGGTTTAGGGTTAAATCTTGGTGCTGTAAGTTATATATATATATTTAAAAACAACAACGACGACAAAGGACTGTGATTTTTTTTTTTTTTTTCTAAGTCAAAGCTACAGTCCTGAGTGAATCTAGGCAGTCAGCAGGCCTTGCAACAAAAATACTTTTCTCCTATTGGGTCCCAAGAAGGAGTCATGGATCAATGTTCATGGGCTGTGGGACGGCTGCCTTGGGTAAAGGGCAGGACAGCCTCCGCTATAGTCACCCTGTGGGGCCTCAGCAATGGCACTCCTCACTTGGGGTAGCACTTGAGGTCATGCTAGAGGGACAGGGAAAAGGAATAAACTAGTTCAGATTAAATACCGTTTATCCTAAATTGCTTTCTACGATATAAACAATCCTGAAGATGATGGTGTTTTCTCCTATTCATACCAAGTGTAAATTAACAGTTTCACTATAACTGAGTCAGAATCTTCTGAGTTCAGATTGCAGTTCCCCCAGGAGTGTCAAAATGCAATATAATTTCTCAGAATTTCCAAAATTAGCTTTGAGGGGTGGTTATTAAAATAAAGACCTCGGTGGTCCAGTCACGGGTTGTCTCTTCACATTAAAGATCCTTCTTCTACCACCGGCCTTGTAATTATACTGACTTACAAGGTATATTTAAATCAACATGTGATATAAAATAATATGAAGGAGTAATAAAACAATGCTTTAGGAAAAATAGCAGCATTGGGAATCCTTTCTGTAGATGGTAAATAAGCCATACTTAAAACTCAATTTGAACATGGATCACATTACAGGTAATTGTCAGAAACAATAAATAACATAAGTAACATTTTATTGGGCACCAGTTGTGCACCCGGCATTACATTAGATGCTTCACATCTCCCTTAGTCCTGTCTGGTGGGCAATTTTTCTTAAAACCATCTTATAGGTAAGGAAACTGAGGCTCAGAGAGTTTAGGAGACTTGGCCAAGGCTATTAAACCGATCAATAACAGGGCCAGGACTCCAAAGTTCATACTCTGCCTGTTCTAGAAATACAATCTTCTATTTCCAGAGAACAATGGGGGCTCGGGGAGCCTCCAGATGTCAGCATTTGGGGAGATACTTTAATGAAGAATCAAGAAATGGGAAGCGTCTTTGAATATACTATAGCTGAAAGGAAAACGGCAAGATGGCAGCAGTAAGGAAGGGGGTCGGAAAGCCGAGTGAGAACAGCCTAAACAGAGGATGGCAGCGTGTGCACGGGGATGGGACGGGACAGTGTGAAGGGGGAATTCAAATAATGCTTAGCAAGCAGAAGTGAGGGGCAGCCAGAGTGCTATTTAAGGAGGCCAATGATGGAGAGCAGGGAGAAGCTACATAAAGTCTAAATTGGTGATTACGAGGGAATTTATTGATGGGAGTAAAATCTTAAACTGCATGCTTAATGTCAATCCAGTTTACAGTTTTAGGTAATGTAAACTAAGGGTGACAAATTCAGAACAGATGGCAAGAAGCAAATCTTACAGAGAGCAAGTCGAAAATGCCTGTGGAACGGACATCCTGCAGGGACAGCGCGCAAATTCACTTCCAGGGGACTTCACTCCCCTCATCAGTGATTTACGTGTGACAGTCATGGGCGGAAAGTACCCGCTAACAAAGTTCCCTCCAGTTTCCAGCGAGGAGAGTCTGTTAACTCGTTTGGTGTGATTTGCTGATTGCATTTCAGGGGAAGCACAAGAGCCTCCTAATAGGAACATTGTGGCAATGACTTTTAAAAACAGATGTACTGTGATAATCTAATGGCAAATTCCTTTCCTCAACTTTCTCTCCAAATGTTGTGTCTGCTTTGGAGAACTGTTCAGAAATGTTTGGGCAAGCGCTGTGTCGTGTGTGCAGTGTCGGGTACCCACTGTTTGACTGAAATAGGAATTGCAGGGAAACGGGTTTGGAAATGTCGTCTTCTCTTACCACCATTCACACCAAAATTGTTAACTGTTAAAGAGAGAGAGAGAGAGAGAGAGAGAGAGAGAATAAGAGCGGGAGAGGGGCAGAGGGAAAGGGAGAGAGAATCCTGACTCCCCACTGAGAATGGAGCCTTGCACAGGGCTCAAACCCAGGATCCTGCGATCATGACCTGAGCTGAAACCAAGAGTCAGAAGCTTAACTGACTGAGCCACCCAGAGGCCCCCAGCGCAATGACACTTAGATGGATGAAAGGCAAGGCTCCATGTTGTTTACAGGAGAGAAGTCTACTGTACAGGGCCACACGGGGGGTGGGGGGGGGTGGGGGGGGTTACCCTGGGCGAGGGTAGCAGCAAGTTAGAAATGTAGAAGGTGGCTGACGTTCAGGTCATCAACTGTGGTGAGAGTAGCTGAGTGTCCTGGGCTTTCTGGGGACTGGCTAATTTGGCTATTCTGTGGGGTCTGGGGCACAGATACTGTCCTTCCTTGTTAGACACGACCGGTCCTTGGGGAAGTTGGAGTATTTGCCTAGTGGTTCTGGGGAGTGCTAAGGAAGTGGTTGAAGAGGGGCTTAGCAAATTGCTTGGGGGAAAAAAAAAAGGAAATGGAGAGTTTTTAGCCTTGACTTCAATGCGGAGTTGAGTCGGCACTTGTGAAATATTGTATTGTGTTGTAATGATTGTTGACATGTTGGAGCTCGAACCTACAGGAACTGTCATTTTTCTACGCTCTTTCTGCCTTTGAATTTTACATGAATGCGGGGGCATCAAGACCCTTTGTGATAAGGAAGGTGTGGCTAATCTTTTCTCTTTTTGAATTCCAAACTTTTTCCAACTGCTCCATTTTTATCAATAATACACTCTTTCGGTCTAACAGGGGAGAAGTCCCTGCTTCTGTAGCTGCCTGCCTTCTCCTTGAGAACGTATTCATGCCTTTCCAGTCCTACAGCTGCCCTCTTAGCTCAAGCCTGGATTCTCTCCCCTCATTATTTTAGCAGCTCTTTAAGCCACTTTCCCTTCTTCCAGTTCCAGCAAAGTATGGCGTGCGGAGGAAACCCAGGCCATTGCCTGTTTTTGTGAATAAAGCTTTCCTGGAACATGGCCATCCACATTAATTTACGTATTCTCTCTGGCTGATCTTACATTATAAGGCAGAGTAGAGCAGTTGCAGAAGATGCAATGGCCCCCAAACCCTAAAGCATTTACTCTCTGCCCTTATAGAAGAAGTTTGCCAACTCCTGTGTAGACTAGAAGATACCTATCCCATTCCAAATTCTGATTATGTCGCTCTAGAAGGTAAGAAGGGGAGAGGAAGGAACTGACATTTGTTGAGGACTCCATGCAGATCCCGGACGGGGTATTTTGCATAAGTCAAACCCAGGGCTATAAACTCAGGGGAATAAGAGCCATCACTTCCCTCCTCTTTTCTGAAACTTTATGGAATTTCTATTATGCAATCCTATCTGGGGTGCCTGGGTGGCTCAGTCGGTGAGGTGTCTGCCTTTGGCTCAGAACATGATCCCAGGGTCTTGGGATTGAGTCCCGCGTCCAGCTTCCTGCTCAGCGGGGAGTCTGCTGCTTTCTCTGCCCCTCCCCCTACTCATGCTCTCTCTCTCTTGCCCACTCGTTCTCTCTCAAATAAATAAATAAAATCTTAAAAAAAAAAAAGAAAGAAAGAAAGAAATCCCATCCTGTGGATGGCAGGGACTCAATCTTTGCACTTCAGTCTTGCCCTCTCTTAATCTGTGCTCCGGGTTGGGGTGAGGGTACAGTGCCTGCCAAGATGTCGGATGGGCTGGGCTGCCTCTGGTCACTGCCATCAATGTCATTGCTGTCACTCCCACCAGGTAATTGTCGCTCACTCATGGAGGTCTTGCTGCCATTGTTCTTGTTCCCATTAGGAAGGCCATTTTGGATAGACTTCTCTTTGCATCTGTTCTGACACTCTGGGATTGACATTGTGATAAATCTCTTACGGGGTGCTGGGGTTACAGGACCTCTGAGAGGTTGTGGGAGGCCTCATCTGCTTCCGAGCTCGGGTAGGTACATGTGATGCCTCCACTGCTTCTTGGCCACCCTGAGTCAGAGAAACCTTCTGTTCCGGACACATTTTTCCATTTTTCTACAGTGGTCTTGTTGCTTCCTGAAAAATGAGCTATAGGCCTCCTGTGCTCTCAAAACCCATAAGCCTATCCAGTGTTTGCCTCCATTCCCTGGAGTTCAGCCTGGGCTGAGTTCCTGTAGGAGGTTCTCTTTTCCCAGAGGTGCAAAGTTTAGTCAATTTGGTGTTCCCTTCTACCTCTCCTTCATTGCCCAACTTGGAGAACTTTGTCTAATTCAGAGCCAAGGCAGCAGAAGTGGGAAAAAGGAAAGTTTCTTTCTACTCATCACACATTTTTCTAAATTGATGATAGATACCTATGACTTCTTTTCATTCTTTGCTGAGCTTTAGATATCTAAATCTTAAGACCCAAGAGTTGACTCCTGTTTGCTGTCTCATGCCTTCCTTGAGGCAATGAACCCCAAGTTGACAAGAATTTATGACAACACAGGGCAAAGCCATGGGTTACTATCTCATCATAGTCCCCTCCCCCATCAGCCTCCCCCACCTCCATACGCACATTATCTTATTTGGTCCTAACAATAGTGCTGACAGGCAGAGATTTCTGCTTCCATTATGTAGATGAGCAAATAGATTCAGATGAATTAAGTGCTTGAGTAAAAATATGAATTTGGGTCTGATGGCCCCCAAATGAGTGTTCTCCCTCTTATACTACACTGCATCATGAATTTTACACTAAAATTTGGCTCTAACATCTCTATTCTATTCTTCTGCCTTATTTAAAGTCTACTCTGTAGATTAGGCATCTTATTACTCCCTTTATTGTAATGATTTTATAGCTTATTGGACTCTATGTATTATGAAATCTCTAGTCAAAAATATAAACTAAGCCACTGTACATTTTCATTTGTTCATTTAGTCATGGAACAAATATTCATTGGTCCATCGAGTGCAAAGCAGCATGGTAAGCACTGTGACTCTAGGATTTCGTTCCTCATCCTAGGGGATGTATAATATAGGAAGGGGTAAAGACATTCAAGTAGTCTTCACTCCTACAAGATATGTTATTAACAGAGTTAAATCCGTGTGCAAGAAATTTGCCGTGGTTCCACAGAAGAATATTTAATTTGCCTGGGGGGATCAAGGATGGCTTTACGGATGAAGCAATATCTGAATTGGATCTTAGAAGATGTGTAAAACTTGGAATGTGTGGGTAAGTAAGGTATGCAGGACTCTCAAGCTACTGCCTAAGCAGAGACACAAAGTCAAAGAACATGGTCTATTCCTGGTGTTTGGACTGGCAAACAGACTGGCATGTCGAGTCACACAGTGAATGGATGGATAGAGTCGGATACAGGCTTCTAGATATGCATTAGGACCTGAGAAGGAAGAACTTTTAATGTCCCACCAAGAAGTATGAGTATTATTTCCAGGTAATAGGAAAACACTGCTGACTTCTAAAGAGGGGAGTACGATAGTCTAACCTGAAATCAATATATTTGGTAACTCTGGCATGTAATTTGTAAGGGCAGAGAAGAGGTGCAAATCTTTGGTTAAAAATAACATTCTAATTATTTGTATATTCGAGTCCATTGTCCACCTTATTCATCTTCTTAATTAACACGGGCAAAAAACAGTTGACGGGGGTGTGAGACCATGGTTCAGTAGAGATCCTGACTCTTGCCTGCTTAGATGTCCTCTGTAGACTGTGTGCTCATTAGTCCAGAGGTGTTAGTTCTTCAGTTCCTTTTATAAGCAGCTTGTTATTTTGTCATTGGATAATAATGGATGTGTCAGAATAAATATGTCTCAACTGCCTGAGAAATGCTTACCTGTCATAGAATGCAGTGACATAATTTTTGAGGTGATATACACCTTTCTTGTGAAGCCTAAGCTTGTTACCAAGGTCTGACTTTTGACTGTACATAGTTTTTCTCGTAAAGAATGCAATATATCCTGTTAACTCTTTTTTTTTTAAAGATTTTATTTATTTATTTGACAGAGAGAGAGACAGCCAGCGAGAGAGGGAACACAGCAGGGGAGTGGGGGAGGAAGAAGCAGGCCCCCAGCAGAGGAGCCCGATGCGGTGCTCGATCCCAGAACCCTGGGATCACGCCCTGAGCCGAGGGCAGACGCTTAACGACTGAGCCACCCAGGAGCCCCCATCCTGTTAACTCTTAATTTGCTCTTCCCAGCTTTCTGAAGCCTTCTGTCACCGTATATATAAAGCTCAGGGACTGTCGGAGTGTTCTGGAGCATTGTTACAAATAGTCAACTTGTTTTCATTGTAGGAGCAACAGACAGAAAAGGAAAAGATTAAGTGCAACATGATCCATCTCTCCTTCTAACCTCACCATGTGAAGCTAGAAGGAATATGTTTCCTTACTCTGAACAGTGTAGAACATGTGGATGTATTTATTGGCTCATCTGATTGGCTGATAGGTCAGAAAATATTTGCCATATACCTTATGCTAGGCACTGGATTGGAAGGTAGGCTGAGTTGGGATTATAAGGCTCAATCCAAGGAACACATAATTGAACCTTAAAATCCAACTTGGCTCGCGTGCTACACGTATCAGCTAATCAACAACAACACAATTTTCCGCTACATCTAATTAGGGTACATTTCAGTACCAGGTGCTGTGGAAGATACAAATATATGTCAAACAAGGCGTATCCAAGTGGATGAAAAAAAATCCAGTAAATTGTTCACCACTCACATTCAGCAGCAACAGAAAGTAGACCTACAATAGTGTTTAAGAGGTCGGAAGAGCGAGGTTTTCTATGGACTTGGTCTTGGCCCACGTTGACGCGATGTCTCCGACTTTACTCCCGCATCTTTAGTCATAAACAATGTCAATCCATTGAAACTACGATTCCAACAGTGGTCTGAGATTGTTAAAAAATATAAGAAATATTTTATAATTTGTATTGAGTTATACTCCAATTAGTTACTAAATGAAGACAATTTCCCGTAAGTTCTTTTAGAGATGAGAAAATTAGTTATGGGTGAGCGTAGGCCATTAATTATTTCACGTACCTGGCGACCTCCAGGGAATGCCATGGCTTCACAATGTAGCCCCAGAGTGTGAAATTTCGCATTTGATTCCCTGCATTTGTGAAGATGAGTAAAATTGGATGACTCCCTGTTGACTAGGCATCCGAAGCCGTTACTGTGTGTTGTTTATTTCCCTAGAGAGCAAGAATTCTATAACATCCTGCTTTTAGTCAAATTATGCCTCTTTCTCCCCAAAGATCTTCACATGCAAGTAGGTTAGATAAACTGTAAGAGTTCATAGTGACAGGCCTCTGGGAATAGAGAAATATTCCTATATTGCTTTAAAGATTATTTTAGATTATGGAATATTCCAAACATGCAGAACAACATAGAAAATAATGTAATAAAGACCACGCACCCTTTATCTAGATTTCATAGATGTTAAACATTTCGCCTTTTTTTTTTTTTTTTTTTGCTTCATATTTCTCTCTCCTTTTAAAGAGCTAGAATAATTATCAATACAGTTAATGCATCCGCCCTGCATCACTTCGTCTTTTCTGGCTCCTGAAGCAGTTGCTATTCCGAAGGACCGTGTCATTTCCAATCATACTTACATTTTTTATGTCTGTGTCGCTCTCAAGGAACAAAGCATATTGTTATTTTTGTGTCTTACGGTTTTACATAAATGCCATCAGAGTGTATGTATTGCCACACCTTGCTCTTTGCAGTCAGCAGTTAGGTTCCTGAGACTGTCCCATCCTGCTGCAGGTAGGCCTAGTATACTCACTTGAACTGTTGTGTCGTATTTCATTGTCTAAGTTACTCATGGCCTATTTAGGCTCTTCCCATTTGTTTTCTTTTTCTTTTCTTTTCTTTTCTTTTTTTTTTTTTTAAGATTTCATTTATTTATTTGACAGAGAGAGAGAGACAGCCAGCGAGAGAGGGAACACAAGCAGGGGGAGTGGGAGAGGAAGAAGCAGGCTCCCAGCAGAGGATCCTGATGCGGGGCTCGATCCCAGGACTCTGGGCCTGAGCCCAAGGCAGACGCTTAACAACTGAGCCACCCACGCGCCCCTCCATTTGTTTTCTATCATTAAGGCTGCTTTTGCACATGCCCACGCTTCTTCGTGTAGTGAAATTGCTATGTCATAACTTCGTGTAGTCTCTGCTGCTGAAAGTTGGCCAATTTGTGATGGCTCCAAGACAGAAGTTCATTTCTTGCTTGCGTAATAACCCAAAGCAAGGGCTTATGTCAGTGGGTGGTCTCTTCAGTGAGGGGACTCAGGGACTTAGCCTCCTTCCAACTGGGTCTCCCACTTCCCCTGAGCTCTTCATGGATGGCATGCAGCTGGGTGAAGTGGAAAGAACGTGGAGGAGGCACGTTCACTCTCCCGAGAGCTCTAGGTCGGAGCTGGCACAAACTGCTTCTACTCTTCCTGGAGGGATAACTGATTTGTTATTTATGCATTCGGGGGCAGTTATCCTTGCTATAAAAGTCACTCATAGCAGGGATGATCTTTAGTCCCTTGCCCTGGAAAACTTCCAGGTCAGCTTCTACACACTGGCCTGGATTATTATTTTTTTTAGGTGTCTTTTAATTTTTGTTTGTTGTTTACCGAAGTGTATTTGACGTACAATATCTTAGTAGTTTCAGATGTACATCGTAATAATTTGCTTTTTTTATACTTTGTGAAATGTTCCCTACAACAAGTCTAGTTACCATCTGTAACTACATACAATTATTACAGTGTTATTTACCATATTTGCTATGCTGTAGATTACATTCCCATGACTTATTTACCTTTAATTGGAAATTTGTACCTTTAATTCCCTTCACCTATTTCCTCTGTCTCCCCCTGTGCCCCCCATCCCCTTGCCGGCTCAGGTAACCAAGAGTTTGTTTCCCGTATCCATAATTCTGTTTCTGTTTTGCTTTGTCTGTTCCTTTGTTTTGTTTTTTTTAGATTCCACATAGAAGTGAAATCATACTTGTCTTTCTATTTGTCTTTTCAGTCTGAATCCATACCACCCTGAATACACCTGATCTCATTTGGCCTGGATTGTTGTGGATGCTAAAATTGTCCTAGATCTGCTCCTTGGGGGCCAAGGTGGAGTATGCGCAGTTATAAATACATTGTCCTGTACCTGGATTAATACCTCACACCAAAGCTTAGGGAGAAATCAACCTTGCTTTCTAAGGTAGACCCTGATGGTAGGTGGGGTTTGTTCAGTTACTTGGCTCTGGGACCTGGGGGTAGCGAGGCATGGCTGAGGTCACTCCTGCAGGTTGGCCTTAATCTGGGGCTTAGAATCCTCTTGAGAGTAAATGCAATAGAAGACAAATGGGCAGATTCGGTCCCAGCCTCAGTTAGCAAGGTGTATCAGAGTGACCAAATCAAAGGTATACTCAGAAAAATTTGCCAAAAGCCTAGATGATGTAGAAAGGAGGGCTTGATGTTGTTGGAAGTTAATCATCTGTGGAAGTTAATCATCTTCTGCCCAACCTGCAAGCAGAGGCACTGACTGTCTTTATTCTGAACCATCTTGACTCATTTCCCAACGATCATGACTGTCTTCCAAGGGCAGTCTGCTTATTATCTATTAGAAAAGAACCAGATTCCCTAGGCTCAGGGTTCCTCTCCTATAACTCAACCCCCTGCATGTGCAGGTGCCAGCTTGTCCTCTTTAAATATGCCTCGGTGAGCCAACACAAGGAAATGCCAGTACTACTGTTATCGCTGTGAGTGATAAAGGTCTTTGTTTCAGAGCCAGGAATCTCTTGTCTTCTGCCGGCATCCATGACACTGTGACAGGTTAACTTGTTAGCTTACAAGTTGAGGAAAAAATCTCAGTTTCTTTGAAATTCTTGCCAATGAGAAAATAAAGATAACACTACTTGGGTGATCTTGGGCAAGGCACCTACCCACCACGGGTCTGTTATTCCATATTTTTTATAAGTAAAGAGACGTGAGTAAGACCAGACTGCTGTTAAGGCCCTTGATAATCTGAGGAGCCATGGTTCTGTGATTCTATGGGACAATGCCTTGGTTCTTTGCTCAGCATAGCCCACTGGAATGGGGTTTCAAGAGGTGCTTATTTATGCTATCAGCGCCTTTGGCTACTCTTCCTTGGTGCTTCACATTTTATGCTCCTCTGTCTTGACACCTTACACTTGCATTTCTAAGGCAGTAAGTAAATGGTAAATTCCTCAGAAGAAATTTGAGAAACCATGATTTTGAAAAGGACAGTACCGTGGTATAATCCATAGATGGTATTTTAAATCTCTAATTTAGTGAGTGAGTTGAGGAAAATCCATGTTTGGTATGGCCTCCATTTTAGCGGACAGCCACTCAAGACAGTTCTGCCCATGCTGGTTTGTCTGAGGATCGTCAAGATATTAGCACCTGCATTTTCTTGCTCACCAGAGGAATAGAGAGATCAGGAAGCTAAGCAAAGGGCACTAACTCAAGAGACTTAACTTTAGGTACCCTTATTTGTTTTGAATATCAAATCAGTTGTCTTTTCTGTTGTCGTGAAGGTTTTCTACTGGTGAACTTGGTTGCTAATGGTATTTTCCCCTATGGAACACTGTAAGGCTTGACTGCAGGGTAGGGAGCCAGTGAGAGTCCAAAGTGGAAAAGCGATCAGAATCCTTGGGCATGGTTGTGACTGAGGCATTTGCTCTTTGCACCTCAAATTATTCTTTAACTCAGGAGCCATTGCTCACATACGTGACGGGGGGCAGCGGTGAGGGGTCAGATGTTGGTGAGGGCTTGCTGGAAAGGGGAGAGGCCCAGGCCGGGAGGGGAGACAGGAGGGCACTGCAGGGAGAACCTCTGGCAGCCCCGGAGGCAGCCCCAGAGCAATGGCGCTCACTGTCCCAGCGCAAGGCCCTCATCGGTTCATTCAAGCCACGGACCTCGGGGCCTGCGAAGGAACACTCGCTTCTTACTCTGGCTCCTCTTCTGGAACACGGAGGAGCACTGGGCGCACAGACACCTTTTCCATCTCTAAGGCCAGCGCTGCGAAGACTCTGTCGTAGCTCGTGGTCCTGCAGTCTTTCACTCTGGAGCATTGCGGGCACCTCTCCCCAGACACTATCCAATCCCCGTAAACTCTACGAGGCTCTTAAATATTCTTGAGGTGCTGCTGCTACCTTTGCACATGGCATATACCCCCACTATGAGGTATGTTTTCTTCTGAAATTTTCAGGCCTGCAATTCTCTCACTTTAAAAAAAGAAAAAGAAAAAAAAAAAAAAGGAAAGATCCGTTATCGAGGGAACTTGCTTTTTTGTTATTAAGGCCCTGAACCACAAGGGTGTCTGATTAAATTAACCACAAGTTTCAGAGCACAAGCAATACCCTGTTTAATCTTCAATTTTCTTATTCATACAGGAGTGATAGCAATGCTTTTCTCCCTTCCTATTACATTCGGGTCCCTTGGCACAGGAGACACTTCCTGTGGCTGGCTCTGAAAAGACACGTGTCTCATAAGTGGGAGTCAGAATAGATCAGTGTTGTAGATCTTTGAGGACATTTGTTACCTATAAAATAAGATATGAGAGGGAGGAGGAATATATTCTGGGTGGAAGAAAATATTTCGTATTTTCACAATCATATTTTCTCAGAAATATAGTGTATCCAAATATCCAATACATGAAAAGGGACCATTTGTCTGCTTTTTTTCCCCTTCCCTCCTCACTTGACTGTGTTTTTCGTTACCTATCTTATCTTTTCATTTTAGTTCTGCACTTCACCTTGTCCTTCCCTCATATCCCCTTCTCTCTGAATTTATTAATCAAGTAATCCATCTTTACCACGTAGGCAGTGCGGCCACCACAAATCTGCACCTTCTCAGACTGACTATAAAGTAAAGCTCTTTGAGAAACCTCAGAATGGTGACTGGTTGCATAAAGTAGATTATGCCTGTCTGGAGTACCCTGGAAATTGTTGTATTCTACTTATTACCTGTCTTTGAAATGAAAATATCAAGATAGTTTATCTTTGAAATGCTCCTCTCCAGACGATGAGGTTGAAAACTTAATAGTATCATGAATTCAGTTTAAAACAACAATCTATTTATTCAGGATACTCTCTCCCCAACACTATACCTTGGAAATGTCCTCAATAACACTATATATTTTAGTATTGTTTTTATTACCTTAATTTATTGAGGCCAAAGTGTACTTGAGATGGGGAGAGGCAGGAAGGCAGGGGGGGAAAGCAGGAGAGAGAGACAGAGAGAAAATCTGTCTGAGGATGGAGTGTTTCAGGAGTGTGATTTGCTCTTTGGTTTTTGTCTGTCTTTCTCAGATACGCTCCACCTTAGTGAAGGAGTCATCCATTAGTTTGATGATTCCACTTTATATCCTCTAACACTAAGACTTGAAGATTGATGGATTTAAAGCTGCTCACTTATTTCTTTCCTCCTAGAGGAGTGGTCAAAGTACAAGCAAAAATGGACTCTATTTCTTACAGCTGACCCTGTATTTCCACCTGTGGTTCTCGGCGGGGGGTGGTCTCTCTTATTCTCAATGTCTAATGACATTTTCGGTGGTCACAGCTTTGTGCAGGAGGCTGTTGCTGGCACCTCGTTGGTAGAGAGGGAGAGGCTGCTAGATCTCCTACAGTGTAGAGTACAGCTCTCCTAACAGGGAGTGATCGGATCCTAACGTCACTGGTGCTGAGGTTGAGGAACCCTGATGTACATTAACCAGACTAAGAAGCTAATGGTGAAGGTGGGTGACGTAGAAAAGAAGACAGGAAGGAAATCAAAATAAATGGAGAATTACTGCAGGCTCAATAGCCCCTTAATGTATGTTATTTCTTTCACTTACTCCTCATAAAACTACCAGAAAAAAAAAGTATCATTGTTTTTGCTTTTATATTTTCTTCAGTCAATGGAGGACTCTAGGACTCAGAGAAGTTAAGTGACACGCTTTGAGTCCCTTGACACAAGTGTGATTCTGAAGCCCATGATTGTCCTCTTTCCCCTCACTGGGAGCAGGGAGACAATATTCCATTGAGGTCTTCGACTGGAGAGAATGGATGTCGGACTGGTACGTTTAGCCAATAGATTCATACATATGGATGCTCATTTTATATCAAATAACCAAATGACTATGCATTTCTAGGGCGGTTTCAACTTTAAGTACTTGGAAGACTTTGATTTGTATCCTGGTTTTGTTCGGAAAAATACAGCCATTCCCCCTTTCCTATGCTTTTTTTTTTTTTTTTTTTAAATCGTACTTAGAACCTTCACTAATCACATAGATCTTAGGCTACGGTATGTGATATATAACATAAGGGTCTAGACAAAGGACAGTGTGCCATTGGTCATGAATTAAGAGCACATAGACGACAGATGCCCCAGACGGGAGGCTTTAGCTGGGAAAGAATAAGTTCCCGAACCAAAAGTGATTGGACATAAAGTGTCTTACCAAAAGGACTGGATCATCTTTTTCTCTGGCTATCTTGAAGAATAAAATAGATTTTCATTCATTGGAACAATTTAGGACTTTCTTCCTTGAATATCCCTGTAAAGAATTAGGTTTTCTCTCTATGGCTACATTTTTGATCAAAAGAAAACAGTGGGATAAAAAAATTTCCATAAAAATTCAGCTTCTTTGGGCACAATTAAACATAAATGACAAGTGATAGGGAGATGTAATTTCTTCTTATTGACCTCTGACCTTCTAAAATAGAATACCAGGGCCTGGCCATCTATATTTTCTATGAGGTCCACAGAAGATTTTATTTTAGTAATCCCAGTGCTCTGAATTCAGTACTACGTCATAATTACTTCCTGTTGATGATGGTTATCTTGCTAGTTGCCCAACCCACCTGCTCTTGGGCCAACATGGACCCCAATCCCCATCTACATTTGTTAGATTTTTAAAAGGGCTGTGTCCTCAAATGCGATGAGTAGAAATGGCTGTGAATAACGTTTAAAAGCATCAAACTATTGCTGTAGCAAAAGAGTGTAAGTGTTTTGTAATAGGGTTTTAAAATTCTGAACATTCAACCTCTCTGAGTCTCAGGCTCTTAATCTGGAAAATAGAGATGACAGTAAAATCCTTACTTCTTTTATGACTTTAAAGATAAAATGAGGTAATATATAAAACTACTTAGTAAACTGGGAAAAAAAGTAAGATATTGTTGGTATATTTTTTACCATTTGACACTTTGTTATACTTATTATTTTTGACAACTTGGGTCTTTGAACTTCACCTTTAGTTTTAGAGAGTCATTTTAAATCGATGTGTTTTTTAAACAAAATTCCTTACCTGACGTGTGAATCCCTCTACAGAAGAGATCTCAAACTCTAAGTATATAGAGTTTAGCTATATAGTTTAGCTCACCGATTGTTTAAATATATATTTTTTAAGATTTTATTTATTTATTTGACAGAGATAGAGACAGCCAGCGAGAGAGCGAACACAAGCAGGGGGAGTGGGAGAGGAAGCAGCAGGCTCATAGCAGAGGAGCCTGATGTGGGGCTCGATCCCACAACACAGGGATCACGCCCTGAGCCGAAGGCAGACGCTTAACCGCTGTGCCACCCAGGCGCCCCTAAATATTTTTGTTTTTAAAGAATCAGTTACCAATACTTAAAAATCAAGAGACTTCTTATAAAAGTTTGGAATTCTGATTTCCACTGAGAAACCAGAACACTTAACCTGTGTACCATCAGGGCATCAATCTGTTCCTGCCAAGTAACCTTGTCTAGATCCTGTAGGCTGGGAATTTGTCACCCATATCCTACAACAGAGACTCTCAAAGTGTGGCCCAGGGCCAACAGAGTTTGCATCACCTGGGAATTTGTTAGAAATGTAAATTCTAGGGCCTCCCTTCAGACCTACTCTATCAGAAACTGGAGCTATAGCCCAACAAATGGCTTTATGGAGCCTTCTTGGTGATTCAAATATACTCCAGAGTTTGAGAAATAGTGCCCTATGAAGGCCAGTCAAATGTCCCAATGACTTGTTTCTGTATTTGTCTAGCATCGGTGACTCACTTTTGCTTCTGATTGTCATAGAGTTCTTCCTCTTATTGAGCCTCAATTTATTTCCCTGTCACTTTCATCATTGTGGCTTTTCCTTCCTTTGCTCTTTTGGACTTGAGGTAACTAAGAAGAACAATGTCCTGTAGTCCTTAGCATTTTCAATAAACAACAGCAATTTGCGGTGACAGGCCCTCTTAACCCTGAGCTGATAGAGCTCTTGTCACTCTTGGAGCCATCCTTCTTTTCCTCCTGCCTGTTGACATTCTTAAAAAACTTCAATTCTTCCTCTTTCAAAACTAAGCAATTGTAAGCAGCCCCAGAAGGAATGCAAATCTGTGCTTTTATTTTGACACTTTTTTCCAACATTGATTAGATAATTTCTGATCTGTTCTATTGTTTTGTAGTAGAGTGTGAAAATTTCTAGAGATTACTCTCCATTGGCGTTCCCTCCTTGAGGGAAAATTCATAGCATAAGAACTAACTGTTATAATATGGAACCAATATTCCTGTGAGATTTGTAAATTAAATTTTCTTTCCAACTTTTGTTTAATATATTCAGTGTCACCTTGTAAGGCAACTGAGATAATTTTGTGTATCCTATCAATTTGTTTCTTGTTTGACATCTGTGTTTGTTTATATAGCTTTCAGAAGTGGAGAATTCTGTCGCCAATTAATGTTGATGGCTTTGAGTTAGAGAGAAGAGAGTATGTTTATAAATGAAAATTTTTGTTTTTAAGTTGTGTTTTATTGTAGCTGAGTGTTTTCCAAATAAATATTCACTGACTTTATTGAATATTTCAATTGGGTAATGGAATCACAGGCTTTCAGAGAAGTGGGGCTCAATTACGATATGTATTTATGGGAGATTTCTCTGCCATTGAGCAGGGAGACGATTGAAAATACATTAAGGGAATATTTCAAGTAATTGACCAAGTATCTATTTCCTCGTGAGGCTGAAATCTTGGCCTAAAGCAACTGTTCCAACAACTTCAACAAGGACATTGTTAAGAATATTGTCTATCAGAGTAGGAATTTCTGATTTCTGATCTTCCAGATTGGCTGAAGACCCAGGAGAGAACTTACTAAAAATCCGAACTCAGTCATCCTGTGGTGGGGACTGAGAAGAAGTATTTCACAAACTGCCCCAGGTGATTTTTCACATGTAGCTGGCTGTGGGACCCACACATTGTGTTCTCTATGAAGATCCTGAAGAGAAAATTTCTCAGTCTGAGGAATATAGGGAATGTTACGCTTTTCCAAAGCATCTGCTGTGTTTTGATCTCATAGACATTATAAATCTTACAAATGATTGTTCTTCCCTTTTTGATTTGAACTGTCAGTAAGCTCAGCGCCAATTTTGACCCCTATTAGCTTCTACATGGGATGTTCTAGAATACATTTTTAGATTCTATGTACTCTTACATTCATTCCAGCTTTATTTTAGCATTTTTCTGACTTTTTTCCCCACTCTAATGCCTCTCTTTTCATTTAATTTCTATTTTATGGCATTTAAAAATATTTTTTGAAGTCATAATAAATCTCTTTTAGTATAAGGAATAGTATCAGTAAGTATCATAAATATTGTGAAAAGGCTGTGATATAGGTCATTAATGGAGCTATTTTAGGGAGCGTTACTTGGTAATCCTGAATTAACTGCTGCCGAACTTAGTACTCTGTTTTCCATATGCAGTGCTTCTGTAACCATAAACTAGGATGAGGAAAAGAATGGTAATCCAGGATTGCACAGTAAACCAGGTTAGGAAAAAAACCAGGTCATAAATTATATGGAATTATACATTCCATATCTCACTTTAGGGGTTTTAACAGTGCACATTACAGCTTTTTACAGAGTTTTGACTCTGGAGGAAAACCTGCAATAAAGGCATTAAAAGATCTTTAATCCAACTCTTTCCAAACTTTTAAAAACCAAACACTCCCTCCCGCCCTCCCCCTAGAACACATGTTAACATTTCCGGAACAGTATTTAATTTGGGAAGCACTGTATTGTTGTTATGATTGTGAGTGCTGAATGTCAATGTGGATGAAATAAGGAAAGCTATTGTGTGGGGTGAACAGACATGAGCAAGCATAGCTGGTGGAAAAATAAACTGAGCTAAGTGAGTAAACTTTAGGAAAAGTACTCTATCAACTGGCACTTGTGAAGAAACACGTACAACAAGGAGAAGAAAAAGCCTATAGGATAGCTGTGTTCTTGCAATTGCAGAAGGAAAAGCACTAAAAACATACATTTGAAGTAGAACCAAGCAAAGCATAGAGTTCCCAGCTGATCCCAACTGGCGTTCCATGTTCCAGGTGCTTGTGGCCCTGTATTAAGATCTTATGCAAACTGGGTGCCTCGGTGGCTCAGTTGGTTAAGCGCCAGACTCTTGATTTCGGCTCAGGTCATGATCTTAGGGTCGTGAGATGGAATCCCCCACCGGTCTCCGTGCTCAGTGAAGAGGCTACTTGAGATTCTCTCCCTCTCCCTCTGCTCCTCCCCCTGCTTGCTCTCTCTCTCTCTCTTTCTAAATGGATAAATAAAACCTTTAAAAAAAAAGATATCACACAAACAAGTATATAGCTTTTTGAAGTTGAACAACCTCCAAAAGTAGAGGGAAAGTCAGGGGTGAGGTGGAGGTCTGGGGAGAAATTTCAGTGAGTTGATGTGTCAGACAGAGGAAAAAATCATAAAGACTTTGTGGATGTATGAAGAATTAAACTCACTTTGAGGGCCCAAGATCTCCCTAGGTTTTTCACACGTGTTGTACCTCCTGATGACCTTCATCAGAGTGTGAATGAATGGAATGCTTCATGTGTCCACACTACCTCGCTTTTCCCATCTGTATTGCCAGGGGGTACAGGAAATAGTTTTATTCTAGGGAAATTTCGCTGTATTGAAGGAAATGTTTTATGTGACATCCTATTAATTGGTCACTTAGTCACCTCTACTCAGTCCATTTTACATGTTAAACATGATCTTTACTTTTGAATGAATGAAATTAAAAGGAGGTGGTGAGAAACCAACTTACTCTAATTCGTTTTGGAAACACCTACTGTATGAAGGTATATCCTAAGTTTTCCATGGAAATAAACACCAAGTCCAGCACCTACATCATTCAGGGTGGACCTCGTGAGAGATGGGCATGAACTTAGAAGGCCCGATCCAGTCCGTCCGCAAGGAAACTGTTCATGGAAGGGATTCATTAGTTCTTGTAAGAAGATGCTATCTTCTTGTCATGTCAATAAGAGCAAAACCAGTCAATGCAAATTTCGCGGCCCAAAGAAGTGAGTGGGCTGAAACAGTTTTAGTAATCATTTGCAAAGCAATTTAAACTACTAACATCTCAAGAAGGTCAATTCCATGATTTCTGTGTCATCGTTACATCGATCACTTAAACCCATTCTTTCTGGGTGGCTGTATTTATTAACTGGGGATCCTGTCAGCATTTCAGTTCTACTTGAGACAATCTGCTTCTTCTGAGACCTCTTTGTCAACTTCTCTCTCTTTAGATTAAATTAAATTGTGGTAAAATTTTATCCAAATTGAGTTTTTTTAAAATGCAAACATCTGCCTCTGCTGTTATTGGGCATGAGAATGTTTTGTAACAAATAGTTTGGGATTTTTTTTTTTTTTTCATTTAGTTGTTTATTTGGCATGTGATTTTCAGGGAATGTCAGAGGAAACTTCATACCATAATTGTCAACACATTTTTCTCATTTTACATATACTTCTCACCTTCTTCTACCTTATACATCAAATGTTGCCTGTGCTACTTTAAACTGGTTTGGTATTTTTCTCTCATGATTTGGGAAGAGTAGAGAGTTAACATAATACTTAGACCAAACAAAATATTTTTATATTTCTTTTTCTTTTTGGATGACATCATTTAAGTTTTACTCAGTTAGCAAATTTCAATTATGTAATACAGTGTTATCAGCTGTAGTCACCATGTTATACATTAGATACTCAAAATTATTTGTCTTTTTAAAAAAAGATGTTATTTATTTATTTAACAGAGGGGGCAGAAAGAGAGAGAGAACAAGCACAAGCAGAGGGAGCGGCAGGCAGAGGGAGCAGCAGGCTCCCCGCTGAGCAGGGAGCCGGATGTGGAACTCCATCCTGGGACCCTGGGATCGTGACCTGAGCCAAAGGCAGATGCTTAACTGATTGAGCCACCCAGGGCGCCCAAAATTATTTGTCTTATAACTAAAAGTTTGAACCCTGTTACCAACCTTTCCTTATTTCTCCGTTTTTCTATTCTGTTTCTGTTTTCTTTTCTTTTTTTTTTTTTTTTAAGATTCTACATGTAAGGGATACCATGTGATATTTGTCTTTTTCTGTCTAACTTATTTCACTTAGCATAGTACCCTCTGGGTTATTCATGTTATTGAAAATGATAGGATTTTATTCTTTTTTTAATTAAAAAAATTTTTTTCATCATGGTAAGTATACTTTTTAATCTCTATCCCCCTATTTTCCCCATCCACCACACCTCCCCTCTGGTAGCCATTAGTTTGTTTTCTATAGTTAAGAGTTTGTTTCTTGGGGGTGCCTGGGTGGCTCAGTGGGTTAAGCGTCTGCTTTTGGCTCAGGTCATGATCCCAGAATCCTGGGACCATCAGGCTGCCTGGTCAGCGGAGAGTCTGCTTCTCCCTCCCCCTCTACCTCTCTCCCCCCACTACTATCTCCTCTTCTGCTCTCTCTTTCTCTAATAAATGAATAAAATCTTTAAAAAAGTTTGTTTCTTGGTCTGTTTCTCTCTCTTATCCTCTGCTTGTTTGTTTTGTTTCTTAAAATCACATATGAGTGAGATCTTATGGTATTTGTCTTTCTCTGAATTATTTTCTTTAGCATTAAACTCCTTATCTTCATCCATGTTGCTGCAAATGGCAAGATTTCAATCTTTTTTATGGCTGAATAATATTCTATTGTGTATATATACCACTATATAACCACATCTTCTTTATTCATCTATCAGTGGGCACTTGGGCTGCTTCCATAGTCTGGCTATTGTAAACAATGCTGCAATAAATAGGGGTACATGTGTCCCTTTGAGTTGTGTTCTTGTATTTTTTTGGGTAAATACCCAGTAGTGTAATTCCTGGATTATAAGGTAGTTCTATTTTTAATTTTTTGAGGAAACTCCATACTGTTTTCCACAGTGGCTGTACCAGTTTGCATTCCCACCAACAGTGCATGAAGGTTCTTTTATCTCCACATCCTCACCAACACCTGTTACTTCTTGTGTTTTTTTTTTTTTTTTTTTATTTTAGCCATTTAGACAGGTGTGAGGTAATATCTCACTGTGATTTTGATTTGCATTTCCCTGATGATGAGGGATGTTGAGCAACTTTGCATGTGACTATTGGTCATCTGGATGTCTTTAGAGAAATGCCTGTTCCTGTCTTCTGCCCATTTTTAATTAGATTATTTGTTTTTTGCTATTAAGTTGTATGAATTCCTTTTATATTTTGGATATAAATCTCTTATATGTGGTTTGTTAATATTTTCTCCTATTCCATACATTGTCTTTTCATTTGGTCGATAGTCTCCTTTGCTGTGCAGAAGTTTTTTAATTTGATGTCATTCGCTTGTTTATTTTTGCTTTTGTTGCCTTTGCTTTTGGTATCAAATACAAAATATCACTGCAAGACCAATGTCAAATTGCTTACCCTATGTTTTCTAGGACTTCTATAGTTTCAGGTCTTATGGTCAGTCTTTAATGAATTTAGAGTTGATTTTTGTGTCTGGTGTAAGAGAGTAGTCCAGTATCATTCTGTTGCATGTGCTCTCCAGTTTTACTAACACCATTTATTGAAGATACCATCTTTCCTCCACCACATATTCTTAGCTCCTTTGTCAAAAATTATTTGACCGTACAATGCATGGGCTTATTTCTGGGCTCTCTATTCTGTTCCATTGATCTGTGTGTCTGCTTTTATGCCAATACCATGCTGTTTTTATTACTAGAACTCTGTAATACAGCTTGAAATCAGGAAGTGTGGTGCCTCCAGCTTTGTTCTTTTTTCCCTAAAGATTGCCTTGGTTATTTGGGGTCTTTTCTTATCCTCCACAAATTTTAGGAATTTTTTTTTTTCTATTTCTGTGAAAAATACTATTGAAATTGGAATAAGGATTGTTTTGAATCTGTAGATTACTTTGGGTAGTATGGACATTTTAACAATATTAATTCTTCCTCAGGCTATGAACAGGGAATAGTTTTCCATTTATTTGTGTTGTCTTCAATTTCTTACATCAATGTCTTAAATTTTCATTATACAGATCTTTCACCTCCTTGGTTAATTTACTCCAAAATATTTTATTCTTTTTGATGCTGTTTTCAATGGCATTGTTCTCTCAATTTATCTTTCTGGTAATTTGATGTTGGTATATGGAAATGCAATTGATTTTTGATGTTGATTTAGTATCCTCAATTTTACTGAAATTGTGTATTAGTTCTAATAATTTTTTTTCCCAAACTCTTTAGGGTTTTCTATATATAATATGTCGTCGCAAATAGAGACAATTTTACTTTTTTTCTGATTTAGATGTCTTTCACTTCTTTGTTGTCTAATTGCTCAGGATAGGACTTCCAGTACCATTTCGAATAAAAGTGGTGAGAGTGAGCTTTCTTGTCTTGTTCCTAACCTTAGACTCAGGAGCCTCCTATCACCTCTTCACAATCTTCCAACTTGCATTCTTCTATATAAAAGAAAAATCATTCATTGAAAAAACACTTTCTAAAGAAATCTTCTTGGTTACCCTACTAGCCTACCTCAAGTCATTAGTAGTAACATTTAGTTTGCTGACTTAGGAATTTTTATATGCAACCGGAATGACATATAGCTCCAGCTCTAAAATTTATGAAGCTGTGGGAAGAGGAAACTTGAAGATCTGAGTTTACTGATTGTTGAAGGATTTGTCCAGCATGGGAGCTGGGGTTGTGGTGTGGCTAAACTATCCTAGCAGTGTGATGCCATTTCTTTCCCATCTGTTAACATTCAGGAAAAAAAGCAGGAGCTTGTAAAGGTTGGGAATGTGAGGTCAGGTGGTGTCATGGAAAGAGAACTGGCCTGGGTCTCTGAAGAATTTGTTTCTAATAATAATAGTAGGAAATAGCAGTTAATTGAGTACTTCAAAAATTTTAGGATACTCTGGTATGCTTGCTATGTCTTAGCTCATTTAATCTTCATAATGACCCTTTCAAATGATCCTATTATCCCTACTCTATTGGAAACTTAGGGCTACACATATAGTAGTGATGGGACTGTAATTCAGACTCAGAATGCTGCAGAGCCTCTAACTCTCGACTTTTATTGCTGCTGCTGCTCTTCTCTGCAGATGCCAGATAAGAAATGAAGTAAATTATGCTGTGGCGGGATGAGTATAGTGGTCAGGGTGGGCTAAGTTATAATGCAATTAACAGAATTCCCCAAATGGCAACATTTTAAATAACAAAGGCTTGTATCTTTTTTATTCTAGAGATCCCACATGAGTCAGTGAGACTTTCACTCCATGTCTTCATAGTCCTCCTCAGGGACTCAGGTTGGTGGGTTACATGTCAGTTCCAACTCAGTGTAAACTCAATGGAAAGAACAAGTATCATGGCCTATAGTCCTTAGCCATGGGCCCAGGTGACAGGCTACCTGTCACTTCCAACTCAGTGGGGAGAACCAGTTGTGTGCCCCTCCCTCCCCCAACTACCCACAGGGAAAGCAAGAATGCACTCCTACAAGTGTGCAGGAGGAGAGGAGAAGCAGATGGAGTGGAGCTGTTGAATGGCGGCCACAGTGCTGCCTGGTTTGGTTTTCTTTGATCTTTATGATGTCACTTTCCTCTTTACTGTGATCAGTCTCCTCTCACATCAGCTATTTAGTATTCTTAGCTTGGGCTATGTGCAACTTTGTTTCTCCACACAGATGGTCTCAGTCTCTGCCCTGCCTCTGCTACCTGTATGCTGGTAGGTGAATTCCCTGACCTCTCCAGGCCTGGTTTTATCTACCATAAAATAAGTAGTCGGATTAGGAAATCTTCAAGAGATCTGCCAAATGAAAATTTTTATGACTTCATGAAAAGCAAAATAAATCCTTCTTTGATTATCTTACGCTGACCCGGCAGGTAACATAGGCTATATATGACTGTGGAGGCAAAATCCAGCAATAGAGAGATAAGCAAGCTGGTGCTGAGCCAGGAGAGAGATTAAGGATGAACTACTGAGGTAGACCTTGGGCTTCAACCTTCAGAGACAGGTAAGAAATAGTGAGGAAGTGATCAAGTCGAGGATCCTCTGATTTTGTTTTTTAATTTATGGTTGCCATTAAATGGTAAGCCATTTCATTTATATACGTATCTGTATAACATATATGCATGTATTAATATATGTTGTACACATGTACATTATATATGTATATATGTATACACACACACATTTTTTTTGAGGAAGACATTTAATGGTTAACTTCAAACTTTGAGCAAAAAGCCCCTTTTTGAGATGTCAGCAAAATACACGAAGGCATATGTGTTTTGGTTTGCACAAATGTCTTTCACCCAGTGCCAAGGTAACCAAACTACAAGCATGAGGTTTCTGAAAGCCGAATAACCCCCATCCGTTGAATTAGAAAAACTACAGATAAGTGACAGCAGTTGTTTTAGTAAGACATGTTTTCAAGAATTCAGACCATTTTCATTGTTCTAACCTGCTCTTTTAACTATATCCATCCTTCTCGAATTATGGCTCTCTAAAATAAACACACTGGTTCATACATCTGGGTACATGGATTGTGCAGAGAGGAAAGGCAAGAGCAAATGCGTGCGCCCGACTCACTACAACCAGGGCGCAGCGCTCTTTAGACAGGGGCACATTGCTGGTGGTGGGGGCGGAGCAGGAAGCCGTGCGCGGCCGAGGTGGGGGGGGGGGAACCCGCACGACGCAAGCGCGAAAAAGGCTTCCTTTATACAGGTTTACGTGCTCAGATCACCATGCTGGTCTGCCTCCTCTGCCTCTTTACGCAGTAATTTTGCTAATCAGTCACCGCTTGCAGGGAAAATGCTCGAAAGTACAGCTTGCACGGAGACAGGAGAGGTGAGACATGGAGAGGGATTTTGGGTGAGAGAGTGTGAGGGTCTGGGTCCGTATCTGTGCTAAGGTCGGAAGCGGTTCTGTACTTTTGCAAAATGGCTCCTCTTTCTGCTTCTTTCCGATCCTTCTTTACTTACAAGTCTAAGCAAAATTTTACTTTTTTAGAGGGATTGATTATAGCCAGATGTCAGAGGAAAACACTCATATAATTTCTCTAATAGTTTTATATGTTAACATAGGTAGGCTATAGTACCCCCTTATTTAATCGAACACGAATGTAATTGTTAATGTTAGGTATTTTGTAGACCTCGTTATTCGCATCTGCAGTCGGTTGACTTTTAAGTAATTGAGATTACCCCAGATACTACGGGTGTGCCTATCAGTTGAAAATCCTTAAGAGCAATGAAGTCAGGTTTCCTGGAAGAAGAAATTCTGCTTTAAGATCGCAACATCGGCTCCCGTCCAGGAATTTTCAGCCTGCTGGTTTGCCCTACAGGTTTGAACTTGCTTGCCGGTAAAACACCTTAGGCAATTTCTATTTATCTGCCCACGTATCCATCTATTTATTTGTCATCTGTCTACCTATATGTCCATCCATCTCCTGCTGGTTCAGTGTTTCTGGGGAGCCCCGACTTTATTTGCATGGTGGTGTAATTGACGAATAACGAGGCTTAAAAGGGAAGGTGAGCACCATTTGTGAAATGGTACCATTTAAAAAAAATTTTTTTATTATATTATGTTAGTCACCATACAGTACATCCCTGGATTCTGATGTAAAGTTCGAGGATTCATTAGTTGTGTATAACACCCAGTGCACCATGCAATACGTGCCCTCCTTACTACCTATCACCAGTCTATCCCATTCCCCCACCCCCCTCCCCTCTGAAGCCCTCAGTTTGTTTCTCAGAGTCCATAGTCTCTCATGCTTCATTCCCCTTTTGGCTCACCCCCCCTTTCTTTATCCCTTGCTTCCCCTACTGATCTTCTTAGTTCACTTTCCATAGATGAGAGAAATCATATGATAATTGTCTTTCTCTGCTTGACTTATTTCACTTAGCATTATCTCCTCCAGTGCCGTCCATGTTGCAGCAAATGTTGAGAAATTGTTCTTTTTGGTAGCTGAGTAACCATTTTTTAAAAAGAGAAACTTAAATTGTGTTCATGGTGTAGCTTGAAGGACGGTGCTGCCTATTCCCACCTGTTCAAACTGGGTCTCACCTGGCGTTAAATTTGCACAATTAGAATTAGTGGCATCTGTTGATGGAGTAAGCCTAGGTCTGGTCTAGAATGTAAATGCCAAAAACTATTGGCTATCTCTTAAGTGCAGGAAAAACCTTTCCAGGTTGAAAGCAGAACATTTTGAATCTTGGAATGAAAAGGGATCCTGGCCATCATTCAGTCCGACTTCCTGAATTCAAAGGTGATGAAACTGAGGCCCAGGGAAAGTGAAGTGTGCTTTGCCAAGCCACACTCGTAAGGATAACATGTTCTTAAACATTTGTTTTATCACTTGAAAATGTTTTAGTGTTTTTCAGCATTGCTAAATATTTTGCTAAAGCACATTGTTTTGGCTTATGGATATGCCGCATTAAACTAAATACCTATTTGATGTATTTAATTTATATTCATGTTTTCACTTCTATAAATACTGCGATAAAGACCCTTACACGTAAATCTTTGTACACATGCTTATCACTCTTGAAGATGAGTTTCAAGAAAAGGGATTTCTGGATCAAAGGGTACGTGTGTCCAGAAGTCTTTAATCCCACTTGCCAAATTGTTCCCCAAAGAGGCCTTACCAGTTTCCAGCACTCAGCAGTGGGTGAAGGTGCCTGTGTCCAGCACCCTAACCCACACTGGTATTTTCATTAACAAGCAAATACAATGGACATGGAGTCTTGTCTTAATTCACATTATTTATTAGCAAGGTCAAACTTTTTTTTTCTTCTAATTTTATTGGCATTTGAATTTTTTTAAATGCAATTAATGCCTTTCTTTATGCACCTCTCCTTATTTTGGAGTTTATATTTTATTAATTTGTAGAGATTTTTAAAAACAATGAGATCGAGTCCACAAAACAATGCCCCGGTGGACAGTAAGTAGTATTATTAATACTGACATTGTCCTTGTTTCGCTATGGTTGTTGGTATTATTGTGTCTGCTGCTGGGTGCTGGCTTGTACTTAGAAGCTAGGAAGGAGTCACTGCCTGGGGTCAAATAGGTAAAATATCTCTCTATTTTACTGGGAAAAATTTGCCGAAATGTATCCCAGCTATGCTGTTGGTTTTAAAGTCTTTTATCTGCATCTGTTAGCCAGGCCCTTTTCTCCCTGGAATAAAGTAAAATGTGGTTTATGCTTCAGGCACGTGCATAATGGCATGCAAATCACTCCACCTCCTTGGTTTTCCCTCTAACTAGGCACTGAGAGTCTTTCTGTTTTGGGAAATGATGGCAGTTGACCTCAGAGAATACATAAATTGCAAAGTGCCTCCCCTTTTTATATGGCGTTTTACATTCCTCATATTTTTTCCCCTTTAGAAAGTGTAAAATAACATATCTTAAAATGGAATCCGTGTAGCAGTTTTTTATCTTTTTAAATATTTAGCAGTACCCAGTGTTTACTTTTTATGTTTTGTTCTTGAATATTGTGTTTTATAGAGGACTGTCAGGGAGATTTCTTTTTCATTCGTATAGTAGGCCTCAAATTCTTGTGGGCTCGTGTTCATCCATTTCCCTGCTGCTGTGTTTGGACTCTTTCCTTAGGGCAGAGATGGTACGTACGGGGTGAGTCACCACATCACACAGCATTAGCGACGAAGCCGGGGTGATGATTTAGGGATGTTTGGGATAATTCATTGTGAGTGACAGCTGGGGGGGGGGGGATATATGTGTGTGTGTGTGTGTGTGCGCGTGTGTGTGTATATATATATATATATATATCAGGGTCTTTTAATGGTTGCTTATAGAAGGTTTTACCCCCACAGTGAGGTAATACATGTAACTTGATATCATGGTTCCTGACACATAACAGATGCTCCAAAGATGTTTGTTGTCTTCTGTATCAATCAGAATTCTCTAGAAAAAGAGAACCAGGAGGATACACAACAGATGCACAGATATAGAGAGACTTATTTTAAGGAACTGGGAATTGGCTCAGATGATCATGGGGCTGGTAAGTTTGAAGGGCAGGTCAGTAGAAGAAGCCCAGATAGGAGCTGATACTGTAGTCTTGAGTCCCAAATCTCTATCTACAGATTTTGGAGACTTAGGTTGGAAAGTCAGGCAGGATTTCTATGTTAGAGTCTTGAGACAGAGTTTCTTCTTCACCAGGAGGCCTCAGTTTTTGTGTGTAAGGCATTCAGCTGATCCGATGGGGCTCATCCGTATTATTCAAGGTAATCTCACCTACAGTTAACTGATTATAGATGTTAATCACATCTACAAAGTATCTTCGCAGTAACATCTAGACTAGTGTTTGAGCAGTTGAGCACCGCAGTCCACAAGCTGACACATAAAATTAGCCATTACACCTCCTTTTACCCTCTTCCTAACCCTCGCATAAAAGGGAATGGGGCTCTGTCAGGAGACCAAGGGGTCTTTTCCTACCCATCTCAATTTCATGAAGTCACTGGATCCATTTACTAAATATAGATAGCAAGAAGCTTTGGGAACATGATAGGGTAAGAGAAAGAAGTGTAAGAGAAAGAAGAAGAAGTTTGTATGGGTTGGGAAAGTAAGGACAGCAGAGGAGAGGTAAGAGCACCCCAAGGAGTAGGCCATTGCTTTCCTGGTATGGCCTAGTTCTGTGTTTCTGACTTTCCAATAGTAATGGAAATAGTGAGTCAGAGGGAGAGCAGAAAAAAGATGGGCTGCCTTAAAGCATAATGTTAGGGGACTTCCCTGCTACAAAATGGCGGGTGTCACGGACTGAGGGAGGTAAGGCATTCTGGATTCTCTAGAAGCATCTGTGAGTTCTCAAGAAATGTCCAGATCCTTCTTCAGTGTAGCAGTATAGACATATGTGGACCAGGGTCCTCTGTGAGTCCAGGTTGAGGAGGGGCATGGGAGACACGATTGCTACACAGAAGAGAATGGAGTTCATTCTCCAGGTGCAAAAGGAGAATAGGCTTGAATGAAGCAAAAGAGTTCATCATGTGTTGCTGGCGAAGTTACTTAACCTTTCGGCTGCACTAAGTATTTAGACGTGTAGGAGGATAATATCAACCCACAAACCCATTTAATAGGGCAAATGAGTTAAAACTGTGATACAATTTTAAATTTATGTCAATCAGTAAATTCAAAGCACAGCACTGTAATTAGAAACTCACAATTGCCTGTAGAATATCCTTGTGGGCATAATTAATGCATATGGAAAAATTTTAGCAGTGATTTTAATCCCAAATAGAGCCTGGTTCAAATGAGTTGATTTTTCCATTCGAGTATAAAGGGCTACCTACCTCTAAGGTAAACTTTCTTTTTCTTTCATTTCTTTTCTTTTTTTTGGTAAACTTTCTTCAGTGATGGACTTTTCTGCTATTTCAGAAACTTGGTGTCAGTCTTTCTAAGGTGACCATCAGCAGATGAAATCAGAAAACTTGGAAGTGACTGAGGGAGGTTTCCTAGGTGCAGTTTGTTAATGGAGAATGCAAATGACTGTGCTCGGGGACTGACTTGGCCACTGGCTTTATTAGATCCTGCCACTTTATTGTGTACTTTTGTAAGGCCTGTTTTGGTATCGTGAAAAAAAAAAAAAATATATATATATATATATTTATGTGGGCAGATTAACGGTTTGGAGCCAGATAAGCAGAAAGAAATCCAATAGCTGATTTTCAAGAAGGATTCTCTGAGAATTTACATTTGGGTGGGAAATGCATTTGCTAATACACTTGATTCATTGCTTTTAAAATACTTTCTTTTTAATGCTCGTTTATTTGAGCATTAGAGAACAAATGCACAGTAATCCCCTTCTTTTCAATGGAGGCTTTTCTGTTTTTAGGCCAAGAATCCCCTGACGCTCCTACGCTTTCCTGTATTGGTGTTTACAAACAATGGTATAAAAAAGACTTAAATATTTCTCGGATAGTTTACATAAGAGGCAATGATACAGTTTGGTAGTAATGAGGGCAATGAATTTGGGAAGCTGGAAAGTCATCTGTGGAAGGCTGAGCACTACATCTTTGCTTTGTTAGGCTGGTATTTGTTTAATGGGATTTTTCAGAAAAAGTTATCAGAAAAGCTTCCCCTGTAAGCAGCCATATGACCTCCAGGAGGCAGATAAGAGAAATGGAATGGCATGACTTGATATAGTGTAGGTTATATCTTTGGCAGTGATCCAATTTTTTCTACTCTTTATTCACTAGGGAGTAAAATTATTGCCTCATAAAATAAGAGAAATGTCCAGTTATTTCTTAAGTAGGGCCCTATTAACTTTACCACTGTCACCAGTTCCTTCCACAACATTAAAATCTTTCAGCCCTGTGGCAGGGAGGATGTTACATACCCAGATTTAGTGATCCAAGGACAATTATTTTGAAAACATACATTTCCTTGAAAGACCCAATTTTGAAAGAACTAATTTTTAGAATGATGTTCCAATGAATCACTGGATTCATAACAGCATTTTTCTTTGGAAAGCTTTTGCCTGCATCAGAAGTATCAGCCAGGATCTAAAAAAAGAGAGTCTTAATGCTAAGGAAGATTGATTATTGAGAAAGAGAGTTTGATTATCAGAATGTGTTACAGTGTTTCACCATAAAGTTGTTGAACTAAAGTTTCATTTATTTGAAAGATCTGGACAATTGTCTTCGGTTTCTTTCTGATTATTGCTATTGTGTAGAATATCCTTTTAGTCCATACCAAGAGTCGGAGTCCCATTTCTGCTTGGTATATAAATAAAGATGTTGTTCTTGCCCATGTTGTCTGGGTGAGAATAAATTGGACCCATCTGAGGAGATGTGATGGTTTCTTCAGAAGAGACAGGCTCATTCAGACTTTGCTCTGATATGCCTTGGTTATATATTGTCAAGAACTGGCGAGGGACAAATTCAGACTTAATCAAGGATGGTTAGTTTCTGATACACGTCTATTCCCTTTGGTTCTTATATTGAGCCTCTGATAACTAAACATTTGTATCCATTTGCAAATTTTTTTGCACCCTTTTCTAATTGTTCCTTTGCTGGGATTCTTTCCTTCAGCCAAGTTGGGTCTGGCCGTTGTACAGCATCGTCTGAGCTGTTCTTGGCCGAGCTGTAATCAGCTGATTTTGGTTAGGCTACATTGTCTGTGGTGTGACTTCATAGTACATTCTAGGTTCCTCCAAGAGTAGACCCGGAGACAAGGATTTTGGTGATTCTGGGAAGCACACCTGGGGTTCAAGTCCACTGAAGAAGTCTGAGAAACCATGAGGAACGAACAGTCTCAGACTTGTCTTCTGGAAGGATGGGACTATTCCTCATTAGTGGAGGATAACCTGAAAGAGTGCCAACCACCCCCTTGTACTGAGTTGTGCCTGTGGTCTGCTGAGCAAGTTTCCATGGGACCACAGAAAGGCCTCAATCAGAGAAGCTGAGAGACACAGGTTTTTGGGTGGGAAAATACCAAAACTGTAGGAAAACTCATATGAGATGGGAAAATGGGGAGGGGCGCCGGAAGTGTCTGCTACCAACAGTAAACTCAACTATAACAGCGCTTTGGAAGAGTAGAGAGCTTCTCCTTTCACATCAAAGAAATGCAGCAGTAGACTTATTTTGGAGTCTTCACAATCCTCAGATGCCCCAATTTTTTCTCAGCCACTGTCTTGCTATCTCTAGGTGGTTTGTCTTCAAAATCCAAAATGACAGCTAAATCTAGCCTTCATATTCAGGTAGTAGAATTTAGGATGGGACAAAGAAGGCCTGTCTTCCCCTCTTAAGAATATATTTTGGAAATACAATGACTATTTTTTGTCTATCCCTCATAACCCAGAACTTAGTTACTTAGTTATATGGCCACATCCTGATATGAAACATTCTGAGAAGTACAACCTTGACTGCACGTGGCCATATGTCTAACTAAAAATCATGGTCCCGTTACTGTGACTGGAAGGGAGACTGGGACATTGCAACTAACCATCTCTGCACTGGAGGATCTTCATCAGTCAGGCTTGCGTGGCTCTTGACATGGGAGAAATGGTAGAAGTAAGTCTCATAGAATTATACTGACCCCGAAATTACTATGTCGTATTCCTTTGGTAACACTGATCATCTTCACAAAACTTTAGATACCTGACCTTGTTAAAGTTATAACGGATGATTTGATTTAAATGAAAAAATTCATCTACCTGTATTTTGTCTAGTTGTTTTGATAGTGAATCGGAGGTGGAATCCTATCAGTGGCAATAGGGATTATCTTAGTCTGCTCGGGGCACTGTAACAAAACACCACAGCCCGGTTGGCTTAAATGACAGATACTTAATTTCTCCCAGTTCTGGAGGCTGGACGTCCAGGATGAAAGTGGTGGCGGGTTTGGTTTGTCCTAGGGCCCCCCTTCTTGGCTTGGTCACTTTCCCACTGTGTCCTCACATCACTGTTTCTTTCTGTGGGTACCTCACTAGTGTCTCCTACTCTTCTTATGAGGAAACCAGTTCTAATCGATTATAGCCCCCCCCCCCCCCCGGTGATCTCATTTAACCTCAACTACCTCTCTGAAGGATCTACCTCCACACGTAGTCTTATTGGGGGTTAAGGCTTCCACATATGAATTTGGCAGGGGCCCAGTTCAGACCATAAGAGTGATAATAATAAATATTTAATGCTTTTATGTATTGGTCCTGATGCTAAGTGTTTTACATAGATTTACTTAACCTTCATAATAACACTGAGTAAGAGATTGTATTACTCGCTTTCAGAGAAGGCAACAGACTTAGAGAAACTGAAACGTGCCTAAATTTGTGTAGGAACAAGTGAGGGCAGCAGGCTGACATCAGAGCCTGGGTTCATAAACCACTGTGAGATGGTGTTTGTGGTATGAAGCAGAAGACAGGGAGTCCCCGAATTGAGAGATGGACAAGCGTTGTAGGTCCCGGACAGAGAAGCAGTTACAGGCTGCGGGTGATATTGGGGGAGTTCTTTGAAGTAGAATCCCCTTCTTCGCCTGAACAACCAGAGATGTGTGTCTAAGAATGGCAAGTAGGAGCTACAAGATAATTTTATTACTGGTAGAGGCTGGAGGATGTGGCTCTGGGTCCGTGAGCCAAATGAATCAGTGAATGAGATTAGGCAGACGCAGTTACCTGTGACAGCACTGTGGCCCAAGGCAGCGCTCCTCCTTCCCATGGGACAGAGCCTCAGGAGAAGAGGTGGAAAGTCTGCCTGGGGAAGTTTGGAGCTCCCAGAAGGAAGAACTTTGGGAGAAACACGCTCAGCAAGACATTAGTTTTTCCAGGCCTAACAGTCTCCCCCTCCCCATCTCCTCAGCTGGTGCAGAGAGTTAAAAGGGCACACAGCTTAGGAAAAATCCTCTCCTTGGAAACCAGGGGTGGGAAAAAAGGTGTTCCCAAGCAATAGGATGTAGGGAAATGTTCTTGAGCTTGCCCGGGGAGCTAAGTCGTGTTTTCCCAGGTGTCAACTTTGAGGCCAAGGCAATGGAGATGAAGTCTTTCCCTTCATTATTTGTGAAAACTTGTTTATGGGATTAATTTTACATTGCTTGGGAGCAATACAAATCATTCAAATAATGTCATGAGGCAACTGGGCTTGGGATTGCATGTCAAGGAGTGGCTACAGTTTGGAAATAAATGGATGCCTTGGTAATACATGTAAGACATTACATTGTGAGGAAAAGAAAAGACCAATATGTAAATATGTAAATCTCCCCCAAAAGAATCCAGGAAATTTGTCTCAGAAAACAACACTGCTTTCAGTAAGAAAACCAGTAGATTTAATCAAAGCAGTAGGTCTAAACAAAGGAATCTGAGCCAAATAAGAGAGTAGGATTTTAATCATTCTGCTTGGTATGTTCAGCCTATGATGAATATTCATTAACAACTGATCAATACACTATTTTTCTATTTCTTCAAATAGAGTTGAAGCATAAAAATAAAGGAAAGTAAACATTTTCTCACTCTCCAGAAGAATAAATCCCACTGCCAGCAAATTCCGCCATCTTCAAAAATAATATGTTTCAGCAGTATAATTTCATACAGTTTTATTATCAGGCTGTTTCCCCACCCTCCCAATATTGGGCACTACAAAGGCAAACCAGAGTGGAGACTTGAGGCATTTATCCAGAAAAATGAGGCCAAAAAATCCCATCCCTCCTCCCCCTCCCCCAAATTGGTTATGTGAAACATTAGATGGTTGGCATCCCCCTAGAGAGTGAACTGATTGAGGATTCAGTTCTTGGGTATCGAGTTGCCTCTGGTTTCTCCTGCGGAATAGAATGCTTACATCTCCATGCTTGGGCACGTGCAGAAGTAGAGTTTTAAATTTGTTGTGTGTCAAATTGAGTTTCTCAAAAATTTTTTTCAATTAGTTTCCTCTCCTCGAGCACATTCTGCAAATGGAATGTGATGATGAGGTTTAGTCATTTTGTTATTTGATAGTTCTCAATAGCTAATCTGAATGCTTCTGCTTCAAATAAATTTTGAGGACTTTTTAATTTTGTAATTGAAATATTTGGTTGGCTGTTAAATAAATTAGGTAGCTAACAAACTTCTCCTTTTCTCTGTGCTGTATATAGATGCAGTGTTAGAGCTAGGGGATGGGCCAGGCCTTCAAACAGAGTTGAGTTTTGTTTGCTTTGCTTTTCATTTCCCTAAGTAATTTGAGGGAAATAAAATCTCTCTTAAGGGAAATAAAATACCCCCCCTTTTTTTCTTTTTTCTTTTCTTTTCTTTTTCTCCTTACAAAAAGGGTCATCTGGATTACACTGGTGTGTACGGTTGAAAATATGTATCGAACTCTTAGGATGTTTCCAGAAGATCATTCAAAATCAGAATACTGGGCAACTCTATTTTTTTAAAATTATTCCGTGTTTCTTTTGAGATTCGTTAATAATTATCTATTATTTTTTTCCTTGAAGTATGTTTCCCTTAGAACTGTATCATTAGAAAAACTCTTATAATTATGGTATTATGGTTATTTTGTTACTCGTTCATTTATCCAAGTTTGAGGTGTCTTATTACATGTTCTTTTGCTAAATAAAAGTAATCTTTTTCTTCAACCTGCGGAAATGGAAATAGTGAATTCTTTGGCAGGAGTATTACCAAAATAATCTTTATATAACTGCTTTTCTGTTTACTCTCAGTATTATCAAAACTGGTATCCACAGGGCTTAGTAAATTTTGAACCTCACAATTTAAATCCAATCTTTTTTTACTCAGGACCAATTTCTCTATTCTTTGGATTACCGATTTTTGGAAGCTTGGAGAGAAAAATGTCCTTAAAAGTAGGGCTCTTTCAGTTGAAAATGGTGGTTTTATGTATGCTATCGCTTAGCTTTTCCTAATGATTTTCTGCAGAAGGATTTAAAAGCAAGTGAAAAGATTGAAGTGACTTTCACTTGCTTAGTTTGGGGTGGAGTGTCTTCTAAACACAAATATCTTTCTTCCTGTGAATGTGAATTTGGTGCTGATGGTGAAAGGGATCATGACCCTGTAAAGAGTTTTCTGGAATATAGATGGTATATGGGGAGATACTCCACCTGTTACCTTGTGATTTACCCCTGACTTAAAGCATTCGCCTTTTGTAGCCCAAAGGAGCAGTTCTCTGCGAGTGACCAGAGGTCCTTGGAAAACCTCAGTCACAGCTTTCAGAAACATGTGCAGTGCTTGAAGGAGGTGGCTGAAAGCAGCAGCCTTCGAAGGAGCTCGACATCCTCAGAATTTTCTTATATGTGTGAATGAATGTATTTCCTTTAAAATGCATGCTAGGGGTGCCTGCGTGCCTCAGTTGGTTAAGTGTCTGTCTGCTTTTGGCTTAGGTTATGATCTCAGGGTCCTGGGATCCAGCCACAGGTCTGTCTCCCTGCTCAGCAGGGAGTCTGCGTCTCCCTCTCCCTCTGCCCCTCCCCCTCCTCGTGAACTCATGCACACACATGCTCTCTCTGTTTCTCAAATGAATAAATAAAATCTTTAAAAATAAATAAATGCATGCTAAATGTATTCAAAGTATACTTATGTTAACATCTATTTTCTCGTTATTTTAAAAATTAATTTTGAATGAGCAAGGAGTTAGGCAAATATCTCTGATGAAGAACTTTGGTTTAAAGTGTTTTCATGTTTGTACAGAAGTCTGAAAATCAGGATGCCTAGCTTAGAGACATTAAAAAAGTCCAGAGTGCTTATCTTCCCACGTTGAAAATGCTTATAGTTAAGTTGGTTTCAGTACTTGGGATTGATGTTCCTAGCATTTCCAGTGGCCTTTCTAATCCCATGCACATTTTTAATTTTTTTCTGTGCTTGCTTTTGTCTTCTGTACTGACAAAGGAACCTAGGCTCCCAGATTGTTCATTGTGCTCTTCTGTTGGGATTTGTATGACAACCAATTATTTGTTGCTGCAAACAAAGGGACATTTGCATCTGGATTGTGGGGGCCTGGTAAAATCCCTAGGATATATATTTTCATTCCGTGTCTGAGTATGTAGCTGTTACTCTTTGTAAGATACTCATGGCTAGATGGGTGGTTCAAAATCCCCAAATGAAAGTGGGGAGACCAGAGGTTTGGCCAGGAATATAAAGCATGAAGTGTGTGTCGTTCAAAATGGTTTCTGGCTAGTACTTTCTCAAAAATTAAAATAGCAATACAGACATTGAACAGGTGAAGTCCACAATAATATTAAGAATTAAGACTGACCGCTGCCAAAATTTTGGGGGAAATGCCACTAATGGCCAAACTGGTACAACTCTACTAAAAACCATATTCAGTGATGAAACAGCTGAGTGATTAAGATCCTGGGGCAGACTTGGTTTGAACCTGGCTCGGGCATCGTGCTGCCGTGTGACTAGGGCAGTCAGTTTACCTGGCCTCTTGGCGCCTCGGTTCCTTCCCCTGTGAACGGGGGTCATCATGGACTCCTCTTCATGAAGATGCTGTGAGGCTTCACTGTACTAACACACGAGAGGACAACGCGTGGCACGTGGTAAGCCCCAGAAAGTGTCAGCTATTAATATTCAACGGCCCAGCTACACTGTGCCTGTTGCCATTAGGTCAGAATACCCTTTATCACTTTCTGTCTGCTTATTTAGTAGAAAAAGGCCAAATCTACCAGAAAACCCCGAAGTCATTTGTGTGCCCCATTGTCCACCTGAAGCAGTCACCGTGTTGCCTTCCCCCAAACGTGTACAACTCAGCAAAGCTCTTACTGGCACAAGACAAAATGTACCTCTCTTGACAGCATTGATTTCTGTTGTTTATGCCCCCTGGGACTCTTAGAAATGTCTGCGTTCCTATTATCTTTCCATTAACAGGCATCCTTTATAATAATTCCATATCCAAGCTGTGGCAGCTCCCCATTTTACCCGAGGGGAACTGAAGTTTCAGTATACAGAGTGAATCAGTGTCAGAATTGGGAAGAGAACCCACTCAGAGTTCAGATGTCTCCTCAGTGTGTAGACCTTAAAGGACTGTCGATCTTCACCTGTCCGCTCTTCTGATTATTTTTGGTGCCTTTCACTGTAATCAGGTTGGACATCTTTTAGGTGAGGTAGTAATATTTCCATCTAAATCTTTCTCGGGGCACCTGGGTGGCTCAGTCGGTGAAGCGTCTGCTTTCGGCTCAGGTCATGGTCTCAGGGTCCTGGGATCAAGTCCCACATTGGGCTCCTTGCTCAGTGGGGAGTCTGCCTCTCCCTCTCTCTGACTCTCTCTCTATCTCAAAAAAAAAAAAAAAGTTTAAATCTCTCTCTCTACCTGTCTGTCTAAACTATTGTTTCACTTTAGTGAAATGTGAAATTTTAGGAGTGCAAAAGGGAGAAGGCGGTCTACTTACGTAAGCGATACAAGTTATAAAGAAAAGGATAACTCATTAAGAAATACAAATTCTGCCTCCGTGTTTTGACCGTCTTGAGCGTCAGTTGTATCTCTCATGGGTCCAAGCACCTGCTTGCTTGCTTGTATCTCCTTGACATTAATTATACATATATGTTTTTATTTATTCCCTTGACATGAAATACAGGCTGTCATTTAGGTGCGATTAGTAAAAAGGTAGAAGTTAAGGTGGCAATGCTTAGCATGCTTAGATACCACATTGTCGCATGTCAGTGGCTCGGCACCATCTCTGCTCCTCCTCCGTGCTCTGCTCTTTTTGTAGGTGTGGAAAGCCTGTGAGCTACGTTTTTCAGAATCTCTTTCCAGTAGGGCTCTAGGTTAGATCTTGCCAGTATGAGGCACTAGTGAAAGATTTTTAAAAGTGGAAGAGAGGCAGAAAACATTCTATTGTTCCTCAGGTAGCAGAGGGCTGGGGGTGGGATCTAGAACATTCCTCTGGGCATTTTCCTAGGAATCACTTACCTTTTCGCAGGAGGCTGCTCTTACTCTTGCTAGTGGTTTCCCATTTTCCTGAATGCTGTCAATAGGCCTGAGGACTAGAAGCGGTTTCTCCAGACCTTCACTGTTTTCAGGCCTCATTTCCTTTTACTGAATCTCTTCTTTCTTGAAAAACTTAATTATTTGGGGCTTTTCTGACCGAAATCTCACGGCTGCACTGAAATGAACCAAAATGAATTCACTATGACCTTCGTCAAGACACTTCAGCCATCTCGCTTCTCATTCTTGACATGAGACGGTGGGGTCACATGATCTTTTTTAGAGAATTTTGATTCTAGGTGGAATGTGCTCTAGAAAGATGTTTCCTTGGAAGTGAGCAATGCAAGAGAGGTCTGTACCAGTGGATGTGAACCATCCAGATATGCGTGTGAGTTTTGTTCTGCCTACTCAGTCTCAACAAATATTGCTGCAGCATTTGGAGATTTCATTGTATATAAAAATCTGGTGTTCTGGACTGTCCCTAAAACTCAGAAGGTCTCCATGCTGGCAGTGGGCCGGAGCCGATGCCTGGCCTCCTCCTCCTTCCTGCCAGGTGTGTGCTCTCGCCGTCTGCACATCCTCCTCTCTCTCTGCCGTCTGCGGCTGTGCCCATTGTCACGCGCCAGTGCACCTGTGTGTTTTTTCCCTTACAGTAGAGTCATTGTTTTGAACTCACGTCTCTACCAAAAGTGGCAAAATTAAAGAGGGAGCAAGAAGGCAATGTGTTTTGTTTTGTTTTTAAATGAGGAAGGGCATGGCGTGTTGTATAGAATATTCTGCATATTTATTTGAACGTTCCCCACCCACTTCTCCCATTTGCTTCATTTGGCTGCCTCCTATGAGTATTTCAGTTGATGAGCCCTGGTTTAGCTTCTAGCCCTGTTTTTTCACCTTATTTGGGTCACGAAGCCTTTGAAGGTATCATGAAAACTCTTGGACACTGCCCAGAAAAAAAGGCGAGAACACAAACACATCATAATTCTGATCCCAGGTTTCTTTGAAGTCTTGCATGTAAGTAAATTTCAGAAGGTCCTCGGCTCCAGAGCAGTACTTCTTGTGAAAATGGAGATTCAGGTTCAGGAGGTCTGGGCGGTGTCTGATTCTGCATTGGCAGCAAGCTCTCATGATAGTGTTTTGGTCTGGGGCTATACTTGGAATAGCAAGTTTCCAGCGGTTCTTAAATTTTCTTTGGATATTAGACTCCCCTGGAGACATCTTTAAAAAAAGGCTGATGCTCAGGCTGTGGTATTTTTAAGAAGCTTCCCTCTGTAGGGTTTGGGAATGTTGTTCTCCATCAAAAATCATTTGCTGAAATGAGCAGAGCCAGGCAGAGAAGGCTGTGAGAAAGGTCTCAGCATCAGGTGGATGGAGAAATGGAGGTCAGGGGTGCCAGCCAGGAAGGCTGGGCATTGCCAGTGACTAACAATTTTGTTTTTCCGGCTCCTTTTTTCTGCAGTGAAAGCAAGAATGGTCACTTCATGCCTCAGAGAAATTCTGAAACCACCTGCTATGTTGAAATCATACCAGAGGCTTCGCAGAGCCTACCCATCTTGGGCTCACCTGTTGGTTGGTTTCACAGCAGACCATGAATTGGGGAAAAAAAGGAGTGTTTGGTAGAGCTGAATTTTCTAGTCACTGTTTATCATTTCCAAGGCAGTATTCTCCTCTTTGGATATGGCCTCGTTCAAAGCTACCAAAAAGCGGCAAAAGTTGTCCTTGTAGACTTCATGTCAAATGAGAAACTAGTTTGGAGTGGTGTCCAACGCCAGTGTTGGGGTGGGTGTCTCCTTTCGCAGGGAGTCCATAGCAATTTAGTAAAAAAAAAAACAAACCCATGCGTGTGTAACACAAAAGACATGTGTCCAGGACACTTCTTGATCTGGGCTTCAAAGACAGGATTGAAAGCTGAACTTCAATGAGTGTCAGATCAGTGGGAAGAAGTTCTCACAAATGATATCACAGCCTGGGTCATTAATGTGCCTCTCCCTTCACCTTACATTGCAACCTCCGTGTGCCTCTAATTAGTGCAGCTCGAACAGAGAAGACTTCTGATGCCAAATGTGTGGAAAATTTCCAAAGAAGCATTTCCATTTTAAAGAGATCCGAAAACATTATCTGAATCAGGTCCCCCTTTAAAAATTCTATTCCTGCGGGGGGAAAAGGTAATTATATGCATTTAGATATGGATGGCTTTTGCAAAAATATATTTTTTTAAATTTTAGTTGACATTGCCTAATCAGAAGGCATTATTTCTTAATCATGAAGTAATAGCCCTAACACTCTTAGATTCAAAGAAACCCTTGAGTAAAATGTAGTTTCTGATGCTTATATGTACTTACAAAATGTTTTAAAATACCTTTTGCGCTGTTTTTGTTAATTTCACAATGAGACTTCTCTACCACGCAGCCATCATCTTTTGTTCTTTGGTTCCAGACCATCCGATAAAGTTATATACAAATGGACACGATACTTAAAACACATCTCATATACTTTCGGAATCTTGCCCTTCTCTGTCTGATTCACGTCTCAGAGGTGAGGAAGCAGGAGATAGAATCCCTCTGAGCAGTAACAAATTGGGCTTCTGGGTGACAAGTGGTGAGGTCTTGAGCTAGCCGCTGCTAGTGATCCTCTTTATCTGTGAGGCCGTCATCTCTGAGACACACCGTTTTCTTCACATAATAGACTTGCACCTGTCATTCAGTTGGGAATGACAAAGAAAATACTTTTCTGCTCTCATCTTCTCTGTTTTCTTGTGATTTTTCTCTTTTCTCCTGCCCTAGAGAACAGATGTTCTGCACCCGCTCAGGTCGGTTTTACATTGTTGTGGTTTTCAACGAGTGTTTTTTAACATTCCTGCTGATGATTTAGCGTAAATTGTTCTTGTAATTAGCGTGGTTAATGAACTCCCCACCTATCTTTTAGTAGGTAATTATGAAGCCGCTGTATATTAGCTGGTACTGTATGAAGAGGAGAGGAGGGCTGGTGATTACGGATTCCATCCTCATGTCTCTAAGACCAAATCCCAAACGGTTTAATCATCATCAATGTCAACCTTTGCCATATCTTCATTCTACATGCCATATATTATAATGTTGCATTTATATTCCATCTTGACTTTGATATTTGCTCCTTCAGAATAGAGGTAACCTGATTAGACAAGGCGACTGGCAGTTGAAAGAAATGTTTTTAAAATATGCATGTACCATCACCAATTCCCACTAGCGGTTCTCCCTATATCCTTCTGTCTGCATTTACCAGAGGCTTGTTTTGTTTTGTTTTGCTTTGTCTTTAGATATAATTATGACTAGGGAAGATTGGGTCTGTGGCAAAAATGACAATTACCAGCAGCTTCTTTGTGTATGAGTTCTGTTCTTTTAAGCAGGGGCAGGGAGACAAGGAGGAAAGGATCTCTTCATACAAAATGTGAAGTCCTTGAGTATTTCAGATGCATAAATACTGTGTGTGTGTGTGTGTGTGTGTGTGTGTGTGTGTGTGTGTGTTGGTATTTAACATAATCCTATTATAAGGATCCCTATCCAACCTATAATTGTTGCCATCCTTTTTCTAGAGTCCTTCTCTTTGGCTACTTCATGTCAAATGCTGCTTCAATAATACTGGGCAGTCATTGATGTCAGAGATCTTTTCTGAGACAATTGACCACTGATTTTCATCTACTATGTATGTTACTGCACTAGAGATGAGAGCATATAAAAAGAGGTTGCAAGGTATAGAAGGAAACATAGAATAATTGGTTAGTCTCAAATTAGAAGAAACATTTTTGCATCAAATTTATAGAGGAGTAGGTACCTTTTATAGGCACAGGCTATGAATTTAGTATCCAGTCCCTGCCTTCTTCCAATTTGCCATAATTCTCATTGTAAAAAAAAAAAAAAAGGATAGTAGTATATGAAACATTTAAGAGCCAAATTTAAGAATATGTTTAAGATATGATACTACTGCAGGAATTGCTATAAGACAGTAGGTGGTTGCTTGCCAAATGATGTTATCGACATTAAGTGTTATGAGTTCCAGGGGGGAGGCACTTACTATATGTTGGAGTGGTCCTGGACAGTTTTAGCAAAAAAAGGCAATAACTGGTCCTTCTAGCCTCTTTTTAGATTAACTCCATATTATGTAATGCCGAAGGACAAAAAATTAATGTATACAGACTTCAGGTTAGACTCCTGAATATGAGACACTAGTTTTTCTGATTTTTAGGAAAGGGTATGTTAGGTATTTAGAGCCTTATCGAGTATCGAATGAGTTATTATAAGAGACTGAGGGTGTTGGAAAAACCACTGATGTTAAAATTGGACAGTTGGGTGTGTCACGCAGGGTTCTTCATTGCAAACAGCAGAAACTGACCCTGGCTAACTTAGCAGACGGGATTATTGAAGGGCTGTTGGGTAGCTCACACAATGAAGAGTAGCCGGGAGAACCGGGGCTCCAGGCAGCTGGGTGGTTTCATCTCCGTGCTTGGAGGTTTCCTCACCTAACCCTCACCACCGCTGTGCTGGGCACAGAGCTCTCCACCTGCTCTGGGTGCCACAGGATGCTCCCTGTGCCTTTCATTCCTCCCTCAAGTTTTAGAGACCAAGGAGGAACCTGTGATCAGCAAAGTCTGTGTCATGGGCTTGCACCCTAATCCCAGAGAACTGGGAGAAGATCAACCCCTTTCTGCCTCTTTGGTATCTGTGACTGTAGACATTTACTTAAACAATTGTGAGAGATAGGGCTTTGACCAGAGAGAAATAGTGAGGGAGGAATACAGCAATAATCAGAGGGAAAAGCTGACTGAGTAAGGAATTTCTTTTCTTTTTTTTTTTTTTTTTAAGATTTTTTATTCATTTATTCGACAGAGAGAGAGACAGCCAGCGAGAGAGGGAACACAAGCAGGGGGAGTGGGAGAGGAAGAAGCAGGCTCCCAGTGGAGGAGCCTGATGTGGGGCTCGATCCCAGAACACCGGGATCACGCCCTGAGCCAAAGGCAGACGCTTAACGACTGAGCCACCCAGGCGCCCCAAGGGTAAGGAATTTCTTAATAAGCTTTGCAACGGACATTGTTAAGTATGGTACATTTGTACATACATAATGTCCAGTGACTTCACTGTGGTGCACAGAGATGGGAACTGGGCCATGCCTTCTATCAAACACGTAATAGTGAACCCCGCTAGTGCCGATGAGCAAACATGGCAGAAGTCCATTGCATGTGGCTTCAGTTATGTCTCTTTTTTCCCAGTTGTGTGAGGTGTGGCAAGCCACTTAAATTTTATGAACCTCAGTATCTTCTGTACAACTGGTAGTTTCTGGGGCACCTGGCTGGCTCAGTCAGTAGAGCATAGGACTCTTGATCTCGGGGTTGTTAAGTTTGAGCCCCAAGTTGACTGTAGAGATTACTTGGAAAATTAAAGCTTTAAAAAAATTTGATAGTTTGTGATGTTGTGAAGATTATATAATGAGACACATGTAAAAACTGTTTGCAAACTGTAAAATGCCACAGAAATGTAGGAATAATGACTACCCCAAAGAAATATTTCTGTAATCTGCCAGGGTACCGTGAGCTTAGAAATTCACAAGGCCTGAGAGTGGTAGCTCCAGCTGACCCTGTCAGGATTTGATTGCATGCTCTCGGGTGTCTCCAGATATGAGCTGTTAGGGCAGCGTCACTAGGGATGGGCTTTAAATGATGTTGTATGCTGACGAAAAGAAGGAATTTGTTGGGGCACCTGGGTGGCTCAGTTAGTTGAGTGTCCAACTCTTGATTTCAGCTCCGGACATGATCTCTGGTCATGGGATGGAGCCCCATGTTGGGCTCCACACTCAGTGGGGAGTCTGCTTGTCCTTCTCTCTCTACTGCTCCCCCTGCGTGTGCTCTCTCTCTCAGTCTCTAAAATAAATAAGTAAAATCTGTAAAAAAAAAAAAAAAAAAAAAAAGGAATTGTTTTTCTGCCTTTCCCACTTCTTTGGTGGCAGGCAGCCAGAGAAGTTCTCTGTCACCGTACTCTTCCCTGGAGCCCCAAGAATAACTCTTTGAAGCAGGTACAGCATAGAGATAAAGTGAGGTGTTTGGGGATTGGCCAGTCCACCCCGGAAAACGGAGTTTGCACTGGAGCTTCCTCAGGACCCTTCTGCTGGCATGGCTCCTGTGGGAGTATACACCAAAGCTCGCCCGGAATGGCCGTCATTACTGTGTGCATCTTGTTCCCAACTTCCTGCTTTTCACTGGGCACATGGTGTGGGAAGAACACAGGAGGGCACCGTATCCTCCCTTGTGTTTATTCTCTGCGTCGACATGGCCGTTCCCATTTGCAACAGGTTTCTGTTATCCCCTCAAGGGGTCCTTCTAGGAAGGGGATGGCTCGTAGGAGGTGCTGCCACAGCAGGTGTGCCTTTGATGACAGCTTCAGAGCATGGACTTTTCTGGGTCGAGCAACTTGGTACAATGCTGGCTGTCAAGGGACACGGTTGCACCCGTCGGCTTACTGAGGATGAGACGAGGGGCCTCAGTCCACCAGCGCCCGCTGAATTTGTTTTGCAGTGTCTCCTTCCAGTGGCTAGATAATTGAACTCTTTGTAGGAGGCCTGCACGTGGTGAAATGCAGCCCATTACTGTCTCCCCGAAGCTGGCGATGCTCATTCAGTGGGTTTTGTCCCTAATAAAAAGATGAAGAGACAGTGAGTTCCCCTTTTGTGAAGACCTGAAAAGCTCTGGAACTGGCAGGTTCTCAATTTTGGTTTTTATTCTAATTATAGAGTGAAAACAATTCACAGAATTTAGTGTCTAATTTGAGATATTTTAATCTCTGTCTCATCCATTAATTTGTTAAGACCATGTGGAGAGAGAAACGTGAAAGCAAGTTCTCCCTGGCAGGAAAGCCTTTTCAGGGCCTCGATGAAAAATCGATCTTAATCACATATTCACTTTTCCTGGAGCCCCTGAACAAAGAGAGCCGCACAGCACAGGCATGAGTCTGAGCCCAGCTCCTGTGTCACAAGGTGGGAAGTCATGCCAGGTGTGATCTCAACCCCTTTCTATGACTAATCATTTCTGCATCCCACAGCAATTATTTGTGCAATGTTAGGAATCCCAACCCCTGTGGGTCTCCATTTGCCTGTCAATAAAATGATAGTGTTGCACTATTCAATCTTTAGGGCTCCTGTCAGAGTTTTAGATATTTATGTTTTAAAATTTTACTTTGTTCAAGACAATGTTAGAGAATAAAAACAAAGCATCATCATTTATTCAAGTTTGTTTAACATTGAGGTCTTAGTACTTCAAGCAGACAGTTCTTTATTCTCAGACTTTATTATTGACGACTTACAAACACTGACTCATGCCTGTGGTGAATTATAAACCCTCCCCCCTCTTATTTGGGGATAAACTAGAATAAAATACATCTATGTTGGATTAAAAAAAAAATCCAAACTTCCTTTGTCTTTTGGATTTTGAATGCTTGTCTGCGCTCTCCCTGTCCTCCCCCAGACCAGGCAGCCATGTTCTTTGTGTCAATAATATTAAAAGCAAATGCATGTAGTATGTGTGTATGTGTATGTGTGTGTGTGTAGCATATAGCGTGTGAATTAAATATCGAGTGAATATTCAAACAATGTGTTTCCATGTTACAGATGGTCTTTGATACAGTCAAATAAGAGCCAGCTGAGCAAGGCGGTTCTTGTGATAATAAGCCATTGTAAGTTCTATTATATATTCCTTTTTATTCATGGGTAAAATATATTTCAGTGCGACAACATAATTCTTCTCTGCCATCACCATTGGTCTACACCCGCACCCTCATAGGGCACTAAGTGTCTTTTAAAGTTGGAAAGACAGGAAGTGTGTAAACCTGATATCTGAATTTTTATAACCGCCTGCTCCTCTCCCCACCCTGCCAGAACCTGTCCAAGTCTTTGTGCTCTCACTTTTCGAAACAGCAGCTTGTGATGGGATGTGGGATCTGAGGGGTGAGAGAGGGGCTGTATTAGTGGATAAGCTCATGTTTTTATATAGAAACAGGTCATGTATTGGTAGGACATCTTACTTGCTGCAGAATCCAAGCAGAGTTGAAGGGCAGACGACAAAAATCAACACAGAACTCTCTGTTGTTTTCTCTCCCCTTGTCGTTTTAGGACATTTCTCTTATCACCTTGATCATGCTACTTTGTGGAGCTGTTTGGGCAAATCCCCACCTTTAGACAGGCCCACTGACTTCTACCTAATAGGGTCATATTTATGTGGCTGGAAGGGCTGCCGACTGGCTTCATTCCCCAGGAAGTAACTCTTGGCTCGTTCTGGCAGGGACATTATAAGCTCACAGGCTTTATCAAATCTGTGAAACCAAGTGTGATTTACAGCTCGAGCTGGGGCAAAGAAACATACAGCAGTTGGGTTCTAAAATCAGTAGCTTCCTCCCCAAAGAGGTAGAGGGAATTTGAGTCAGAAGCCAACAAATAAGACCAATTTCAGCTTATCTTGAAAATTTCCAGACTTATTCATAAATTTGACAGGAGTGTTATCAGAGAGAAACACTTTGAAATGATAAAAAGTAAACACTCGATGTAAGACGCAGAGATGTGGATCTCTTTCAGATGGCTGGGCTCGGTGCAGAGGGCCACGGTGACAATGGAATATGGTACCACATCCTCTCCCTTTTATGTTCCTTTAAACCGCCCGTGGCAGTATGGGTAGGGTGGGAACTAGTCAGTCAAAAATGTGCTTCGAGTGTTTAGAATTAAGAAATAAGGGAAAGTTGAATGGGAAGTAATGAGGATTTTCTTTCTCTCTCTCTCTCTCTCTCTCTTTTTTTTTTTTTGACAAAGAAAAATGTTCAGGACACAGTGGACAGAGGTTCCATTTTCATTATTTCTCTGAGTAGCAGATGTTTAGAAATTAGGAGGGATTTCTTTTCCCTTTGACATCTGCTCTATTGGAAAAATTAAGTCGAGATGGAAGACGAGCAGAACTCTCCCTGATCATACCATTTGATAGTTTGATGGTATTACCAAGAAATTGTTTAAGTTATCTTGGGATACAATATTAATATCTCTGGAGAAAATGATAGATTTATCTTAATTTTAAGCATCGAGGAACTTAATTATTTCCCACTGCCCAGAAGGCCCACTATCTTTTAAAAAATATATCTACCAAAAGTAAACCTTATTCAGTAACAATTTATCCATTTTCTTGTTTTTATTAATAAAAACTTGGTCAGAGCCAAGTTTCTGGCTGGTGAAACTTCTGACCAGCTTGTAAAAGGTAACCAGCTTTGCCATGCTGAGTTAAAATTTCAACCCAAAACAAAGTGCTTTGTTATGTCTGCTGACCCATTCAGTCTTGCCAAGGGTAAGTGTGTATGCGCAGGCGTGTGTGTGTGCATGTGCACGTGACACACGTGTTTGCGCCATCTTGAAGTGCCAGATGTTGTTGGAGAAGCCTGTTCATCACCTGCAAGGATACCTGAGTCACTTAAAATACATCGTGGAAGCCGTTGAGCAATCTCAACTAATACAGGTATAAGTAGTCTGTTTTAAAGTAGTCTTAAGCAAAGCATTGACATGTATTAAGTGAATAAGTATGGTACCAAGCAATTTCACCAAGTACTGTGGGGGGTAATCCTAATCTTTTAAAATAGGGGATAGTTTCTGTCATAAAGGAGGCAGGGCAAAGAAAATTTAGCCTTCCACCAGGAACGTGTGGACCATTCAGACAAAAAAAAAATTAAGTCTGTTCTATGTGTAAAAACAAAGTAACCTTGACCTGAGAATCTTGAATCCATTTTTGGTCCTAAAATGTTAAATGAAACGCTGGGAAAAGAAGAGGTGAGCTCTGTGCTTGACCGTTTCCCTGAAGCTGGGGTGTCCTCAGTGCCCAGCATATAGACTTCCCCTGTGCCAAGAGTAACTGTATGTGTCAGGAGGGGTGGCCTAGGAGAAGCGCCAGATTTTATTGCCACACTTGGCCTGGCAGCCAACACATCTCCCAAAACTGACGTTCTTCCCATGGCGCACCTTTGAGGGTGAGATGGCAAAGCTTTTTTCTTCCTGACATTTTAATTTTCACTTCTCCCAAGGAATCCTGCCATATTTCTAAGTGGGTACAACACATAGTACTTAATTTATGCATTTAAGTAAGCAGATCTGACAAAACAATGAAAGCTGCATAAGGTTTATGTGAGTAAATTGCCACTTCTTGAACTTTGAAATTTGCATGCACAGTGAGTTGGGAGTTTGCTAATTAACTCTATGCACATGCCCAGAAATAAACTCACAAATATTGTTTCTTGTCACTGAGAATGTGTTTAAAGTATGCCAAACAAAATGCACCTTCAGATGATATATCTAGGTCAAAAAATGCTGTGTATCATAATATTTTTAGCTTTGTGGTCTCACCGTTTTTCACTACTTGGCACAGTTGTCTTGAGAATATTTTCTGTTGGTGGTTGTCATCTGTGTCGAATAACAAAGTAGAGTACTTGCTTTAATCCATACAATGCCTGTTGAGGGAAAACTTGCTACTGGTATACCCACAGTAGACAAACCATTCGATGTTTTGCCTGTTGGATATAAATGAAATCCCAGAACTTTAGAATAAGGAGTATAAAATTTAGGCATTAGCTAAATTTCTGAAAGAAAGAAATCACAAATACAGGGACTCAAGGAAGGAAGTTATTGCTTTTTCACATAACAGTCCGAAGGCCAGCAGTTTAGGCTTCTGGGGCAGGGTTTGCTCATGACAGTCATTCAAGGACCTAGGTTCCTTCCATCTCGTGGCTCCACCATCATTCACTGTGGTGTCCGTGTCTGGGTCACTGCCAGGTCCACATGGCAGCCAGTGGAAGGGAAAATAGAGGGAGGCATAGATAGGCAGCTTCATTCCTAAGATGATAATGCAGAAGTTGGCCCCAGCACTTACGCTCCCATCTGACATGTAGCCAGGGAGGGGCCACAAGTAGCGAAGGCTGTCAGAAATCCTGAGATACGATTCTACCTGTCGCTGTGGCTGGCAAATCCACAGAAATGGGTGAATCATGGTGGATATGATGGAGAAGCTCCTTGAGGTTTCATACACCTTCATTTCTATTGATTTAATAAAAAATTGATAAATTAACCGTTTAAGTAACTTAAAATAGCTTTCTCTTGATCTAAGAATCGTGTAAATTAATGACATTCATATAGCTTAGATATAGTCGTAGTTTCTCTTTAGTGTGTTTTTATTTTGAAGATAATTGGAAGAGGTCCCCCCGAGTTTTCCTCATAACTGATGAATCTGACTTCTCCTAATGACCCTAGGAAAGGATACATTGATTTGTTGAACAAATGGTACTTATTGTACATTTATTGTACACCTCTTGTGAACCTGTCACTGGGGTAAGCACAAGATACAAAGGAATAATCACAAAGGTCTCAAAGGTCAAGGCGGGCAAGATTCCTGGGTCCAGTTTTTCTGCGATTCTCAAACTTCGCTATGATGTGCTCTCCACTCTGATCTTTGCAATCCACTGGATACAGTATTCCTGAATCTTCACTCGTACCTGAAAGAGACACAATAATTTGGAGGCCTTCTGATTCGCTAATTAGTTGAATGTTTCACGATCACCCATTATATATCGGGCACGGTGTTAGGGTCTGCGAAAACAGTGGTGAACATAGTACTTGCTCCACAACGCTCATGCTCCCTATCGGTGATTCCCAGCCACTGACCTCAGAGCTATGCATGCTAAGTTGCTCATTTAGCAATAGTAGCAGACCCTACGACTACAAACACAGTGATCTTCCCAAATGTTTCGTCATTAAAATGGGCGCTCCATACCTTGTACTCAACCATGGGTCTAAAACCATGCTGATTCAGCTGAAAAAAGAAACAGAGTTTCTCAATTCTAGGAAATATCCTGGGGTCCAGTTGGGGATTCTGATTCCATGAGTGTCAAGGGAACCCTAGAATCTCTTCTCTCAGAAGCTTCTCACATGATTTTCATGAGTAGTCAGTTTAGGGAATTACATTTATGCACGTAATCAGATTCTGCTTCAACGCTTTTTCAGCCTCTGTCTTTCTGCGGCATGACAGCCAGTGGGTCTCCTGGGTTTTATCGATGAGAACTTGAGAACTCGCTGAGTGGTTTGTGGCTGTGACGACGCATTACCGGCTCTTCCCCCAGGGTTTAGCCACCACCTTTGGCTTTGCCCTCTGCCATCACCTTTACGTTTAGCTTCCCAATGAATTCCAATGTTCAGAGCATTTTTTTTCTTCACCCTAAATACGTAGGATCCCTAGTTCTCCGCCATCAGCCTCTCCCTTGGTTTTGGATATATTGTAAAAGCACTTTTAAGTTTCTCCTCTATGCAAAGCACAGTGCATTACAAATGCGTTTATGAATTCTCTTTAAAAAGCACCTCCAATTAATCTCCTCACTATGGTTCAACATCTATGTAAAAGAAAAACCATCACGCATCCATCAATCATCTGGAGCCTTCTCCCAGCTGGAGAGCTGATCAATTTAAGGACATTCACTTATTTTTCTGTGCACGGAGAGTATGAACTTTTCATTGCATTTTAATTCATGTTTCTCCCCCTTTTATTGTCACATTACCTGTCAAATATGAACTTTGTATCCAAAGGTTCTTTTCCCTTATAAAGCAATGTGAATATTTGGTTAGTGATTTTTTTTTCTTCTAACATTATTTCCCCCCAAAGATACCGTATAAAATGTCATTTTGACTTCCTTTATTTGTTTTGTAACAGATATATTGTCAAATTGAGAGAAAATAGAAGAGTTGTCTTCCTGAAGCTTCTTTTAGAGACCATCGAAAATATATAGAATCTGTTTGCTTGATTTTAAACCCCCAAATTTGAACATCATTCTGAGGTTAAAGCTGTCCCTGAGGATGGATGACATTTGATCTGAGTAACAGCTGTGGTACTCAGGTGAGGCTGTCTTTCTAGATGGTTTCAAAGCTAGAAGCTCAGAAAATCCATTAGAGCCAGAGTCAGAGCAGAAATAAAGGTGATGACATAGCCATTTGAGGTGAGAAAGGTGAACTTCTTCAGAGGGTTTCAAGAAAGTGCGTAATGAAAACAATTTTGGAGCCATGCCTCTGTAGTGTTCCCGGCGGCCTCACTCAGATCTCCCGAGGATGAAATGCAACGCGACCTGATTAAACCCTCACGATGTTCTCACCGGCTCTCCTCTGTCTCTCAGATAAACACCCCTCTTTTAATGTTGCCCTCATTTCACAGGTCCGATTCAGCTCTGCTAATAGAAGGGCTGCTTTACGCTGCCATTCTGAGAGAAGGGTGCTTAGCACCAGCATGGACAGTGCCTGCTCTCCAGAGCACCCCAGGGTGACAGGAAATCATGTTCACCGTTGCCACGGAATCGGAGGGATTCAGTGTACTCGCAGTGTTGCTGCCAGAGTTACCGGTGAACTTTCATGTTCTTGGCCCTGGGCGCCCAGCCTCCTTGATAGCTTCTAGCCAAGCGAGATCTCCGTCCATCCTCAACAACCTGCCTGCTCCACCAGCCCGGGCATTTAGACTCTTCTCCACGGAGCACAGGGCTATCTTGTGTTTCTTTTTCTAGACAACCGGTATTAGCCATCTTTGGGGCTTACTGTTGGTAGTCTTGTCACTCAAATTCAGCAACAGGCATGAAGGCTCCTTTGATTATATTTCAGTTCCTTAACAGAACTGTTCTGTTACCTCATCTGACTGCTAAAAACCCATAGAGGTTCTTGTTAAAGGTAATTCTGTTGCAATTACTGTCAAATATTGAATTAAAAGTGGTTAGCTCATTAACAGCTCCCCCCAACAATCGATTAAAAACGTTTTATTATTATTATTTTTTTACTGTGAAGATGGTTAGCATTTACTTATGAAGTCCCTTCTCCTCTTTGGAATGTAATTATAGTGGCTGAGAATACTCACTTTTCACTTGGCCTCTGAACTCCTGGAATGTGGAAGGGGGCACGCAGTGGGAACAGGTGGATGTGGCCCGGAGCCACCTCTGAGGTAGAGGCCCAGTCTTGCAGGGAGCCAGCTGAAGGTGTGGGGTGCAGGACCAAAGGCAGGCCTGTCTCCAGCCTCCGAGGGGGTTCATCAGGATGTTAGAGGGTGGGCTTCCTGGTGTGGTGGGCAGAGCTGAGATCTGGGGAACACAAGAACAGCTGACACTTGAAAATACAAGGCAGGGGGACAGTGGCGCTGAGCAGTGCATCAGCTTAGAGCAGGGCAGTAGCCACTGGGCTGGACTTCAGGTGGAAAATGGCCAGATTACAGCAGGACCCTACCTCGGAAGGAGAAGGAACAGTAAGCTAGGCAGGCGACTTCGAAAGTAATCATAAATAGCAGTAAAAATACGCTCTCTTTCCCCTAATCCATTTTCACCATAGCATCAGGAGTGAATCTTTTAAAAATACAAAGCACATCACACCACTGTGCTGCCTAAACTTTTCAGTGGCTTCCTAAGCCAGTGTTCTTAATCTCACAGTGTGCAAAGGCATCGTCCAGGGATCTTGCTAAAATGCGGATTCTGGATGGGTAGTCTGGGGCGGCGCCTGAGTTTCTGCATTTCCAACGAGCGCCAGGTGATGCCAGGACCACACTTGGAGGAGCAAGAACTTGAAGCACAATCAGAATTGTCCCACCTCCCTTCACCCCGTTCTCTCCCTTGGATGTCCATGTTTCAGCCACTCTCCTCTCTTTGCCGCCTCCTAGTGCTTATGGTTTCTGTTCCCTGTGCTTGGCCTGCCATGCGTCCCGCTCTTCTGGCTTCTTGTCTGATCGCAGCATGAGTGTCCCCTCCCCAGAGTGGCTCCCCCTGACCACCCTATCCAAAGCAGTGCCCTTGTTCCTGATCATTCTCTGTCAGAGTCACTGTTTCTTCCATCATTGGGAGCCCTCACTCAATCTATAAACATTTATTTATTTGCTCTGTTACTGTATGTGTTCCCAATTCGGTATAAACTCACAGGGAGACAGGACCCATTATTGATATGTTTTCCACTGTATCATTTATTAAGTTCAACCTATGTACTAGACACTACGCTAAATGCTTTATATTTATCTCATTTATTGCCAGCATCAGTACTATACGTTAGGTCTTTTTAATCACTAGTTTTTGGACAAAATAATTGACACCCCTTAAAAGCAGCAGAGACTTCATTCAAACATTTGAGCCTCACGGAGGCCTGGAGAAGGGGTTATAGCATGTGCTGCTTCTGACTGGCTGCCTTTCACCTGCGGGTGGAGATGCGTAAACTGTACACCTGTACCATCTCCATGTGGTCCTCATGGGTGCGCTGCTTCGAAAGGGACAACAATTCCATTATTGATCCTTCCTTGCGTAGCCGAGCTAGTCTGATGCCAGAGACGACTGCTAAATACTGCAGCAGAGCGAAAAGATAGTCAATAAAGCAAGTAACTAGACTTTATCAACATTGCCTACTGCCGCCTGCTGCTAGGTACTGTGCTCCGGCCCCAGGCCCGCCGGCTTGAAAAATAAGATCAGTCAAAGTGACTCAGGAGAGAGTTCTGTTCCCAGGGCAAAGGTGTAGCTTACCGTGGATGGGCATGTGCTCCTCTGAACCACCTGTACCATCAGTAACCAGGGGCAGGAATGCTCTGGCAGTTCCTGTGTTCTCCTTTCTGTAAATAGAAATTCCGGCAGGAGTGCATCTTGACAGTGTTTGGCACCTGGGGTCTGTAGATAGCTTTTCCGCGCAAGACAGAGCATTTGTAGCCCTTGCTCTAGTGGGAAGGACATTTCAGGGTTGAGAATTTGAGTATTCCATTTCCGTTGCCCTGGATGACCCTGGAAGGGGGCAGATTGGGTCCCTTACATAATTCTGTGTACAAGTAAGCATTTCATTTCTTATTGTGGAGGGAGGAAAAGAGGAGTGGGAGATGTGGGGCTCTGATCCTAAAGCGCCTTCAAAGACCGGCTTAGCTGCTGACCCTCCTCGAAGGCAGGAGTGCACAGGGGCCTTCCGTGTGCTTGTTATTTTTGATGGATTGCAGTCTAGCTGCAGGGCAGGAAGCTCAAACCCCCGGGGTCGCATCATTGTAGCTGGCGAAGACGTGGAGGCTTGAAACGGTTTGTTGTAGCCAGACCAGTGAGAGTTGCCGGTACTGTCTTCAGGATCCCCTACTCTTCCTTCTTCCGCTCCCCCCAGATGTAAAGAATCACGCCAAATTGCACTCTGCTCCCACACCCTTCCACACATACACTCGCGCTGAATATGAAAATGGGTCTCTAATTGTTGGATATAAGCTTGACTAGCTTTGAATTAACAGCTAAAGCTGTATTCATTAATCTGAGCAGGGAAGAGCAGGCAGACTGTCACAACACGGCTCCGTTCAGTAGTCATGCAGAGCAGGTGAGGGAATGGAAGGCACTTTCAAAGTGTGGCAGCGATCTCCATCAGCCCCATCAACCGGTGATGAAGAGGGGAAGGCAGCCAGCCACAATATCGCCAGGAGATGGATGGCATACCTCAAAGTCCACTGTCCCAGGGGCATCCCGGCAATGATCGATGGTTATCCACAGCAATTAAACTTCAGAGCTTTTAAATGTCATTCTAGAATGGAATGCCATCTCATAAAGGTGTTGTTTAACATTTATCAAACATGTGGACCGGGTGGGGTTGGGGGCTGTGGAGTAACTCTTTGGGGAAATGGGAACGAATGTTACAGCTTTTGAAGTGAGACAACCATGAGAATGGTTTTGATACTATTCTAATGTGTTGTCTTCAGCATTGAAATAAACTGGAGCAGAACCTCTTTTGGACACTGGGAGATGGTTTATAATGTTGGGATTTAGTGGGGGTGTGGAGGAAAGAATGGACGACAATGGGTCAGGAGAAGCAGTTGTCAGCCGTTGCTTTTTCACTTGTGATGGTGCGTCTTGGATAAATGACTACTCACCTGTGTAAATGGGGGAGGTTCTCCACCTCCAGTGTGTTAGAAACACCCAGGGAGCTTTTAAAAATATCAGTGATTGGGATTTACCTAAATCCATTAGTCTGGGGTAGGATGGATTACATATGTATTTGTGAAATCTCCCCAGGTGATAACAGGTACAGTCAAGCTTGAAAACCACTGGATTAGATCAAGTTTTTTCAGCCCTGCATTTCTATGATTTTTCTGTCTTATGGGGATATTCTCAAAGTAGATGGCACTTGCTAATTAAAAAAAACAAACTTTCCATTGGAAGAGCATACCGTGTTAAGCGACTGTGAGATGGTAGATAATGTTTTTTTCAGTCACCAGTTTGTATTTATTTATTCATTTATTCATAGATTGAATAACTCTCGGCAATTATCAAATTCAAGGTTGGAAATATAAGGGTGCTTGCACGTGGAGCGGTGGGCAGAATGAGGAGGTGTGGAGGTGTGTCGTATGGATACCAGCCTCTATCAAAGGCGGTTGGAGAGAATTCTCGGAGTATCAGAAAAAAAAGTTATTGACACTCCGTCCTCCATTTTGGCCTTCTCTTCTGTTTATTTCTCTCTTCTGTTTCTAGCTAGGGCTTGGCACGATATCACTGGATGCTTTTAAATGTCTTCTCCTGTTTCCTTGCTCCCTCTTCCCTTCCAGCATTCAAGCAGATAGCTGGCTTTGTAATTCTCGCCTCAAGGGAGGGATAGAGGGGGACAAAGTTCCTACAAGGGTTATTCTCCAAAAGGTTCCTTTTAGGAGATTGTTTTAGTAGAGGCAATGCCCTCCAGAGTATGGATGCCTCAAGGTGGAATGAAGAGGAAGGAAGGTGAAGGGAGAGCAGAGACCTCAGTGTGCCTGCGAGTTGGGGAGGGACCTGGCTTTGTTTGTGGGAGGAGCACTGTGGAGGCAGAGCCACGGAACAAGAGGATATGAAACCTAAGGGGAAAACGAGTATGTTGACTTTCTCAATGGAGACCCCCCCAAAATGGAAAAGCCCAGTGAAGGGAGGGCTCTGTCTGACAGGACATGCCCCAGACAGCTCATCAGCTATTCCCATGTCCACAGACAACAGAAAGAATGAGCAGGGCTGGAGGGGCCACCCTGAAGGACAGGGTTGTCTCTGTGGCGTAGCTGATGGCAGAGCACTGAGATGGATGATGGATAGCCATTGGGTGCTTGTAAAGATGAGTGACGCGGGACCAGATAGGCCACCCCTTTGTCTTGACACCATGTAAGCTCCAAGGAACAAACGAAACTGGAATGATGTGGTGGAATAGGGTACTCGAATATAAATTGAGTTGCCTTTAAAAATCTTTGGAGGTGTAAACCTTTACAGTGTCTCTTTTTGATAGAAGTAAGGGATAAAAATGAATCCTGGCGGCACTGGAGGAGATAATGCTAAGTGAAATAAGTCAAGCAGAGAAAGACAATTATATGGTTTCTCTCATCTATGAACATAAGAACTAGGACGATCGGTAGGAGAAGAAAGGGATAAAGAGAGGGGGGTAATCAGAAGGGGGAATGAAGCATGAGAGACTATGGACTCTGAGAAACAAACTGAGGTCCTCAGAGGGGAGGGAGGTGGGGGAATGGGATAGACTGGTGATGGGTGGTAAGGAGGGCACGTATTGCATGGTGCACTGGGTGCTCTACGCAACTAATGAATCATCGAGCTTTACATCAAAAACCAGGGATGTACTGTATGGTGACTAACATAATATAATAAAAAATATTATTATAAAAAAATCAATCAGGTAGTATCGTTTGACAAATAAATACAGCCGTGTGTGATTGGCACGACAGTCAAGATTGTGTGGAATATTAAAATGGCTTCCCATTTAGAGTAAGTCCTCACTCTGGTCAGAGAATTCTCTTGCTTTAAATGAAAGGCAAATAGGTAGAGAAGCGGATCTGTAAGAGATAATTCCATTTGCAAAAGAAGAAGTCTAATCTATTTTCATGCCAGAGTGTAAAGGACTTTTCTCTTTATTCATCACTTCATTAATCTCATTTCAAAAGGGAAGGCCAGGGCTGAAAACAGGTGATTTCACATTTCAAACAAACTCCTTAGGCATAATGAGTGAGCAAAGCATTCAACTGTTAGACTTTGTTGCTTTTCTACCAGCTGGAGACACGTACAAGGAAGGTCATGCTATTTAATCTTACATAGAGATAGATGTATATAGTTGGGGTTGGAGAAAGAGTTATTTTGAAAAATGGCAAATTACAGGTCTGTGACGCCCTGACGAACAGGGCAGTTTGGAAGAACGTGAGAAGTCCAGTGGAATCCTTTTCCATCTTGTTTCAGTCTACAGAATGACCGGATGAAAAATACCGTGCTAAACCATGAGAAATAGCTGAAGTCATACATACCAAACACCATTCTGCAGCGAAACGGAGGGGTTTGGAACGACTGGAAATACTTCCACCCCAGGAATTTCCAGGACATCTGGTAAGTCAACAACATTATCACAAACATTATGGCCAACAATGTGAGTTCTTGCAACAATGTATTCATTTCCCAAATGTTCCAGCTGAGAAAGCCACACAGAACATTCCCACCATCTAGCAGATGGCTAATGGGGAAGCCAGTATTTTCTGTGGAAAGCAAAGTTTCTTCTTCTAACATTAGACAATTTCAGCAGAGAGAACAAATAAGCATTTGTTTTTGTATTCTATTCTCTCGCACTCATAAAGAGAATGCATTATAGACTATTAATTTTAAAAGTGCATAAGAAAATGAGTTTTTCCTTGAGATTATAGAACTAAGACACTTTTCGATCCAGAAATGTTTGGTGGTGGGGACAAAGGCTACTGCTGCTTCATCTAGCATGAGATGCAGGGGTTAGGGAAAACTTTAAACATTATTTATTATTATTACTGACTGTTGGGCAAAAACAAAAAACAAAAAAACCCCAAACAATACAAAAAAGCCCCCACAAAACCTTAAATTATGTGGGTAAAAATGAATTTGTGCCTACCCACCCCAGATTTACAAGTGATTTGTAGGACGTGGAGATTATGAATGAGATTTTGCTTTCATAGAAAATGAAACGAAATGAGCAAGGTATGGTTGCCAAGTTTGTTTTAGGAAAGAGTGGGAGCAGGTGGCAGACAAAAGATAAAATGTGTTATTTAATAACACTGAATTACTCCGTCTAGTTTCACAGACTATATTTGCTGTGCCTGGAAAGTGGGTCGATTTGCCTTAAAATGCTTTACCTTCACTTATTATTGTCAAGCGTTCAAGTAAATGTATACGTAACACATATAACAAATGTAACACTGTAAAAAGTGGGAGCTCATTATAAATAGTCGGTTTCACTTGCTTTTTTGTCTTTGTTTTCTGAGCTGTTTGGAGGACTAAAATGAAATTTCTATCCAATTTTGAGTGTTTTTGTGTCCCTCCTGTCTGACTAGAACCCTTTTATTTTTAAATTAATTTTGATCCTGCCATGCAAAAATACTGGCATATCAGATTGCACCTATTTTTATAACAGGCTCGTTAACTCTTTCAATAAAGATTAAAGTTACTATGTGCCTACCCCGCAGGAGGAATGTGCAATGCTCTGCTGGAGCTATAAGAAACTTACATAGAAGCTAATGGTGCAGACATGCTAACTTTTAGCACCTTATCAATCATATCTGCCTCCTTCCTCTAAAGACTTGGGTATCTTAGCTGAAACACTCATTTGGTGGTTGCTAAGAGTCTGGCTTTCTAAAGCCTGTACAAACTGGAGTCTAAGATGTTGTCCAGGGTTGGCTAAAAGATGGAGATATGTTCTTCCTGGAGTAGAGTTTGATTCAAGAAGCAAGAGAGCCAAAACCTTGTAAACAGCTCCTTACTCAGTGTGGTAGGTGACTAACGCCCCCGCCTTTGTCAAAGGTGCCCACGCCCCATTCCCCATAACCTACGAGTGTGGCATGGCAAAAGGACTTTGATGATGTGACCAAGGATCTTGAGATGCCAAGATGATCCTAGGTCGTCTGGGTGAGCTCAGTGCAATTACAAGGACCCTCAGCAAAGGAAAGCGTAAGGGTCAGAATCAGCAAAGATGTGACAGTGGAAGCAGAGATTGGAGAGAAGTGCTCTGAAGATGAAAGAAGGGACCGCGAACAAGGCAGGCAGGCGCCCTCCGGAAGCTAGAGAAAACAAGGATACGGATCCTTGCTGGGAATCTCCAGAAAGGAGCAGAGCAGCCCTGCTTGATTTTAACTTGATTTTAGCCCAGGGTGACCCATGTTTTGTTTCTCACAACAGAACTGCACGATAATAAGTTTGCATTGTTATAAATAACGAAGTGTGTGGTGATCATTTCTTATAGCAGCAAAAGAAAACGAAAACGGCCAGAAATTCATAAATAATTGCTATAATTTTTTTTTTTTTTGGAAGAAAGGAAGATGTAATTCTAAGTATAAAAAATCTGTGGCGTAGCAAGGACTGGTCATCTTCCTTCACTCTGGCAGAGTCCTTCCTGCACAGACCAGTGTCAGCTTTTACACATGAGGAAGCAAGGGGCAAGGGCAAAAATGTGTAAAGATGTTTTTCCTCCCACTCTCTGCTGCCACTTTACTTTTGCTCTGATTGTTATCCCTTCTAAATAAATGGGTAACCTATAGGAAATAGGCATGTATGGTCTCCTCTTGACAAGTTTGTAGACACCCCTGAAATGATGCAAAAATAATCCTGGCAGAGACTCAGTTGAGCAGTAATGGGTCATCACTTCTGATTTTCACGTGATCTATGTCAAAAATACTCTCCTGGAGGACTGGAGGTGACGATGACTCAGACCAGATCATCCTGAAGTTCTTTGATTTCTTTGAGCTCAGTGATGTTTATCTCTTTACAGAAATTTAAGAAGTTGCTCCCTGATATTGGATAGCTTAGTGGATAGATGTCAGAGAAAACAGAAACTGGGAAAAACAAAAACACTTAGCTTGTAAAAAGGATGAATCCTCAGAAAACACAGAATCCCCTGGCCCTGGATAATTTCCGCGCCTGTGCGTGCGCGTGCTTGTGTAATAAGCAGGAACAAGAACCCTAGTCTTAGATCTGGGTCCTGTGTCCAGGACTGAATGTTGTTCCTACCTCTGATTCACTTTTATTTTGTAGGGCAAGATGTCAATAGATGGGTTTTTTTCTGAGTATAAGCCTCCCGAGTCCCTAAGCCTGGAGTCACTTCTTCTGAATGATGCCAGAGGAGCCTACCATGTTCCCTTGGATTTCTCCCATAGATCTTAGTCATCTGAATTATTGCTCTCATCAGATTGTATTATTGTTGTTCATCTGTTTTCTGCCCAACAGACCATGAGCTCCTTGGGATGAGGCATGGGGTCTCACCCACCTTTCTGTTTCTGGTACCTGGTGTAGTGCCTTGCCTGAGTGAGCACTTCATACATGTTGCTTTTCATTGTTGAAAGGGGAAAATCCCTTTCTTCCTCTGGAATCATTCAACTTTGTCATCAATCTTGATGACAGGCTTGAATCATAAAGCCATACCGATTCCCCTCTTTACGTTTCCATTCACTGAAATAGTCATTGTCTCATTCATGCGCTCATTCTCCACTGTTGTACCTCCTTTTGCAATGCTGAGATTTTCACTAATATCGGATTTTTAGCTCCTCACGCCTGAATGATTGCAGGCAGAGCATTCCAACTGCACGTAAAACCTGTGACAGAAGAAACTCTTCGTATCATCTCCTTGGCTTACAGTGATTATTTCTAGGTACAAGTCCATGGACCCCGTCACAGGGTAGCTGGGCCATAATTACTCAGGAAATTTATGGCAAAACAGGGATCATCTCTGAAGGTTCTAAATGAACATAGAACATCCTTACTTTTAAGAGCTCTCCAAGTGTTGTGGGTTGACTTGTGTCCCCCTAACTTCATATAATGGTGTCCTGTTCTCCAGAAGCTCAGAATATGACTGTATTTGGAAACGGTCCTTGCAGATGTAATACTTGAATTTAGATGAGGCCATACTGGAGTGGGATGTGCGCCCATCCAATTTCCTGGTGTCCTTATAAAAAGGGGGGATTGGGCCTGCATACAGGGAGAACACCATGTGAAGATAAAGAAATTGGGGTGATGCTTCTACAAGTCAAGGGAGGCCAGAGATTGCCAGTAGCCACCAGAAGCTGGGGGGGGGGGGCTTGGCTGTGTGGCACACATTTTCCTCACAGAAGGAACCAGCCTGCTGAGAACTCGATTGCGAATGTCTAGCCTCCAGAACCGTGAGACGATAAATTTGTGTAAAGTCATCTGGTGTGCGGCACTTGGTTACAGCAGCCCCAAGAAAATAATATGCCAGATAATTCTTGTATGTGGCCATAGTTTTTGAACTGGACCCTTATCGCTCCCCTATATTAAAACTGGCAAGAGCTTAAACAGTGATTATAAGGATTAAATGAATTAATATTTGTAAAAATGGCTTAAGCAAGACTTGGCACATAGTAAGTAACTACGTGCATAGTAGTTTAGAAAATCCTTGTAACCGAAAGCACCAGTATTACTGCATGTGTGTACCATGAGATGATTTTGGATGGCATGAGTATGAAAGCAGATTCTTAATAATAATAAAACTGACATATCGAGTCTGTAATTTCTCAAATTTAGGTTGAGTAGTTCCGTGTAACCAGTGTAACCCATCTTGGGAAGACCCTGCATCTTCGAGATCTATGCATGCTCACGAGTCTTCCAACCCTAAGTCAGTGGAGCTTGTGGGATATATCGTTTGGATAAAGGGGGAGTCCCTGTGATGTGGGTCACCGGGATGGAGTCTTGTTAACCGAGTCTCCTTAGGTGTCAGGGCCTTTCCAGAGAGAACATGTCATCCGCTTTTATCAACACACAGCACAGGGAAGATGCAACCCAATCGAATGCAGTTGACATACAAAGGCCAGTGGAATTAATATGAACAGATACCAACGATGGGTATTTACTATATTCCAGACAGCCTTTTAAATGGCTTACCTGTATTCTTTCATTTCATTCTCATGACAGCCCATGAAATTGGTTGTAAATTACCCTGTTTTTACCAAGGCGAGAACTGAGACTCAGAGGAAGGAGGGAACACACGGCAGAAAACACAAGTGGTCAGTGACAAAGCTCGGATGGAAGCCCAGCCATCCGAACACAGTGCCTCCCCTCCTAGCCGCTGTGTTTTATTGCCTTTTAAAAAATGTGTGTTTAGGATGCCTGGGTGGCTCCGTTGGTTAAGCATCTGACTTTGGCTCAAGTGGTGATCCCAGGTCCTGGGATCGAGCCCCAAGTCAGGCTTCCTGCTCAGTGGGGAGTCTGCTTCTCCTTCTCCCTCTGCCTGCCGCTCCCCGTGCTTGTGCTGTCTATCTCTCTCTGTCAAATAAATAAATAAAATCTTGTAAAAAGGAAAGCATACGCACACATATATACAATTTAAAGAATATCTGCAAAGCAGGTACTTGTATAAGCACTGGTCCCATCAACAAACAACATTGCCAGTGCTCTAGAAGCTTCTCGGGGAGCCTTCTATGACCATGATTGTCTTTTGATAACACCTCATTACCTAGAGATAACACTTTCTGATCATTGTGATGACTATTTTCATGCTCTTTTATAATTTATCAAGGCTTTTAACCCTATGCTGTTAGTATTCTACTTGTCTCGCTCTTTTGTAATGCTATTATCATCAATGCTTATAATCCTACACTACTTTTTTTTTTTACAGTACCATTCAAAGCCTTCCGCATAGAAGCTCTGTTTTCATTTCCTGTTGTTTTCCTACTTGAACCTCTCCTGTATCTTGTGATGGATTTATATGCCCCCTAATATATTATATACATTGTTTCTTCCTTTACATTCACTGTAGCAAATCCCTTCCTCCAAGCCTCCCGTCCCCAAATTCACCCTTTTTTTATGGCCCAGCTGCCTGGGGCACCCCTTCTGATGGGTTTATTCCATAGGGATTCTTTCTTCCCTGAACTGCTCTGTTCCTTGTATCTACTCCACCCATTTTATACTTTCCTTGCAGTTCTGTGTTTTGCTGTGCTTTATTAATATAAAGCGTTCAAGTGTTTGTTACTATCAGTAATGCTTTATTCATCATTCATTTATTCATCCAGTACCTCTCTGGTAAGCATACTGTGTGGCAGACGTAGGGCCTGTGTACACAGCAGAAAATAAGATATACCAAGTTTCTGCCCTCGTGGAGCTTACTTCCTGGAGTGGAAAGGCAAATAAAAAACAAGAAAACAAGTAAATAAGATAATTTTGGTAAATAAGAGATCATAGTGAGAAGCCTTGAAAGAAATGAAACATAGGTGGGATGATGGGGACAGGGGGATCCTTGGAGCTGGGATGTTTTCTATCATCTGGTAGAAAGCGTTGAGTCAGAGAGCCAACTCAAAGGCTCTGAGGCAGAAACCAGCCGGGCCTGGAGGAGAAGAGGCATGAGCAGGAGGACAAGAGGGGTTAGAAGTGAACATGGGTAAATCATGTGGAGTCATTTAGTTTTGAATGGTAAGTAGTAATGGTAACCGGTAACTAGTTTTAAATTTTTCTAGATGGAATGGGATAGCACTGCACAGTTGAAAGAATGGAAGGGAGATATTTGTCCTTGCTTATGAGCTCTTACTTCATGTTGTCTTTTTGCTTTTTATATACATGTTGTTTTCCCCTCTAACTAGAGCGTTCAATCTTTGTAGTTCCTTGGAAATTGTTACCATCGATACTGTTAGTCATGTTACAAAGCCCGTGTGGATGCCCTTTCAGGGCTGTAATTATCCTAACACTTTCAGTTTTTAGCTATGTCAAACTTTTCAGAGAGTGCTGAGTATATTCAAACACCCATCAACTCCGTAAAGTTTCAGCTGGACAACTGAAGTACCTTTGCGTGCTGATTACACTGTCAACAAACACGACCCACCGTGCAGGCAACGCAGGAGGTGCCAAGATAGTTGTAAGCTGTTCAGGACCTAACGTGTGCCCTTTGATGATGAGGGCTCACTTGATGAGGCTGAATTCCAACTGACCTTTTGCGCATTTCTCAAAGCAAGACGTACAGAGCGAGGGAGAGGAGCTGTGCTTTCTGATAAACCTGGCAGACACAGCCATTGCCTTTCGACTTAAATTTCCCAGGGACTCCATGCATTTCGTCTCCATACGGCATGTGCTGTTGCTTCTGAGAATTTTAAACAAGCAGAGCAACTGTCAAGAAGTGAAAATGAACCCTCACCAAATTTATCCACTTATACGAAACTGAGATGTGAATGCATAAGGTGTGGGGGGGTGAGCCGTTAATAATAAAGAGCTGAGAGCACGTGTCTGGCACTGGACATCGCTCGTGATTGATACTTGGATCGCTCTTTACTATTTAAAGAAGCAAAAATGCACTTCAGAATTGGAAAGAAAGTTCTGTAATTCTGTGAAATGAGACTGGCCAGGAGCAAGGCATATGGCTGTTGGCCTCAGGCAGGTTTCTCAGGACTGAGAGAAGAGGCTGCTTTGCTAGCAAGTTGAGATTAGTTATTAGACGGTGGCCCCAAGGCGCCGCTGCCCCAGAGGGAAGCACTGATGTTCTGATCACACTCCATTACTCCTCAGTGTTGCTAATGAGCCAGATTTCCAAAAGGGATTGCTCCCTGTAAATACAAGTACTTTTATACGCATCAAAATGACTTGAAATTGTACTTAAAATGGATCATATTTCAGTGGCTCAGCTGTCCAAGTGGCTGGTCACTTGATCCTCATACGAGGGATGCAGTGACTCATTACTCCAAGGATAGCCTGAAAAACATGGGTCGGAGATGCTTTAAAACAACTACACTTAAAAGTGTTGCCCAGAGATGTACTTTCAGGAGGAAATAGTAGAGTTCCAATGGCCTGGCACGTAACTCTTCAATTTTAAGATCAAGAAGTACTTACTGAACTTCTGCCGTTTTCCAGGCACTGTGCTAGATGCTAGGGATACCATGGTGAACAAGACAGAAAGGGGCCCTGCCTTCGTGGGACAGACTTCCTCATGCAGAGACAAAAGCATACAAGCACACACATACGATAAACACATACATAAATAGATGATTGGAAAGTTGTGTTTAAGGCCCGTAGAGGAAAGAGAAAAGAGGCGAGGTTATAAAGTTGGCAAATGATAAAAAAACAAACAAAAAACAAACAAAAAAACCCCCCATAATGTTTGGCCTGATTAAGATAATAAGAAAAGGTCTCTGTAAAGGGGTGACTGTGTTGAGATCTAAAACGAAAGAAGGACTTAGTCTTAAAAATACTGGAAGGGGGCAGGTGAGAGTCCTCCAAGCAAGGTTAACAGATGTGTTCCGAGAACTGAAATGTACCAGAGTATGCAGAGTGTGTAGTAGGAGAGAAGGAAAGAACTATGCGTGATGGACAGAGGGTCTGAGCAGGCAGAGACATTTTAGCCATGGGAAGAAGTTTGAATTTACCTTAAATGCAGTGCAAAGCCATTGAAAGTCTTTTAAGTAGGGGGAAGTATGCTCAGACTTGTATTTTGCAAAGCACGACTATTTTTCTCAGAATTTCCTAATATGCCTGGCGTATTGATATAACTCGGGGAGTCTTGACAAAACCATACTGTTTTTTTTTTAAAGATTTATTTATATATTTTAGAGTGCGTATGACTTGCGGGGGGGCAGAGGAAGAGGGAGAGAGACTCTCAAGCAGACTCCCCACTGGGCAGTGAGCCAGACTTGGGGCTCCATCTCACAATCCTGACATCATGACCTGAGCTGAAACCAAGAGCTGGAAGCTTAACCAACTGAGACACTCAGGTACCCCAAAACCATACTGTTCTAAGTTTGCAAATTTCATATAGTTCTTCCTTTCGTATTATTCATTTTTACACAATTTTTGAGTGTCTGTGATATGCTACATCGTTAACCATGGATGCACAGGGAAGATAGACATTCATTATTTAGGGTGGAAGACCATACAAGAATGGGAAATCCTCACCCATGTGATGCATACTCCCCCAGCCTGCAGTTCAGAGATTCTAGGAGTATGAAGGGAAGCAAGTCCTTGAACCTGGAGAGCTGTCCTTGGGGAGGTTGCTCTACTCCCCATCTCTCCCTACCCCCTGCCCCACCCCAGGATTCTGTCAGCATATTTTAATATTTCAGTGCTTTGGATGCATGGCTACATAAGCCCATATAATAACACAGCAGTTACGATGTATTTTCCTTTCTGTGTGTGTGGTTAATGGCAGGGTAGGTTCAGAGTAACAAAAATCGGATGATTGCATGAAGGCCAGCCCTAGCTTTGTAGCTTGATCAGGCTATGAGAGTCTTTGTAACAAAGCAGTGCTTAACTTCACCAATGATGTTTAGAAATATTATTGCAGAAGTGGTATCATCATAGGTAGTCGTAGATACAGCAAATCAAAACCGTCCACATTAAAAATACTGAATTACGTAGCACTGAAGAGTGAAACTACTCTTAATTTTAAAAGGGAACCAAGAAGGAACACAGGTCTTAAGGGAATTTTTGGTGTTATTTCTGATGACTTAAAATCTCTTTCTGTTACGTCAACTAGAAACAGCTTTCTAAAAAGCTAATGGATGGGCTTCCTGCTATCATAGAGCAAAACATATGTGGCTAGAGCATAAAGACTTATTTTCACCTTTATTCTTATCTTGGTAAAACAGCCCACTGACTGTATCAGCCCACGTCTGGCTGAGGTTTAGTGCTGCTGTAGTCGGCATTAAAGCCAGAGAAAGAGAGAGGGGCACCAGATACTCCAGCCGTCACAGGCATAAGCCATTATCTTCACCCTGTGAAAAATTGCCTGATTTCCTCTCTTGATAAAACTAGACATGAGTTTAAAAACATTACTTAGAAACATAAACCTCAAATACGCAAGTTCTTACTTCTCTTCCTTTATCACTCACCAGAGCCTTTGAGAATTGGGGCGGGGGGGGGGTAACTACTTGTAATGAAATGCACTTAAAGAGGGGAAAATGTAAGGTTTCATTTTTTGACGCACAGCTGATAGAACCGTTATCTCTGGAGGGCTTATTCAGTCAAGAGCCAGAGATGCTGAAGCAAGCAGAGAGTAAGAGGTGTGAAAAGGCTTTCATTGAGGCATCAGAGCGAACCCTGCCAGCCAGGTTCTCTGTTGGCTCCCCTTGGCTCTGGCCCCGTTAGGACACGCACCAGCCCTGTTGGGTCACACACTTCTGTAGGGACCACACGGCATTCTCTCTGCCGATGGGACCATTCTCGGAGTGTCCCCTAAGCTTGGTCTGAATACTTTGGCAGAGCATTGATGCTGTTTGCTCTCTGTCCCCCAGCCACCTTCCCGGTGCTGTTCCCTTATCCCTTCCTTTTCATCCACCCACTGCTGTATCATCCCAAACTCTCCATTGTTCTGCACAGCCTCTTGTACTTGTCTCTTCCGGTGCCTTCGTTCCTGAGGTTCTTATCACACTTTCAGATTTCATCTTTTTTCATTAAATCTCTGTAACTCTATTCTGATCATTACTGCCTATTTTCTATCTCCCTCCCCTGGTTTTGCATTTTGCTTCCATGCCCCATTTTAGCATTTTCACATTCCTCTCTTATTCTACTTGTGTTTCTGTCTTCTCTTCCCTTCAGTCTGTGAGTTTTTTGAGAACTATGAGTCATGTCATCACTGCATCTCCAAAACGTGTACATCCAAAGGATATTTATTAAGCACATTCTAATTGCATTGTTCTAGGGCCAGGGAGACAAATAGAACAAAAGAACAAAATGCACGTAGTCCCCGTTCTCATGGAATTTGTTGGGAGAATGACAATAAACAGGAAACAGGCAAAATAATTACAAATTGTGATTCAAGTTATGAAGCAAACAGGATAGTGGGATAGAAGAGTCTCTGAGGAAGGGAGATACTTCATTAGTTGGGTCTAAGAGCAAGCTCCCTTGTAGTGGTGACCTGAAGGCTGAAAAATTGCCATTCTGGGGAGTGGGAGTGGGCAGGCCAAGTAGGACATTCTGGAGAGTAAGATCGACAAAATCCTGAGGCGGGAAAGGCTTGGCATAGTCTAGGAATGGTCTGAAGTCATTTTGTGGTGAGAGGGAAGGAGGTAGGAGATGGAACTGGCAGGTGGGCTGGAGCCACATCACTCAGGACGAGGAGTTTGGGTCCTGTTCTAATGCAGTAGGAAGCCACTGGAGGGTTTTAAGCAGGAATGTGATATTTTTTGATACATATGTTTCAAAGCTAATATAGATAATTATTGAATTCAGCTGTCTAAGACCAGGGCTTATTTTGTCTAAATTAATATTGTTGGTTTTTGTTTTTTTTCACTGGAAGCATTTGTAAGAACTCCACGTGTGAGACTAGAAAACCATTAAAAAGAATACTAATTCATATTTTTCATGTTCATTGTCTTGGCCATGTAGTTTTAATTGTCTCATTTCTACTAATCTATGAAAAAGGTTTTGCTAAACATACTTCTAGTATAAATAGAACATTGAGGAATGGGGTGGTATGTGTTTATGTGAATATGATACCCTTTTAATTGAATTCGGAGAGCAAATATTTAAAAATCAGCACAATAACTTGTCCTTATAATTAAAATCTCTTCCCTTCATGTTATTTCTATCTGAATCTATGATTGCCCTTCATAAATGTGAGAAATCCTCTTATTGTTCTAATCAAGAATCCACACATTTTGGAGAGTGATTGATTTAACTTTTAACAGACATCTTTGTGGTAGGGGAATCTTGGCAGGTCTTCCTTCCAGGTGGAATGAATAAGTGAAGCGGAATGGGGATTCCATAGAGCAGTTATGAAGAGGGGACAAGAAATGTGATGGTAATGGCAACTTTTAGACCCAAGTGGTAGGGAGGCTGAAGAACAGGCCTTATGTTCAGAGAGATTCAACTCTACTGCTCCTATAAAACTTCCCTGGTAATAATTCAACTTGGAATAATGCAGCAAGATTTTATTGGTAGCCACCTATTTGTAGCTGAAAAGACTGGAAATAGTTTCACACGATGAAACCCAGCTCTAAGGCAAACTGACATAAACCAAATGTTCCTGATAGATCCGCCTACTCTTCATAAACAGAATGGGGCTTGCAACCGTGGGAGGCTGGTCCATCTCTAATTTTATTCTCTTATTGGTGCTCATCCTCCCTAGATTGGAAGTGGAGTATGTTTCAATTAACTTAAACATTTGACTACTCCAGAATGGGTTTCTAGGTTCCAGGTCCACTGGGAGAAAGCAAACTGTTTCATTTAACCACTGTGATGGATAGTATCCTTGATCATGCAGTTTCTAACAGTTTTGAGAATAGTTTTTGGAATGATAATAGTTGTCAGAGGTGAAACTATTATATGTATATTAATAGCCTTTAAGTTTTTTATGAAGTAATCCAGTAAAATTGACTTCTACCCAATCCCCACTATCCTCACTATTGGCAACATTTCATCTGTGGGTTGTTGTTGAGACATTTTTACTGTTTACCAGATGGGGCAAGATTTTACATAACTTAAAACATCTGCTCTCGTTTCAGTCCAATATGATCATCTATTTATATTTTTGAATTATATTATTCATTTCCTTTTAAATGATCATGAAACTGTTTTCAGAAGGATAAGTTTACATGGTATTTGCCAAAGACATTTAGCTTTTTTTTTTTCAATCTGATATTAGGATAAGCCATATTGTGAGCTGTGAATGTAGTAAAATATTTAGATGTAGCTTCACTTTGGAAATATTTGATTTCATAATTAACTGTTGTTAACGTCACCTCTACTTTCCTCCCTGTGTACACCTGCATATAGTCATGTCCATATAAATATGAAATATAGAAAGCTATTTTTATTGTGCCAAGGGTCTGACATAAAATAAAAGTTTTCAGACGATACTGTGGGAATAATAGTGACCCTGAAAGAATGGAAGAAGGAAAAGATATGCAAAAAAAAAAAAAAAAAATGGAAATGGAATTATTTACTGGGACTTTGAACTGGCTAATAATGAAATTACTATTGTACAATATAAAAATAACTTTTTATATATAATAGTGAAAATTGGATGTAGATGTTACTATTGTTCCCCCATTTTATAGACAAGGAAACTAAAGCTTAAGGACATTTAGCCACTTACCCAGGGTCACAGAAGTGAGGCCACTGGGGCTCAGACCAGTCCCTATTGAATCCTTGGAAAGCCCAGCTAACAGCACATACATCCATAATTCTGAGAGATGAGATGACAGCTCCCTTTTTGCTTATTATTGGTTTATAGGACCTGTTGCTCTCATAGGCTTAGATATCACCTTGGGGGGGTCACAGCGCATTTGCTGGGATAGTGAGTTGAATTGTGTCCCCCCCCCCCAAAAAAAAAGATACGGCAGGCAGGTTCTGTCCCCCATTACCTGTGAATGTGACCTTATTTGGAAATAGAGTCTTTTCAGATGTAATTCAGTTAAGGATTTCCAGATGAAATCATCCTGGACTTAGGTTCGGCCCTAAATCCAATGACAAGTGTCCCTATAAGAGGGAGAAAAAGAAGACATGGAGACACGGAGTCCAGGTAAAGATGGAGGCAAAGATTCAAGTTACTCAGCTACAAGGCAAGGAAAACCAAGAATTGCCAACCACTACCAGAAATCAGGAGAGAAACAGAGAGTGGATTCTCTCCCAGAGCTTCCAGGAGGTAGCAGCCATGCCAACACCTTGATTTTTTGCTTCTCTGCTCCGGAACTACAAAACAATGAATTTCCGTTGCTTTAAGCCACTGAGTTTGTGTTGATTTTTTTCATGACAGCCCTAGACAACTAAATAGCTGGTTCTCTTCTATAGTCTGTATAAAGAATAATATTAAAATATCATAATTTTGGCTACTTTTTTTTTTTTTTTTTGCTATAGAAAGCAAGATAAAAATGGCAAGGTGACTAGAAATGCCAGTAGAAAAAGCGTTAGGGGATGGCAGTTCTAGGATATCCACTGGCTAATTATGTAGCTGTGAAAGAGTCACTTAACTTCTCAGAGCCTCATCTATAAATTGGTGCAGTAGGGCCGCCCACCATCTTGAAATTGGATGATTCCTGCTCTCACCTTGAGGCCGGCTAGCTTGGCACTACCGTTCCTCCAGGAGCGGAACATGGCTTGGCAGAACCAAGGCACCTGTGTGAGATCCTACCTCTATCGTTTGGTTGCCAACCTCAACTTCTTTTCTATACAATAATGGTCATTATATTTACTTTAGAGGGTTATGGGGGGATTAAATGGGAAAATGTATATAAAACATATTTTTGGTGCATAGTAGGTTGTCAACATTAATTTCTCTTCCATCATTAAACTGTAGCTTTTATTTCAAATACCTCAGGCCCAGTTTATCATCATGTTGACTCAGTCCTGAAGGCCTTTCTAGTGATTGACAAGCAGGTGTCTTAATCTTTTTTAAAAAATTTCCATTATTTTTTTTTTTTTTTCAGTTTTCATTCTTGGCTCTGTCTTCTGTGTATCACCTATGGACAAGGACATGTATGTTGAATACTTCCTAGTTTGTTTTGAAAGAATAGGTTGAAAATAAATTTTTTTTTCTTTCAAATTATGCTCTCATCACACCCCCCATAAACCTACACCCTGAGAATTTAAAAATCTCTGAAATAATACTCTAACTGGGACTCACTGGAAATGGTGCTCTGTCATTGTCTGACAAATACAAATGATTGACATTTCTAACTGATTTTGGAGGAGGGCTTTTTAAATGAGACAGTCTTCAGTATATAACTTAAAAGCACCTAGAGCCACCACTTGCATAAATTCAGGCCTACGTAAGAGTGATGCTGTGTAACAAAGCAGGGAGTCAGAATGATAATGCATAGTATACCCTTAAAAGCCTAGATGAACTGGAGCACCTGGGTGACTCAGTTGGTTAAGCATTTGACCTTTGATTTCAGCTCAGTTCATGATCTTAGGGTCCTGGGATCAAGCCCCACGGCGGGCTCTGCGCTCAGCAGGCAATCTGCTTGAGGATTTTTCCCCCTCTGCCCCTCTCCCAGCTCATTCTCTCTCTTTCTCTAAAGTAAATAAATAAATCTTAAAAAAAAAAAAAAAAAGCCTGGATGAGCTATGAAATTTAATCCCGGTTGGCCTTTTCCGGTTAAAAGAAAGAAATTGCAGAAACCCCTGAATTTTGAAATATCAAATATTTGTTACATTTTTCAGACTAGGACGGGATAGTCAGATGCACGGTCCTGAGCAGCACTTATTAAAACCCTAATTTCTCTCCTTTCTGTTTTTATCACATACTAGAAGCTGCTCTCCAGCTCCCAGATTACTTCAGCTCCCCAACCCAGCATCCTACCCACCTCTCTCTGGCTCCCCCACCATTCCTTTACAATGCACATTGACCTGTCCTCGTCTGGCTACGTAAGCTCCATCCTGTTTGTAAGCAGGGAGGAGGGACAGGGTTGGCCTGGGCAATGCCAGGAGGATTCTCTTTCTTTCCTTTTTCTTTCCCTTTTCCTTTCTCTTAATTTTTTAAAATTTAAATTCAATTTAGTTAACATATGGTGTATTAATAGTTTCAGGGATAGAATTTAGTGATTCATCCGTTGCATATAACACCCAGTGCTCATCACAAGTGCCTTCCCTAATGCCCATCACACATTTACCCCTTCCTCCCACCGACCTCCCCTCCAGCATCCTTCAGTTCGTTTCCTATAGTTAAGAGTCTCTTACGGTTTGCCGCCCTCTCTGATTACATCTTGTTTTATTTTTCCCTCCCTTCCTATGCTCCTCTGTTTTGTCTCTTAAGTTCCATATATGAGTGAAATCATATGGTATTTGTCTTTCTCTGACTGATTTTGCTTAGCATCGTACCCTCCACTTCCATCCATGTCATTGCAAATGGCAAGATGTCATTCTTTCTGATGGCTGAGTAATATTCCATTGTATATATCTATACCACATCTTCTTTATCCATTCATCTGTCGATGGACATCTGGGGTCTTTCTGTAGTTAGGCTACTGTGGACATTGCTGCTATGAACATTGGGGTGCAGGTGCCCCTTTGGATCACTACATTTCTGTCTTCGGGGTAAATACCTAGTAGTGCAGTTGCTGGGTCATAGGGTAGCTCTATTTTTAACTTCTTGAAGAACCTCCATACTGTTTTCCAGGGTGGCTGCACCAGCTCAAGTTCCCACCAGCAGTGGAAGAGAATTGCCCTTTCTCCGCAGAGGGTTCTCTTTCTTGAGCTGGGGAAAATGCTATGAACTTAATGTAAAAAGTAATTTTTAGACCTGTCACAACAAGTTTATAATTATAAACTTTTCACTTAAATGTACTTCAGATATATTATCAGATTTCCTCTTTAAAATATTTTATGACATTCTCATAATACATTACTATTATTAGGAGGCTAGCTGACTTGGCTGAGTTAAGTGTAGAGGCAAAATTTGAATCTGGGTCTTTCAACTCCTAGTCTTGTGTCTCTCATCTGTCTATCTGTCTATGTATCTCCCTATCTATCTTACCATCTACTTATCTGTATTTCTTTATCCCTCCATCTAGTCTCATTGCTTTACTGTAACCATACTCAAATGGATGCATGTAACTCGTGTTTAAGTAGAATGTGGGAGGCAATGGTCATAAATGGTTGGCATCCTCCCAACCACAAAGTGCTGTGTGGTGCGTGCCAGTCCTCATGGTCAGCCACCACCGAAGCTGCCAGCACATTCTAATGGGTCATAACAACTGAAGGTACACTATCAGAACGGAGGACCAAAAGGGGAGAGATATAGGCAATGAGACAATTTTACGGGGTGGATATGCTGTAAAATTTTACTATCACTTATTCCTAATTCCACCTTTCCTGAGTAATGTGATCAAAATGTAATGCAATAAAAATAAAATGAAATAATTAGTTTCCAAGTCCATAAGTGGAAATCAAAAGTCAGTGGAAAGGCAGCTTTTCCAAGTTGAAAGCCATTCAAACTATGAATAAATTGTATCAGATTATTGCTATTAATTAACCAATCTATTCAAAAAACTTTTGGGGTAGAAATAGCAGAGATCTAAGATTAGAAAGCCTTCTTGAAAGGCCAGCAGGACCTGATTCCTATTCTAGGCTCATTGTAATCCTAATCCCAGTTCTCCCACTAAAAATGATTTTCAGCATACATGCTGTTTTAAACACGAATTCAATAAAATCAGTAATATTTCTTTTCCTAGTCTAGGAGTCACAAATCTTTTCCCATAAAGGGCCAGAAAATAAATTTTAGGCTTTGTGGACTGTATGGTCTCTATCACAACTGCTCCCGTCTTCCTTTGAGGCTCGAAAGGAGCAACGGACAGAAATGAATTACTTGTGACTCTGTTCCAAACAACTTTATTTACAAAGACAGGCAGTGGATGGATTTAGTTTGTGGGCTGTGGTTCGCAGACCCCTTTCCTAGATCAAACTGAGAAGTCAAGGAGGTGGGGTGTGATGCTAGGAAAACCTGTGTTTTTGCTGAATATAAAATGCAAGACAAACATCTGTACGTGTTGCGGGACATGGCTGCATTAGCCCATCCCGATTTATTAATCTATGCAAACACTGTCCGCTCACCTTCCCTTCTGTGTGATTCAAGAATCTCTGTACTTTTCGATAGCAGAGAAACAAAGTTCCAGTTGTCTTCAAGGCTAGGCCTGCTCTATGGGGAATGGCAACGAATTGGAAAAGCAAATATTCTCTCTTAACCGAAGTTTTAAGATAGAAAGTGGAGAAATAAAAGCTTCATTAGTAGCCAGAACTGGGCCTTGGATGCTCATTGGTTTTGAAAGCACCAAATAGGCGAAAAAAATGAATGCATCAATCTTTCAGAGTCAATGCATCTCTCCGCAAATAGAGCTAACTTTCTATTTCAACCCCATTCTCTCTTCGTCCACCATAGAGACACCAGAAATCAGATTGTCCCAGAGTTAAACTACATTACGGTGCCAGACAAAGGTTCTTGGCATATAGATTCTTAGCAAAATGACAACCACACTGCGAACTTTAGAAAATGTAACATAATGTAACATACGATCCATCCAGAAGCCTCCCAAATAGATGGGAAGCCAGCAGCTGCGAGCTGTCGCTTTCAGCACCTGACCTCCTGAGATGCTTAATAAAATAGCCTACAAAGTATTACTCTCTCATCAGTGCCAAGAGGCATTTGTGGGGAGATAAATAAAGCTATTTTCCAAAACGGGGAATATTCTGGTGTGCTCGTATTGAAATGACAGTTTCTTTATGGGATAGGAGATGGGCAGGAGAACACCGGCCAGGTAGTTGCCCCTGTGCCCACCACCAGTCTAAGGTCTATAATGAGATTCCAAATTAGATCGCTGAACCTCAGAGACGAGGTGCTTCACATCTGCGAGATGTTCAGCTTGACTTCATAATGAGTTCACCGAGCAGAATGAACCACACTCGAAATCAAATACTTTGCATTCAGGATGAAGTAAGTGGGGATCAATCATAGTCAGGGAAGTAGCATTTGCTCGGAATGTAATGCTATACTGAGCTAAAGGAAAAAAAAAAAGGGACAGCAGAATGTGGAGCGTACAAGAGAGCTGGTTCGTGGGTGACACAAATGTGCAACGTTTGAGCTGGGGCAGAGCTGCACACATTAGCCTCTGGGGATGATGCGTATGGAAGTTGGGATGGTGAGAAGGATAAAAGGGTCATGCTCTCTACCAACGCAAATCAACATGCCTGGCAAGCACCCCCAAACACCGTCATCCTAGGAAGTGCTTTTGAAGTGTACTTTTCCCAGAGACCTTTGTCTGGGGACAGCTTTGGGCAACCAAACACAGCAGTCTTGGTAACATCAGTGTTTTGTTCTGCAAGCAGGTGAGATTCTAGATGGAGCCAGGCAGAGCCCATCTACAGATGGCATGAGGGAGTGTCAGCAAATGCTGGGACACCCCCGTGGGCAGCTGAAGAGCTTCGCAGGAGAACCTGCACCTTTCGCTGGCCAGGCAGCTCACTCTCAAATCCCTAACATTAGTTTCTGGGAAAAGCTCTGAGGCTGGCATGGCCAACACCCCAATAATCCAGGGCCTTTTATCCCAGCCAGCCGGCCATGATTAGTATACCTGCCAGGGCCAGGGTCCCCCCAAGGTAGGGTTTGGCTGCTGGAAATAATCAGGGGTGCCCCCAGGTGTGACCCACCTCTCCTTTCTCAGAATCGAGATCGTTACCTGTTCACTGTCTAGCGGGGAAATGTCAGTGGAGGCCTCATTAACAGCAGACAGTACAGAGAGTCATCCTATAACTTCTGGCCTTTCTGCAGGATGTGAAGCTGATATTACAGGAGGAAGAAAAAGAACAGGTGTCATGACTTGTCTTTTTCTTTTTTCATCCAGCAACTGTCACTTACAGCGTTCCAAACAGAATGAAAAGCACCAACAGGAAGCTCAGTGAGTTGCCTGGCTTGGGAGGTCATGCTGGTTTGTTGCACTCATTGTTTTTACCAGAAAGGACAGTGACCCAGTGTCCCTCTTTCCTACTTTATCTTTCAGGATTCTCTCTTGACTTGACACAGCCTCGTGGCTGCCAAGCTCCATCCAGATCCCAGCAGCTACCTGCTTGGATCAGTCCTGGACATGGCCCTGCTGCTGGCCTTAGGCTGCCTTCTGGAATCCTCCAGAAGTTGCAGAGGGAGGGAGTAAGTGCATTTCATTCTCTTTGTTCCTCACTGTGTCTGCTAATGAAAGCTTTCTGCTATGGGGGAGAGAGACTGGCCCATCTGGTGCTCCTTTGCTCCCTAGTAAGATTATAGGACTAGAAGGGAGATAATTTGGACAGCAGCCTCTGGCTGCTCCTCCCGTTCCTTCTCTGGCCTCACCCTAAAACGCCAAGCTGTGATTTTTCAGCATGGCAATGGACTGGAACCGAGTGGATGATAGGATGCAAGGCTCTCATGGTCAAAGAAAAACAAGGTGGGGACATGCAGTACATAACAGAGTTAGCAATGCTAGTGTGTGGAATGCCTCTTGAGGAAAAGGTGCTTCCCACACTGCTCTCCCAATTAACTTACTGTGGAGCGTTTCCCGAGACTGTTATTCTGGGGGGAACTTTAAGGGTTAAATGGTGAGAATGGTCATTGCTGTTCATTATACCAACATACTGAGGTAGTGTACTTATGGCTCACACCAACAGCCATTGCTGTCAAGGAGGCAGGAAGACTATGGTCTCTCATTAAGACAAGCACAAATTGATCCAGGGTGTTCAAGGTCAAACCATTAAAAGAAGTGCTATTGTTCTGCTATTTGTCACCCTCTCTTTCTTTTAAATTTACTCCTCTCCAATTCATTGAATTCCACCCCCCCTCCTCCCCACCCTCAACCCCCCACCACTTTTAGATTCTCTTAGGGAAAATTCTGTGTTCTTTTCTGAGTTGGAATCTCATTTTGCTATTCTTGTCCATATTCTCGTTCCTAGGGGAAAAGACATGGCTAGAATTCTTGTGTGTGTATGACTGATAAAGCCTTTAGAAAAAGAGATAATGAGGCAGAGACCAACAGAGACTCAAAGACTCTCCAGCATAGATATAACACAACAACTATGTCATCTCAAAAGAAATCTTGTCATTAATATGCTGGGGATGGGAGTCCTTGTCTGAGTGGTCATGCAGGCGGGCCGCATTTACCGAGTACCTGCCGCGCGGCAGACAACTGTCCCGGTCACAGCGGGGAATGATGTAGGAGCAAGGCACTCTAATAAAAGTAAGAGGGACAGAACACAAAAAGCACTGAAAAATACAGAGAGAGAAAAAAATTTACTCTCAGAAGCACTTGTGTAATCCAGTACATCGTTCCCTGCTGCTGAGGGCGTGGCTACAGTGGCGGAAGCAGCCAGAGCCTGGAGGAGATTGTCTGGGGAGGCTCCTGGGCAGGAGAGGTGGCACTAAGCCAGATTTGCACCTAGTAGAGGGGAGATGAAACAAAGAGTTTGAGGGGGCGGCAGCAATGAGGAAGCCAAGCTCCAGGAAGGTGCTAGCCCTCTAAACTTGTTCTTCCTCCAGTCCCTCTTGGGTTAGAGCCCCTTTCTACACAGACTCTGTCTTAGCTGGCTGTGGGCCTTCTGGTTTGTGAGTGTCGGGAAACCTGAAGCTTCAGAAACGAACATTGGCTTCCTTTAATACAGGTGCCCCACCGTGTCCTCCATCTTATGAATTGCTAATGGAATAAAGACTTTTCTTTCCTTTTGTGACCAAAGTGCCAATAAGATCAGATCAGTTATGTCAATATCCTCTCTGGCCCTTTCAGCTTTGCGAGGCCGTTGAGATGCCATATGGCAGCTACAAATAATAGCCATAGGCAGTGAAGTCTTTCAAAGCAACTGTCTTGGATGTTTCCCCATTTATGTGATGTGCTTGCCATCGTCGTCCAGGCTCTGCATCCCTGCTTTAATCCATGCTTCTGGCCTCTTTGTCTTTGGCAAATCTTTGGACTCCTGTAGGATAACAACTCCTTGGTTCCTAGCTTGGTCCCCTTTCCTGGTTTCTGTATTTCCAGCACATTCAGGGGGGAAGCACCCTCATTGGCTGGAGTGCTCACCTCCTCTCTCTGCTTTCACGTGCTGCCCTTTTTACCTCCCATCCGGTCCCCCACTACCCTTCCCCTCCCCGTACACATCACCGAGGGTGCATGTGGGGGGGAAGATTCTGATACGGATGTCCCAGCGATTAATATTCTTATGCTTACTGGGGAAAGAATACTGTTAAAATAATTTCCCCGAAGTGATGAAGTAATTTATACCAAGTTAAAATACTGATAGACTAGGAAGAGCCAGGTCTGGGGGATTTGATTACCTTTTGATTACTCTAGTAGTCCTCAACCTGGGGGGTGATTTTGGTCCCATCCCAGAGGACATTTGGCAATGTCTGGAAACATTTTGGTTGTTGGAGAGAGGCATGTGGTTGCTCCCTGCTCTAGAAGTTAGGGGTCAGGGATGCTCCTTCTATCCCTCAGTGCATAGGACTTACTAGGCCTAAAATGTCAGGGTGTTCCAGATAAGACGACCTGCATTACCCTAACTGTAACAAAGTTTTCTTGTTTACATTTGGTAATTCAGTTTACCTAGGAAGAAAAAGATACATTTTTCCCTAGCTAGACAAATGAATGCAAATTTCTTTGGAAGAAATTTTTATTCTTGGCTCCTCCCCTTACTCAATGTCCAAGAAATTTCCAGAGATTGGCAAACTTTTTCTGTGCGAGCTAGTGAACATTTTAGGCTCTGTGGGATCAAGAGGCAAAACTGAAGACATTTCTACAACAAGGGAGAAAATCTCTGCTGTTTGCCTTGAATGGGCTGTCCCAGGTGGTGGGTAGGCTTTGCACCTGTTTGCTAGAAGAAGAGCAACTGGCTCAAGAGGTGGGGCCTGGTGGCGAGGTGACCCTTAGGTTGAGGGTCCATCCCCCAGCGCTAACAGCAAAGCCCCTCACATTCAAGGGGCAATAAGAGCTGGCTCTGGGTAGCAGCAAGGGTCAGCTGTGGGCTGGGGAGGCAGGTGGGGATGGAGCATGGGACACAGGGTGGGTGCCTGGGATTGGTTGCTATGACTCTAGTGCTAGCCAGTGCAAGGGCCTATGGGCTGTAGAGAAACAGAAAGATAGGGTCTGCAAGCTGTAGTTTGTCAAGCCCTGACTTGCATCATTCTGGATTTTCTATTTCAGCATCTTCATTTTTCTGAGAGGGTTCTTTCTTTTTTTCTTTAAGATATTTATTTATTTATTAGAGAGAGAAAGAGAGAACGCACAGAGGGAGAGTGAGAGGGAGAAGCAGACTCCCCCCTGAGCAGAGAGCCCAATGCGGGGCTCAATCCCAGGACCCTGAGATCATGACCTGAGCCGAAGGCAGACGCTTAACCAACTGAGCCACCCAGGCGCTGCCTTTCTGAGAGGATTCTTCTGTCTCAACCTGAGGGAATTTCCAAATGTTTCTAAAGTCTTTAGTAACAGCAGAATTTAACTTAATCATGGAGCAAAATCATATATAAAGATCATTTTCCCTAATGGGGTCAGTCCTGTTCAGCTTTATCATGTGAAGCTTTGGGTTGCTAGACTTTTGTGGGGGGCACATTGGATCCATTAAGATGTCTACATCCAGATTACCTACCAGGAAAAAAAAAAAGATGAGACTAGTAGGCATAAACTCCTTTCTATTCCCCAAACCTGTAAATGTGTAGCTCAGAATACTGGTCTGATTTTATTGGCATACTAGCAATGAAAGTTAGTCTAAGTAAGTTAAATACTTCATATATTTTATACAGAAGAAAGGGACGTAATTATTAGAAAACAATCAAAACCCCACTTCCTTTTCTCTGTTGTTGGAGAAAGAGGTACATTTGCCTTTGTATGCCACTTTGTTCAAGCTTATTCCTCTACCTGTATCCTCGGTCCAATTTTTATCTCCTTGGAAATGAGCTCTTTAGCAATCTTTGTCATTACATCCACTAACATTTTGAAAGAAGTACCATTCAAAGTGGTGAACATTTTAGAAGCATTCTTATTATATTTGCGAACAACATATTAATGCTTGCTATTTTCTGCTATGAAACACTCCAGTGGAGGTCCTAGCAGGTGCAATAAGACAAGAAAAAAAGAAATTATCTATTTGCTAGTGTATCGTCTTCTGCTCATCACTGAACTGGTATATTTTCAGTACTTTAATTGCATATGCTCCCCATAGGTGGACTCTATCTCCCATGGCTTTAGTTACAGTATATAAATTAAGTGTCCAAATCTATATTGTAAATTCAGAGTTCTGTCCTGAATCATACTCTTAACATCTAATTCTTTATTAGATAGCACCACCTGTATGCCCCAGAGGCATCTGAAAGTTGACATATCCAATATATTCAACACTGAGCTCATTATCTTCCCCTGTAAATCTGCTCTTTCTCTATGTATAGGGTTTATTCATGCCAAAATGTCAATAGTATCTAGATCGGGAAACCTCCATTTTTTCTGTATTTCCTATCATGGGAACAGTGCCAGCCTTCACTCATCCCACAATCCTCAATTCTGGGAGTCATTCCAAGCTCATCCACAGACAACTGTGCACCAAGATTCTGTTTCCTCACTGTTTTGTCATTTCTGTCCTCACTTTTCCTTTTCCACCACTATTGCCTTAAATTAGGATTCCATCATATTTCTCCATAACTATTATAATATTACATTAATTGGCCTCCCTGTTAATTCTTATACTCCTCCATGATATTGCAGTTACGGGGACCTGTTTAAAATGAAAGTCTAATCATACTATCTCCTGACTTAAACTTTTTCTGGAGTTCTCAAAGCCTTTACAGGTTAAGAAGAAACTATTTAGCGTATATGCAAGGTCTTCTACTTTCTGGTCCTGTACTATTAACAGTCAGTATTCATTTATTCTTTGGATTTATTACAACATTTACTTAACATTATGTGGTAGACATATGCATTTACATATATTTAATTTCAAAACAGCCCTAAAATGAAGGTATTGTTTTTATTCCCTCCATTTAGAGTTCAGGAAACTGAGGCACAAAGTCTTTAAAGAATTTATCCAGGATCACACAGCTAGAAAACTACATGTTTGGAATTTGAGCCCAGATGGCCTGATTCCAGAGCATGGAATACCCCTGCCCCTGTTCCCACTTCCAGGAGAACACAGGAGCTCAGGATCACCCCTTTTCCCTCCTTTTCCTTGTTTTGGGTCTTGGTTGCACAGAATCAGCTTCGTGTTTGTTTTATGACACGTTCTCAACATTGCCATGCATGGATAGTTCAGTATTTTTAATAATGTTATCATACCCCAAAATGCCACCCAAAACATGACTCTTAAGACCTTGACAATAATCTAAACCTAAAAATATGACTCATGCTTTTATTTCCCTTCCCCGTTTCTCTGAAGTTATTGTCATTCTGAACCTACTTTTGTTTTTGTATACACTTACGTGATCATCTGTTTTCCCCTACGGTATACACTTTTATTTTAGGTGATTTTCACTTCAAAAAGCGGTCATAATGCACATAGTTCTTTGAGACATGTTGTTGTGCAGTCTCACCTATGTTACTGTACTTCGACACTATGTAACAAACCGTTTTGTGCAGATACTACCTTTGATTGCTCTGCTTTGTAGTTGCTGGGCGTTGGCTTGTATCCAGGACGTGGTTGTTTTCAGTGGTGCTGCCATGCACATTCTTAGACATGCCTCCTTGTATGTGTGCACAAGTTTTTTGGACAGAGCTCATGTTCTTCGTCCCTATGCTGTACGACCTTTCCTCCTGTCTATACTTAAGAGTCATTCAATCATTAAATATTTATTGAGCACCTATGTGCTCAATTAATGAGCAACTATGTTGTTCTAGGTGCTGAGGAAATAAGGGCAGAGAGAATTCTTCCTCTTACAGTGTTAATGGGGAAGACAGAAGAAACACAGAGAAGTAACTAAACACATGAGTAAGGTGTAACATATCTTTTTCCATTTCTCACTTTACAGTTACTGCTACAACAATTCTAAACTACTGGCACAGAAGTTTTGATGCCTTCAAATCGTTGCTCATGTTGTTTGGTTTGCATGAGGTGACCTTTAAGCCTTGGTGTTTTCTATGTAACTTTTATTTCCTTTGTCTTTCAAGAGTCAACTCAGATATCTCTGTTACGAAGCTTTCAGTGGTACCTCCCTGATGAAGGTAAGCGCCCCTTCTTTGTACTCAAATAGGTCCTTATCATATCTTTATCACATCTCGTTTCCACTTTCTCCCTCCTCCAGAGTACAAAATCAAATCATCTTATCTTTCAGTAGCTCTAGTGACCAGTGTGATAGCAGGAGATAAAAAGTGTTCAATTGATGATTATCAGAAAAAATGCAGAAATCCTTCTCAAAATTCTAGGACAATATCTTCTGAAGGAATTCATGCTTGGGATTTTAAGAAAGAGGCTTAGTTCTCTATATGAGGATTTTAAGAAGTAGTTACGATGAGTGCATCCTTTTACTCATGAAAAACAAATGTAGTCTGGTCATGCCCTTACTCAAGGGAACGAGGCAACCTTATCATTAATTAATTCAAGAGACATGTTGTCAAAAGTACTTCTGTTCCTTTTGCACAAGAGATCAAAAATGAATTTGGAAAAGAAACTCCAATGAAGTGGTTTGGAAAGCAATGCAATTTAGCAGAAAAAGCAATGCCCTAGAAATGAGAAGAACTTGGTGGTGTTATAAGTAGAGGGCTTGAGCTTATGGAATGGGAAAGAGAAGAAAAATCAGAATCCTGGAGAATGTGCTCTGAAGGTCTGGAGAATAGGTATTTTATAGCGACCTTTTCATTCACAGCGATTTTTCTTACCTAGAAGAAAGTCCCCTTAGCTATTTAAACTTTAATCTGGTTTAAAGTTAAGACACATTGATACTTTTATTTTTTGATATCTATTCATAAATGAAGATATAGGTTATATCTCTCATGTCTGTATTTGTTGTTCTCCTTGCCAGTGCAACTTTTGATTGTGAAAGTACCCATAGGCCTCCCCCCATTTCCTTCCATCCTTAATTCCTAGCTGGTAATAGAGGATTATGTCAAAGAAGGTTACCCTGATTTGCAAAGTAATAGGAATTAAAGACAGTCTTTTGAGAATTCTAAAACAAAGTGGTGTCCCAGGACTGGGAAGATGAGGAAAAGACAAGAAAGATGGGAGAATTGTACAGAAAGAGGGGGCCAGAGTGAAAAAGATGGGTGGTAAGAAATTTCTGTGGTGTTTATTGTCAGAAATTGGATCTGAAACACACACAACAGCCCTGTCTGTCGATGGAAACAAAGTTAATGATCCAGTAATTGTACTACTAGTTATTTACCCAAAGAAAATAAAAATTCTAGTTCGAAAAGATATATGCACCCTATGTTTATCGAAGCGTTACTTGCAATCGTCAAGGTAGGGAGGCAGCCTAGGTGTCTGTTGGGAGATGTGGGTGAAGAAGGTGTGGTGTATGTGCACAGTGGGATACTGCCCAGCCATAGAAAGGATGCGGTCGGTCTTGCCATTTCTGGTAACATGGATGGACCTAGAAGGTATTATGCTAAGTGAAATAAGCCACACTGTGAAAGACAGATACCATATGATTTCATTCATATGTGGAATCTAAAAAACAAAAGAAATGAATAAATAAACAAAAAACTGAATAGACCTATAAATACAAAGAACAATCTGATGGTTATCAGAGGGAAGGGGAGTAAGGAGCTGGGCAAGATGAGTGAAGAGGAGTAGGAGGTACAGGCTTCCAGTGGCGCAGTGAATAAATCACAGGGATGAAAGGCACTGCATAGGGAATATGGTTGATGTTGTTGTGGGAGCGTTGTGTGGTGACGGATAGTAGCTACACTTGTGGCGAGCATCGCATAACGTAGAGAGATGTTGAATCTCTATGTTGTACACCTGAAACTAATGTCACATTGTGTGTCAGCTATGCTCAGATAAAAAATTTAAAAAAATAATAAAACCAGAAACACCCCCAGAAAACTAAAGAAAGGTTTTAATTATGGGAAAAAAAGGAAGAAACTGATGAGAGTTCAGTGACGAGGAATGCAAGCAGTGCAGGGATTCCTTGGATCTCGCTGTTCCTGGGCCCCATAGGACTGGAGCTGGTTTATGTACACAGTAAAAGCAAAGGTCTTCCGGATGACTGGCATTTGTGAAGACGTGGGGTTACGTTTAGGTTGGACTAGGCATTTGTGACTGCATGTACTTGATGAATTGAGGGTTGCTCGTAAGACTAAATAATACTGGGATGTTTCCATGTAGCTTTGAAAGTATGGGCATATAGAGCTATCAGCATCACACAGATTTCCTTTCCTTTAAAAAAAGTGTAGGTTTTTTTTTTGTTTTGTTTTTGATTATTTTAGGAACATATTTTAAGGTATTAAGTAGAGTTCAGAGGCGGTGAGCAGAAAGGATCATTTAATCGAATGACAAATACAATGGAATATGTGTTCTTCTTTTAAGAGTACTCATCATACGTATCCAGATAAAGGAAAGATACCCATTGAACTTTTATGTTTGTATCAGTTAGGATAATTTGGCTGCATGTGACTGACACCTTCAAAGAACAATGGTTTAATTAGTGTAGAGATTGACATTTCTCTCACAGGTAGGAAGGCAGGAATAAGCAACCAACGGATGATGTGGTGCCCCAGTTGGTTCATCAGAGATGTAGTTTCGCTGTAGGTCCTTGCCTCCTTATCACCAATATATGTCTTCTACTTTGTGATTCAGCTGCTTCCAATCTAGCTGCTATGTTCTCATTTCAGGGTATATGAAGAAGAAATAGGAAAAGGGGCATTCTCCTTTAAGAACACTCCTGGGATGTTTACCTTTTACTTCTGCTTACTTCGACTTAATAGGCTGGGAAATGTTACTTTATTCTGTGAAGCCAGGTGCCCAGCTTAAAATCAGAGACGGGAAAAATGTACAGTACGTGCCATCGTGTTTCATACAGCCTTAATTCTGGGGCTGTCTTACCAGTAGAGATACCGCTGACAAGGACCAACCAAACGGTGGGCAAAATGGACAGATCTTTAGGAACTGGGTGGTATCCCGTGAATGATTTAAAAATAATAGCCAAACAGATGTTAGTTGTCACTGTGTTTTAGACAAGACATTACCAGTTCTTGGCATTTGGGACTATATCACCCTGGGGAAAATTTTTTGGTCATTGAAAGGAGAGAGAATGAGAGAGATTGAGAGAGAAAGAGAGAGAGAGGGAGGGAGGGAAAGAGGAAAAATATTAAAGAGCAAGGCACATTTCTTTCTCTAAAATATTGATTTTCCATTTTAAGTTAGAGCCAAATATCAATATAGGTAAAATTGGTAGTTCCCAGAACTGATGAGAATTCACAGAGCTTAACAAATGAATGCATGGCTTGATCTTACTGCAACATATTTAGAGAGAAAAGAGTGTATTGATCAACTCGCTTTAGGACACCATCTATGAATTACTATTGTTTGAAATAGCCTTATTGTCAAAGTTTATATATGCTGTATTTTGTTCATTATAAGGGAATTCAAACCTTGCTGGTTTTGAGAAATGGTCTAATATTAGGGGTGTCATGAGGGTATGTTTTAATATGTAATATATGAATTGTGGGTTCTTGTCTTGCCTTAGTTGCTGAATCATAGTTTAATCTTGCATGAAAAAATATAGTGTCCCTGCCTCAGTTACACTCTTAGGAACATTGAAAGTATTATGGATTAGTTATTTCTGACCACAGTGGAAGACAGTGTTGTTGTAAAAAGTCACCTTATGTTATACTCTTGATTACCAAAGGGTAAAATCCAACCTTCCTAAAGGTAGAATGTTTATGAGGGTATCTTCACCTTTGTTCCTCCTTTGACTTATTTTTAAGGCAGCTTTTATTATTTTGAGTCACAATGCATTTAAAAAAAAATCAGCCTGTAGCTACAACAGTGTCTAAAGACATTCATGCTTTAATTGCTTCACATATAACATTTAGTAATTACTGAGTTGACACACTTCATTTATCTAAATTTATCCAGCTATAATGAAAGCTGCCCACATAATTTTCTATTGTGAATGACAAATACACAGTTGTATCATAACTCTATTTATTTTGGTGTGGACCCCAAAGAAACATACATGTATGCTGTATATACCTTGAAACTTCTGACCATAAGGAGGCTCCTATATCTATTTGGAGGTATTGAAGATTAGGGGAAAAAAATAGCTTGTCTTATTACGTTAAATTCTGCAGGAAAGAATTTAGCAGAAAATCTATAATAATGTTTATAAGTGGATGGTGCCTGAAGTTATTTTGTTTTTGTTTAATCAGTTTTGCCGAATTGTAAAATGTTAGAGTCAGACATTAAATTACAGATTCTAAATGCTTAGGAGTTCACAAGAACGCAGATAGGAATCCAATATTCTAGAACTCTTTTCCAGATGTGGAGAATGTAATTTAAAAGAATCAGTTAACATTTGACTCTGTCAGATTTGAACAATATTGGTAATAATCTTTTATAATACATTTTTATGATTAGTAAGGTAAGAGCCCAGTGGTATAGACTAAAGACACAAGCAGTATGGGAATTGAGAGTTTTTGTGGATAGAAAGATGCGGGAAGCCATGACCTTCTGCGGGATCATGATGGGTAGATGAATCAGATACAGATTAAGGGAGAAAAACAGAGAACCACATCCCTGGAGGGTGCAATGGAGGAGCAAGAGCTTGAAGGTGGGAATGAGTCAAATGTGCTCTGATGTTCGAAAAAATAGAGCATGCGTCCTAGGGGATGATAAGCATGGGAGTGATTAATTTGGTTGGAATGTGATAGATCTTGAACTGATCAAGTAGAGTGTGGATGAAATTCCAGGCATTTGATCTACAAAAGACATAATACAAGTGGTGTTTGGGGTGATTAATCTTCAAGTATTGCATGAAATGGTAATAGGAAATATCAGCAGTAAGACCATGGCAGCTTTCGAACTCGCCAGTGCTAAAACCACATGGGCCAATTGTTAAATCTGTAGCACTTAGAACAGCACCGGGCACATAGTGGGTACTCAGTAAATATTGGTTGGACTGTTGATGGTTTATGAATGATTGTTGTCATAGATTTTGTGTTTTCTTATGAGAGGCCAGAGAACTACTAAGTCTTTCAAGTTTCAAAAGAAAAAGTTGTAATGGTAGAATCGATTCATCCATGTTCCATATGTTTATTAATTCATTCAGTTAATAAATATTGAGCATCTACCGTATGATTAGAACTCTTCTTGTTGGTAGGGGTACAGAGGTGAATGAGACAGATGAGGTCTCTGGCCTCACAGAATTTATACTTTACTGTGGGGGGCAAAAACAAACAGAAAATACTGTGACATAGTAAAGTAATATATTTGGTTTTTGTCCTCAGTTCCTACCACAGAGCTTCAAAATTGGAATTTTTGGAATTTCCTTGGAATTTCCCGAGTGATAGGAATATCTTTGTTATGCTAATGAGATGACCATAGGGGGTCCCTCAGTAGTTTCCAGATGGGGTCACCAGAAAAAACAATTATGTGAGTAGAGGGTTGGAACTTTTGGGCAACCTGACCTCTGGGGAAGGGAGGTGGACTGGAGATTGAGTTCAATCTTACAGCCAGTGATTGAATCAATCATACCTACATAAAGAAATCCCAGTAAGATCTCTGGACAGCAAAGCCTATTGGAGCTTCCTGGTTGGTGAACACTCTGATGTGCAGGGAGGGTGATGCCCCCTGACTCCGCAGGGAAAGGGAACGAATGCTCGGTTCTCCCTCCCAGACCTAGCCGATGTGTCTCCTTTATAGCAAAACTATAATCATAAGCATTGAGCCTCCCAGAGTTCTGTGAGCTATTCTAGCAAGTTATTGAACCTGTGGGGGTTGTGGGAGCCCTGAATTTATAATCATTCAGTTAGAAGTATGGGTGGCCTGGGGTTCCTCAAAGTGTGCCTGTCATTGTGGAGGACCGAAACTTGACATGTGAAGTCTGCGGTAACTCTGGGTAGTTAGTGTTAGACTTGAATTGTGATACACCCGGTTGAGGTGGAAACCGTGTGTGTGTGTGTGTGTGTGTGTGTGTGTGTGTATTTAAAATGTTAAATGCTTGTAAATTTTTAGTGTGTCGCATTTTAAGATAGATGCCAAATGGTGAGGATGGTGTTTAATAATAGTGGAAACTAACCTGTTGCCCTCTCAGATTGTATCATGCAAAGGGACACCTAGTACACCTTCTTTTATAACTGGGACTTTGGGGTTGCTTTAAGGAGAGATAAAACACAAGTTAGACCTTGAAGGACTAGTGATATTTGGGTAAGCGGAGACGGGAGGTAAGAAAGGACTAAAGTAGTTTGAAGGCCTGGCAAGGGCTAGAGCCAGCCATCTGGATATCTGATGTTACAGTCTGCAGCTCTTTGCCTGTATAGGCCAGATAGGGGTGTGAGCATCCCATTGAAGTGAAGCTGTAAGGAGGATATGATTTTTGCTGGTATTATTATTACGAATAATGGTAACCCTCGTCTTCCTTGCTGATCATAATTTGCCAGTGTATTTTGTATGTTACCTCATGATTCTTTCAATAACATTCTGAGGTAGATTATTATTTTCTGCATTTATGCACATGAAAAAAATGATTTCTAGAGAGGCTAAGAGATTTGCCAGTGGTTTTAAAGGCAAGAAAGAGACAGACTGAGATTCCAACTCATGTCCTTACACAAGAGACCCAGGCTCTCTACACTAGACCAAAGCTTCTCTTTAAAATTCAGGGCTATAATTTTCTTGTTTGTTGTTTTTCCCACCCTGATTTACTCGAATTACAACAAAACTCCATGCCATTATTGAATAGAATAATTACTGGGTCCTGAAGGAGGATGGAGATAGAATCTGCAATTCCATGTCCGGAGCAGTGTCCTATTTCTCATTGAACAGCCAAGTCTATTCCATAAGGGTCTGGAGTAAGAAGCAGCCTGTGACTTGAACACCAAGGGAACAAGAAATGAAACATGATTTTTTTTTTTTAAACAATGGAAGGCATTTTATCAGATATATGTACCAGAAAGCAATGTCTGCAAACTATAAACGGGTTCTTTGAGAACTGAGCATAATTTGGGCCCTTTTGAAAGGATGATTCTTCTAGGAAGTAAATTTTTTTTTAACCTTGTGAAATGTCCTTCAGTGAACATCTAAGTAAATATCCGTGCACTGAATCTGTGAATTTCCATTTTGCAATAGAGTGGGATTTTGCTGAGTGTTACAGGCTCAGCAGGCTCGTGTTGGTTATTATCATGAATTTGTAACAAGATGGTGGCACCCCGTAATGTCCTCAGCCATTTCTGTTAAAAGTTATAACAATGTCCCTTTGAATAATATCACTTACGAAAATATCTTGATGGAGAAATTTTTTTTTCTTTTTAATCTTTCAAGTTTTTCAGTGCTGAGGTGAGGAACTTGGAAATGGTTGTGTTATAGTGAAATTTACTTAATGGTAAACATACGCGGGAAACCAAACTTTCTACTTTTCTTTATTTTCTTTCTTTTTTTTTTTTTTAAAGATTTTATTTATTAATTTGACATAGAGAGACAGCCAGCGAGAGAGGGAACAGAAGCAGGGGGAATGGGAGAGGAAGAAGCAGGCTCCTAGCGGAGGAACCTGATGTGGGGCTCGATCCCAGAACGCCGGGATCACGCCCTGAGCCCAAGGCAGACGCTTAACGACTGAGCCACCGAGGTGCCCCTCTACTTTTCTTTAGAAATAAACACAGAAGCAAATGAAATGTTCTAATGTGCTCCCAATTAGCACATTCATTAAGGACTATGTTGAACGCAGTAATGAACTTTTTGCTTCTGATTGAAGATAGAATTCACAATGATAAATTAGTGAGTATATCTGCTGAAAGTTGCCAAATTATAGGGCTGAATGAATACTACTAATAAAATCACTCACCACCCACATGAAAATGATAAATATGAATCCAAAAAACCTGAAAAATATCCTTCACAAGAACGTAGATCTTTCTTTGAGGAAATGCCAGGTAAAAATTAATCTTGAACACTAATGTGGCTTCATCTGGTTGATTTGTCTGTCCCAAGAGTTTGGGTTTGAGGCATTAGCTTTTCTGTGTGCAGACAAGGGTGACTCCTATTAAACATAGAGTGGAATGAGAGAATCTCTTATTTCAGGTTTATCAGGTACTGCTAACACCACAGGAATCACTAAGCTTGAGGCATGTTAACCAGCATGAGTGTGAGCTGGCTAGAGGAAACAATTTGAGTGCAGATCACGCTAGGAATGGAACGCCCAGAAATCCTAAGTATTAAATCCAACTCTGTTGCTGGTGGTGGGGACAGAGGCCATCGAAGTGGATGATGAAGATGTGACAATGATGGTGATCATTATTAACAGTTGTTTCCATTTGTTGAGTTGTTCTCCATCAGACAATGTGTTATGTATAAAGATACTTGATGTAGCTTTATGTGAAGAAATGATTACCATTCTCTTTCTTCAGAGGAAAAACAGAATACATCAGTATGTATATATATATTTTTTAATTCAGTACTTTCATGATGATTTAGACTCTCTCTTTACCCTCCCCCCCAACATCCTCTCTGCCTGGGAGGCCCTATTTTCTCTCCATCAATCTGTATGGCTTTGTATATTGGCTACTCCAGAAGTGTTTACCTCCATGACTGTCTACTCTCCAACTTAAATAGTTTGCCAATGTTACTTTGTTTCAGTATTTTTTGATAATTTTATAGTTTTGTTTTCCCTTCTCCCACTCAAAGTTCTTCAGAGTTAGAGATAGGTTTCTATTGCTTTTGAATACTCCCAAGACTCTCCAGTATACTGCTCTACTTAGAATAGAAATCCAATATGTTGTTGTTCAGTGAGATGAGAATCTATCATGTTTTTAAATACTTCTGAAAAATGAGACTCCTCTGCTTCCCTTGGTAACACATCCCAGGCTCTATCAGCCTTAGCTGTCAGGAAATTTGCCCTTCATTCTTATCTGTATACCTCATGCCATTTCTCCTCTTCACGGAATCTTTCAGACATTCTTTGTGTGATGGCCCTTCATACACTGAAAGTTTGCTTCATGTCTTCCTTGAGCTGCTTCTCAAGACAAAATAATGAGCCTTCAAAAGATTATTATGGAGTTTTCTTTAATATGGATGTTTTCCCTTTAATTACGTTCAAAAGAATTTACATCAGAGAAAACATAAGAAACTAAACAAAATAAAAACTAAGTAATTTTCCTAATTCTCTTGTATTTTTGCTTGTAGAAAAGTCATAGTAACTTCTGTTCTTCAAAATGGTTGTAATGATTACTTTTGAGAGTAGTGAGTTGGTTGCAAGGCTTTGTGAGCCTGGGTTTTCTAAAAGTTACATTCATAGATATTTCTTTTTTTCTTCTGTAGAAATGTAGGTTTTAGTTTTCCTTTAACAACTTTTTGATTATAGGGAAAGAGATTGATAAATTGGCAAGGTGCCAGACTACTTCTAGCCAGAAATGTTAATCTTTTTATTCCATTTTAGTTGTGTTTCCCCCTAAGAATATTGAGTCTGTGCTTATAAAGCTGGGTTTTCTCATGCCGGTAGATAGAGGTATTGGTGCTCATAATGGATATGTTTCAGTATTTTCCCTGAGCAGACCAGTCTCTAATCCCTGTTTTAAAGTCTTTCCTTTAGTGTCACATTACAAAATTAATCTTTCCATTTGCTTCACTCCACACCATTTAATACCGTTTGACTCCGCATAAAACACCATGACATGAGCTTTAAATAAAAGCTGGATAGGGCTAAGTTGTGTGCATATTGTGTTTGGGATTAAGAAACTAAATTCGACAGGTAATGGAGTAGGATTTAACTGCTCCGTGATACTAAACTGTGAGATGTCATGTCAATCATCTGTCCAGGAAATATAAGCTATAAAAGGAAAGTGAGATGTATTTCAGATGCCTAATCACACAAGCAAAAGGTTAGCTCCTCAAGGATGGGAGTTTGCAGACTGCTACCTTCATCTCTGGAGGGGATCCTGGGAGTTAAGGCCATCATACAAATAGGCTTATTTGCCTGAGGATTAGATAGGTTTCCTAGGAGACATGATAAAGAAACGTCCATGACAAATGGCCAGTTCCTCATATTAAATAAAGGGAACACAAAACTTTAAAGCAGTGGGGGAATGGATGTAGGGTGTTTGGAGAATTTCCTACCTGTTTAGTAGAAAAAGCATGTCATATATAGAGAAGAGAAATAGAGTTTGAAATATTTCCTGCTAAGATTGTTATCAGTAGCATGAAATACTTGTTCTTATCCTTGATGACCAACCAGTTTTGAACTCAGTTTTATATTTAATCAAAATAACTATATCCATCAATTCTTTGATAAATTTTATTCTTCTCTGTGCCATAACTTAATATTTTTTCAACCAATTTAACTGTCCCTTTTTTTTTTTTTTAAACTGTAATTCTTTCTTTAAAGGAGGTAGGACACAGTTAATAAACAAAAGATAAAACGTCCTCTGTGAATAAAGATAACCTGTCTCTCCGTCTCTCTGGTCTGGAGGATGACACAGAGAGGGCTGGGAAGTGAATCGCTGAAGTGTGTGATTACACATCAGGCCAGCGTCTCAGCTTGATGTGCGGCGCTTCTACTGCGCGCTTCCCATTAATGCTGATTGTCCAATTTAGTGCTTCATTAATGAGCCATAGACCACTTGTAAATTTCCGACTTACAGAATCAACCACATTTAAAGTTTTATTCTCCTGAAAATGTCTCCACCTGACAAGCTGATAATAAATACTTTGCATTCTTCCACCCACTTAACCCTTCTGTCATGTCAGTTTGGGCTATTGTCAGTCGGCATTCCCGTTTCTTAAATGTATGTAACATTTATAGCAATAATAATTATAAGAGCAAACAATTTTATGGCATTTATTCTGTGCTAAGTTTAGGGCTTAGCATCACTTCTTGATGGCTTATGATGTTCCAGGTGCTGTTGCAAACATTCTAGAGGCACTGACTCATTTAGCGCACACTACGCTATGTTCTAGCTCCTCTTACTATCCCCATTTTATTGAGAGAGTAACTAAGAAAGGCGAAGGGACTGGCCCAGGGCTGCAGATCTGGTAAGTATAGAAGCTGGAATTTAAACAGGGGTCGTCTAGCTTTAGTATTTGACTTTTAAAGCTCCATCTTATGGACTAGGTATATATTCATCCTCAAGAAGTGGAAAGGGCTTTACAAAGGAACTGATAGGTTCGCCTGCAGTATCCAAAACATTTGCCCAGTAATCAGCCTTTGCGCAAAAGTTTTGCTTTTCGCTTCCTTGATAGAACCCTAAGCAGCTATCCTCACAATTATTCTGTTCGCTCTAAGGCAGCATTCTGTGTGCTCTGCCTTATATTCAGAAAACTGACAGTTTGCAGAGAAGCATTGACCAAATTGACAACAAAGCGTGGTGATTTTTGTCATTAAAGATCATAATAGTGCCGTTTGGGTCACTACACTTTGAGAGGAATTAGTAAGTGATGAATATGCAAAGGTCATTAGCAACTGTGATCAATCAAGTAAATAGAATGAATAAAAACATATAAAAATATTGGTAAGATGTCTGAGAACTTGCCTTTGATAAGAGAAAAAGACAGAACTGTTTCCTGCCTGAAGCTAGAAGAAAAAGTAATTATATCTGGAATGTGCTTTTGCCCAATTCTGCCCGTCAGAATCATGACGTTCTTCAAAGTTAAGTCTTCAGAAGATCTTTCCTGACTCCTCTAGTCCTCGACGATATTATGTGCTTCTTTGACATTTCCTCTAAAACAGTGCCTTGTACATTAGGTTTCTCTATATTCTTCTCACATAGTCCTTGGTAGATTCGCTGAGGGCGGGGACTATATCTTCTCCACATTTCTGAAATCCAACAAATATACATTGATTGATTGATTGACAGGCAGCCTCAGGTGGTCCCAATGGTTTTCTACCTTTGAATCGGGTCATTAGCACTCTGGGGAACCAATCTGTAAATCAGATGCATTCCATGAGTTATAATGAGTGGATAGATCTTAAAATTATTAGAGGAAATGAAAATGAAACAGCCATCACGTATCGACGGCCTAATTGGAGCTGCTTCACCTTACAAGGCAAGTGGAATGAACAAGTTCTCAGCAAATCATCAGAAATCATCCATTGCAAAATGTAGAATGGAAATATTTTTGTGATGAATTAGAAATTCTTTTATCCTTGAAACCGGAAAGCGACTTGCTTAAAATAGAATTAGTGGCACAGCATCTACAAACTTGGAATTATATTGTGAGAAATGAAGGAAAGTGGCTTCATGACAAATGCAAATGAGAGTCACATCTCTTAATGGTGTACAGTATAATGAAAACTGGAGGCTGGGCTCGTATCAGAAATAACTCCTGAGTTACTCAGAGGTGAGGGAGAGATTATATAGTAGAAATAACTAGAAGGGCAAGTTCTGTTTGAAAGTTCAAATATAATAAAAATTATATATCTGGTTTGCTATCCAACTCCTTTTGTTTTGATTCTTGGCTTAACGGAAACCTTCAAATTACCAGTTTGGCTTTCCACAATCTTTGATGCTGTTAGTGGATGTCTGGAGTTAAGGCTCAGTTGTTTCAGTTCCCCTTTAATTTATATCCTGTTGATCAGTACCCTTTAGATTAATATCCTGATTTATCAGTAATTCTCCTGTAAGAATGGATAATGTGGGTCAGTTAACAAAATCTGTTCATTCTCAAAGATTGATTTATTATTTTAGAGAGAGAGAGAGAGAGCACACACACACATGTGGTGGGGAAGGGGCAGAGAGAGAGGGAGAGAGAGAATCTCAAGCAGACTCCCCACTGAGTGTGGAGCCTGCTGTAGGGCTCAATCAATCCCACATCCCCAAGTTCATGACCCTAGCCAAAACCAAGAGGAGGATGCCCAACTGAGCCACCCAGGCACCCCTAAAATCTGTTCATTCTTAAGTGAACAGATAAGCGTTGGCGTTTGTGAACTTGCAAAGTCAAGAATTCATTGGGGTTGTGCCAGAAAAGTTTTCATTGACACCTAAGTGATGCTTGGGGCCTGGAGTGAAATAGTAGGCCAGGCTTATATATCTCATTTCCTTACATCTCATTCTCTTAACTCGCTGATGGGCATGCGAGCCTATGGCCTCTATATTATGTGGGTATAGTCACGGAGGACTGCTTCTCACCGTGTAGAACTGGGGTGGATTATGTTACTGTTCCTAATTAATTCCTCACCACTTCTGGAAGAGGATTATACCTCTCCACTATGTTGACATCAATCTTGGCCTGTGAATTTTTTTGATCAGGGAAAGCTTTCACAGCCATTGCTTGGTTCTGCTGTGGTTCTTCTCCCCGTTTCATCGAACAGCATGGGTGAGACGCTTGCCACTCCTTCACCCTGGCTCCTAGAACAGAGCCGTGGTGTACTTGCTGCTGTCATCTGAGTGATTTTGTGAAACCCTGAAATTTGGGAGTTGTTTGTTCCTGAAACTTAAAGTGATGCAAGCTGACTGATATTAGCACTCCTCCTATAAAGTTAATTTGACATTTACTCTCATGTCTTCCAATTTTTGAAAATTCCTTATATCTTCAGGATCTGCTCTTAACTTTCAAATTGTTATCACCTGCAAGAAATAGTTCATGGAGAGGCAAGGAGGCAGTCTTTAGGCCGTCATTCTTAGATTTCATGTAGGACAACAGCTTTACTTGAATTGAGATATTGATAATTTGGAAATTACAGCGTTACCAGTTCCTAGGTCTCTAGAGAGAAAAGACATAGAAAGTGGCATCTCCTTTGGTAGAAAGGCAGGGATTCCTGATGACTAAGGTGAGCCCACCAGTCTTACCTGAGAAGAATTAATGCTTCGCTTTGGCTGAGAAGGAGAGGTGAAGCACTGACGCCGAGATGGGTCAGCTCTGTGAATAGCCATCATGATAGCCGTCCCTCCTGGAGAAACTCTCCGTGCTACATTACATTATGCGGAAAACTGAGCACATGCCTTTCAGGAAGAGCGACTGCAAATCCCTGACCTGGCGCCTTTATTGCTAGAACTGTGAGCATTGCTTAGAGGAGCGGTACGCTCTGACAGATAAAGGCAGGAAATTTTAGAATTCTTTTCCTCCTAATCAGTCCATGTGGGGAGGGCTGGCAGTCATTGAATATCGAGGGTAAGACACATGCCACAACACAGTGCACCACACAGGAAGAAGATGGGGACAGCCCTCCTCATGCTAGTGAGGAAGGGTGAGATTAGATGTGCCATGCATGGGTGCTTCCAGCGGCTGACACAGAAGCAGCAGGCTGTATTGCAAGCTGTTAGGAGACTCTCACAGGGTGGTCTCCACGTCTAGAAGCATTCCTGATCCAGGCACTTTGATTCTTCATGGAACTTTTGGGTTTTAGTTTCCTATATTTGATCTGTAACAGAACGATGATCACTAAATTATCTTGTGTTTAATGCCTTTTGTTTTTGTTGCATTTAGCAAAGATAGGTCCAAGTTGGAAAATACATTCCAAATTAAGATACTTGTTAGTGGAGAGATAATGCCAAATTTTTTTCTCAGGGATTATGGCTAAGGGAACAGGCCCCCTTTCCCCACACCATACACATGCAAACCCACCTTTGATCTTTTTTGTCAGGGGAATCTCTCACTGACGGGTTACATTTAATTTCTAGAATTCTTTGATGTGATAACTGATATTATTGAGACCTTACACGATGGGAAGCTAGTGTCTCTGGGAATCACACAGATTTAACGGAAGACCCAGAATTTAGGTCATACGAGTAAGTTTACTTGAACATCTTACATTGCCAAAATTAATACCCAATACTCGATCTTGGCTACGATAGTAGAAGTTTTCTTTCATCTTCAATCAGGATAGGGACCCAAAGTCAGATCTCCTGTGTGCGCACGCACGTGTATGTATGCATGCGTGAGTGTGCGTTCACACACGTGCGTGTGTGTGTTTAATGCTGTTTCCATGCACGCAAATAATCCTTTCCTAGGCGAACCTCTTGTCATCTTTTCACAGTGCAGCCTTTTCTTGGATATTTGAGGAAACAAGACATATGCACAAATACCCTCCCCAGTTTCTTCTGTGCTTTTATGCCTATTCAGTCAGACCATAATACTTCCTCTCCTTTGGGCGGGGTGTTTGCCAGATACCATCATTACATCTGGCTAGATTGTTTGGATCCTCTGAAGACACACTCTGAATATCATTTGGCTTTCACTCAGTTACAGCTAATTTGCCACACCCTTCCTTTCCGCCTGTCTAAAAATCTCATCAGAGAGAAAGTGTGTTTTTCTCACCACAAGAAAACAGAACTTTTCTTCACAGGGCAGAGCACATGTTCAATGAACAATTAATGTATCTTAGCCAAAGTTTCTCTCTTAAATATAACATGAAATAGGTGTGTAACCTGAACTTATATATTTGCCCTTCTTTCTGATCCCTTTTAATTACTGTTACTAACAGTATTTCTTGATTTTAATATTAAAAGAGTATCTGTTAAAATAGGCTTTAGTTGGTAACAGCCAAGTAGCCAGTGCTTGATAAATGACTTTTGCAAAGATAGAACCAAAGTGAACAACCCCTGAAGCTATCATGAAAGGTAGCAGGAGTTGTGAAGAATCATTTGGTTATACCCCAAAAGGGTGGCAGTTTTTCTCAATGAATGAGAAGTAAGTTCCAGAAGTGGGAACCTCTAAAGGTCACCCTTGCATTTCTATATTGCTGTAGACGTGGTAAAAGGCACAACATTGACGCTATTAAAATTTAGATTGATTATGTGATTTGCACAGAAAACGTATTGTTTTTTGAGTTGAAAACCTTTTGGGAATAAGCCTGATGCCAGGAAGGACATGTAACTTAGAAACAGAAAATGTACATTTCCTCCCTAGGGTGGAAGGAGGGGAGTAGAGAATGTTTTTCGAAGTGCCTTTTTCATTCACATCCATAGGAGGTGGGAGAGAAGAAAACAAGCCAGCACTCCAGTTTTTTTGTCTGGTTCATTAATCATATTAGCAGTGTTTAGGAAAAACACAAAGCAGAAACAAAACACAGTTCCGAGTGGCATAGTGCAGCATTTAGTTTCTGGAATTACAACATAAGACAAAAATACACTGTAAATAGAAAGAAGAAACCTTTGAAGTTCTACAACATTCAGTGTCTTGAGGGTCTGAATTCATTTTAAAGAACTAAACTTGGAAAAACATATGGAAGTACAATAAGATTTGAAAATTTTGTAGGTATATTATGTATGTAATAGAATCTTAGCAAAGTGTTAAGAAATTAGAGACAGCGACCTGAAAGAAAATACATATTGCCTTTATGCAGAGTGTGATAATCTATTATTCTGACTCATGGCCTTGGTTACCGGCTTTATGTGGCCCAGTACCAAACCTAGATCTCCAGTGTTTTTTCCCCGATTCAGGTTCATGTTCCAGCTATTACTGCTACATAATTTCATGACTACTTCTTTCATCTCCAAGTACAACTCATTGCTTTTTTGACATCCCCAGTCGACATCCTTTCCTAATTTCCTATCCCTGGAAATGACCAAGCCATTATCTGTGTTCTGCAGGAATGGAACCTTGAACTTGTCTTTGACTGATGGCTTGTCTTCAGCTCCATCTCAGAAATCAGTCACTAAGTCCTTTTAGTTCTACCTGAAAATGTTTCTTCCCTCTCTTCTCTCTCTGCTTCCACCAGTTCCCTCTTTTGAGTTATTACTGAAGCTTCCAAACGGATGTTCGTGGATCCAGTCTTTCCTACTCTTGTCTTCTCTCCCACTGGTCTCAATTAAATCTTACTAAAACACTAAGGTCATGAAGAATCCCCACTGCTCAGCAGTATTCAGAGATTTTACCTTGCCATTTAATTGCTTTGTTATGATCTTCAAAAGCCTTAATAACGGGGCCCATTGTTTCTATTTAGAGAGTAAATAAATATTAATTGAACATTGAGCTTTTACTAAGCCTTCTGAAGATACTATGTGGGATACAAAAGTACTATACAATGTGAGCTCTGTCTTCAAGGAAGTAGTCTAGTTCAGGAAAAATAGAAAACACACATGGAAGATTATTTATACAAAGTCTAAGAGCCAAATGAAGGACCCAGACATTATGATGAGAAAGAACTAGGATGCAGATCTCTTGCCCTGATAATATCTCTCCTATCCCAGGTAGATCCTCTATTTACTACTTATTTATATATTTAATTACTTTTTGTTTCATATTGTTATGTTTCAGGTATGTATGATTTGAATTCCAGTGATAGGTAAGATCTTTGACATTATCGATATATATTAAATACTCAATAAACAAATTCTGGATTGAATTAAAGAGCACAGTTATTTATCCATATGATAATATTGATTATAATGCGTAATTATAATACAATATTCATTCATTAGGATTGTTAGGAGTCTTCAGCACAGACTGAAAAATAGTCTGACCAATCATAATGAATTATAAGTAACATTATAAAGAAGCCCAGTGGCACATTTATGAAGGGTAGATTTGCACTTTTCAAGGGTATAGTTGCACTTTTCTGAGATTATATATTGAGGACCTTTGATACTGGATAAGTGAATATTTGGGGAACATTTTGGAAAGATGATGCAACATGGTGATTAGGAGCACAGGCTTTGAAGTCAGAACTACCCATATCTCATGTTTGTCTTTCCTTTGGGAAGTCTAAACTGTAGTTTGTGTATTTGTAAAACTGGGAAAATAATAATATGTATTATTAGTGTATATTTAGTGTACAGTGTATACCAAGCATAATTTGTTATCATATTTTCTTAGATAATCTATAAAGATGTTTACAAATAAAAAAAGATAAAGTAGTTGTTAAGAGAAAAGTGACTGTAAATAGTTAGATCATTATATATGCTGGCATCATATCATCCATGACCATTACACATGATAAATAATGATTGAAAGCACAATTAAAACATCCAAATGGAAAGAACAGGGTCATTAATATTTAATGATTTTATAAGTTATTTAAACACATTATAGGAGGATTATCGCCTTAGTAGGCAGAGCCTTTTTTTCATGCATTTTAGTTACTTCATACATATTCACTTATATGTATTCAGGCATATTCATTGATTACCAATTTTGGTGGGAAGCGTTCTGAGCACTATCTGCCTTCAGGGAGCATGTAATTAAGCAAATAACTATTAGATAACAATTGTGATTAATGTGTGAGGAGAAATGCTGGGTGCTGTGAAAAAGTATATGAGGGGCACTTCTGGGGTCCGCACTGAGGGAGGGGGTCACCAAAGGCTTCTCAGAAGAAGAAAATACACGATGAAAATAAGGGGTGAGAAACATTTATTAGGAAATAGAGAAGAGTTCTCTAGGGGGAGACAATCGTTTATGCAGAGTACGATGGGTGAGAGAAGCCATGGAGCTCTGGGGGATGGATAGCCGTGCCTGTGACTGATGGGAAGTAGGGGGAGACAGAGGTGAGGGGTGGGAGGTGGAGGCAGGGTGGGACAGACAAGGTCTTCTCATCCAAACCAAGGACTTCGGACTTTGTTCAAAGAGCACCTAGAGGACACTGAAGGATTTTAAGCAGAAGACTGGACTTTGACCTCAGTTCGGAATTGAGCAAATGAACGGGTTATTGCGTTACCTTAGATAAACGCACAAATCTCACATTCCTTGTTTTTAAAATGGAGGCAAGGAGAACAAATCATGGAGTTCATGCAGGGAAAAAATGGGGTAATTAATGGGAGCATTTGTAAACAAAACAAGTGGAAAGAGAGCAAGAGTAAGATGCAGAGAGAGAGAGGGGGAGCAAATGAGAATGTGTAAAGCACTGTTCACAAAACCTGGCCCATGGCCTCAGGATTTCAAACCCTTACGTATGCCACGAATACCCTACTGCAGGACTGGTGAGGTCAGGGGTGGGAAAGGAATATAAAAAGTTGTGAATCATGGGCAAGAATACAGGGTTTAAATTATTCCACTCATAGAAATTGAAAAGGGGAAAATCTTTGTGTTACTGCTACAGAAGATTTTAGATTTCTGAATTAGGCAATTTTACCTACAAAGAGAGAACAAAATATGATGTGAAAAGGAGAAATTATTTCATGACATATTTGTCTTTTTTTTTGTGGATCGGATACCTTTTGATGCACAAACCAGAATGTCTGCACAGAGTGACTATGATTGGTCTGCTGAAGGGCCCGCTCGGAAAAAGTTCTTTGTACATTAATTTCGAGTCTAGATTTTAAGTCAGAAACTCACAGGACTATAAGGAAGGGCAATAAAAATATATTTACTATGGGTCTCTGATCTGCAGTAGAGACATTACCTAATTGTTTTGGTCAGATGGCTCTCCCTTGTCCAAGTTATAAAAGATCTCCTGAGCAAGACCTGTTTTATTGAAAGAACTTTCAAGATCAACTACCAAGTCAGAAGAAAGAACTAAACCAAAGTTTAGAGTCATTAAGAATCCAATCCCTGCTCTGCAGAAGCAAGAAAGGCCCCATGAGGACAATGTCAAAGGTCATGCTGACACGTTGACTTGTCCTGAAAAGACTGTAATGGATTTGACTGGAATAATCTGAGATGTATTTATGGAGCACCCATTAGGCGACTGGCAGTCTTCCAAACAAACCTTCTGGGTGGTGGAAGACTGGTTGTTTTCTGCCGAGAGGGAATTGATTTCCTACCCAGGATCAGCTTTATGGGGAGCAAGCTATTTGTTTTATTTATGGCTTGAACTCCACTCCCTGCTGTAATAATTCAAATTCTGTAAGTACAGACCTCCTTCTTATTTGGATATTGACTGGAAAGGGAGCCCAGCTTAGAGTTGGCCCTGCAGCTACTGGCAGGAGGTTTGGATTTATGCTAATGAACGGGGCTGAAGGTTTCAAGGATTTGCTTTCATGACTAAATGCTCAGGACAGTACTCTCCAAGATTCTTGGTTGGGCTTCGTAATGAGAGTGGAAGGCTGTATCTCCATGCTGAAGGCGATCGATGAGGATCAAAACAAAACTGAATTTTAAAAAATCTCATGGAAAAGTTTGGTTTCTTAATATAAAATTCTGTATCTGAGTACACGAAAAGTAAAGAAGAAATGTCCAGGAAATTCAGGAAGCATATTCATGGAAAGGTGAGACCATGATCTTATTTTGGGAGTCAGAAGTTCCAACTTCACCCTGTCTAAATTGGAAACTGCAGATGTTCTCATGATTAGCAATTGAATTATATAGTCCAAGGAGCGGGATTTCAGGAAGCACAATCTCAAGGAGTTTTGATATTTTTCTAAAGTAAGAAACTTACTTGAGCTTTCACCTTAATCATTCTTGGAGATTACATGTTCTCTTTACTGACAGCGGGAAGCCAAAGACCTTTCTACAAATCAGTTCTCAATGGGGACAGGCATACTGCTGAACTACAATAAGGTTATGGACAAATCCACTTGGAAATAAATCATAGATGAATTCGAGAGAAACTACAGAACCAGATATGATTGACATGTCACATGAACCATAAAGTCCTTCAGAAATGTAAATATTAGTATCACTGTGGTAAAAAAAAAATAGTATTTCTTTTTGAAGACATAAAGCTGATTCTGGAATTTTTTGAATGAGTTTGGAATTATATAAACAAGGGCAAAACTTTATCGGTATGGTCATCAGTTGCTACTAAACACTATTATTTTTCCCTGTTCAGATAACCTTCTTCACCTTAATTTTAAAATCCCTTCCCTATGCGTTATATAACCATAACTTGTACCTTTAAATTTATTTGCACATTTAAAAATACAATCTATATGCATTTTACAACCTCGTAAATTAGGTTGGCTGTTAATACATTTAATTCATTTTCATTTTTCTCATGGGTTTGTATGAAGAAGGCTGTTATATCCTGTTTTCTTCCAGCTCTGTCCTTTATAAATTACTCAATTCACAAAAGGACCATGCCAAAACTATCTTATTCTTTTTTGTAACTCTATATATCATTCTTTTTTTTAATTTATTTTATTTTTTTTTATTTTAATGTTGCGTATAACACCCAGTGCACCATGCAATATGTGCCCTCCTTACTACCCATCACCAGTCTATCCCGTTCCCCCACCCCCTCCCCTCTGAAGCCCTCAGTTTGTTTCTCAGAGTCCATAGTCTCTCATGCTTCATTCCCCCTTCTGATTACCCCCCCTTTCTTTATCCCTTTCTTCCCCTACTGATCTTCCTAGTTCTTATGTTCCATAGATGAGAGAAATCATATGGTAATTGGCTTTCTCTGCTTGACTTATTTCACTTAGCATTATCTCCTCCAGTGCCGTCCATGTTGCAGCAAATGTTGAGAACTCGTTCTTTCTGATAGCTGAGTAATATTCCATTGTATATATGGACCACAACTTCTTAATCCAGTCATCTGTTGAAGGGCATCTCGGCTCCTTCCACGATTTAGCTATTGTGGACAATGCTGCTATGAACATTGGGGTGCATATGGCCCTTCTCTTCACTATGTCTGTATCTTTGGGGTAAATACCCAGTAGTGCAATGGCTGGGTCATAGGGTAGCTCAATTTTTAACTTTTTAAGGGACCTCCACACTGTTTTCCAGAGTGGCTGTACCAACTTGCATTCCCACCAACAATGTAGGATGGATCCCCTTTCTCCACATCCTCTCCAGCAATTGTTGTTTCTTGCCTTGTCAATTTTTGCCATTCTGACTGGCGTAAGGTGGTATCTTAGTGTGGTTTTGATTTGAATTTCCCTGATGGCTAATGATTTTGAACATTTTTTCATGTGTCTGTTAGCCATTTGTATGTCATCATTGGAAAAGTGTCTGTTCATATCTTCTGCCCATTTTATGATTTGTTTATTTGTTTCTATTGAGTTTGAGAAGTTCTTTGTAGATCTTGGATACCAGTCTTTTATCTGTAGTGTCATTTGCAAATATATTCTCCCATTCCGTGGGCTGCCTCTTAGATTTTTGACTGTTTCCTTGGCTGTGCAGAAGCTTTTTATTTTGATGAAGTCCCACAAGTTCATTTTATCTTTTGTTTCTCTTGCCTTTGGAGATGTGTCATGAAAAAGGTTGCTTTGGCTGATGTTGTAGAGGTTGCTGCCTATGTTCTCCTCTAGGATTTTGATGGATTCCTGTCTCACATCGAGGTCTTTCATCCATTTGGAGTTTATCATTGTGTATGGTGTGAGATAGTGGTCAAGTTTCATTCTTTTGCATGTAGCTGTCCAATTTTCCCAGCACCATTTGTTGAAGAGACTGTCTTTTTTCCACCAGATGTTTTTTCCTGCTTTATTGAAGATTAGTTGCCCAAAGAGCCGAGGGTCCATTTCTGGGTTCTCTATTCTGTTCCATTGGCCTATATGTCTGTTTTTGTGCCAGTACCATGCTGTCTTTGTGATCACAGCTTTGTAGTACAGCTCGAAATCTGGCATTGTGATGCCCCCAGCTTTGTTTTTCCTTTTCAACAGTACCTTGGCGATTCGGGGCCTTTTCTGGTTCCACACAAATTTAAGGACTATTTGTTCCAGTTCTTTGAAAAATGTCCTCGGTATTTTGATCGGGATAGCATTGAAAGTGTAGCTTGCTCTGGGTAGCATGGACATTTTAACTATGTTAATTCTTCTGATCCATGAGCATGGAATATTTTTCCATCTTTTTCTCTCTTCTTCAATTTCATTCAAGAGTGATTTATAGTTTCTAGAATATAGATCCTTTACGTCTCTGGTTAATTCCAAGGTAACGTATGGTTTTTGGTGCTATTGTAAATGGGGTGGATTCCCTAATTTCTCTTTCTTCAGTCTCATTATTCGTGTATAGAAATGCAACTGATTTCTGAGCATTGATTTTGTATCCTGCCACATTACTGAATTGCTCTATAACTTCTAATAGTTTGGGAGTGGCTTCTTTTGTGTTTTCCATATAGAGTATCATGTCATCTGCGAAGAGAGACAGTTTGACTTCTTTTTTTTTTTTTTTTTTAAGATTTTGTTTATTTATTTGAAAGAGATAGAGACAGCCAGCGAGAGAGGGAACACAAGCAGGGGGAGTGGGAGAGGAAGAAGCAGGCTCACAGCGGAGGAGCCTGACGTGGGGCTCGATCCCATAATGCCGGGATCACGCCCTGAGCCGAAGGCAGATGCCTAACCGCTGTGCCACCCAGGCGCCCCGACAGTTTGACTTCTTCTTTGACGATTTGGATACCTTTTATCCCTTTTTGTCGTCTGATTGCTGTTGCAAGGACTTCTAGCACTATGTTGAATAATAGTGGCGAGAGTGAGCATTCTTGTCGTGTTCCTGATCTTAAGGGAAAGGCTTCTAGCTTTTCCCCGTTGAGAATGATATTTGCTGTAGGCTTTTCATAGATAGTTTTTATGAGATTGAGGAATGTACCCTCTATCCCTACACTCTGAAGGGTTTTAATCAGGAAAGGATGCTGTATTTTGTCAAATGCTTTTTCTGCATCTATTGAGAGAATCATATGATTTTTGAATTTTTCTTTCTGGATAAAATCTAAGACACTGATAGATTTGCGAATGTTGAACCACCCTTGCATCCTAGGGATGAATCCCACTTGGTCATGATGGATAATCCTTTTAATGTACTATTGGATTCTGTTAGCCAGGATCTTGTTGAGGATTTTGGCGTCCATATTCATTAGGGAAATCGGTCTGTAATTCTCCTTTTTGAGGGGGTCTTTGCCTGGTTTGGGAATCAAGGTAATATTGGCCTCATAGAATGTGTTTGATAGCTTTCCTTCTGTTTCTATTTTTTGAAATAGCTTTAGGAGAATAGGTATTATTTCTTCTTTGAATGTTTGGTAGAATTCCCCAGGAAAACCGTCCGGGCCTGGAGTTTTGTTATTTGGAAGGTTGTTTATCACTGACTCAATCTCTTCATAATTAATTGGCCTGTTTAAGAACTCAATTTCTTCCTGTTTCAGTCTTGGTAGTTTATAGCTTTCCAGGAAGGCCTCCATCTCTTCCAGATTGCTTAATTTATTGGCATAAAGCTGTTGATAAAGTTTCTAATAATCCTTCCAATTTCATTGGTATTGGTTGTGACCTCTCCCTTTTCATTCCTAATTTTATTAATTTGGGTCCTTTCTCTATTCTTTTGGATAAGTCTTGCCAGTGGTCTGTCAATTTTATTAATTCTCTCAAAGAATCAGCTTCTAGTTCTGTTGATCTGGTCTACTGTACTCCTGGTTTCTGATTCATTGATTTCTGCTCTAATCTTGGTCAACTGCTTCCTCGTGCGTGGATTAGGCCTGTCCCTCTGTTGCTGTTCCAGCTTCTTGAGGTGAGAATATTAAAAACTGCATTTTAGATTTTTCTATTCTTTTGAGTGAGGCTTGGATAGCTATGTATTTCCCCCTTAGGACTGCCTTTGCAGTATCCCATAGGTTTTGGACCGTTGTGTTTTCATTCTCGTTGGTCTCCATTAATTGTTTAAGTTGATTTTTGATTTCCTGGTTTATCGAGTCATTCCTGAGCAGGATGGTTCTTAGTCTCCAAGTGTTTGAGTTTCTTCCAAATTTTTCCTTGTGGTTGAGTTCCAATTTCAGAGCGTTGTGGTCTGAGAATATGCAGGGAATAATTTCAATCTTTTGGTATCGGTTGAGACCTGTTTTGTGACCCAGAACATGGTCTATTCTTGAGAATGTTCCATGGGCATTAGAATAGAATGAGTATTCTTTGGTTCTGGGGTATAGTGTTCTATATATATCTATGAGGTCCAACTCGTCGAGTATGGCATTTAAAGCCTTTGTTCTTTGTCAATTTTTTGCATGGGTGTTCTGTCTATTTCTGAGAGTGAAGTGTTGAGGTCCCCTACTATTAACGTATTTTAATCTATATGTCTCTTTATTCTGGTTAAGAGTTGGCTTGTGTATCTTTCTGCTCCCCTGTTGGGGGCATATATATTTATAATTGTCATATCCACTTGTTGGATACATCCTTTAAGAATAATATAGTGCCCTTCTGTGTCTCTAACTATAGTCTTTAGTTTAAAATCCAATCTGTCTGATATGAGAATTGCTACCCCAGCTTTCTTTTGAGGTCCATTGGTGTGAAAGATGGTATTCTATCCCTTTACTTTCAGTCTGAATGTATCTTTAGGTTCAAAATGAGTCTCTTGTAGACAGCAAAAGGATGGGTCATGACTTTTTATCCAATCTGCAACCCTGTGGCGTTTATGGGAGCATTTAAGCCATTTACATTGAGACTGAATATTGAGAGATACGATTTTAATGATGCCATGTTGCCTGTAAAGTCTTTGTTTCTATAGATTGTGACTTTCTGTTCTGTATCACTCTCGGGGCCTTTTTACCTTTAAAGAACCCCCCTTAATATCTCCTGTAGGGCTGGTTTCGTGGTTATGAAATTGGTCAGTGACTGGCGATTCTGGAAGGTCTTTATTTCTCCATCAATTCTGAATGCCAGCCTTGCTGGATAAAGGATCCTTGGCTGCATGTTTTTCTCTGAAAGAGCTTTAAAAATGCCCCCCCCCCCCACCCTTTCTCTCATTCCAGGTCTGTGTAGACAGGTCTGACGTAATTCTGATACCTTTGCCTTGGTATGTGAGAAATTCCTTTGCCCCGGCCGCTTTCAATACTGTATCCTTGGATCTAATATTTGCGAATTGCACTATGACGTGACGTGGCGTAGGTTTGTCGTGGTTGAGCTTGGGAGGGGTCCTCTCTGCCTCTTGCACACGAATGTTTGTTTCCCTTGCTAGATTAGGGAAGTTTTCAGCTACAATTTGTTCAAATATCTCTTCTAGACCTCTGTTTTTCTCCACCCCCTCGGGGATGCCGATGATTCTGACATTGGAACGTTTCATTGAGTCAGTTATCTCCCGTAACCTACATTCCTGAGCATGGATTTTTTTGAGTCCAGATTCTATTTTAGCTTTCTCTTCTACTAACCCATCCTCCAATTTGCTGATATGTTCTTCTGCCTCATTCACCCTGGCCATCAGAGCCTCTAGTTTTGACTGCATTTGACTCATAGAATTTTTAATTTCTGCCAGATTCGCTCTCATTTCCGCCCTTAGAGATTCTATATTCTCATTAACATTTTCGTTAATACTTTTTTCAAGTCTACACATCAACTTGACCATTGTTACTCTGAATTCCACTTCTGATAATTTGGTTATATCCATATCCATTAGTTCTGTGGCAGAGGCCACAGACTCATTGTCTTTTCTTTGCTGGGGGGTACTTCTCCTTCTCGTCATTATGATGAGGAGATGTTGCGGGGTTGTCCAGAGCCCAAATTATTGACCGGGACCCAGGCCGTGGGCACTTGTTTTATAGGGATCTTAGGGATGTGGGCTTCTTGATTTTTCAGCCTGCCTTCTGGGGGAGGGGCCTGCCGCGCCGATACTCAGGCAACCCTGTTTGGGTAGAGTCTCCGTGTCCCCTACGAGGGGAGATGGGGATGGGCACACTGTGAGCCGGTGTTTCCAGGCTTTTGTTCTCTGGCGGCTTTCCCTGGCGGTTTGCTGTTCCTCTTCTGAGAGTCAGAGCAACAGTGGCCAAATCTCATCCTCTGTCTCAGAACAGAGGGATCGTGGACCGTTCTCCACTGATGTTCTGGCCACTTTAACTCTGTTACTGTTGGTGCTGCTCAACCCTGCAGCGTCCTGGGATGTGCGCCCCACACCCGGCATCCCAGCCCTCACTTCCAGGGCCGGCGCGTCTCTGTCCTTTGTGTTTCTAGCACCGCCAGCTGCCAGCCGCCCCCACACTCCCGGAGCTCCCGGTCTCAGTTTGGTTCCAGTGAGCACACCGGAGTTCTGTGAAGTCTGGTGGCGCGCGCTCCCAGCTCTCGGTCTCAGTCTGCTGTTTTGCGGGTGCCAGTCCGAGTTCGCCCGCTCTCCCGTGCAGGTGGCTACCGCTTCCCGGCGCCCGAACGTGGCGGCTCCCTCCCCCTTCCGTTTATCTTCCGATATCTGTGTGCGGTTTCACAGCTCCCCGCTTCGTACCTCAGTACTCAGCACTGGAGATGTTCATTTGTAGAGATCCAGATGTATCTTCCTGTGTCTCAGGCTGATTCCATGGATGTTCAGGCTGGTCTGGTACCTATCCAACTCAACTCAGGGGACCGGCTGAAAAAGGGGACCCCTACTCCTCTGCCATCTTAACTCCCTCCCTCTCTATATATCATTCTTGAATATTAAATGAACTGTCTCATCCATTTTATGGGCTCGTAGGTTATTTACTTTTCTCACTGATTTTGGGTTGACCAACAAAGTTTGACAATCTGTTGAAGACAACAGAAGGCCTTCTCTATCTGAAAGTTGAACTCAGAGTCCTGTATGTTTGCCTAAAGATTTATTTAAAAACTTTTTAAAAGCTAGCAGGTCCACAGAAAACCATGGTGACAGTTTACCCAATAAACAATTATTGAGTGTCTGCTGCATTTACTGCTCACAGAAAGCCTGGGGAAAGAGTCATCACAACCATTTATTTTTAAGTACTTGATTTTGAATTTCTTTGTTAAAAGTAGTGAGTGAAAAGAATGCAAATAGGCATCTTCTCTGGTTTTGGGATTTTACCAAATTGATAGGAAATGACACAAATTCACAGCTCCTGAGAAGGTGGAATTCTTTTATAGTTATAGGTAAATTATGAGGAGATACTCCATTTTCATAATTTATGGTTAATGTGGTATAACAGTGGTCAGGAAACATTTTCTTAAATGGTCTAGGTAATAAATATTTTAGGCTTTGCAGGTCATATGGTGTCTGTCACATCTCATGTCTGCCCAGCAGCAGAAAAGCAGCCATAGAATGAATGAGCTTGGCTGTGTTCTGGTAAAACTATTTACAAAAACAGGCATTGGGGTGAATGTGGCCCATGGGCAGTAGTGTGCTGTCCCCTTTGAATATGTTCTACTTAGAACTGAAAAAAAATGAGACTTTGCTTTTGAATATTTTCTGCTGGATCAGGTTTACCCAACATACAGACTAACCATTAGTAAGTGGCTAGAGTATTGCTTTTGCCACAACTTTCAATTTTACTTGTAAATAGTATTACTTCTTACCTATTTAAAATGTGATAATAAGTCTGCAGGACAGAGAACAGTACATGGACATGGATGTGTGTCAGAGGAAGAAAATGCTTGTTCAAGTTGCTGTGCAAAGTTCTGCTCAAATGTGTTATTTCTCTGCAAAATTCGCTTTTCATATTTTTATTATAGCATTTACCATAGTGTTTTATAAGTTCTAATTTGTCTGTCTTCTTCTTTAGAATATGGGCTCCTCAAGGGCAAGTTCTACATATGCTTATCTTCGTATTGCTAGAATCCTGCGCGATGTTTTTCTCACTCACCACCTTTTAAATGAATGATCGTATAACTCATAGCCCACCCTGACAGGCCAGTGATTTTTTCCAAGCACTAGAAGATAAGGGGCATTTTGTCTCTCTATCTTCCTTCTCTGAGTTCTAAAACAGTGACTGCAATTATTGGCTGGAATTCATCCAGTGTGAGTAAATGTCTTTAACAAGAATGGAAAAGATGATCTAACTTGGGACATCAAGAAAGGTTGACTGACAATGACTCTTCTCATACACGAATGAAAAATGGATGTGGCACATTCAATGCTGAATTCAAACAAGAATGTATATAGAGCATGTTTTTGAACTAATTACCCACCCTTCTTCACCAGGTGTGGTGAACACAGTTATTGCTCTGCTGTGATCCTGTCAGATTTCTTCTATTATTTGAGGCCCTTTCCTACACTGCTGTATACTTCACCTTCTAATAGGTCACACGGGTAGGCAACTGTCACTTGCAGAAGAGTCGGAAATGCCTGGGAACATCCCTTTGATGTGGCCCCTGGCAAATGACTGACTGTTACTGGGACATGAAACACCGCTCTCTTTCCCTAAGATGAGACAGACTCTGAGGCATAACTTATACCCCAGAGCGCCCCTAAGGGATCATCAGGCTGAGGCTGGGACATTGCCTAAAATCACAGCCTTGCTTGGCTTGCTGCCCTTCACTCTGCCCTCTTCCTTTACAATTTCTCCACGACACCTTGTCTTCAATCACTTGCACACAAACCCTCCTCTCAGAGACTGTTCTGGGAAACTCTAAGACACGAGTGACTTTTCAGCTAAAGAAATATTGCTACCAAGGCTTTTTTCTTCCTTTTCCTTCTTCTCTCCCTCCCTCCCTTTCTCTTCCCTTTCTCTTTCTGTCCACTCACAGTGACTCTGCATCCTTCCCTGACATTTTCGGGGCCGCACACCATTCATGAGCGAGGCCATTTTGGGTTGAAAGGGTCTTTCCGCACCTTAGCAGCGGGAAGGGTTTCAGTGCAGCTGTTTCCTTGGCAGGAAGAGTGTAGCTTCTGTGTGGAGTTCAGCCTGAAAAGTGCTTCCCTACTGGGCAGAAGCGGTGGGTTATGTAACACTCCCTGTTCCACAGATCCGCTCTGGCTGAGCAGCGTCTTTGGGTTTTAAATTTTTTTCTCTAAGTATACATTTCTGTTAAAGTATAACACACATATAGAAAAGAGCAGAAATCATAACAAATGCAGCTCGGTGAATGTTATAAGGTAAACAGACCTGTGGAACTACCAGCAGATCAAGAAATAGAACATGGAGCACAGTCTAGAAGTCAGCATCCTACCCTCCCTGGCTCCTGTGTGCCCCTAAATGTAGCCGCTCCTCTGATTGCCATCGATCCTGGGTAGTGAGGAATGAATCTTCCCCACAGAGAGCTCTGGACTTTGTCCTCGGCTACTGGGAGGTGATCTCCAGGCCCTAAATGTCTGGCTGGAAAGCACTGTCTTTGTTTGCCTGGAAGGTCTGGCCTCCAGGAGGTCCAATCATGTGATTCACGTTGGGGGCTTTGAGACGTACGGTATCATATCTGACCGCTGGAGGAACTGGGGACTACAGGTATTAGCCCAAACCTACTGCAGGGGCTGAGATTAAAGGTCAGCCATACAGGCAGTAGGCAGTTGCACCCCTTTAATAACTTTGGACACCAAAGTCTCCAGGGAGCCTCCTTAAGTTGGCAGTACTCCATGTGTATTGTGACACATTTATTCCAGAAGAGGAGAGAATCCCTGTAGATGAGGAAGCTTCACATCTGGAACTCTCCCACATTCCTCTCTCTGCTTGTCTTCTGTGCTAGTTCCAATTTCTATCCTTTCACTATAATAAAACTGTAATCGTAAGTATAGTACTTTCTGAGTTTCGTGAGTCTTTCTAGCAAATTATGCAGCTGAAGGTAGTTGGTTGGAGACCTCTGAATTTGTAGCCCGCTGGTCTAAAGTGAGGGTGGCCCAGGGGATCCTGAACTTGTGGCCGATGCTTGAGGCGAGGGAGTCTTGTGGGGACTGTGTCCTTTACCTGTGCAGTTGGCCTAGCTCATTACAACCATAGACATGTTTGGATTGACTTTTAAGCTTGACGTAAATGGCATCATGCAGAATGTACACTTTCTGTTTTCTGGCTCTTAAAAAATAACATTCTGAGTGTGTGTTATGTGTAGCGATAATTTGTTGTGTGTTCTATATAGCAATTCCATTCCATGAATGTACTTTATTTAAAATTTCTAAAATTTGTGTATAATTGACACACAATGTTACATTAGCTTCATGTGTACAACATAGGGATTCAACCTCTCTGTATGTTGAGCTGTGCTCACCACCAGTGTAGCTCCCACCTGTCACCATACAACAGTATTACAGCATCAATGACTATATTCCCTATGCTTTGCCTCTTATTCCTGTGACTTACTCATTCCGTCACTGGAAGCCTGTATCTCCCACTCCCCTTCAACCCATTTCGCCAGCTCCCCTATGCCCCCTCCCCTCTGGCAACCATCAGTTTCACTCAACTTAAAAGTGCGTGAAAGACATAAAACACTGCCATTTGTTCAAGTGTAACACTTTAAAGAAAATGTGCACGGGGAAGACAATGAAATGGTCTGTTGCCTGGGAGAGGTGGTGCAGCAGCACATCTAACTCCAAAAAGTGGACATTTCCTTGGAATTCTTCCACGGAGAATTGAATGGACTGCAAGCACAATCTCATCGGTGTTCTGTAACTGGCGAAACGCGAGGGTGCTAGTTAGAGATATGAAAGCTCGCAAGAAATTGACAGTGAAGCCATCTGGTACTGATATATATATATATATGTTTTTTGGTAAGAAAAATTAATATTGTGCATTCAAATTATTTATTTTTTTGAAAGAGAGCATGAGTGTGGGGAGGGGCAGAGTGAGGGGGGAGGGAGAGAGAGAGAATCTTAAGCAGGCTCAATCTCATGACCCTAAGATCATGAGCAAAGTCAAGAGTCAGGTGCTTAACCCACTGAGCTGCCCAGGTGCCCCTCAAATTCCTTAATAGATACAGGATTATGTAGTTTTTCTATATTCTCTTGTCTGCATTTAAAGTTTTTTAGACGCTCAGATTTGTCTTTTGACATTCCTTTTTATTATTATTATTAATTGTCGGAACCAATGTACAAACTTTTAGAAGGTCTAGATGCTAGTTTTCTCCACAGAGTATTTAATTTCCATTAAAATTAAATGACTATCAGAATACGGGCAGGTCACCTTGTTCTAATCAGGGAGCACAATAATTTGAGGCAGGGTTTCAGCCTTTGTGACCACTTCCCTGTCTATTTCCGATTTACCTTTTTTCCTGGGACTAGACTGCACTGCTTCTAATTGAAAACCTGGGGTAGTTTAATTATTCATGGTGGTTCTGATCTCCAATTTCCATCTCCCTAACATCATGAGAGTACTGTAATGCTCTGAGTTCGCCTTTTAGCCTGCTAGCTGATCCCAGCTGCTCTGTTTATTGGCCCCTCGCCATGGCAGATTGGGAATTTGCAAATGGCTTGAGGGAACAAGAATGATGTCTTGACTTCCCTGAGGTAATCTTTTCTCTCAGGTCTTGGCTTTTCCATTCCTGGTTGTTTCCGGAAGCCTGAACTTCAATTATTTGTCTCCGCAGCCCCACAGAAGGGCTGAAGCTCTGAGTCACTGCTTTCAGTTTAGAAGCCCTGCCTTTGCTTCTGAGGAATCAGCATGGAGAAGGAAAAGTGGCTGAGAACTTGGGTTTGCCTCAATGTAGTTCCTTCCTCTTGGGATCTCAGCATATTTTGTCTTGTCTGCCTGTCTGCTCACTGATGCCCTCAAAGAGCTGTTTAGTTTTTGTTTCATATTTATTGAGCTTTTATAGTTCTCAGCATAAGAATTAATTGGATACAGTCTACTCTGTCATTGTTAGAAGTGGCAGTCCTGTCTTTTCAGGCTTTCCTGTTTAACTATTTCATCTATTTTGAAATGCAAACTAGTTTTTCCATTTCAAAAGTAAGTTACTCTCCTTAACACAGTGCTTAGCTTTTTTGGTCTTTGTTCTTCAAACCACACTATCTTCATTTGAGAATCTTGGATATCTCAGTTCTCCAAAATAGATGAGAAATACCTCCATTTTATTAAATATGTTGACACTTCTCTGTTTTAATGGCCCACTGCGGTGTGTGTGTGTGTGTACATATATGTCCTTTTTTTATGTTTTTGCTTAGGATGGAAGTTTGTTGTGTGTATGCGTTTTGTTTTTGGTTTTTTTTAGGGTAAGGTGTAAACTGTATACTTGACCTAGAAGCAAGTATAATTTTTCACTGAAACTTTTCTTGAGTCCTAACCAGATACCTTAAATGTATTTGTCCTCGTAACTTATATATACGTGTTGAACCAGTGTTTATCCTTTTCAACTCCTGGTTTATCTCTATTTGAAATATTGTTTGTAATTCAGACTTTACATTAAAATTCAACTCTGTAGACATAGGTTTTGCTTTATTTGTTGTTTTCAGGATTATTATTATTATGCCTTTGATTAGATAATGTAAGTATAAGGTAAAAAATTTAAAGATAGAAAACAAATAAAGTAAAGGGTAACTCTGTCTTTCATTATTGTTCTACCAATCTCTGTTTCTCACCCAGGAGACAGTCACTCTTACTGGTGTTTAATGTGTGCTTCCAGAGAATACAACGTTCGTAACCATTAAAAAAAATAATAAATACAACTTTTAGTATGCATACACATTGTCCATTTCCTTGCTTTTCTTTTATACTTAATATATCTTTAGAAAGTTTCATATCGGTACATAGATATGTTGCCTTGTTCATTTTAATTGCTGCATAACATTCCATTATGTGTGTGTGTGTGTGTGCTGGATTTATTTAATAGCTTTTTATTGAGTGTTTAAATTCTTCGTAATTTGTTATTATGAAGTGCTACAATAAATATTCTTGAATGTGCATTTTTGTGAACGCAATAAAGAGTACCTGTAAAATTAATTGCTATAGGTTAAACTGTTGGGTCAGATGTTATGTGTTTATTTATCCTATTTTCATGGTGTCGTTAGTTTCTACAAATTGAATTGCTGGATAAATTTCCTTAAATTCTGAACATGATAAAACTTATATCAAATTTTATTTCATAAGGCTTGTGATTGGGAACTCTGTTTTATTGAGGCTTATTTAAAACTTTTAGCAAACACAGATAACCTATTTTCTTGTTAGATCATAAAATCCTCTAGGAAAAGTGGTGCAGAAAAATGGAACTGTATTGCATTTATTTTGTTGTTCTCTTCTTAAAGGAAATTACCTTCCTTTTTGGTATATTTTAAGCTGAATTTAATTATGTTGGTTGGGCATGTCCAACAAGGTAACCCGGTTATCTTTTCATTTATACTCTAGCACCCAGTAGTTTCCAAACCTAATTCCATATAACTGAGACTGTTCAGTTTTGATCCAAATAAAACTTTATTAGGGACGAATTGGAAAAAATAATTACTTAGTGATTGGAAACATGGCTGAAGAGAAAATGACCCAGTAGTTTCTGTATACCTCACCAAAAATTGGGGGTAATTTATTTCCAGCTCTGTGGTAGACAGAAATCCAATCAAGAAATGTACCCTTGTTTAGAAAGAACCCTGTGATAGACTTTTAGCTTTCAATTGCACAAAAGCCCACAGACAAATGATGGACTCTCTTTTCTTGTGGTGCTAAAATGCCGTAGCCCTCTAGCAAGTAGAACATCACCCGGGGCTGGGGGCTGTGGGGGTGGGGAGCAAGAAAGGAGATGGCATTTAGTGCTGGGATTTCTCCATCACAGAGGATTCCTATCCTTCACTTGAATAATAACGACAGTGACCACGTGCCTGTGCACTCTCAGTCCCACAGTGACTTTCCTGATTTTTCTCGTTCATATTTTTCTTAATTTTCATTCACTCGACACACAATACAATATCTGTTCTGTGGCGATTCTTTGCCATGTTCTCTGCCTGTTGATGTGCATGTGGGATAATAAAGAAGAGGAAAGTCAGTTCCTGCCCTCAGAAAACTACCTTCTAAAGGAAGTTGGAGAGTTAAAGAAATACAGTCCAAGATGATAAGAGGTATGACTGAAGAATTCAGATGTGCTCTAGGAACAGATGAGGGCCTCTGGGGTTAAGTGGGAGCTTCCCAGAGAAACGGAGGGGAAATCTAATCAGTAAAATGAGGAACTGGATAAAGAGAGTATTGAAGGAATTTGAATACTACCCCTCCCTGCCTTCACTGCACACAAAGGCCTACAGACCTTGAGATGCTTAAGGATCTGCTATATTGTATTTCTACTTAACGGTATCAGTGAGCCCATCACACCAATTACAAGATGTCCTGGACTGACTGAAAAATGGTCACCATTTTTCTCCCTTGTCAGTATGAATGCTCTTTGTCAGGAGACTTCGATGCTCTTCCCATCACGAGATGGAAGATTTCCCTCCACTTCCTGAATTGGGGCTAACGTGGTTTGGCAACATATTGTGGAGGGAGAGAAGATGGGCCAGTTCCAAACCCATGTTTCTATTCTCCTGGAGCTCTGCCTGCACCCTGAGAGCAAGCCTGGGCTAGCCTCCTGGAGAACGAGAGGCCATGTGGAGCAGAGCCAGGTCAGCCCCGCTGTCCCAGCCAAGGCTAGAGGCATGTGAGGGAGCCTGGCCGAGATGAGCAGGCCCTAATCAGCTTGGCCCTGGACTCACGGGAGATAATAAGTGGTTATTGTGTTAAGACACTAAATTTTAAAATGGCTATGCAGCCACAGCTACCATCGGAGGATAGTTATGAGGAAAAGTAAACTGATATACATAATAGTCCACCCAGTGAGTGCCATATAATAAATGAAAAAAAATATTATTTTCGAAGATCAAGTTAAAGTCAACATTAATTTTCGTATCTTGGCTTGATTGTGCACAAAAACCCTGGGAAATATTCTACCAGATAGCTCTGTGTTCTCCATCTGAATACTGCTGACCACAGTTTTCTGAAGAGATTTTTATTATTAAGGTAGCACTAGTTAATAATGAAAATAGTATAACTGGGATCCTTAGCTTGAGGTCCACAGTGAGGGCCCTGGAGTGAAATGGAGTCACACGGCTCATGGCTGGAATGGGTCACTCCCCTTTTGTGTTATATCCTTATTGGCTGGAGTTCGCCACCATTACCAACAGTCATGCCCATCCCCAAAAGGTAGGCTTGACATTGCCAGGGAGGCTGGTTGTGACCATCATGATAAACTGCCCGTAAGTCTGAAAAACCCTCAGAAGCCCATGGCTGCCTCCTTACTGATTAGCCAAGCCGTGCATAGGCCTGCTCACTTCAGTGAGTGCCCCTGAATTCTCTGTGTAAACCCACCTCATATATCGCATCCTTTTATGGTTGACTATCCTGAAGTATTGGAGAATGGAAGGAGAGGCCAGTTCCTCCTAAGTCTGGAGTACCAACAGGAGTCTGGGCTTGTGTCCCAGGGGAAGTACCAGCATTTGACTTCTGTAGCTTCTTTAAGCTCCTTCAGATAATTTATGTGTAACATCTGCTGCTATCTTCAGGTCTTTGCGTGGCTTTCTGAACAGTCCAGATGACTTTTTCTTTGAATCCAGCTATCTTTCACTTTACCCATGTAGGTACTCTCCATTTTTTTGTATCAGCAAAAAATGTTGTATCCTTTCTATTCCAGGTTTTATGCAGGAACAATCTTAGAGTTTTCCTAGAAACTGGAATAGTCATTAGAGTTCCCCTGGAAAACTTACTGCCTTTGGTGTAGGTGTAATCGTTATCATCATAAATCACTAATTAGTCCAGTATTTAGTGAGTCCTTACTATGTGATACCTGTACAGTGTCTTAGTTTGGATTCTCCCAGAGGCAGACCCTGAGATAAAGATTTACTTGCAGGTTGTTTACTCTAGAAGTACAGAGTGGGTGGAACTGAATCCTCTGGGAAAAGCTGGGGAAAAGAGTAAAATCCAGACCTCAGAATTATTTTAAGAGTGAAGAAGCTGGAGCATTTACGCTCCACTCCAGAGCCGTTATCTAAGGGCTGCTGTGCAAGGCCGGGTAGTGTCAGTTTTGCAGGGGCAAAGTGACTTTCCGAGGCAGACAGTGCAGGTACTGTAAATTGGAAATCCTTCAGGGAACACTGGAAGCTCTGAGGGATCTGGGTGAAAAACCAGCAGCACCTGCTATAGATAGTAAGCACTCTTCATTTATTAGCTCATTTGATCCTTGCAGTTCTATGAGGAAGCCATTATTATCTCTGTTCATTCAAAGAGAAAAACTGAGGCTCAGATTGGTTGTGTAATTTGCCCAAGGTTATATACTAACAAGGTGTGGAGTCAGGATTTAGACCCAGGACGGGGAATCACAATCAATTGAGAAAGTGATGGTTTCCCAAATGTCACACGGCTGCTATTTAACAGAGCCAGGGCTATGACTAGTCCATTGACACATCTGGCCCCTTCTCATTCCCCATACATCTTCCACCTCTCACTCTGTGTCCTGGGAGTCTGATCCCCTGAGTTGGTTCTTCTCCTATGTCCTTCTTTGAGGCATTTGATGTTACCACTTTGTTGAGAAATTCTGGAAATCACCAAGGGGAAATCTTGAACGTTCCCCTTTTGACCTGTCAAATACCTGTTAGCAGCCCCAGTATTTATTTTGGGGATATCTCTTCTGACTAAAGACACTTCATTATCTTTATTGATAATTTTATTCCCTTGAAGTTGCTTTGTTTGCTCTTTTTACAGGTTGTTCCTTCCCTTCTGAATTACTCTTCTTTCTCCTTGTCACCTAGCTGATTCCTATGCCTTCTGATCTCAAGTGTCATTTCCCAGAAAATCTCCCTTGACCTTCCTGACTGCACTAAATTGAAGTACCATCAATTAGCAGTAAAACCGCTAACCTCCCTTTTCTGAAATGCTCCTGCTGAGGCTTGAGGCTACACAGCTAGGTACTTTCTGGAATGTCCCCACACTCCTGTGCTGGCCATTTGAAGTTTTATCTCACCAGGAAGTCAGCTGGGCTCTTCCTGAGCCCATTTATGCCACTTGCATTTCTGCTGCAAATGCACATTTTAATTTATCTTTATGCAAACCATTGAGATAGGAGCTCAGTGACAACAAAGTAGAGTGCTCTTTCCTTCAACATTGAGATGAGTGCTCTGAAAAGGCTCAATGAAGTCCAAGTGGCTAAGTTTTGTAAAAATGTTGAATTAGTTGAGACGATTCCAAAAGATGGTTTCTGACCATCAGAAGTCTCCTGAAGAAACAGAAAATGAAATGACGGGATCATGCATTCTGGTGGTGCCTAAGCAAAATATCATGAGGCAAAATTCCATTTAGCGGATGCATAGTTCACTTTCTTGATGGGCAAAACAAGAAGAGAAATACCCAGCAGGGAATTTTGAAGATTAGCTAGAGTAATGCTTGCTAAGTGTCTTGTCCAGCGCCTGGCTTGCCGCACGTCATTAGTTTATTCCGCCTGCTATGGTGTGTGCAAGCACTGGGTAAATGCTGGTGTTGTCTAAATGTCAGTTGTTCCACAGGGCCGGGGAGGAAGCAGCCAGGAAGGGAGGCAGATTTGGAACGCCTGGAGATGAATCCAAAGAGAGGAATAGATCTAGCATCATTTGCGAATGTTCTCCAACATCTGGGCTGAAACTACTCAAGGGAGGAAGCTGGCTTAAGCCCAGGCCTGCAAAGCTTGTTTTTCCTTTAATTGAGGAGCCAAGCTCAGAACAGAGAAGCTAACATGGGCTTGATGAGGTTCACCAGAAAGAGCAAATGGTTCCTGATGGGCTGGGTGGGTTCTCAGCAAAGGCTGTGGCCATGACAGTGTTTATTTGGAAGACAAACCACAACAGACAACCCTTGGTAAAAAAGCAGGGGAGAAGGCCAGAGATGCGTCAAATGAGACAACGCTCTACAAGCACGAGAGAAGAACTTAAAAAAATAAAGAGTTTAAAAGTAAATTTAACAAACGCCTATGGGTCAGGAGCTTATTTCTAAGCACAAATTGCCAACTGGAGAAGTTTCACTTTTTGCAAACCTTCTTATTTCTAGATTCTTGATGGGGAACAGATCTTATCTGCTCTGCCCGCTAAGAGCACTTAAGCGCTCAGTGGAAGCAGAACGTTTGGCACAAACCTCACAAAGTGTAACCTCTGGAGTTCGGCAAGCAGGCTGCGCTGGGGACTGACGTTTTTGCATAGTGTTTATGATGCAACATCAGCCATTTAAACAACTGCCAGCAGTGTGGCCTCGGAGGAGAGTACAGATTATGGGCAGAACAGTGACGCTTTGATGGCCGTGCCTGGCTTGTCGGTGTAGTGGAGAGGTTAAACCCTGCACATCCATAAGTATGAGCAAATCTGCTCACTCTGGTCCTCTGGTAGGTCCTCTGGTCTGTGCTGGCGGAGGTTGGTAAGGGTGGGGGCAGATACATCAAGTAGCCTTCTTTGAAAAATTACTTTTGTATCTAGTTGACTTAAAAAATGTCTTGATGACTTTCTTAGTGAAATTAGCATCTTCATCAGTTTGGGCTGCTATAACATGATTTACCACAGACTGGATGGCTTATAAACAACAGATGTGATTTCTCACAGTCCTGGAGGCAGGAAATCCAAGATCAAGGTGCCGGCGAGGTCGGGTACTGGGGACAACCCTCTCCCTCTTGCCCAGGCTGCAGCCGGCTGATGTCTGGTTATATCCTCACATGGGGGAAGAGCAGAGAGGGGGAGCAGCTCATGTCTTATGAGGGCACTAATCCCATTTGTGAGGGCTCTACCCTCATGACCTCATTATCTTCCAAAGGCCCCACCTCCTAATATTATCACGCTGGGGGGTTAAGATTTCAACATATGAAGTTGGGGGGAGGGACACAAAAATTCAGTCCACAACACTCAGAATTTTGGTAGAAAGTAATAAGAAAAACCCAATGAACTATGTGAAGGAAAACCCATCCGATTGAATTTTCATTCTTTGACCTCTTTTACATTTTCCTCTCTCTTTCATCCAGTCATTTTTGCCTCAGCAGTGCATTCCTCTGCTACACCCGGAGGTGCTTCCTGAGGGCAGGAGAATGCTTTATTTATCCATGGATAGACAGCACCCACCAAGGCACGCACCACTTACTGGCCTCTCGGGGGGTGTGGGGGGAGAACAGGAAAAAAAATCAAAGTAATCCTAAAGAGGAATAGCTCAACCAACAAAGGAGTTATGTTTGTAAATCAGTGGTGTGGAAATCACACTGTGCGGAACACTAATCCTTTGTCAATTTATACGCATTGAGAATATGTTCTCCAAGTGTGTGGCTTCTCCTTTAACTCAGGAGCCCGCAGCAACACTGCTCTCAGGCAGTTTGGTTCTGTGGTTCGCCCCGATGCATCCCTAGCCCTCATGTAACTCAAGGACTGAGGGCAGAGACCTAAGTTCTGTTATCTGCTATCAAGAACCATGCAGTTCAGCAGTCAGGAGGAGAAAGATTATTTTTGCTCCATCTTTTTAATATCTGGTCTGACCCTAGGCAAGATTTTTGAGGAGATGACATGTCTTTGGCACTCTCTCCTTTGCTTCTTGCACATAGTTTGTCTGACTTCCCATTTCTTGCATTTCTCTGTAGACTCACTTCCCTCTTTTCATATTCCAAAATTATTAACCCCCAGTCTTCCCCCTTCTGACCCCATTCCCATTCGTGAATTGCTAGCCGAGCCCCGAATAAATGGAGATGTTTGCACATTTAGATTCTTAACCTAGATTAGTCTCTGGTAGTTAAAATCTTAAGCCATGAGGTCAAGGGGAAATTGTGTGCGTGTATTTTGGGCAGAAGGATTTAAGTAGTCCAGCCAGCCGCGCCTAGAATAGTGTCCAAAAATTAATTTTTAAGGTGTTTCTAATTTTTTAATATTCCATTTTCATTAATAATTTAACAACCATTTAAGTGCTCAGGTCACGTTTGTTCAAAATACTTACCTTCTCTCCTCAAATTCTGAAATGGCAGAATCTTGGAACACTCCGTGGTTTTCCACAGTGGTCTGAGGATAGGAAGGCTGGCATCGGCAGTCGTTTTTATATGAGTGATTTCCATGGCTGATGTTTAGAAGTTGGAGACTGTTTGCAAACATCATTTTTAAAAGGAAGTTGTCCACCTCGAAACCCATATCTAAAGTGACCAGATTTTTCAAATACAACAGTGGCATACCAGGGACAAAGCAGATGCAGTTACTGGGAAAAATGCAGGGAATTCAGGATGGGTGTCTGTGAAGGAGGAGACGGGGCTTCATCCTAGGAAAGGCAGAGATGCAGCAGTGGGCATTCGGCATGGCTAAGGGGAAGAGGAAAGGTGTGATAGTTCGTGGGAAAGGTTAGACACATTTTAGGATTGTAATTTAAAGCTAAATTACACTTAACAGGAACCAGTATCGTGTGGTGTGTGTGTGTGTGTGTGAGAGAGAGAGAGAGGGAAAGAGAGAGATTGAGGGAAAGAAAGGCACGAAAGGAGAAGTAGAAGGAGAGAGAGATTGACAGAGTGAGTTAGAGATATGTAGAGATTGAGAGAGAGAGACACAAGAGGGAGAGAGATTGAGCGATGGCTTTTAATTCCTGCCTCTGGAACTTGGCTTAAACCCATACCAGTGAGAAGTGGAAATGCACATCCAGTTCTCAATACATGCTCTGTGGACTTCTGGAATTGTTTCACGGGTTCCATGAGGTCACCATTATTTTTATAATAATACTTGGTTGTAATTTAGTATTATATTAGTACTTAGTGTTATATGTGTCGACATTTGCACTGATGGTTCAAAAGCAATGGTAGGTGACATTGACGGTGTCTTAGCATAAATCCTGGCAGGGGCACCAGACAGTAATAGGCATGATACTCCTTACAGTCACATGCTTGCAGTTAGAAATTATCAGTTTTACCTAAGAATGTCCTTGAAGAAGCAGTAAAAAATTATTAAATTGATTAAATATTGACCCTTGGACACTTGTCTTTTTTATATTCTGTGTGACAAAACCGCAAGTTTGCATAAAGTACTTCTGCATACTGAAATATAGTTGTATCTCAAGACAGAGTACTTGTGCCATTGTTTGAGTTGCAAGATGAATTGTAGTTTTATTTTTTTTCAATTGAATGCCATTTTTACCTGAAAGTACTATTGGCAGACAAATTATGGTTATTCAGACTTATATTTGGCGAACATTTTCTCAAAAGTGAACAAATAAGCCTGTCTCTTCAAGGGAAACAATTGACAGTATTTGTCGCCAGTGACAGACATGGAGCTTTCTAGTGAAAATGTGAATTTTGCAACATGTGTATCCACTATGGTGAGTTTTTCCAGTACTCAAGAATTTCCAGTGAGATGGTAGTTTAATATTAATGGATGTGCTCTTTTGATACTTTATAATGAATAATGTCAAGATTTTTGAGAAAACTAATACAGGATGTTACAAAGTCATGCATTGGTTAAAGTTCTATTCAAGTTGCAAGAGAGAACAATGAATTTTAAGGTAACAGAGCATAAAAAAGTTCACTGAAATGGTTTCATATGCCATATTGCAACTAACCTTTAAGAAATATCACTTGAGGTTTATTTCTCTTGAGGAAGGGAAGTGAGGAAGGGACAGTCAGGAAAGGATGAAAGGGATTTGAACTCTAAATTTTATCTATATAATAAATATATATTTTCTCTTGAAGTCTATTTAATCCAATGTTAATAATGATGCATAGACATTATTTTAGCTATTTTCTGGTTTTCCTTTATTTTCGGCTATTATTTATTTATTTATTTGGTTAAACTTGTAAACCTGATTTTAATCCATTTACATTTTAAAAACTTCTCATGTATTTTACCATTTTATATTGGTTCTATTTCACTTAGCTTTTCATTTTTCTTCCTTTTCTTGACTGACAAAAGTTTTCTTGATGCTTTCATTGTTGGATTGGAATATATAGATTCTCTTTTTACTTAGTGATTATTGTTACATTTCTAACACATATATTTACGTTTTTTAAACAATGACGAAAGGCACTCAGCATCTCTTTCCCCCTGCAGAAATAAGACAAAGAACTTAGCATTTCAAAATTTTCTTACGACAGAATGCTATGTCCAATATTTTTCAGCCAACACCATGTAATAATAATAGCTATTTAAAATAACACTTCTTAGTTAATAGATTTGCCAACATTTTCAAACTAAGTTATTTAGCCTTCATTGCTTTTTTCGTCCCAGTCTTTCCTTCTATATTCATTTTTCTTCCTCACTATATGCTCTGAGAAGTCTAATTCCCTGTCCTGATGCTCTCACCTTGTTCCTAGGAACCCCCCCAGGTGATCTTTCTGCTGTTAGTGTTGTTTGTTTCTGTCTTATTCTGTCCTGTATCTCTTTTTGCAAGGTAAACAAGAGTGTATACATTTTTTTTCTTTCTAGCACAAAACATATATGCTCTTTGTACCATCCTGTGCTTTTCTCACTTAACACATCCTGTAAATCACTTCATATCAGTGCATAGAGAGATTTATTATCAATTTTTAAACAATAGCTGTATAGTATTTTGTGGACGAACTTATTCAATTAGTCTCCTGTGGATGGGCAGTGAATTTGTTTCTAATATTTGGATGTGGCAAAAGGCCACAGTGAATGAACTTGTGCGTATATTGTTGATTTATTGAGATGTATCCTAAGGATAAATTTCTAGTAGTGGGATTCCTGGGTCACAGGATAAATGCTTTATGGTTTTGTTTTGTTTTGTTTAATTAAATGAAGGATGCATTGGCGTTCCTTGAATCTTGGGATTCGTGTTCTAAATTTTTTTTTTTTTTAAAGATTTTATTTATTTAACAGAGACAGCCAGCGAGAGAGGGAACACAAGCAGGGGGAGCGGGATAGGAAAAAGCAGGCTCCCAGCGGAGGAGCCTGATGTGGGGCTCGATCCCAGAGCGCTGAGATCACGCCCTGAGCTGAAGGCAGACTCTTAACGACTGCGCCACCCAGGCGCCCCCATGTTAATTTTTTCCCAAAAAGTCTCTGCCATTATCTCTTCAAATACTGTTTCTGTGTGTTCTTGAATCTATAGTTTGTTGGCATTTCCTTACACTACAACAGCTTGTCTTTCGCATCGTTCAGTCTATTATCATTGTGTACTGCACTTTACATAAATTTAGTAAGAGTGTCTTCCAATTTAATAGTTTTTGTCAGTTGTGTTGATTCTGTACTATGTGTGTGTATGTGTGTGTGTGTACACACCATTTAATACAGTTGTTTTCCAGTGGCTGTACTTTTCATTTTCTGAATATCTAATTGATGTATTTCTCATATCTACTAATATTTGATTCATATCTCTCTTCCTTTATAATCTCTTGTTCCTGATTGTACATATTTCATCTCCTTTAGAGTCTTAAAATATGTATTTTAAAATTATTTACAAGTATCTCTATTATTTTCACTTCCTGGGACATAAATTCTTCCCTTTGATGAGAATTTTGACTGTCTTCCATAAAGTTAGTTTCTTCCATTTCTTGGAAATATCCTCCTGAGGAGGAGTGTCATTGGCTTTTGCTTTCTTGTCTGACGTTCTTGTCTGACAGTCCTGATGTGTCACTCAAGTCCTTTGGGTTTCTAGTACCAAACTGTGTCTTAGCTGCAATTTGGGAGGTTTTTATCATACGAAGATATTGTAGAACCCATCTCTGGACCAGTGTTCATGACTCAACCTCTTTTAAGATTCTCTTCATCTATAGAATGTGAGTGTTGACAGCGTATATCTCATGGGATTGTTGTGAAGATTCCCTTTGTTAAGGTATGTGAAGAACTTAGAACAAAGCCTGCCCCTAGACAAGCTTTCATTAGTATTATCCTCGTCGTCATTGTTATTACAATCACTGGTAAGTTGCTGACAGAGAGCAGATATTTCACAAGTGGGTGTTGTGGTTATTATTACAATTCCTTGGACTTTCGGTATCTTCAACTTACAGGTCATGTGCCTTTTAAAATTCCTGTTACCGTGTGTCCTCTTTCTTCCTCTCTGGATTATTCCTGTTGAGATAGATTAGGTGGTTTCGGGGTGCTCATACCATGACTTCCGTAAGTGAATCTCTAGCTCCAGGAATAGGACAATATTCTTGACTGCCCTGAACTAAAGCCCCCTTGTCCTCCTAGCCAACATAAGTCAGGATCCCTGATCAGTGGGTAAAAGATGCAAATGCTTGATGGTTGTTGGAGATGGAGTGTTTGTTGGCTTCATATATCTTGAAGTAATTGCTATTATATAATTTGTGCCTATTATATAATTTGAACTAAAAATAAGTTTCTTTCATGGCAAATAGTAGAAATCAGAAGATTAAAGGTCCAGAACTGAATACCTGGTTTCACTAATAATCTTAGCCTGAGAAAACACTCAGATGAAGTACTATATACCAGAGAACAATGAGGGTAGTAGTTAACATATTAAGCCTTGAAGTTAGTGTTCAAGGTTCGTATTAAATTCTTCTGCGTCTCCATGTCTGTATTTTCTCATGAGTAAAATAAAAAGGATAATAATGTGGTTATTTCGAGTTAAAAAGCATTTGGAAAAGTAGCCAGTATAAACTGAAAAATAGATATTGACCGTTAGCATGGATTTTTGGCCAAAGGAGGACCTTGAGGAAAAAGTAGAGCTTAGAAAAGGAATTCCAGGGATAAATATTAGTTCAGCTGTGAATAAAGACTGCAAAGACTCAAGATGAGCTGGCTGAGCACAGTTACAGCTCTTCTGGTAAATGAGACAGACCTACCCTAGTCAAGGGAGGTTGGGGGGAGAGGACCATTCACTGGTGCTGCTCACATCTGGGTAGTTTCTGCAATTTTCATCTTCATCCCCGCTTTCTTTCCTTTCCTGGGGTTGTCCCTCAAAGTCTAAGGTTGGACTTGTGTGCTAAGGCAGTGTTTCTTCTTCCTAAGCCGTAAACATGATCATGGCCCCAGGGATTCCAGATGGTGTGAGGAAGAGAGGACCTACTGAAATTAGTGGCCAATAGGGAGATTACAAAAGATATATATGGAGAAGTTCCTGCCCTGCTCTTTTGAGGATGAATCACATAATTTCTTCCCTTAGTTACTGTCACTGGGGGCAAACTCTTCTTTAAATTTATGGCATGGGGACCTGTGTCATCTACTTATAAATGCCTACTTTTTATGCAACCGAACCTTTCTACAGAGTATATCTGCTAGAGTGTGTAGCTTTTAATATGTAACTTGTATATCTCCAGTGGTAAGTTGAATTATTTTAGGGTTCTGTATTTTTAGCAGTTCTAAAGTTTTCAGCATCAGAATTCAGTTTGGCTTGTTCAGTCGTCAGTTTGCTTTCCAAACTGGAAATACTTACGGGTATTAAGGGAGGAGATTATGTATTAATCTGTATGACAACATTTATGTGAAGAAGTATCATGAAGAATGCTTGAAAGGAGTTAAGCTTAAATAATTCCCTAATTTGTAGACTGATTTTAAAGTTTCCAGTTCCAAGATGCTAGAAACATCAAGTACTCTCTATGATACGGGTCCAAAATCCTCATTCAAGTGTAAGGATACAGCTGCAGTCTAGGGCCAAAGGGAACTACTTTTAGATTACCCTCTCAAACAGAGTTGACCAAGCTCTTCAACTTTCATGCAATCGATCATACTGTTAAAATTAAGTATCCCCCCCTCTAAATACTCTGAATCCCAGATTTTGTTTCTGGAATTAAATAACCAAAAAAGACACCCGAATGGATTTGAAAATGCCTCTAATCGCCACCAAAGGTACACGCTGAAAAAATGGAGTTAAATGTTTCTTATTCAGGAGGGAGAACCAAAACAATTTCTTTTGGCAGATTTTGCTTTAGCTCATCAACTGGAGAACCTGATGTCTTTGCCAAAGAAATATGCAAATATATGTTTGATTAAATAAGATGAAAACTTTATTGCTGAGATATGGCTTTTCTTCCCATTTCTGACTTCATTCATTTCATGCTCACTGAACCAAGCCTAACGAAGACCTCCATGACTTTCAGTAGGACAGTAACCCTCTGCTTCTCCACATGCCCTCCTAGTGCGTGGGTTCCCTGTGCGTTCAAGAGAGTACCAATGGGTGGGCCTCCTATCATTCTCTGGTAGGTGCATGGGGCTGGGAGTGAGGGAGGGGGTGGCAGGGTTCGGGCACGGATACGTGCAGAGGGAGACTCTTCATGACAAACAAGAAAAATCCATCCTGTCAAAACTGCATGTGCTGCTGCTTTATCACCATGATTACACTGAGGTTTTACTTTAGAAAACCCTGGATTTTAAATTGAAAGTCAAATATAATTTGCCATAAGAAGCATGAAATGAGTGACTAGAAACCTGCTAGCAAGGCCCGCCATAGCAAATCAGTGTGTCTGAGATAATAAGGCTCCGCAGGTGGTGGGTCACTGGGGCTCAGTTGGGTGGTAGAGGTAGACTGGGGTCCCGGGGTTGCTGCGGAGGCCACGTGGTTTAGAGAGTATGCTGGTTAAAACCAGGCAGACACCGTTGCGTTCTTTTGCTGTTAGGGAACAGCAGCGTTGTTTTAATTCCTGTGTACAGTCAGAGGGTGCAGCTGAAGGAAAGGAAAGTCCGCATTGAGACACAGTGCTTTAGGGATATGGACTACTATTTACTGGGTGCTTACCTCGTGCCTGGAATGGTGGTAGCTACTTTACAGATATTTTCTTATTTCATACTTACAGGAGATTTTACCATCCGCGTTGTGGAGATGAGGAAACTGAAACAGACACCAAGTGATGTATGGAAGGTTACACATTTAGGGAAAGTGACGGAAACTAACTTTAGCGAGCCTCTACTACGTCGTTCTACTCCTGCTCCTGGCGCATGCGTAGTTGGGATCTGGAAGCTGGTATTAGGGTCGTATTTTTCAAGGGAAGCAACTGAGGCTTAGAGAAGATAAATAGACTAACCCAGGGTGACAGGGGCCAGTCCGTGGCAGAATTCGTCTGTGGATCCAGCTCTCCCGCATGTGGAAGCCTGTAGTCGTTCTCCTCCTGTCTCATGTTGCAGGAGGTGACTTGATAGACTTGAGGATGAACTGATTTTCAGAGACAGTTGTACACCTTCCAGGCTGTCCTGGAAATCTCTATTTTCTCTCATGAAATGACTTTCTGTTAGATCTTTTTCTGGTCTTTCTTTTAGGACCCTTCACCTATTGCATCAGGCTTTCGTAGTACGCTTGGATTGACCCTAATGCATAGAGCAATGAGATATATCACAAACTCTATTAAATTTTCCCTCAGGTCGCCTCAGAAGGCAGGCAGAAGCACTGTTCTGCCAATTTTGCTCACTTACTGACCACTTCCAGTCCCTTCTGGCAGCCCACAGATTCCGATGGCATGAGTGCACACTGCTCACCTGCTTGATATTCAAAGAGGATTTGTGGTCACGTGACTGATGCTGAAGAGATGGTGCGTGTAGTTGCCTCGGTCCCTCGTAAGTCATTTGAAAGGCTTGGTTTCGTGTCAGTAAGGATGAGCACATTCTGCGTGCTGTGTGCCTTGCAGGAGGCCATCTGGGAGCCTTGCACATCAACACAAATCCTCCCTAATTTTGGTAGCATCTTAGTGGGACTTGTCCTAGTGTTGAGAGCTATAGCTTTATGCTTCACTTGTGGCTGCTGATAATTCAGCAGGGTTTTTTCCAGGAGTCTCTAAAATATATCGAATGACAGATGCGAAGCTCTAATAATAAAAATAATGAAACAGGTGGACATCATCTTTGGCTGTCCCTTCACTCTGTTTTCACCTAACTGGGCTTCAGTGACGGAGGACTCAGCATTTCCCCTCTTAACCCCCGGAAAGATGGCCCGGGGAGCGGAAAACCCCATACATTAGATTCAGAGAGCCCTGGGTTTAACTTGGACTTAGGCACTTCCTAAATTGGTTGAACTTGAATAACATAATAACTCCCCTGAAATGCTATTTCCTCGTGTGTAAAAAAGATATCCTTATCCCTTTCTCAAAGGTTAAGAATGAACATGACACATCAGATGTGGAAACAGCTAGCAAAAGACTTAACATACATTAAAGGCTTGATGAAAGCTTCTCTTGTTTGATGCAAGCCTCCCTTGTTAACGGTGTGACATTAGGCAAGTTACTTAACCTTTCTGAGTTTCAGATTCCTCTTCTGTAACACTGTGAAAATAATGCCTACTTTACCGGGTGGTCCTCCGGATGAAATGGCACGGCATAGGTAAAGCACCTGGCATCCCCACAGTCCTTCATGACAGCTTTTATTGTTACAAAGCCCTGTGGGTTCAGGTGGAAGGGGATCAGGTAATACCAGGGTAACCATGCCCTTCTGGTTACACCTGGTTCTGGCAAAATAATTAATAGCACATTCTTTTTTTTTTTTTTTTTTGAAGATTTTATTTACTTATTTGAGAAAGGGGAGTGCGAACGACCATGAGCAGGGGTGGGGGGTGGGTGCAGAGGGAGAAGCAAGCTCTCCGCTGAGTAGGGAGCTGGTTGCGGGGCTTGATCCCAGGACCCTGAGATCATGACCCAAGCCAAAGGCAGATGCTTAACCCAGGCACCCCTTAATAGCACGTTCTTTGGTCTCAAAAAGTTCCAAATAAATCCTGTGGTCACTCTAAATATAACTAATATCTGGAGAGGGAGTTGGGTATTGAGAAGGAGAGATAAGAGCAACTCCTTACCCACAGTGATGCTTGTCTAATTCTTCTGTTGGGGTAGTTTATTAGTTGGCTATTATTAGGTTGTTGCTTATTATTATTAAGCAGATAAGCATCTATGACTCAGAAACTAAATACACAGAAAATACATGGGTGGAAGTTTTGGCGGATTAGTTTGTCCCTCTTTTTGCTTCATTTCTTACCTATTAGCATCCATTTTTCAAGAGCCCAGGGCTTTCACGCTGCCCTCTGCCTGCCCCAAGTCACCCCCTATTGTTAGCTGTAAGGGGACACCTGTCAAGTGTTCTGACCACCTGCACAGCTTCCTGTACATACCGGTGAGCCTGGGAAGGCTGGACCTCTCTTTATCTACCCCTGACTCCTGGCAAGCATGCCTCTTCTGATTTTTGCTTCTGGAATCTTCCTGCTTTGCCAGATGACCTTTGAATGGCAATAGGTAGGGCAGCTAATTCATTCCTCAAGTTCTCAGCAAACTCATTGTCTCACTCTGGGCCTGTAGGTATGGGGATGTAGGAATATTTGCTTAAGTTGGGGGGTGAGTATAGGGAGGGATATATTCCAGGGTCTTCCTTGGGCACTCTTCATTGTTTCCTCACCGTTTTCTTGGATTCCACCTGACCCAGTGTTTTCCTCATCTGTTGGGCAGCAAATGAGAAGCAAATGAAAAACAAGATGGTGGCTTTCCTGCCCTTGGGAACCACGAAACTTCAATGTAGATGGACCTGGCAGACAAATCCTAGGAGAGCTAGAAGCATCAAGAGGAGTGAGCATCTTGCTTTCATTCTCCTCAATCCCTGACTCTCTTTCCTTGTCATTTCCCTTTAAACTTCTTCCTTTGGAGAGAAAAAGGAACTCAATTATCAGGGGGGCCAACTTTTATTTCCAATGATTATGGTCTCACACCTGGCATGTAGCCTTTGATCCAGTCCTGTGGAATGTAGGTCATCTTTCTCAGAGTCACGGTGTGCAGCTGGTAGGGGAAGACAAAGGTAACCTGTTATTTCATGTGATTGCCTTGAGTAAATATTCTCAGATAACTCTGTTACATGGGTACCAGAACTTTCCTTTAATTTCCTGCAGTGCACAAGAAACTAGACAGTAGTCTCTTTAAAAAGTATATTATAAAATATATTTTAAGAATATAAAACTTCTTCTCTTGTTTGCATCTGTGATAGATGCTAACTGAACTTATTGTGGGAAGCATTTCACAATATATGAAGTCAAATCATGGAGAAAAGTAAAAAAAAAATAAATAAAACAATATATGAGATACAAGTACATTATAAATCAGAGGTCGGCAAACATTTTTTGGCAAAGGTTAGGATAAAGAATATTTTAGATTTTGCAGGCCACATATACCTCTGTCTCCTTGTTTCCTCTTTCTTCCTGCCTCTTTCTCCTGCTTCTTAATGAAGCTTTGAATATGTAAAAGCCATTCTTAGCTCATGGGCCATACATAAGCATCCTGCTGGCCAGGTTTTTTTTTTTTTTTTTTGGTAATATTTTTTTATTATGTTAGCCAGGTTTGACACATGGGCTATAGTTGGCTGATGCCTGGTATAAATGATAATAATATAGACATCAGAGTACCCACCAGCCAGTTTAAGAAACAGAAACATACCAGTAATGCTGACATTCACTCTGTGCATGTCACTGTTGTATCCCTTTTCTTTCCTCCAGGAGTTAGTCACTAGTTTATCATTCCTTTGCTTGTCTTGACAGTTTTACCTCTTATACATGTGTCCCTTAACAATACAGTTTTTTTTTAATGTATGGCATCCCATTGTGTGAATATACCACAGTTCATTCATCCATTTTCCTGCTGATGGACATTTGGATTGCTTCCAGCCTTTACTGTTGCAGAAAACACTGTTTTGCACATTCTTGTAAATATTCTCAGGCTATAACTTTTATCGAGTCTCTTTTGGTTTGATGAAAACAGAAGGGAAGCATGACATAGAGAACATATAAAATTGGTATTTGATGTGCCTTCTCAGAACTCTCAGGTTCAAACCCCAATTTACACATTTCCTTGATGGGGCAGCCTTGACAGATGTAGTAACATTTCTGAACCTACCTTCTGGAATATTTCCAGGTTGATCTTCATGATTCTGAGTCCAGTAGAAATCCATGCCGACCTGCCACAGGTCCAGAGAAAGGTAATTCCCTCACTTTCAGCTTGCAGAGTAGCTTCCAAGTCTTCATTACCTACCCCGTGATATGCCTCTTCCTCAGATAATGGAAAATAGGACTATCTACTACCTTCTTAGGACACCCTAATCTTTGAGTCCTTTGGCTGTAAGAGTACAATTAAATGGTTTCCCAGAAAATAACGGTCTAATTTTACAACTGTGTAAGCCATATAGTATCATAACTGGGTCTGGATTCAGTTGAGAATAAGCTTAGTCTAATCTTCCTTTTTACAGTTTCTCCTGGAACATGGAATGAAAAAAATCACGTAGGAGTGGCAATCCCTTTTTCTGTGTATTCCCATTCCTGTTTTACATTGTTTCTAATTGTTAGATTTTATTTCTTTTTTTAAGATTTTACTTATTTATTTGAGAGAGAGAGTGAGAGAGAGAGAGCATGAGAAGGGGGAGGGTCAGAGGGAGAAGTAGTTTTCCCGCTGAGCAGGGAGCCCGATGCGGGATTTGATCCTGGGACTTCGGGATCATGACCTGAGCCGAAGGCAGACGCTTAACCAATTGAGCCACCCAGGCACCCTCTGATTGTAAGATTTTATATACTATGTTTTAATAGTACGTTGGACAAGTTCCTTCTTCCTCAAGGAACTCTTTTAAACTGTAGTATCATATATATTTTTGAGATGAACTTTAGAATGTTATTTTGTTTTCAAAACCCATTATTATTTGTATTTCATTGAATTCATACATTTATTATAATCCTGTAATTTACTGTTTCTGCCCTTTGCATTTTTTTCTCACCTGATGGATATGCCTTCTGTTTCTTGACAGTTGAATTATCCATGCTAGGAGTTGTTTTCTATACCTCAAATTATAGTCTGAGACTGAGGATTGCTCTCTAAAGAAGCTCTGAGGGTAAATAATCAGCACTGCTGCCCATCATTGATGGACTCTGACTCCTCTGTTTTCCTAGAGTCAGGGGGGTCAGATTCTTGCAGGCAGTTTCTCTCCAATGGCTATTTGTTTCCTTTTTTTCTCAGATGACTGGATAAGGACCATTTTTGGCCTGGGTGACCTTGGCTTCTATTTCTCAGTATAGGCAGGGTAAAGGCATACTGGGTTGACTTTATGTGGTTGTAATTCCAATATGAAACTCTGCCTAACATAGGTTTGATTTTTTCCTTGGAAGCCAAGACATATATCATGTTATTTTTGTTAGATCCGAATTAATACCACTCCATCTCATCACATGTCACTTCGTTGCTGTGACTTCTTCTGTCTAAGAAGCTAAGGAAGGCAGTGCGAAGATTTGAGATCTAAACCCTGGAATGTCATAGTTTCGAACTTAGGAAAATCCTTTTCTTTAAGTGCTAGAGAGTAGAGTTCCTATTTAGTTTAGTTCATGCTTATGCTCATCTTTCATGCATTTTCTATCACTTAGATAACTGTTGTCATGACGGATGGAAATTCTATTCTGTACCCAAATAATACTAGTTATGCAACATACGTGAATGAAATAAATACTCATTTTTTTGTTGACTTTCCAAATGTCAGGGTTTTTTTTGGTATTAACATTTAAACACCTCTTTTGGATTTGTTCTCACCTAATATTGGCAGTAATTCAAAGACCCAGTCCACCTCGGCAACCACGGAATAGGCCAGTGCTTGATATTATAGAAACTACATATGAAATCTCTTCCAGTGCAAAGGCTTATTAACATTTAAAAAGAACTAGATCCATTTATACTTTGACTATAGCATCAACGCCTGCTGAGCAGAACTCACTGTCTGTCATTCCCAACCTTTTCCCCTCTTTTGCATTTGCTGAAGTCCTTAAATATCAGCAGCGCAGTGAAATTTCTCACATAAATGCACCAGATGAAATCCCATCTTTAGCTCCAGCCCTCCCAACCCCTTTCCCTAGTGTTCATATAACATTGAGGGGCTAATTTTCAGTAAACTGTCAAAAGGAGAGGTGACAGTCCATTTAGCAGTCAGCTAGTTGCTAATTAGTACCCAACTAAAATGCATCAAAATTTGAGCACTCCCAATTGAACACTTTGAGAGAGAAGCATTCTACGAATTTAACTCTGCTGTAGGTTGAGCCCTGATTGGGTTCTTTCACAGCAAGATGAGCCATGTTCCAGTGCTTTCCAACATTGATTCTTAGCCCAGAGCTAAAAAAGCCTATCTAAGCATCTGGGTTGGGGTTTTTTTGGTTTGTTTTCTTGTTTTTTTTTTTTTTTTGTCTTTGATTGCCTGTGACATGGGGTACAAACTTATGAGACTCTAGGAAGTGGGTTGTCACACTCTAACGCAAGAATTAAAAAAGGACTGTTTTGTGCTTTTTGAAACCCCCATATTAAAAAATACCCACACATTTTGAGGAGGTACAGGACGGTACAGACGTCAAAGAGGCAGTTCATTGCTCTAGAAAGTGGATTGTGGAAGTGGCAATTTGTCGTCAAGGGAAGCTGAACTTGACTTGGACTTCCCAAAGATAGTTATACTCCTATTCATTTTTTGGTGCATTCCACCTGGGGTCTGGACCTACCATTGGAACTAGGCACAACACTGTTTCTGCAAAAGTATAAAAAGCTTGACCAGACCCAGAAGCCATTTTATTCTTGACTTGAATTAGCACTTTTTCCAGAGCTCAATTCAAACAAAAATAAAGAACGGAGGTACCATTTTTAAGCACTGACTATTAATACTCTTTGATCTGAGCTATAAATAGTAACAACCTTGAGGCAGAAGTGGGGGTGTGCTGGAAGCCTGGAAATGCATCACATATTCCACCTCTGAATCCCATGCTTTTTCCACCTTTGCACATTGAACTCTCCCAATACTTAGTTTGAAGAAACATCCAAAAGTACCAGTGGTGTCTTGGGAGAAAATAGTGTTGTCCTCGTTTTTTAAAAAAAGAAGAGAGAAATAGGTCAAAGTGAATCTTTTAAAATCACAAAATTATAACCCTTCAAAGGTTTTTGAGAAAGGTGTGGAAAGGTACAGAGCTAGCTTTCATGAGGCTAAAGTGACCGTGCAAATCTCATTTGCCAGGAATACTGTATCTGATCTGAGAAAGGTGCATCCCTGTCCTGTAGCTGTGGTTCTTTCATGCCACAGCTGCTGTGGTGACATGGCGAGTGAGGCTGAGAAGGCAGGGCTTTTTCGAGAGTTAACAAAACCAATGTATATCTTAGAAGAGTTGGATCGAGTTTCCTCCGTGTCTCAGGGTTGCTAGAATAGGCACCCGGGGAAGGAAAATACAGTTAATATAAGAGGCAAAGTCTTTGGAAACAGAGAAAAGGAGCAAACTTTGTACCTTGGTCGGTTGCCTACTTCCTAATTTTGCCTCTAGGTAGCTTTGGAAAGGAGGAGAAGAAAAAAAAAAGATCTCAGAAACAGTTGGATTTAAATATATGAGCACACAAGTTCCCCTTCCTTGACCCTACTCTTTTCCCTCAGAGAAGTTTTCTCTAGATCTGAGAATTGGGAGACCTGGATTCTACAGCTCTGTGGAAATTGAATCATTCTTTTAGTTCTCTGTGGTTCTGCTTTTCACTTATTTAGTAAGTGGCTTCAACCATATTCTTTATCAGTTATAAGCTGTGGTAATTCTGTGATTCTGATTTCCTGTTAGAATGTTCTCCTCCACAGGAGACAAAGTAGGCTTCCTCCACAGTATATGGAACATAGTTGGTACTCAAGGCAGAGCAAACAGTAGAACGAATGGGTGGAGGATGGATGGATGGATGAATGAATGAATGAATGAATGAATGACATTTTTTTGTGAGATTGAGTCATCTTTTCTGAGTGTCCCATTTGCAGGTCAAGCACAATGCATTAGATAAGACAAGGGACAGTTGTTGATTGAATGATTCCTGATTCCAAAGTACTTGTTTTTAGTTTTCAGAAATGTCTGTGAATAGCAATAGCTATGGATTTATCCATATACCTGACCTTGACTGTGTAGGCCCCTATTCTATCATGTTATAAGTTCCATGCAAATTTCCATGCAGCTAGTTCAACCTGGGAATGGTGAAGGTCAAAGGGACTGTCAAGAAGAGTGACAAAGACAGCATGGCAGAGTGAAGAGAACTCAAGTTCAGTGCCACCAGCATTGGTGGCAGACCTTGTACAGAGTACGTAATCTGGCTGCATTATTCATTATTCATCCTAAATTTTCATTGTTTCCACCATTGTTTCATTGTTTGTTTCCACCAGCAAACCCAGTCTGCTTTACTCTGGGGTTTCAAATTGGCTGTGTTGAGAGGCTTAATCCATTGCACTGGTTCTCTTTCTGTTGCTGAATTGGGACTTTTAACACCCTGAGGAGTCCTCCTCACTTCTTTCCAGAGGTTTCAGGGAACGTCCCATGTGCTTTTGAACAATTCCATCAGTTGGTATATGACATCTGTTGTGGACTGTCCTCTCTTGTAGACCTGTTTCTATTGGGTATCATCTTGTCTGATGACAATACCCATTACTTCCTGTCCTAGAGTGCTAGGGCTGCCGTAACAGAGGGCCACAAGCTAAGTGGCTTAAACAACAGAAATTTATTATCTCACAGTTCTGGAGGCTAGATGTCTGAGATTAAGGTCTTGGCTGGGCCATGTTCTCTCTGAAGGCGCTAGGGAAGGGTCTGTTTAAGACTTCTTTCTCAGCTTCTGATACTTCCTTGGCTTGTGGCAACATAACTCCAGTCTTCACATGCTGTTCTCCCTGTGTGCCTATCATTCCCCTTTTTTATAAGGACACAGTCATATTGGATTAGGGTCCACTCTAATGACCTTATATTAATGGAAGCATCAGCAAATACTCTAAACAAGTTGATGTTCATAGGCGCTTGAGGTTAGAACTCCAACATCTTTTGAGGGGGGATACCATTCACTGCATAAAACTTTATTTTTTTTTAAGATTTATTTATTTTAGAGAGAGAGAGTGCAATTAGGCGGAGGAGGAGAGGGAGAGGGAAAGGGAGAGAGAAGCAGACTCCCTACTGAGTGTGGAGCCTGGTGAGGGGCTCGATCTCATGACCCTGAGATCATGACCTGAGCCAGACTCAAGAGTCGGACACCTGACTGAGCCACCAAGGCGCCCTCATAACACTTACCTTAGTTGCTACTGAGTAAAGAGGTACAGCTGTGACTGTTGCCCCACTGACTCAGTCCCTAGTCATCGCTATCAGAGCTGTGGCTGGACACTTTTCCATCACTGCTGGCATCTAGAAGTCTTGAAGTACCAAAGTTGCACCATGTCCTCTGAAGCCCAAAATGTGGAATGATTTTCTTCTCTTTTGCATCACTTTTTGTTAATGGCCCATGCAAGAAGTGAAATTGTTTGTTTTTATTCTCTTCCCTCTTTTTCCTTAAAACCCAAATACACTCTATAGGATTGGTTGAAAGACAAAATTTGAACAACAGACTGCCAGAGTAGAGGTACAGTTACCTTCATTTCTGCTACTGGAGTTTTGTAATCATCTAGTCTCTTTCCTTTAGTGGATTCTCTGCTGGGATATCTCTCACGCAATGGGTTCCTGAAAGGCCCACTTCACTTCTCCAGCCAGCTTGCCTGAATTGGGTGGTTAATATTGTCTTTCCCTAAACTTGAGATTCCTGCTACGTGTAAAACTGAGATTAGTCAGAGTATGTAAACTATACCTCATTAAGAGAATATAAAAGAAAATTCATGATTATTTCAAAAGGTAGGAAAAGTGTTTGGTAAAAGTCATTATACATTTTATGAGGAAAAGCAAACTGGGAAGAGATTAAATTCTTAATCTAATAAGTAGGCCTAAAAATATCCAACAGTAAGCCTTGTACTTAATGGTGAAATGTTTAAAAATTTCCTTTGATACTGGAAAAAAGATAAGGGTGGCATTACCAACAGTTCTATTTGACATTGTACCAGACTTTCTAGCCAATGCAGTAAAGCAAGAAAAAGATAAATTATGTAATGATTACGAAGAAAAAAAAATGGTAATGCCTTTATTCACAGATTATATACTTGTATTTTTAGGGGATCCAAGACTCTATTGAAAGTTTACAGGTTTCCTGAATATAAGCCAATATTTTTAAATATTATTATATATTATATATAATATATATATTATTATATATCAGCAATAAGCAATCAGGTGATAAAAATACCATTTAGAGTAGTAGTAGAAATAACAAGTAACTAAGAATCAATTTAACAAAGGATATGCAAGATCTCAATGAAGGTAACAATGGAAACAAAGAAGATCTAAGTAACTAGAAATGTATATTATGTTCCCAGACAGGAAGACTCATTACTATAAAGATACCAATTCTTTCCAAATTGATACTTCGATTTAGTGTAATGCCAATAAAAATCTAAGCAGATTTGGGGTGTGTGTGTGTGTGAGAGAGACAGAGAAAGAGATGAGCAAGATGATTCTAAAATGTATATGAAAATGCAAAGAACAAAGTGGAAGCAGAACAAAATGGAGGAGGACTTGTACTTCCAAATATCAACACTCGACTTAAAGATAGAGCTACTACGACAGTGTGTTTTTTGCATAGGACAGATAAATGGGCCACTGGAATAGAGTGAAAAAAATAAACCTTCATTTGTGACAAAGGCGAAGATAGTGGGGAAAGTGGCCTTAATTAATGGTCTGGGCCAATTGGGTATTCACGTTGAAAAAAAATTAAACCTGACCCTTTTTTCACACTATACAGAAAAATAATTTCAGGTAGGGTTTAGACTTCAATAGCAAAATGGTAAAGTTTTAGAAGATAGTGTAGGATAATACCTCCATTACCTCAGGGATAAGGTAATGGTTTTTAAACAGAATAACCATATGGGAAAAGATGGATAAATTTGACTACTTCAGGTCTTTAGAAGAAACCATCAAGGGAGTTAAAAGGCAAGTTAAAGAGGGCAAGAATATATTTGTAATTATATTTATGATGCAATATCATAGAAGTTAATAAGGAATTATAAAAATGGGCAAGAGACTCAAACAGGCATTTCAGAAATTGGACATGCTGATATCTAGCACACATCTTAAAAGATGTCAACCTCATTAGTAATTAGGAAAATAAAAATATGACATAATATAGTATATCTACTTGCATGGCTAAAATGAAAAAGACTTACAATACCAAGTTTGTTAAGAATGTAAAGCACCAGGAGCTGTCTAGCACTGTTGAGGTGAATTGGTGTATCATTTGGAGAATAGGTTTTTCCTATTCACCAGGTTGAAGATGTAGCTTATGATGACCCCTGATTCTGCCACTAGGGATATAACTGACAGAAATTCATACTGATGTGCCTCAAAAAACATGCATAAGAATGGTCATAGCAGATTATTCATGATAGTTCTAATCCAAAACCCATCAACAATAGAATGGATAAATAAATTGTGATATAGTCCTAGAATGTAATAGGATAGCGGTGAAACCAACCAGACAAAAACACGATCATCATAAGCATAACTTTGTATTGAATGGAAGAAGCTAGATACAAAAGGATCCGTGCAGCATTATTCCGTTTATATATAGTTTAGAAACAAGCACAATGAACAATAATGTTTAGAAATGCATGCTTATATGGGAAACCTACAAAGTAAAAAAGGGATTGCCGGAAGTGGAGCCAAACTTTAGGGGAGGGGCGGGCTTTCGGAGGCATGAGTATGCAGTGGCCTTCTGAGGTCTTGGCAGTCTTTTATTTTATGGCCTGTGCAGAGTTTAGAGAAAACTTATGTATCTCTAGCTTTCTTTAATAATGTGGAATTTCACCATAAAAGTTTCTTCTTTCCTGTTTTAGAGGAATGTATGTAAAATTCCAGGCCCCCAGTAGCTACTGTAGCAGCTACTTAATAAGCATTCTACCTCCCTCTTCTTTCCCTGATGAGCTCTGCACACCCAGTCTTAAAAAGCAATGAATAATCTCAGTGTGCATGCACAACGTAGACACCATTCCAGGAAGACAAGTTGCCCGGAGCATCGGTAGATTGCAAAGGCTAAAGACGTTCACGGCTGCCTCGGCTGATTGCCTTTTCCACCAGCACCGGCGTTGTCGCACCCGTGACTGTGCCTTTACAGAGCCCGAGAGCACCCCCATGCTTCACAATTACCGAAACACATGTGCTAAGTCACTTTTTGCTAAGCCCCGATGAGAATTCTCAGTGTTCAGTCGTCCTCAAAATTTCTCATCTCTTCCCTGGGGTGAGGTGCTTTGGTTTAACAGCTGCACGTGGGGATTGCATGTAAATCATTTAAGGTCTGGAGTTCATTATCCCCTAAAAGCAGCCTCCATTCTCTCTGCGTTCCTCTTCAGGCACACCTGGATTTTTTTTTTTTTTTTCAAAAATTTTTTTCAATTTTTCAATTTTTTTTTTTTTTTTTTTTTTACCTCAAAGTGAGGAATGTCCTCCCAAGGGGGAAGAAGGCTTTGGAAATGCGTTAACTCTCTGAGTGCACAGGTATACTGCACGGCGCCTTCCGCTTCTGTCTTCTGAGACGGCGGGGCATTCCTTGGCAGTGGCTCTTTTAGGTCATTAGCCATCCAGGTCACATCACAGCGGCAAAAGTGACACTTGAAATCTGGTGTGTGGATAGCTGAAGGTCGAAAGTAGTGGAGGAGAGTCCGGGAAAAGTCAGGGCCTATTTTACTTCTAGATAATGTAGTGCTTATGATTCACCATCCAGGCCTTCCTCCTGAATTCCTCCGATTACTCAGTTGTTGGTACAGGTGGCTCGGCTTCTCAGGAAACAATTAGAGTTAGGCCTTCGGATAGAAATTTCCTCAGAATCTCATCACACTGACAAACTTATGCTGCACCACAGACGAGGGCCCTCAGAGCCTTTCGTGAAAGCAAGGTTTCGCTGCGAGGTGAGAGAAAGCAGCCGCTACTGGTCTTTGTGGCTAAAGCAGAAGGGAAATATTTTGGAAGCCACGAACAAAATTTCATCAGTTTGATGATCGCACTACGGCCCTGTTACTGTTCATTTTTTACTTCCCGTTACCCCAGCTGTGCTGGCAATATGCGAGGTGAATGTCGGGTTGCTCAGAATTAAACCGGGAGTTTGGGACAGTGGAAGGGGTCTGGGAACAACAGAGACAATCAGATTGAGTCTGATTTAGAGTTTTAGATGAACAAGTCTTAATTTTCAGAAAGTACTGTGTAGAGTGGAATGACTTTTCCACGCATAGTCCTAGGGAAGGACTTTTCAATGCACCATATTTTGATGAGGATTTGTCAAGCATCCACTGTGGGCCAGGTTCTCACTGCTGCTTTATAAGGACTTCTGGAATGGGTGGACGATCTGAGTCACGGCCCTGCCTCACTCATCACTGTGCACGGAGCACCTAGAGCATGGGGCCGCTGTGCAGTACGAGGCACCACAGGCCGGTGGGAGTCTGGACGGAGATGGTTGGAAAGCAGAGAGGAGGCTGGACTCTTCCCCGAAGTGGATCCACAGGCCTTGCTCCTAGTGTAGACAGACAGCTCATTCATCTCAGGATACTGAGGGTAATTTGCCAGTCACTGAAACCCCCCTGCCTTTTTTGTTTGTTTGTTTGTTTTCCACGGAGCCATCTGCAACTGGTGAAAAATGACCCACTGAAACAGGTGAACATTTCCCGCCGCTTTTCCTCTGCCTCCACACAGCTGTGACAGACGGTGTCCCAGCAGGGTCCGTGCTGCTCACCTGCCAAGGGGGAGTGCAGTCATGATGGTCCTGACTTAGGTCTGGGGCTCAGCTTCTGTTTGTTCTAACCACCTCTCACCCCCCTCGGGATCTACACCCGGTTGGAACTTGGCAACGGAAGTTATTGACTGAAGGACTGGAGAATCTTTTACTTGTTCACGTTAAAAATCTAAATGGGGCTTGAAGGATTGTCCTTCTAAGTCTATCTTTTAAGGAGAGGGAGTCTAAGGACCAAAAGGTTAAGGTCAAGGGGGAGTTAAGACTAGGGCTCCAGGTCCCTGGTTAGTGCTCTTTATTCCATTCTGGGGGACTTCCTCACATTATTAGGTCATGTGTTTTGCTGGTTACCTATGGAATTTGGGGAGGAAAAAGTCGTCTGCTTTGGGGAAAGTTTCCACTTAGTGCTTAGTCCTATTTAATACTCATGGTGGTTACTAGTGTTGACATTTGATCTGTTGTGTTAACAATCTTCTTAGGCTTCTTTAGATATAGACGCTGTTTTACTGTGCATTTTCAGCCAGACTCTCGTACCCAAGGGAAGTACCAGAGACTGCACAGAGTAGTGGAAAATGCTTTGGGTTTAGGGCCTGTGACAGACTTAAAGTAGAATTCTGATTTCTTATTTACCAGTTGTAGGATTTTACCTATCTTTCAAAGAGCAAAGGTTTTTAATTTTTATGAAGTTCCATTTATCATTATTTTAACAGTATTTGGTTTTTGTGTCCTGTGTAAGAAATCTTTGTGCAGGGGCGCCTGGGTGGCTTAGTTGTTAAGCGTCTGCCTTCGGCTCAGGGCGTGATCCCAGAGTCCTGGGATCGAGCCCCACATCAGGCTCCTCTGCTGGAAGCCTGCTTCTTCCTCTCCCACTCCCTCTGCTTGTGTTCCCTCTCTCGCTGGCTGTCTCTGTCTCTCTATGTCTGTCAAGTAAATAAATAAAATCTTTAAAAAAAAAAAAATCTTTGTGCAGCCCAAGATCACAAAGATTTTCTTTTTATGTTTTATTCTAGAAGTTAATAGTCTTCACTCTTATGTTTAGGTCTTTTATCCTTTTGGAGTTAACTTTTGTATATAAGGCAAGGATCGAGTTTTTTTTTTTTGTTTGTTTGTTTTCTTTGTTTTGTTTTCTGCTACAGATACCTAGTTGTTCCGGAGTCATTTGTAGAAAAGACTTTCTTTTTACTCATTACGTTATCTTGGCACCTTTGTGGCAGATCAGTTGACCATAAATGTGTGGGTTTATTTTTGGACTCTACTTGTGCCAGTGCCCCACTGTCATGATTACAATAGCTTTGTTGTGAGTCTTGAAAGGAGGTAGTGTAAGTTTTCCAAACTTATTCTTGATTTCATGCCTATTTTTGGCTATTCTCGGTCATTTTCCCTGTTCACATAACTTTAAAAACTAGCTTGTCAATTTCTTGAACAAAGTCTCTTACGATATAATAAGATTGAATTAGATCTGTGGACCCAGTTTGTGGCGCATTGCCATATTGCTGTTATGCACTTCCAGAATCAGGGCGATGGTGTATCTCCGTTTATTTAGGTCTTTTTTCATTTCTCTCTGCAGTGTTTTGTAGTTTTCAGTGTTTAGTTCTTGCACATATTTAGTTCAATTTATTCATAAGTATTTTTATGCTGTTTAGAGTTAATGTCTTAATGTTTAATTTCTAATTGCTCATTTGTAGTACATGAAACTTAACTCGGTGTTGGCATATTAACCTTATGTCCTAAGACTTAATTTACTTGTTAGTGCTAGTAGATTTGTTTCCTTTTGGAAATTCCTTAGGGTTTTCAATGAACACAAGTACATCTTCTATACATACAGTTCATTTTGTTCCTTCCAGTATTTATTTATTTATTTTTTAAAGGTTTTATTTATTTATTTGACAGAAAGAGAGACAGCCAGAGAGAGAGGGAACACAAGCAGGAGGAGTGGGAAAGGAAGAAGCAGGTTCCCAGCGGAGGAGCCTGAGGTGGGGCTCGATCCCAGGATCCTGGGATCACGCCCTGAGCCAAAGGCAGACACTTAACGACTGATCCACCCAGGCACCCCCAATATTTATGTTTTCATTACTTCTTCCTGCCTTATTGAACTGACAAAGCTTTCCATTGCAAAACTGAAGGGAAGTAGGAGAACAGATGATGCTTGCTTCGTCCCTGATCTTAGCTAAAAATGATTGAGCCTTTTGTAATTGAAAGTGAAGTTAGCTGCAGGTTTTCATACATGTCTTGAGTTTAGAAACATGCCTCCTATTCCTAGTTTTTGAAGTTTTTATCATAACTTGTGTCAAATGCATTTTCTGCATCTATTGAAAAGATCATATGGTTTTTCTATTTTATGTTATTTATATGGTGAATTACATTGATTGTCAGATGTTAAACCAGCCTACCATTCCTAGTATAAATCCCACTTGACCATGTTATGTTACATATTTTTTTAATATCGTTGGATTGTAGTTGTTAAATTTTTAAGGATTTTTGCACTCATGCTCATAATGGATGTTGATTTATGGTTCTCTATTTTTGTGATGATTTTGTCTGGTTTTGGTATCTAAGTGATACTGAACATATAAAAGGATTTGGAAGTATTCCCTTCTCTGCTATTTCTGCATAGAATTGGTATTAGTTTTTCTTAATGTGTGATAGAATTCATCAGGGGAGCCATTTGGGCTTGAAGTTTTCTTTGCGGGAACATTTTTAAATTACAAATTCAGTTTTTTAATTGATGTAGGGTATTCAAGTCTTCTGCTTTTTCTTGGGTCAAATTTTGTACTTTATTATAAGAAGTTTATTCATTATTTAGGTTATTAAATGTATTACCATATTAAGTTGTTCATAAAATTCCATTATTATCCTTTCAATGTAGGTAGGATATGTAGTGATATACCCTCTTTCAATGTTGTATTTTGATGCGTGTCTCTCCTCTTTTTTCTTAATGAGTGCACATAGATGTGTTTCATTTTACCTGTGTTTGCAGTAACTAGATTTTGATTTTATAAATTTTTGTATATTATTTTCCTATTTTCCTTTTTATTGCTTTATTCCTTTATTCTTTTCTCCCTTCTATGAAATTTAGGTTCATTTTTCTCTTTGTCTGTTTTTTTAAGATGAAAACTCAGATGCTTTTTAGATTTTTACTTCTAACGTAGGCAAACAGGTATAAATGTCCCTCTAAGCACTGCTTAGCTACATCTCATACATTTTGATCTCTTGTACTCTTATGTTTCTCCGCAATTTTTGAGATGGTTGTCCTGGGTGTTACTACATATATCATTAGCTTCATATTTTACTGCAAACGATAGTATCACTTTCTATAAAATATTTAACATTTTTCAGCTTTATAGATATATATTCTTTCCCTCATGTTTCAGGATACTCTTATGTAAGAGGCATAATTATAGCCCCTAAAGATGCCCATTCCCTATTCTCCAGCCCTGTGCATGTGTCATCTTATGTGACAAAAGTTACTTTACAGATGTGTTTGAGAAGAGGGCCTTATCTTTGATTATATGAGTAGGCCAGATCTAATCACATGAGTCCTTAAAAAAGGAGAGCCTTTCTCTTCTGGGTCATAGAAATGAGATGAAAGAAGGAGGAGAAAAGATTTTAAAAATTGACTTGACCTGCCATTTCTTGGGAGATGGAGAAAGAGGTTCATGAGACAAAGGACGAGGGTTACCTCTAAAAGCTAAGAACAACACTTGGCTGATAGCCAACAAGGAAAAGGGGCCTCACTCCTGAAAATGTGAGAAACTAAATTCTGCCAACACCCTAAATGGGCAAGGAGCCGTAAATTCCCCTACAGACTCCAGAAAGGAATGCATCCTGACGCGTGATTTTACCCCATTAAATCCATGTCAAATTTCTGACCTACAGAACTGTAAAATAATAAGGTTTTATTGTTTAATATACTAAAAGTTGGTCATTTGTTATGAAATTAACAGAACAAATTAAAGAACTTCTTTCAGCAGCTATTTTAAGCACATTTATGTTGAGAACAAATTCTGTTAGTTTTCTTTTATAAATATGTCTTATTTCCTCTCATTTTTGAAGAATATTTTCACTGACTGGAGAATTTTTGATTGACAAATTGTTCAGCTCTTTAAAGATGTTTTCCAATTTCTTTTGGCCTCCATGGTTTTCATGAGAAGTCAGCTGTCATTTAGATTGTTGTTTCCCTTTATGTAATATCATTTTCTCTTGCTGATGGAAGATTTGCCCTTTATCTTTGGTTTTCAACATTTGACAACAATAGGCTCTGACATGGCCTTCACCATTTTTATTCTGCTTGGTGATTTTTCTTCTTTTTTTTATTTATTTGAGAGAGGGGGTGGAGAGAGAGCCCAAGTAGGTGGGAGAAGCAGGCTCCCCTGCTGAGCAGGGAGCCCAATGTGGGGCTCGATCCCAGGACCCTGAGATCATGACTGAGCCACCCAGGCCCCCTTGCTTGTCAATCTTTACATATTTTGTATGAGATATGTTTTATCTTTTTCAAATTTGAGAAATTTTCAGCGATTATTTTTTTCAAATGTTTTTGTGTGTTCTGAGATTCCAGATAAACATAAGTTGGGCAATTTGATATTATCTTGGAAGTCCTTCAGGGTAATTCCTGTTGATGTACATTCATTTTCTCTTGTTCATTTACTCTCTCTTCTGTCATATTCATTTGACTGTTAAGTCCATCTGGTGATTTTTAAAAATTTCATACATTGTATTTCTCAGTTCTCAACTTTTCATTTGATTCTTCTTTATGTTTTCTATTTCTTTACTGTGACTGTGTATTTTTTCCATTTATCACAAGCTCTTTTTGTTTGGTTTTATTCTGGATAATAATACATGATAGTAATCTGTCATATTAATAGTTAATTTATTGTTTCATAATTCCAGCATCTTGTTCATTTAGGAATCAAACTAGGTTGATTTTGTTTTCTCTTGAGAATGTTCTACATTTTCTTGGCTCTTCAAATAACAGGTAATTTTGGATCGTATCCTAGACAATATGAATGTCAAGTTGTGGATATTCTGGGTTCCGTTATATTTTTCTCCAATCAGTGTTGGTTCTTTTGTTTTATCGGGCATTAAAAAAATCTAGATGTGAAATGAAAACCCTGCTTCTGAAGTGGTAGCTCTGATTTCACTTCATATTTTTCTTCTTTAACTGAGCTGCATTATGTCTATTCTAAATATTTATGGACCAGACCTCAATCAGAGGTAGGGAGTGATAAAAATGAGGGATTCTCTCTCTATATTCCTTTGGGATTTCACCACTGTTTTCAGCAGCCATGTCTTACGTGACTTCAGTTTTCCCACTACATGGTCTTGCCTCCTTTGTTGAAGATTAAACTGACCATATATTTATGGGTTTATTTCTGGGCTGTTTTGTTCCATTGATCTATGTGTTTGCTTTTATGCCAGTAGTAACATACTGTTTTGATTACTACAGCTTTGTATTATATCTTGAAATTTGAGATTGTGATACTTCCAGTTTTGTTCTTCATTTTCCAAGATTGCTTTGGCTAGTTGGGGTCTTTTGTGGTTCCATACAAATTATAGGATTTTTTTTCTAGTTCTGTGAAAAATGCTGTTGGTATTTTGATAGAGATTGCATTAAATCTGTAGATTCCTTTGGGTAGTATGGACATTTTAGCAATATTTCTTCTCTGATTGGCTAGGACTTCCAGTACTATGTTGAGTAGATATCCTCGTTGTGTTCCTAATCTTAGGGGAAAAGCTTTCAGATTTTTACCATTGAGTATGGTGTTAGCTGTGGGTTTTTCATATGTGGCCTTTATCATGTTGAGGTATATTCCCTCTAAACCTACTTTGCAGAGGGTTTTTATCATGAATGGATGTTGTACTTTGATGTTTTTTTCTGCATCTATTGAAATAATCATATGGCTTTTATCCTTTCTCTTGTTGGTGTGATGTATCCCATTGATTGATTTGTGAATATTGAACCATCCTTGTATCCCAGGAATAAATCCGATTTGATCGTGGTAAATGATTTTTTTTTTTAACATATTGTTGGATTCAATTTGCTACTATTTTGTTGAGGATTTTTGCATCTATGTTCATCAGAGATGTTGGTCTGTGGTACTCTTGTTTTGTAGTGTTTTTATCTGGTTTTGTATCAGGGTAATGAGGCTTCATAGAATGAATTTGGAAGTTTTACTTCCTCTATTTTTTTGGAATAGTTTGAGAAGAACAGGTATTAACTCTTTTTTAAATGTTTGGTAGAATTCACTTGTGAAGCTGTCTGGTCCTGGACTTTGGTTTTGGGGGGAGTTTTTTTCATTACTGATTTAATTTCATTGCTGGTAATCGGTCCACTTGAATTTTCTATTTCTTCCTGATTCAGTTTTGGAAAGTTATGTGTTCCTAGGAATTTGTCCATTTCTTCTAGGTTATCCAGTTTGTTGGCATACACTTTTTCATAATATTCTCTTACAATCCTTTTTATTTCTGTGGTATTGGTTGTTATTTCTCCTCTTTAATCTCTTATTTTGTTTGAGTCCCCCCCCCCCCCGTTTTTGATGAATCTAGCTCAAGGTTTATGAATTTTGTTGATCTTTTCGAAGAATCAGTTCCTGCTTTCATTGATCCATCCTATTGTTTTTTTAGTTTATATTTCATTTATTTGTGTTCTGATCTTATTATTTCCTTCCTTTGACTGGTTTTGGATTTTGTTTGTTCTTTTATTCTAAATCCTTTAGGTGCAAGGTTAGGTTTTTTGTTCGAGATTTTTCTTGCTTCTTGAGGTAGGCCTGTATTACTATAAACTTCCCTCTTAGAACAGCTTTTGCTGCATCCCAAAATTTTAGACCAGTGTGTTTTCATTTTTATTTGTCTTCATGTATTTTTTGATTTCCTCTTTGATTTCTTGGTTGACCTGTTCATTGTTTAGTAGCATGCTGTTTAACCTCCATGTATTTGTGTTCTTTACAGTGTTTTTCATGTGTTTGATTTCCGGTTTCATAGTATTGTGGTCAGAAGAGATGCATGGTATGACTTTGACCTTTTTTTGTGCTGTATATCTGCAGGGCTGTTTGTTATGCTGTCTCTTTAAGAGCAGGGACCCAGTTTCCTTTGCCCTCCTGGCTCTCCCAGAGCCCAGCCCACTGATTTTTTAAAGTTTCAGGTATAAACCCCAGTCATTGTAAGAACCCAACAAAATTTGACCCCTCTGGTTTTCAAAGCCAAATGCTGTTGGGATTTGTCTTCCTTGTGTGGGCTACCTGGTATGAGAGTCTCTTTCTCTCCCCTTTCTGTACTCATGGTGTCGCTCCCTCCTGGGGACTGTCCTATGAGTCTGATTAGCTCTTGACTGTCTCTGTCCTTTGTACCCTCTTCATTGTGGCCTCCTCTCAACATTTAGCTGTGGAGAGTGTGTTCTGCCATTCTTCAGGTTATTTTCTGGATTATTTACACTGATGTGGGTGTTATCTAGTTGTAACCTTGGGAGGAGGCGAGCCAGAGTTGTCCTACTCCACCATCTTCCCTGGATGTCCTGAAAACATTATTCTTAGCATCCTCACTGTCTCCTCACTGATAAGACTGATTTATCTTGCACTGATAAATTTTGTAGAAAGAACTGAGCTTGCCGGGCTCTGTGCCTTCTGGGTCACTCTTATGCAGCTCACAGGTGTTCAGGACACAGGTATGGTCTTCCAGATAAGTAGCTCTGGACTAGATCCCAGTTGTTAGGGTTTATCTTACTCTACCTATGAGTGAAGGAATAATTATGTCCCATTTTTGGAGTAATTTTAGGAGCCCAACTGAAGTCATGGTCCCCAGTTTTATCCATATATTAGGCACTACAATATTGATTGGCCTTTCTCTTATGTCTATTTTTTCATTGATTCTGAACTCAAGAGTGGACTACAGGGTGGCATTTATTGGTGCTCCCAAGTCTAAACAAACAAATAAATAATAATATCATTTTATACATGAATTAACTGAAACCTTGCAGGGAGTTAGTTTTTTTTTTTTTCCATGTTTGCACTGATAGTAAATGACACAACTTGGATTTGAATCTAGTTGATTGTTTTTTAAAAACTTTTTAATACTTCACACCACAGTGTCTCAAAAGAGTGGGGATGGTGAAACTTTACTCTTTACAAACGAGTTTTGGGTAAACTGATTAGTTGTCACCTAGCAGACAAGTCAGTTTGGGTGTTCTGTCATTCAATGGGCTGAGTGTAGGAATCAAGGAAAATTTTAGCTCTTTGTAGCATCTCAGAACACCTTATGAGTTTGGCTGTGAATTATATATGACAAGGCATCTCTGTGTAATGTCTATGGGGTCTTTCCATCCACACCTCCACCTTTGGCTGTTTCTCTCATTTGAATATCAAGGGGGTCATCTGAATTCAATAAAGAGCACATGGAAATGGTGGATCTGCTTTTTGGTACTTGTGGTCACTCTGGATGTTGATAGTTGAAAAGAATTTCCCTTAGAATTAAACTTTAGTTTCCTAGAAGTAAGTTTCAGAGTAATTTATCAGAGTATGTTATGGGTATCATATAATTTATAAGAATATCTTTAATGAGTGCATTAAACTGGAAAGAACATGCATGCTGTAGGCAAATAGCTCAGGTTGTACCTAGATGGTGATGGTCAAAATATTTGACTTCTCTGACCATTAGTTTCTTTATTCAGAAAATGGGGGGCAGTGCTCCCCATGTTATTGCTTAAAAGGTTTTGTTATAGTTTAGATACTGGATATGCATGTGGCAAAACTGCTACTTTGTTGTGGAAATTTCAAGCTCAGTTTTTATACTTGCCTCCTTTTAAAGCCACCTCTGCTCCGTTGAAATTTTTTAGTGACTGTCTCTTTAGGGGTAAATCCATACACTCAGGAGTGAATTGCAAACCCACAAAACAGGCTGTTTGGTTACACGAGAAGACAGTGTTTTGCAGAAGCTGCTGGGGGATTGTCATGTTAGGAAGGCAGCCTGGTGGAAGGGTTAAGGGTGAGGCAGCTGAGGCCAGGTTTGAAGCTGTCTTGGCAAGTTACTGTCTCTGTGACCTTGCACAAGTGTCTCTTCTCTCTCTGCCTCAGATTCCTTGTCTGTGAGATGAGAGTAATACTGTTACCTTCCTTATTAGGTTGTTGCAAGGATTAAATAAGTTAGCAGGTGTAAGGCAGTTATAGTAGTGCTTGGCACAGAGCAGGCACTATATAATTGTTAGAGATGACGTCTGTGATGGTGACGATGACAGTGATGAGGAGGAGGAGATGGTGGAATATTTCTATTGTCTGGTTACAGGTTTTTTTCTTTTTCTTTTTTTAAAAAGATTTTATTTATGTATTTGATAGAGCACAAGCAGGAGGAAAGAGAGGCAGACAGAGGGAGAGGGAATGGCAGGCTCCCTGCTGAGCAGAGGGCCCGATGCAGGACTCGATCCCAGGACCCTAGTATCATGACCTGAGCCAAAGGCAGACGCTTCACTGACTGAGCCACCCATGAGCCCCATAGGGTTTTTTTCTTTCATATATGTTTCAAATGTTCAGCTAGTTTTCTTTTCAAAAATGCAGACCATGTGAGAGGTAAGTAAAATAAGAGAAACCTGTGTGACTTTTTAGAGACATCCTTGACTTTTGGCGGGTGGGATCTGAAAGTGAACAAAGAACGGAGCTGTACTGGCCATGTGGAGGGGCCTGTCCCAACTAACACGGAAGTGTGGCCACAAACGACTGCTTCAGAAATAGGATTGCTCGCGGAGCTGGCATATTTGAGACAGCTTTAATATTAGTCGAGAAACCCCACTGGCGGAGAGATGAAGGGTCTCTGCTTGTTATAGTTCTCTACCCCAAAGAGAAGAGCTGGAAAATGAGGTAAAAAGGCTTAAAGGCTTCCCTGCATTTCCAAGGGGTTCAGTTTCTTACTCAGCTTTAAGGTCTTGGGTCTTGTGCAGTGCGTGGCCTTGAGACCCAGGAGAAAACCAAAGTCAGCTATGCTTGTGGAATTAGGCAGCTCAGAGCTGGGTGACTCTGCACCGCTAATGACCCTCACGGAGTAGGTGCTCCCACAAGCCTCATGGAACCACAAATCCCCTCCGTGAATTGGAGGCGAGTCAGAAACCTACATAGGAATTAATGAACCAAGGCAAACTTCACAGTGGCAGGCTAAGTCAGAGGCCAGGCCAGAGGAACTAGCAGCAGAATTCAGGGAGAGAATAAAAAATTTATGGTAATCATTGGTGAATAGAAATGGAAGCGGAGAATGTTAGACATTGCCTAACCTAATTCAACCACAATCCATGGCTGCTGTAATTGTGAAGGCTTACATCGACTCAAGTCTCAGTCTGAGGATAGGTGGTTACATCACTGTAAAGCTATTTTCTCTTCAACTTGAAAGCAAATGTGAAAAATCTATGTATAGTTGTTTATATTATTTATTAAAGATTTTCTTTTTCTTTCCTTCTTGTTGGGTAAGAGCTAAATTAAATAGCTGGAGGAAAACATTTTTAAAAATCTACAAGATAGGTTTCATGGAGCGAGAATTTGACAACTTGAAAGGATTGTCTGAGGGAGCCTCTCCCCTATTTGGGGCGAGTTATTCAAGCTATCCTTAGGATAAGAAGAGAATAAACAGGGTAGGAGAAGCAGCACCCCGTTGAGGAGAATAATAATCTTCCTTAGATCTTCTGTCTTACCTTTGTTCCTCTGGCACTTCATCAGAATTCCAAGGATGAAAAGTTGTATGTGTTTTCTCTGCCAGTGTTGTGGGCAGAATGGGTGGGGACGGCTCTCTCTGCAGTCCTGCATGTGGGTCACTTGTGGGTCACCTGGTGTGCCTGCTCGTTCGGCTTGGTCCTGCCATCTCTGTGTGCCTGTCGGGGTGAAGAGAGGTATATCCCAATGTGGGGGTGTCAACAGACAGGACTGTGGCCGGCCCTGACTCCACTGGGCCTTCCCTTAGGTAGGGTTGCCAGGTTGTTCGATGTGAAGTACAAGGCACAAAAGCTCAAGCTCTCATTTCCAAGGCATAGTGCATAACGGAGCCTAGAGTGAGTGAGAACGCAGGCACATAAATCACGTTATAACAGGGTCTCTTCGTTCCATGTCCAATTCAAGCACGAATAGAGATTTAGCAGCAGACACCACAGCAGTAAAATTTTTTTAAATATCTAATGTTGGGACAACTAGCCATATATTTGGGGCAATAATTAAATGATCTATGTTATATATTAAACCAAAAATTATTTTCATGTGATTAAGTAATAACTGTTAATTGAGTACTTACTGTGCATGCCATGCTGTGTTTTCAATATATTATTTTATTTAATATTCATGACAACTTTTCAAGATAGGGATCATCACCACTTAAGGAATGGGGATATCTCAGAAAGGGTGACTCCGTGGATAGGGCAGGGCTGGGATTCCACACAGACCATCCCAGTGAGGAATGAACACACTACATGCCACAATGGACTTCCCCTAATGAAGCACACAGAACAGTGGGATAGGAAGCTGTCAGGTATTTATCTGCTTGTGATTGGAAGGGATTTTTGAAAGCATAGTCACTGAAGAAACGATGAAAGAAAAGATGGGCAACGGCAAACCAAACATTAAAAAACAAAATCTAGAATCTTCTGTAATTCCAAATGCAAAGCAAATTTGGCAACCTGGGAAAAATATTTGGAATATGCAAAGATGGACAAAAGATTATAAGCTTTAATATGTTCGATACTCTTTAAAAATCCACAATAAAAAAATCTCAGGAAAATGAACAAGAGTGAAGAAGAGAAAATTCAGGAAAGAAATACAAATGGGCATTGTATATGAGAACATGATCAAACACTGAGTTACAGCTTCTCACCTTCAGATTGGCAACAGTTTGAGAAAGGTGCAGTGAAACAGATATTTTCTTTTTTTTTTTTTTTTAAAGATTTTATTTATTTATTCGACAGAGATAGAGACAGCCAGCGAGAGAGAGGGAACACAAGCAGGGGGAGTGGGAGAGGAAGAAGCAGGCTCATAGCAGAAGAGCCTGATGTGGGGCTCCATCCCAGAACACCGGGATCACGCCCTGAGCCGAAGGCAGACGCTTAACCGCTGTGCCACCCAGGCGCCCCTGAAACAGATATTTTCATATGCTATTTATAGGTTGGTAAATATATATATATATTTAAAGATTTTATTTATTTATTTGAGAGAGAGAGGGAGCATGAGCGTGGGGAAGGGCAGAGGGTGAGGGAGAAGCAGGCTCCCCACTGAACAGGGATCCTGACGCGGGGCTCCATCCAAGGACCCTGAGATCATGACCTGAGCTGAAGGCAGACCCTTAACAGACTGAACCACCCAGACTCCCCAGATAGGTTGGTAAGTATTTTAAAAGCCTTTCTGGAAAGCCACTTAGATATGGGGAGGAAGCATGAAAGAGTTAAAATGGTTTAAATTTTGGATTCCACTTCCAGGGATGTGTTTTTTCCTCCATGGCAATAGAATCACGTATGAAGTAGAGTGTTGGAGAACTAAATTTTAGTGCAGAATCCATTTTTTGATATTTGTTATGTCATTGGACAGATTATTTAATCATTCTAACAGTTTTTCATCTGAAATGTGATAATGATGCCAAGTTTCTGTGAAGATTCTATGACCCAATGCACTTTAAAGACTTAGCCTCGTACCCGGCAATTATACATGCTAGTAATATTTTTTTTGTTGCTTATAATATTGCTGTTATTTTCATCCGAGTTTTATTTATGAGTAAAAATAGACAAACATTTTGAAAGACAACATGAGTAAATTGTCATAATAAATTCTAAAATGAGGCCTCTGGGTGGCTCAGTCAGTTAAGTGTCTGATTTTTTTTTTTTTGTTAAGATTTTATTTATTTATTTGACAGAGAGAGAGACAGCCAGCGAGAGAGGGAACACAAGCAGAGGGAGTGGGAGAGGAAGAAGTAGGCTCCCATTGGGGGAGCTTGATGTGGGACTCGATCCTAGGACTCCGGGATCAGGCCCTGAGCCAAAGGCAGATGCTTAACAACTGACCCACCCAGGCTCCCCAAGCGTCTGACTCTTGACTTCAGCTCAGGTCATGATGTCAGGGTCCTGAGATTGAGCTCTGCCTGCTCTGTGCTGGGTGTGGAGCCTGCTTAAGAGTCTCTCTCTCCCTCTCCCTCTGTGCCGAGCCCGCCCCTGACTTGTACTCACTCTTTCTCAAAAAAAAAAAAAAAGAGAGAGAGAGAGAGAACAAAGCAGCTATTTTTTGTTTATAATTTATACTGTTCTCGAGGGAAATATACCAAAATGATAACATTGGTAATTATTGGATGCTTGTGTTTCTTTATCCTCTTCTCAATTTTCCAGTTTTTCTTAAATCTTCCTTGCCTAAGTATTTTTTTGCAGGGGAGCAGGGTGACAGGTCAGTCATACCTAGAGCATTCTGGAGCAGAGTTGATGGGACAGGACGTGCAGCTGGAGTGGGGAGTCTCCCAGAGGCGTGGGTCGAAGTTTACTCCATCCAGGTTTCTGTAGGTGGAAGCACGCTGTGTGCAATTTGGATCTCTGGATATCGATTCAGTCTTAATGGGAGAGAAGCCAGAGCTTTAGTGCATTTATTTTCCATGAAGCACTGAAGGAGGCCAAAGGGAAAGGAAAATAGACCAAACAAAGTCTCCAAACTCAGGATATCAGGTTATATTGTTGCGTAGTCAAGGAACAGTTTTTGATTCTTACTGTGTGCTCTATATTCTTAGCTGTGGTGGTGGTTAGATGGTCACGGCGTGAGTCCTGGTCTTACATTCTTAGCCCATACTGGCTTGTTTTGACTCATAAATCTAAGGCATCTAGCGAGCAAAACAAGACTCACACGCAGATACACACACACTAGGATGTGGAATGTGAGGGACAGAGAGAAAGAATTGTCTGTATGAAAACCATGAGGAGTATCCTGTCCACTGGGCCTAAAGCTAAATCAGTGTGAATGGAAGATTCAGGTCTGGATTGTTTTCAGTTACAGATACTAGGGAAATAATATAGTTTGAAATATGTTAATGTTTTTCTTCTTTATACTTCCTTGGATGGGGCTGTCCTCTGATATGTCCAGGTCTATCTGCTGCCTTAGGAAGGACAAAGGCAGGAAAGTTGGGGCAGAAACACAAAGAGAAACAGTTTGCTTATTCACATTTTGACTAAATATGAAGTTTTTTGAGTTCACTGTGAGACAGTATGCTGGGGCTTTACTGAAAGAGGAAAATGTTGTGGAATTCCAGAAATCTTCCCTTTCCATGTCCCAAGCCCAACCTAGGAGACTCAGATCACAGAATTTTCCTTAAGCTACAGCATGGGAAGGGTCGAGGATGTGACCTGAGGAACGGAGGTCCAGGACCAGTGAACTAGCAAGAGCAGAGGGAAAGGGATGTTGAGAGATTTGCCTGCAAAAGGACCCCGAGCCCCGTGCCTGCACAGCCTTTGCAAGAGACCACGGAGTCCCCGCATGCCTGGTGTTGGGGGTGGAGTAGATGGTTTAGGGAGATGTCAAGAGCACTCGTGACCAACAGACAGCCTTCGTGCCAGGAGGGAGAGGCCACAGAGCACAGGGCCTCACCGCCTGAGGTTCGCGGGTGAGGCCGTGTGCTTCAGCAGCACGCCCGGCAAGGTGCCCACAAAGGCCAGGTGTGATGGAGTGTTACCTGGGCCGAGGGCCAGGCAGGGCGGTCAGGGGCATACCAGGTCCACGCTTCCGTGGCCAGCAGTGCCGGCCTCCCAGGAACAAAAGTAGACCGACTCCCTGGTAGGTGAGGACTAGCACAGCCCCAAGACAGAGACCCCTCACTGAGGGCAGTCACGGTGTCCCCCCGTACCACTGTAGAGGGAAAGAGGGGAGGAGGAGAAGATCCCCTGAGCGGTGAGGAACCAGCTCTTACGGGGATTTTGAATTTCAAATCGGCAGATGATTTACCCATTGGATTAGTGGTTCTCAACCTCGGCTGCACGCTGGAATCACCTGGGAAGCTTTTAAACACTCCTTACGGCCAAGCCCAATTAAACTAGAATCTCTGGAGGTGGGATCCCGGCATTAGTATTTTAAAGAAATCTTCATATGATTAAAAAGTGCAGCTGGATTCTAGAACTGCTGCAATGAGGAAAAAGAAACTCAAAGGAGACTTTTAAATTGGAAGTTATCTTTAATTGGCAAGTTTCGTTTACTTTAGTTTTCCCCCCATTACTGAAATTCTTAGATGATCCAGAGCAGGCTGAGATTATTTAAAGAAGAGACAATTTTCAAAAAAAAAAAAAAAAAATCTATATTGGAATTAAAACTATTTTCAGCCCTGCTCCACATAATAAGAAATAAGTGCTAACACACACCAGGTGCTTCCATTTGCCAGGCATTAGGTTAAGTGTTCTATACGTATTAATTCTTTAATACTCAGGACAACCCAGGAAGTAGGCAGTACTGATATTCCTGCTTTAGATAAGGAGACAGTCACGGAGAGGTTAAGTCACTTTTCCGGTTGCTCTGTTAGTAAAGTGTTTGAGCAAGTATTTGCACCCAAACAGGCTGTCTGCAAAGCCCGTTCCTCACCCCGCCAGCTGCTGCCTGGCATCTTTCCGCTTGCCGGAAATAGCCTCTGCCCTCAATTTACAAAACCGACTTAAATTTTTCACATTTGTTGCTGTGAAAACTGCAGTATGTACTTCTAATAACCTGTACTTCTAATAATTTTTTAAAAGATCTGTATATTAGAGAGAGTGAGTGTGCATGTGTGTGCCAGCAGGGGGAGGGGCAGACTCCCTGCTGAGCCTGGAGCTCTGTGCAGGGCTTGATCCCAGGACCCCAGATCACGATCCCAGCCAAAACCAAGAGTCGAATGCTCAACTGACTGAGCCGCCCAGGTGCCCCCACTCATAGTCTGCATTTGCTTATACCAACATTTATTAAAAATTGGTCAAGGTTCTAGAAAGAACTGCTACATATCCTGTCCTGGTCATCATTTTAATTTTTTGCTAGAGTTTTTCCTTCTTTCAGAATATCAGACTATCCCTCATTACCTTTACAGGATCCTCAACTCAAATGCCAGTCTTCTTGAAGCCTTTGCTGGTCCTGCAAAGTACAGGTCTCCTTGCTGTGTTGACTGGCTCTGCTCTTCCTTCCTCTCATTCAGACACACCCCGTATTACTTAACTACCTAGTATTACCTGCCTCTCCCCGTTCTTCTACTAAGTTCTTCTGGTAGGCTAATCCGAGTTCACCTTCTTTTGGTCAAGAACCATCTTATTTATCTTTGTATCTTTAGAATTATTAACATGTCTTGTTCATGTTCAAAATCATGTATTTCAATAAAATGTCATGAAAATAGTCATGATTCAAATCGAATATATAGAAGGAAATCGTTCCCCCTTGAAACAGTTACTAGAAATGTAGAATAAAACGAGGTTCAAATGGAATATATTGAATGGCAGCGCCTGACTAAATAAGAAAAGTGTAAGTGAATCAGCAAAAATGCATGTTTTTACTTTTCCTTTCTGGAATAACTTGAGGTATGCTCAGTTACTTAAAAATTGTGTATCTCTCAAAATAACATGCTTATGACTATTTGTCTTAAGCTTCCCTATGGGAAAAGACAATTTTGGTTGAGGTTTTTTGTCTTCCCGTACTTTCATGACGTGTTCTCCTTTCAGATCTCACAGTCAGTATTGCAGAACGTTACTAGACAAATACATATTTAAAAAGATTTAGTGGTAACCAGAGGTATTTTGTTTTTCAAAATTTAAAGGGTTGTATCTTTCACTGAACTGCCATTGTAATTGCCACGGCACAGGTTGTTGGGTTTCTGTCTATGAAATTTTGAGTTTTTCTTGAGGCACAAATATTTTTCCTTCTGATTTCTAAATACCTGTTTCTCAAGTTGTGGGATCCAAGTCTTCCTTTTTTGATTTTATATTTTATGGATAGATGCGACCTTAAAGATGTAACAAGAAGATACATCTTCCCCTTTACTTTTACTTTGTGGCCTTTGAAATTAGTGCTAAAAATATATCAGGCTTAATGATAATTCCTCTGGCTTGTGTTTTTTTCAGTGGATAAATTGGCTGGGAAGTAACACATTTCAAATGTAGTATCTATACGAACTGACAGGTATTTGGTAAAAAAGCTAGGCCAATAGCCTGAAGGTCAAATTTTTCCTTAGGACTTATGGTACAGACCAAGAATAAGTAATTTTAAATTCTGTAAACCTCTGTATCACTTTAAATATTTTTAATCCTCCTCTGAATTCTTCTTGTGCTATTTATTGATGTGCCTTTCAGAGATAGCTGTGCTAAAAAAAAGTTTGAGAAGTATTTGCCAACTCTCTGAGGAGAGTAAGGCCTCAATGGTATATTTTGAATTCGAGTTCAATTACTTTATGATAAGGGATTTTCTTTATTCACAAGTGAGTGCTGCTGGTAGAAGGTACAGTTCAGCTGTTTATATACTAACGTGCAGCAATTATGATGAAACAAAACTCATTCTACAACTCTGTTGTAACTATGGCAACCAGAATTAAATGAATTCTATTAGAAATACAAAAAGCCACCCCAGTAGGATAGAGTAAATATTATCTCTTATTGATTTATGAAGGTTCCAGATGATGAAAAGTGGTTAATATATTTCTGTCATGAAACACATTTGTTAGGGGTTCTTTTTATTGATAGAGCCATTGTCTATTTAAATAATGTCAGCCAGATATCATTAATTTTTACATCTTTTTCTCATCACTTTTGCCTTCATGACAAGAAGCTACCAGCCTTTCTATTGTCTTCTGTATTTTATTTAGGGTAACAAGGTGGATGCTTGACCTAAGGACCATTTCTGATTGTGTTTGTCTAAAATCTGGCTAGACCAAAGATTGGTAGTATAAGTGGTTTACATGTTTATTTTGAGGGAGAATTAGTTGATTTGGATATTTTATTTCACTTGCGTGTGGTCAAAATATAGAACTCTCTTGGCTTCTTGTGCATGGTGCTTGCTGTGGGATTTGTTGGAAAAGGGAAATTAAACTTTTAGTGATTTGTTCTGTAAGTAGACTAATTTAAAATTCAATCCAAGTAATAATGTGAGGCTAGAATGGAAGAGCATTATGTGGCAAGATTAGAGTTTTTGTGTCCCAGAGGGTTTGGTATGCAGGTGTCACTGAGGCTCTGCATGCAAAGTGCCGGTACGTACTGTCCCCACTTCTTCCTTTTCCCGAAAATCAACGTGACACTTTGAGTCTTGATTAAAATGAAAAGGTCACTGGCTCTTTTTTCCTCCAAAATACTGACAACGGTCGAAAGAATGGAGCATCTGCCAACCAGGATGAAGGAGACAAGACACACACTAGGCATTGGTCCCAAGACCTTTAGTTTTGTGTTTCATATACATTTTCCTGCAGTTGTCTTTTGGTCGCTTAATGCCTCAGTGGAAATGCTGTTGTGGTGAGTTAGGAAATGTGTTTTCTCAAATGAAAGTGCTCAGTCATATGAACAAAGCAGAAAATTATGAGAGAGAATGAAAAACCTTAAGATGCTTAACTAATTTCCTGTTCTCTTAACCTCTAAGAATAATGAATTGTAAGGTTGAACTCTTAGGTGTGTTATATATCTTAATAGTTGGGGTTTATTTGGCTTGTATGATCTGCCTTATTTAGGACTAGCTTTTTCCTGTTATTATAGATATTAAAATTGCTGAAACAAGCTACAATCAACCAAAGCATTTATCTAAGAAAATAAACACGAGAAGAACCACAGACTTGACCTCCTCCAGTCCTGATGCAGGACTTCTCTAAAGTTTTTAGCGGGACCTGAATCCATTATGTCAAAGTTGTCTCCTAAATGCCACTGCAATCTGATCCTTTCTACCTGCACTTCTAAGGATCTTGGGGCTCCAAAGTTTTATAGGCATTTTTATTACACTTCACAGCATTCCCATGTCAGGTTGACATTCTGCTTCGAATCATAACATATGAGAATTGGAGGGGATTTCAGAGATCACCTCGTCTAAGCTGTTCATTTTACAGATAAGAAATTGAGGCTCAGAGAGGTGAAGTGAATTGCCCAAGGTCACACAGCTCATTAATAGCACAGCTGAAGTAAGACCTGTGGTCATCTCACTCTTAATCCAGAGCTCTTTCCATTAAACCTCACAACCTCCTGTTTTCTCTTATGTCCAGAGGAAGGCACTTCCAGTTCTTCCCTACTTTAGCGTATGAATCCACAAACAGAAGGTAAGATTACCCATTCCCAAACTAGTGCTCTATCTCTTACTGCCCATTACATATCTTCTCACTTCTAGGAGTGAAAAAAAAGAAGTCTGAACATTTTGCTTTTATATTCATTTTCTACTCTGTGCCTGTTAGTTGCTCTCGTTTTTTGGTAATGCTTTTACTGATTAACTTGGTCTCTGCAATATAAAATGGTGAAATGCATTATCCTGGGTAAATGTGATGTTATTAATGTGTTTTATTCTAGTTATGGGTCATTATTTCCGATAGATGTAATTGTCCCAGCACTGAGACCTAGCAGGTGGTCTCACTAGAAGTTATAACAGTTTTCTTAATGGTCTGGTAAGAATGTCGTTTGCAGGGCAGCAAGGGCAAAGAGAAATTGGTCCCAGAGCTAGCTTGCTTCTGTACTCATTCCCAAGCTTGAGCAAGCAAAAGTAAATACATATTTTCTTACTGATCAGTTGGGTATTTTTTTCCTGCCTATTCATTTTCAGTAAAAGTGATGAGGACCCATGTATATTTATTACTATTTACAGCCTCCCCACTGCCCCCCACACATCGATAATATTGCAAATGACCCGGCAATGCTTTGCTTGTCTAAATCTTAGAGGAAACAGGCCTTTTTGCCTCCTGAGAGGAACCAACACCCAATCAAGCAATGACATATGATTAAATCCAGTTGACCAGGCAAAAGGGAGACCCACTGGGAAGCAGAAATCAAGAGACCATGTTTCCATTAGAGGTATCTTCCTCTTGAGAGAACGCATGATATCATTATGATGAGACAACTATAAATCGTGTATTTAAATGTTAACACCTTCATCTGCCTAAGAGGCGTGCACACCAGAAATTATTGTAAGATTAAGAGGACGGGGTATATGATCATCCTACATTTTTCTTTGCACAGATCATGATCACAGTTGAACGATGTAATGTATAATTACGATCGTCCACGCTCAGATGAAATGAACTGTCCACATTGAGTAAGGGGTCTAGCGGTGGTAAGCATACTTCTGGTCTATTTCAGGTGCGCTCCTACGCGTGCTTGTATGCGTTTGTATGTGTGTGTGTGTGCTGGAAATGGAGAGGGCATGAGACGCACACACATGTGGAGAAACACAAAGTCTCTCCATAGGTGTATGTCCGGAGCATTTATAAATTTAAATACTATAGCTTCTATAAAGTACCAGATTAGTAATTTATGTACTTTGGGGACTCCTCATTGCTGTGGTTGTATTTTGTTCATTCCAAAATGAATGTGTATTTCTCCTTCCACATTCCTTTGAAATCAAAAGTATCTTCTAGCTTGTGGTCCACAGGGCAGTTTTGCCATGGCTGTCATCTCCTGTGCATGTGCATGAATTTAGTGGCATGACTGGAGTAGTGCAACCCATTGGTATGTCAGTCAGCATATCATTGAAGGACTGATTGAGGAAGGAGTATGGGGTTGTTAGTTTGAAGCCTTTCCAAGAAGGCGCCAATATGAAATCTTAAAGAATGGGTACAAGTAGGGGTGCCTGGGTGGCTCAGTCATTAAGCGTCTGCCTTTGGCTCAGGGCGTGATCCCGGTGCTCTGGGATGGAGCCCCACATCGGGCTCCTCCGCTGGGAGCCTACTTCTTCCTCTCCCACTCCCCCTGCTTGTGTTCCCTCTCTCGCTGGCTGTCTCTATCTCTGTCAAATAAATAAATGAAATCTTAAAAAAAAAAAATAGGTACAAGTAGCTTAGAAAAAAATCCTGGAGACAATAGGGGGGCACTCTTTTAAGAAATGCTACATACCACACTCTTGTCTGAGCAAAGAACTGGTTCAGAAGAGCCAATTTCTGCACACAAAGAACTTTTGCAAGTACCTAAACCAATTTATTTCATTTACGCTTTCCCTTTTCATGTATGAACAAGAACGCAATGAAAAAAGAAAAAGCTGTGTCTACTTAAGTTTTAAAAGGCTTTTTTCAATGAATTTAAAATAAAAATCCTAGAGGACAGGAAAATAGTTTAATTGGCAGTGTTTTTTTGTGCTGAATAATAGTACATCTTAAAACCAATGACATTTTAGATTCAATAAAATATGACATTTAGTCATCGTGTCATAGAACTAAATATATCCAATGCCAAGAGGTTTGGAGAACTAGTCTGGCTTCTCCGTTGTTGTATTTGAGGAAGTGAGGCTCAAAGAAGTAAAATGAGTCACCAGTAATTGCACAGCTCTCAAGTATATGACCATGACAGGCCAGACTTTAGAGGTCACCACTGATGACTGTTGTGAACAAGGCATATTTAGTGATTATAAGATGACACCATTTTTGTCCACACAGTGAGGTTGCTTCTTCCTTGTTAGTAGGTAAGAATACTGTGTAACCTAACAACATAAAGTGATAAAGTATTTCTTATATTTGGGAGCTTCCCAGGAGGCATAAAAATATGGTGTTTCCAACAATATATTTTAATTTGTTTGGGGGATGGTGGCAGTTTCTTAATATTTCCAGGAAATACTATTTCGGGGGGGGGGGAGGATAATATTCCTTTAACATCTGGAGAATTCCAGCTAAACAAAAGAGGCAAAACTCAGAGCCCCTGAAAATAAAATAATGTAGTTTAATTTCTTTTCCACACTGCTGTCTGGTATTTGTTAATATTACTGTGGATATTCCCATCATTTTTCACCTTTCTTGTGTATCAGAATTCCTCATGCATTTTCCCTTGTTAATAATTATTTTAATTTTTAACAAAACAATGCATGATGTGTAGATAGTTCTGAAATCAATAGGTATGAGGCTTATAATGAAAGGTAGCAGTCTCTTCTCCCTTACTTTGAACTCTAGTTGTACTCCCTAGAGACAAACATTGAATTCTTTCAGCCTTTCCCTTGGCATTTCTAAATGATATCTATCAAGCAATAGAGGAAGACATGACTTCTTTCTTGTACAACCATATGTTTCTTAAACAGCTTTATTGAGGTGTAATTGACCTACAATAAATTGTACAAATTTTAAATGTCCAAATCCATAGGTCTCGGCAGATGCACTGACTTATAAAACCATCACCACAGGCAAGATAGTGCTTATATCATTCCCACTCAAAATTTCTTTGTGTCCCCTTGTAATTCCGCCCTGCCTGCCACCTCTCCCTGCAACTCCCCCTGCCTGCTCTCATTTGCTTTCTATTGCTATAAATTACCTGGCATTTTCTAAAATTTTACATAAATGGAATCATATCCTAGGTACTTTTTTTCCTGTTTTTTTTTTCCACAGAGCATAATATTTTGAGATTCATCCGTGCTTTTCTGCATGCATCAGTAGTTTATTCCTTTTTATTGCTGATTTGTATTCCATTTATACATACACCATAGACTGTTAATTTATTTACCTGTTGATGGACGTTTGGGTTGTTTCTAGTTTTGGGCTATCGTAAACAAAGCCGTTAACAGTTGTATGAAAGTCTTTCTATGGAAGTATGCTCCCATTTCTCTTGCATTAATATCTACTAGTGGAATGATTTGGTCATGTGGTGGTAGTATGTTTAATTTTTTAAGAAACTGCTGAGCTGCTTTTCAGAGTGGTTGCACTATTTTACGATGCATCTCCAGTGTATGAGCATTCCAGCGGTTCCGTATTCTCGACAGTGCTAGGAATGACCAATCTTATTTTAATCATTGATGTTCTAATAGGTATGTAGATGTGTTTAATTAGGATTTTGATTTCCTTTTATCTAGTTGCTAATGATATGAAACAGAATAAATACTGTGGTAAGATGAGTGAGACACTCACCTTGGCCATAGAATTTAAGGGGGTGCCAAGAAACTCAGTAACCAAGATAAATAATATCTTAGTGAAATATTAAAAAAAATGAAAAGTACAGCAACATACCCATAATGAGCAAAGTATCAAAATCTTAAATAAAGACTGTACTAAAATGCTGATTTTTCCTTTTGCTTGAGATTCCAGTATGACTTGGCACTCCCCTGATGTTAGGGACTTTTTTTCATGTACTTATTTATTATCTGTATATTCACCTTATGAAGTTTCTATTCAAATCTTTCCTCTAATTTTTCTTGTAAGATTGTTTTTGTTACTGAGTTTGAGAATACTGGTTCTTCCTTACATATGTGTTTGCAGTATTTTCTCTCAGTCTGTGGTTTATGTTTTCTTAACAGTGCTTTCGAAGAGAGGGATTTCTTAATTTAATGAAAATCAAATGATCAGTTTTATCATTTAACTTTATGGATTGTGCTTTTGGTATTGAAAGAAAACTTCAAAGATCTCAAAGATTTCCTATTGGAAATTTTGTAGCTTTAGGTTTTACAATAAGATATGTGATCCATTTTGAGGGTCAATTTTTGTATAGATCAAAGCTTTTTTTTTTTTTTTTTAATACCTATGACTATCCAATTGTTCCAGCACCATTTGTTGAAAAGACTATCCTTTCTTTACTGAATTGCCTTTGTGCATTGCCTTTGAAAATCTGTTCTCTTTCACAGAATTTTGTTACTCTCCTTAAAAGATGTTTTGGCTATTTTAGGTCCTTTATCATCCCACATGAATTTTAGAATCACCTTGTCAATTTCTACAGGAAAGGCTGTTCAATTTTGACTGAAATTACATTAAATCTATAGATCAGTTGAAGAAAAATGATATCATAGCTATAATAAATCCTCTGATCCATGAATGTGATTTCTCTCTCGTTTTATAAAGGTATTCTTTAATTTCTCCAAGGAATGTTTTGCAGTTTTTAGTGTATAAGTTTTGTATATCTTTTGTCAGATTTATCCCTATAAATTTAATACTGCTCACTGTTGTAAATGTGGTTTTTTTAAGTAACTGCAACTTCTGGTTGTTGCTAGAATATAGAAATGCAATTGATTTCTGTATTTTGATCTTGTATTCTGTAATCTTTCTAGACTTATTTATTAGTTCTAGTACCTTTGTGATAGAGTCCATAGATTTTTTTTCCATAGATGGTCATGTTGTCTTTATTTGTTTGTTTGTTTGTTTGTTTTATTTATTTGAGAGAGAGGGTGCACCCACGTGCATGTGGAGGGGGAGGGGTGGTGGCAGAGGGAGAAGGAGAGAGAGAATCCCAAGTAGGCTCCATGCCCAGTGCATAGCACATTGCAGGACTCCATCTCACAATCCTGAGATCATGACCTGAGCCCAGATCAAGAGTGGGATGCTTAACTGATTGAGCCACCCAAGTACCCCTGGTCATGTTGTCTTTAAATAAAGAACATTTTCCTCTATCTTATCAATTTTTTTATTTCTTTTAAAAGATTGCCAGTATGGCATAAAATAAAGATTACAAACATGAAAAAAAAAGAACACTTTACTTCTTCCTTTCCAATATGGATTTTAAAAAAATTCTTTTACTTCATTGTACTGGCTGGAACCTTTAGTACAGTGTTGAATAGATGTGGTCTAGTGAACATCCTTGTCTTAGTAAAGTTCTGAGAGGGAACTTTATTCATACTTTCATCATTGAGTATGCTGCTAGTTGTAGTTTAGTGGGGATTCCTATCGTCGCCTTCTGTTTCTAATTTGCTAAGAAGTTTTAATTAGGCATGCATATTGGATTTTGTCAATTTTTTTTGTATTTATTGAGATGATCATATTCTTTTTCATTTTTAATTTTATATGGTCAGTTATATTGATTGATCTTCCATTCCTGGGATAAACTCTACTTGGTTGTGATGTATTATATTTTCTATATATTGTTGAAATAGATTTCCTAAAGTTTTGAAATAATTTTTGCATTTACATTCATGAGAATTATAGTTCTGTAGTTTTAACATCTTTCTCCACTTTGGGTACCAAAATATGCTAGCCTCATAGAAAAAATTGGGAATTGTTCCCTCTTCCTTTATTTTTCTAGAAATTTGAATAAAATTGTATTATTATTCCTTATAACTAGAATTTACTAGGGAGGCTATATGAGCATGGAGTTTTCTGTGGGACCTTTTCACTTCAAATTCCATCTTTAAAAAAATGATACAGGGGGCGCCTGGGTGGCACAGCGGTTAAGCGTCTGCCTTCGGCTCAGGGCGTGATCCCAGCGTTATGGGATCGAGCCCCACATCAGGCTCCTCCGCTATGAGCCTGCTTCTTCATCTCCCACTCCCCCTGCTGTGTTCCTTCTCTCGCTGGCTGTCTCTATCTCTGTTGAATAAATAAATAAAGTCTTAAAAAATAAAATAAAATAAAATAAAATAAATAAAAAAAATGATACAGGACTACTCAGGTTTTCTGTTTCTTTTTTCGTTAGCTTTGGTAGTTTCTGTCTTTCAAGCTGTTTTTATATTTCATATACAATGTCCACATTATTTTATTTTGTTTATTATTTTATTTTTATTTTTTTTAAGTTGGGCATGGAGCCCAACATGAGGCTTGAACTCACAATCCTGAGATCAAGACCTGAGCTGAGATCAAGAGTCAGTTGCTTAACCAACTGAACCACCCAGGCACCACATATTTTTTTTGAAATGCTTTTAGAATATATAGCATTGCTACTTCTTTCATTTTTCACATTGGTAATTTATGCCTTCTATATTTCATTTCTGACCATTATGTTTAGGTATATATCGATTTTATGGATCTCCTCAAAAAAGGGTTTTTCTGTTTTCTGTTTCATTGATTTCTGCTGTGGTCTTTATTATTATTATTTTTTCTTTTGTTTTAATTTGTTCTCTCTTTTTAGTTTTTTAAGGTGAAAATTAAGGTCATTGATTTGAGACCTTTCTTCTGTTATAATGTGTTATTCAGTGCTGTTAAATGTTATTGGCATTTAAGTACAACTTTGGCTACATACCCAAGTTTTGATATGTTGTGTTTTCATTTGACTTCAGTTCAAAATACCTTATCATTTCATTTTTTACCTATTGGTTATTTAGAGAGATATTATTTAGTTTTAAAATTTTAAGGATTGGCCACATATTGATTTGCCATTGATTTCTAATTTAATGCTGTTTTTATAGAGAACATACATGGTTTACACACGTTTCAAATTACTTTGACTTCCTTTATGGCCCACAGGGTGGTCCAGCTTAGTAAATATCCCATGTGTATTACAGGAGTGTATATTCTCCTATTGTTAGGTGGAGTTACTAGGTCAAGTTGATTGATAGTGTTTTTCAAGCATTCTTTATACTTAATGATTTTCTGTCTACTTATTCTCTAAATTATTAAGAATGGTGTGGAAATCTCTGACCATAACTGAGGAATCTAGACTGTTTCCATCCTGCGGCTCTATTATTTCAACATAGCATACTTATTATTCAAGGCCTGGGAAATAGAGAGTTCGGAGAACTCCAGCCACTCTTAAAACTCTTGGACCAGAAATGGACTGTCTGGTTACTTACCATTGGTAAGAAATAATTACATGGCCCCAAACAAGGGAATCTGGAGGAGGGAGGGGCATGTATTGTATTTGGTAAGTAATAGCCATATTTTCCACACTGAATTTTACCCAGAATGAGAGTGGAAAATATCCCCAGGCTTATTATGCCTTAGTGTATAGAAATGACTCTTTAGATTCTTATGTATCATAAAGTTTTAGACTTGTCCCATGCCACACAATGCACATCTTGGACATAACAAGTGACTTGTTTCTCATTTTTTAAATATAACTGAAAATCTAATTTCATGAAAACGTTGGGATGGAACAGGTCATCCCTGTCTAAAGACATAATATAGTCATGAACAATTTTCTGCCATTACGTGCCAGTTTGCTAGTTGCAGTATGTAAATAATTTCACGTAATCTTTACAGAAACTCGGTTTTTTATCCTGATTTCTAAGATTATGACACTGAAGTATAGAGATGTGAGTAACTAGTACATGGACAAATAGGTAAAAAACTGGCAGAACTGCTTCTTGGATGCTCATATTAAGTCCATTTGATGCCAGAGTCCATTCTGTAGGTTTTCTGTGTTACTACTAAGATGGATCTGTTCTTTTCTCCAGATTCTGGCAAGTGGATTCAGGGAAAAAATGTGAAAACAAGTTCGAATGATGAGTGACAGTTGTGTTTCACTTGAAATGATAAATGAACATAGTAAGAGATAATTTAGGTAACCCCATGAAACAATAAAGTTATGTGATCCATTATAAGCATATTAAGGTAGCTATCTTCAACTCTTTGGAAAACTCTCATGAAGAAAGAAATTATTGTGGTTATATATAGCCCAGTATGAGGCCATATATAATCAGTTTGTATAGCACCGTGATTGAAACACACACACACGTAAATGCACATTTATGTAGTTATATACGTACACATATATAAATTAGAATATATCAAGTATCTGTTATATATACATGCATGTGAGTATATAGGCACATATACATATATACATGCATGTGTGTGTGTGTGTGTGTGTGTGTGTGTTTTCTCCATGCTCAGAAGATTCTTGAGTTTCTTCATCCCCAAACTGCCATGTGGGGAAAAGAATATCTCCCTGAGGACTCAGTATCTTGAAGATTCCGAGCTGATTCTTCCAACCTCCAGTGGAGGGTGTCTTGCCTGGGAGAACTGGAACTTTGTTGCAGAATGCCTCACCTGTGAAGTATGGTTATTATGTTTCTGTTATGAAGGTGAAAGACCTATAAACTCAAGGAACCTCAGGCATGAGGGAGTTTTACTAAGATCTTTCATGTAAGCGACAGAAACATAATTATCACTCTTCAAAGGTGAGATTGAATTTATTTTTATTTCATTGTGAAAGTAGTGTGTAAAAAAGAGTGAAATAATATAAGACACAAATTAGCCTCACTAACATGAATGGAAAAATCAGCAGGGATGAATTAAGTGCTATTATAAATTGAACTCGAATCTCTTTTCAGTGTTTGGGAAAGTTTTGTTTAACGTTTGTTTCATTTTTAAACAATCAACTCTCAAGCTTCTGCTTCAAAAGTTTAAATACAGTAAGATAGCTTTTGTAGCATGGTAGACATCGTGGAACAAGGAAGTGTTAAAAATGACAGGAAAAATGATCTGCCTTCTTGTACATTTTAGTCTCGATTTCTAAACTTTCTATCACGTATATCTTTTCGCAGTATTTAATTTCCTTTTTTTCCTTCTGAGTTGACATGTTGCTGTCTTCTTTTCTTCATAGCTTGTTCGGATGTTCCCCCCTGTTTCTGGTCTGTGCAGTTAACGCTTGCACAAGGCCACGTATGGTACTCTGCAGTTTTTATATCCATGAATAGAATGAAAATCTGTGTCTGCTCTTTCAAGCTCTGAGAGTTTACACTTGATTTTAGGGCTTGACAGTCACCTTTTAGCAATTCTGTTTTCTAAAGGTAATGCCAAACAAAGATCGAGTCTAGAATAGAATTAGCCATATATGCTGTATAGAATCCAAGGCAAATAAAAGCAATTTAAGGAATCTTTTCTTTAGGGGAGCATCAAAAATATTTCATTAATGGGATATTCATGATCTTTTTTAAAAGTCCTTTACTGTGATAATTATGTGAGATAATATGAAATTTATATTGCATTTATCTGTAATAGTATCTGTCTCAAATTTCTATTTCTGTCTGTACGTAATCCCTATTTCTGTCTCTATTCTTGGAAAATGTCGTAGTACATAGTGCCCTTGGATGTGAATTCAAACCAGTTCAGTGACTACAATCATATTAACGAATCCAGGGTAAGAATTTGACTATCTCTGCAACCTGTGTAGTACTGACATTTTCAAAAGCCTGGAGTTCATGTCCAAACTAATGGAGCTGTAAAGAAAGATGCACACATTTGTAGCCACGGGGTATGCTCTGTATTGTTGAATTAATGCTTATTTAATTTAGTTAGGGTCATGGTCATATTTTCGGTACTACCTGCCTGCTTTTCCGTCGTTAGTAAGTAGGATGAAAGACAATTGCTCAAGCGGATGTATTTTTGTGGTGTCCCTGTTTTTCAAAGAAAAAATAATTTTTGGACCCTAAGGACCGAAAACTAAAGACTGTAAAGCTTTCAGTGGAAACCAAAGGTAGAAAATATATAAAGGCGGAGCTTCTAAGACTGAGTTGGTGATTCATGGAAGTCACGCATGTTTGTTTTGTGATCTGTAGTTTTGCAGACTGTCCAGCTGTTGATGGCATCTTTAGGGAGATGTGTTTACCTGGTAGCTTGCTTTTCATAAAGAAATACCACCATACATATCCTCTGTCGGTGGACTTACCTGTGTGAAGTAACTGACCAATGCATTGTGCAATTTAAGCTTCCTGTGTTACCCCTTGTGCCTCCCTGCTCGGGCTGCAGCTCACTCATCCGGTGGCGCAGTTGCTACGATGCTCCTTACCCCTGGCATGTGTGGTGTACACACCGGACTTTGTCCACCTGCCTCTTCACCCTTCCTGCCCGTGCTTGAAGTTTGATCCAGCTTTTCCCCTCTCCCAGACAATTTCTTGCTTATTCTGCTGACCACAGGATCCTCTGTCCCATTTTTGGCAATAGCTGCACACACTCTCCATCCTTGTGGGAGGAAATAAGAGCAGTGGACCCCCAGTTTATACAAGAGCACTGCGTGCAAAGTAGGAGAATGTTTCCCTGACTGAGCCGATGTGTGTACAACATGAATGCCCCAAAGAAAGGAAAAATGCTATGGTTTTTTTGTTTTGTTTTGTTTTTTGGAAATTTGGGAAAACAGAGCAATCTGACATATCTCAGTGCTCCTCTAAAGGGAATATAGGCAATAAGAACTGAAGCTCTGACTGATCCCTGAGAATTGAACAAAATAATGAGAGCTAAGTCACAGAAGGATCTCGACAAGAAGGCAGGCTAACCTGGGAGATACCCCAGGAGTCCTTACAAATTTATGGTGCCTATCTTATCGGATCAGAATTAGGGAGCTTCTGAGAAATCACCTTGAAATATTCATTTGTAAATGGGAAGGAAACTTGGACAGAGAAATACAAGATGTTGGCAGGAAGTCTTCTGAGTGTGATTAGTAGAGATGAGATTTCCCAGGGGAGAAGTTCTCCTTTTAGTTCCTGAGGGATGATCATGCACCAATTCGATTTTTCAAATTATGCACCCAGATTTTTGTAATGTGATTGGGATATAGTCCTTTTCCTCACTTATTTTGTTAGCCTGACAGCTTTGAGCATTAGAAGAGCCCCATGGTGCTAAAGGAAAGTAAAGGACAGTGTTATTAGCCGTGCATCTGTTATGTGCCCCACTGTGCTAGTATGTGTCCCATGGTGCTAGTACCAGAACCTTCCCTGATCCCAGTGTTCACAATAGCTCTGTAAATGGAATGTTACTCTCACTGTTTGAATGAGCTTCAGAAGTGAATATGTTTCTAGTGGGGTTACTCAGCTCCACCATGCAGGTGAGATCAGACTGGTAGTACAGTCCATCAGAAATCATTTTAACACAACATATGTGATGAGTACCGTGGGCCAAGCTTCTCTGTGGTTTTATTTTGTTTTGACCTGCAAAGGTATGCAGTAGGTAAAATATCTCGACTCCAACTTTGTGATTAAAACCTTGCAAGTTTTATGACTTAAAACATTAATTTTTTTTTTACAAATCAATAACTGAATTCAAAAGTAAAGGATATTATAAAAGAATATAGAGAGTAGCATCCTTATTTGCTATTTAGAGATAAGCAAGATATCATAGAGAGCAGTGAAGTCATTGCATTTTGATATAATGGGTTCAGTATGAATTTTACTTCTGGTTAACTATATCTTAGCTATTTTACCTCTTCTTTTTCTCATTCCTCTAACTGAAACGGAAGTGCTTACACAAATCCTGGGCTCTGAAAGCTGGAGATTGGCGGGTGGGTGCGCGCTGTGATTTTCTCCATCTCTCTGAGTGTGTGGGCCTAGTTCCCAGCCTGGAGCTGCTCAGCTTAGGTTCAGTGAGGTTTTCCTCTTGACTTCACATAAAACACCAGATGTGAGCTGCTTGAATTAAAGTGGGTTGGAAGTAGAGAAAGGCAGAAATAATATCTTAGCCAAATCACATCCTTTTCTCAAATCTTTGAATTTGTTCTGTGTGTTTTATGTTTTTGGCATTGGTAGATTTCTTTCCGTTCAAATAATTAGAGTGTGCCTCACTGTCGAAGAGTTGGACGCTTGGCTTTACTTTCCTTCTGCTAGTCTTGGAGGAAAGAAAATCCTGTCTGTTGGCCCCTTTGATACTCTTTCTGAATTTTTGGCTACTTCAGGGACAGAGTAACTAAGCACCGTGAGCCTTTCGTCTTGCTCCCGCCCGTGCAGGTGCTTGCTAATCTCTGTGAGGATGCAACTGATGTAGGCGATTCCTCTCACCCTGTGAACCACCTGGGGCAATGTTAGGTTTCTACGATGTGTTTGTTTTGGAACAGAATAATGATGCACACAAGTGCACTAGACCCTGTATTTCTGGAAGGGGTGGCAGCTCGAGGATGGAAAGGCTGGCTGTTTTCCTTGCCCCCTCTGCAAGCTGAATGGAGCCTCCTATGAAATCTTTGCTTTGCCTGATGGGAGGCTCAGGTGAGGGGTGCGTAGGGCGAGACGGCTTTGGCTGTGCTCTCTCAAGAAACTTACATTTCATCTCCTTTATTTATTTGATTAGGAGGCATCCTACCTATCTTTTCAACCCTGATTCTTTAAGAGGCTATCCATTCGATACTTCCACTCACTTACTGTTTTCTCACTCTAGAACTGAGGTGCCATGGATAGATGGGAAGATGAAATGAAGCAGAAATTTCAATGATTCTGTTCGTGAGATCAGAATTTCCAATTTTGGGGAAAAGAAAAAAAAAATTGACCTTTAGTAAGTCCTCCTGCCATGGACTGGTTGTTTGTGTCTTCCCAAATTCATATGTTGAATCTCGCTGCCTGATGCGATGGTGTTTGGATGTAGGGCCTTGGGGAGGTGATCAGGTTGTGAGGGTGTAGCCTTCATGAATTGGATTAGCGGCCTTGTAAACGGCTGTGAGAGATCCAGTGCTCCTTCCACCACTTGAAGACACAGTGAAAGATAGCCCTCCAGCAAGTGGGTCCTCACTAGACGTGGGATCTGCCTGAATCTGCCAGTACCTTGAACTTCATCTTCTCAGCCTCCATAAGTGTGGGAAATAAGTGTTTATTGTTTAAGTCAGCCAGCACATGATATTTTTGTTAAAATAGCTCAGACGAATTAAGGTACTTCCTTACTTGGGGAGACGAACGTTGGTTGTTTTTTTGTTTTTTTTTTTAATTTGCTTTTGTTTTTGTTTTTTATAGTTGTAACTATTCCAGGTCACTAAGGAATCAGAATTTAGCCCACTTGCTGGGTGAAGCACAAAGATTTATAACACTAATCATTGTAATTAAAAAATTACTTTGAATTTGGAAAATACTTTTCTCATTATAAAAAAAAGATCTCATAAACATTTTCTCATTTTATACATGGGCATGCATACAAATATATAAATATGAACATATCTGCATGGCAATGGCTCCCAGGGGAGCACAGCGTACCTCTACAGTAGAATCCATTAGGTTGCTCAGAAATCTAAGTGGCTTTCAAAGAAGTTGGCTGGATTAACTAGTGGAACCTATCTCAAATGCCAAATCTTTCCCTAGATAAACACCTATAACTCCCATTACTCCTGATATTTTAGTGTAACCAAGGGTAAGAATTTGGGGAAGGAACTTTGCCCAGAGGAAGTGAAAGGTGATGAACAAGAAAATAATCCAGCCTGCAGACTTGGGGATGAGTTGTCAAGGGCAGCACTTGGCTCTGATTTCATGATAAGAAGAATAAAATGCAGTTGGTGCTTATTTTTCTCCTTGGCAAGACAAATAAGACAGAAAGAAAATAACTTTGGGACTAAAGCAGAATCTTAATAAAAGCCACGATAACAATAAATTGGAAGCAGAGTTTAATTATTGTTTTTCTTTGCATGATTCGCTCTTTGCCTTCTTTGTAAACTTCCTAGCACTTAGTTTTGATTCTTCTTTTATCCTTCATCTGCTGATGTTATTTACATCCAGAATTGTGATGTGTTTACCATATTATTAAAATAGAACTGGATTTTAATTAAATATCAGTTCAGGATCACAGCTTCAAGCTATTTGCCAGCACTGATGGTGATCAATAGAAGATGCTGAACAAAGAAGATAAACAGATTTTCTGAATAGTCAAATATTTTTCATTTCCCTCTCTTCTTCCTTCTCCCGTTTCCCTGCTCTCCTGTTCCCCTCTCGACTAGTTCTCTCATTCCCCTTCTGCATCCCTCCACCTGCTTAATTTTTCATACGCTGCATATATTTAATTTCCTGTGTGCTTTTCACTCATTCTATAGCGTGCATTCAAACATGGGGAACCGGAGATGTTGACTGCCAGATCATCACGTTTGCTAATTCACAAATCTACTTCCATTGCCAGTTCCTTTGGATTAGGCATCTTTGAAACAGTTTCTATTATATGCTTGTTTCGGAATTATAAAATGTTATTTGCTTGATTGTGTATTTATTTTACAACAATTAATTCACCCTGAGCTTTTATTTGGAAAAACCACTGCCTGCAAGAAGTAAACAGTTCTAAGTATTCTAGAATATTATACCTAATTATCCCTTTATTTTTGTAATTGTACACCATTCCCTTCCAAGTTTAGCATTTTGGTTGATTTAACTCTTGCAGAAATTAAAGCTCTTTGTGAAAAATGTTGCTTAGAAAAATTTAGGATTGTGGATTTGAAAGAGCTATGCTGAATTGGACATATGCTTCATGGAATGAGATCTTTGCCTGTACACTATAACAAGGTCATGATGGATTTGTTGATATGCACTAATTTACTTCTTTTACTTACGTATTCGTGTATTTTTTTGCAAAATTATCTGAATATAAGAAGAATTTAAAAGCAATTCAATATCACGTATTGGCAGTAGTCCACCATTCCATCAAGCCATGAATCTGATCACGTTCGCTTATAGCCTGAATGTATAAATTCCACAAAACTTAGTGAAATAGTAATTCACATTGTGTATTCAGTGATATGAGAAATTTCAATATTGTCTTTCCCTTCCACATATAAACACATATATATGTGTATATATGTATATATATATCTCAATTACGAATGTATCACATGTGTACGATCATTATACTGATAAAACGGTTCCAGATTTTTAATTTTCTTCTCCTTCTTAAGCACATGTGTCCATTAAAGTTTCTCATATTTGTCCACTTTTACCTTTTTCTGAGTGAACTTTCTTCTTCCTTCTCTTCTTTGTCCTTTGCTTGCTTAGGAGGATTATTCCTATATACCTTTGCCTTTATACCAATAATTTCCCAAGCAAATTGCTGACTACATCTGTGTACTTCTGCTTAGGCTTGTTCTTTTGACTTCTGGGCATATGAACTGTCTCTTTGAGGAGCTCACCATTTTACACATCCCTTGCCCTTCAGCTGGACTCATGGTCCATGTTAATAATTTTCCTTCAACAAGCAATGAGACTTGATTATTGCCTTCCTGATTTCTACTCTTCACTAGCCTGTGTCTGATCTGTCATTTTGCTCCACTACTACCCTGGAATACAGTGACTGATTCTCTCCTATCTTCTACCTCCTTCCTTTTCTCTTGGGAAGAATATTGGGAAGCATGTTATTACAATATTTTTATGGGTGTTGAGGGGAGTACATCCCTATGGTGCAGGGAGGAGAGCTGTGTGGACTATAACTATGTGCATCAATAGAGATTATTCATGAACTTTCTTGATAAGTAAACATGTGTCTTGCCTCCTTACTGGCCAGTATAATTCAGCGTTTTAATGGTTTGTGCAATGAGTGAAAATAGGAATGAAATAGGTATGTGTAATCTGAGAGATTCGGTTGAAACATAACACCAGTGCTTTACTGATAGCCCAGTGACTATGTTTAGCAAAGAAAAATGGTGGGATTAAAAAGTAGAAATTGAGGAATCATATGAACAAAAGAAAAAAGATCTTATTGAGGAAAGCGAAACCTGAAAAAGTAGAAGACAAGAAAGAAAGGGCACACTGAGTGAGGCTGTTCAAAAATTAATTTAAAAAATAAATCACAGAAGATCACATTGGAAGTCTTAGAGACCATTTGTCTTGCTACTGTAACCTTTGGAATCATAACTAAATTATATGTAATATTTAAAAATCAATAAATAGTGCAAACCAGACGGAGGAGGGGTTGAATGGCAGTGGGAACTATGGAAGGCAAGTGGAACAGAGCCTTCAAACAATATTAATGAGACAGATGACCAAACAAAATAAATGGTCCAATTGCTACCTAGAAGAGCTTTGGGGTAGAAGTTAATTCAACAGAACCTACTTCCGTTCTTTACCTGCTTTTGCTGGCTCAAGGGGCAGAGCTTCTGAAATCTTAAACTTTCTCTGTCCGGCCATCTTGACTGTTTGTCTCCTCCACACAGTTCTGTTGATGAACGTAAGGTTATCACATTCTCCTAGAGGAAAATTTCACATCCCTTGAAGATGCAGGATTCTATTGAACCATGATTAAACTTTGATCAAATGGTAAATTTTCCCTCTCTAAAAATTTTTTTAGAATGGAAGAGGAGTTACCAGTGAGAGTTGTAAAATGCTACTGAAATCCTTAGGGGAAATGCTCCTAAGTCACTCATTCACAGCAAGGGTTTGGTACCTTCAGTGTTCATTTGTTGCAGAAGTTTCCTGGTTTGGTTGAAGGTCCATAGTGGCCATTTGGGGTAGAATATTTCATGAACGAAACACAACTTGTTTAAACACTATAGGTATACTGGCATTTTTTTCCGTCAAAATTAGAAATGCCTGTGGGTGAGAAGTAATCACCTTATGAAATGAGTCACCAAGCAGCAGGTTGACACTGCCGTTTAGAGAAGAGCAGAAGTAGCTTTGTATGTGTGTAATCCCTCCACACGCCCTCACCTCACAAACATTACACACACACGCGTACCGACCCATGCATCCACATTTCTGGGTATATAAATAGTCAGGTAGCTTTCTTCTAAACACCAAAAAGATAGACTTTCCAGGTAAGTGATGACTTTTATTGGTTGACATTTAAGAGGCTTATGTTAAGTAAGGAAGTGTTTTGTCAGGTAGCTGATTGAGCCATTTAGTGTGGCTGCTTAGAAAATTAATTTTGTTCTTTTTTTCTAACAGAAAGAATTGTTTCCTACGTGAGATACTTTTCCTCCCACCTCTCCTCTATGACCTGTAGATTTAAGTGAAATTAATACTGGACAGACCATCAATCATTATCCGTGGGCACTAGGAAACAGGTAAATCATGGTGTTATGAAACTCGAGAAGTTGTCCATTAACTCCAGGTAAGTAGATGATCAAACCCTTCTCAGATGATAATTAATTAAAATACTTATGGAGGGTAAATCTTTATTCGACCTTTCTAACTTATTTTCAGGCTGTATATAGAGAGAGGGTTGGGGTGGGAGAGGGACAGAAGGGGAATATAAACAGTTAAATTGTAGTCGTATAAGAAAAATAAAAATATTTTCAGCTTTTCACACTTGAAATACTCTATCCTCAAGCAGAATAATTGTCTTACTTTATTCAAAGCAAAATGAAATAAAAGGTTGGTACCTTAATATTCTAGATCCATATTGTGGATAAATTGGCATGTCAGATCTTTCCAAAATCAGGGCTATCCTCTTTACCAGGGAAATAACCCAAGGTAAAATATATGGTTTGATATTTCAGAGAAAATCTTATTATAAGCAACTTGGGATCATTGAGATTGAGGATATTTGGCTTTAAATAAACATGTTTCTGCCTCACGTAGGAGATGAAATCACATCTGTGATCTGGCTTGCCTTACTTGGGGGTTATTCCTGTTTCAAAACACTGTCCTTCCAAGTCTGACTTGCTACTTGGAATGCCTACGTTAGAGTCGCTTTTTTCTTTTTTTAATTAAAACGCCAGAAGGCCCCTCTTTAAATATAAATATGTGCCCCAGGAGAACTGATTCATTAATTCCCCGTGTTTTTGTAAAGAACACTACACCGAAGGATGAAAATGCCACACAAGTGCCAGAGAAAGGAATTTTGTCAGGCAATGTGGTGGGTAACAAGACTACTTTAGTCATTCCTTAACACAACCCCATGGGTTATTATTATTCCCATTTTACAGATGATGAAAATGTGAGATCAAAAAATTTGCCTAAAATTACACTGTCCGTAGATCTGTAGTTTCTCTTTCATATCTCCGTGTAATGAGTGCTGTTTTTTTTTTTTTTTAATAAGGATATGGCTAAAAGGAAAGCTTCGTTTGTTTTGAAATCTTATTGGCATACTAACACCCTATGGAAGAAATTCACACAGTTGAGATGAACATTGGGTTCAAGCAGCCTGTGTAGTATTCCGAGCAGCACTCTTGTCATGGCTGCCAGAGACGCTGCTCTTCATGACGGCTCTTGTTTTAGAACGTGAGGGGGCGGAGGCAGGGAGTGAAAGGTGACTGGGAGGTAAGAGTCACACGAGTTTACCTGAGAAGTACAAAGTGTTCGTGGGAGGTTACTGGAGAACCCAAGTTCACTAGCGACGTTATGTTGTAAGAAGGCTGAAGACAGTGGAACTCAAACGCATCAAGGCAGTGCACTTCTGCGTTTGCTTTTGGAGAAGGAGCAATTCCAGAAACAAAGTGGGGTTTACAGAGAATGTCGATGCAATAATAATTTTCATGTCCAAGGCGGTGGCAATTTTTTTTTTGATAATTTGTGTTAAAAAGGAATTTGAGTTTCTCAAAGAGAAGGCTGAGAGGATGACTTAATTACTATCTTCAAGTATATAAGGGATTGTTACAGTATTTGGAAGATGACAACCAGCTGTTCTCTGTCTCCAAAGAGGAAAACAAGAGAAAATGAATTTGCGAAGTGGCAAGGACTTAGACTGGAGACAAGAAAGAACTTGATTATTACATATTTTCTTCCCCACGGGGCTGTTAAATGCTGAAAGAAGTAACTTATGTGTCTGGGGGACTTTCCACTCCTCCCTATGGGTCAAAGGTACACAGTATTGAGGACACAGTTATTAGGAACACATTTGAGATGGCTTTGGTAATACATGACTTTATGATTTCTTCTTCTTTAATGGTTAGAAGTCTATTGTTTAAAAAATAATTCCCAGTAAAAATTAGTTTTTTTCAAATCCAATCATGACATTGATAATAGAATTTAATACTTATCTTTTTCTTCACCAAGATTTAACTTCTCACTAAGACTCAGTTGCAGAAAAATGCCGTAGGAGTCCTTAAATTATCAGTGAACTTCCAAGTATGTCTCTCCTGCTGCCTGGTCATCAATGATATGGGGTTAATATGTTGATAAAGAACGTGCTTATAATAGTAGGCCTCTTTTTTTTTGTTTTACTTCGGTTCCTGATGATTTTTAGGACAAGATTTTCTTTGTAAGTTGATACTAATAGCTGTAATTCTTCTACCTAGAGAGGAAAAGATTCAGGAAGGTGTTTGATGATTCTGTCAGGGTGTTGTGTGTTTTTAAGCCCTAACTTATGAACTATAATGTGATGCAAAATCACTTTGGGTGACTCCATATAGACAAAGAGTAACTTTGGCACTCCAGGCAAAATAACCAATCTGGATCTTTTTAAAGAAGGTAAGAATTTGAAACCGTGTCGAAATCAAAACACAGAATCTTTTGTTATCTTAGACTTTCTCTGTTCAGTTTTTAAACTTTCCTTTTTTTCTGGTTTAATAAAGCTATATAATATTTAAATACATATCGACAGTGTAATTGATATATATGTATATTTATGTTTTAAATAGTGGGAGATATTTGTAGGTAAACTCTTTCCTGATCACAGGTTTCCAATAGTGGCTTAAGTTTTTGAAACCCTAAATGATGATAGGGGTTTACTTCTTAGAGAATAGGATATGTGCCTTATTTAGCAGCTTTGCTTGCACTGTTAACTAAAAAAAATTAAAAAATAATCTAGTTCACTACTGTTGTTTATAGCTATTCGTATATAACTATATATATGAAGAGACGAGGCAGTGCCATTTTATAAATACGGTAATGTTATTTATTTTGTCGTAAGGAAACCTCCATTTCACTTGACACTATAAAATGGCCCTCCACGCACGTTGTGATGCCGATATGAGTTGTTTACCTGTCTGCTAATAGCAATTAGATTTCTTGTTAATGACCAGTTTGTAATTGAATGCTGCTAGCTAGTCATTAAAACTCAAGAGATCAGAGGAAACAATTTCTCAGGCTTGTGGCATCTTGCTCCGGAGGCTTTAAAAACAGTTCCATGTATATATTTTCCTTTTTAAATTTGGTACTAGAGTAGAAAGGGAGTCAGTCACTGCTGTTTTGTTCACTATACATACTTCATTAAAATAAGTCTGCTCCTTACAGAATTTCTATTTTAAGAGAGCTAATGGAGATATCAGTCTATGGTATGTACTGAAAACAAGGAGGATGCCCAAAATGTTTTAAAATTTAATTATACGTACTTACACTGAAGTGCTGTAATTCTGTCTTAGAATGGATCTCATTTAAGGTAGGGGACTTGACTTTGCCAACACTCTCTACCCTCTTTTCTTAGCACATTTGATTTTTAATGCTCTAAGACGGCATTTTGAACCTGTTATTTTTTTCCCCTCAATTTCTACCAGTTCCCTCCCCATCATGATATACTTAAAGGGGAGATTGAGGCAATAAAAGAAGATAAACCTCATCTTTCCATTTCCGAGTCCAGCAGAATAGAGTAGGAAGACTGAGGAGATTCCCTCCTCAAAGGACACTGGGGAAATCACAGTGAGAGACCCTTCAGCCCAGTTTGAGGTTTGCAGGGCTCTGCTGTCTCTCACGCTTTGGCAGATGTTTGGGCAAATGGAACATACCAACAGGTCTTACTAGGAATTGTGCCCTGGCTCTCAAACACCTGAATTTAACCCATGTTGCTATTATGCAAACCCTACATTTGGGGTACACAAGAGTGCACTCGCTATTCTATTTCCTGAATGCTCCTAAATGCATAGGTATGTACACACACAAATATACATGCGTGAACCTATAGGAACATCATTCACAGGGCTTTCGAATTTCTTGGGGCATCAGGTGATGTTTCCAGAACCTGATGAGAAAATTTCTCATTCTGCTCCAGTCAATAAAGCAATGAGTTTTCCTGAGTCTTCTCAAGGGCTGATTGCTAGGCAGAATAAATTCTTTAAAACTTTTTTGCCCTTTAACTTTATTAAATGCCTGACATTTAACAACATTAGCTGACGGCAGAAGATGAGTCCTGCTCCGTGTGCTATATCCTGGAACATGATGCAAGACATAAAAAGAAATCTGGACGGAAATGTTGCCATTAGTTTGGAAGTTGCTGTTTAATCTGAGTTATTTTGGGGAGGAAAATGACTCACAGAAGCTAAGTGTTCCTACAGATTGTGATATTGTAGGAGGCTGGCATGGCTCTTCATTAATCTTATTTCAATTAGAACTCTTCACAGCCCGCAATTAGAATGTTGCTGCTGTGATGAATCCATACTGTACATGTAGCCGAGACTGTTTTCTAATGAAGAAAAACAGGCCGCTTGGCATTTTAAAGACAAATTTCCATTTTGGGTAATTCAATAAATGCTTATGCTTTGCCTATTCTCTCTATACTCTTAGAACCGTTCCCTCAAAGCTAGCGACCGTTTTCGATTAATCCTAATCATGTCAAACATAACTCTTGCACATCTTCTAGAATGTGTCTTAACCGTGATGGAACGCCCCCGTAATAATGTGACACTTGTATGTCGTTGAGCCTAGGGCTCTGCAGCCTTGGTCTTAAAGGGCCAGACAGTAAGTATTGACCCCTGCGGGTGGCATGGTCTGTGTCGCCACTAGTCAACTCTGCCACTGCAGCTCGAAAGCAGCCACAGACAGTAAGTGAACGATGGGGCAGGTCTGTGTTTCCATACAGGTTTATTTACCTGGCCTATGAGACGTAGTTTTTGACATCCCCCTCCCCACCCCACCCCTGTTTATTTTCTGGACCTTGGGGATCCGGAAAAGATGTCATCACTATTCAGATGTTCCACCTAAATTGTCTATGTTCTTTTGTCAAATGTCTATGTTCTTTAGTCAAACTTAGGCTTATAATACTGCTTTTAACACTTTTTAATGCTTTTAATATTCTGTCTTCTGGGTGACTCTGGGAGATTGTGATTTTGTATTTTAATACATATATTCTTTTTCTTCTAAAGATTTACTTATTTTTTTTAGAGAGAGAGAGCGAGAGGGGAGAGGAGCAGAGGGAGAGGGAGAGAGAGTATCTCAAGCATACTCTGTGCTGAGCACAGAGCCTGATGCAGGGCTCAATCATGTCATGACCCTGGGATCACAACCTTGAGATCATGACCCCACGATCATGACCTGAACCAAAATCAAGAGTCGGGGGCTTGGCCGGCTGAGCCACCCACGTGCCCCAATACATATATTCTTTTACATCTGCTTCCCACTGATGCAGTGAACCAAATTGGACAAATTGTCATCCTCATTTTCCTTTCGTAATTTCCATCACCACAGAATAACTTTTCGGAGGCATTAGAAATGTCAGGATGTGATAACATGAACATTACTTTTTCTTTCAAATATTCAAGTGATTGGCAAATATTTCCTGTGCCAAGCATCTTGGTAGGCATCATAAAAGAAAATGTACATCTTCGTTCTTGAATAGAAACACAGAAATAGACTCTCAAAGACAGCATGGGCCAGAGATCGTGTATTCCAGGGTCTCATTTCAGACTTGAATCTTTTTGAAGAGGCTAGACTTGCAGTCATTCAGCAGTAAACAGTATAAAGCTGTTATAAATAAGTATTAAATATTGAAGTGCATGTGCTAGGGACTATAAGGACGATTTCTCCATTAGCATTAATCATCTGCGATATACCAGGCATGACGCTTTGTGCTGGGATAAAAGAGGACTAAAACAGCAGCTCACAGGGGCAGGCGCCTATTTGAGGCAAAGACAGAAGAGAGAAAGCTTAATACAGTCAGCATAGGTTAAGAAAGATTTGTTAGGGGTGGCGTTTGACCTGAGATTTGCTGATCGTACAGAGAGAGCATGAAGAAATAGTCCGTACAGAAAAGACAAGAAAAGCAGCTGCAAGTTAATCCTACCCTTACTCGAATGCAGTAACAAGAATATTTTACCCCCTGATGTAGTAAAATGAACAGTGGACTAGGATTTGTAAAGCTTTATGAACATGTGAAGTTTACCTTAGATCTAACATCAGCTTGAGTAGAGGCAATGAGGAGTATTAGCATTAATTTCAGTCTGAGGTAGGGCTAGATATATCGTTATTACCACGTAGTTACCGTGTCCCCTCGGGCAAGTTTTCAAACCTTTGAGGGTCAGTTTCTTCATTCGTGAGGGGGACTACTAATAACTGTCACTTAGGCTGTTTTTATGTGCAAGCACCTACACCAGAGCTTCAAGATGACACGATGACTGCCGCAAATCTAGGCCTTGCCCCCAGGCGTGACAATGTCAAGAGGAAGAAGAAAGATAATCTCATATGACTTGCGTTACAAGGAAGGTGCTTTCCCAGAAGCATCTCACTGGATTTCCTTTTATATCTCATTGGTCAGAATGGACCACTTGCCCATTCTTGAACCAGTCCTTGTCAGGGAGGGTCCGATAGACCTTGGGCCACCCAGGGGAGGCAAAGGAGGAGTCGCAATCCCCTGAAGCACGTGGCTCTGTGGGAAGGGCTGGGGACTTGTGCAAAAACAGAATTTTGGTAGGAGAGAATGGGGAACAGAACCAGTAGTGTCATTGTCCTTTTGGGGATTAAAAGAGATCATGTCGAAAAGGGCATAGGTCAGCATCTGGTGCACAGAAGGCACTTAATAGATGATAGCTAAAACCCTTGTTAATTTTATCACTTCAACTCTTATAGATTCATTTGTATTTTGTTGACCATGAAATGGTCTTTAAGTTTTCTTCTGCATTAATATTATATGCCAGTTTTGCTTCTTTGTTTTTTATATGTGATCTTTCCTAAACTCAGTTTTATTGAAGTATAATTTAAATACAGGAAAATGTTCAGATCTTATACATGTTTGATGGATTTAGACACATGAATGCATTCTTACAGCCACCACCCCAATAGAACATTTCTGTTACCCCAAAGAATTCCCTCATGTCACTTTCCAGTCCATTCTTGAACTTCGTATGAATGAAATTATTCAGTATGCTGTCTTTTGTCTCTGGCTTTTTTCACACCACTAAATATAGTGGTTCTTTGCTTCATTCATGTTGTTTTTTTATATTAGTAATCATCTCTTTTTATTACTGAGTGGTATTCTATTGATATGTTATCAGTTTTTTAGGAGTTAATAGGCATTTGGACTATTTCTGGTTTTTGTCTCTTGAGAAGAAAGCATTTGTGTAGGTTTGTGTTTATCCATTTTTATAGAAATATACTATCATTTCTTTTTCATATACACCTAAAACTATGGTTACTAGTCCATAAGTGAGGCTTGATAAGAAACTACCAAACCGTTTTCCAAAGTGATTGTACCATTGTATATTTCCATGAGCAATGAGTAAGAAAGACAGTTCTCACACATCATCACCAACCCTTGGTATTATCAGTCTTTCTGTCATTCGAGTGGGTGTGAAGTGAGATCTCGTTTTAATTTGCATTTCTTTGATGACTAATGATGCCCATCCTCTTTCATATGCTTGTTGGATATTCATTTATCGGCTTTTGTGAAGTGTCTTTTCAAGCCTTTGACTATTTATTTGTATTTTCTTATCATTGATTTTAACACTTTTATATATTCTTGCTACAAGTCCTTTCTCAGATGTCTATATTTGTTCCCTGTCTGTGGCTTTTGTTTGCTGGTTGTTTGGTTGGTTTTTTTAACAGTGCCTTTTGATGAGCTGAAGTTTTCAATTTGAAGAATTCTTATTTACAGGTTTTTTTCTGTTTACTCAGTATTTTTTGTATCTGTCACAAGGATGCCATGCTAATCTCTATGTTTTCAGGAATTTTTATAATTTTTTCTTTCAGTGCACTTCTTGGTTACAGATCTATTTACATTTTTTACTTCTTGAGACAATTTTAGAAATTTTTTTCCAGAAAAATATCTTTTGATTGAAGAGTCTGTATGTTAATTTATACATGGGCCCACAAATATAATTTGTCTTAATACAGAAGTATAATTATGTAGGTACATTTTAAGAAGGTGCTATCTATTTTTTTTTCTTTCCTCTTCCCTCTCCCTACAGCAGCGTCCCTCCATGAGTATATCCCGTATTAACAACCTAATAGTTATCTCTCCATCCATCTGCCTGTCTGTTCACACACACATCCATCCATCCATCCATCCATCCATCCATCCATCCATCCACTGTTAAATAGCGTTCTTTCATTCTAACAGATGAGTTATATCTAGACTTGATGGAGGAAACTTGAGTTGCTGCCTTCTTAATTTGTACCTGCTATTCCAGTCTTTTTCTAGGTGCCAGTATTGTAAAGGAGCAATCTGATGCCATTCTAATACTTTTATGCCATTTCTCCCATTTTTTACTTTTATACTTTCATTTATCTCTGATGACATGTGTTTCCTCTTTTTGTCACTAGTGATTGGGAAGCCATGCAACTTCGTTTTACTCTATTTATTATTACCTTCAAGTGAAAAACGTTTCTGAATTTGGATTTTTTTTTTAAATAAGATTTTATTTATTCATTTGAGATGGATACCGAGAGAGAGAGAGAGAGAGAGAGAGAGGGCAAGCACGCACAAGCAGGGGGAGAGGCAGAGGGAGAGGGAGAAACAGACTCCCCAGTCGCAGGGAGCCCAATGCGGGACTGCATCCCAGGGTCCTGGGATCATGACCTGAGCTGAAGGCAGATGCTTAACCATCTGAGCCACCCAGGCTCCCCTGAATTTGGGTTTTTCTGATTGTAATTGTCAAAATGGCTATTCTGCCTACCCAGTGTAAGGTAGAAGATTTGTATACTTTCTTTCTTCTCCTCTTATTTCTTATGGCCTGCCACTTAATTTTTTGTAGGTAAGTTTGTTTATTTTTTCCTATTTTTTATGGTTATTGGCTTTTTTTTAAAGCCTTATAATTCAAACATTTTGCCAACATGAATCTAGAAAAGTGTATTCTATTTTGAATTCTTCTAGGAAAAATTCTTTTCAACTTGCAAATCCAATTTTTTATTTTACTGGTAGATTTTTTTGGTACTATTTACATGTTCATTGCTTCTTGCCTCTCTTTTGAAATTCATTGTAATGTGCACTTTATCTCCTGGATCTGTCCTCCAAACCTTTCACTGTTTCTCACATCATTTTTATTACCAGCATTCTCTCCTCTGTTCTTTTAAGCTATTTTTTGGAACTTGGCTTTTGTTCCTGATTCGTGCGTGCGTGTGTGTGTGTGTGTGTGTGTGTGTATGCTTTGAAGGGTAAGTGGAATGGAGATACTCTTCTTGTGTCTCAAGCACAAGTCTCAAGCTTACTGTGCCTCTTACTGGCACGTCAGTGGAATATTTCCCACTTCTTGTTTTTTAAAGAATTAATTAACTAATTAATTAATTTTAGAGCAAGAGTGAAAGAGAGAGCACGAGCAGGGGAAGGGAGAGAGGGAGGGAAGAGGAGGGCTTCAAGCTGAATGCCAAGTCCCACGTGGGGCTCCATCTCACGACCCTGAGATCATGACTGGAGTCGAAACCAAGAGTCAGATGCTTAACCAACTGAGCCACCCAGGCACCCATGAATATTTCCCACCTCTGTGATAATGCACACAGAACCCTACATTCCAACAGTAGCCAGAAACATTTCTTGATTGGCAACTTAATGTCTATTAGCCTAATAATCTTGTTAAATAATTTTCTTACGTCTTTTAAATACTCCCCTACCCTAAATGACTCTTACGCCATAACACATCAACTTCAATAAAAAGAAATTTAACTACAAAGGAAAATTTTCAAACGCCCATAGCACCAGTTTCCCTATTATTCATGTTTCCTTCTTGGTGGTCAGCACATCAGCTGCAGTTAGAGTCATTCTATGTGAATATTAAAATACTGAAGTTCGGTTTTACTCTAAGTGCTTTGGTGTCACTGGGTTTATGATCACAACATGTTATGTGAAGTGTGGGACATGTTCCTTCTGTCTTTAATAGAGGATCAGGATATTCTTGGGAGGTTGGATAACTAACCTAAAGTCACACATCAGTTAAACAAGGTGTTCCGTTTAGAACTCACAGCTTTCCCGATAGTCACTGCTTGGGGTTCATGCAGAATTTCAATGTAGCTCTTAAATATGGATGACATAATTCTTAGCTTGCCATGCTGTGCTGCTTGTCCCGAGTCTCCATCCATCTCAGTCTCTTGCATGCCTGATGTCCTCTCATTCCTTGTCTTAGTTCCAGTTTAAAAAAGTGTAAGTAAAAAATGCATTGTACGTATTGGACAGAATACATGATCAGATTTGAGGAAGTATCCTAAGAGAAACAAACATTTTTCTTTTCATGTTGGGGGTCTGGTAGTATTTAGCAATATTCAGTCTTCGGGACACTGAGTCACTAATAGTGTGTCGTTTGTTTTGAATATTTGCTCCCACACATTGTACTGTGAATACTTTCTCATTATTTATTTGTGACTAAAGTCATCAATTGACTTATGTTTTTAGAATTTTAATTGGCAAATGATGTTCCCATATATTTTAAAGCTATTTTCTATGGTGAACCAATAAATTTAGTACTAACTGACACAAATAAACTTACCACAAAGCACTCTGCTAATCTTACAGAGAATTTTTATCCCACACCATTTAGATATGATGGGTTCATAGCCCAAATTCCTGTAACCACTGGCATTTTCTCCCATGTTAGTAACTATCAGTGGTATATTTAAGAAATAGCACATTGAGCGAAAGGTTCCATAAATTGTAAACAGGAGGCTCATAAGACCTTATATGTTGTAAGGGACCTTATACATTCATTGTAAGGAAACCTGCCCTATTGGATGATAGAATCTGGATGTAGATTGTAGTGAATGCTTGAATTTCAGAGGGAGAAAAATATTAATAGGAAATTATTCAACAGCTCCAAGACTAGATCCTGTTATCAGTGGGAGTGGACAACTGAAATGTGGTAGATATTTACTATGTAACACTAGGCAATGGTTAGAAGCAATGGATTGGGTGTACATGCAGCACAATGCTCTGTTCTAAAAGGTAGATTTTAGGAAGAGGAGTAAGAACTCAAGACTGTATCCATACCATTTAGGGAACTTAAAAACACATTCATACACACTAAGGCACATGTACAATGGGCAAAGGAAATGTCCATATTCAAATCATATGTTGGTCACATTTGATTGAGTTCCTGTGTGGAGGATGGGAAATGGAGAATAAAGGGAAAATGCCTTCTAAAAAATTAAGAGAATATCAGTTAAAGGTATTACATAGACTAAGATGACAGTGTACCAATAGCTGAGGATTATGAGAATTAGGATGAACTCAGCCCTCTTCACGAGTCTGTAGAAAGTATATATATAGTGGTGTCCTGCTGGGAAGACCGGAGAGGCAGGAAGCTCAATCCTAGCATATGTTCTGCCATATTTCCATGTTGCCAGCTAGCAGTACAGAGTTGACCAAGCCACATCAAGCTGTGGACTGTATTTCCTTCTCTGTAAGTTCCGGTGTTTGAAAATACGCTCCGTAAGGTTTCTTCTAGCTTTAAGCTTTGATATACATATGTTCATTTATTCGCTCATACAGTGGGGGTTACTATGTATGATTACTAGAAATGATGTATTTAATTATAAAGAAAAACTTGTTGGACAGAAGCCAGGTCCTCTCTTGGTCAGTATGAGAAAAAGGGCTTTCCTACGCTGTATCCTGCAGAAATCCTGCTGATGTACATTTTGGGTGCCTGCCCTTTGGTGGCAATCCTGTGAAGGCAGTAGAACCAGTGTTGTTGAGGTAAGTTATGGTTATGCTCAGGGATCGGGCCCTTCTCGTCCTCAGCATTGGAGGAAGCCAAAGCCTGGATTAGAACTTCAGGAATTGTTGACCATCCCAAATATGCTCTCAGAACAGATCTGCCTCCTGGGTGCCTGGGTGGCTCACTCGGTTAAGCATCTGCCTTCGGCTCAGGTCATGATCCCAGGGTCCTGGGATCAAGCCCCGCATCGGCTCCCTGCTCAGCAGAGAGCCTGCTTCCCCCTCTCCCTCTCCCTGCCACTCTGCCTACTTGTGCTCTCTGTCAAAAAAAAAAAAAAAAAAAAAAAAAGAATAGATCTGCCTGGTGGATGCCTTCCTGGTGCCTTGCTGCTCACTGCCCTGTCACTCATTCCTGGTGTCAGACTCTGGCTCTTCTTTGCCTGCCTGGCACTTTGGTTTGCTGCTGCCGTTGCCTCTGTGTGGTTCTGGCATTGTGGGATGCTTCGTTGACCTGTTTGGTGGTGGTCGGTTGCAGCCGTCTACTCCCTAAAAGCTTCTGTTAAAAAAAAGGGTCAGACCCTATCTAATACCTTGCAGTCCTTTCCTGCCACTGCCCTACCTCATTGCATTTTGGCATTCTGGCCTCTCTTGGGTTATGGGATTTATGATAGGCACTTGGTAAGAATGATGAAAATCTCCCATTTTAGTCAAGATCTTGGATTGAACTAAATTACACCAACAATTCACATTTTTATGTTTCCACAGCGCCGATGTCTTTACTTTTTTTGGTAGAAGAAAAATATGTTGGGTAGATAGCTGGTACTAGATCTAAATAAGTCTTTTTAGATAAGATTTTCTCATACTCACATTCTCTTATAATTTTGAAGGGCTTTAAATACTTATGCCATGACAACTTTGAATAAAATCTTGGGGAGTTTTTCTTTCCTTCTTGACAGCTTTCTCATGAAAAATCTGTTCTCCCCATTATCAGGAGACTTCTGATTTTAGCAACACAGAAGACTCATTTAACATAGCCCTCTTCCTAGTAGCAATAAAAATCTAAATGTATATGAACAAAATGGAATATATACAGAATTTAGGTATGTAAACACTGAGCTTGAAAAAAAGAAAAGGAAAACCCAAAATGCCCACACCAGTGATGAAAGCCAGAGCAGTAAGCAACCCCAGCTGATGGCACAACAAACTGGGCCCTAACACTCCTGGTTATAGGAACTCAGGGGCTGAGTTTCTAACAACCATATGGGGACAGGTGGTAGGAGCCTTGGCTTATATAAGATGTGGAGCTTGAATTAAGACTCTTGCATCAGGCTGGTTCCTGGAAGTGCTGCCTGCTCAGTGAGAGTCTGTGTGTTCTGCCTGAGGCGCTGGAGGTGGGGCGAAGTTTCCCCGTGAGCTGACAAAGGCACCGGTGGTGCTGGGTTTGGATTATGTGACCAAATTTCTATTGTGGCATGATGTGAGATGGAGCCTGGCATCCAGCTCCATGCTTAGCAGGGAGTCTGCTTAAGATTCTCTTTCTCCCTCCCTCTCTGCCCCTCCCCACTGCGCTCTTTCTCTCTCTCTAAAGTAAATAAATAAATCTCTGGGAAAAAAAAAATTAGTCCCACGGTGGTAAAACCCATGGATCTCCCTCAAGAAGCAAATGCATCACTCCTCTGTAGGGACTTTTTACAACCCAGGCTGTACAGAACTCCTAGAGTTAAAGCAACACCTGGTAAAAGTTATAAACCATCGGAGGAAGTAATCCACTCTGGAGATCTAGAAGCCACTCCTAAGAACTGGGGTAAAAAATCTGAAGGACTTTGTAAAATACACATGCTTAAAATGACTTAAGGAATAAAGAAGGAATAGAAACCAAAATAAAAGAATAAAATACAGTGAGGTGAAAAGGTAGAAAGGGCTGAAGGGGGAAGGAAGTTTCTGAGCCCTGTCATGTTTAAAATATTTTATATTCTTCCTCATGAGTTGTCATGTCCTGCATGTATTTATATTTCTATTATAACTATATATATACTTATAATTTAATATAGTTAATAATTACATAACTATAACTGATGATATATATATATCATCTCACATGGGGTCAAACCTATTCTAACAAATGCTATTAAAACCAAATCCATGGGACACCTGGGTGGCTCAGTCAGTTAAGCATCTGACTCTTGATTTCGGCTTAGCGCATGATCTCAGGGTCCTGGGATCCAGTACTGTGTCAGGCTCCACACTCAGTGGGGAGTCTGCTTCTCTTCTCCTCCCTCTCCCTCTATCCCCTCCCCCAAAATAAATGAATAAATCTTTAAAAAAATCTTTAAAAAAAAACCCCAAATCCATAATAGAAAAAAATTTCAGTCCTATCCAATGATGACCAATTTTTAAAAATTCTCATTATAAAGGCTGTTACTTGTAGTTATGAAAAGTTTTTTAGACTAGTCCAATCTTTTCAAAGATCCAGGTGTTCTACATTGATTTCTGTTGAGTAAATAAGTTTCACTAAGAGTAATGTCTAATCATAGGCTATGTATTTACATTCTCTAGTGCTGTAACATAATAAAGTATTCACCTCCTTGCAAATTTGAAGTACATGATGTTTTAAGATAAACTGTATCATGGACAAGAAAATTTTTTAAGACCCCCTCAACTAAAGCACTGCCTTTAATGGTCTTTTAGTGAGTGTTCTCGTATTTTATTTCACATTCAACTCTTTCATTCTAAATTCAGTGCTGTGATTACTACTTGTCTCAGTTGAATTTCAATGCTAGCCTTTCCAATTATTTCCTAAATGCTCAATTCCTTACTTATGTGCAGTAAATTTCTCATACTTTATAGAATTCCAATCAACATTCCTCAGGGCACTTTGCATTCTTTCAAAGTCTTCAAAGTCTTCTTTCTCAAAGTCACAAATGCTTGCATTCTTTCTCTTCATAAGCAGCATACTCCCTTGAGCATTTCAAATCAAATAATAAGTTGATAACTAGATTTGAGATGCTCCCTGGCTTCAATCTGATTTATCATACTTGGCTGAATTTTTAGGAAAGGTTCCAGGAGAAAAAATAAAATAAATAAAAAACAAAACCCCCTAAAACTTCTCTCCATAAAGACTAGGCAAAGAAACTCTTAGAAACAAAAGCCAGTGTGACTCGAGGACAGAACTTTTACTCTTTTCTATAATTAAATTGCAATTATCCCAGTCGATATCAGTGTAATTAAAATCTTTCATGGTCGGTATTCCAGCCCATCCATGGTTGTTCACTGTTAGTCTTAAGAAAACTTACTCTCTTCAGTTTCTCTACAGGTTGTTTGTACATTAAAAAGTGCTATTTTCAAGATCAGGTGGATCCCAGCTTTTGAGGGAGAAAAAGTTACAGAGAAAGAGAGCGAGGGAGGAAGGCAGACAGGGAAGAGGAGAGAGAGAGGAGGTGGGTGGAGGAAGGGACACAGAGGGAGAGAGGGAGATTTTTAATATTGCAGTGAACAGACTGTTTTGACCACTAATTACATTCCTGGATACTTGTTTGATTCACTGTGTATTTTTTTCTGAGTAAACATGAAAAAGAAGACTGGTTTAATCCATAAGGCATTTCATACATCACATTTATAATATGTTAAAAAACTTAACAGTACTCAAGGGTGTGTTCAAGGCTAGGGAAGTGAAACTGACATGAAGAAAATAAATCTAATTCCTGTCTTCAAGATACTTAAGCTCTTGACTAATGTCAAGATAAAACATCAATAGATAAAGCAAAACAGTGTAACAATTGATTGATCGGGATGTCACACAACAGAATTAGTATGTGTTAATTTTTCCTTGCTATTTAAGGACTTGTTTATTTAAACCTCTGTGTTGGCTTCATATGTCACATAACCCTTCTTGGTTTATAGTCAGAAGACAAACTGTGGCCTGAGATCTATATCTGTATCTATCTATTTATCTATCTCTACCTGGAGATAGAGAGAGAGAGAGAGAGATATCTAGATATAGATAGATAGATACCCAGCAACCAAAACCAGTGGTTCTGCGTGACCACAGTAGAGAATCATTGTTGTATTATTTGAAGTTTTATCTGCTGTTTTACATTTGCAGTGGCCTAAACATGAAATGAGAGTGTTTCTTTCTAGTGCTATTTTCTTCTGGATTTTAATTTTGAAGCACCAATCTGGAACATAAACCATGCTGATTAATATTTACTGAGACAGGAAAAGCATGCCAGCTTACGTGATCCAGGATCTGGTCATGGTTTCGTAGTCCAGAGCCTCATCTGGTTTTGCATGTGTGCCCAGAGATGTCCAGTCTCAAGGGAAATGATTCTGGTTGTTGAATCTTACGGCAGCTTATGGTGTTTGTTAGTTTACAGTGTGAAGTGTAAAATGAAAACAGAACTTCCAAACAGAAAGGAAAGCTTGTGACCATGGGTCAGTTAATCCTTTCCCCAGGATGAAAGCCTACCTAGGAAGTCAAGTTATGATCAAAAGGCTGTTTTGTGAGCCTGGTATCAGAACAAAGAAAGTGAGGTCAATTGTTACAGCTGTTGAGTTGACTGACCAGATCGTGAGTTCGACTCCTGGGGCGTCCTAGACCCCTGTCTCACTACAACCCCAAGCCCTGCCTGGCAAGACTGTTTGGATGCAGGTTTCTCCCACGCCGCCTCGGTTTGTAGTTGCTATGCTCATTAGTATTGAACCCCCTCGACACATGGCACATCTCATCTGTTAGGGTACAGTTTTATTTAATTTCAGATATAGAATCTGCCTTTAAATTTGGTGGGCATCTCACTATAAACCTCTGTATGCTAAAATATTACGAATTGACTTTTCATGAATGACTGTCTTTCATGCTCTACTGCAGTGGTAGCTCCTTGAGGGTAAAAGTATAGCATATTATAAAGTCTTTGTAATTCTCTTCAGTGGCCACATCATAACCTTGCTGTCGGGACAGAACTCTGCACATGGGGAAAGGAGCACTGTTTCCTGAGCAGTTGTTGTGGACTGCTACCGTATCTCATTCATATACATATAATCATATATTTATACATAATACTTTGTGATATTATGATCCTCATTTTATAAATAAGGAAATTAAAGCTGAGAGAAATTAAATACATTGTTTGCAGCTAGTACACTGACAGAGCCAGAATTTAAATCTCTTCATTCCTTGACTTCTAGTCTCTGTGTGTATAGGGTTGTGAGATGGATAAATTGCATTAGGTTGCCTTCTGATAAATATACTATGTTGGCTCATATAACATATGATCAGTAAAAGTGTTGCTTGATTTATGATCAAAAAGTAATATTTATCACTTAATCATTTTCTTACAATTCTCACATATTTTCATTTGCTGTTTATAGAGATTTGGGAAATGGGGTGGATTTTAATTGTTTCAGTCATTTAACGTTTGGCAATGGGAGCAGTTACGAACTGCTCCATAAATATCTCACGTGGAAAGGTGAAGGGAATTATAGGGGAATTTTGATTGTCTAGCTAGACTTCTGAGGTACAACTAGCTAAAGGTCAGTTAGTCCTTCTCCTTTCTCTTTATTCAAAATGTGAACAATATAAAATCATATTTGATATAAAGTTATTGCTACCTATGTGGAAAGGATCTAGAGAAAGTATTTGCTATTTAAAGTGATTCATGGCAAATGTATTAGAAAAATAGGAAACACTATTATTAAAACACACACACACACACACACACACACACACACACGCACACACACACAAGGCAACCCTTCGGTGGAATGAAACTTTTTCCTTGTAAAGTCAGTGGGTGGATGTAGACACCTGTATAACTCCGGGCAGTTTCAAACCCAGCAACCCGGAAAGCACAAGTTGAGAATCTTCGGGCTGGCAACCTACCCATTGTACGCGAGCTATTGTCCTGCAGCCTCGCAGCTCTACGGATCAGGGTTCTGAGAGCGGAGAGAAGCAAACCACAGGTTCTTCTGTTGTACGGCAGAAGTGTTCTTCACGATTGGAGAGCCGTCTTAGAAAGCACTTCTGTTGCCGATGGAGCTGACACCGGCGAGGAGCCTTTCCGCCTTCCCCTCCGCACTCCAGCTGAAATGTTAGTGTCGGTGCAAGCCGTGGTCCCGGATGAGACCGTGTGATGGCCGGAGATTGCATGGAGGCCGCCTCATACACCATTTTATACTGCGTTTCTTAGACCAGTGTCTCCTGGCACCTCCCAAAGCCCGGCCTGCTGACCTTCAGCGGTCCTGTGAAATTCTCTTGGATAATACACAGTTCCTTATCTGATGAAATATTGATACAGTGCATTCATAGGAGTTGTATTAGTTCTCATTTGCAATGTTATTTTTACAGAAGTATGTATTCCGTAGATTGTACCCATCATAGGGTTTCGTTTCTGCACGTGATGCAGTGGCGTATTTATTGCCTATATCCAATGTCCTTTTCTAGAGTACTCTTTTTCCTTGGTGTTCTTAAGTCAGTTAATTGATTACTAAGGGTTGTTCTCAAAGTATTGTGGTCTAGTTCTTTAATTGTAATTTTTTGTTCGTCTTCCTGTTAAGCCTATTAAAGTTCATTTAAAAATATTCTGAGTTCTAGAGAGAATTGATGAAAAAAGTTGATTATCAATTTTGACTCTTATGATTTGTTGAATTGTAATTAACATTACTCATATAAGACAAAATTCCAAACATTTCCTCCCCCTGCCACCAAGTGCTATCTTAGGTTTACTAGGAAGGGCCCATAAATTAGTATTCTTAATCCAATGATTTGGGAATGTTTCACACAGCTGTTATTGTTGAAGAACTTACAGAATTTAAGTTGGGAAAGAGCTAACATTTATTGAGTGACTACTGTGTAGAGATTAGCATGTCGCATACATCACTTTGGTAAACAGACCCAGCTCTGGGAGGCAGATATTCCCACCTAGTAGACAAAGGCATGAAATTTGAGGCATGTTAGGCAACTTGCCAGACTCTAAGAGCCTGACTCCAAGGCCAGTGCACCCTCTCACCGTTTCTGTAAATATTTGTATATGTGCTTTCTAAACATAATTATACAAATGAACATAGCAGTATTCTCTAGAGATTGATGCTTTCTCTGATTTTGTCTTCATGTTGTATGAGTTTAAGACTTTTTAAAAAAATTTTTATTAGAGAGAGAGAGCATGAGCAGTGGGGAGTGGCAGAGGGAGAAGCAGACTCCCTGTTCAGTGGGGAGCCCGACTCAGGGCTGGATCCCAGGACCCTGAGATCATGACCTGACCTGAAGGCAGGCAGTTAACTGACTGAGCCACTCAGGTGCCATGAGTTTGTGACGTTTTGATATGTAGTTTGAACCTGTGATTCTTCTTGAATACATTCATCACCCATAATTATCTCCCATAAATTCTCTCCCTTGCATCCTGTTACTAATACTCCCCCCCCCTCAGTTAACATCTTCTCTGCACTCTTATTTCTAACGTGCACTTCCAAAAGCTCGCACTACTGGTTTTTAAGAATTTTTATCCCTGAGTTCGATATTCACTATGCCCCACATTACCCTCCTGATGGTACTCGTATTTTTTCCATTACATGACCAAGAATGAGTATATTGAGAATAATATCAATAAAGATGTTTTGCTTTTCTGCAGGTGGTCTAAATTCTGCTTAGATCACACTGTCCTTAGGTAAGAATTGCTGTTGCTGTAAGTCCCATAAGCATGAGCCTGGCATATCCAGTTTCATGTACTCGTGGCCTTAGTGGTTGGAACTGAAGGGGAAGTAGCCACCACCAACTTAGATCAGCAAGAGAGCTGCCATTTATTAGGCACTCCTAATGCGCAAGGCACTTTATAAACATTTGTATCTTAAATATGTATCTGACTTGACACGTACAGCACTCAGAACAGTGTCTGCTAGTAAATTGTACACAAATGTTTGCTTTTATCATTTGCATCATCATCACCATTGTCTTGTTTAAAGCCTTCAGTAATCATTGGCTGGAGATATTATTCTCATTTTAAGGCAAAGGAAATTGAGGTTAATCAACGCTGAATTACTTGAATGGTAGAGACTGAATTTCGGTGCAGGTATATTTGACTTCTAAGACTGTTTTCTTCCTGCTCAGTTACACTGTCCCCCATAAGTGGGTAATGGCCACAAAAGAAAAATATTTCCCTTTCTGACCTTCACAAGGTGGGAACACCTTCCTGTCTTCCCGAGGGGAGCATGTCACTCAGAGGAGACTCATCCAAACACTGTGGCTGACATTTTCACTGCATGGACTGCTGGTTGGAGAAGTCTCTGTGGCCTTGAGGAGAAAGTAGCTGGGTTCCTAGGGGACCCTCTGAATATCTAAGATGTTTTGATTGCTTATCCCAGGAAAGATAACTGCTAACTCCTGTCTCCCCCAGGGCATTCTGATTTTCCAGACAGAACTGGACTCTGGTTCTATAAATGCTTGTCTTGTCCTCTCCTTTGTCCCTTGTCATCACTTCTTCTGAACCTGACACCAGATGTGTGCCATCTATTAACCTGTCATATTCATTGATCTCCCTAAGAAATCAAACTGTCCCTCTAATTCCCCTGTCTGATCTTTGCTTGCCAGAGCTTACTGACAAAATTGTCCCCTCGCAGAAAAGTATAGTCTATTCACTTTGGCTCTAATAGCCTCAAATGCTGTATAGTCAATACATGATTTTCTGTACATTTTAAACTTTATGGCCTCATTGAAAATGAAAACTGTTTGCAGATAACTCTGATTTCACCTCCAGTGGCTGTATGAAAATACAACCAAAGTAAACCTAGAGATTAAGGAAGCTTATGAAGGAAAGTGTAAAACCTTTCCATTGGGACTTTTCATTTTTCAACAGAAAATAGGGTGTACTTTGTAGTTCATAATATCCGAATCCAAAATGATGTCTAATTTTCCTCCTCCTCATTTGTTGGAGAATGATAGAGGATTATAAAGTCTCCAGTGTAGCTTAATATAGTTATAATGAAGCTGTGGTCATTCCCTTTTCTGTTTAAGAACCTTAGGAAATTCTCTGTTCCTTGCTGATGCTGTTCTTCCATCACGATGTCATTGTGCACGCGTGACTTCTTTGCCAAAACTAGGTAATTTGAGAATAAGCGCATCCTCATTAATTCTTTCATTATTCAGTAATAACACTGTAGGAGGAGCTTGGATTAGTCAATGTCCAGCCAGGATAATGTGAGTTATTCTAGGCATTTCAAGCAGAGAGAATTCAACAGAGGAAATAAGTTAAAAAACATATTGGGTGTTGGGGGCGCCTGGGTGGCACAGCGGTTAAGCGTCTGCCTTCGGCTCAGGGCGTGATCCCGGCGTTATGGGATCGAGCCCCACATCAGGCTCGTCCTCTGTGAGCCTGCTTCTTCCTCTCCCACTCCCCCTGCTTGTGTTCCCTCTCTCTCTGGCTGTCTCTATCTCTGTCGAATAAATAAATAAAATCTTTAAAAAAAAACAAAACATATTGGGTGTTGGATTTTCATTGCAACATTATTCACAAAAGCCAATCCATAGAAACAACCAAAAAGAAAATGTGACATACGTATGTGTGTGTACACACCAGCATATACACACAATGGAATATTATTCAGCTGTAAAAAAGAAGGAAATCCTGTCATTTGGAACAATATGGATGGGACCTTGAAGACGTTATATGGAAGGAAATAAACAGAAAAGGACAAATGTGGTTATGATCTCACTTAAGTTTGGAATCTGAGTATACCGAAATCATGGATACAGAGAGCAGATTGGTGGTTTCCAGAGGTGCGGGGAGGGAGGCAGGTGAACTAGGTGAAGCTACAAACTTCCAATAATAAGACAAATAAGTTCTGGGTATGGAATGTCCGGCACAGTGTTTAGTTGGTGATGCTGTGTTGTATGTTTGCTGAAGGCCAACAGAGCAAATCGTAAAAATTCTCAGCACAAGAAAATCATTTTTGTAACTATGTGAGGTGATTGTTGTTAACTAAACTTTTTGTGAGGATCATTTCACGGTATATACAGTATATATTAAATTCTGTTGTGCGTTTTGGACTAATACAATGTTCCCTGTAAATTATATCTCACTAAAGCTGGGGAAATATATATATATATATATATATATATATATATATATATATATATATATATATATATGTATGTATGTATGTATGTATGTATGTATTGGGAGGATCAAAATAGCAAAAGAGAAAAGCCGGTGGTTATTCAACATTGGGAACTACTGCCCCCTTAGGCTGAAAGCTAGGAGCTCAGCGGCCAGTGTGCAGGGGGAGCTTCCAGTGCCGTGGCGAGTGCTAGCTTCCTGCTGAGGCCACTGAGCTGGAAGCTAGAAGTCTCCTCTCCTGCAGATGCTCTGAAACTGCTCCAGAAGCTGCTGGGGATGAAAACCTCTGACAGTCTCTCTACAAAGTTCTAGATAGACTATTCCCTGTACTTGGAACTCACCCTTCCTTCCTCCACCTGTCACCCCACTGCCCTGCCCTCCACTTGGCTATCTTTTCTATTTCTTAAACAAACAAACAAACAAACATGCTTTTCAATATCTACCACGAGATTGTTACCTGTGGAAGTCTCCGATTTGATCACACCTCTGTCCCTTGTGTGGTGTCTGTGATTGCAGTGTCATGTTGTGCCTGTTACCTGTGTACTTGTCAGACTAGCCTCTTGGAAGTTGAGAGCTTCTCAGTGTTGCGCCTTTTTTTGTTTGTTTATATCTTCTCAACTAGCCTGGGACCTATTAACTCTCAGCTAATATTTGTCAAATGGATTTGAATTGAATTGAAGTATGCAAATACACAGAACTATGGTGTATCTTATGGGTCTCTTATGCTGGGTCAGGAATTGCAACGTTGTCCTGCAGGTGACGAGGAGTTGTGTGTCGGGAGACTTGCAGAGCCGTGCAGTAATTCAGTGCGTCTGAGCTGGAGGAAGTTAGAGAGACGTTGTAGGGAGTCGGAGCCGAGGGTATCCATTTAGCTTGACTCTTCAGTGGCCACTGTGGTGTTGTTTTTTTTCTCGTTTGGGACTTGGGAATGTTATTTTACCTTACTTTATGATGGAGGTGGGGCTTTTTGCAGGATTAAAAAGTGCTCTTTTTAGAGCTTCGGAAGGTATCTGGCTGACAGGCTGGCTGAGGTTTTATAATCAACCATTTATAATCATGAAATGTTCTAATTATAAAAAATAATGTAGTCAGACATTCTAAATTATGTTCCAATTCACTTTGCCAAGTGCCTTTTCAAACCTTTTTTGCTCTGGCAGCCTTTTTTTTTTTTTTTTTTTTGTAATTCTCTTTTTACAACACAGAAAACTGAGGAAACTGAGGAGAGTCGAACTTCAGAAACAGTATAACTCTGAACTAATTTAAAGGTGGAAGTATAAGTGGCCCAAGATAAATCACAGTCTAATACCCTACTTTACAAACCTAAACTCAAGTTTTTCCTCCTGGAAACACTAGAACACGAGAGTGAGATGCCCATCTGCCTGAAGGTAAAGTAACAGTGACAACCCAGTCATCCTTCCCATCTCGAGCTTTCTGTTCCTCCCACAAAGTCCCATTCTCAGGACAGAGGCCAAGCTGATCTAGGCCAGTGGATTTCAAACCAGGTCCCACAGATCCTTAGTGATGCCTGAAAGCCCACAGGGGAGGGAAGGAGGGACAGAGCGGGGGGAGCTCCATCTGCTCCAGCCTTGCTTGTCTTTGTCCTCAGCAGGTCCACTCTTCTCCTTTAAGACATTTAATTATTTAGGAAACTTCATTTACAAAAGGAATTGATCGCTATAAACATTGTAGAAAACCCAAGACAAAACAACACTGATCTAGTCTGCACAAATATTAAGAGCATATGCAGTTGCTGAAAAAGCTGTGTGAAGGAAAATTCCATAGAGCTGGACTCAGAGAACCTCCTTTGATTTTTGATTTTGTTCTTCCAATTAGCTGTGAGCTCTTGAACAAGTTACTAAAGCTTTGGAGAAATGGTTTGTAAATTACAATATTCCATTGGAACAAGAGCTCATTGTTTCTCAGAGAATGGGTCAGTCAGTTGATGAAATTCTGGAGCAACAACACCAGTATGTCATTTATTAATGGACAGTTTTGAAAGCCGACTATGGTGGTTCGTTTTATGTGTCAAGTGGACTGGGCCACAGGGTCCCCAGATAGTTGATCAAGCTTTATTCTTATGTTTCTGTGAGAATTTTTTTGGATGACATTAACATTTAAATCAGTGGACTTGAGTAAAGGAGATTGTCCCCCATGATGTGGGTGAGCCCATCTGTTGAAGGCCTGAATGGAATACAAGGCTGACCCGCCTCTGAGTAAATGAAAATTCTGTCTGATGGTCTTTGAACTGGGACATCAGCTCTTCCTGGTTCTACAGCACCTTCTGACCTTTGGACCAGAACTGGGACATCGGCTCTTCCAATTTTGACCTTGCCAGCCAAGTTCAATTGTGTGAGTCAGTTCCTTATACTAGGTAGATAGGTAGGTAGGCAGGCAGGCAGGTAGGTAGGTAGAAAGAAAGATAGATAGATAGTCATACTGGTTCTGTTTCTCTAGAGAACCCCTACTAATATACCTGGTGATGTGATCTTGAAACACGGTCACAGTTCTTTGACATTCTTCCCTCCAAAAGGTGGAGCCTAGTTCTGCTCTCCCTTAAATTTAGTGACTTGCTTCTAATGAATGGAATACAGTAGAAGAGACAGTGTGTGGCAAGGTGATAAAAGGCCCTATGGCTTTCTTCTTATTTCCTCTCTTAGATCACTTTTTCTAAGGGAAGCAGCTGCCACGTATAAAGATGTTCACGTGATGAGGAACTGAGGCCTCCAGCCAACAGACATGTGAGCCATCTTGGAAGTGGACCCTCCAGCCCACCAGGCCTTCAGAAGATGGAAACCCTTACTGACATCATCACTGCGACTTCATGGAAGACCCTGAACCAGAACCATTCAACAAAGCTGCTCCCAGATTCTTAAGCCATAGACAGTATATGAAATAACAAATGTTTACTGTTTTCAAGCCATTATGTTTTAGAGTACTTTGTTTTGCAGCAAGAGATAACTAATATGCCTGTGTTGAGTCCATTGTGTTATGCTGGACCCTTCATTCCTGGACTCAGGATGGTGAATGGTTACTGGGAGGTCCTGAGAATCAGTAAGGAAAATTTTCATTTCATTTTATGTTTGCACCAAGATACGGGAGAGTGGCCAACATCCAGTAAGCCTGGATCAAAATTCAAAGTGCCCTTGTTGATCTGGGCAGGATGTCAAGACAACCCAGATGAAGGTCAGCATGGGCAAGGACAGAGCAGCAGGCCTAGGAAGAAAAGCAAACCCTTCATCAGCACAATGGGGACTAATTGGCTGTGTAAGAACGAAGGTCAGGCTCCCTGTGAGCTTAAAATAGGTGTTCAATACGTATGCATTGATTGATGTTGGTTGATTTATTTTGAATGCCAGACAGACTGTGAGTCATCAGTGTTGCAATATAGCTTAAATAAATGTGAGTTGTGCCTGGAAAAATAGCAATTCAGCAGTAAGGACCAAAAAGAGCCATTCAGCCTCTCCCTGGGCAGCTTTCCTTGTCCCACCTGCCACAGTCTTCTGATTACTGAGAGAGAGGAGCTTCCCAGGTGGAAGATGAGTAATGCTTCAGGGAGAAGTGAAGGAGAGTCTTCAGTGGGAAAGCCTTTGGCAGAGGAGCCTAACCAATTGCTCTCAGCTTCAAGTGAGGACCTGGATTGATTTCTCTATAGGGAGATTAGTGGTGTGATTTGCAAAGATGCTGAGACGGCCCCCAACTAGACTGACAGCGAGAGAGAATGGGACCGGGGGAGGTGATTGCCCGTTGGAACAGAAGAGAAATTTGATACCCTGGTGAGACATGATTCACTCGAAGATAGTGCTTAATTTTGTTTTTGCCACTCTTGATGAAAACTTTGCCATGTTGTGGCTTCAGTGGAATACGTGGAAGTGTGGCTCATAGCTCTGGGTCATGCTAAAGTACTCTCTTCTCTGTTTGGGGAAGTAAGGCCCTCCGTGTGATTCACGTGCTCCCGTGTTCTAGTTTCCCCGGGAGAATCTCTGTGTACACATCTTACCCTAGTGTCGTTATTTTAGTGCCACTTTTACTCCGAAGGATCCTGATTTGGACGATTCGTGATATGGCAACCCACTTCCCATCATAGTGGAAGGGCAACGTGGTAGAGAGGCTAGCAAGACGGGCTGTCGCACAGAGCTCCCGAGAGAAAAATCTCGGCTCTGCTGCTTCATCGTCACACGACGTCGGATAAATTCCTCACTGTCTCTGGACTGTGGTTACTGTAAAGTGGGGATAATAATAACATCTATCCCTGTGGTTGGGGTGAGGATTACTTGAGTTACTAGGCACAAAGCCCTGCCAACAGGGCCTGATCTATGAAGGCTCTGTAACAGTTTTAGGTTTGGTTTGTATTAAATCTTCACAAAAGTCTTGTAATGAAGTTGTCCTTGTGCCGCTTTGTAATGAGGACACTGCACCATCAAGAGGTAAATTAAGAACCTTTTCATAGGCAGACCCGTTAGACGGTAGTAGGTGCAGGAATTCAGGAATTGGTTTTGACTCTCACCTCAAAGCTGACACTTGCTAGAAGATTCTACAGAGTATTCCTTAAAGCCTCTTTATGTCTTCTCTTCATTTCCGAGAGCAAGTCAGTATGAGGCATTACCCCTGCATTCTTATTCTCATTCAACTCTACACCTGTTCTAGCCAGAACAGAGATTTATTTTTTTAATTTTATTTGTGGGGTCTGGGGGCGGAGGACTGTTTCCAATATCAGATGGTGTCTTACACCTGTATCAGGTTCACAGAGGATGAGGCCAGGCCAGCAGCTTACCCATGATGATACTGGTTTTCCTTAACCACATTGCCCCGAGAACTTGAGAGTCTGAGATCATTTCCATTGTGGAGCTTGGCAGAAATGTCCTGTGGGGAATCTGTGGAGGCAGGTCTAAAGTAGCCTCGCAGAGTCTATGCATCATGTGAAGGGCAAAAAAAAGATGATTCACGTTCACCCAGCAGCAGAATGGACATGGCCCAGAGAGCCAGCAGACCTTGGCTGCCCAGACCAGTATGTTACAGCTATGCCCCTGTGGCCCTGTCATCGAAGACTGGAAGGAGTAGACGTGTCTTAGTGAATACCAACTCAGATGGGTATCCGCCAGGGCCTGGGCACCTCCCCTCCCTCTTAGGCTTTCTCACCACAGAAGCCTCTTCCCCAGATTGTAGCTGAAGCTCTACTTCATGGAGGGGGGTTAGATATCTGGCAGTGGAAGAGTATATTTCTCTATATTTTTAGTAAAAATTCAGCTTAGTTTTGGGAAAATACAGTTCCACTGCCTGCATACTGAAGTTCACAGACTTAACATTTATGGCCTATAACTGCTGTGCCATCTTGGGAGATCGTCTTCTTCCCATTTTGCCCACTGCCCTCCCTCCTGACTTTGTCTCTTTGTGAAGCACGATTCCTCAAGTTGAGCTTTTCAAGATCTCAAACCCTTGCTTAAACTCTGTATCCCCATCTATAAAGTGAGAATAATATTTATCAGGGCCATTGTAAAGATTAGAAGCGATTTCGATAATGTGCCTATCCTTCAGGGGTGAGACACCGTAGATACCCAGATACCGTAGCCATTACTACCACTCCTACTACAACTAATGATAGCAGTCCTGAAAACAGCAACAGCCAGACTAGTTCTAAAGCATGATCATTTGAAATTAGCATGCCGGTATATTCTACGACATCAATATATACACATTATTGATATTAAATTCTTGAGGTTATCAAGGTTAATATACGTACCTAGGATACTGTTAATATGAGTATCTAGGACACACAGTATGAGTATCTAGGACACAATGTTAATATGAGTATCTAGGACATATCTTCTCATGAGTGCTAGTTTCTTTTCTTTATACGGAGAGCCCATCCTGTTCTCCCCTGAAAGGGTGTGTTTCTCTTCTCTAGACAAGCACGCAGAGAGCATTTTTACTTTTTTAAAGAGCACATTTCCATACCTATCAAGGAAATGAAAGCTTTTCAAGAAAATTCCTGTGAAAAGTCTGAGATTATTAAAAGAATAACTGTTGAGGAAAAAAAAAGAAACAAAGTGTTTAACCTTTTTCCTGAGAAGTTAAAGACTGTACTTCACAAAAGCTTCTGCAACTTCCAATTTTATTCAAGAGCTCGAGAAACTAGCAATCCCCAAGGCTCCAAATTTAATTTCCATTGCATAGAATGCCTCTCACATCAGAATTAATCAGGTTTCATTTCCAATGTCCCATTTCCCTTCAGGAATTCTGTGGTATAAACCTCGAAGGTAAACACAGATATTCATCTACTCACCTGTTTTGAAGAGCCAGACATTCAGGAACGTAAATCATGGGAAGTGACGGGTATGCACTGATCTGGGTACAATTCGTCTCCCCTGTCCACCGCAGCCTCTCCTCGTGCTCGCAGGAACAAATGCTTTATTCTGAGATACAGGCCAAATGAGCAGACGTTTAGAATTTGTACTACCTATAAGCAGGCAGAACAAATCTCGATTTTGTTTCTTTTTTTAAAAGGGGAAAATCGGATATAAGAAATATAGAGAGCATTATCTGGGTGTCTGGTTTTGCTCCTTCTACAAACCTCCATTCATTACTCTTCTAGAGTTGTAAGAACATTATTTCTGAAATGGTCAAGTCATTCCCTGCTGACAGTTTGAACATCTGTGGACCCACCTTCTTTAGTTTTGTCTTTGTTCGGAGACGTTTCGGGTGTCTGCCAACGCAAAGTCAACATCGGCCCCAGCCCCACCCAGGACGGTGATGTGTGGACAGACTTGGGTACTTACTTGTTTGTGGAAGGATGGGGCTGGCGTTGGGTCTCCGCAGAGGCTCAGCGTTAGTCTGCCTGTGTGTTTTCATTTCCTGGGCTTGCAGTTGCACGCTGCTGGGATGAGGGATGGGGCTTCCCACGGTGGCTTTTGTAGCAGTAAAAGACTTCACGGTCTGCTTGTCCTTTCTCCGTTTCCTTCTGTTTCCATCCTCAGCAAACTCTCCAGTTATTCTAGTTCAAGAAGTGGATGAAGTACAGGGAAGTGCTCATTTTCAAATCTCTCTTTTAGGGAAGATTGTACAGAATCAGAGAGGATGAAATGGAGCTTTGGAACCTTTTCTTTCCCCATGATAATTAGCATTCTCTTCAAATTCATTGGTCTCTGGGGAATTTGTTCTGTGTGGGGTGGCTCCAAGCTCTATGCGGGTATTACAGGTAGAAAAGCTCAAGGGAATTGGAAATGTGCCTTCCGAGCATAATAAGTAGCTTCAACTATCTTATTTACAACATGTGTTCTTAGTGCTCAAAGAGGCAGGAAGTTTTTGAAGTCAGAAGTTGCTTTACTTCAGTTTGATTGTACAGGGAGTACATTCCTTGAAACTGTTCTTTTGTAGTTCATTTTGGATATACAGATAGTAATTTAGGAATAGTAGTATAGCTTGTCCTTTCATTCCTGACCTTTGGCAAACTCGAGGAGGAAAATACCGCACTTGGTTCATTGCTGGAGCCTAGCGTAAGGAGACAGGACATCGGGTGCAGGGGTTACTTCTGACTTTGGTGGTGTCAGATAACAGGACTTCAGACACACACTGATGTTGCTGATTTCTCTGGACGTTGCTGCTCCCGGGTAGTAAGTCTGCAGAAATCTCAGAGACAGTAAATCTGCCCCAGAAGGCAGATACTTCTGTGGAACAATTTGGCCTGGGTAGGAACCCACTCTTCTCAGTAAGAAGTCAGTGAAGGCCCTGGGGAAAATGTCTTGATCCTGAAATCCCCTCTACTAGGAAGGTGTGCCTTCTAGGTCCTTCTGTAACACGCATACTAACCTCACCAAAACTTCCCTTTCAATATGGCTTTGAGATGGCCAGTGCAATTGCCTGTCTCCAACTGAACCGCAAGCTCCCCGACAGTAGAGACCTGTTTTTGTTCAACCAGGACACAACGTTCCCAAGTCTGAATGGGAGTCAGCATTTGAAAACAATTTGTTGACTTAATGAGCCAGACTTCTTGTGATAAAACAAAAGCCGTCTCTTGAATCCTGCTGACATTTTCCTGATTTATTAAAATGACCAACAGTACTAGCAATCAGTGATTTATTTTGTGTCTGTCACTGTGCTGAGCATTCAGCCCGTCATCGCTTGAAATCCTCACAATTTGGCGGATATTGGGACTAAAACTAGTCAGACTAATGTGGCTTTCGAATCCGAGAAAACAGAGTTAAAACTTGTGCTTTGTCCCTTGTTAGCTCTTTGAGCTTGGTCTTGGTGAGGCACCAGCCTCATTGGCAGATTGGGTTAATGAGAAGTTTCTCAAAGAATGTTGTGAATGCCATTTATCTTTGTCTGTCACGTAGCTTGTACCCTTTAGTTGTTATTTCTCTGCTTAACATCATTTCATTCTTTGAGTCGATGAATACTAGAAATAATGGATCAGTTTAGAACAGAGAAGGAAAATCAGTATTTTCTTTCAGTCCCTTAGTTTCTTATTCTTGTTTTCCCATACATCTACCCATTCCTTCTGCTCTTGGTATAACTTCGCAGCTTTTAATTATTTTGAGTCTACTATAGACAACCACAATTTCATGAGAAGTCATAACTTCCCTTTCACAGAAACTCTTCTGCTTGTTCTTGGTTACCTACGCTAGCCAGGGTCTCTTGCCACTTTTTGGATACATCCCTGTTTCTTTGTACACTGCGGGAGAGTGTGTTTGGATAAAATATTGTTGTAAGCAATCCCAATATTACGTATGCCTTATCCTGACTCTCTTACCCAGGACAAGAAAAAATGTGCTGTGGTGGCAGAGGCGAAAGCAAATATGGGTGTATGACTGGTCAGAGGAGATGCCCGCCATAACCGTTGGTACTATGGTACATAACCGTTGGTACATAACCGTTGGTACATAACCGTTGGTAACTAACGCAGTCATATGCAGCTGGTACATCGGTATGTCTGCAAACCAGCTGAGGGTCAGCCTGGCGGCCAGTTACCTTGTTGCCTTCCCTCTGGCCTGTTTATAAATGGGGAGAGTTCACTAACAACCGTGATAAACCCCCACTCAGATACTTTTCCTGGTGGGACTCGCCGATTACTTTTATATACCAGTTCATGGCTCCTCTTCTGGTGAACCAGTATTTCCGCAGAAACCAGAAGCGACTATATGAAAGACATCCGCCGTAAAATACCGCAGCTGTTTCAAAGTTTTCTTGTCCTTACAAATGTTTTGTTGGCACCCTATATGTGGATTAAGTAATATGAGCAACTAAAGACTAAATGTACTTTCGGCCCAGACATTTGCATCAGCATGTCCTTATGGACACATGTGAAATATCAGTGAGTTTGAGGAAGGTAGGTGCACTGAATGTTCAGAAATGACTTGGAGTATGGAAATGGGAAGGGTCTGAGAGTCTACCCTGCTTGCACGTTAACAAGTTCGTTTGCCACAGATTCATAGATGCTGGCAGAAAACCAAGACTCCTGAGCCAGAGACAGAAGCCTTGATTACTCACGATGCAACAAGCTGCACAATTCAGGTTTCCACTGGTTCCTCATGCTCCCCAATTTCCACAGGGCAACACAGGTTCATATAGATGAATGCTGTTCAGGCAGTGTGTTTGTGTCTCCAGGAGGAACCCCAAGTTTAGGAAACCCCAGTCTTTTACAATAAGCCATAAGTAAATCTGTTTAGCCCTTGTGCCAGAAGGAGATACTATCTTTATTACACTGGTGACCCAACAAATCCACCTTTTCCTCTACAGAAAGTCAGTCCTCAATTTCCTATGCCTATTCTCTATAAAAATATCCTTGAAAAGATAGTCCAGTACAGAGCTTGTCAGTGCATCTACTTGCAAAATGTGCAGAAATACAAGAGACCCTTAGAAAATTCTCTCAAACATATGAAAGCCCAGGGAGTAATCTGGCTGTGAACTAACACTGAAAAGAAGATTTGAACTTTTCTCTATCCCATCCAAGAGCTTAGTATGCTCTCTCTTTTAGCTAATGTCCTGATGATACTTTTTTTTTTTTTTTTTTGTCCTGGAAAGAATCAGTGCCAAGGTCTTTCTGATGAAAACTGAACCTCTGAGATGCCAATTAACCTTGCATTGCTGAGACTGGCCAATTTGTTGTTTCTCTGCCCAAGCTTGTGCATTTAAACTTTAAAGGTTTTGTTTTTATGGTTTATAGTGTAGGGGGAAATGACAAAACCAGCTAAATCCTCTATGAACAACAGAGAAGTAAAAGCAAAAGCCTGTTGCCTTACCAATTGATCTCTTTTTCTCTTGTTTTCCAAGCTCTGCTTTTTCATACCTATTCCAGAAATCCATAGAAGATGAGGAAGGCTAAGAGTAGGTACAAAAGCAAGAATGACACCAATGGGTTAAAAGAGAACTGAACTGTATCAATGCAAAATGTAGTTAGAAAGAACTTCAGAGAATCAAGTAGAGAAAAGGTCAGGAGATGATATTTCTAAGAAACCAGAAGTGAGCCAATGATGTGTCTTTATTACATTTCTATTTGTGAAGCGTTTCTCACTACTTCTTAATTATTTGTTTTTCACTTAGAAACTTGGTTTTATTATTTCAGCAAACTTTATATCCTACTGCTGCTTCAAATGAGAAATCTGTTCGTCTTAAATGCAGGCTTTGGCACAATAGCTCATGTTTTAAATGAGAAATATATTCATTGAAATGCAGGCTTTGGCATACGAGCTCATTATATTTGAGCCATGTCAAATGTTGACCTGAAATAGGAAAAAAAAAATCTTGGGGTGATGAGTCAAATTTCAGTAACAAGTTTTTCTGTGGAATTTGATAACCCCTACAAAAGCATATAAAACTCTATATAGCTAGCATCTTATTTGAGATATATTAAAAGGAAGAGTTGTAATGTCAGTGTTGCGAGTTGGGGATCATTTTGAAAAATATGCATGGTTAATATTTTCACTTTCAAAATTAGTAACGTATAGAGAGAATACGCAGAATAAAGGCCTTATATGATCTGGAATGAAAAAATGGTCTAACTGTAATACGTTGACAATTCCAGTATAAGTCTCAGGTAATTTTATATACCTAGGTATGAATAAATGATCTTTAATTATTCATTGGTTTATCAATCCCAATTTTACATCACGGCTTGCTTTCATGTAGATGTCTGTACCATATTATGTTTTCATGTGTATGGAGGAGAATAGGCATCAATAGTCTCATCTATTTTTTTTTTTTTTTTTTTTGAGAGAGAGAGAAAGAGAACAGGGGGAGGAGCAGAGTGGAGGGAGAGAGAGAGAATCTTAAGGAGACACCCCGCTGAGCTCAGAGCCTGACATGGGGCTCCATCCCAGGACCCTGAGATCATGACCTGAGCTGAAATCAAGAGTGGGGCATTTAACCAACTCAGCCTCCCAGGCACCTCTCATCTACTTTTTTTTTTTTTTTTTAGATTTTATTTATTTATTTATTCGACAGAGATAGAGACAGCCAGCGAGAGAGGTAACACAAGCAGGGGGAGTGGGAGAGGAAGAAGCAGGCTCACAGCAGAGGAGCCTGATGTGGGGCTCGATCCCATAACGCCGGGATCACGCCCTGAGCCGAAGGCAGATGCCCAACCGCTGTGCCACCCAGGCGCCCCTCTCATCTGCTTTTATGTGTAATTTTAACCAGAGTTAAACATGTATTATTTCTGATTTTTTTTCTTTTTCCAACTCTTTCTACCTTTAATCTCTCATGACTTTAAAGCAAAGGACAAAAGAACAAGAATTCCTTTATTCTTTACTTTATCTTCCAGTTATATAGCATGCATACAGCATATTGACAATGAACAACATCTTTATAGCTCTTCATGTAGGATGTATGTTTTCTTTTTTAAAATGCGGCGAAATGAACGATAACCGAAGTACTAGACATTGAATAAATCACGTTGCCATTTTGTATCAAAGCATGTTTATGATACCTCTACATGATTATCAAATTGTGTTTTCAGGGACCAGAGCAGAATGAGATGAGTTTCAAAAAATTAGTTTGTAAAACTTGAGGGCTACTAAAGGAAGTGTGTAAGGTATAACCAGTAATTATTCATTTCAGATTATACATGTGAAAACTATAGCTTCAAAGGACAAAGAGCTTAGGTGAGGGCAGGCAGGCAGGTAACAAAGTGATTCCTTTCTGATTAGGAGAAAAGACAGTCATAGGGTTATAATGACGTCGAAAGGGCAAGTAGGATTTGGATAGATTTCCACTATTGTCATGGTGTAAAAGTAAGAGAGAGAGATACAGATTCCTGAAAATACCCACAACTAGGCAAAGATTAAGTGAAGGATAGTAACTTTTCTTAGAATTGAAGGTATTCATGGATAAGATTCTCTAGTTGAATAGTAAAGACTTGAGAGGTCTTGACACCTGTGAGATAGATGAGGGATCCCAAGACAAGCTCTGAGCAGCATAGGAAGACTCCAGCTTGGAAAAAGATTCCAGGATTTCTCAAATATTAATGTGAAATTCAGTCATTAAAAATACGGATCCTAATTTAGATGCTCTCTGGGATGGGGTGCAAGATGCTGTTTCTGATAAACTCCAAGGTGGGATCATTGGTGTTAGTTCAAGGAGTAACTTTGAGTAAGTAGGCAACGGCTTAGAACAAGCAAAACTAAATGTTGGTTATCTTGGTGTTTTATTATAGTTTGTCTTTATATATACACACACACTATAATGCATGTCATCTCTTATCATATAGATATATATTTTTCGGTACAAATCCTTTTTTAGAAATAACTGGGTGATGGGCATTAAGGAGGGCATGTGATGTGATGAGCACTGGGTGTTATATGCAACTAATGAATCATTGAACACTACCTTAAAAACTAATGATATACTATATGTTGGCTGATTGAATTTAAATAAAAAAATTTTAGACTTGAGAAATAAAATATGTAAAATCGGAAAGAAATGACTTTTTTGCTCTCCATCTGTTTATCTTTTCATTTTCTTAATAATGACCTTAATTTTAAAAAATTTTGATGAAATTCAATTTATCACTCATTTCCTTTTATGGCTTATGCTTTTGGTGTCTTATCTAAATACTCTTTGCCAAAGGTAAGGTTACAAAGATTTTCTCCTGTGTTTTTCTATAAAACTTTTATAATTTTAGGCTTTACTTTTATTTTATTTATTTATTTTTTTTAAAGATTTTATTTATTTATTCTACAGAGATAGAGACAGCCAGCAAGAGAGGGAACACAAGCAGGGGGAGTGGGAGAGGAAGAAGCAGGCTCATAGTGGAGGAGCCTGATGTGGGGCTCGATCCCATAACGCCAGGATCACGCCCTGAGCCGAAGGCAGATGCTTAACCGCTGTGCCACCCAGGCGCCCCTAGGCTTTACTTTTAGAATGGTTTTGTGATTCTTAAAATTTTGAGAATAGTTGACACACAATGTTACAGTAGTTTCAGGTGTACAACATGGTGTGATTCAGCTTCTTTATCAGGTATGCTCACCACAAGCGTAGCTACCATCTGTCATCATACAATGCTAATACAATATCGTTGTTCCCTGCGCCTTGCCCTTTATTCTCATGACCTTTCGTTGCATAACTGGGAGCCTGCACCTCCCACTCCCCCTCACCCATTTTGCCCATCCCCTCACTCCCCTCCCCGCATCCCCTCCCCTCCCCTTTGGCAACGATGAGTTTGTTCTCTTTATTTATAGATATGATTCTGCGTGTTTGTTTATTGCATATTTGTTTGAATCATTTTTGAATTAAGTTTTGGAAATGATGTTATATACTTTAATCAAGGTTCATTTTTTTCCCACATGGATATCCATTTTTTCTAGCACAATTTTTTAAAAGACTATTTTTTATCCATTGAATTGTCTTTGTATTTTTGTTGAAAATTAGTTGATCGGAGATGTGTGAGTCTGTTTCTGGATTCTATTTTGTTCTATTAATCTATCTTTATTATTATTTCAATCTTATGGACTTGGTTACTGTAGCTTTACATTAGGTCTTAAATTGGGTATAAGCCTTCTAACTTTGTCTTTTCAAAAGCTGTTTAGATAATCTAGATCATTTGTATTTACATATAAATTTTGGAATTAACTCCTCACTTTCCACACACACACACACACACACACACACACACACAAAACCCCAACAAAACCCTGCTGTTTTAATTATTAAAACAATAGATCAGTTTGAATCTTGAGAAATCTCAGTGTGGCTTTAATTTACATTTCCTTGATGACTAATGATGTTGGATGTCTTTTAATGTGTTTTTTTTTTCTACTTGCATATCTTTTCTTTCTGAAGCATTTGTTCACATTTTTCCCATATTTTTAATTAGTAGTTTTTCTCATATGATTGTGTTGTAAAAGTTTTAATTTATCCTGAATACAAGGCTTTTAAAATATATATCTGTTTTTTAAATATATTTTTCCAATCTGTGGCCCACCTCTGAATTACTTTAGCAGTGTCTTTGAAAGAGTTACATTTTAAATGATCAAGTCCCAAATATATTTTTAAATGGTTCACACTCTTTGTTTTATATCTAAGAAATGTCAAGGTCATGAAACTTTTTTCCTATGTATTCTTCAAAAAGATGAATGGCTTTCCCATTTACATTTAAGCCTATTACTGTTTTGGGTTGATTTTTATGGCATGAGATAAGGGTCAAGGATTTTTTTTCCATGTGGAATATAGATATTCATTTGTTCCATCCTTATTTGTTTAAAAGATCACGCTTTATTAAATGAATTGTCTTGGCACAATCAATTGTTCTACATATGTGTATATCTATTTCTGGACTCTCTATTTGGATTTTTGGTTGGATTAACTTTTAAACAAGTAATCAAAACAATTCATCATGTTAACAGTAAAAGAGAAGAAAATATCTCAGTAGTTGCAGAAATATCATTAATCAAAATTCAACACCCATTTGTGATATAACTCTGAGTAAATTAGGAATAGACAAATCTGATAAAGGACATCTATAAAAAATGTACAACTAACATAATAATGTTGAAAGAGTGAATAATTTCCCCCTAAAATAAGAAAACACATGGTTGTTCACTTTCATCACTTTAACTCATTATTGTATTCTTAAGTTAGGTAAGAAAATGAAATAAAAGGCATCTGCAATGGAAAGGAAGAAGTAAACCAATCTTTATTTCTATGTGACATAATCATCTATGTAGAAAATTCTACAGAAATCTATAAAAATGCTGTTAGAACTATTGAATGAGCTTAGCAAGTTCTCGGTATACACGACTTATGTGCCAAAATAATAGTATTTCTATATGTAGGGATGAAATGACCTGAAATTTTTTAAGAGTGCCTTTTATGAAGTAGGAAAAAAAAGAAATAGAAATAAATTTGAATATGTGAAAGACCTGTACCCTGAAAAGTAGAAAATACTGTTGGTGAAAAATTAAAGAATAATTGAATATATGGAGAGATTATTGTATTCATTGGTCAAAATGTTCTATACTGTTAAGATACCAGTATTTCCAAACTGACTTACAGACTCAATGAAATCCTACCAAATTCTCAGCTGACTTTTTGGTTAGAAATTAAGAAACTAATTCTAAAATTCATGTTTGAATGCATGGAATAACCAAAACATCATTGAAAAAGAACAAAACAGTGGGATTGATGAGGTTACCGAATATACGTGAGGTTCAGTGGGGTGGAGTCCGGAGCCGACGACCAAGAAAGAATTCTTGAGGCATCTTTGGTGCAAAATTGGTGGTTTATTAAACCACCGGTGACAAAACCCGTGGGCAGAAAGAGCTGCTGCCCCGGGTTATGAGGGGTGGCTGATTATATACTATGGGGTTGGGGGAAGGTAAGGAAAAAGGGAGGTTGAGGAAATACTTTCATATGTTAAAGAAGATTCACAAGATACCAGAGGCTTTGCCATTGTCAAGTTAATATTGTTTACCCCTCTAGTAAGGCGTTAATGTGAAGATAGTTGGGAACTTCCTGGAACCTGCAGATTACAAGGACACTTAATTGTATCTACATTCCCTTCCAGAAGCTAGGTTATTGATAGAAATGCTTTGTTCTTGTAAACTGCTAAAGACATTTGTAAAACTGAGGGAGACTTAAATCTTGCAGGATTGTGGTATCTATAGGTTAACTATTTCTTTGTCCTTTAGGGCAGCCAGGAGTGCCTGAGGAATGTCACATATATCCCATGGTGGAGTGGGGGGTTGTGGGGTGTCAGTTTCTGCTTTGTCCTCAGCTTGCCTTCTGTTCCCTCATCAGGATGAATGAATGGTACATGATTTTATGACTTACTCTAAGGCTATAGTATTCAATAAAATCTGGTGTTCATGTCAACAGAGACAAGTAGATTGACATAATAAAATGCAGAGTCCCCCAAACACAGCCATGTGTATGTGGTCATCAATTTCTGACAAAAGTTAAAAAGCAATTCAGTAGAGAGAATTTTTTTTTTCAACAAATAGAGCTAAAAAAATTGAACATTTATATGCAAAAATTTAACCTCTCCACATAACTTACACTGTATATAAAAATAAATCAGAATTGGTTACAGGCCTAAGTATAATTCCCCACACTATAAAATTTTTAGGAGAAGCATAGGAGAAGATTTTATAACCTGGGTTAAGTAAGATTTCTTTTCTTAAAAATTTATTTTGTTTTCTTTTTTTAGATAGATAAAGAGGGATACAGAGTGTGAGGCAGGGGGCAGGAGAGGAAGAGAGAGAATCCTAAGCAGTCTCCATGCTCAGCACAGAGCCTGATTTGGGGCTCAATCTCACAACCCTGAGATCATGACCAGAGCAGAAATCAAGAGTCGGATGCCAACCAATTGAACCACCCAGGCACCCCTTAAGTAAGATTCTTAGATACAACCCCCCAAAACATGATAGAGTAAAGAATAAATTGATAAATCAAACCTCATCAAAATTGATAGTTCTGCTTTTCAAAAGCCAATGCTAAAAGAACAAAAAGACAAGCTATAGGCCTTGGCAAAGTATTTGAAAATCATCTATCTGACAAATGACTTGTATATAAAATATACAGATGACCCTCAAAACCCAATACCAATAAAAGAGTCCAAAAAAATGAGTAAAGGATTTTAATGGCCACTTCAGCAAGAAGAGATACAGATGGCAAAAAGAAAATATGAAAATATTGTCTACATTGCTAGTTATTAGGAGAATGAAAAATTAAAACCTAATAAAGTATCACTACATCTCGATAAGAATGACTAAAAAAAAGATAGGGGCATCTGGGTGGTTCAGTCGGTTGAGTGTCTGACTCTTGGTTTTGGCTCAGGTTGTGATTTCGGGGTCATGAGATTGAGTCCCATGTTGGGCTCCCCGCTCAGTGCCAAGTCTGCTTAGGACTCTCTTTCCCTCTCCCTCAGGCCCATCCCTACCCTTTCAAAATATATAAACAAATCTTTAAAAATAAATAAGTAAATAATAAAAACAAACACCCTGACCATATAAAGTTGAACATTCATCCAACATTTGACCCACCCATTCTCCTCCTCAGTATTTACCCAAAAGAAATGATAGCATAGAACCATATAAAGACGTGCGCAGAAATGTTCATAGGAGCTTTATTTGTAATAGCTAAAGAGTGGAAACAACTCAGCTAACCATCAACAGGTGAAAGGATTATCAAACTGTGGTATATTGTTTTTTATGAAATAGTAATAAAAAGAAATGAACTGTAAATGATACAACAGAGATGAATCTCTGTTATTACCATATGTAAAAGAGACCTAAAAGTTTATCTGTGAATCCATTTATATAAAATTCTTGTAAATGCAAACTAATTAATATTAGCAAAACAAAGATCCATTGACTGGACAGGGAGGAAGTAGTGAAAAGAGGCCTCCTGGAGGATGGGATTACAAGAGGCAGGAGGAAACACTTAGGGGTGATGGATATGTTAATTACCTTGATTGCCCTGCCGGTTTCATGGTTGTGTACATGTTTAAATCTTATCAAATTGTATGTCAATTATATCACTAAGGCTGTTAAAGGAAAAATTGAGGCTGTAAAATGATATCAAATGACATTATTTTCCCCCACGTCTTATTCTGAACATTATCATTAGCGTTATGAAGAAAATTTGAACATTATCATTACAGTTAGGAAGAATAAACTCTGTGAGTTCATAAACCATTTGTATTTAACAAAGAATGTCAAGGAAATAACCCCTGCCCTTAAGAAGTTTATAATCAGAGCACCAATTTACATTTCAAATTTCAGAACGTATTTCTCGAAATCAACATTATTTAATCATAGGCAAATACTTGGAAGTGAAACAAATTCAGTACCTGAAGGCATGCAGATTTTAACAGTAATCGGCTGAGTTCACATTTTTGTGAGGTGGTTTGTAGGAGTGTTTTCCTCTTGTAGCAAAACTTCTTTTGTACCTGTGGACTCTCAGTTCTCAGCTAAGTACACCAAGTAAAGAACTTGCTCAGTAAACTCAGTAAACACTGAATTGACACCCCAGGATCTTTTTCTGCACCTCAGTGCAAACCTGTCATTTCTTGTGCACACTTTTCTGTAAGTCTTTATATTAGATATAAGAGTATGCAGTTTGGTTACTTTCAGCCTCGAAATGGATTTTCTTTTTTCCTGAATGAGTCATGATTTTAGTGTGCAAAAGAACAGCATTTTGTTGCCTCATGTATTCCTTTAAAAACTAAAAATCAGAGTTTTATAGAGTTGTTTTAAGTCTCATAACAATAACAACTAATATTTATTGAGTAACTTGTGTAAACCAACCATTTCTCATGCGTCGTTTCTCAGTCGAGCCTCATATTATTTTTGCCCCTGTTGTTAGGGGTTGTTATATTGACATGAATATTTGGTCTTTATTTATGCACCGTGTTTTCGATTTATTTTCTTCCAAAGCTCAAGGGCAAATGCATTCTTTATCCACAGGAAGAATGTAAGAATTACTGTTGTATGGAAATTTATTGTGATGCGATAATGAATTCTTATATAAATTTGAACTCAGGATCATCCTTAACGTAAACAGAACGGTACATGTGTGCCGGTTGTTTATCCTTACATGTCAGCATGGACCAGATTATCCTACACAGTGTATGTCAAACTCATTTGCATAAGAACTATCAGATTTAGGATAGACAGAGTTTAAAAATGCATTAAGAAGAGCGAAGAATTTGGTACTCGGTGGAGATGAACGGTATTGAAACGCTCGTTAACTATCTCTTTCCTTACGAAGCACTACTGCACGTGCTGTTTGGATGCTTTTTAGCATAGTAAATCTATTTCTGTGGTTCAAACGTAATGTATCAGGAAAGACAATATGCTCTGCCCGAATTTTAGAAAACATGTGAGTGTGATGCTGGATTTTGATGATCCATTCAACCTGGAATTTAGCCTAGACATGAGTCACTAAAACTTAGAAAAGAAACAAAACAAACCTCATTCTCCACAGACTTGTGTTGAGTTTTGCTTTAGAAACAGATGGCAAAGTAGAAAAGCTGGTAGGAAATTGATTGAATTTGAAAAATCAGATGTGGAAAAATCAAGTAATTCAACCAATCCAATAGCTTGTTTTAGGGTTTCAGAACTTCTCTTCACCACACACCCTCCAGAATGATTTTTCCCCGTGTAACTAGCAGCAACAGGTGATTATTATTTCTTTATCCTTCCCCTTGAGGAACCTTTATTTCTTATTCCAGAAGTGTCTACTCTCAAAAGTATTTCCAGAAGCATGCATTTTACCACCCCTTAACTTCATGCTTTGAATTCGCCTTGAAAAATTTTCTCAGTCCTTAATGTGCACGCCTTACAATGGTTGTGATAGTCTCATGTCTGTCAACCTTAATCACTACTTAGCCCAATTGATATTTATTTACATATATATTACTTCTCTTTGAGTGATTCATAAATGAAACCTATTTCTGTAATTTGTCTTCTTTACTGAATTGTTTTTAAATTTTATTCCTAGGTTTTATATTCTGTAGCCATCTCTTTTCAGACCCAGTTTTCTGGGCATCTTCCAATTCAATTTGAGGGAAACTTGTGAATTTTAGAATAAGAGACTCAAAATGAAGCCAGGAGATATAATTTGGAAAACATCAAAGCCAGTTAAAAAATGAAATAAGAATAAAGAATGTATGTTGCCACTAGATCAAAATCAGGGAGTATTTGTACTCCTGAGTGGCCAGAATGACATATTAAAACCAGTTCCACTTTTTTTCCCTCTCTACCATATAGAGTAAGGTACATTGCTAGACCAGTCTACCTAATCTTCATGTTGACTTTGTTTCTGTCAGGAGTATAAAAGCAACATGATGACCCCTCGAAAAGCTATATTGCCAGAGTCAACGGATAAGGCTTTCACTTCTCCTCCATCACTCATTGCCCTGATACATGCTTCCAAAGAAGTGATGATTGAGAAAAGTGATAATGAAGGGCCTCTGAAGTGGAAGTGATGTGTGTCAACTACACTCAAATAAGTAAATAAATAAAATCAGAGTGGCAACTGAGAAAAACAACAACAACACAAAACAAAACCCAGCTGCCCTCCACCAAAAAAAACCCAAAGAGGTGACCTACCCTGGAGCGCCAACATATGAAGCATTTCCATTGGTGGAGCACCAAGACAGGAATAGAAGTCACGCATGTCTATTTATCTACCAATTAGAATGAAAACACATTTGTCCATTATTTAATAATATGTGGACACACGTGGGCACCCTAAATTGATCTCTACGTCAGCCCTGAGCCATGTTCAAGAGGGATTTCTCTACGGAGAGGCTGCCCGTGGTGTGCTCACCCTTCTGTTGGTTCAGGGTATATTGAGATATATTACAGTCTACTTTTGCACAGGTCATATTGCGTAAGATTATATTGTCAACCACATTAATCCTCACAAAATGAACAGATTGCTTGAAAAATAGTGACCATATGGAGATCACAACTGAAGAACACACTTATAATAATGCAAGGAGTGTGCGCAAGAAAATGGAGAGCTGACTGTCCCATTCCTTGTGTGAGCTCTTCTAGGACACGTGCTGAAGGAACGCAATTACAATCCACTTGGAGAGTGCATAGAATGCCTTGGGAAATTAGCTGGTGGTACTAGGAAGCCCAAGAAACCAAAGCAGGAGGACAAAGTTCTATAATGTTTTCAATTATGCTTAACATTTTGTGATACCTAATGCAGCACTCTGTGTCTTCACGAAGCATAACGACACATGTTTAAAAACCGCTGAGATTTCCTGTTTATTAACAGAATTTAAAATGCCACTTGGTTTTCATGGTATAATAAAAACAGCTGAGGACAGTAGAGAACAGTAAGAAACAAACTAAAATACATTCCTTTGGCAGTAAATACTGGCACAAAGAAAATACTGTTTAATATTTGAAGAAACAAGTATTAGAACAAATTCACAATGTGGGAGGTTTGCTGTGCAGTTGGTTGAAGGAACAGATGTTTCTAACATGCCTGAGCTTATGGTATTTGCAAGATTTTGTTTTAATAATGAAATATAAAAGTAATTATTTTTGTGAGCCACTTGAGTAAAGAAAAAAGATGTACTGGACTTATACTTTAATTAAAACATTTTACAGACAAATTATGGAGGTATAAACTCTTATAGAGTGGCAGCTTGGCTGAAATTTGTAAGAATGGTTACGGGGCAAGGGCACAGAGTTAGCATCACATTTAAAATGTTTTCGTTCTGTGGTAATTCATAGCAGAGCAGGAAAGTGAAGCCGGAAGTGTGCAAAGTGCTATGGTGTATTTCTGAGTTTATAAACACAACTGTAGTGTTAGCTGGCATTAATGAAGAACGTCCTCTGAGCCAGGTTCTGTCCTTTTGTGACTTACGTGTTCACTCATTAGTCATCAAAACTCTTGGAGGGTGATAAAATTACAGTGTCTCAGAGAGGGAAACTGAGGTACAGAGAAGTTCATAACCCTCCTGAAGATCATACCACTAGAACGTGGTTAAACCACGTTAATCTGGTCAGTTAGACTCTAGGGGCAATTAGTGAATTCTGTCTCTATACCTTTGTGAGGTATCTTTTTTCAGCTATAATAACTGTGCATATATTATGTATGTAAAATCACACACGCACACACACAGAATTTAGAAGCAGTAAACTTTCAAATCACTTCATATTTAATAGCATATCTCATAAAAATATTGAAAACATTTTTTTAGTGAAGAAAGAAGCTTCTTAGTCTTTAATAAGTACTACTAAAAATATAATTTTTAAATTTCATCCTTAGACTATCCTTTACACTTTCTGTTTTCAGGTATTTTTGTCACATACATAGCATATTTATAACTGTATGTATGTGTTAGTGTGTGTGTGTGTACACTTTTATTAGGCTGCAAGTGCAAAAATTTTACTGATGTGGGTATAATCAAGCAGTTTTGGGGATTGGTGAGTTGAAGAACGAACTGGTACTAAATGAGAGAAGGAACTGGAAAAAAGCATGAAAGATAGTGAGTGGGAAGAGGATTGTAAAGTCTCAGTATTGGGAGTAACCATGGGGAATTGATGGAAATGCAGGGAGGAAGGTATGGACAGAGCATGGTGTGTAAGAAAAGTGTTGGACATGGTGTTAATACGAGGGTGGAAAGGGTATTGTGGAGAAGAGGTAGAAGGGTCTGTCCTGAGGCCATGGCAGAAGGAGGTCAGTGGGAGGTGATGGAACTTGGACTAGGATAGTGGCATAGAAATGAGGAGAAGATTTATGGAGAAAAATCTATCTATCTATCTATCTATCTATCTATCTATCTATCTATCAATCATCTATCAGCCTATCTATCCAGCCAGCCAGCCAGCCAGCCAGCCAGCCATCCATCCACCCACCCACCTCTCCATCCACCTCTCCATCTACCTATCCATCCATTCATCCACACATACATCTAAGAGAAAATGATTGTCATGGTGATGAAGGGCAAGACCATGGAAGGTAAACAGAGGAGTATTCAGCATTTTGATCAAGTAGGTTTGTAATTGCCTAGTAAGTTAAAAACTAAAACTGAAAATGGACTTGTAAATGTTATTTTACTATTATAATTTTTAATTTTCCTTATAATTTATTTTCTTTTTTTAATTTAAATTTAATTAGCCGACATACAGTAGTACCTCATTAATTTCAGATGTAGTGTTCAACAATTCATCATTGCATTCCTTATAATTTCTGATACTTAATCAAGAGTAATTTGAGGGCGCCTGGGTGGCTCAGTGGGTTGAACATCTGCCTTTGGCTTAGGTCATGATCCCGGGGTCCTGGGATGGAGACGGGCATCACATATTAGGCTCCCTGCTCAGCGAGAACTCTGCTTCTCCTTCTGCCCCTCCCACACTCTAGTGCTCTCAGTCTCACTTTGTCAAATAAATAAATTCTTTAAAAAAAAGCAATTTGAAACACTTCAGTATTGAGCTTCTCACTACATGAAGTTCTTAATAATCTATAAACAAACACTTAAAGGGACTTAAGATTTTATTTTTTTATAAAAGGAGGAATTATTTTGTATCCTGAATAAGCCTATCATCTAATTTACGGGTTTGCATGAACTTTAAGTGTTCTTTTTAAGTCTGTCCCACCCAGAGATGCATCTCAAGAGAATGATCCAGCACACATACAATCTTCACAGTTCCTTGTCTCTGGGTATTATTACTTTTTTTAGAATATCGTTTTCTTTGGACTTCCGGGAGTTTGACCTTAATCATACCTCCACACAGTTGCATAAAAGTGAAGGAAAAGCTCTCCTCTCTCTTAAGAGAGAAAGGGCACTCAGGCTCTGGGGTTGCTGGTTGAAGGTCACCATGGAATGGAATGTTCCACTGCCTGTCATGGGATGCCTGTCATGGGATGCTGATAGGTGGCTCTAAAGCTCCAGAACTTTGAGATTGGAGCTGGAGCTGGACTAGTGTTTTCGAGGATTATGGTGTTTTGTCTCCCATCAGTGTTGTATCGCAAACATTATGGAAGATTTCCGAAGCTTTCCTTTTAAAATACCCGTGTTACTCTGAATCCCTGAAGAGACGCTGAGACTATGAGTCAACAGAAAGTCTTCAGTTAAAAAAAAATTAAATGAGTAAATAAATGAATAATCCAGGAAATCATAGTTAGAGGGAGTTTTATGAGCTTTGCAATATTAGAAGAAAGTAAAATCGGGCTCTGCAGTAGCAGCTATGTAATTGAAGTTTAAAATGAGGAGATTCTGTGAATTTTGTGAGCATTGTGCACTTTGAGAAAGTTTTCTTAAACTTCTTCCTATATTCGATAAGAATTAAACTTTTGGAGAGTATTTTGGAAATGCAGGGCATATTGATATACTCTAGGGAAGCAGGGGGTACAGGATCCATTAGTCCCGATCTATCAGATTCCTTTGATTTAATGTGTTAATACAAAAGACATTAGAATTAATAGCTGCTTCTCCAGTTGAAGCATACCTGGCTGTTAAGAACCCTTAAACAGCCTCTCTGCCTCTAATGGGACAATATGATACTAGAGTATAAGGAGTGAAAAGATGTAAGGGTCATTATTATATCCTGTGAATCTCTGCAATATAATAGCAGATGGCTAATTAGGACAAAGATTTTTCAGTTAGATATTGGAAATTTTGAAGTGCCCGCTGCCCTTTTTACTTTATTTTATTTTATGTCTGGAGGTTTTCATGTTAAACTTCTATTAAAAGCACAGCAAGGTGAAAATGGAAAGAGTTATTATCTTGACTAAAATGTTGGTTCTTCCTGCAGTAGTTCCCTACCTACATTTTAAGTCTCGTCTTTTCCCTCCCACTTAGGCCTCTCATTAGTGATTCATGAATGAAGTCCTTTCTTAGTGTAACACCCCCCCCCTTTTTTTTTTTTGTATCTGGGTTAGATGATTAGATACACTTGACCAAGGTAAAACAAACAAACAAGCAAAAATGCATCCATTTGGGCAAGCAAAGGTCAAAGTAACTTCAACCATTAAAAATTAATTATAATTATTCTCTGTACTTGGCATCCAAACATCATCAAACCAGACTGGAGCATTTACTGCACTTGAATCATGAAATTTTAGGTTGGACAGCACACAGTACTGATAAGAAATAGATGACAGTGTATTACTCAGGCCCACTGTCCCCTCCTAGGGAAATGGCAGTGATGATTAATAAGATCTCAACTTTCTTTGTTGCTGAGCTTCAGACTTCTTAACACAGACAATACCAATAATTGGTATTTGACATATGAATTAAAACACATCTGCTGTTTCTTATTTACAATGGGAAGATTATAACCAAAAACTTGTGTAAGAACGAGAACCCAATATACAGAAACATTCATTGGAGGCACCCGTAACCTCGCAAGCTCAGGGCTAGTGTGTGGTGCTGAGACTGTGGAGCCCTTTAACTGTTAGATCTGCCAACCCCATTATCCCACTGATCTGATTGCTTTCCCTTTTCATTTCCTATTAAATCTCTAACAGAGAAGAGGAAAAATTGATAAGGAAACCTGATTTGGAGCTATGTGGAAACGTCTTTTGAAAGGCAGGATTCCAATAGGGGTATCAACAATGGTATTGTTTGGATGACATGAATTTCTTCATATTTTCTAGAAACTTTACTTATTGATGATTTAAGACATTAATGTCATTTTTCCTTCAAAACCTCCATGTAATATTAAAATATCACTTATTACAGAAAAGGTCTGAGTGGTTAAAAAGGGTAAACATAAAATATTGCCAAATTATATTAATGATTATCAAAATAATTTGTGAATAAAAAAGATCCCTTTACTGTATATTTTTTTCTTAAGAATATCTTTGATTATGACTTTATCCTGGTGTCACTGTACACAAATATTTTGTAGGAATGTTTCCACTGAGGACACAAAATATAATTTCTGCTAGATATCAAAACTTCTTAGGCATGTGCCTGAATTGGGTTCAATTTTAGACGTTGTATTAGGTATGTGTTGCTGCATAACAAATGACCCCAAAATTTCGTGCCTTCTATGGGCCAAGAATCTAGGTGTCTGTGGTTCAGGTTCTCTCACAGGTGTTGAAAGCTGTAGTCATCTCAAGGCCCATTTGGGGAAAGATCTGCTACCATGTTCACTCAGTGGTTACTGACATGCCTCAGGTCATCACTGGCTCTTGGCCAGTTCCTTGCCATGTGGGCCTCTCCATAAGGTGGCTCCATGGCAGCTGGCTTGCCTCAGAGCAAGACAGCAAGACAGTGAGGGAGGGCAAACAAGACAGAAGCCACAGACCTTTTGAAATCTAATGTCAGAAATGTCTCATTTCACTTCTGCTGTATTCTGTGTATTAGAAGGGAGTCACCAGGTGCAGTCTACATACAGAGGAAAAGGATGACACAGAGCATGGAAGACTCAGTGAGGCCATCTTAAAAGTTGTCTAATGCAGGAGACATGTACTACGTCTTAAAGCAGCAATTTATTTTGACTTTTTATTCTAAATAGATGATTTTTTCAGCATTATCGGAAAATCAGTGATCCTTTGATTATTTTGTGTATTAAAGCTAATTGAAGCCTTTGGAAAGTAGATTCTCTAATTCAGTAATTCATTTGGAGGTAGGAGACATTGTGCCAAGTACGATCAGGAGAAAGAAAATTCCATAATTTTTCTTAAAATAATGTTAAATGGGGTTTTATTTGTGGGAAAAAATCAAGTCTGTTTATTCTGGAATTTTTATTCAAAATAAAATATGTAACTTTTAAGGATTTGGGTATTTTAAAACATATTCACTTAAAGTAATAGGGAATTTTGTTTGTCAGCTAGCTTCATCTTATAACCTCTTTCAATCAGTTTTCCCTTTTTATTTCCTGTTTTTCAATCCCTGGAAAAGAGATTTCCTATCTTTTCCATTCTTAAATATTATTTCTCAGTTTACAATAAAATTGCTCAAAAATAAATGTTCTTTGTCCTTCTGCATGAGAAACTGAGTGACCATAGTAATTCTGAAAGAGTAGACAATGATGAGTAAATGTTTGATAGTCAAAAATCCTGTATTTTGAAGATGGATTACAGTTCAAAATAGAAATCAGTATAATAGGACAAGAGTATGTGTAATCTGTTACAAACAAATAAAACCTGCTTTGTCAGCTTTTATTTAGTTTGATATCTAAAAAAAACATGTCTGCAATTTTGTTCAAACGTCTTTACTAGATTTCTAGTAGTGGAATCTTCAGAGTTCTCAAGACTTCAAGAGTGTTTTAATGTTACCTGTGCTATATTGTATTATATTCAGATACGTTTCATTCGATAATTATAAGCAACTTCCTCCTAAGGTGTTATTTGATGACTCATTCTCCTTCGTTTCAGTAAGGTCACCTTAATAGCCAGGCATATTTTGGCTGTATTATTTGCAATTAGCATGGGTACCTGTTTTACCTACATAGAAATTATTAGTATATTTTTTGTTAAGGCTCAGCTTCTGCTTTCTGTATCATTTCTTCACTAGCTCTCAAGTTAGTACAGACTATGTGTAGACAGAATTCTTCCAGAGCACTGTAAATATCTGTTAAAATTTACTCTTCCTATGTTTCCAGTCCTACCCTTAAATTATTCTCTTCATTGCTAAGAAATTATTAGTATATTTTTTGTTAAGGCTCAGCTTCTGCTTTCTGTATCATTTCTTCACTAGCTCTCAAGTTAGTACAGACTATGTGTACACAGAATTCTTCCAGAGCACTGTAAATATCTGTTAAAATTTACTCTTCCTATGTTTCCAGTCCTACCCTTAAATTATTCTCTTCATTGCTAAGAATTTTTCTGTCCTGTTGAACTTTCTAATTATTTATTTGAAACTATTTTCTATGAAAAGAAAGTGAGGGCTTGAGTCTATTTAGATCTAGATACATCTTTCATGTAGAATTTGGATGTAACTTTGTAAAAACAAAATATAATTATCATTCCTGTCTACCTAGTGCTCTCTGTCTTTTGGAAACTTAGTTCATGTGATCAACATAAATCTGGACATTGGATTGCTAAATGTGGCATTTGATTTTGACGTAAAACAAAATTAACCCAAAGAATATTCAAAGACTAAATGAAAGTTACACTCATTCTTTAAGATTTTTATCAGTATTTAATTTGGCACTAAACAACAGTCCCCACAAAATGGAGCTAGGGAAAGAGGAATCTCTTGTTTTACTGATTTTTTAAAAAGCCCAACTTTGATAAAACAGGATAAAAAAAAAAAAAAAGAAAACCACCTAAAATATAGTAAGTCTTTATACAGGTTTTTTTGTTTGTTCTGTTTTTTGTTTTTTGGGTTTTTTTGGTCTCGAAAACTTGGATTCAGCAGTTTCTAACATCTGAAATTGCCATGACATGTATTTCATACCTATAATAAGGTCTTGTTTAGTTAAAATGTAACCGAGTAACATGAGAGACAGGAGTATACCCAACCACGCTCGTGCAGTGTCAGTTACTTTCTCTCAGGATTCGGAAACTTTCATGGTCATTGAGTCATCTCTGCTAGGCCCCAAATGGGGGTGGGGGAATGTAGGGATCATTACCGGCTGGATTCGGAGGAGTTGGGGGCCACACTCGGGTAGAGCTGCTCTGCTGATGAAACAGTGGCACTGCCCGCAGCCTGGACTCCCCTTCTTGGAATCCCAAGACCAGAAGAAAAGCCACAACTGTCTCAGAAATGCTTTTGTGTACTTTTATGTAACTTCATAAATTTCCAAATGTGTTGTTGGCTCAAACCAAACAGAATATATTTCTAATTTACAATTGCTGTTCTGTGAGATGGTGGGCAGTTTTCTGTGCAATAAAATGGTACATCAAGATTTGTAGGCAGTTCTCATTGTGAACATAGTGCATTGGGACAAGTATAAATGATACCATTAAAGATTCATTCCGCAACCCTCACTAGAGTTTTATACAGCTACATGGCATTACTTTTAATACAGATTTAGAATATATTTTTTTCTTTCCTTTCATTTTACAGTTTAAATATTTGTGGTTTGTTTGGTGTGGCACCTCCTTCGATGTTAACCTTCCAAGATGGAACACCTCCCGTTTGAATATCTCCCCAGCTGTTTCTCCAGGCTCTCATTAAAAGAAATACTTGTGAGGGTTTCTTTCAGAGTAAGTGCAGCTCATCTCCTCTGTGCATGACCTTCTCGGAGACTGAGACCTAACACTGAGCTAAGATGAGCTGCCCTCTTTCAAACCATTCCTAGAGCAAGAAAATTTATTTAATGTTTATTTAACAAAAGACTTTCGGTTAGGATACAAAGTCGTGTAAAAAGAGAGAGAGAAAGGGTTAGAAATCAATAATATCTATAAAGTTCTATTTGTCAAAAATAAGAGGCTGTCTTCAAGGCATGTATAGTTTGTCTGGTACTTTAGTCACTGGGAAATATACCAGAACACCAGATTTGCTTTGGCCACACCGCCACGTGGCTTAGACATCTCACAGCTGAGAATTGTCTGCCATATCCAGTGAAGTACACTTTGGGGTCTTTCAAACTTTCTGTTTTTTAATGTAAATATTATTTCACTCAGTATAAAAACACTTCTTAACTTCTCTCTTGATTTTATCTTTAAGGGTTCTGTTGACCATTTTTGGGGTCACAGCTCCCCATGGTTATTTGATTCATCCGCTCATTCAACCAATGTTTTAAACGCGTATGTTTTCAAGAGACCTTGAAAGGTGGGTCCACAGGGAAACTAACTTGCACAGAATAGTATATACACAGTCTTTGTCTACAATTTCTGGGATTTATGGAGCCTCTTCAGACCAGCCAGGCATTTCTCAAATTAAGAACACCTGTTCTTCTTTTTCCTCAGCACGTAAATATATTCTAGAGTGACTCTCCCTTAGTTAAAACAAACAACACAGAAATATCCCTTAATTTGAATGCTTTAGACTCTTGCATAGTTAAAAAGTGCATTCCTCTTTCAACATTCATTGTCTTCCAGCTACTACTCCATTTCTTTTCTTCCCTTCAGGGGTATAATCACTTTCTCTGGTTTCCCACATCTCATCAATTGCTCAGTCTGCTGCCTTCTGGCTTCTGTATCATTGAAATTGTGCTTGGTCAGGTCACCAAATAACTTCCTAGTTTTTGATACTATTGGGCACTTTTTAAATCTTTACCTCAGTTTTTCTTCTTCTCAGCATTGGGCCTTTCTGTGGGAAGAAAGAAAAGAAGAAAATGAAGTACTCTCTAGGTCATCTGAACTGCTCCTTCTTGATTTTCTTTATGTCTTCTGATCATCTTGACACCATGTTTCCTTGTTTCCTAGCATCTCATCATCATTTTTTTTTGCCTCCTGAATTTCCTGAGTGAGTGCATGTAGGCTGAGAGGCTCTCATATCTCTCTGTTCCTGACCAAGAGTGCTCTGAGTACTAAGCTCCTAAGTCTAACAACTCTTGTACATTTTCTCCTGGCAGTCTCACAGATATCTCAAAATCAGAATTTCAGAATTAAACCCATCTTCTCTGAAAAATGTTTTTTCCTCTGTATTTTTTTGTCTCAGAGACATCACTGCCAACTCAGTTATCTAATAGAAGAACCCAGTAGTCATCCTGTGTTCCTCTTCTCTCATTTAACACATTTGACTGGTGACCAAATCTTACAGACTCAAACTCTTTCGTATCTTTCTACTTCCCTCTTACCCTCATTTCAGAAATATATATGAAGTAGAGCTGATTGGATTGGACAAGGGAATGAAAGGGAAGAAAGATTTCTAAAATGACTTCCAAATATATATATATATATATATATATATTCTGCCTTTGTGCTGCAATCTTGACGCAGAATTTCTTTTCTGGGAGATGTTTTTGCTTTTGTATCCTTTCAACTGACTGGATGAGGTCCGCCCAGAGTACAGAGTCTAATCTCTTTCACATACAGTCGATTGACTGTAGATGTTAATTATATCAGCAAAATACCTAGATTAGTATTTGATTAAGTGACTGAGTACTATAGCCTATCCAGGTTGACACATAAGACTAATCATCACAAGTGAGAAAAGTTCCACTTCCAGCACAGATTTGAACCACCCGGGGTTGCTGTGTTACCATGTAATCATGTCTAATAGCTTCTTACCGGTAGTCCTGAGGGGGGGTAAAGGGAGAGGCGAGAGAACTAGGATTGAAGGTACTGTCTCTCTAAATGGTCTGTGGTCTTTTAATTTCTTTGTCCTCACAATGCCAAAGAAAAGCAACCTGGTTAGTGAATTCACATCAAATTACTTCTGTCTACATGAGTTCATCTCTCTCTACAGTGTTTGCAAAGTAGGAGACTAGCAGACAGCAAGCAGGAGTCCTGAATATATGAATTTAACACTTTAAACACTATGAATTTAAATACTTTAATAGGTTTCTTTGCTTCTGTCACAGCATGTGACCGTCTGCTCTGCCTGTGCATGGAGCTGGGTTGGTAGGGCTCACTCATCTCACTTTCAGACCCAACAAAGCTCACAGCAGCAGCCCAGTAGCCTCATAGAAGGGAAGTGAGCCCCAAAGCACTGTAATTGCTTTGGTCATTAAAACCCAGAGGTAAATAGTATAGTTGGTCATCAGCATGCTACAAGAAGAAACAAGTTGAAAACAATGGCCCAGTAAAAGAAATGTACAGTTTGAAGGATGTGGTGATGATACATTCAGCCCATGATTTTTTTGTCAATTTGTTTGACTTTACTTTTTTCCCCCTGGCAGTTGAATTGTCTGCTTTTTCCTCAAAGCTGTTAAGGCTCAAGAAGGAAAACAACGTAGGCATTTTAATTAACTTAGATGCGGTGTTTGCTTGAAAAGTAGTCACTCTGAAATAACGTGGTCTCCTCTGCATTGACAGCAGCAGTTTCAAAGGGTCTACTGGAAGAACAAGAGAGGCTTAAGTTTAAACTAAAAGTAACACGACAGTTACAAGCTCTGCATTCATGCTGTGTTCAAAAGCTTCCTCTATTTCAATTTCCCTTCCTTTTAGAATAAGTAGGGAGGAAGAGAATAAATAATATCTTGTAGAAGTTTTCCTCCTGCGGGACTCCATCTTTCTGCAGTGAGCTACTGCACATTTCCTAGTCAAAGGACATAAATGCAGACCTCCAGGGGGATTTTAAAGAAAAAGATCACCAGAAAGGTGACACTTCTAGAAATAGTATCATGGTGTTCGCTCATTAGCCTTGGCTGGTGCTGAGCTGTTCCTCTTGAAGAATCCCTCTTAATATCCTGCACTTCTAAACTTGGCATCATAAAAGGCAGTGGAAAGTCTTCACTTGAAAACAATTTATATTCTCTTACTATCTGACTGGCATTAGGAGTAAAAGATCCAGAAAGCAAAGAACCTAATTTACCTTACTTACCCAGTATTTTCAGTTGTTCTTTCCTGCTCATTTCCTATTGATTTATGTGTGTGAGGGCCTCCTAAAAGGTCCCCAGTGATCTTGCCTCCTGGTATAAACACCCTTGGGTACTTCCCTACCCTTGTGTGGAGACTGAGTCTTATGACTTTTTTCCAGTGAAAAGCATGTGGCAAAAGCAATGGGATGTCACTTCCAAGATGAAGTTGGAAAAGGTCTGTGGTTTCCAGCTGAAGCACCCTCTCTCCTTTTACTGGCTCAAAAGGGAAGCCAGCTGCTGCATTCTGAGCTTCCCTATGGAGAGGTTCACATGGCAAGGAATTGGCATCTCAGGTCAACAGCCCAAAGACTTGAGACCTGTCGACAGTCTCATGAGGGAGGTCAAGAATGTATCCTACCACCCACCAAACCTTGAGATGACTGTAGCTCAGTTGACACTTGGATTATAGCCATGTGAGATATCCTCAGGGAGAGGACCCAGCTAAGCTGTGCCTGAACTCCTGACCAACGGAAACTGTGAGATAAATATTTGTCATTTCAAGCTGCTAATTGCAGGGGTAATTTTTAATTCAGCGGTAAGATAATAAATGTTATGTGAAATAACAAATACATTATTTTTCCAAGAAACTTAATGTATTTGCTTCTACCTGGCAGAAAAAGGAAGAACAGGCAAGATCTCCAGATAATTTCATCAACTTAAATAGGCTAGATTATTCAGCTTCAGAGAAAATATTCTTTGTAATGTGATTCAGTTTCACTGTCTTCATTGATTAAGCTAACATAACGATAGCCAAATTCCATGTATTACTTTCTGATGGCCAATGGAAAGAGGCTATATAATCCAGAATCCATTTCTTTTACTTTAGTTGATTTAGGAAAGAACAAGTGTTTTTAGTGATGCTAGAGAAGACTATTTAAAGGGGTATTAAAAGAGATGTAGTGTCACTCATATTTTTGGAATAAGACATATTTGAATATTAAAACACACAGAAAAAATTTCAAAGGTAAAGGCTTTAGTGAGCAGCATTACCAGGAGAGTCATTTGGGTAAACATGTGTTAATTAGCCTAAGCCTGAGATAGGACACACATGATCATGCAGGTTAGTAGAAAGGAGGAGGATTGTTTTAGATTTATTAATAGAAATTATTGCCATCATGGTGGCATAAGTGGTGGAATCTGGTAATGAAGTTAATAATATTTACATAGCACAGTTAATAGTAATAGATACAATTTTTGAACATTTATTATTTCCTACTCATTGTTAATCTCCACCATAAACTTTTGAGGCAGATGCTGTCATCATCTTCATGTTATAGATGAGGAAATGGAGATTAGGAAAGGTGAAACAACTTGTGTAAGATCACACAGTAAGTTGCAGGGCAAGTGCTCAAACCTATTTTTCCTGTTCTCTTAGGGTACACAAAAGCTAAAGTGGATTTTTATTGAATTCATAGTAACTGGAGTCTTCTGTAATTATTTAGAATAGGACTGTAATCCTCTTTTCATTTCCACATTTGTTCTATTCTAGGTGAGGTGAGTCCATTAAATGAGATTTCTGTTGATCAATCATATCTTTATATCTGAAAAAGAGTTGATCTAATTTCCTTCTGGGTAGAAGGTAAAAGAAACAGAATTATATGCTCTGAGACCAGGAGTATATACCATGTGAAATCACATCCATCTTTTAAGACAAAAAATTAAAAATTAAGTTATTCTTTTAAATAAAACAATATGCTCTTTTAAAAAACCAGCAAGCTGGGGAGTAACATCTGCAAGATGGAGGAATAGGAAGCCTCAGATGTCATTCCCCCATGCAGATATTGACTTGACAACAATGTATGGTCCAAAAAGCTCTTATTAGAATTCCAGAAACTAGTTAAGAAATCTCGGTACTTCAAGCAAGCTCAAAGCCAAGAACAGTTGCATTGAAACTGATAAGAAAAACCATTTTGATTTAGCCACATCAGACTTTACCCCAAGCTGGCACAGCTGAGTACAGTCAGGAGAAAAAACCCAACTTACAGCTTCTTCCTTGAGAGGGAAAGAGAAGAATGTAACATTTTTCTAGTATTCTGGTTTTTGAGGGGTTGCACAAGGGACTGGTTTCTGCTCACCTGATTCAGAATGCTGACAGGGAGCCAGTGTACTTTGGATGGGTAGGGGCAGATGAAAACAAAAGAGCTTGTTGGCTTGTTGCAGCACCAGAGTACCTCCAGCCACTTCAGCTAGAAGCTAGTACAGTTCAAAGGGATAAGGAAAAAGTGCCCAGTTTGTGGCTTCTACCTCAGGAGGGAAAGAGAAGACTGGAATGTGTATGTCCAACAGTTCAGCTTTCAGGGGACTTCTTAAAGAATTGGTTTCTGTCTCACTTGACTCAGAGTGCTAATAGAACTGGCATATTTTGGATGCTTAGGGGTCAGAGAGGATAAAAGAGAGCTCATTGGCTCCTCGAAGCCCCAGAGAGCCTTCTTAACCACAGACAGATCCCAGAATCAGCAAGAGATTATAAGCTTCCGAAAAGTAACCAACAACCTCTTAAATAGGGAAATACAAATCCTGAAAGATGCCACCTTATCCTCCTCATAAAATATGGCTTGAAAGGCTCCAGGAATCTCCAGCCAGATGATTGGTGAAGTTCTTCCCTGGTATGATGCCAGTCCACAAAGACTGAGAGAGGTGGTTCTTTTTTCAAATGCACAAATCATTGCAGATAAGTAACAAGGCACACAAAAAACCAGAAACATGGCCCAATCAAAGGAGAAAAATAAATCTCTAGAAACTGATCCTAAAGAAAGATCTAGGAATTAATTGATAAAGAATTCAAAATAACCACCTTGAAAGTCTCAATGCACTATGAGAGAACACAGATAGACAACTAAACAAAATCAGAAAAAGATACATGAACAAAATGAACATATCAACAAAATGAACATGCCAAATAGGAAGTACAGAAAGAAGCAAACATTCTGGTGTTGAAGAGAACTGAATTTAAAAATTCACCAGAGAGGTTCAATGTCAGACATGATCAAGTGGAAGAAAGAATTAGCCAACTCAAAGACAAGTCATTTAGAATGATTTGAGTCAGAGGAAAATAAAAAAGAAATGAGGAAAAGTAACAACCCAGGCAAGCTCCTGCAGTCTCAAGTGCTAGGGTAGTTACCATGCCTGCAAGCTGACAGCCTGCCCCAGCACCAGCCTGGCACCTTTGGCCCCAGGCTGAATCTTATGGACCAAGGTTCCTGGCATGCCCCAAAGCACAGACATCAACTCAAGGCCACAAAGATCACAAATAATCAAGGAGACGTGACACCATCAAAGCAATAAATGAACTACCAGTAACCAACCTTAAAGAAATGGAGATCTATGAATTGCCTGACAAAGATTTCACAATAATCATGCAGATGAAGCTCAGTGAGCTACAAGAGAATACATACACGCAACTAAACAAAATCAGGAAAATAATACGTGAACAAAATGAGAAGTTCAACAAAAAGAAACCATAAAAAAGAATATTAGGCCACAAAATAAATGTTTGCAAATTTAAGAAGATTGAAATCATATTAAATTTCTGACTTGAAAGATAAATTAGAAATTGATAATGGGAAGAAAATTCATATATAGGTAGAGATTAAATAGCAGATTCTTAAAACCGGTGGGTCAAAGAAGAAACCACAAGGGAATAAAAAAATATCTTGAGACAAATGGAAATGGAAAAACAACATGTAAAACTTATGGGATGCAACAAAAGCAGGTTTCAGAGAGAATTTTACAGTGATAAATACCTGCAGTAAGAAAAAAGAAAGATCTTAAATTAGCAACCTAACTTTCACCTCCGGGACTAGAAAAGAAGAATACATTAAGCCCAAAGTTAGAAAAAGGAAAGAAATAATAAAGATCAGAACAGAAATCAGTTAGAGACTAGCAAAACAGTAGAAAACATCAGTGAAATTAAGAGTTGACATTTTGAAAAGATTAAAAAAATTGACGAATGTTTAACTAGACTAAGAAAAAAGTGATGCCTTAAATGATTAAAAGCAGAAATGCAAGAGGAGATATTACAACTGATACAATAGACATTCAAAGGATAAGAGAATAGTAGGGATCTAAAGCACCAGCATGATGATTATCATTATTAATACTGTATTGGATACTGAAAATATGCTAAGAGAATAATAGCTTTCAGGTTCTTCTTTATACACACACAGAAGTTAACTATGTCAGGCAATGATAGTTAGCTTAAACACAGCAATCATTTTACTATGTGTATGTATTTCACATCATCGTGTATTACACATAATACATATATATATAATATATATAATATGTACAATTTTATTAAAAAATATACAAATAAACAAAAAGTTTACAGGACTGTCCACATGAAGAAACACTATAATCTCATCTCACTATCAGAAATCAGAGAGAATCTTGAAAGAAGCAAGGGAAAGTGTCTCCCCGTACAAAAGAGTTTTCATAAGATTATCAGTGGATTTCTCAGCAAAAAATCACAGACCAAAAGAGATATCATATTCAGAGTGCTAAAAGAAAAGAACAGTTAACCAAGAACACTATATCCAATAACACTGGTCTTCAAAAATGAGGAGAAATACAGGCTTTCCCAGATAATCAAAACCTAAGGGAGTTTATCACCACTGTACCTGCCTTGAAAGAATTGACAAAGAGAATCCTTCACGTTCAAACAGAAGGACACTACACAGCAGCATAAAAACATACAAAAATATGGAGCTCTTTGCTAAAAGTAAATATGGAGACAAATACAAAGTCATGTAATACCATGAAAGTGGTGTGTAAATCACTTTTAATTCATAGATAAAAGATAAAAGCATAAATATAACTATAAAACTATGTAGATCACTAGAAATGTAAAAGATTTAATTTGTGGTGTCGATAACAAAAAGTGGGTAGAGATGTAAAGATGTAACGTGTTTGTATATGATTGAAGTGAAGTTTTTATGAGTTAGAAATATATGTTTTTAACCATAAGATGTTTTATTAAATCCCCAATAGTAACCATAAAGAAAACACTTACAGAAGGTGCACACAAGAAAATGGGACTGAATCAAAGCATGCTGCTACACACACACACATACACACACACACGTGTGCACATACACACATGCACGCACACACAAAGAGGAAAGCAGCAAGAGAGGAAAGCAGGGACAAAATAACTTCAAGACATATAGAGGTCAGAAACAAATGGCAATAAGTCCTTCCCTATATTGATTACTTTGAATATAAATGGATTAAATTCTGCAGTCAAAAAACAACGAGAAACATCTATGTGTTGTTCACAAAAGACTCACTTTAGATACAGGGACATACATAGGCTAAAAGTGAAAGGATAGGAAAAGATACTTCACGCGAATGGTAACCAAAAGACAGCAGGGACGGCCATACTTCTATCAGACAAAAGAGGCTTTAAGTCAAAAACTGGTAGACCTCACACACTTACATACAACACGCCATCCAATGGCTGAATACACATTCTTCTCAAGTGCACATGGAACAGTCCTTCTGGATAGATCACATATTAGGCCACTAAAGAAGAAAATTTAAGAAGACTGACATCATACCAAGTATATTTTCTGACCACAGTGGAATGAAACTAGAGATCAATAGCGAAAGGAATACTGGAAAAATCACAAATATGTGGAAATTAAACAACACATTCTTGAACAAGCAGTAGCTTAAAAAAGAAATCACATGGGAAATTAAAAAATAAAAGAAAAAACCTTGAGACAGATGAAAACAAAAATATAGCATACCAAAACTTAGGTGCCACGGCTAAAACGGTATTAAGAGCAAAGTTTTTAGTGGTAAATACCTATATTAAAAAGAATAAAAAAGTAACCTAACTTTGCTTAAGGACCTAGAAAAAGGACAAACTAAACCCAAAGTTAGCAGAAGGAATAAAATAACTATTAGAGCAGAAAGAAATGGAATAGAAAGCTGAAAAAATAGAAAAATCAATGAAATTAAGAGTTGCTTTTTTTGTAACTAACAAAATTGTCAAACCCCTTAGCTGACTCAGAAAAAAAAAGAGAAGATTCAAGTAAATAAAATCAGAAATATAAGAGAATACATTAAAATTCATGCCATAGAAATAAAAAGGATCATGAGACTACGATGAACATTTACATGCCAACAAATTGAATAACCTGGAAAAAATGGATAAATTTTAGAAACAAGCAGTCTACCAAGACTGAATCAAGAAGAAATAAATAATCCGAACAGATATATAATGAGTAAGAGGATTGAATTCGTAATCAAAAAGCTCACAATAAAGAAAATTCAACACCAGATGGCTTCACTGGAGAATTCTACCAAATATTTAAGGAAGAATTAACACTAATCTTTTTCCAACTCTTCCAAAAAATTGAAGAGGAGAGAACACTTTCAAATTCATTCTGTGAGGCCAGCATCACCCTGATACCAAAATCAGATAAAGATATTACAAGGAAAGAGAACTACAGACCAATGTCCCTGATGAGTATTGATGTAAAAATCCTCAACAAATACTAGCAAACTGAACTCAGTAGCACTTTTAGAGGGTCATACACCATAACCACACGGGATTTATTTCTGGAATGCAAAGCTACTTTGACATATGAAAATCCATCAGTGTGATACACCATATTAACAGAATAAGGATAAAAACCATAGGATCTGTATTTCAATTAATATAGAAAAAGACCTTTACAACGTTCAACACCTTTTCATAATAAAAACACTCAAGAAACTAGTAGTAGAAGAAAATTACCTCAGGAAGATAAAAGCCATACATGAAAAGCTAATATTATACTCAATGGTGAAAAACTGAAAGCTTTCCCTCTAACATCAGGAACAAGGCAAGGATACACACTCTTGCTACTCTGTTTGACATGGTACTGGAAGTCCTAGCCAAGCACTCAGGGAAGAAAAAGAAATAAAAGGCATCCAAATTGAAAAGGAAGAAATAAAATTATCTCTGCTACATGACGGATGTAGAAAACCCAGGAGATTCCACTAGAAAACTTCTAGGACTAATAAATTTAGCAAAGTTGCAGGATACAAAATCATCATTTGTGTTTTTGTATACTAACAACGAACAATCCAAAAAGGAAATTAAGAAAACAATTCACTTTACATATAAAAGTATATAAAACAGTCAAAAGAGTGGAAAGGCAAACTACATAACGGAAAAAAATATTTGCAAGCCATATATCTGATATTGGGTTAATCTCTACAATATATTTTTTAAAAGATTATATCTGTTCATGAGAGAGAGAGAGGAAGAGAGAGAATAAGCAGGGGGAGACGCAGAAGGAGAGGGAGAAGCAGGCTGTCCAGGGAATAGGGAGCCCAACTCAGGGCTCGATCCCAGGACCCTGGGATTAGGACCTGAGCCGAAGGCAGATGCTTAACCGACTGAGCCACCCAAGCACCCCTCATCTCTGCAATATATTACATACACTACAACTCACCAAAAAACCCCAGATATTTTTATTTAAAAATAAGCAATGGACTGAATAAACATGTCTTTAAGGAAGATATAGAAACGGCCAACAAGCGCAAGAAAAGATGGTCAGCATCACTTATCATCAGGGAAATGTGAATCAAAACCATAATGAGATACGACTTCACTATCAAAAAACAGAAAATAGATGGCCACTATCAAAAAACCAGAAAATAACAAAGTGTTGGCAAGGATGTAGAAATTGTAAGCTTTGTGTACTCTCGGTAGGAATGTAAAATGGTGCAGCTCCTATGGAAGACAGTATGGAACGTCCTCAAAAAAAAAAAAAAAAAAAAAACCCAAAATATAATTACTATATGATTCAGCAGTCCCAATTCTGGGTATATATCTAAAATAATTGAAAACCAGCTCTTGTAGAGATACTTGCATTCCCATGTTCATTGCAGCAGTATAAGTGATAGCTAAGATGTATGGAAACCACCCAGTGTTTGTCAATGGGTGAATGGATAGATGTGGTATATATGTGTACAATGGAGTATTATTTGTCTATGAGAAGGAGGGAAATCCTGCTATTTGCTACATCATGGAGCAAAGTTGAGGACCTTACATGAAGTGAAATAAGCCAGTCACAGTAGACAGATACTTCGTGAGTCCATTTATAAGAGGTAGTATCTAAAGTCATCAAACTCTTAGAAACAGAAAATAGAATTGTGGCTGCCAGGAGCAGGGGAAGAGGACTCAGTGGATGAAGAGTTAGTATTTTGCAAGATGAAAAAACTCTGTAGAGATCTCTTGTACAACAATGTGCATATATTAAGTCTACTGTACTGTGTGCTTAAAAATGGCTAAGATGGTATGTTTTATGTTTTTTACCACAACTAAAAAGAAGCCAGCACACCTACCCAACCTGGCATATGGATTCAGAGACATCAATCCCCTCCTTCTCTGAGCTTTCTGATCCTAGTGATAACATTTTGCTTGTTGCCTCAAGTTGCATTAGCAGAGGCACCGAGTATTTTGTTGGAAGATGCCTGGTTTTAAAGTCAAAGGACATGAGTTTGATTTCTGGTTCCTCCAGAATTCTTTTATATGCTCTTAGTGACTTAGACTTTCTCATACAAATTCAAAATAATGCTTGCTTAGGGTAATTGTGAGGGTTAAGTGAAAGAAGGAAAACAGAAGTCCTTTTAAAATTTCCCTATAAGTATGTTAATTACTCTTCCATAACTTAGTAAAAATAGTTTAAAATCCCCTGAAATTTCCTTCCGAAAAACTTTGAATCAGAGTGTATAAGCAAGGGTTTTACCAACCTCCTGGCTGACTCTATTAATTGCATCTGAAAATTAAACAAAAAATTTTTACCCTTTGATAATTTTTTTAACCCTGTAGAACACTTTTTAAAAAACTGATCATTAAAAGGTAGTTTAAAGCAGTCCATCTACGTATATAGACATACGTAGATATAGATAGGCATATCTGTATGTAGATATAGACATGGGGGGCATATTTTTGTGCTGGATAAAATGATGGGAAATTCAGTGCGATGCACTAGGGCTGCTTTAGTCCAGTGGTTCTCAAATGGAGGTGATTTTGCCACTTGGGACATTTGAGGCATTTTTGATTGTCACAACTGGAGAGGTAAGTGCTGCTGACATCGAGTGGCAGAGGTCAGGGATGATCTGAAAAATCTTGCAGTGCACAGGACATCACCACACAACAAAGAATGATCTAATCCAGACTGTCAGTGTGCTGCTTGGAGAAGCTTTGCTGTAGATGACACTATGGAACGTGCGCTCTTGTAGATTAAGCTGCTATTGGATCTAACCCCTAAGAGGCAATAATGACTACTATGGAACCCTACTATGGAATCCTATGTTTTGCCCGTTGACCCCCTTCTCTATCTGACTTCAGGGACTTATATCCGGTATCCCCAAAGACTACTCTATCCTAATGCGTCTTAAGTCAAAATTTATGTGAAACCACTGTGGAAACTCATAAGACACGACAGACCGCAAAGGCATTAATATGCTGCTGACACCAGCTGTAAATCTTCATCTCCTCTACTGCTGACAGTGCTATCTCCAAGATTTCAAAGAGCCTGAGAGAAGTAGACTCCTGAGTAAAAAAAACAGCTGTCTAGCATCAACGTTGGTGATATAGAGGTAGAGCTGCCCTGCAGGGGAAGCCATTTTGAGCGCTTATCTCCTGCGGACTTCACCCCCAGTTGAAGTTTATGCTGCCCTCCTTCCTCACAGATTTCCTTCACTTTTTTCCTGCTCCCAAGCCTTACCACCGCTTCTTCTATTATAAAGGTCAGTCTAAAGTTACAGCAATATTGCACGTGATAGCTTACTTTCTTGGCGCTTTTTTAGACCGGTTATTTCCCCAAAGTTATACTAACTGAGGATATGGAGAGATTTTTAACTGATGGCAGTTAGAAGATGTCTGGAATCTTGAAACAGCGGCTCGGTGGTCTGTAACTTCCTGAGCCCCAGTTTTTATGCACATACCCTAACCCGGGAAAGAACCTGACTCGGGAATGCCACGACGAGGCACTGTGCTGCGGGAGACGAGATGGGTGAATGCAGCGCACGCGCAAACCACATTTGCCTCACGCAAGCCGTCTTCATAGCTGGGAAGCAGTATAGGGAGAATTGTCTTAAACGCATGCTCTGTAGTTTGATTCTAAGTGGGAAAAGATTGGGTTGTAAAGGACGCTTGAGTCCTTGGGAATAAATAATAGTTTATTTAACTTTTGAGAATTAAATAGGCAATTACATACCTGATTAAGATCAACAAGGAACAAGGGTCCTCGTCGCCGTCCGGAAAGTCTAGGCATGTGACTCGCTTTCCACATTCCTCCCATGCTTTACAGAATATTCTGAAGGGGAATAGTCAGCAATAATTTTCCTGATTATGTTCTTTTGATGAGGTTGCCACTGAAAGCATTCATGCGACCACTTGACCAGTTGTATGGTAGTTCTCTGAATGTCAAAGAGATCTGAGGAGGTGGAATTAGTTTTTTTTTTTTTTTTTTAAATAATACCTTAATCAAATTAAATGAGAGATTTTGGCAACTGTATCTACTTCTGAAATTTACCTTTAAAGGGCGAACCGTGTAATCAGAATTCTAACAAGGAGTCAACACCATTCTCTCAGTGAAAAAATGACTTTTTAAAATTTGTTTGCTGAAGCCGAACAGCCTTGAAAGAAGATGGAAAGGTAGCCAATAAATTCAGTGTCTTACTGGGAGACTCAGCAAATACCGAATATCACTATCCTAACAAATCTTAATGAAAAACTAAATCTACTTGTGAACAGAGGGAATTGATTGGGAATAAATTTACTTCATAAAGACTAAAATCAAGTGGTCATACAGTACTGTTTTGTCAAGTTTGGAAAAGCTTTCTCATTAAAAAGAAGAGAATTCTATCATACTTTATCTTCACTGTTGCACAAGGGTCCTGAAACGATTTTGTTACCAGCAGCATGACCTGATGTGGGCAACTAGAGCAAAGGCAGGATAATTGAGACGTGGAGCTAAACACATCTCACCTTTCACACAAAAGCTGGTGGTATAAGTGAAAATGGTCCCAGCAGTCTTCCCTCAATACATTGCCCCCAAAGAATTAATTAAAGTGTCTGGCTTAAGGATGTCTTTGGGAAGGGAAAGTGCGTCCTTCCAGACCTGTGTGATCTCAGAAACACATTAGTGCTTAAAACAGCGTGTGGAGAGCTTTGCACGGCTCCAACTTAAAAAAAATGTGTGCACTGGCCTATAAAACATTTTTTAGACGACAATAATTTAGAATCTTCTCTAGGCTGAATAGTAAATTATTGATCCAAAGTTTGCTGCTAAGTCACCTGAAGTTGATAGGCGTGTGGATTAAGGGTACTAAAAATTTAGCTTTCACTGGATTTGGAATTTCCAAGGGATGGGCTAGCAAATTGTATGCCCATCTCCCACCTGGTTTATGAGTAAGTTGAGAAATTAGAAGTAAATAAGGGTAAAAGAACACATTCATTGTGGCCAGCTTTGAGGGCAGGACTCTGAATTTGTTAGTAAAGTGGCTTTCTCCTACCAAATTTCTCCTACCAGAATTAGACGTATGCCTACCATCACACTCCTAGTTAGCTAGACCAAACACTTAGACATGGAGGCAAGGTTGCTCCCAAAAGGAAGAAAGATAATGCTGAGCTGAGTATGGCTAAATAGTTATTCTTTTGTAAATTACCAACTGAAAAAGGCCACTTCCCTAGGAGTAAAATGAATCAAAGGCAGAGAGAGGCCAGGACTGTGCTTAGACAAATGTCCCCAACCCAAAGTGGATTCCTTTTACAATTCAGTTTTTGAGTTGTTGTTTGTATGCCAAAACATTCATATGGGGGATGTGTGTGTGAGCATAATTATTTTTAGTGTGATTTTTTTCTTACGAAAGAAAACATTTCCGTGAGATGTCTAATATTCTCAGCCTAAACTCTTGTGAGTTTGGAATCTTTACCAAAATTTAGATAATACTATCCCCAGGAATTTGTAAGAAGAAAGATTACATTTATAGAACTGAACAATAAAATCAATAGATAGATGTCAGATCAGAGTAAAAAAAATGCCAAATTGCCGCAAGGAGACAATGATAATCTGAATTGAATATTGTAATACAGTTAAAGAAAGAACAAGTCCCCCTACAGTAGAAGGACTAACTAAGGAAAGAGATTGAAAGAGAATGAGAGAGAGACATTTCTTTAGCTGGGCTCATTAAAACACTGTCCATCGAAGAGGAAACCTTTGCCAGCTGACTGTCAGAAACTCAATTCCATTTATAAAGGTTTTCCTCTGTTCCTTTTAACCATTTGATTTCTCTGATTTTTATTACTTTGATCCCTTGCTTGAGGCAACTCTGGGTATTGCTGTCTATGTAAGTCTGCTGAGCGAGATAGTGTTCTGCTCATGAAACTTCATGTTTGTTCAGTAGCTGTGAAAGTAATTTCTCCATGGCATCTGATTTTCTGTTCCCTACGTATAATGTCAACCAGAGAATGTGATGATTCTGTTAATGCCAGGATCCCGAACTATGTCACAGTGATATTTTCCTTGGAAACTAGTAAATGATGACTTCAGTTTTATAGTCGTTCTTGTGAGCCCGGATAAGGTGAACCTACTCCTGAGAAGTAGATCCAGTCTGGAAATACTGACCAAATAAGATTTCTGTGCATGTAAGGCTGAGGGAGAAAGAAGCAGGCCACATGATTGAAGCAAAGATTAGGCTGTGGGAAAATGAGGTATACAAGATTGAATTATACAGTGATTATAGGAATATAGCTGCATAACTACGTGGGCACAATTCCATAAAATTCACTAGAACTTCTAAAATATTCACTGTCTGTTGTTGCTACAACAAATGAGAGGAGCATAAGGAAGCATGATCTGGTCATGCAAATTGAAGGAACATAAGGACATCAGTTAAAAATCGGAAGAACTCGGGATCCTTCTCAGCTATCTCAGAATTGTTGAGAAGGCTAAACTTAGGACATGATATTCCTATATTAATGGAGGTACGATGCACAAAGGTAATTGCTAGTGAGTTCCATGTAAAAAATAGTCTGATTACAGAATGCTTCCGTATTGGGGGTGGATGGGCTGGAAACTCATTTATTAACAGACTAGACATGGCAACAAAAAGACATTATTACTGAATGATGAAATGAGGTTATGGGATATAAGGAAGACATGAGAAGCAAGAGAAAATAGAGATTTAAAAAACAAATAGAGGAATATGTAGTGTGCTAGCACTTTGCTGTGCACATGTGAAGTGCGTACCAGTGATATTACTGAACAATACCGTCTGATATTTATTGAACTCTTATTTATGGCAGGCATCATAATGATTTTTTATGTTGTCTATCTTATTTAATCTTCAGCACCTTATGAGTTAGATGTTACTGTTAGCTTCATTTTACAGACAAGGGAATGGAGTGATGAAATGATGTCATCTGATGAAAGTTACATCACTAGTAAATGGAGCTGTTAATGAACCAAGGTTCAATGAACCAACTAAGAGCTCAATAGCTTAGCATCACATTTTATTACCAAAAATAGTCATGAAGTATATAGAGAAATATATCAGTGTTTTTGTTTTATGGAGCACTGTATCAAATTCATTTTTATGCAAGAAACTTAACTTGGAAGACAGACTGATAACTGGATTGTGAGCAATAGTTTGAAAGATAGAAGCTATGCAATTTAGTAGGCAAAAGAAAATAGTATTTTCTTTGTTTTGTAAAGTGCAGGCAATTTCTCAGAGTCTTTTCAAGGAAAAGCAAAATTAGGGAATAAATCACACCAGATAATTTTGAGTCTGGTGTTTGTCCTTGAAAACTATACATAGAAGGTCACTGAGACGCCGTAGAGGAGGAAACAAACAAAAGCTTCACGTGCTCATCTACAGTTCTACTTGTATTTTACAGTTTTCAGTGTATTTTAATATATAGTTTTGAAGGAGATTGTGCTGAAGTAGATAGCTTGGATGTATTATTTCCATTAAATTATGAGAACAGTGACTCTCAGATTAAATGACTTGCCTAAGATCATATACCCCATAAGAGACAGATGTAAGGCTGTCACTCATGTGTCAATTCTCTTGTAAAAGTGCTGAATTGCTAAGTCATTACTTGGCATGAGTCCACAATTCAACACAGGAAAGAAAGTTGGACCTAGATGTTAAACCAGTCAGGCTAGGACTCAGATCTGAAAATACAAAGTAGAAAACATGGATAATGAGGGAACTTGGAGACAAGTGGTTGCCTCCTGGGGACCTCAGCTTGGATCTTAGATTAATGTTATGGTTGCTCCTTACTTTGTTTCCCTTTATTTTCTAAAGACAAGGGGCTTTTTCTCAGGATTTACTCTCAAGCTCTTTGGGGCAATCCATAGGGTGAGTTAGGGACACAGCTGCATTCTGCATTTTTTGGAACACCTTTAAAATACAGGGTTCTGGCATTCTATTCCTATTAAGAGCATTGCATTATTGAAACCCGACTGCAGCATAATGTGTTCCTGGGCAAATTGCATCAGCTGGACAGGCCTCACTTTATTCATACATAGCACAAGTATAAAATCCTGACATCAGTTTTCTGTGCGTATTACATAGCATAATGCGTGTGAGGAGCTTAGCCCAATAACTAGTATAAAGAAGTGCTCAGCAAATGGTAACTATTATTTCTTTTGCCAGAATGTGAATGTCGTCTGTAGGAGTGACTGAAGTTTCTAATGTGACACATCAGTTTTGCTGCATTCTAGGAGCTCTAAGATCTATCTAGAATCTTGCTTACTGAAATACATCCATATAGATGTCCCAAATGTGCATCAAACTTAACGTTTCCAAAACCGAACTAACTTTCTTTCCCTCTGAACCTGTTATTTGTCCTCAAGTGAGTGGCGCCACCTTTCACCTGATTGCCCACATCAGGTGCCTGGTTGTAGCAAAGCACTCTTCATTTCCTTCACTAACAGTGTCTGAATCTATAGACTCTCCCCCCAACGTGTTGATGGCATCCAGACTCTTCCGTGCTCCCTTTGGTTGAAGCAATCACCATTGCGTGCGGAGACTACGGTAGTGTTCTCCACCTGATCTAACTGCATCCCGTCTTATTTTCCTCCCAACTGTTCTCCACTCTGCTTCCAAAGTGAGTTTTCTGAAATTCAAACTTGATAATGTCATTGTTTCCCTCTTAACATCCTTAGCCAGCTCCTGATAGCCAGCTGGGTAAAACTGCAGTTCCTTAGGCCAGCACACAAAAAGCCTTTCTGAGCTGGCCTACTCTTCAGTTTCCTCTCTCTCTGCGGACTCTCTCTCTGTCTCTTTCACATATGCACACTCTCTTGCTGCATTATGCTTGCTTATGGTTCTGTGCCTTAGTTCATATCATTGCCTTCTTTTTAGCAGATTCATCCTGACCTTCCGAGATCGTGATGCTCAAGCCTTTCCTCTTCATGGGAGCCTTGTCTGGCTGGCTCCACGTTTCCTTCTTCCCTCCTCTCTCAGTTCCTGCAGGCCTCTCCCGTAGAACTGACCTCAATGTATTGTGTGTCTACATTTGACCTCTGCCAGTACAGTGTGAGTGACCTGAGGGCAAGGACTTTTTCCTGTTTAGATTCACAAATTGTTATCTGGCACTTACTAAATCTTCAGTAAATACTTGTTCAGTAAACATACTATTTGTCAGGATTCTGGGCTGGTCAGAATAATGCAATTATTTTAAGAGAAATTAGTGTCCAATGGCATTTTTAACAGCTTGATTGAAGTGTATTTAACATATAATAATTAACATGGAGAAAAGTGTACCATTTGGAAAGTTTTGACATGTGTATACACCCATGCAACAGTCACCATAATTAAGGTAATGAATGAACGAACGCAAGTTTCCTTATACCCCTTTGCAGTCCATCCATCCCACCTCTAAATCCCTTCTCCAGGCAGTCACTGGCCTGATTACTATCACTCCAGATGGGTTTGTATTTTCTAGAATTTTATATAAATGGAATCATATAATATGTATGGGTTTTCTGTTTGTTTTTGTTTTTGTTTTTGTTTTTGCCTTTTTCTCCCTGTTGAGTATAATTATTTGGGGGGATATGTTCATGTTTATTATGTGTATCATTAGTATCATTGGACCCTTCCTTTTTCTTGCTGAGTTGTTTTCCGTGGTATGAAATACACATGCATCCCACAATATTTTTATCCATTTACCTGTTGATGGACATTTGGGTTATTTCCAGTTTTTTGGCTATTACAAAGAAAGTGGATTTGAATATTTGTGAATATGTTTTTAAGTGAACATAGAATCCACTTTATTATATCTACTAGTGGAATGACTGGGTCTTATCTTACGCTAGTTTTCTTCTGAAGGTTTATAGTCTTAGGTTTCACATTTAGGTCTACAGTCAATTTTAAGTTATTTTTTGGATATGAAACCAGGCATGGATCAAAGTTAGTTTTTCCCTCTTTTTTTATATGGATATTCAGTTTTTTCAATACAGTTTGTTGAAAATATTATCCTTTCTTTGGTCCATTGCTTTTCCATCCTTATTGAGAATCACCAGTACTTTTTGAACATTCAAATAATTTTGCATTCCTAGAATAAACCCCACTTGCTTATGATCCTTTTACATTTTAAAAGTCAATTTGCTAAAATTTTGGTTAAGTTTTTTTGTTTTCTATGTCGGTGAGGGAAATTAGCCTGGAGTTTTCTTCTTGGAAATGTTTGCAACTATAAATTTAATACAAGTAGATATAGGACTGTTGAGATAGTCTCTTTCTTCTTCATTGAGCTTTGGTTGTTACTGTCTTTCAAAGACTTTTGTCAATTTCATTAGCATTGTCAGATTTACTGTCTTAAGGTTGTTCATACTATTTCTTGATTATCCTTTTAGTATCTGTAGACTCAGCAGTCATATCACCTCTTCTGTTTCTTCTATTAGTAATTTGTGTGCTTTCTCCTTTTTTACTGATCAGTGTAGCAGGTTTTTCTCAATTTTATTGATTCTCTGAGAAAACCAGTTTTGGGTTCCACTGGTATCGTTTTTTTTCCTATTTTACTGATTTTTGGCTCTGATTTTTAAAATATTTTATTTCTTCTGCTTGGGTTAGGTTTAATTTGCTTTACTTTTCCTGTATTTTTTGAATGGAAGAGAAGATCTCTGTGTTGAGACTTGTCTTCTTTGCTAACATAATTTTGTATATAACCTTGTAGTTATTGTTGCCATTTATCTACTGCTGCTGCTGCATCTCTAAAGTTCTGATTAATTCTCTTATCATGTTCATTTAATTTAAAATACTTTCACTTTTTTCTTTTTTTTAATATATAATTATTTAAAAGTGTTATATAATTTCCAAATCTGTGAGGATTTTAAGTTATCTTTCTGTTACGGATTAATAATTTAATTTCATTGTGATCAGAGAATACGCTTTGTATATGAGTTAAATCATTTTAAATTCATTGATACCTGTATATTGCTTCAAATATGTTCTACCTTGGTAAATGTTCTATCTGCTCTTGAAAAAAGGTATGCTTTTATTGGGTGGAGTGTTTTATTAATGTCAGTAAATTAGGTCAAGCTGTCTGTTGCTGTTCAAGATTTCTATATCTTTACTGCTTTTCTGTTTATTTTCTCTATTAATTGTTGAGACAGTAGTATTTAAATCTCTGACTATAATCGTGGATTTGTCCATTTCCCTTGGAATTTCATCAGTTTTTATTTTATGTATTTTGAAGCTCTGTTATTAGATCACAAATGCTTAGAAGGTTATGTCTTCTAGATGAATTGACCCTTTTATCATTATGAATTAACCTTCTTTAGCCTTATTAATATTCTTTTGACCAAAATCAACTTTCTCTGTTGTTAAATAGCACCACCAGCCTAAAGAAAATTTTTTTAGCATATATCTTTTTTGTATTTTTTACTGTTAAATTATTTGTCTTTATATTTAAAAATATATTTTCTTACATTCAGCAACACAGCATATAGTTGGATTTTCCCCTTTCATACATTTTGATACTTTATGCCTTACAATTGGTATGTTCATCCTGTTTGCATATAGATGTGATTTTTAAATTTTCTTCCAGCATTATTGAAGTATAATTAACAAATAAAGACAGTCTATATTTAATGTGTAAAATATAATGATTTGATGTACATATACATTGTGAAGTATCTACAAAAATCAAGTTAATTAACAGATCCATGACCTTACATAGTTGACTTTGTGTGTGTGTGTGTGTGTGTGTGGTGAGAACATGTGATCTCTGAGATGATTGAGTTTAAGTCTATCATGTTATTTGTTTTATATTTGTCCTATCTGTTCTTTGTTCCCTATTCCCCCTTTTTTTGTTTACTTGCAGATTAGTCTAGTACTTTTTTGATGTTATTAATCACCAGTTTTGTCTGATTAGCTATAACTGTTTTTAAAATTTTATTTAAATTCAATTAGTTAACATATAGTGTATTCTTAGTTTCAGAGGTAGAGTTCAGTGATTCATCAGTTGCTTATTACATCACGTGCCCTCCTTAATGCCCATCACCCAGTTACCCTACCCCCCACCCTTTTCCCCTCCCATCAACCCTCAGTTTGTTTCCTAGAGTTTAGAGTCTCTTGTATGGCACGGGGTGGTGGTGGTGGTGGTGTATGTGTGTGCAATTTTAGTGATTTCTTTAACTTATCACAATCTACAAGTGATCTTATGTCATTTCAACTCTAAGAAACTTTCAACTATATCCATTTTTTCCCTCCAGATCTTTATGCTGTTGTTGTAATAAGTTGTACTGTGAGACATGTTATAAGCTCCATAATATATTGTTAAAATTTTTGTAAAGTGTAGGTGATGTGTCTTTTTTCCATGGATGCTTTTAAGATTTTCTATTTTATCACTGGTTTTAAGAAGCTTGATTTTTATGTGCCTTAGTATAGTTTTCTTCCTGTTTCTTGTGTTTGGCATTTATTGAACTTCTTTCATGTATTGATTTATACTTTTCATCAAATTTAAAACATGTAAGCCCTTATTTCTTCAACTATTTTTGTTTGTCCTTTTTTCTGATCTCTTTGGGGGACTCTAATCAGACTTATATTAGGTTGCTTGCATTTGTCCTATAGCTTGTTGATATTCTGCTCATTTTTATTTTTAGTCTTTATTCTCTTGGTATTTTATTTTATATAATTTTTGTTCTCTGTTCTCAAGTTAATGAATGTATTGCTCTGTCTAAGCTAATGTTAATCCTATCCAGTTATTATTATTTTTTTGTACCAGATATTGTAGTTTTTACCTCTAGAAGTCTGATTTGGTTCTTTTTATACTTGCCATGACTCTACTTATGTTTTCTTCTCTAGCTTTTTGAGCACACGGAATACCATTACAACGATTTCCCTCTAATTCTATCATCTGTTTCATTTTAGGGCCTGTTTGATTAAGTTATTTTTCACCTCATTATTGGTCATTTTTTCCTATATGTTTGCCTGCCTGCCAGGGTTTGATTAGGTGCCTAACATTATGAATTTTACCTAGTTGATTACTGTTTTTGTATTTTTATAAATATTCTTCAGCTTTGTTCTGAGACACATTTAAGTTATTAAAAAACGGTTTGATCCTTTGGGGTCTTGCTTTTAAGCTTTATTAGAAGGGACAAGAATAACCTTTCGTCTCGTCTGAAACATTGCCGTATCACTGTGGCAAAATCCTGAGGACTTTTTCCAATTCCTTATGAATTAAGAAGTTTTCTGTTCTGCTTGTGGGAACTGGTGCTGTTTCCTTCCCTTTGTGGGCACCAGGGATTATTTCCTCTAATCTTTTTGTGTGGTTATGTCTCAGGCTTGTGCAGTATCTTTGTATGGATGGGCTGAGCAGTACTTGACTGAATACTCCAAGGGATTGCTCTGAATGCTCTGAAGATCTGAGGACTTCTCCTGCAGCTCTGTCCTCTCCAGTAGTCATCCTATGAACTCTAGACACCTTACCTTCATTTCCTCAGCTCTGGATGTCTGCTGTGCTCTGCCTGGTTTGCCTCTCTGCACCATGGCCTCGACACTCCCTGCATGTAGCAATCCAGAACAATCATATGGTTCGCCTCATTTGTTTCCCTTCTCTCGGGAATCCCTGTTTTTTATTACTTGGTATATTATTTGGGGAATTGTTGTTTTACATGTTGTATTTCCTGTTTGTACTTATTTTTAGTTGTTGTCGGCAGGGGACTTAGTCTGTTTCCTCTTACTCTACCTTTGCTGGAAACAAATCCTCTCCATAACATTTTGTGTGTGTGTGTGTGCGCGCTTGCGTGCATGCTAAGAACAACTAACATGAGATTTATTCTTAACAAAATTCTAAGTGTACAGTATTGTTAAGCACAATGGTATATAGCAGCTCTCTAGCACTTACGTGTCTTCCGTAACTGAAAGTGAACACCTGTTGAACAGCAACTTCTCCCCAAACCCAGACCCTGGTAACCATGTTCTCCTTTCTGCTTCAAGTGACTGACGGTTTTAGATAGATAAGTGGAATCATGCAGTATTGTTCTTCTGTAACTTTTCAATAACGCTCATTAAAATTTTTTGTGCTAATAAAACACATTTATTGTAGCATTATATGAAATATACTAACACATGGAGAAGAAAAATGAAAAAAAAACTGTACTCCAACCTTCCAGAAGTAATTGCTTAAAATTATATTTTATAGCTGTCTATTTTAAGTGTGTGTGAGAATTACTTTTTATAGATAAAAATTAAATAATTCTGGTTATTTTATATTATAACTCATTTCATTTGATATCTGGAATATTTTTATATGATTCAATAATTTCCTCCAGTAAGATTTTTAATTGTTCCATAGTAGTCCATTTTATGGATGTGGCAATGAATTATATGCCAAAATTATGCATAATTATGTGTCATAATTTATTGAACCAATCACTTATCATTCAGCATTTATGTTGTATCCAATTTTTCACTATCCTAAATAGTGCTGTGGTGATCATTCTAGTAGATAAATCTTTTTTGCTATTTATCATAATTTCCTCAGGAAAATTTCCTAGAAGTAGAATTACTGGTTCAAGGAATATGTACATTTTTAAATCATTGAATATTTATGGCAAAATGTCATGCAGGTGGTTTAGAAGCAGGACACTAAACTGCCATTTCGTCTGTACTCCATGCTATTCTGGGGTATTATTTCCTTAAAACCACTTTTACAAATGGTATCTCCTGTTTTACTTTTAATTAATACACTTGATCTTTGTGTCAGGAGCCTCTTCCTCTGCCCCACCCCCCACTATGGCATGCCTTTAATTCTGCCAAGAATATCTTCATACCAGAGCTCAGAAAAATTCAGCAAGACATTTTGACTTGTCACGGTTGGTTTTCTTTCATCCCTTGATAAATTTGAGTACTGAAGTACTGTGTCTTGGTAAGTGCTTCCCTCTCTTTCTTGTTATGGCTGGGTTTCTTTTTTTCCTTCAGCAATCAGTTCTCTTTTCTTCCAGTATAAATAAATACATTTAAATATTGGGTTTTTTACCCCACTATATTTGGTTAAGCCCCGATTTCTTTCCCTATGGTGCTAAGTAGTCTCTATGGTGGAACCAATACATTTATACCTCATTAATCACCCACCAATCTATTCAGGGCTTCAGAGAAGCAATTCAGAAATTCAAATGCAATTCAGAATGCAATAGGAAAGAAAGCATATCAAAAGGAAAGAGATAGTGTAGTCGCTAGGTATTCTTTCTTGTCTTTGGGTTCAAAATCCTGGAATTGGTTCCAAGATGCTGGATATTGCTGAAGCATCAGACAGCTATGATAGCACAAATAGAATTAAAGAGGATATATAGGTAATCATCCTCTAAATAGACCGTGATAGTAAAATACGAGCAAAAATACAAATACTGGCTTCAGAATGTGGACAGAATCTTATTCAGACTCTTCTTTTTCATATGGGCCAACATAGCGTAGAGAAAGTGAGCCTTGCATTCAGGTCGACTGCTGCATTTGTTGGATTTCCCTCCAGGCCCCCACCTTTTATCAGTGATACTTATTGAGTCATATGTGTAGGCATTCCACACATATTAACTTCTTCATGCATCTCCAGCAGCTTATTTTTCCTTCATGCCAAGGCTTATCCTTTGGTCAAAATTGCTTTCTGGACAATTCTGTCCCTTGTTCCTTTTCTTTTGGCATCCTCCAACATTCCTTTTCCAAGATATAAAGTCTGCTCTCATATCAAAACCTTGATCCCTCTGGTTCGTCAAGGATAGGCTCACATGGAGAACAGAAGGACGTGCACATAGAGTTCATTTCTTAGCAGTTCTTGGATTCAAAATAGATGCCATAGGTAGTTATAATGTTATACGATTTTAGAATAACCAGATAGCTTGGATCAAACCACTGGCAAAGAGAAAAAGAATTATTTCAGTCTTGGCTATCAGTCATCTTTTTTTTTTTGCCTGCCCCCATTTTTATTCATGATCCATTCCTATATAGATTTTTAAAAAATGTTACATTACCAAAACTCTTCAAAAAAAAAAAAAAAGTAAAATTAGAATGCTGGAAGACACAATCTTCTAAAATATCAAAATAGATTTATATCAAACTTTTGTAACTCCTAGAGAAACTGTGTTATGCTAATTTACAGACGGCCAGGTAACCTTTATAATATTGCCTTATTTTTGTATGAATCCATTCATAAATGTGTATTAATTTGCAAGCCCAAATCCTTGTTTCCATTGCATTCTGGTCTGTGGGCCTAGCTCTTTTCTGCAGTGTCATTATGTTCTAGCAACATCCTCTTAAACAATAAAAGTCTCTAAGACTGCCGAAACATGCCGGCTTCCATCACTGTGTGTAACCTGTACCATGCTGGGGCAGAATAGAATGGGGAGAGTTGATAAGAAAGCCTGGTGCCCCCTCCTTTAAAGCCTGATGGGAAGTTCAGATAATAAATGTGCGAATCCTCACCTAGCTTCACCCACTAATCACAACAACCCAAGCCAGTCTCCTGTCCCTGCTTTCTCAAGACATTTTTGGGCCTGCTTGGGAAGACTGCCCTGCTCTTCTCAGAAGCTTTCATGTTTCAAAACTTCTTGATAACATGTGTGGCATTCCGTCAACATCTGAACCAAATTTTTTTGGGGGGGTGTGGGGAGGGCCATGACTATTCTGCAGGGTGTCCACAACAACTAGATTTTTAATAGTAATGTATTTCCTCTTCTCTGTTAACACTGTATTCTGCAGTCGCACCAGTGGAGATTAAGCTACCCATTAGTTTTTTTTTTTTTTTAAGAGGATTGAAATATAGGAAAGAAACAACAGCTAAAAAAATTATAAGGAGCTCATTTCAAATTTTATCGGAATTTATAGGTGACATTTTCTTTAAAATGTTGTGGTTATTAAGTGGTGATTAGATATTTTTGACATGAGAAACGACATTAAAAATGCAATTTTGAAATTTTGTAATAGAGGTAATAACTAAGATTGTTGTATCCTTATATGCTAGATACTATACTCAGTACTTAGCACATTTAATACCCACAACAACTCTGTGAGCTATAGATTATTATTATCCCTATTTCATAGGTGAATTTGAGGCTGAGGGAAGTCAAGTAGCATGCCCAATACTGCATAGCTTATATGTAACAAAGCTTGGATTTAAAACCCAGGCAATCTGTTCCAGAGCCGGTATTTCCAATCACTAAGCCTTACAACACACAAACAGCCAGTACTGTTGGCAGTGCGAGAGTTGCTTTCTAAGAAGTCTCTGGTTTCTTTATTCAGTGAAAAAATAACGGGTGGTAGTGATTAATTTCTTGATTCAGACTCACATTAACAACATTATTTTACGTTGGAAGAATTTTAACAATAAAGGGATTTGCTTTTATTTTTAATAGTCTACAAGAAAGTTATAGAGCCTAAATATCACTAAACAAACCCCATATTTGCATCTAGCTTTATTAGAGGAGTAATGGCCTCAATTTTCCTCTCATCAAAACTATAGTGATTAAAAATCCATTATCACCTGTTGTTACAATAAAATATAAATAAATTTTAAAAAGTCATTTCACTTATACTCTATTTTTTCACTCCTTGAGAGATATTAGTTTGTAATCTCAACTTCCATACTGATCTCAAGTTCGTATTAGAGTATAAAGAAAAGTGGCCTGCATTATGCAAATGCTTCTTTAATCACATAATCACAATTTATATTATGAAAACTAGCTCTATATGGGAAGTGTCTATATTAAATAATGTATTCCCCCCCCAAGGAAGTGTTGCCATTAGAGCACTTTTTTTCCAACTATTACAAGAATGTATTTACTACTAATAATGAAGATATTTTTATAGACAGTTTCCATTTAATTAGAATATAATTATAACTTTATGGGAAAGCAGTGATTATGTACGTATGTGTGTGTGTGTCCAGTGGAGTAATTACAAAATATGCACATATCCCATCCATTCAGTTTTGTGGAACTTTGTTCTTTATGCAAAAGTTTAGAAGATTTTTATGAATGCAAAATGTTAGACTTCTTTTTTCCATCAACAGCAAGACGATTGAGGGTCACTGAAACTGCAATATAATACAGAAGATACAAGAACTAATTTCATCAGTTTGGAAGGGAATTAGGTGAGAGTTGAGAAATAGGCCTATAAAATTACGGATAGGTCATCCTGGGCCAGTCCATTTACCAGTTAGTTCTATAGTAGAAAATTCAGAGACTGCTAAGCGAAATAAAGGCTATGTTATTGAACCGAACGAAAGAGAAATACATTTTTTACACAGAAGATTCTGTAATTAACCTGTGGGGCTCTAATGTGATTATAAATTATGGCAGTAAATTACTGAGAATGACTCAAAATAAGACACATGGAAAAGAGTATCTGAGTAGTTCCCTGCGTTAAAAGAAAGATGGGGTACAGTAAGCTGACCGGCTGAGGTCAGCAATGAGACTTCTTGTCGTCTTTTTGTGTGTGGTATAATAGTACACTGCTCGGGCCCCAACCTTTCTCAAGGCTCAGGCTATTATGGAGATGAAACACTGTACAGAGAGGTGTTTGTCAATTTTTAATACATACATAAAAGAGACCATTAGATTTAAGAAAATTACCAACAGCAGCAGAGAGTTTTCAGTCCTGCAAGATAATGCAGAAAACACAGTCTCAGTCTTAGAATTATTTTTTTCTTTCTAATGAGCAGCAAAGGTGAGAATCTTAAAAATGTAAAAGAGATCAGTCAGTACTCAGGAGAAGTACCGCTTCAGAGATGAAAATATCCCTTTTCACATGTCTTTCCGGATTTGGTGGCTAGCATCTTGCTGGTGCCAGAGAAGCTGTACTGTAATTAAAATCCTGCGTTTCGAGAAAGGATTTCTTTCTCCTCTAAGAAAAGTTCTTTGTTTTTTGTCAAAAAAACCTGTGATGATTTTAAAAATGAGAAATTGGATCTTGGCGTCCCTGTGTTTATCTGCTGATTCTAGCATTGCAGTTCAATTCATTTTGTGTGTGTGTGTGTGTGTGTGTGTGTGTGTGTGCGTGTGTGCAGAACCCCCATGCATTGGATTTTGTGTCCTGGGGTACAACAGTGCCCAAGATGGAATTTATCCTAGCCTGGAGGAAACACACAGAGAAGCGAACTAAAACACAGTGCTGAGATATGATGCCAGAGGGTATATGTGGTATGACTGGGGTCCCCTTCCTCAGACGTAGTGCTTCTTGGAGGTCCCTAAGTAAAGAACTTTAACTAGATGACAGTGGTGGGGACACTTAATGAATAAAGCTTTAGAGGCAGGGAAGAGTATGGTATGATTTGGAAATGGAAAGGGTGCAATGTTTAACATGTATACCGCAAACCAGAAAGCCGAGAGGGAGCTGGGGAGAAAAGTGCTGGCAAGACCATGCAGAGCCCGGCAGGCGTTTTAGACTTTATCCTAATGGCCGATTTTGAGCAGGAGAAATTTACTAATTTCCTGGCATAATAGAAAAATTTGAGACAGTGTTCTTAACAATAACTATATTGGACAAAGAGAGAGGTAGTTAGGATCTAGGAAATGTGAAACACGGTAATTGGCCAAGAACAAGACATAGAGACTGTGTTCTCTGATCATTAAGTGAAAGCAAAGAAAGGAAGAAATCTAATGTTTGGTAAATTTAAGAACATACTTCTGTATAGCTCTTGGATAAAATAAGTAATCATAATGAAAGCCAGAAAATACTTTGAGCTGAATACAAATGAAAAATACTGCATATTAAGACATAAGTTAGGGTTAAAACTGTAGTTAGAGGGTGATTTTCAGCCTTAAATGTTTAGTTAGAAAATGAGAGTTGAAAATTGATGAGCAGTTATGAAAAGCACAGCAAAATAAATCCAAAGAAAGATGGTAAAGGGCTATGATAAACAAGGTGTTAAAGGCAATGAAATAGAATGCAGTTACAATAAAGAGAATCTTTGGGAAAGCTAATCATATTGACACATCATCTGATAAGGTGTTCGAGAAAATGCAGACATGAGTCGAAAGAAGCAAAATATAAGGAAGAAAGTAGAAGACCTAATTATAGATAACTCCCCAAATACTCTGTACAAATTTGTGTTAATAAACTTAACCACTTGAGAAAAAATGGATAATATCTTAGAAATATATTACTGAACAAAATTGGATCAAGTAGAAACAAAAATATCTGAATAGATTTCTGTCCACCTAAAGCCACTGAATCAATAGAGAAAAACCTTCCCACAGTAAAATAACCATGTCCATATGGGCTTGTAGGCTCTCCAGAACATTAAAAACATAAATCTGATCTTACACAAATTATTTGTAGATTATATAGTTATCTACATAAAAAAATCCAAGGGGATCTACAAAATATACAAACCAATAAAAAACCTGAGCAAGTTTGCCAGGTACAAAATTACCATTCCCAAAGCAGGTGTTCCTAGATGCAAACAACAGCTAGAAAATATAGATAAAATTGCTCAGATGATAATAGGTAAAACCGTAATTACAGAGATAAAATTGACAAAAATATGGCAAACGTTATGGAGAAAATTTTGAAATTTATTTAATGGCATAAAATTAGATTCTGTTAGTGTGAGGTATGCCATGTGCATGTGTGATTTACAATGAAGCTTGACTTAACACAAAATGCATATGAATCTCTAGACAATATTAAAGAATATCGGTAAGATGGGACTCTTCCCTATAGTTATAAAGACAAAGTAATTAAAACAGTGGTATATTGGTCTAGGCAGATAAAAATAAGCCAATAGAACAGAATGCAAACCTGGAAGGACTGACATATAAATGAGGACTTACTGTGTGACACAGGTGGCAATACTAAGTGTGAAAAAAAATCTGAACAATCTTTAGACCCCTGGGGGCAAAAGTATTCCCATTTTTTTATCCGATCCTCAAAATAACATGGGAGAGATCACAAAAGATATCACAATGTGAAAGCATAACAGACAGGAAGAAAACATTTGCACTTGATATAAAATGCTAAGAGATTGGTGCAGAGAATACATGGCAGACCCCTGCAAATCAATACAAAAATTATGACCCAGTGGAAAAATGGATGATGAAGATGAGAGTACAATTTACTGGAAAGGAAGCATCAAAGTCAATAAAATGCCTAGCCACACTAATAGAATAATGCAAATTAAAATAAATCATCTGTAATATTTTATGCCCACCTTGGAAAAAGTAAAAAAAAAAAAATCTAATAACACCATATTTGACAATCATATGAGGAAACAGGAATTCATATCCAGAGAGCTTGAGTAAAGAAATGCAGTGATATCGAGGTGAATATTATATAAAATTCAAAAGCTCCACTTCTAGCTCTCTCCATAGAGAAACTCTTCCAAATATGTACAAGAATGGTGTTGCAGTAACAGTTTTCTAACAGCAAAAACAACTTATCTGTCCCTCAAAAGGAAGTTGGGTATAAAAATGTGGCTCAATCATGTAGCATGTGAAAGAATGAACTGAATCTAAAGTTATCATGGTGGAAACAGACGACAAAATAATATGCAGCATGTACTCCCGCTAAAATAGAAATGTAAAGCACAGTATTTATGTTGTTTATAGATAGATGTACATTTGGTAAATTCATAAAAATACTGCATGCGTGAAAATCTTACTAACTGTGGTTAAATGATTATGTCCAAGGAGAACTTGAGAGCCCAAGGGCGAGAGTGACACTTAACCGGAAAGTTTGATTTACTTCTTAAAATAGCGAACGGAAGGAAACATTACAAAATATTAGTATCTGTACACTTGAGTGATGAGAACCTGTTTGGATGTTTGGAATATTTAATATTGTTTTTAAAATTAAATCTTTATGTAAAGGCTAAGCCAGAAAGAGGAGTTATAATTTTGGCGGTTTCTACAGTGTAGAAAAGAAGTCATTCTGTTTTTTTCCTGGCTTTTTAAAGCCCCTCTCTATGCATAGGGTCTCAGTTATCCTAATGAGTAGCAAGTAAGTCATTCGTAAATTAAATCATCAGTAGTTTATTTTGTAGGATGCCCAGCACAAGTGCCTGCACAAATTGATATTCTGTAAATATTTTGGATAATAATGTCGGCGATTCTGATTACAGTACTCACAGACTGAGAACATAGAATTGCCAAGTTCATGCATCTTTGGCAGTGTAGGATTTGCCAGTAGGTATCCTCTTCTCAAATAAAATGATACAAGGTGTTTGAATCAGATACCTTTCAAATTCCTAATGAACGGGAGTCGAATGAGCGGCTGTATGGATATGACGGCTCGTGCGCCATGCTGGTAGCTCAGAATACACACCATTAACTCTGCAAAGGACCTTGACTTCTTGTGAGGATGGTTATTTAGGAGATGTCTGGATGTTTCCCCGAGGCCCAGCTTTGATATATACATAAGGTTTAGAGGGAAAAGCAAGTTATTACTTTCCCGTGTCTTATGCAGACTCTCCAGATTTTGACGGTTTTCCTCGTGTATCATTCAAAAGAATCAATATCAATTTCAATGGTATAACTGCAAGCGAGAGCTAAGAAAATCACAGCTCAATTATTTCTTTCCCGTGCCTCTTCAGTACACTTTCTGAAATGACAGTCAACTCAAAGGTCTGCTTTAAAATTAACATTTCTCTCTTTTTAAAATGCTCATGAACTGTATGTGGGAATTTGTTTTCCACAATGGGATTTACGGTGATGTGAAGAATGGGGAAGGTTTTCAAAGATCTCAACAAGCCCGCAAATGTAAAGCAATTCATTAAGGAAGCTGATTGTAGTAGTGAATGCAGTACACTGTGGGAATAGCGGCCCACTTGTTCATTTACCCAGATAGCGTATCTGTGGATCAAAGATCTATTAGAGAAATGTCTGAGATGCAGGTTTTCTTGAAAACATAATTTTCTGTTTATTAGGCAGGCATTTTGTAAGAGAGCAGAAATGACAAGAATTTGGTGACTACAAGCATAGATGACGCTGCTGAGGCCAATCAATCGAGGGAGAACACAGTGTTTATAAAAACTTGATGATAACAAAATGCAACTACAGCAAGTGCCCCGCGATAATGAAGTGAACAAATTATCAGGCACGACATAATGAATGCCTTGTTTCCAATCAGCCTTTATAAACAAACAGTGGTGGATCCATCATCCAAAATTAGCAAAAACATCAGAGTGCAATGATGATTTAATTAAAACAGGCAGGGTAGATAAATGCATCAAAAAATGAATGCTGTGCATAAAATAATATGCTGGCAAAGTGTTTTGAAATAAAAATCTTGAAGCAGAATACATATATAATTCAATATTACTTCTCAAGATCATGATGTTGTTGCCACAGTTAAAAATTACAGACAGATTTCACATCCAAGTTCGAATGAAGACGATGCCTGTGTTTTCGTGAAGAGTCTGAACTTGGATGAACAGTGACACAAACATGCAGAAGACTGTATTTTGAGATATTTCACCGTATGTTGTATCAATTATTCATATAAAAGTATGCAGTGACTTGGTCTTCCAAGGTCATCGGACTATGGCCAAACTATGACGATACATTTTGGAAAAACAATACCATTATCAGATCATGAGGAGTTTTCATACACACAGAATAGAACTGATTATTGGTGACCAACTTTAGAATTCTAAATATTTAGAATTTTGGTGTTGCAACTATTTTCATATCATTCCGGGAATATGTGCATTTTTTATTTATTGGGGTTTTATTTTCTTTTTCAAAAATATACTACCTTTGGCTTAAGAATTTTAGAATATGATGCAAATTTCCATCTTTAGTAGCAATTTACATATTATATGAATAGCATAAAATCACTTTAAAGATCTTTATTTGAGTAGAAAAATATATTTTTTAAGTTTTGAAGCAGACTTATTGTTTAGGCAATTACAAGGTCCCAACATCTGATCATAAAATAGTTTTAAAATGGATCTGTAGTACTTTCAATAACAATTTAATGTAAGACTAAAAAACCTAATCTTTTATCTTTTTAAAAAATATTGCTTATTTGAGAGAGAGAGAGCGTGGGCACGAGCATGCATGCACAAGGAGCGGGGGCAGAGGGAGGGGAAGTAGACTCCCTGCTGAGGCAGGGTAGGGAGCCCAGTGCAGGGCTTGGGGCTTGATCCCAGAACCCTGGGATCATGACCTGAGCCGAAGGTAGACGCTTAACTGACTGAGCCACCCAGGTACTCCCCAATCTTTTATCTTAATACAAATGTGTTTGCACTAAATTCTATATTAGTGATAAGGTAATATCAAGCTGTGAATAATCATAAATATGGACTTCTAAACAAAAATTTTAGGGTCAAATTTGATTCTGAGAGTTAAAATTTGGTACATATATAGAGTAATTTTAAACAGGGAACATAATCAGACATTTTTAGCAGGTCCAGTGTTATCTTTAAGAAATCTAAAAGTTCATCTATATTTGCTTTTCTCTTTACTTACATAGTGGTTGTTCCTGTGTTGCCTTTGTTAAAGCGTGAGATATATAGTACCTTTTAAAAAAATAGAGAGAGAAAATTGGGAAGTAACTTTGCTTAAAACGATCACCAGCAGCCACGCTCTTACTTTCAGTGAACTGCCCATCCTTTACAGGAGAGACTCCTCCCTTTGAAGTTGATGCTTGCTCTTCGCAGATATTCAGGCATGAGAAGAACGAAATCTCGTCTGAGAACGGGGAGATAAATGACTAGCTAAAAGGAACAGCTTTTATTAAGTTGGTATACATAAAAGAAGATAGAGCTTCCAGGCTCTGATGAAATTACATTTCAAAAGGGATGGAGAAATATATAGATAAGAAGACCCAAAGAAGTGCAGTTTGCCTAAGCGTACTGGGTCTCAGAAAAGTCAGTTTCTACTTCCCAGACAGTGATGTTTTTCATTTCTCTTCCTCTGCTCTGAGCCACATCCTGCTCTTCTGTGAATGTGAGGATCCTGTTACATGAACAGTCATGTCCCATCTATCCCTCTTCTCCACTAGCCCATTTCAACATCATGCTTTGTCCTGATGCTATAATCTTGGCTTGCACCTTTTTTTAACACATGCCTTTTCTCTTTGTTCTTCTGTCTTTGGATTGTGTTTTCTTTGCTTTTTATGTTCTGTATTGATTTGGAGAATAGGCACTTTTAGATTTTAACTATATTTACCATTGTCACGAACATTTAATATAACAGCCCTTTAGTGATATTTTATTGATTATCAAACTGAAGGAAAAATGGTACCTTCTGACTTTTATACTTTTATGCACTTCCCCCTCTCCTTCAGCTTTTCAGTCTTTCTTAATAGAATCTAAACTTGGATCTAAGTTTTTGTTATAATTTTTGTTATAAATGTTTCTTTTAACCATAGTGTCCAGCATTTTATTGGCAGTTATGACAATGTTTTATGTAATAGTCACAACCATTCCTAGTTTTCTTGTTTTATGTCATTCCTTCTCTTACTTGTGATTTTTTTGCCTACTTGATTGGAATTCCTTTTTCCCAAGAAGAACCAGTGTTTAATTTTTTGCATGTGAATGCCTTTCATTTACTTCACCAAAAATCATAGGCTGTGGAAGCTATCATGTGTTGCAATATTTTCCATAAAATATCTGTTGATATTTCCACTATCATCTAGCCTTTAGTGCTACCCTAGGAGAATCTGAGCTCAACCACGTTTCATTGTTTACAATGTGTTTTGTTACCCTTCCATATCTGTGAAATTAAAAAAAAAAAGTACTTATAATTCAAACTTTTGTTCTCACTATGTAAATCACATTCCTTTAATTTTTGCTGAAACATTAGCTCCTCTTACACCATACTATTTCCCTCCATATTTTAATTTAAAAACTATAAAACACATAAAAAAGTGGATAGAATAAGACAACAAACACCTGTATGCCTTTCACATATTGGTAATAGATTGCACATTTGCTTCAGAGAGGGAGAAAGAGATAGATGACGTCTAGATCGATCAATAGATTGAACAAGAGATGAATAGATGTGTGTGTGTGTGTGTGTGTGTGTGTATGTAGGCTTGGTCAGTTGGAAGTAAGTTGCAGACACGGTATTTTTCCCATAAGTACTTTGGGATATTTTATGAGAATAATGGCATCTTCTGATGTACCTATAATGTCATTACCATACCTAACAAAGTCAATGTTAATTTAGTAATATCTAATACACTATATCTTCCCTCTCTCTGTCAACATCTTTCTCATCATTGTAACTCTTTTGTGCCTTTCCTCTGTATTCTGAGAATACTTTACAAATACATTCAGTGTATTTTGTTTTGATGTCGTTTAGTAATATTTCTGTTCCTCGATTGCTTCCAATGGATGATTTAATTCTGACATTGAAGAATTATCTTGCATACTATCCTGTTTTCCCATCTCATCCTGGTAGTATAGACTGATATCCTGATCTGTGCTTTGCTGCTCTTTTTTCCTTACAGTCATATAGACTTATATCACACTGAGAGTTCCAAATAGTATTACAGATTTCCTATGTGTAATTTCACTATGATTTTGAAGTGTATTTTTCTCTCTTTTAAGTATCCAAGATGGGGTTTCCTTTGGCTTATGCTATGGGTTAAATTATATTTTTTCTCTAGTTACTCTTACTTCAAAAAGGATGACTCTGTTGACACACAACATTGAGATTTTGGATTGTCCTTGATCTTGCTCAACATCCACTTGCTTAATAACTCACTTTTCTGATCTGTATCTGGAAGACAGACTGGAATTCACAGCTCTTATTCCAATATTTGGTATCTACAAAAAATTTTTCTAGCATGTTTTTCATGGACGGACATGGCAACTTATCTAGTTCTGTGACACTGAGAGTTGAATAAAGACACTGAGAGTATGAATAAATACAATTTCCAAATACTACAGACAAGGTCTTCCTCCAGAACTTTACTTGAGGGTACCATTCCTCCCAGAATGCAGTGTGCTCAAGTCATCCTATCTATCCCCACTCTGTATTCCTACTGTCTATTCTGTTGAGTTCTGGGAGACCAAAAAGACAAAAACAGAATGATGTATAGAGACATGTGGAGACAAGACTATTATTCTGGACACTGTACAAAACAATATACTAATGAATGATACCATGCAATGACATGGAATGTGATGCGGTGACATGGAATGTGATGGGACACAACACAACACAACATGACACACACAATACAGTGAAATACCAAAGACGTTGAAGGACAGCTATCCAGCTTTCTGATTGATGCTCACCCTTGATTTCTGAGTCTTGAGCAGACAGGGAGTATGAGATGGAGAAGTATTTTCCCAGCTTTCTTTTATGATGTAAACATGAGTAAAATTCTTGCTTTTCTTAGTCAAATTCCAATGACTCTGGTAAATTGATAGTTTTAGTCACTATTTCAAGTTGTGTCGTTTGCAACATTTTTGCAGATATTTTGGAGAGGAGGAGCACTGTACTTTATGACTGAATAGTCAAAGCTATTTTAAATTGAAAATTCAGAGCAGCATTTGGATTTGATGAATTTGACTATTAAGCTCAAGCAATTTGCATTTCTCCATATTCTCTCTCTTTCAAAAAGATTATTTCCTCAGCATCACTTATTTGGCAAGGTGTTTTACAAACATTATCTCACTTGATTATCACAGTAATGGTATGGAGTGGGCATTATTACTGCTTCCATTTTTACAAGAGTAGGAAACTGGGCCTCAGAAAGTACTTGTTTTCCTCCAAATTCATAGTGTAAACAAATCTGTCTAAGTCTGTAGTCGACACTACTTCCTCTATAGTGATATTCCAAAGAGAAGAAAATTGTATTTGATGTAATATTAATTCCTCATAAAGCACATAGGTAGCAAATGTGAGATCATTATCAAGGGAGACAATGTTGGGAAATTCGTCTTACCTATTCTCTGTAATAGTATGGTTGGTTTGAAAGGGCTAATGATCTGAAGATATTTGGTAATTACTAGATACGTTAAATATTCCTGAAGAAATCTAAATGCCTGGACATAGAAATATTATAAACTACTTTATCTAGTTATATGCAAATTGAATGCACAGCAAAAAAGTTATAATTTGTTTCTAGACATCCAGATTCTCTCAATTCTTTCAAGTATTTCCTCCTGAGGAAATTATCATTATAACATTTAACCAGTTATTAAATCAGCTCCCTTGAAAATTCTTTGGTAAAAATCTGCTTTGGACTGTCCAAACCTAAAGTGAATGTACTTAAAATACTTAATGGAAATGTAAAGAAAATGGTATGACCTTTACAGTAAAAGGTGCTGAGTTAACTTGAGTGTTCATATAGAAAAAAATGCACCTTGGCTCCTACCCCATAACATACACACAGACATGCACATACACATACAGATATGCATACATTCCAACTGGACTGCAGATCTAGATACAAAAGGTAACAAACAATGAATCATGGAACAGTACATCGAAAGCTAATGATGTACTGTATGCAGACTAACATAAATAAATAAATACAAAAGGTGAAACAAATATTTTAGTATAAAATTTAGTAAGAATATCTTCATTATCTTGGAGTAAACAAGATTTCTTAAACATAGCACAAAAAAATAACCATAAAAGAAATAAATTCTTAAACATAACACAAAAATAACTAACCATAAAAGAGATCAGTTGATAAAGTAGAATATTAAAAACCAGAACTTTCTGTTCATCAGAGGGCACCATTAAGAGAGTGAGAAAATAATGTATGAGTGGGAAGGGATGTTTGCAAGACATCTACCTGAAAAAGGCCTCTTATCTAAACTATATAAAAGATTCCTTCAAATCATTTAGGAAAATACAGATGACCAATGCAAATGTAGGCAAAATATCTGAAGATAATTGTTATGAAAGAAAGTAATTGAGTAACCCTGAAAAGGTGCTTAGTTTTGCTAGTCAGGGAAACACAAGTTTAAATCCACAATATGATGCAAAAATACATCCTCATCATAATGGTAAAAAAGAAAAGGATAAAATAACCAGTATTGACTAGAATGTGGAAGTGTAAATAGGTAAAATAACTTTGCAATATTATCTGTCCATGTGTACTAAGGCTGAACTTAAATATGCCCCTGATCCAGCAGTTTAACGCCAAAGGGTATACCTGATTAAAGTGCACACATATGTTTGCCAAAAGACATATAATAGAATGTTCATAATAGCACTCTCAGTAGTAGCCTAAAATTGAAAATTACCAGAAGTCCATTAGCAATAGCACGGCTAAATAAATTGTGACATACTCACACAATGGAATACTATAGGGCAATAAGAACGAATGAGCTATATTTAACATGCAAAAACATGAATGAATCTTACAAACATAACATCAATCAAAAGAATCCAGAAATAAAAGAATTCCTGATTTTGTTTATATCAAGCACAAAAGATGTAAAACTAATCTATGGTGTTAGGATTCAGCGTAGTACTTCTGATTCAACAGTGGAGGTGCTAGTGACTGGAAGGGGCACAAGATGAACTTCTGGTTAGTTGTTCTTGATCTGGGCACTGGTTACACAATTTTACAGTCTGGGAAAATGAGTAGGAAGAGATATTTGCAATACATTGACCTGAGAAAGGCATTAATAACGTGCAATTGCTGTATCGATGTGATACTTCAATGAAAACCTCCAACGACTCCACCTTTAATCTGAAGGTTGACAGGTAAAGTTTTGATTTTTTGCAGGTAAGAGAACAATGTAAAATTCTTTGGAATGTACCTGATAAATTTTTTATACTCCTGATGCATACTCTACATTCGGTAGCCTGTATGATGCTATCATGTGGACGATGATCCAAGAATCCTAGGACTGAAAGAGACCATGGAATTGCCTATTTCAGACTTATGGTTTTGAGGCATCATTTACTGTTGCTGTTAAATATCTATCCAACAGCCAGAGCTCAGAGGTGTCAAACAACTTACACTGATGATGGGGATAGTTCACTAACCTACTTGAGTGAAATGGGAGCCCTACCTCACACTAGAATCATGGCTGACTCTGTTTGACTCCACGTAGAAATCCCATTTAAAGCTAGTCCCAGTGCCAAATGTAGTCCAGTGTCATTGAGAAGTTCTGAACATACTGGAGGTGTCTCCAAGTACTGATGAGTAGATTAAAATATATATACCCCAAATCACCATCATATGAAGATAATACATGTATTCAAGGCTTCCTAATGCTTGAAAAGCTTTCCAAGCATTGTTACTTTGTAACTTAGCTGAAGGGCATTAACAAAAGAAATTATAATGCAGGAGTACGTAGAAGGGCACACTCTCTATTAGATTTCTCATCATCCAGGTATAATTTCTAGAACACATAGTAGAAATAGCAAAACCCACAATAGCCAGAGTGTGGAGACCTGAGTTTTGACCTTGTTTAACCAGTAGCTAAGAATGTGACCATGGACAGTTGTTAAAACTTCTCAGGGCATCCTCTTCATCACTGATTAAATGAAGCAATTGAATTTGATGATTATTAATTTCCCTTTTAACTTCATGATCATGTAGTTCTCATCATAGTGCTAAATATATTTCATGCTGCTTACTTTTCTAAAAGTCTGTATCCTTTTTTCCTTTATTGTTTCTTTTATTTTATCTGGCCCAAAAATTATCCTTGCCGAAACATGAAATTCAGCTAAATTCAAGCTTATTCATTTAATGTCAAGTGTGGGAAATATAAATAGAAAATTACTAATTTTGTAACTAATTTAAGCACTTCTAATGATCAGCAATTATCAGAAATAAAAGGGTGTGAGTAATACCTTATAAGCCCAGTTAATTAGCAAAATCTTTGCTTGTGCTTGATAAAATTGAATACAAAGAGGACATTTATAGATAATCTCAAAATTACCACAATAAGCATATTTTAAAAAATGTCAATTCAAGTTCTAGCTAATATTAAGAATAATTTGAATTTGAACCAGTATTCAAATAGTGGTAATACTCAGTTTGTGAAAAATTTATCACATATGCTTTACCTTAAAATTATATGTGTCTAACATTTATGTTCAACTTTCAGACTCTTTTTTCTTAAATCAACTCTCTGGAAATTTTGTTCAGAAAAGTTTTAAGTTGTGCTAAAAGCATTTTTTTTTTAGCATATTGATTTTACTTAATTTAAAATTTCCTTAACTAAAGGAAATAGCTTTGTATTATTTGTAATAGATAATTATAGAAAATAGTGAGGCATACAACATAAGGTAAACAGAAGAAAATGTAAGGAATGAAAAGAAATAATCGAATATGAAACGATTGAAACCTTTTGAAATTCTGAGTTTTGGGGAGATAAAAGAAGAAACCAGCAGAAAGTCTTTCATTTGTAGAACCAGATGGAATTGAAGAGTTGGGGCACACAAGAATGAAATTGCACAGGCAGTACTCAAATCTACTTCCTAATTAAAAAATAAAGACATTAAGGAAGACTATTCTAAGAGAAAAACCTATATATGTACAATCCATACATATCTTTAAATGGAATATAAAAGATGGAAATGCCCGACACCAAGAAAAATAAATTTTTTAGAATGGAGAAAACCATTATTATATAACAAGACAATACAGAAGCATTTACTGGCTTCATTTATATTATCAGCGTAAAAGTATAGGATCATGGAACACTGGTTAAGTTCATAGAGTACAAGCATGTCTACTTCTCAGCCTTGCCAAAGAGATTTCACAGCACTCCTATTCTTTTTTTTTTTTTTTTTAAAGATTTTATTTATTTATTCATTCAACAGAGATAGAGACAGCCAGCGAGAGAGGGAACACAAGCAGGGGGAGTGGGAGAGGAAGAAGCAGGCTCACAGTGGAAGAGCCTGATATGGGGCTCGATCCCACAACGCCGGGATCACGCCCTGAGCCGAAGGCAGACGCTTAACCGCTGTGCCACCCAGGCGCCCCTCACAGCACTCCTATTCTGCTTGGGAAGAAGAGCTGAGAAAATGGACAACTTCTGCATCACTGAAAATCCGAAGCCATTGTTATCAGTATAGAAATACATGGATTTGGGGGCGCCTGGGTGGCTTAGTTGCTTAAGCGTCCATCTCTTGATCTCTGCTCGGGTCAAGGGTTGTAAGCTCCAGCCCCGTGCTGGGCTCCACGCTCCACACGGAGTCTGCTTAGGTTTCTCTCTCTCCCTCTTCCTCTGCCCCTCCCTTACCCCTCTCTCTCCCTCATGCACTGGATATGGACAACAGAGCTAGAAACCGGGCTTGGCTATTCTGGGAAGGGGCTTGAAAGAAAAATATCTCTCAACAAATGCAGTAGAGATAACGTAGCCCAAACAAACAATAAAACAATTACTCTGCAAGAAGTTCTTACATGCAAAATTATCTAGAGCAGGTGCTACACAAAGGAAGACTGGAAAGTTCTTTAGGAATTATACAATGGAAGTGCTGAATGACTCGTTTGATTTCCTCAAATCAATTTCTTTAATAATTTCTGCAAAATAATTTTAAAAGCCCACGAGTTCAAGGGTTGTGCTTATTAACTCAATAGCTAAATTTTTCTAGCTCTTGAGTAAGTTTCAAAATACCTGAAGCAACAAATGAATAGTGGTAATTTGATAATAAGAGTTTATTTGAGAACTTGAATGATTTAAATGTGCTACATATTTGTAATACATTTTCATGTGAAGCTATCAAAAATACATTCTTTCAGTCACTTTGCCCTTTTTAAATCTACATGCATTTCAAATAAGATTCAAGCAAACTTTATGATTCATTGCATTTTATTCATCAACACATTGCTTTTAAGAGTTCTTTGATGTTTGAGAAATCTTGTGTGTCTTTTGGATAAGCCTTCTTAAGCCTTTTTCCCTCAAGTCAGAAAGTTATACTTCACTAACTGTAAAGAAATATCCAAGGACTAAAAATTTGCTTTGCAACAGAGAACCAAGGATGTTCCAAAGAGTTGCCAACACACATCTCCTTTATCCACAAACCAAACAGAAGTCAGGGAGCAAATACTTGACAACTGATCAGTGTATTGGAAAATAATCAACAGCAGACAAAGAAACTAGAAATCACACTGCAAGGCTAGAGGAAAAATAAAAATACTGTTTCAAAAGTATGGGTATTGACAGAACATATGATGAAAACGCATTCTAAATGGTATGTATTTAGTGCAAAAGAAGTTAAAAGACAAAGAAAAAGTGATCGTTTCTTTCATTTAAATTTAATCCAGAGAAAAACAAAGAAAAGTGTTTGTACTCCAAATTGAGCTTTGGATCTGAATGTTTTAGAAAGAACTTGAAGAAAAATAGACAGTTTTTCTTTCCATTACACTGATATTTATCCAGGTGCCCACTAATAAGAGATCATTAGCCATGTCAATTGAACTATGGGTAATATTTACTATGGAAAGTGTGTATTCCTGAATAATACAGTCATGTCACATTTTTATACCATAGAACTATAAAACTAGAAGGTTTAGCTTCAGAAAAACAAAACAAGTCAAACATGCTCTATGAAAATTATAGGCAATAACATCATGATATAGCAGAAAATCGATGGATTTTATGTCAGATATTCATGGCTATACATTTTGAATCTATTTAAACATTCTAAAATTCCATTTCCTTATTTATAGGATGAGTAAATAAATTATAGTAAAGAATGCATGAAACAATATATGTAAAGGGCCTAGCACTGTGTCATTTCTTGATAGAAGATTGCTATTACACAGGATCCTTTAGACAACCTGAAGCTAGATTGTAGATAGAGAAAGCAGAAAGGATGACCTTCTCAATGTAGTTGGCATGTGTGAGAGAGAAAAACTGCCAAGCCTTCCCTGAATGAACTTGTGGTATTCCCTTCATTTAACTGCTACGTGTGAATGAGGTGCCTGGAGTTGTGTGGTTAGCCACTTCCACAACCAGCTGGGGCAGTCCTGCAAACTAGCCCTCAAGACAGTGGCACCTTCGCTCCTCCTTTTCTGTTCCATTTAGTTCAGTATGCATTCATTGCCAGATATTGAAAGTCTCAAAGGTAAATAAACAACACGTGATCTGTTGATATTAGGCACTCACAAGAAAGAAGGTCACAGTAAAGAAGGTCAGCAAATTTTAAAGGGATTGCTGTAGCGCACAAAAGGACCTCCAACTCAAGTTTTGGGAAGGAGGGTATCAGAGAGGGTCAGAGAAGGCTGGTGGGGAGATGAGTCAACAGCCTTGAAAACTGCACATAGACCAGAAAGTGGGAGAGTTTTGGTGCTCAGAGGAGACAACCTGAGTCATAAAGGTCCTGGATATTTGGGGGCCTGCTAGCAGCTGGATATATCTAGGTAACTGATTAGAAAGATAATTGACTAGACTGATGATAGCAGATACACTAACAAGACAAAGAGGCTTAGAAGAAATGAAATGTTGGTGGCTTAACCTCCTATAATACCAAAGAGTTATCAAAAGGGAATCCTCACTTTTCAAATACAGTATAGAATGCTATGGCCCAGATGACCTGTGCCCCAATCCTTTATCATCACAGTGAATCAAAGATGGGAATTTGCACTGAAAAACTGCCCGGGTCAGGCTTTTAGAGAGAAGACAAGGACTTCAAATACAGAGTGATTGCATTGGAATATCAATAATCACAAAATAGATCAGGCAAGGTCTGGTATCAAAATGTTGCATGGGAGATGGCAGGTTAGGATATGAAAATCCCTTCATTTCTGAGAACCATGAATTTCTCATTTGTAAAATAAGAAAACTGAGTTAGATCTGCTTTTCCAGTATTTTTAACATAATATGCTCTTGTTAATAATATATAAACTAAGTAAGAATGATTTTAAATGCTTTTTCATTTTGGGGTACACTGTTTATATTTAATTAATTATAAATTAAAAGCAGGATTTGTCACCTATGTTTTCTAGGGCTGCTGTAACAAATTACTAGAAACAAAGTAGCTGAAAACAACAGAAATGTATTTTCTCGTGGCGACAGAGGCCATCTGAAATCAAGGTGTTGATCGGGGGTGAGGATGCTCTTTCCAAAGACTATAGAGGAAAAGCCTTCCATTTTTCTCCCAGCTCCTTCTGGCTCAGGCTTCCCTTGCTTAGAGCTGCATAACACCACTCTCTGCGTCCATTTTCATAGGGCATTCTCTGTAGTGTTTCTGTGTGTTTTCTTTACTGTCTCTTCTGAGGACACCAGTCACTGGGTTTATGGCTCATGCTGAACCAGGATGATCGCACTTCAAGATTCTTGTCCTGAATACATCTGCTAAAACCTTAATTCCAAACAAGGACACATTCTGAGGTTCTAGGTAGATGTATCTTCTTGAGGACCACTGTTCAACCCACTACGGTTACCAATAAATTATAAAGTGGTATTGTCATGTTTGCTTCTGGTTATGAAAGAATAGCTTGTATCAGACCATCTCTCCAGCTAAGAATTTTGAAACCTAGAGACAATACAAAAGGTCAAATCCAAAAGCAGGCAGAGAATGCCTCTGGCAGCCAGGATTTCAAAGAGGCCAAGTCATAAGGAAATTCAGAAATATCTTGAGAGGAGCTAGACAGTCTGCCACTTAGCCTCTTGTCTATTCGTAAGTAGAGCAGGCTAACATGCAGGCAGACAGTCACGGCATCAACAATCCTGTGGACAATCTCGGGATCAAAGCGACAAAGGGTGTAGGGGACTAAAGCAGCCAGGACTTCAGTGACTTATGATTCTGGAACATAGGAAGTGATAAAAAGTTAGCTTCTGGAAATCTTTTCTTAAAGTATGTGTAGTTTCATAAATTCTGCTGGATTGTAGGAAATTAGGACAAAGAAACCAATAAGTGAAGATAAGTGAAGTTTTTAACAATCTCATAGTGCTGTGGAGATGAAGAACCAAAAAATGGAAGAAGAACCCTGGTATATATTCCAGACCTTCAGTGAATTTCCTGAGGGAATCTGAAGGGCTACACTAGAAATGGGATCCTAGAAATATGATCAAGCAAAAAGTAGGCCATATCTATAAAACTGGAAATCAGCTTTGAATTAGTTCCAATTCATGATTGGATAAGGGTGATATTTCTGCCCTCCAGTTGTTTCCTAGAAGAAAATTAAATTCCATCTGGAACAAGAAAACATCACACTGAACCTCTACAATTGTTCATATGTATTATCTGGCATTTGATAAAAATTAACAGACATGGCCATAGACAGTAACAAATCAAGAAAAAAAAGTAACAAGAAAATACTTAGATCTGACAACATACTTGATAATCAATTTATTGGAATTATCTGAAAAAGGACAGCAAAGGGATTATGATTACTATGTTTAAAAAATTGGTGACAAGATGGGATGTTTCAATAGAGAACTGGCATTTGTGAAAACAAATTTAACAGAAATTCTGAATCTGAAAAATACAATAACTGTAAATTAAGAAATCAGAAGATAGGTTAAAAAGTGGATTAGATACAGCAAAAGAGAAGATTAGTGAAATAAAAAATAGGCCAGTAGAGAATATTACAATAGAAGAAGAGAGTGCTTAAAAAAGATAATCTGGTGTATTTTCTTAAACAGCTTTATTGAGTTACAATTATATATATCATTACATTTTCCCATTTTAAATTTACAATATATTTATTGTAAGTCAGGACTAATGATTTTAAGCATTTTATCATGTACTCATTGCCACTTTGGTGAAGTGTTCATTCAAATCTTTTGCCCTGTTTTTATTAGTTCTTAGTCTTATTAATGAGTTATATGAATTCTTTATATATTCAAGACACAGTTCCTTTATTAGATGTATGTTTGCAAATAATTTCTTCAAGTCTGTATTTTGTGTTCCATTTTCTTAATAGTATCTTTCAAAAAACAAAATGTTTTAATTTTGATAAAGTCCAATTTCCCTTCCCTTTCCCTTTCCCTTTCCCTTTCTCTTTCTCTGCTAGGAGATTATGCTTTTGGAGCCACATCAGAGAAATCTTTTCTTAACCCGTGGCCACACAGATTTTCTTTTAAACTGTTTATAGTTTAAGTTCTTAACATTTACCTCTGTCATGTATTTATAATCTTTTATTAGTGTTCTGTTTATTTCTAAATAGTCACTTCAGAGTTGTTTTAAACTATAGGAACTCTTTCACCCATAATATATTGGGTTTGGATAGGTTTTACCCCCACTAATTGAAATCCAAACTAGATGCATTTGTCAATTTATTATGACTTTTAAATTCTTTTAATAATGGATTATTTGTGATATATTCCATTTTTGAGCAAGTAATTCTAAATTGTGTATCTAGTGAGTGTCTTTATAATTTTCTAGATTTATTATAATTTTTAAATTTTTGATTGATAGTGTTACTTCTTCCTTTATTGACTTTATTAATAGATTAAAGTTGTTAAACCATATATACAATTTATAACAAAACCACAAGTAACAAAAGCAAAAATCAATAGTTGGGACTACATCAAGCTAAAAAGTTTTTGTACAGCAAAAGAAATAACAAAATGGAAAGGCAATCTACAGAATGGGAGAAAATACTTGCAACTCATATATATTATAAGTGGTGACTATCCAAAATGTATAAGAAATTCATATAACTCAATAACAAAGCAAACAAAACCCCTCCCCCTGAAAAGCCCTCAAATGACACAAACTGAATAGACGTTTTTCCAAGAAGATATCCACATAACCTCATGATAATCATCACTAATATGAGGGAAATGCAAATCAAATCCACAATAAGAAATCACTGCACAGCTTTTGGAATGGCTGTCAACAAAAAGACAAGTGATAACATGTATTGGCAAGGATGTAGAGAAAAAGGAATTCAAGGATGTAGAGAAAAAGGAATTCTTGTGCACTGTTAATGGGAATGTATATTGGCACAGCCACTATGGAAAACAATGTGAAGATTCCTGTAAAGATTAAAAATAGAACTCTCATATGATCTGGCAATCTTACTTCTGGATACATCTCCAAAGGAAATGAAATCAGGAACTCCAAAAGATAACCGCACTCCCATGTTCATTGCAGCATTACTCACAATAGCCCAGATACAGAAGCAATCTAAGTATCCATCTATGGATGACTGGATAAAGAAAATACATACATACATACAATGAATTATTATGCAGACATTAGAAAGAAGGAAATCCTGCCATTTTTGACAACATGGATGAACTCTGAGGGCACTGTGTTAAATGAAATAAGTCAGACAAAGACAGACAATGAATATTATTATTTATATGTTGAATCTAAAAAACCAGAACTCATAGGAACAGGGAGTAGAATTATGATTGCCAGGGCTCAGGGGTGGAGGAAATGGGAAGATGTGGTCAAAGAGTACAAACTTTCAGTGTAGGTTGAATAAGTTGATGAATAAGTTCTGGGGATCTAATGTACAGCATGGTGACTATGGTTAACAATACTGTCTTATATATTTGAAAGTTGCTAATAGAGTAGATCTTAAATGTTCTTTTTTTTTCTTTTTTTAAATTTAAATTCCAGTTAGTTAACACACCATGTAATATTAGTTTCACGTGCACAATATAGTGATTCAACACTTCCATACAACACCCGGTGCTCATCACAAGTGCACTCCTTAATCCCCATCACTTATGTCACCCATCCTCTCACCCACCTCCCTCTGATAACCATCAGTTTGTTCTCTGTAGTTAAGAGTCTGTTTCTTTTTGTATCCTTCATTATTTTTTGTTTACTTAGAGAGAGAGAGAAAGCACATGAGTAGTGGAAGGGCAGAGGGAAAGGAAAACAGAGAATCTTAAGCAGGCTCCATGCCCAGCGTGGAGCCTGGCACAGGGCTCGATCTCATGACCCTGAGATCATGACCTAAGCTGAAATCAGGAGTTGGACACTTAACCCACGGAGCCACCTGGTGCCCCAAGAGTCTGTTTTTCGGTTTGCTTCTCTTTTTTACCCCCTTTGTTGTTCTTGTTGTTTTTTCTTAAATTCCACATATGAGTGAAGGCATATGGTATTTATCTTTGCTTAGCATAATACCCTCTAGCTCCATCCATGTCATTGCAAATGGCAAGATTTCATTCTTTTTTATGCCTGAGTAATATTCTGCTCTCTCTCTCTCTCTCTCTCTCTCTCTCTCCACACACGCACACACACACCACATCTTCTTTATTCATTCATCAGTCCATGGACACTTGGGTTGTTTCCATACTTTGGCTATTGTTGATAATGCTGCTATAAACATTGGGGTGCATGTATCCCTTTAAATTAGTATTTCTGTATTCTTTGGGTAAATACCTAGTAATGCAACTGCTAGATGATTGGGTAATTCTATTTTTAACTTTTCAAGGAAACACCATACTTTTTTCCAGAGTGACTGCACCAGTTTGCATTCCCACCAACAGTGCAGAAGAGTTCCCCTTTCTCCACATCCTCATCAACACCTGTAGTTTCTTGTGTTGTTGATTTTAGCCATTCTGACAGGAGTGAGGTGATATCTCATTGTAGTTTTGATTTGTATTTCCCTGATAATCAGTGATATTGAGCATCTTTTCATGTGTCTATTGGCCATCTGTATGTCTTTTTTGGAAAAACATCTATTCATGTCTTCCCCCCATTTTTAAACTGGATTATTTATTTTTGGGGTGTTGAGTTTTAGAAGTTCTTTATATATTTTGGTATTCTTTATCAATTATTTCATTTGCAAATATCTTCTCCCATTCTGAGGGTTGCCTTTTAGATTTGTTGGCTGTTTCCTTCACTGTGAAAAAGCTTTTTATTTTGATGAAATCCCAATAGTTTATCTTTGCTTTTGTTTTCCTTGCCTCAGGAGACCGATCTGGAATGAAGTTGCTATGGCCAACGTCAAAGACGTTAGTGCCTGTGTTCTCCTCTAGGGTTTTTATGGTTCCAGGTCTCACATTTAGTTCTTTAATGCATTTTGAATTTATTTTTGTGTATGGTGTAAGAAAGTGGCTCAATTGCATTCTTTTGCCTGTTGCTGCCCTGTTTTCCCAATACCATTTGTTGAAGAGACTCTTTTCCCATTGGATAGTCTAGTCTGGTTTGTTAGAAATTAATTGACCATATAGTTATGGGTTCATTTCTGGGTTAAGTGTTCCTACCACAAAAAAAGAAATGGTAATTCTGTGAGGCAATGGAGTTATTAATTAATCCTATTGTGGTGATCATTTCACAACATGTAAGTGTATCAAATCAACACGTTATATACTTTAAACATACACAATGTTAGTATTAACTATATCTCAATAAAGCTGGGGAAAAAAAGATGATTATACCCATTCCAGGATTTTCCTAGTTACTCAAATTTGCCCTATAGATTGAATCCACTTATTATTTATCCTATTATTCCCTTTGCTTGTATACATTTTGGTAGCTTCTCTGTAATAGTGGAGTACCATGGTACATAATCATTTAATTTACTTAAATTCAAATAAACATGCTTAGAGAAAAGCTAACACACCCCCTTGCCCAGTGCAGCACATAGGCACAAAATAAATTACAAACAGTAGCATAAGAAGCCTGTAGAATTTGTGAGTCTTCCCCTGTTTGGCAAGGTGAGTGGATGATCCAGACAATGGATGCAATTAAGTCTGAAGTAGTAAATGTCTGTTGGTCAGAACGAATGGAAAAATATGTGAGTAATTTTAATAATTTTAATATATTCCTGACAATTAATGAGGAAGTGAAATATGTTCTTCAGCTGACCATGAAATTGTTTGTGATGACTTTTATTTGCAGAATTATTCATAGAGAAACAATGCCTACTGTTCAGATAAAAGAACTGGTCTATGGAATGAGTTAAAACGATAGAGTCTATAGTGAAAAAAAAAATGACAAGAAAGAACAGAAAAGCCTGAACTTTACTCACTGAGCAACGAAACATTTAAGTGATTAGATTTCTGAACATAGTTTATATTATAGAGTATAGTATATATTATATAGTATATATTATAGAGATTATTTACCCTGCCTTACTATTTGCATTAGCTACATTTCTACATCTCTAGTACCATGCAGGATTAGATACACAAAATGTATGCTACACCTCATGAGTTAATTAAGAATGTAAGAATTTCCTCAAGGGTAAAAAGAAAGAAAAAAAGAATTTCCTCAAGGGTAATTTTGTTTATGAATGACTTTTACATTACGTGCTGAGCTTAGAAATTAACCCTACACTGTTTTGAAATCTTTCTTTTTTTTCTTCTTGTTTTTTAAAATCCAGTCGTTATAAGATTCTGTCAGAGTTTGTTGGCATTTTGATGAACCCTCTGCCAGACATTTATCTCTTTGCTCTCTAGTTAACTGTTTAATTAGATTAAGAGGTTTTCTCGGGCTGGGACTGACCTTTATTTGTTGGTTCCATGTGTCTCAGAGCATAATGACTGAGTCATGTTATATATTAAAGACATTTACAGTGAATGAATTGACATTCCACTTTTCAAAAAGGCAAAATGATGACTCTCTTATAAGTATAAAATAAACACATATCAGAAATTTTATTCACTTCATTAATTAATCAGTCAGATACCAAAACCAGTTCAAAGAGCATTTGATTTTGTTTTGTTTTTCTTTCTTTCTTTTTTTAAAGATTTTATTTATTTATTTGACACAGAGAGAGAGATAGCCAGTGAGAGAAGGAACATAAGCAGGGGGAGTAGGAGAGGAAAAAGCAGGCTCCCAGCAGAGGAGCCTGATGCAGGGCTCGATCTCAGAACGCTGGGATCAAGCCCTGAGCCAAAGGCAGATGCTTAACGACTGAGCCACCCAGGTGCCCCCAAAGAGCATTTGAAAAGCAAGGGGTGAGTGTGTGCATATGTGTAATTTAATCAGGAAAGTCAGGAATATTTCTGGCATGGGTACAAAACAGGTGAATGTCTTATAGTGTAATAAACCATAATCTTTGGAGTTCTCCATCCCACAAGGCAAAAAATATTTGCGTCTTTTCTGGACTAAAGTCTACAATGTAATGTATGAATTCACATATTTTGAAGGGTTTAATCAGTATGAGATAGTGATTTGATGTCAGTATATTCCTCCAGATAATGCTTAAATGGCTTTCACCCCTGAATGATATTGAAAAGACGTGTTTTCCCTAGGCCTGGGACTGTGGCAGATGGGAAGCATTACCAAACACTTGTACAGTGAAGAAGGTGCCAGAATTGGAGTGGGGAGGCCCAGGTAGTGCTGCAGGCTTTCTGTTAGTCTGAAAAGATTCCATACTGTATGATCCCAACTATATAACATTCTGGAAAAGGCAAAACTATGGATATAGTAAGCATTTCGGGGATTGCCTAGGTTGAGGGGGGAAAGACAGATGAGTAGATGAAGCACAAAGGATTTCTAGGGCAGTGAAAATGTTCTGTATGATAATGGTGGGTACATGTCATTACACATTTGTCCAAACTCATAGACTGTGCAACCCCAAGAGTGAGTCCTAGTACAAACTATGGGCTTTGGGTGATTATGATGTGCCATTGTGGGTTCATCAGTTGTAACAGTTGTACTACTTTGGTGAGGGAGCTTGATAATGGGAGAGGCTACACATGTGTGGGGTCAGGGGGTATATGGGAAATCTCTGCTTTTCTCTCAGTTGTGCTGTGAACCTAAACCTGCTCTAAAAATAAAGTCTATTAAAATGTAAACATATAATTTATATTTAAAAAGGAAAAGATGTTTCCCGCATTTTTAACTTATTTCCAGGCTTTGCCTTGTTTTTCATAAGAGTGAATTAATATGTTCTTCCTAAAGATATCTATTAATTGAATATAGGAGCATTGCTGCTAAGGGCTTACCATGTAGCTGCTGATCCTATTAACGTAAAAATTCAGTTATACAAAATGACCCATTTTACTACCATTGCCAGATAATTGAGGTCTCACTGTAATGGTTTAGTGATTTGATTTCTCACCATTGTTCTAAATATGCTTTGTAACTTGCTCTTTGAGAAGAGATTACCTTTGAATATTTAGAGTCAGTAAAATTAATGGTTATAACGCACAGGATTACAATAAAAACCTTTGAACTCCAATTTAAGTCAACTTGGAAATGGAAGGTAGAGATTTGTATTTAAAAAAAGTAATTAGGAGATGATTGCTTACTATATGAACAATTAATAGATTTTTAATCATTTTGAATAAGATAAAGATATATACAATAGAATTCTGTTAGTATGTATATAAACAATAGAATGTTAGAACTAGAATGGACCAGGGAAGCTGTTGATTGCAACCCCTTCATTTACAGGTGAGGAAGCTGAAGGGAACTCACAAAGCTTGTCAATTATTATGAAACACTATGTGAGTAACAAAGTAATACGCAGTTTTGCCGTAACATGTTTCTTACATGTATGAGGTATAACAGTTGTCCAGGATTTAACTGGGTAATCCTGAATCAGTAGAGATACACAGGATAAGCACTATATATTTTTTTACGGGTAATCAAATCAGTATCTTGAACTGAAGTGACTCATAATAACATAACCCGTTTCACTGTATGTGGGTTTCTATCTACCAAAGCAGCTGGATTTTAAAAAGTGGAAATATTTTAAGAGAGTAAAAGGGGATTACAGGGGAAAATATATGAAACTTGTGATCTGCTCTTAAATAAAATTCTATTTCCACCTCTACCCCAAAAAATTTATGTTCTCCGGGGGATATGACTAATGTTGATGAGTAAAAGACACTTAACAGAAGATTTTATTCTTTTTTTGTGGTTTTTGTAGGCAGAAGGGCCCCTCTTAATACAAAGTGTGTTGGTTTAGAAGACTGGTGACTTCAGTATTCTGGTCCAGAGAAAATGATCAGAGTTGAGGAACATAGGGGAAGAAAGTATTATCTGCTTCCCACTCCTACCTCCCAAATGCAGGAGGGTCTCGAGAAAAATTACCTCTGCCTGCATGTGGCAGAGATAACATTTCTTTACAAAGTTCTAATGATTGGTAACACAGATCTCAGAAGAAGGAAAAATATTAAATTTAAATAGTGGTCAATTTAAATAGTGCATTGTTGAACTACAAAATAATAGTTCTGTCAAACTGAGGGGTGATGGTGGGAGGTGGGTGGGGGATGGGCTAGTTGGGTGATAGGTATTGAGGAGGGCACTTGTGATGAACACTGGGTGCTATATGTAAGTGATGAATCGCTGAATCCTACTCCTGAAATCAGTATTGCACTGTACGATAACTAACTGGAATTTAAATAAAAATTCGAAAAAAAAAATAGTAATAGTTCTGTGAGCCACTCAATGATAATCCTCAAACCAAACTGCACAGAGCACCTTTTTCAGAATCATCAGGGTGTTTGTTAGGTTAGATCTGAGGATGAATCAGTGTCAGGGTCCATTTTTTGCAGGCATGGTTTTTCTAAGGAGAAAAGTTTATCAGTGGGCTCTTGGGTAGCCACAAAGCTGACACAGAGACCAGAAACTGAAGCTTGGAGGTAGGCAAGAGCTCATGACGTCAGGGCCGCTCAGCCATGCCATGACGGTGGGTATGGCTGGGTGCTGCATCTGGCCCTCTGTTCACTGCCTCCGCTCTGTTCTTTATGCTGTAGCTTCTGCTGTCTCTGAGAATAACTTCTCAGTCATTCTTGTGTTTTTCTTTATTAATTCTTGGGTAATTACAAGTTCCAATCTCAAGTAAGAACGTCCATTGGCTAAGTATCTGTCTTAATTTCCCTTAAATTTGAATCATTGAGTATTCATCCAAAATTGGAAGAACATTTGGAAACTGATGAGAGAGAGAGAGAGAGAGGAACTTTCTATGACACCAGTCTCAGCCCAAACCTATTGAATTAAAATCTTGGAAGAAACAATGAGAATCAGCATGTTTAAACAAATACAGTCAGTTCTGCTATGATGTGACACAGGTGTTCCCGGAAATCACTGCACTGTACGAAACCACACAATAAAGACCACAGGGGTTATGAGAACAGTGCTGTCAGGAACACAACACTCAAACACTCGATTAGTGACATGCTGAAAGAAGATAGGAAGGCAGTGAACACAGCAGTACAGTTTGACATCTGTTAAGTGGCTAAGAAATACATAAGATCTACAATAGAAATGACCCTTTAGCCTGAAAGAGACCTGAGGTTTGCTTACAGAAGTGGGCATGGGGAAGGTCACAGGTCGTGCTGTAGGTAAGTGACGGTCATCTGACATGGAAAATAGAAAGTTGTAATACCTGATGTGCACGAGTTTGGTTCATAACACCTGTGGCAAAGTGAGGTAGTTGGTAGAAGTTTCCAGTGTGTACTTGTGTGCATTCTGTGTATTTTCACACGGCTCAGTGCAGTGGGTGCAGTTTTCTGAATTCACCTGTGTTTCTCCAGATGAAGTGAGACCTGAACAAAAGTGAAACCTGCATTATGCTCAACTGGTTACCTAATAGTAGACCAGTAATGTCGGAACAGATTCACACTTCAAAACAGCTGTTACAGCAAAATCGAGGTACTCATGTATGATTCTTATGTAAAAGAAAGCACAGAGACTTTTAGGGTTTTGGATCTTCCCTGACTATGCCAGGTGACCTTCCTGTTTAATGCCTCCTATGAGGTTAGGCACATGGTTCCCTAACTCTCGCAGTTGGTGAGTGTAGGTGTGGGAGGAGGAACGTTGTCCCCTTTTCTCTCCCACTTCTCAAGAGCTGACTTAAAGTCTTCCCTGTGGACTTTTACATCACCGCACCCTCATCTCTGTTCACTCCCGAAGGGACCCATGGCCCCTGATTCAGTGCCTTCGGTATCCCACTTATTTTTTCCTCTCTCCCTACCACCTGTTGTCATCTTTGGTAATTTTTCGACTTCTTTGGCGGTGTCTCAGTTACCAGCCTGATCCCAGTTTAGTGAATGGCTACTACCATACTCTCTTCCCTGCAGCCACTCCCCGGCCCCTCCTCACCTCCAGCATCTCTGCTGTGTATTAGTAAGCCTGAATCAAGTCTGTGCCATTTTGTGTCATTTTTACCTGGTTTTCAGTATTTCTCGGGTAAAATTTCAGCATGAAACATGCATACAGTTTAGCAAAGGCATTTCATGGTTAGCCTATCTGCTCCGCCTACGTGCAGGCTTGGAGGGCAACCATGGAGCCCACACTGGCCACGTGATTGCCTTGCTTTACCAAACGTAAATAAGCACAGAATGTTGGGATTCAGCTAATACTAGGCATGCTGCAGCCTTACATTTTCTTCAAATGAAAAACCATATGAATGTCCTTTTAATACACAGACTTTTCTTCTGTATTTTAGTCCTGGCTGCTGTGTTTTTAACTTTTCATTCCGTTGGGGAGATTAAAGACAGGGGATCATTATGAGTCTTCTAAGAAGCCAAGGGACTGCCATTAGATTAAAAGCTATTTATTCTGCACTTTGTATTTTCTTTGGTCCTTATTTTCAGATTGAACATAAGGTATCTGCAGCACAGATTGCTTTCAGAAAGATGAATTTGACTAAAAATCATACTATGCATTCATTCAGTAAACATTTATTTTTGAATGCCTTCTATAATTCAGGGTCTGTGCTAGCCCAGGGCACATAAAAATGAATGAGAAAACCTTTCTGTCTTTAAGGAGCTGCAGTGGATTCCACGGTGCTGTGCCCACGTGCTGTCACCCCAGCCGCTTGGATGTTGATGGCTGACAGCTAATCTCTCTTTGGGACTTGCCCTTAACTGAAGAAAGCCCCCTCACCCAAGGTTCTGCTCCCTTCCCAGAGGGAAACCACATTTAATGACTCATCAGTAGGGGGGTTATCTATTTTGCCCTAATTTCGGACAATTCGGAAAGGCTGTTTCAACACAAGAGCTCCCCATAAGATTGGCTGAGGCTTTCTTTGTCATTGCATTCATTCACAGTTCAAAGTGGCTCTCTCTGTCCAAGCCTGCTTCTTTCACGCCCCACAATTTTTGATCCCGAGGACACAAAACAGTCTCAGGTAAACTTCCTTCAGGCACACCTGTATTTTAGAATCCTGGGGACCCTGTGTGCAGTGAGAATTTACTGTCTGGTTGGAGGGGCCACGGCATTAGTAATTGTGATAATAGTTTAAGAATTACTCTAGTAGATGTAACCCCATGTCATTAGGAGAGAGGCATTTAGCTCAGATTATGGTAGAAGTGGGGTCACACCAACTTTTCTAGATAAGGTGACTTCTGAACTTATTTTTTAGTATTGCTAACAGTGAAACACAGAGCTATGGGTAGGGAGGAGAGGAAGAGAAGGGATTTTTGGACAGAAAAAGCAGTATTGTACAAAGGCAGTGACCTGTAGGTGAGCTCAACACATTGAGGAAACTTCTAATAGATCAGTATGACCTGAACCTATGGGCAAGAGAGAAGGTGGGGAGACATGATGAAAGGGTATGCAAGACCCAGTTCATGAGGAACTTGTCTTTCATGTTGAAGAACTTGCATTTTATACTGAGAACATTTGGACTATTGACTTTTTAAGCAAAAGACTTAGGTTGACAGTAGTGTGAGCATGGGTTGGAATGAGGTGAAGGTGGAGACATGGAGGCCCTTTATGAAGACGTGATGGAAAATCAGGTAGTGAAAAATGAATAATATGGTGGAAGATAGGAGCAATGAGAGGATTCAGAAGCTAATAGGGTATAAGAGAGAAGGTTGAAGAGACCTACCACTCTTAGTTTGAACTGGTAGGGAACATATAAGAAGGACTTTGAGGAGCACCTGCGTGGCTCAGTCAGTTAAGCATCTGACTCGATTTCAATTCAGGTCATGATCTCTGGGTCATGGGATAGAGCCCTGCATTGGGCTCTGGGCTTAGCGCAGAGTCTGCTTGTTACTCTTCCTCTGCTCTTCCCCTCCCTCATCTATCTATCTATCTCTAAAATAAATAATTTTTTTTTTTAAAAAGGGATTTGAGGGACAAATATGCTAATCTTAGTTTAGAACACATTGAGTTTGAGAGTATTTATGGGCCATCCAAGTGGGGGAAAAGAAGGAGCGAGAGACAGGTGCATGTAGGTTGTACTTGAAGCTGAGCCTTGGGCTGCTGGAAACAGTGGACAGGGTAAGGAGAGATGACAGGAGAAAATGTCACTTTGGGGAAATCACAGTGTTTAAGGCTCCATGAAGGAGACCATAGAGACAGGCTTCTGGAATCAGTACTATTGTTATGGTTGCTATCTACTTCATACCAAGGTGAATATGTTTTTGAGTTTTTAAGTGTGTCATACTTTTGTCCACTTAATTACTTTTCACAGTAGTCTTTCTTGGGCCAATTGCCTTTATATTATAAATGAGGAAACTCACTTAAAGATAGGTTCTGTTATGCTACTCCTATTGTATAGTAAGTTGATGGTCTGGCCAGGCCATTTATTTGAAAGATGACTGGAAAGTAAAGATCTAGGGAGAGTTCAAATTAGTTTACAAATTAATTCCTCCTGTTTGCAGCAGGGTATGATTTTGGTTATCATATCCTCATGAACCCAATTAGTCTGAAAATATTTTACGATATTCACATGCATGACATTTTCCATGTCCCGAGCTTTCCTTTTTCTATTCTTGCCTCTTCCTTAACATTATTTTTCTGCTCTTTTCTTCTGATTTAAAGTTAACAGCCATCTGCAAAAACTGTAAATGACCAAATTGTAAATATTGGTGTTCCACCTGATCTTTCAGTTATTTCTTTTAAGTCGAACCTTTCAATAACTGTATTCATAAGGCACGTTATAAAATCTCACATCCGATTACATGTTGCATACATACATAGCATGGCAGGTGACATCATTCATTCTCAAAATTATCTTTTTTTTAATTTTTTTTAAGATTTATTTATTTATTTATTTATTTATTTGACAGAACGAGAGAGAGCCAGCGAGAGAGGGAACACAAGCAGGGGGAGTGGGAGAGGAAGAAGCAGGCTCCCAGTGGAGGAGCCCGATGTGGGGCTCGATCCCAGGACTCTGGGATCATGCCCTGAGCCGAAGGCAGATGCTTAATGACTGAGCCACCCAGGCGCTACTCAAAATTATCTCTGTTTTTTATCCAATATTATTCTCAGTACGGATGCATATGGCACAACACGTATTCCAAACAAACTGCAGTTCTTTTCTTCCCCCCCCTTCTTTTTTTTCTTTATTTAGAAAGGACTGTTTCTCAGTGGCTTTCAGAACTTACTACAGGTATTTAATTAAATGTAGATTGTATGGTACATTAGTGACCATCAAACATTCTGTCTTTCAGCAGGCAATTAAAAAGGGCAAAATATTCTAAATGAATTTTTAAATACCTTCTTCCAATCATTAAGCACAGTTACCATGGCCATATTTTGTAAATTTAAAACACTGAGTTCTCACAAGTATGCTTGTCACAGTCGTTTTTATTGATGACCTATCTGAGCTTCATTTCCTAGCTGAGAAACCTTGTCGGTCAATTTATTCCAACATAACACCGTTTGGTTGGGTGGTTATTAATCCTGTAATTGTTCATGGCATGCCAGGAATAATTCAGTTAATTATTACAATATGTCTTACTTTGCCATGCTTCTCTATGTCACAATACCCTTTTGCATATATTGGAAGAAAAATCAGATGCTTATTTAAATTCTAGACGTAAAAATTGATTACTAACTAAAAATATAATAGAATGCCATTTTGTGTTTGCCCTCATAGAATATCTGCTGGCCTAAATGCACTTTGATGAATTATAACTCCTGATTTTCATCGATCCATCACCTCTATTTTTTAAAAGAATTTGGAAGAAGGAATCATTTTAACTATTAGTTTCAGTTAAGTGCCATAGTGTAACAATTCACCCTCAATCACACTAAAAAGAGAATTTTATTTTTTGCAATCCAATATATGGAAATAGAGCTAATGTCTACAGTTCCATTACGGTCATGAAATTAAATGTTGTGCAGTTAGGTAAAAAGTGTGATGATGTATATAATAACTTTCATGCACAGAATTAAATTCAGTTAAAGGTATTTGGGGTTGGATATGCCTGAATGGATTCTAGAATGTAAAAACCCATCAATAAAACATAATAATGTATGGATTATTACATTCTAACACTCACAATAGGTTATTTTAGTTCACTATAGAAATGGAAAATGCAATATTCATTATGCAGCACTGTACTTGCATTAAATCAAGTTCAGCAGAGGCCTTCCATAAGGGAAAGGGATATAACCACTGCTTTATGGTTAGCTTGTTTAGCTAACCCTGACTTAACAATACACAAATCACCACATGCTTTTTAACAAAATTAACATCCTTCTCTCAGGTCAAAGGAATAGCAGCATTAATTGGCTGTGGCCAAATGACTCTGAAGGAATTTAAAGACAAAGATGATTTCATCTCTGTTGATGATGGTGAGGGAGCATAAATACAAAATAATAAATGAAAGATGCATTCTATTTCATCTGATAAAAATCACAGGCATTAAGATGGAACCTATGTTGTTAGCTAGAGATCGCTTAATTTGGAGTCAGTTTTACTCTAGATTTTGCTACATAGTGTTGTGAGTTTGGCAAATCATTAAATTTTAATTTACCTATAAAAATGGTATGATAATACTTTGCAGGTTGGACATAACAATGGAATGATGAGTATAGGAGACCTCTTTTGTAATGTTTAAGCACTTTATTTTATTTTTTTAAAAGATTTTATTTATTTACTTGAGAGAGAGAGAACAGGCAGGGGGGCAGCAGAGGCAGAGGGAGAAGCAGGCTCCCTGCTGAGCAGGGTACCAGAGGTGGGGCTGGATCCCAGGACCCTGGGATCATGACCTGAGCTGAAGACAGACGCTTAACCAACTGAGCCACCCAGGCACACTGTTTAAGCACTTTAAAAGATGATATTAAGAATACAAATTTGCACCTAGACTATTTAGAAGTACATTCCAGATATATTAGATATACAATGTATTAGGAATGAATTGACCTATTCATTACTTCTGTAATCTATTCATTTTTCCAAAGTACTTCATAGGTTAACAGATTTTATGATATTTTGGATATATATGATTGTGGTATAATAAAGAACGTATCTGGTCTTTGTCCCTGGTTCCTCATGTAAAGCTTCAAAAACCCAGGGAATTTCCTTAGTGATGAGCGTCTTTGTTATGCTAATGGTGACTGGTGATGTATACCTTAAGGCCTGGGGACTGAACACCAGAAAGGCCAGACACGTGATTACAGGGTCAGAACTTCAGGTCAGCCTGACCTCCAGGTAGGGGAGGGAGACTGGAGGTTGAGCTCTGTCTTGTGGCCAGTGATTTCATCAGTCATGCTTACATAATGAAACCATAATAAAACTCTGGACACTGAAGCTCCATGGAGCTTCTTGATGTGTGAACCCAATGATGTACAGGGAAGGTGATGTATGAGACTCCTCTGAGAAGGGGCCTGGAAGCTCAATGTGCAGGACTTTCCCAGACCTTTCCCTTTGTGACTCGTCCTTATTTGGTTGTTCTGGAGTTGTAAACTTTGTAATAGAACTGTAATCGTAAGTATAGCACTTTCTTGAATTCTGTGAGGCATCCTAGTGAATTTGAAGCTGAGGGGATCCTGGGAAATGCTTAATTTGTAACTGATAAGGCAGAAGTGTGGGTGGCTCCAGAGACTTGTGGCTAGCCTCTGAACTGAGGGAACGCTTGTGGCGGATGAGCCCTTAAACCTGTGGAGTGTGACAATAAGAGTAATTAGTGGCAGAATTGTATTGCAGTGCTGTACTTTGGTGGAAATGGAATATTTGTGATAGAGAAAACAAACAGAATATTTCCCCTAAGCATGACAATATTATTGCAAACCAAAGAAGAAATCCTATAAAAATTACTATGAAAAGTGTGCAAGATACCATAGTCAATTTTGCAGGGAATATAGATTCTATACAGTACAAAATGCCCTAATGAAAGTCAGTTTAATTAAGCCACATAATGGGCTCTTTTAAAATTTGCAAGTGTAGCTCTGTTTTTTTAAGCCATTGACTTTCAGTAAATAGGTGTGCCAAAAATTTAATTTCACCAATTTGGTGAAATATCCAACATGACGATACATCTGCTATAAAAGTCTATAAATGCTGTAAAATACTTATAAAATACCATAAGTGTTTCTTTAAATGCAGGCTGAACTTTAAATAAAGTAAAAATGTCGAGAGGGTAAAAACAAAGAGGAAACTAAAACCCTGTAGTTGTCCTAGTTGAGGATGGAGGATGAGATTGGTGGAGGGCATTGGTTTAGGTACTATGTGTATTGCCCACATTGAACCAAGGGAGAAGGTGTAAAGCCCACATATGTAAGAGTTAGAACTGAGGTCACCATGCTTACAGCTGGTTCCTTTGAGGGACTTCATGCTCAGTAAAAATGTATACTAAAAAGAAAAAAAAAAAAAAATCCCTGCCATTTTTTTCCTGGTAGTCTGGTATATTTTGTAATCTGATTTCCACTCTTACTACATATATTAAAATGTATTAATGGGCCAATAGGAATAAAAGCACACTCCGAAGCCAAAAACTAAGTAAAGGCAGATCCTTTGGAGTAAAGAGAGCAGTGGAGTTGGCTTAAGCCTTGAGGTTATTTGTCTCATGTGATGAAAAATGACGTTGAACACCCTGAAAAATTATTCTAGTAGTGTACAGTTGATTACCAATAAACTGCTTCCTTATAGGACTCTGCTGCAGGAAAGCTATCTGTCTTGAACTTTGGTGCTGAGTAGAGATGTGAGAAATCCCTTTTGAAATTCTGTATCTAAAAGCTGGACCTCTGGTGGATTTGCAACCCAAATCCATGTTACACGGCAGGTCAGATAAACTCAAGACAGATACCTGGCAGATTAAAAAAAAAAAAATCCTCTCTGGAGGAATTAACATTTCATTCTAGGACTCATAATTTTCACAGATAAAATTTTAAGAAATATGGGTCCCAGTGAAAAGTTTCATTTAAAAAAAATTTTATTTATTTATCTGAGAGAGAGAGAGAGAGAGAGAGAACAAATGGGGAGGAGGGGCAGAGGAAGAGGTAGAAGCAGACTCCGTTCTGAGCAGGGAGCCGGGCATGGGACTTGATTCCAGGACCCTGGGCTTATGACCTGAGCTGAAGGCAGACACTTAAGTGACTGAGCCGCCCAGGTGCCCCTCAGTGAAAAATTTCAAAACATTCAAAGGAACAAGTCATCGTGGATTGCTTTCAGTAGAAATAATAGCAGCATCAGATATGCTAAGAATTCAAGAAGTATCTGTTCCAGAATACAATATATATGCAAGATGATTGTCTTGGACTTCAAACTTCTGTAGCAAAACATCACAGACTGGGTAGCTTATAAACTTCAGAAATTTATTTTTCACAGTTCTGGAGTCTGGAAGTCCAAAATCAAGGCACTGGCAGTTTTGGTGTCTATTGATGGCCCACTTTCTGGTTCATAGAGCCTTCTGGCTGTGTGGTCACATAATGGGAGGGTCTGGAGAGCTCTGTGGAGTCTCTTTTATAGGGCACTAATCCCATTCTTGGAGTCTCCACTCTTATGACCTAATCGCTTCACAAAGGCCCCATCTTCTATTACCATTGTCTTTGGGGTTTAGGATTTCAAAATATGAATTTTGGAGTCACATAAACATTCAGACCATAACAATGACAAAATAAATTTTTACGTAGATTGAATATAACAGAATGGCCAAAAAGATTTGAAAAGCAACCATATAGAACTCTAGAAATAAGAATATAATGTATTAAACAGTTGTAGGTAGTTTTATCAGCAGTTTAGCTGATAGTCAAGTGAAAAAAATCAGAATATAGCATAGAGAAACAAAGAGCTAAAAAAAGGTTAAAAATAAGAGAAATGGTTGAATACTGTTCAGACGTTATGAAGAATTTCTATCCTTAGATTCAAAATAGGGTCTGAAACTCATGTCTAGGTCTATTGCAGTGAATTTGGAAAGTTCCAAATACAATGGGAAAATCTTTATAGCAGAAGAATAAAACAGATCATCTCAGAAGGAGTGAAATTTTGCTTGAAAGGTGAGTTCTGAATAATCATGAAAACTAGAAGATAGAAGTTGTTTTCAGTATATTCAGATAAAATAACTATCCATCTAAAATTGTGTACATAGTGAAAATATCTTTTAAAATGGTGATACAAAAAAGAAATTCAGGTATATCTTAAGAAAGTTTACCACCAACAGACCCACACTAATAGGAATTCTAATGCATATACTTTCAAAAAAAAAAAAAAAAAAGAAAATGATTGCACATGCAAGCAAAAATTATGAGCAAAGGAAGTGGTAAATATATAGCTAGACAACCATTAATTATAAGGACCAAGAATAATAAAATTTTGTGAAATTTTAAGGAGCATATATCAAAACTATGAGACAATTGTACACCTAAAAACTAATATAACCCTATATTTTAACTACATGGGAATTAAAAAAGAAAGACACAAAATAAATGAACAAAAGAATAAAAAAGAGAGACAAACCAAAAAATGGATTCTTAACTATAGAGAACAAACAGAAGGTTGCCAGAGGGGAAGTGAGTGGGGGGATGGGTGAAATAGGTGAAGGGGACTAAGAGTACACCTATCATAATGAGCACTGAATAATGCACAGAATTGTTGAATCACTATATTGTACACCTGCAACTAATATAACACTGTATGTTAACTATATTGGAATTAAAGTAAAAAGCTGAATAAAGAAAGACAATTATTTTTTTTTTTTTTTTTTTTAAAGATTTTATTTTTATTTATTTGACAGAGACAGAGACAGCCAGCGAGAGAGGGAACACAAGCAGGTGGAGTGGGAGAGGAAGAAGCAGGCTCATAGCGGAGGAGCCTGATGTGGGGCTCGATCCCATAACGCCGGGATCACGCCCTGAGCCGAAGGCAGACGCTTAACCGCTGTGCCACCCAGGCGCCCCAAGAAAGACAATTATTATCTATAAGTTAGGAGAGGAGTGACTGATGTTAAAGTTTTCTAAGTGCCTTACATTGGAGGAAGGTAATGATATTGATCAAGCTTATGCATTGGTAAATTTGAAATAGAATATATAACTTCTGAAGTAGTAGAGGAAAAATAATGACATAAGAAATACCTTTGCTCTGGTTAAGGAGCAATCTTTTAACAGACAGTGGTATAAAATAATACTTTTTTCTTTTTAAGATTGAACTTGAGGGAAAAAAAAGGAAGGAAAATCTGACTACCAACTCAGGGTGATGACAAAGAGGTTTGCCAGTTCTGTCTCAGGTCTGAGCAAATATACAAAGTTGGAAAGTTTCCCTGAGAATTTGTAACTATGGGATGTATTTCATACCATATGGGGGCTTATATTTCCACTACTTGCATGATCCAGGAATCTGTTATTCAGGGTATTATCATAAGATTGGCCTTCAGCTGATAAAAAGCACTTTGGGGGCTAGTTAAAATATGAAACCTGCTCTGTATGCACGAAGCCTCAGCTCAGGCTACACAGTATCGGGGATGGTGAGCCCACAGTACAAACTTATAAATACGTGAGAAAGAAATGCATACCAAGTAAGTCTCAGCGGAGACAACAAACAGAGGAATAGTCCACCAAAAAAGATCCTATGATAATTGGAGAACACTTCAAGCAGTATGATGAAAATCACTGAAGAGAGGAGAGTGACATCCGTGGGATGACAAAACGGTGGAAGCCCCAAACCTGCCAACCAAGAATAGCTATAGCAGATAAAACTGTCCTTCAGGAATGAAGGAGAAATAAAGACCTTCTCAGATAAACAAAACCGGAAGGAGTTTATTATGACTAGATCTGCCTTAAAGAATTGCTAACAGGAGTCCTCCACATTGGAAGAAAAGGCAACTAGAAAGCAACACAAAAACATGAAAATATAAAGATCTTTGGTAAAGGAAAATGTTTACATCTTAGACAAAATAAATGCAGAACCCCGTAATACTGTAATGGTGCACAAGTCACCTTTAACTGAGGCACAGAATTTAAAAAATAAAAGCCTAAAATAACAATAACCATAAAACTATGTTAATGGATATAAATTATAAAAAATTATTTTTTGACATCAGTAAAATAAAGTGGGGGCAGAGAGATGTAAAGGAGTATGTAAAGATGTAAAAGAGCTTATATATGTGATTGAAATTATCAATTTAAAACAATTTACAAAATGACAATAGTAAGTCCTTCCCTGTGTGTAATTACTTTAAATGTAAGAGACTGAGAGTTGGCTGAATGGATAAAAAAACAAGGTCCAACTAAATAATGCCTTTTTCAAGAGACTCACTTTAGATATAGGGACATACATTGGCTGAAAGTGAAAGGATAATAAAATATATTCCATGCAAATGGTAACCAAAAGGCAGCAGGGTGACCTTATTTACTTAGAGAAGATAGACTTTCAGCCAAAAGCTTATAAAAGAAAAAAGAGATTATATAATAAAGAAAGAATCAATTCTCTAAGATACAACAATTATAAATAAATAAGCATCTAACAAGAGAGCTTCCATTTATGTGAAGCAAACATTGACAGAATTGAAGGGAGAATAGTCATATAATTATAGTAGGAGATTTTAATACCTAACTTTCAATAATGGATATATCAGCTGGACAGAAGATCAGTAAGAAAACAGAGGACTTGAACCGACACTATGGACCAATTGGACTTAACAGACATATGCAGAATATACATTCTTCTCAAATGCATGTGAAACATTCCCCAGGATAGATCATATGTTATGCTGCAAAACGAGTCTTAAATTTAAGAAGACGAAATCATATCAAGTATGTCTTTCAACCACATGGAATGAAACTAGAAATCAATAGCAAAAGAAAAACTGAAAAATTCACCAGTGTGTGGAAATTCAACAACATACTTTTGAAAAACTAATGAGTCAGAAAGAAATCACAGGAAAAATAGAAAATATAATTAGACAAATGGAAATGAAAATACAACATACTAAAACTTATGGGATGTAGCAAAAGCAGTAGTAAGAGGGATTTTTATAGCGATAAATATCTACATTAAAGAAGAAAGATCTCAAATCAACAACCTAACTTTCTACCTCAAGATCTAAAAAAAAGAATAACAAACTGAACCAAAAGTTAGCATAAGGAAGGGAATAATAAAACAATAATAGTAGCAGAAGTAAACAAAATTGCAAATAGAAAAGCAAAAGAAAAAAGATAAACCTATTAATTGTTTTTTTTAAAAGATCAACCAAATTGACATACCCTTAACTGTACTAAGAAAAAAAGAGAAGTTTGAAATTAAAAAAATGAGAAATGAAAGAGGAGACATTACAAACGATGCCACAAAACTAAAAGGAACATAACAGTCTATTATGAGCAAATGTACTCCAACAAGATGGATAACCTAGGAGAGATGGATAAATTTCTAGAAACATATAATCCACCAAGACAACATCATGAGGAAGCAGAAAGTCTGAATAGACCTAAAACCAGTAAAGAGATTGAATTATAATCAGAACACCTCACAACAGAAACCAGCCCAGGACCAGATGGCTTTTGTTGAAGAGAAGATTCTTTTTCCATTGTGTAGCTTTGGAACCCTTGTCGATCATGGTCAAATATACAATTCACTTACAAATGGTTAAGATTGTAAATTTTATGTTATGTGTTTACCATGATAAATAAAGAGAGAAAAATAATTGAAGACATAATTGAAAAAAATTAAAAAGATTAAGAATCTAGAAAAAATAATACAAGTGTAGAATGGTTAAGTGAAAAGACCACACTGAACTTTTAAACTAAAGAATATTGTCATTGAAATTTAAAAACACAAAAGAGGGGTTAAACAGAAGATTACATTGAGCGGAAGAGTCAGCAAACTGGAAAACAGATTGTAGAATTTACACAGAATGCAGCAGAGTGAGACGAAGAGATGGAAAATATGAACAGTTCAGAGACATGGAGGAAGTAACTTGATGTTTATCAAAGGTCTGACTTGAGTTCCTGAATGAGCAATAGAGGGAATGAGGGAAGTACAAGATTTCAAGAGATGAATTTGAAGAAAATTGTTGAAAAACCTGATTACTCAGATTTAGGACCTATAAAGAATTCCAAGTGGAAATAAAGATGAGTCAATCCACACCCTGACACAAGTTATCTAGATAGTATAATCCTAGAGTCAAAATAAAGGTCCTTTGAGCAAGGGAAAAATAGATCTTAAAAGCAAGCAAAGAGATCTGTGAAGAAATAACAAATTTATTTATCTCAAAAGCAAAATTAGAAGCATAATAAATGTGAGATCTTCACAGGGCTTACATTAAAAAAAAAAAAAAAAAAAAAAAAGAACCTAAAATGAGTTCTGGAATTCAAGCATCGTATTGAACAGGACTGTTTTCATGTAATTCCTTCTGCATATACTGCTAAAGGACTTGCATCCAGAATAGGTAAAGAATTCCTACAAATGCACAAGTAAAAAAGTCAACACACTAGAATAAAAGGACACATATCTGCAATAGACCTTTTCAAGGAAGGTGGCCAATGAACCAATTAACTTATGAGAACATGTTCATAGATAGAAATCATTAGTGAAATTCAAATTAAAGTCACAATGCACAGACATCAAAATAGTTAAAACAAAAAGATCTGAACAAGTGTTAGAGAATTTGTTGTCAATTGGAATACTCTGTAGAGGAGGGAAAAAAATGTATTTCAGTGAAAACCTATGCGTTATTGAGAGGACACGCCGTAAGTCATTTGATTCTAGCTTTTGTCTTTAAGCTATTTTACAACAATGCATCTTCTATGTAGGGCATGCGCTTTCTGGTTATTTGGTTCTATTTCTGTTTATTATCTTTGAGTTATTTTCAGTTCTACATGAAAATGTTTTTCTTTGGATTCTCTTTCAACCTGATTGTATCGGCTTGCTTTTTTCATTGAATATGTTAAATAAAATGTTTAATATGTTTGTTTTTCTATCTGTATGAAAGTCATAATTTTATCCTATTTTGAAAATTATCTTTTGATCTCTTACAATGCTGGTGGAAGTATGAAATGGTAGCATTGGTTTGGAAAACTGGCAGTAAGTATCTACAGAAGGTGAACATGTTAATATACTATGTACATATCGCTACAAAATATGTACATATGTGCATCAAAGGAGATGTAAGAATGTATTGAACCCTATTTGTAGTAGCTTATGACTGGAAACGATTCAAATGTACACAACAACACAATGGTGAAATAAATTGTGTTATAAGTAGGCAATGAAACATATCTGTCGGTGATAATTAAAATGAACAAAACAGAAAGAAACCCTCTGTAAAATATGAGTGGATTTTATAACCATAATGTGGAATGAAAGGAGGCCAAACAAAAGACTATATGCATAATTGCACTTACATAACGTTAAAAAACAGGCAGATCTGATCTGTGGTGTTAGAAGTAATTACCCATTGAGGACTACAGTTATTTGGGGCCAGGGGAGTAATAACTGAAATGGGGCATGAGGAAAAGATTCTGGGGTGATTGTAATGTTCTCGTCCTTGCCCTGGTTTCAGTTATATCGCTGTGTTCACGGAACAAAAATTTACCAAGCTCTATATGTCCTCTCACGTGCATTTCTCAACATGTCGTACTCCAGCTAAATAGCATGTATATCTGTATATATAATACATGTATCTGTTAAAAAGCGGATAAAATAAAAACATTTTCAGACAAAGAAAAGTATACGACCCAAAGACTTTAGCTGAAAAAACTACTAAAATATATATGAGTAAGAAGAGTATTATACTTAGAAGGAAGGCATGAGGTGCAGGAAACAATCATGGGTAAGTACCTTTAACATGAAGACTAAGCATTGGTCAGTTGTGTTCAGATGACAAAAGTGTAAACAGGGCAGAACTAAAATACAGAGTAGTAATAGCCTGTGTGACAGAAGGAAGTTATGAGAATCAAATTTATCCTTAGGTTAAGCCACAGGCTCTACCCCACTGCCGTGGTTCATTGCTCCTGACCTTACATTTATAATCCCATTTGTGCTCTGCTCCACTGAACCTCTTTTGCTTCCCAGGTTGCTCTCCCCAGGCCATCTCCGCTTAAGCCCGCCCACTGTTAGCCCCCAGGATCCGCATGCATGCCAAGCCCCAGATTCTCCGTTCCTTGCTGAAGGAGATGTGTCAGAAACAGGTTAGTTATGAACACCGCCCTCTGTGCAGTTCAGAAATCCCGTCGTGCTCTGCAGTTTCCCACTTGAACATTGGTACTGATTTCACGTTGCTCCAAGAGCGCCAGGGTATAACCTTTAGGGTTATACAAATTTAACCAGCGAAGCAGCTCCTGCTTCAGAGTGTGTTACTTTGTTGTTTTCTTTGGTGGCCTTGTTGTTGTTGTGAGTTACCTCTCAGGCTTCTGTCAATTAAGGGACGGATGATAAATGGACAATGCTTCTGTATAGGCCAAGAAAGATTTCCTTTGTTCTTGGAATGAGACTTACTCTGCTAAAGTTTGCTCTGCTTAAATCGCTGGCGCAATGAAATCATTGAAGCATTCTCTGGGGGAGTTGAGGATTCTCTATTCTGCATACCCTGCTTTTGAGTTATTGATATGGTGTAACAGAACAGGTGGTTGAGACGTTTGTTGATATCATTCATTAAGGCATATATCCTTGTACTTTCTGGGGAATGTTTGAAAGCCATATGTGAATAGTTTTTGGATTTTCAGTCAATTTGGCTCATATATGTTGCTGCTCCCATCCATTCATGCAGATATCAAAAATTGTCTAGAAAATTATTCTGAGAATTCTTAGCTGCACTCAAGGCAAGGTTTGTAAAATGAGAAATGTGTTTATTTTGTGGGGATCTTCATTGAAATGTGGAGGCAATATTGTCTTGAAACTATCTTGAGAGTAAACATTAGATCATGTGAAATTGCTCTTTGGCCCTTTTAACCTATAAAAACAGGAATTATATAGAGTTCAAGCAAATATATGCTTATTAATGTTTTACTCACAAAAGGATATCATAGTATCCCAACAATTTATATTTTGTTTACATATGCCTGAAGTATTTTTCTAACATTATTTTTCAGAGAGTAGTGGCCAATTTTCAGATGGGGAGACTCACTGTGGTATGAATTTAACTGAGAGAGAATCAGATTGAGAGAAAGCTTTTTAAAAATTTCCTTGCAGGGAATTTTGAAAGTTCTATTAACTTTCCCTATGCCTTGTCAGATAGGAAAGACAGAGACTTGTCTATTTCCTTTCACTTTCAATCAGCAGCACCCAGAAGAGCTCAGAACTAGTAGGTAGTCAATAAATATTAGCCCAGATACACAACGAATGCCTTTATTTTTTTTATAGCCAGTGACTCTGGAAACTGAGAAAAGAAACTCATTAATTGAGCACTACCATATTCTAGGCACTTTTTACTTTTTAATATTTATTAGTATTTCTTATCACAAAAGTAATACATGCTTATCATAAACAACTTCAAACATTCCAGAAATGTGTAACAGAAAATGAAAGTCCATCTAACCTGGTTCCCAAGGTAACCATTGTTTTCATGTTGTGGATATTCCCCTGGATTTTTTGATCCTGTGTGTTTGCATGCTATACATGGAACGTCTTTCTGAGAACCAAAATCCAGGCCATTGACTTGGGCTCAGTAGCGCTTTGCTCTTTCATCATTGGATCTTTTTCTCTTTGCCCAACAGTGAAGTTTAACCCCTTCTTCTCAGAAATGATGTAAAGTCTTGAGGACAGGCCTTCTAAATAAGATTCGGAGATTTAGTTCTCTGGTCCTCACAACGTCCTGGTGAGTGGGCAATTTTAACCACACCCTTAGTGAAGAAGCTCAGAGATTTTGAGGAACTTACCAGAGGTCACACAGTGAGTTGAACTTTTGAGCTTGCTTCTCTAAACTATCTTGTGTACCGTGGAGTTTGGCTTGTGTTGTCTACATAGTGGCAAAATCCAAAATAAAAAGAATTTCCTTGCTCTGGACATGCAGAGTTAGTATTATATTGGCCATGTATGTGGAATGGTTGAGTAAAGTTTGTTTTCACATTTGTTGTTGGCTAATAATAGTATTTGAATTTGAATTCAAATGTCAACACTTTAGTTTCCTTTGAAATAATCCAAGAGAAGACCCAAATAGTCCAGTTTGGTGGGATAAAGGCAGCACTGGTACCAGTAGAGTAGAAATATGTATATTTATTTGAAAACTTATGTCACAGTAGCATAACTTAAATTGTTAAAAATTATCTTCAGAGGAGAAAAAAATTAAATCATGTGCATTATGAAAAGATACATCATAAAATCAGTAATAAAGTAATTGCATTAAAAGGGTAAAGGACACAAAGACTTATCTAGAGACCCAGAGCTTTGCTGTTTCCCCTCTAACTGGTAAAGGTTTTATTTCTGTCTTCTTAAAGGAACATTTCAATACCCTCTTAACAACCTGAGTGTGAAAAAATATGAAAACATTTATTTGTAAGTAAAAATTACTTTGTTGGCTTCCGCATATTTTAGAAATGCCATTAATGCCTGGGTATCCAGGCGTCAACGTGAGCGCTAGCTTGGTAAAAGAAAGGATACCCAGACCATTACAGAAGAAAGATGGTGACTCGTCCTAAACCTTTAGAAACAGAACGCTGTAGGAGGCTGCCTAATCATTTGTCCTACAAACAGAGCGTATGTTCACATACCAGTGTCTCATAAACCTGAAGGCATCAACTGCATTTGTCACGAACTCCAACCCAATATTTGTTTTCAATCATTTTTAACTGGAGAGGCCTGGATGATACAAACGCAATTTAAAGGCTAACAAAATTGTCTTCCCCTCCCTGTATTGCAACAAGTTATATACCTCAGATAAAGAGGGAGCCCTGTCTGTCTCTCTGATCTGCCAGCTCTTACTTTGTCTCAGCTTTTCGAGTATAGTCTAACAACAGTTTTGCCAAAGATTTAGGTGTGTTCACGATGCCCGGTTTGTAGAAACATTCTGTGTGCCCCCCTGCACGCCCCCACCCCAAAGTCTAACTTGTACTGTGGTCATTTTTATTTTCTTTGGTGCAGAAAGGAACCACAAAATGATTTGCCAGACAAAAAATTAATGTGTCTGAATTGGTAATGGGTTCAAAGCGGCAGCCCTCACTGGCTGGTGGTGTGGCAGGAGATCCTGCCATGGATTTTACAGCTAGAGAGGCCTCTTGAAATTCCAGATATGGGCAGATTTCCAGTCTCTCAGCATCTCATTTTTTCTTTTCTCTAAAATGAAGATACAACTACCTATCCTTTGGTGCTGTTGTGGGGATTAAATCAAAGAATGTAACACACAACATAATTGTGTCACATATGTGAACTTCGTTTCTTCTCCACGGATGTCGATTTGATCAGCTTCCACTTGACAAAAATAGTGTTGACCTTTTCCTTTTCCTGACAGGGATATGGAGTAGAATCTCTTGGATTTTAGCCTACCAGGGTTTTATGCTTGCCAAAATAAATTATAGAGATAGTTTGGTTCTATCTTGAAGATAGAGCACTAAGAAATTGGGTCCATCGCTGTCATTTTCCTCTCAGATTCCTCTCATCTGTCACAACACAGTAGTTATGAAAAATGAAACCATAAATTCAATTTAGAGGGCAATTTGCAGCTAATCTTTGGAGTAATTCCAGTGTGAATAATGCAGCAATTTGGATGCATGGTCAGTCAATTCAGCCCTGATTTATTAGTATTTAAGAAATCTTTCTTTCATTAATGATAATTACTAAACAAGAGAAAATAATTTCTCCAAAATTATCTACCTTCATATCTGTGCTTCCATTTCTGAAAAATGGCTACATTGTTTGTTGAAATTATGATGACAAATACAAGCTTTTGTGTTGTTATTTAAGACATAAGATGTGTTTAGATTTTGCACAATAATTCTTTCCAGCTCTTGAGTGAACTGCACAACCCTAGGTTATGTCTGCCTTTTTCTCTGATATCACTCCCATTAGAGTTAACATTTAGAATATCTCAACAGAAGGACCCTGGGATTTGCTATTGATTTCCCACACTCCTTACACCTTGAAGGATGTATTAAAATCTAGCTGCAAAGAGAATGACATTTTTGTTCATGTCTGAGTCGAGTTTATCTGAGATTTTTTCCTACTTATTAGAACTCTACCTTCTGACACATCCAGTATACTCTGAGTCAGTGAACTTACAAGCATATGTTTAAATAGAGGGTAACAGCACATTAAAATCTATAAAGAGCAGTTCTCGGAAAATGTTTACACTCATTTTCTTTTCTGTATTTTATTGCATGAGCTTTAACTGTTATGTGTTTAACTATAGAAACAGGTATTTCAAAACAAAGCAAAACAAAACCGATGTAATGCCTTCTCTTAAAAAAATTTTTTTTTCTTCCTTCTAAAAAAAAAAAAAAAAGCTTGTTTCCTATTCATTCTCCCCTCTCCATTTAGTTTGTCCCAAAGTCAGGGCCATGAATTGTCCAGATTTTGTATTATTAAGCAGGGACAGTACCTGCAGTCCTAGGTGTATAAAATCCCTTTCAGTTTTGGCATTCATTAAAATGAAGTAAACAAGAGGTGAGAAGTGGCCTCAGGTTGTAGGGGTGAGCCAGGCCTCACCTATAACACAGGTGCTATATAATGCAAGGCTTAGCCTACCAGGGTTTTATGCTTGCCAGAATAAATTACAGAGCTAGTTTAGCTCTATCTTAAGGATAGAGCACTAAGAAAGAGCACTAAGACGGAAGGCATGTGCTGGAAAGATACCGTGGAGTGCTGGCCATCAGCTTTCTGGATATGATAGTGTTCCATCGTATGCAATGTCATCTAAACTGCAAACTGAGCAACTTTACCCTGAAATTTACCCCGAGGTTCTATATTTGTAACTTTTTATGTATAGTAGGGATTCTGTAAACTCGGAACATAAGCAAGGCTTGGCCCAGAGCGAGCACATTATTTTACAGTCTGACTTTAAGTCACATGAGTTGATTGTGCTAAATCCAGGTGATTAATCTGTTAACAACAACAACAATACAACCACCACCTCCCCCCAAACAAACAAAAAATCCACACTAGTCCTAGGGCGGTTGTGGCATCCCTGAAGCTCCTTAGTAGAGGGCGGGTATGCCCCCCCTTTGTAGGAATCCTGCTCTTGAATGTTAATTCAAAATTCTCCATCTACACAGACAGAAGACCCTTAAACTTGAACTCTCCACACACTTGTTTGTTTCCTCTGTCGCTGTGATTCTTTTCTAGTTACTGTCTCTTGACTTTGTAAAACAATGGCGGTTGAGGTTACAGCGAGTGTAGTGAGGAGCGGAGGGTGTGCATCTGCATTGAGCAGTGCCTTAGCCTCAGGTCCCGCCATTTCTCACCTGCCCTGAGGGAGAGGGCGATTTATCCGGTCGGAGTGCCACCCTATCTTCATTGCCTCTTCCAAATAGCAGAACTTAAAAAAAAAAAAAAAAAAAAAAAAAAAAAAAAATCCCCCATACATCATGGTATCTTATTCTCGTCACTTTCATATTGTGAAAGTGACATCATGCTCTACCAGAAACCATTTTTTTGAAGTGCTGACACAATTAAATCTGATTGCATGACTGTTTAAGTTTTAATTTATAAGTTATTTCTTTGTTCAGAGAGGAAACACAGCTCTGTTGTCATTTTGTCTTTTCTATTGAGCGCGCGCACACACACACAAACAAAAATCAAAAAACACTGGTAGCTGAGAAGTGAGGGAGTCCACACTTTCCATTATATCAGAAGAAAACACTTCTTCATGGGCTTTCAATTAATTACATAGGACTCAGCTGTCTACAGCGCCGCAGAATACCGATGCCCTATCAGGACGGGGAATGTTTGGAGGTGGAGATTTCCTGGCCAGTCAGAGCACTGGTAGCGCTTTAAATTTGGTCCAGGCGCCTTCCTGGTGCCTTCTCTTTCTGGGACCTGTAAGGAAGCTGGTATGTCTTTGTTTACTTTGGCATACTTGGTATTTGCATTACTTAAATCTTTGGGTATCTGAGTAATTTTGTGGAGCATTATTTACCTTACTTGAAATCCTATGGGTTTATTTTATTTGCCGATTTTATTTTTAAAGTGGGGCTTAAGGTGTCAGCTTATTTGGTTAGCTAAGTTTAGATCCTTTTAAAGTGAAAATGGTTGTTTGCTTGGTCTAAGTATTTAAAGTAGTGCTTTTTCCTTTTTCCTTGCCTATTCTAGTATGTGTGTTAATTCAAACAAGTTCAAAATGTTCATATTGAATCTCCGGCTTAATTTTTCTTGGCCTTTTAAGTAAAATACACAATATTTACATTAATTCCTGAAAAGACCTGTCCCTCTGTGCTGTTGTCAAACATGGTACCCTTTAGTGAGAGCTAAGTGGGTCATGATTTGTCTTTCCGTAGTGCTTTTTTATTATGCTTTTATCATTGTACTTATACGTGTTTAATTTTTGAATTTCCTCTCTAAACTTTATTGAGCTTCTAGGCAGGGTGTAATTAATTTGGGGGCAGTAGCAATTTTTATGGTCTGTGAGACCTAGTAGGCAATCAGTATGTTCGAGTTTCAATTTAACAGCTTCCAGGTGATGCTTATAGGGACTTTCTACTTAGTGTTCTGTGGGCTGTTGTTCAGGAAAAGCAGCATCACCTGGGAGCTTGTTAGAAATGCAGAATGGCAAGCTCCACCCCAGACCTACTGAAGCAGAAAGTGCGTTTTTTCCAGGATCCCCAAGTGATTTCTATAAACTAAAGCTTTAGAAACACTGTTAGAGATCTGTAAGTCAGTGGTTCTACAAGTGTGGACCCTTGACCAGCAGTATTAACATCACATGGGAACTTTTCTAGCCATCACTTAACAGGCGAGTGCTTGAGCCTTATCTCAGGTGTACTGAATTAGGGACTGGTGCAAAAAAGCAAGATCTCCAGATGATTCTTTCTGTTGGCCTGCTAACGTTGGAGTTCAAAATATCATCCTCTTTCCCAGCCTCCTTTGGGAAAGTAAAGAAAAATCAACACCAGCGGTGAACTATAATTAATGAAAAGATTCATGACCTCAGTTATAGGAATGACTGAAATATTTACTTTACATAGCAACTATAGAATCTGGCCAGTAACGTCATTGATGCAAATTTGAGAATGGAAATGAAATTCCAGGAATAAAATTTAAAAACACATATTCATTGATTTTTAACTTGGTAGTACTTTCATAGCCTTACAGTTGAAAGGAGTATTAGTTATTTTAATGCAAGCTATTCATTTAACCACTTAAGAACATGGAGGCTAGAAGTTTAAATGATTTGCCACAGAGGAGCGGTATAACATCTAGCTCAGTGATTTCTTCAGCTTGCCATTTTGCCTGTAGATGTCGTAACTTTATTTTTCTAGCCATTGCATGTTTCCTAAGTGGAGCTATCACTTCTATTAAAACATCATGAATTTATGGAATTTGGAGACCTTTTATAGCAGCGCCTTTATTTTACAGGCAAGGGTACTAAAGTGCTGACAAGCCTTATGAATGCTTTCGTACTACCGTAGGAGTGGGACGTTCTCAGCAAAATAAATGCTATGCTATAAGTACAGAGAATAATACAACTAAAATACTTTTTTTTCCTAGATACATTCATTCCTCATATTTCAACAGCATTAGAGTTAGAGTGGCTTATCTCTTTTATTGTGGAACCATCTGCTCTGTTCAAAGGATAATAAAACCTATTGCCCCCGGAGCCAAATGCTTGCCTTCTTTCTTCTCTTCCCAGTGAGAATTTGTTTATTTTATGAAGATGAAGTCTTTCTCTTTCTCCTCTGGGGGGGTGGCAGCTGAGAGGACAGCAGGTAGTCTACATAAACTCCTAGATTCATAATTTTGGGGTTCCATTCCTGCAGTGGGGAAAAAAACAACCTATAGTGTGCGTAGGATATATCTGGTTCTTTTTTTCATTGCCCTTAAGGGGGAAAATGGTGCATCTAGAATCAGTGTGCTTATTGCAGTGAATAATACGCCGTTCCTGACCCAGAGACCTTGTGTTTCCATTCGGGGTAGTATAAATAAACATATATATCAAACATGTGTCAGAAGGCTCACAGAGGTGAAGTGACCAACGTAAAACTCAGTTTGTAAATGTTGCAAAATGGGGAAGCTGTCTTTCTCTCCTTCTGTTTTAGGCTCATTCTATGGTCATTTTGTTGGGGCTTGACAAAGTAGGTAAGTAGTTAAACACTCAAACTATTTGAATCATGCAGTCAACAAGTCTGGTTAATTTAGGAAAAACAAAACAAAACACATTTGACTATTTTTTAAGCAGCTAGGGAGTTTCAAATTACCTTGTTGACCATAAGGTTCAGGCACACCTAGCTTTTTCCCCTCATCTCTACCACCCTCTGACACATACCGTTCTGTTTATACGTAAAATGGGGGTAATAACATTTCCCTTATATAACTACTTAGAATTAAATGAGACAATAAATGGAAAATAGTGACTGGTGCATTGTATCTTAATTCTAGTTTTATTACCTAATATTTCAAATAAAATAACTGGGGTCTCAAAGTGTTTTCCCAAGGGTCATGTAGATAAGAGGGAGAGGAAAGAATTGAACCAAATCGTTGTTACTCTGTAATGGTCTTTCTCTCGATATATCATGAGCATAACTAGCCAAGCTCTCTTTTTTGCTTTGCAGGGGAGGGAAAATTTTTTCTTCATCCTCTTAGGGTTCCTGGCTCAGTCTGAAAATTGAACTGACAAAGATTAATTGAAAATCTGACACATTGATTTAAGATAAATTTTATGTGGCATGGGGACCTTCAAAAGGAAATGAAGACCTGAAGAAACAGTTGAACCTGACTATTTTTAAACTAGGGTTGGTGAAGAGTAGATGGTCATGGAGAAATATGGGGAAGAGAGTATGAAGTGCAGTAGACTGGGGGAATTGAGCAAGGCCTGTTTGTGTGGATTCTTGTTCCTCTTGATGTGGGAAACAAAGGCAGAAGAAAAATTAAATTTCCTTATGACCTACAGTCCACTGACCAGTCTACAGGCAGAGTAACATTCCTCTAGGGATTCAGCTGCCTCGATGTTGACACTTTGCTAAGGGCAAAAGGCAATCCTAGCCTGATCTGCCCCCCTCCCTCCAGGATCCTGTAAGCCAACTTTAACATATAAAAATTCTTTTGGAATATCTCTGAATCCCCCAAGATGCATGTTAGCAATCATCCCCCAAAGATATGGCCTACCGATATCCATCTGAAGGGTCTCCTGACTAAGGTTTTATTAGATGCTAATAAATGACATTTACCCAACAATAACTAGCCCCCTCAAGGTCCTGGAAACCTTGCTTCCAGAATTCCTTAGGGACTTATTCTATCCCTAACCCCCCTCCTAACTTGAAAGTATATAATGCGCCATTCCCGGTGACCCTGGTGCAGCTCTTTCTGCCCACGGGTCCTGTCCCTATGCTTTAATAAAATCACCTTTTTGCACCAAAGATGTCCCAAGAATTCCTTCTTGGGCCATCGGCTTCAAACCCTAATGTCTTTCCTACATCACTCTTAGAGATAAAGGTGTTCCTTTCCTCTGGGTATAGGGAGGGAACCTCTCAGGGTCTTGTGACCTGCTTCAGGGGAAGTGGGGAGAGCCCAGAGTGACCTTCCTTCATCTGTTTTCCCAAACTCCTTCAGCTTAAGATATTCAGTATACCAAGGTGCCATATTTTAGTGTAGTATGTTCTGAACCCCATCAGGTTCTAGTATATTAGAGTAATGGAGAAAGATGTCTAGAAGTATGGTCCAAGAGTACAAAAATAAATGAGGTCTTCAAACAGAAGAGAAAAGGGCTCTTGGCATCTGTTAGGGTTTGGAGGTACTCAGAGAAGTAGAAGCAAAAGGAAAGAAAGGCATTTTTGATAAGTTATCCTTTTGCCTAAAATGGAGTTTTGACTGTTGGTCTTGATTACTTCATCTTCATTATCTGAAAGAACAGGATGAACATGATTGTTCTTTAAGGATGTAAATCCATATTTTCAGAACCCTAAAAACTGGAGGAAAACTAACTCCTTACATGGTTGATTTTCCTCAGGATTTAAGGTACTATGGTAGAAATTTTTTATATAATCCTATCTTGATTCATCTTTAGTTAACTACTCAAGAACATCAGATAAAATGTAGAATCACTAAAAATGAAACAGTTTATTTTAACTTAAAACATAGGATACATTATATTCACTCCTATTTGACTAAAAGGACACATTGTTTTTTGTTTACTTCCCTCCCCATTAAAAAGAAAACATGTTCATATGGCAGAAATGATTTTGAGTTCAGTTTCATTCTGTTTATGGTACAATGGGAACTTAGAAATACTTTGATACAATCCAGCGGTAGATCTTTCTGTACTTTTGTAATTATTAGTCTCTTATAATGGCTTCCCGACACCTAATTTGATAGCTTTTTTTTTTTTTTTTAAATAACTCATCTTTTTGGAAAATTTCTAGAGCATTTATGATAGTTATCATAAAACAAAATATTTCTGTTTTGTGCTCATATTTCATCAGTTTATGTTTTATTAAATTACATAATTAAAACCCATGAGTAGGTCTCAAAACAAAGATAATTGACTCTTAGTAAATATAAAATTCAAGTGGAAAGGACAACATGTGCACTGGTATACTAGAGAGATGAGAGAATGATGATAATGATTAGCTAATTTTATTCACTTATGTTTCCTTGGGATTTAATAAGAAGTCATGAATTTTTTTTAGTACAAATTCTCACATAAAAGTTTTTTAATGCCAAATTCTGAATATGCTAAATTTTAAAAGTTCTATCAATATTTTAGGCTGGCAGCCTTATAAACATATGGGTTGCAAACCTCTGCAATCAACCTTATGGTCTTTTAAACTCTAATATTGTTGAACTTTGGCATTGAAACATTTCTCACTAACTATTGGTCCTAAAACATGTATGATTTTCATTATGTCCTAAGGTGATTTAAGAAATCAAAATTAACCCATACCGTACACTAACAAATTGCTTTGTACCACCAAATTCACATATTAGAACATTTTCCCCAACAGTGATTTAAATCCTACTCAAAAGTAGATTACATTCAGGTTTATTTAAAAAAAAAAAAAGTTTCAATTTTAAATCCTGTAACTATGGAGATAATATTCATTTCATAAAAGCATTGAGATGATTAATCGATGATTTCTAAGTGTATCACAGATAGAAATTGCAGACCTCAGGTGATGAAAATTATAAATTATAACTGTTTTCACCCTTCACCTTTTAGAGACAAATTTGAAATACAGGATGGGTTAAATTTGGTGGCTAATTAATAGAAATGGATGCTTTTTGAACACTTATTTTCCATGAGCTCATTCTAAATTGCTTAAGGAAAAAATTGTAGGTTTATTCTTTACAAGAAAACTTTTATAGGATAATATAATGTGGTTTGCAACCAAGGAGTGAGACACTAGGAGAGGCTCAGTGTGAGATTTAGTTGTATAATCTATGAAATCTAGTGGAAGAAAATATTCAGAGCTTTGAAGTTTGGCATTGTCTAGAAAATGGTAAAAACAAAAGTTCAAAACTGGTCCATTGACCCCATGGTGGTAATAAGGCAAACAGGTCACCGAAGGGAACTTGGTAGGGGTGAAAATCATAAACAGAACTTCAGTCTGAATTGACTGCATAGTAGCTACCCCTAGGATAGCATTCAAGAGAAAGGTCCTTATTATTTAGAGGGCAAAATTGTTGGAGGACTGGAAATTTTTAAATGCTTTGAGGATGACTGAATATATAAAGCTTATCTACACTATTTATGTCTCTTAAAAACAATTTGGGGAAGGATTTTGAAATTGCCTTCAGCCAATGTGGGTTCCGTGTGTTGTGTATGCTGTTGGCATTTAAAACAAGTCTAAGTGAAGAGTTCTAATAAATCAAGAGGTTGACTGCTATATGAAGACACAATCTGTAGATGAAAGGGATTAATCTAGTCACGATATTTGCATTTATGGTGTTTTAAATGCATTTGTCTCTTGTTTCTAAGATTTTTGGATGCCTAAACCTAATTACTTGCCACTATTCTAAGCACCCTGTTCTCTGCAAAGTAGGGAGTCAGTAAATAATTACTTCTTTTTTTTTTTTGGTCCAGGAAATTGGAAATTTTTGGTCTTTTAAAAAGGATCATGGTAACTGCATTCTTTTTTTATAGGTAAACAGGAAAGGAAAACTAGTAAAGATATCAATTTTGCGAATTGGAATGGACTTTCAGTTATTCAGTTAAGAGTTTCTCCTCCATCAAATACCTCTTACGGAATTTTTCTAGTTTTAAAATTTGAATTTTGTGAATGTGTGAGACCTAGGTACAGAAAAGGTTTGAGGAGTTTTTCTGTGGTGTTGGCAATTCTGTTGATCAAAGTGGTAGTGAGACCACAGTTGAGGGGAAAGCTGTGGCACCATATTGCATGTGGAGGAAGAGGGGCACAAAGGCACTCGAAGCTAAAGATATGACTGATGTTGGTGCTATAGTCGCAAACATAAACATGGTAGAAGCAATAGGACTGAGGCAGCGGTGGCTTAAGAATTTGTGATTTACAGTCACAATCTAAAGTGTGTTGACAGCTCATGGCCGAAGTGGTAGAAGAAGAGATGAAGAGGGTTGAGAGATTGATGATTTAGGGAGGAAAAAGTGGTGTGGAGGAAAGGGAAGGAAGGCTGTCTGGGAATGATGTTCTCTCAGATACAGGTTAATTCTACCCTGGGCTGCGTCCTAAGGACTCTGGTATTATTTTCATTATGGGGAATGACTCTTGACTACAGAATGTGATTGGGATACGGAAATTTTATAAACTGGTTTTAAGGAGTGGCCTCTTCAGTACTTCTGGCTCCCTTATGTAGGAAGAAATAGTATTAACAAAATTCAAACTAGCTACATAGTTATAGACATCTTTTTCGCCACACCTCTTTTTTTTTTTTTTTTTTTTAAGATTTTATTTATTTGACAGAGACAGTCAGCGAGAGAGGGAACACAGCAGGGGAGTGGGAGAGGAAGAAGCAGGCTCCTAGCGGAGGAGCCTGATGTGGGGCTCGATCCCAGGACTCTGGGATCACACCCTGAGCCGAAGGCAGACGCTTAACAACTGTGCCACCCTGGCGCCCCTTGCCACACCTCTTATCCCACGTTACCCAAGCTGTCCATCTCTGTGACTAGAAGGATTGAAAAACACCCTTCTGTTTCGTGTCAGTCTGAAAGAGATCCAGATGTGGACCAAAAGCTGACTTCTCCTTGAAAGCTGAGTTTCTTGTTCTTTGGCCACAGTCTGATGCTATTATACATTAGGAAATAAAAAAAAAAATTTTCCCCCTCCTTTCCAAATTAAATAATAGGAGAAAGGAAGCATTAGTGAATATACATCATTCACTCAACTACCTTTCGTGGGCAGCTAGATAAGCCATGGTCAATGATTGTAAGTATTTGCAGGATTTCTCTAAATCTGATTTGTTGTTTTTGAATATCCCTTTCTTATAATTAGTAACAGTCCCTGTAAAATGAGAACGGGCTTGTACAGAAAGAGCAGTTAACTGGGAAGACTCTTGATCTATCCTGGAGCCACACTTCCTCCTCCCTCTGCTTGGAAAATGCTCAGGCCCAGTGCCCTGGAAAAATGGGCTACTGGTGTCCGAGGAATGGTCTTTGATTAAAAAATAAAGATGCAGAAGGTGCTATTCTGGGACACTTCATAACTAATCTGTCACCATTCAAGATAAATGCAATAAAGTTTCTAATGACTTGTTTGTTTCTTATTTTTCTAAAGAAGCTTTTTGTCAAATATGAAATGGGAGAAATACATTTGGTTTCAAAGATTACTCATGCTTTCCTTGCCTATGTGAAGAGTACAAGAGTTTTTGTTAAAAAAAAAAAAAAAAAGTGTTAATCTGTCCAGAAGGCCAAAACGTTTCTGCTACAGGATATATCCAAAGCTGCATCAAGAAAATAATACATCAGTACAATTTTTAAGAAGGGTTTCAGAACAAGAGATCCAAAGAAATTCACACAATAGTTATTCTTGCCATTTAATCTTTGCTGGTTTCCCTCCAAGATTTTACAGAATGCTTTTCTTTCCTGTTTTCCTTCACCAACAGAACATTTTTTTACTTAGGGAATCCTGCTTTTTAGCAGGATTATGAGGCTTTTACATTTGGAAGACTATTGTTTCATTCTCCGAAGTCTGTGAGTTATTCCCCTGGCATACATAATTATAGACTTTAGGATTTCATGTTGTTTACTGTCCATCTTTACCACTAGACTGCACTTGACTTTTAATGCCAAGCACAGTGCCTGGCACAAGGGCAGTGGTTAGGAATCCTTTGGGAAATGGATGGGAGTGTTAATCTGGCAGAGTTCTAGAAACATTCACAGGATCTGAACAATTTTAAACTTTTTCGATTGAGCAATTGATGTATAACAATACGATTTTTGTCCTTACAGCTACAATGTTGTTGGCTTAATGATAAGTGTTTATTGATGATGTTGTCAATGACACAGTCATCAGAATAAAAAATGAAGAAGCATAGATCCCTTTGCAAGAGAAGGATGGATAATAAGCTTCTGTTTCCTATTGAATTACATATTGTACAAACACAGAACAAATATTTATGAATAGGTAAACAATTTCTCTTGTTTAGACAGGTTAAAAGAAGATTTCCTTCATGTTGGAGACATAGTCATTGCTTTAGGTAGAATGCATAATATCCTTGTTTGACAATCTTAAGGGAATAAGTGTGTGTGTGTGTGTGTGTGTGTGTGTATTTTGTCATACTTTTCATTTCATTTGCATTTCTAAAGTGTTTCTTCATTTCAGAAGATCAAATTGATTGATTCGAGTAGCCTGCTGAATCTTCCACTGTGCTTATATTGTTCAGTGACATGTATTACCCCCCCTCCCCATCTCAGTGCTACAAGAAGGCTTTATCACCAATTCATGGTGGTTATTAATAGGCTGCTGGGCTAACTTGTCATTTCTTAGGTTTATTTTTATATGAAAGAAGGGATAACATTTTATTTTTCTGCATATGTAATTCACTGTGCTTAAAGTCAGAATCTTGTTTTTATGGTTTTCGAATTTCGTTAGTTTATCCATTAAACAGATTTAGAACAGGTAATGGGTATTGAACTGTGATCTGTGCATCCTTCATACCCTGTTGATTTTGAGATAAATCAAGATTTCATTTCCTCATTTTATGAGCAGATAAAAATCTGATTTACAAAAATAAGCAAACAAAACAAAAACAATTTACGCACGGCATTCTTCCTGTTACACCAGTGAGCGGTTTACATCCTGATATTGTAGCTTTCCAAAGAGTTCTCGTATAAGATATTAGAGCAACTAGCCTACAAAAGCATGCTGGGAATTGCATGCTGTTACGGTGTAAAATAATGCAAGTCCCATGAGGCCAAGGCCCGTGCTTAGCTTTCTTTATTACCAGTGCCCACAGAGAGTGTGGTGCGTGGTGCCCACTCAAGAAATGTTGGAGGAAAAAGAATGCAGCCTGAAATAAATGGTTCTGTAGGGAAATACATTCCAGTTTGAAGTCTTAAATTCTTTGTGTTTATATTTATACATATATGGAGTTTCTTGAGTAATAAGAAAATAATAGTTAATTTTTTGAGCAGCTATTGTATAGTGGGCAGCGTGCTAAGTACCATGTATAATTTTTCAATTTTATGAGGTCCATTTTAGCCCACTTAGAAGATGAGGAAAATGAGGGAGGAAAGTATATCTGGAGTCCTTTAAAAGCAGAAGGGTTTTCTCCATCTGAGATGGTGTGAATGGGGCTGTGTTTGAAGTCCGGTGAGAGAGAAGATACGGTTTTATGTGTTCTGGTTTTGTGAAACCGCTATTCAGTTACTCTGTACTTGACTCTGCCATGTTGACTTAGAAGAATGACTTGTTAACTTATGTTTTTCAAATAAGTAGAATCTAAAATGAAATTAAGATGCATATTTTAGCAATGAAGCAGAGATCTGATGGTTTTTTCTCTTTATAGAAATGGTGGTTTAGGTTTATCACTTCAAATACTAATGGAAAAGAAAACGTAAAATATGACCGACCAAAGGCCAAAACCACCACTGTATTTTCTATTAATGCGATTTCAAGGCAGCTGGCACCATGGTGTCTGTTTTCCCAGATAGCAATATTGCTATTTAATCCGTGATTATAAATATAAGAGTAAACATTAATAGTTTATGCCATTTGATTAAAATGAAAATCACCCCAAATCTTCGGGGATTGTCACCCATTCCTTGTTTACAGATTCATGAAACTTGAACATTTTCCTTTTAACATAAGCACTGGCTTTCCTTATAAATCACATCACTGACCCAGAGAGTGTTTCTGCATAGCTGTCGGGAATGGGTATGTTGAAAAGGAGCAGCATGGGGGAAAAAAAAAAGCTTCCTATCAATTATTGGTGTCAATAATTATGTGTTTATTGTGCAGAGCTCAGGATAATGAGGATGGGGAAGAGAATATTCTCGGTAGTTTTAAAATCCAAACATCACTCTTTTCTTGACCACAATAAAAGTATATTTTTATGGGAGTCATGCATTAAGAAACAAGAATGAAAACAGTAATCAGGTAGCAGAAAGACTGATTATTGCCTTTTTTTTTTTTTTTTTTTTTTTTTTTTTTTGCGCGATAGACTTTTCTGAGTGTCACAATATCACTCAATCTCTGTCTACTCCCTAACCTTGAGAGGCATGTTTCTCCATAAGCAGGGCTTCGGTGGAAGCACAAGACGCTGCTTGCTACAGCACCTCAAAGGGCTTTCTGTTGGGTCCTGTTTATCGGAGATCTATTTCCAGCCAGCATTAAACCTATCTACTCCTTGTATTCATTAGTTGAGAAATGAGTTTGACCTCTTTAGTGATAGAAAAGGAGAATCAATTAACACGCAGTACAAAACTCTAAGACAACAGAGACTATCTCAAATTTAGGGAAATTCTGTATTTAATGACTTACGTGAATGTACTTCTATGCTGTATATAAAGGGAAAAAGAAGGCATCCCAGCAGAAATGCTAATTTTTAGTGGGATTGATACTTAGCATTTTATTCGCTGTGTTGGTGACTTCTTTGTTCTAAACAATAGTTCTTCCCATATGGAGAATTAGGGTGAAGGAAGGTAGATAGGGGGGTAGATGCAGGAGGACAAAAGGCAGGTAGGTCAGTCACTGAGCCCCACTTTTGTCTGTGGCCACTTTTCCTGGCCATCTTCTAAATGTAAGAACTGGAGTCGTGCTTTACCCCCCTCAGTTTGGTTTTTACCACCTCTTATTGCTGTCTAATTATCGGTGGCTACCACAACATGCTTCTGAAATAAGTGTCCTTTTATTTTTAGAGGCTAGGGAGCAAACAGGAAAGTTAAGTGTTTTTCTCAGGCTCACACAGCTTGTCCATCGTAGGCTGAGATTAAAATGGAGGTTATCAACACTAAAACATGGATTACAAAATTGATTTCAGTGTTTCCCTTTGTCTTTGCCGCTCGGTCTGGCATAACTCCTCCCATGTTCTCTCTGAGACCTGTATTTTTATCTCTCTCTGTAGTGCTTTATAAAGACCCCTTTCGAAGCCACATTAGTTGTATAACAATTTCGAAAGATACCACTTATTGGACAGCGTGCCAGCTCCGCCCTCAGTGCGTCCTATACGTTTAATCTTCACAAGGAGACCGGTCAGGGTCAGGCTGAGACCTGTGGGTGTTTCAGGCAAGCTAATTTGCTCCCCCTCAAACCATATTCGTCACATATCTGTTCAGTGTTTAAATAGATGGGACAATGAGTCTCAAATTAGAAATAGGCACAAAAATGATAACCCTTAAGGTGACCATAAAAGCACTGTCCACTTTAAAAAAAGAAAAAAATAAATAACAAAAAAAACAACAAACCCCCCCCCCCCCAAAACTCTGCAGTTTCTTAAATAGTCAAGGGGATGTTGGCTTTATATTGAATGGCCTTTGGCAAGGACGGGATAGGAATTTGTGGAGTGCTCATTATGCTCCTTCCCAATCCAAATAGCTAATTAAAGTGTTCCTCTAACCACACACAGTCTGCAAGAAGTTTCTAGAAATGGACCTATCTTTATCATTATATTTAGGAAATGTTCTTTGACCCCTTCCTGATTGGTGCTCTGCATATCTGACCCAGATGACCTCACTGGAAACTCTCACTGATAACAGCATTACTATTTCCATTTAATGGAAGAATACCAGCATTCAAACCCAGGTGGGAGTCTAAACTCCGTGCTCTTTTCCAAGTCATGTATCTTTCCTCTGAACTTCAACTTTCCCACTTCAGATCGCTATTTGACCTGCCTGGAACATCTTTTTTACTTTTTACTGTGCCTGCACCATTGACACTGGCTACTCTTGCCTTTTTTTTTTTTTTTTTAAATGAGGTGTTTATTGACATACAATATTAGTTTCAGTTGTATAACGATGACTAGACAACTTGATACATTACACAGTGCGCCACCCAGGCTCCATGCTTTTTCACATCTTGATTGTCTTTGCCACTTTGGTTTTTGTGATTGAATTTAAAAAAATTTTTTTTAAAGATTTTATTTATTTGCGAGAAAGCGTGAGATGGAGAGAGAGGCAGATGGAGAAGCAGGTTCCCCATGGAGCAGGGAACCCAATGCCAGAGTCACTCCAAAGACCCTGGGATCATGACCTGAGACAAAGGCAGACACTTAACCGACTGAGCCACCCAGATGGCCCTTGAATTCTAAGTTAGTTTTGTCTCTCCAGTACTGCTGATCTTGGTTCTCATAGTTCCTGGTCTTATATTTTAAGTGCTCCGTCTTCACCTACTCTTTCTACAGGAGTTATTTTTGGATTAAATGTTAATGAGTTGCACTCCTTCCACTCTTGACACCCCTTCTCTCCGATATATTCTCACTGCCTCTGTTTTGTCTCCCAGCAGTGGTCTCCCAGATTTTTATTTATGTCACTAATTTTTTTTTTAAGATGTAATTCTGCATTTTGAGCTGCTAGTGGACATTTCCAGTTGGACACCCTACCAAGACATCACTGATCTTTTATCAGATTGGCTCCTGCCCTCTCCCCAGTTTAAGCCAGATTCCTCTCTATACATTTTACCACTCCCAGTATAGACTGAGTTTTAGCAATTGTTACTTCCCATGGCTTAATTTCCATCATGGTTGCTTTCTGTTCTTGCAACTTCCATAAAGCTGATCTCTCACATTTTTTTTTTTAAGATTTTATTTATTTATTTGACAGAGAAACAGCCAGAAAGAGAGGGAACACAAGCAGGGGGAGTGGGAGAGGAAGAAGCAGGCTCCCAGTGGAGGAGCCCAGTGTGGGGCTCGATCCCAGAACGCCAGGATCACGCCCTGAGCCCAAGGCAGACACTTAACGACTGAGCCACCCAGGCGCCCCTGATCTCTCACATCTTAATGCCAGGACTCTTAGGAGAGGTTCTAACTGATCTCTTTGCCTCCATTCCCTCCTTCTACCAGCACACTTTCTATATTCCTCTAGGATTAGCCTTTTGAAAATCTGATTTGTGTCCATAACCCTGCTGTTCACAAAACCCCAGTATTTTCCTCTTGTGGTAGACTAAGATGCATACTCCTTCGGACCTCTAGGCAGACCCAAAATTACTTCCCCTTATTTTGTTCTCAGGGATGCTTTGTCCCACTTTACTCATTGATGCCCAGTGGACATGATCTCTGTGTCTCCCATCTGCCCAGGATGCCTCTTTTCTTCTCTTTACCTAATCCTTGTCATTTTCAAGACCGAAATCCAATAGTATTTCTTCCATAGATCCTTCTCAGACAGCAACCCCCCTCCCCACCTCTTCGCCCCCACCCCATCCTGCCAGAAAAGCTCTCACTGTTTTCTGGACAATCCCAACTTCAGCCAGATCTTTGTAGCCAGTAATTTCAACCACAGCTCAGTCATTTCCAGTTGCCTGTAGGTCATTGCTGCTCACAGTGGCAGGCAGAATTGATCTGGGAAGTATCTCCATCTATCAGTAAGACAGCCAGAATGACTTGATCATTCGTGTCCAGTCACGATCCAGTCACTTTGATAGCGAAGACAGTGTCACAATGTTGTCCTCTTGATTCATTTGCATCCGGCTCTGGATTTTAAGTTGGGGGGAGGGGGAGGCAAGTTATAACCATCACTATTCCACTTCATACTTTGTTTTTAACTGTCACATACATTTTGGGGCATAATTATAAATCACTAAGTTTTATTGGCATAAAGAGATAACTTTACAGTTTTAAAGAGATGAATTTATTTTTGGTTGCTGAATCAAATGCAATTTAAAGTTCAGGATGTTTACATTTTATTAGTAACAAATTGATAGCACATGGGTTTCTTTCTGTTTCTTACAAAGTCAGCAGACCTACTTTCACTCTATTTTGTTCTATTATCAGGAGTTTTTTGATACATGTATAAGCAAATATTTTCTTACAGTGCAGCAGAACTGAGATGCTAAAATGTTTTAACAAATCAGGTTTTCCAGTTAATTTGGGTTTATTCAAACCCAAGATACTGAATGTCTTTGATTACTCAGGGGTATTTCTAGATATGAGCCATCTTAAGATTGTATTTCAGCACATTCATCTGCATATCATGAAGTTTTCATAAGTACAAACTTTTTTTTTGAGTTTCACGCAACTGCTAATCACTATTTAAACCAGCAAACTTGTCACGAGTTTGCTTTATAAATCTTTTAAGTAAAATAAACAAATAGTTAATATTTACTGAATACCTAGTTCACTGTAGGTAGAGTTGCCATCTTTAGTGAGTACAAGTGCAAGACGGCCAGTTCCATTTAAATTTCAGGTAATAACAAAATTTTTTTAGTATATGGATGTCTCACACAATACTTGAGGGGTATGCATACTCACAATTATTGTTTATCTGAAAGTCAAATGTAACTGGAGGTTCTGCATTTTATCTGGCAACCCTAATCATCTGAATTATGCCACTTATTTTTCACAAGTTCCTAAAGGGGTTTTTGTGATTAGCCCCATTTCACAGACAGTAAAGACTGACCCTTTGAGACTTTAAAGAACTTACCCAAAGGTCATAAGCTAGTATGTGAAAGTTTGTGCCCAGGTCTGCTTAACTTCAGACCTGAAGCTCTCAATCTTATTTCTTGATGTTAAATTCCTAGAATTGGAATTTGGGGGTGAAGTTACAGATATTTAAAGGCTTTTGACTATTACCCATGTGCCTTCTAGAATGTGAACAAATTTTTAATTTTGCTAAGATCTGTTTCCCCGAACCTGTACCAACATGATTGTCAAAAATCTCCAGGAGTTTGGGGTGCCTGGGTGGCTCAGTAGTTAAGCGTCTGCGTTAGGTCAGGGCGTGATCCCGGCGTTATGGGATCGAGCCTCTCATCAGGCTCCTCCACTATGAGCCTGCTTCTTCCTGTCCCACTCCCCCTGCTCGTGTTCCCTCTCTCGCTGGCTGTCTCTCTCTTTCTGTCAAATAAATAAAACCTTAAAAAAAAAAAAAACAAAAAACACTTCACGAGTTTATTAAGCCAAAGAGTAACATTGGTTTATTTTTGACTTCTCTAATTTTAGTGAAATTGTTCATTTACATAACTATTCTTTTGTGAGGGTCTTACTCATCAAAGTTGAAAATTTAAAAACCACCAGGTGTAATGTTTCTGCAGCTTGGTTCTCAAAATTGAGTGTGCATCAATCTCCTGAGGGCTTGGGAAAGCACAGATCTCCAGAATTCTAGTTCAGGAAGTCTTGGGTGAGGCCAGAGGTAGGAAGAGCCAAGGCTTATGGTACAAAAGACAGCTACATTTGTCATTCATTGTGTAGCATACTTGTTTACTGATCTCAATTATAACTCCATGCCAGACAAGAGAATCACTTTAATAAAAATCTGAGTATTAAATTGATAGAGGATAGGTTATGATTAGTTTTAAATAATTCAATAAAACATTTTTTTCAGCTAACTTGCCAAGGATAAATAATAAAAGTATCAGCTATTTAGGCTATGGATAGGACTTGAATACTTCTTTCCACTGCATAAAAAAACAAATTCTGAGTCTATGCAGAACATGCCACACCTTCCCCTGAGTGGTTCAGAGCAGCTGTATCACCAAATACATAGGTATTTGGCATGCTTTTAATTGAGCACAGCATTCAGCTAAGTAGTGGTAAGGAAGTAATTACAGATTTAACCTCATTTTGGGGTTATGTCCTGATAAATCCATTGTAAGTTGAACCATAAATCAAAAGTGCATTTAATACACCTAACTTACCAAACATCATAACTTAGCCTAGCCTGCAACACTTCTGTTGGGCAGCAACATCTAACACAAAGCCTGTTTTATAATAAAGTATTGAAAATCTCATGTACTTTATTGGATATTGTAACAAAGGTGAAAAACCAGAATGGTTGTATGGGTACAGAATGGTTGCAAGGGTATTGGCTGTTTTCTGATCTCGGGGCCGACCGGGAGCTGCGGCTCTGCCACCGCTCGGCATCATGGGAGAGTACTATACTGCATATCACTAGCCTGGGAAAAGATCAAAGGTAAAGCATGGCTTCTCCTGAATCCCTGTCACTTTCACACCATTGTAAAGCCACACCATCCTAAGTCCTTGACCTTCAGGGAACTTCAGACTAGGAAAAGGTACCTTTCTAAGCTCTGGGGCCAGGGACCGTGGCTGTCTTGTTCATTGCTGCGTTATCAGTGCCTAGCACAGTGCTGACATGGTGTCAGGGGTCATTGCATGTATGATGAGTGACTGTAGGAAAGCGTTCCAAGTTCCCTAAAGCTTTGGCTCAAGATTGCTTCAGATCCTACTTATTTCATAAGGGGTCTGAGAAAGGGGAAAATCATAAGTAAGTTGCCAAGAATGAGGACTGTAACCAGTCTTGGGAATACAGTCCTTGGGCGATATGCTTTAGCAGAGTGAGGGGAAGACTTGATATCTTTGTAGAAGAAGATAAAGTGAAAAGTATCCTAATGCCTGACTTGGGCCTAGGAAGGAAGTTTTTAGGCAGAGGAGGGGGAGTTTTGGAAGAGGCAGGGATATATTGAAAGGTTTTGCTCTGTATTTTGGGTCAGAAGAGCAGGGGTTTTTTCATTGGTAGTGATGACGTAAAGACTCTATAAATGACTGTTCATTTCTAAGGCACCAAGGCTTGTACCTTCGAGGGGCCAAACTACTGAAGGGATCGACCAAGAGGCTTACTTACATCAGGACCCTACTATGAGGCGCTGATCTGCCCCTAATTGTTTTGCACATTGTAGAAAAAGTTGCTTTTAATCAGACCAGAGAAAAAATATCCCTTTAAAAGTCATCATTGCACCATCATCCTCTTCATCCTCCTTCATTTGAGGTCTGTGTTTTAGCCTTAAAGACCTCAATTCCCCAGTGAGTTCCCATTGCTGACCAATACCTTTATATTTTTTTATTTTCTGGCCTTATGTGGAACACTGTTCTTTGCTTCCCTGTTAGCTTCACTTCTTTCACATGCATGTTTTATTGTAGCTCAAATTACACCGCGTGCCTTGCGGTTCCTTGGGCATACAATGATTCCATACAGTGGAATTAAGACCGTCTACATTGTTTTACCTCTGTCAGTTCTCCACTTTCACATTTATCTACCTCTGCCTAGCCTTTATTTTTTGACTTGGCGTTTCCCTTCTCTGGTCTGTCTGGACTTCCCCACTGCTAGGCTTCTGTTAAATGCAGCACTCACCCTTGTGTTCCCCTAGTGCTGACTTTTATCATAACATTGATTGTATGATATCATTGTATTATACATACTTGTTTTCTAGTTTACTTCTACCATTAGCCCTGGGAGATTTATGAAGTCAAGGACAGAGTTTCAGTCATCATTATTCATTGGATTCTAGACATTCAATAAGCATTATAGATGTTCACTACATCACAGTTGAATGAATACACAAATGAATGAAGACAGCAGAGCGAAGAAGCCACGTGCATATGAAGAAGTGGTTTGGGGGAGGGAAATAGTCATGGGCAAAATTGGCACAGTGGACAGGACCAGAATATAATCTTTATTATAATTATACTCCTCTGTCTTTCAAAAATCAGCTGAGTTTTCTATTTAAAGCTAAACATTCTTAGTTGCAAAAAATAAAACCGATCCCATTTAAATTGAAAGGCGTTTTATAAAGGACATTAAGAGGCATCCATGTTTTTCAAGAGGAAAAGGAGTTAAACCCAGGTGGGTAGCCAGGAACTACACCCCTACTACACATTCGTCTGCTCCACGGGAAACTTGACTGCCACTGCCTCCAGGCACAGGTGGCTTACACCAGGGCCTCTGAGCATGAGTGTCTCTACTTGGGTCTCTACTGTTGCTGCCTCTGAGAATTGAACATCCTTCTGCCCTTTGCCCCTTTACACAGTTCTGTCCTCTTCACATGACTCTCTCTAAACAAAGTCTCTGGAGCATGTTTATGACTGGCCCACCTACGGATTCTGCATGCCTGTGCCCCGGCTGGAAGGGAGGCTGGCAAGTCTTCTACCGGGGGAATAAGGACTCACGGGTAGAAAGTTACAAAACCTAGAAGGTCATGTTCAGAAGGTTTGAATGAGACAAATGTCCAGTACACCTCCTCAATGTGCATGGGAGCTGGAGGTTACATGAAGTAGCTTTTGTAATCCCTTTCCATATAGGGCTCTGTGGTATCCATTCGTTCTTACTGCTGGCCTTGATACAGCCTGAATGCCTTTGAGTTTGGAAGAGAGAGTTTATTTGCACAGATTATTGCATCTTTTTTATGGCTCCTAACATCTCCGTGCTTAGTTCTCTCCTCTAGTGTTCTTTGGAACACATACCAGTAAGTATTTTGTTTTCCTTCTGTGATCTCTTAGGATGCCCTGACAACGCAAAGGTTTTTTTTGTTTGATTCAGCTTGAAGAAGTGTTATTGACATTTTAAAAGTGAACAAGTTGACGCTGAAATTACATAAATGATGGCAAATAGCAGAAGTTCACATTTGGTCTCCCCAAGCACTTGATGGCTATGTCTGAACCCAGAATCTTAAGGGAATAAAAAGGCCAAAATTAAGGGCTGACATAGGAAAAGAAGGATTTGGTGGTAATTTTAGTCCTCAGAGCCTCTCAAGGAATCCTAAGGATGCTCACTTAAAAGGTGAAATTAAAACTAAAGCAGAAAGTTCCACTAGATTTGATTTTTTAAATTAAAAAAAAAAATTTTTTTTTTAACTTCGCTTTCTTCGAGTGGTTTTTTGTGTCGAAGCCAGCAGAGCTGGGTTACTCCTCAGCATGCTTACCAATAAACATTTGGTTTAAACAAACACACCAGCCTCCCAATTACCTCCTTTCTCCCTCTGCAGTCAATATTCTGATACGATCATAAATCGGAGAAGTTATTCAGCCAAACTGTTTTATTAGCTGAAGAGGATAAAGGCTAAAATGGTGGGTTCTCTTAGCAGAACCAGAGCTTTTAATGCATTGTTTGCAACTCCACCTTTTCCCTTACTAATTTACATTCATTGTCTCCACTTTATTGTTGCCTACTTATTGATCTTGATCGTGCTCTCAGGTCACAAGAATGTCAAGGGCTGTGGTGTTTTCTTAGAACTCAGGCCACTCAGGGACCACATTCCTGTTTTACCTTTTACCCCAAATTGTATGGCAGTGCAGGCCCTCATTTGCCTTGCCTTTATTTCCAATTCTATTGTTGACTTTGCCTCCTTTTATTTCTAAAAGTGGAAATTTCCGGAGTTCTAGTCCTCGTTCTTTTTCCAGTATTCTGTGCACATCGACAATCAGACCTTGAACCCTCTCCAAGTCTTCAACAACCCCATCTACTTAGATGACTTCCCAAATTTATGCCATACCCTTAGTATCTGAACATGGTTGTTCAAGATTTTGGAGATGTGTCCAAGAAGAATGGTTATTTCCCAGCTCTAACCATTATTAGCTGGGCGAGCCTCTCTGGGCCTCAGTTTCTCACCTAGAATATGGGAATTGAAATAGTATACCTACCTTATAAGGTTGTATGAGGAATTAAATGACCTAATATTTGTTTAGACAAGAGTCTGACATGGTTAAATGAAACATAGATGTGGAAGTCATAAACATATGGGTGATAAAGTGATAGACATGGAAGGAGAAGAGGCCAGGAGAAGCTCAGAAATAATTTTGTAAGGTCGGGGTAGAAGGGGAAGCTGCGTAGAGTGAAATGGTCCTATACTGTACCCAATATTAATGGATATTCTCCTGCTTTCCACCCTCATGACAGTGTAGCTCCTTCTGCTTCCTCAACTGGATTATCACCTACTGTCTTGCCCACCTGTTTAATATATTAATATTTAATATTAATATATTGCCAATTCTGCTAGTTCTTCAGAGGTCATTTCAACTTCCTCACTAAAGGACTTTGTATTGAGATCACCATCCCTGTTTATAAAACAATCTTCATATTAAAGACTGTTGCTATTTGAGTATCTGACCAAGTAGTATGTAAAATTTCTTTGGGTATAAAGTTCATATACTATGTAAGTTTGTCTTCCTCAGGCCATCTAATGTCTAATCTTTCCTCTGGTTGGCATTTACCTTTCAAATAAACTGTCAAGTAAGTGAGTCACATTATGAATTGCTGTAAATTATGGAGGATAGGGTGGGCGTGTAGGTAGTGGAAAATTAGTGAGTCAGACCACTGTCTTTCTCCCCACGGTTAGTGGGCGATATAACACAGTTGAAATAGTTTAACACAGGTGAGTATGTCCACCAGTATTCCATGTTTTCCTGACAACTATTTCTTAGTTGGCATAAAGAAATCTTGGAGTCCATGACTTTAGAATTTTTCTGGCCCAATCCTCTCCTTTTTCTGAGGAGGAAGCTAGAGTGTGGAGAAGTCAAGAGCCTATGTTAAGTTCCTCCAGTCGTCATTAACAGGGAGCAGGAGTCCTAGAGACTGGGCATGTAATGTTGCTTTAGCTGTGTAGCTGTGTCATTTGAAAAATCTGAACCTATTTGTTTTTACCCGTGGAATTAGCTGAATATCTGTCTAGTTTTGTAAGCAACTTAATGAATATTCAAAGTTAACTATCCTATGGGTTTTTTTCAGTAATAGGATCGAGCAATGGGGATGTTGCCTACGTGAAGCTCATCGGAAGTGACATTACTGGTGCTAACTGGTTGTTTGTGTGGGAGATGACAGGTCCAGGCTAGGATCTAGGTCTCTTGATTCTTAATCTGGGAATGTTTACTATAGTATGTTACTGGTGACTTGATATATTTAGTAGACTAAAGATAGGCTGCTTGCTGTAAAACCCCAAATTTCAGTGGCTTTATATAATAGAACCATATTTCTTTCCTGTGTCACAACCCATTGCAAGGCAAGGAGGAGGAGCTCTAGCTGTTCAGTCCTCTGTGGACCCAGGCATGTACCAACTTGTCCTCCTGATCCAATTATAAGACTGCGAAAAAGCTGAGGGTCACACCAGAGGATTTATAGGAGCAAAGTGGCCGAGTGGAGGACTTACTCCATCCTGCATTCCTCTAGCCAGATTTAGCCCCATGGCTGGAATTGTCTGGAAGGAAATGCAACACAGCTGGGTGAAAAGAGGGAGAGGGCAGTTGGTGAATAAATAAGCTGTTTCTATCCCAAATTTTTCAAGTTTCCAAAGTACAGTGACTATCAATGCTCTTGTTCTAATTTGGGGGGAATTGTATTTGCCTATGTAAGGCTTTATCTAATGCTATCATACATTCTTTAAACAGAATTTGTAAAATTAGTTGTAGCTAAAACTTTTTAAGATATCCTTTGTGTTACATGACTTTTATTTTCAGTTTTTAATCATGGCTGCCGCATGTCTTTCATGGGTTTCTGTTGGTAGGATGATTACACTAATGTCCAACTTTTTTTTTTTAACACATATGAAACTAAATTAAAAATGTATCATTTGCTCATTTTTCATTGCATTAAATGATTTTAGTTCTACATAACTACATTGATTTATTTGCTTCAAAATTTTCAAATACCAAACATTAAAAACTAAGTTTGTATGCCCTAAAATACCTTGAACGATTAGGTTGATGCTTAAAATCAGTATGTCTACTAGATCAACGTGTTTCACATGACCTGGAAAATGTAACAGAGTATAGAAACTTTGCCTAAATATCCTGAGCATCACAAGAGGATCAGGACTGCTATTTAAACAAAAACAAAACACTTCTATATCCTGGATCTGAGCAGGAATTCAAAGTGTTCGTCATATCATTGGATACATACACCAGAAATTCACAGTTCCTACCTTACTCTTTATGGAGTGAATGTTTTAAAAATTTGACAGATAACTCAGGAAATCATAAATGTTGCTTTTCAGGAAATGAGTTGATTTAAAATGACCGTGACTGTGGAAGCAGAATATGGAATATTTGAGATCTTATTAAAAGGATAATGCATTATTTAAGGAACACAAAAAGGAATACTATATAGAGAAATATAATAAAGATACATATACAAATTTTATTTTTACTAGTATTGCTGTAAGAGTGATTCTTTTTTTTTTTTTTTAAAGATTTATTTTAGAACATGGGGTAGGGGGAAGGACAGTGGGAGAAGAGCACATTCTCAAGCAGACTCTTTGCTGAGCATGAAGCCCAACATGGGGCTCCGATCGCAGGACCCTGAAATCCTGTCCTGAGCTGAAATCAAAGGTGGGATGCTAAAAACGGACTAGGCCACCCAAGTACCCCCTGTGAAAGTGATTTTCATTAAAATCCCGTGTAGTTAGAATTTTTCTTTTTAGAATATCAAAGAAAATTAGAAAATAGGCTATTTGTATTTAGGTATTTGTATTAACGCTACACTGAGACACTCTTAAAATTTGAAAATAAGGGTGCCTGGGTAGTGTGGCCAGTTAAGTGTCAGACTTTTGGTTTTGGCTCAGGTTGTGACTTCAGGGTCCTGACATTGAACCCCATGTCAGGCTCAGTGGCTCAGCACAGTCTGCTTAAAAGATTCTCTCTCTCTCCTTCTACCCCTCCCACCTGCACATGCATGCTTTATCTTTCTCTCTTTCAGATCTAAAAAAAAAAAAAAAATCTAAATAAATGAAAATGATGCTTATAAAATACCCTTAAACTTCATTGCAGAAAGATACTGGTCTTCAAGAACAAAATGCCTTATTGGGCTTGGTTATTTCAGCAACATTCTATTTGGATTTTTAAAAAGATACTAATTCCTTAATGAACAAAAGTTCTTTTGAATATGATACTGCCTTTATTTTTATTGTGTTAGGGACCAAAATTTTTTATTAATACTTTATTCAAAGCACTATTCAGAAAATTAAGAGAATGAGATGAGTGTTTGAGTATCTTTCAACCAACACAGGACCCTCCTGACCACCTCTGAGGTATTTTTCTCACTGAAACCCTCTGCCAACCAAGGAAAGCCCATTAATCTATTTCACAGACCCAACAACGTTATTCTTCTTGAATCAATGAGGCAGAGCTACATTACATGTGTTAGTAGTTATGTATGGATTTAGGCTAAGTAGCCTATTTATCTGTGTTCTCCATCAGCTGTTTTGTGTTATGGCACCTAAAAAAGAGTTAAAAAAAAAAAACATGAATTCAGGTATAGTAGAAAAATACAAATAATCAAAAAGACCTTGTACAATAAAACAGCTGTTTGTATCTCCCAGAGCTGAAACAATTATTTTTTAAATACTTGGAGCTCAGATAATTGCTTCCATAGCTATGAATGATCAACATTTGATCTTCTGTTCTCTTTTAAGGAATATGAAGATTTAGCTTACCAATAATAACCCCATCCATCTCTCCATCTCTTTTCTAAATATAAATTTTTAAATTGTCTCAGTCTATTGGTTTACCAAGCATACTTAATACTCTCAAACTTAAACTTCTTATCTCAGAAAACTTAGGCCATTTCTTTCCTATTGGATAGGTGAGGATACTAGGTACTCCCGTTCTTCCTACCACCTTTCATCAATGATGGGTGTCAGCCATAACTTTATCTGTACACGATCAAATTTGTACCTTTTAGATTCTTTTCTGTTTTTTTTATATTATAAAGGTGAAAACCATTTATTATTTACCTTATGATCATGAAAACACTGCTCCCTAGAAAGCAAGTTGGTATGCCATGATTAGATATTCTTTTCTGCTTTTTTTTTTTTTAATCTTTGTATAATATCATAACCCCTATGAGCTCTGTGGAGACTTTCAAAGATCAAGTTCCAATGAATTTTCTTCTCTTGTGTTCCATCAATTGATCAAAACTATGCTGTATAGTTCAGGTTGGTTAATGTTGGGCAAAGTTAAGTTCTTTCTCTTTCGCTCTTTTTTTGTTGTTGTTGATGTTAAAGTACAGTTTTCCGACATTGGGTAACTTTTGAGTGGAATTCATTGTACCTTCTCTTGATATTTTTGCTCCTAGCCTCCTGACTTCCTGTTCTAATTTGGGCCAGAATCTTTCTAGACCAGCTGTGTAGGCATCTTTTGGAGATTTTTTTTTTTTTTTTTACCATGTTCTTATATCCCATGTCTTTTTCTTTCCCTCAGAAGGATATGAGTAGTAAGCTATACATTTTTATATATTGACATTTTTATTGTGATCTTATACTTGATAGTTTGTATTAATGGAATTAGTTTAAGATTATCTTCTCCCAGAGCTTTTACAGTATGAAGTGTTGCTTATTTCAGATTTGATGCCAATTTTATTTCTATGTGCGTTTTTTTGGGAGGGGGCTGTCATAGAAATGTTTGAATCTTTTGTCTTTTATTTTTTTGAAACGTAGGATTGAGTATAATTGGATGTTGGACCTCTTTGGTTGATCCTCTGCCTCTTTTAATTTACGACTCTTTTTCTTATTCCCTGATGGCTTCTGTTTTGGGATAACGTCTTTATGTTCTTGAGGAACATTAATTTAGTTTCCTTTTTTTTTTCTTCCCCCTGTCTATTCCCTAAGTTATGTACATTTGCTTACCCAGGGTTCAGGGGTTTTGTTTTTGTTGTTGTTTTGCTGTTTAGTCTTGATCATTCACTTTTCTGTTGCTATTTTTATATATATATATATATATATATGGCTGGTCTCTGTTGCTATTTTATGAGAGAGTTGGATTAATTCTGGACAGTCAGCCTGTTTCCTCTTCTGTTGTGTGAATTTGCTTACATAATAAGCCTCCCTCTGAACCAAGAGGCTGACTGGTGCTCTGTTATAAACTGAGGTGGTCAATTTTGAAGCTTCACGTAGGGATAAGTAGGTGGTAGGCATCTAACATTTGGAAGTGTGGTGGTGTTTTTTTCTGACTGAAGTTTAATACGTGGATTAGCTCCTATTGGTCACTTCTAAACTTACACTTACAATACACAGAGTACATGAGGAAACTCCCAGCAATCTGCATACTCTATTCCTGAGGAAGAGTCTTATCAATTTTTGTTTTCATGAATTGAGTCGGTTAGTGTAGAAGAACCACACTACCACCACCAAAAAACAAAACAAACCCAAACCAACAACAGCAACAACATAAAACCCCCCAATCCTTTGCTGTTCTCTTCCAACAGTTTAATCAAAGGACTTCCAATGTGGAGGTGTAAGGTGCAGATTTTTTCCATTCTCAGTTCATTTGTTCTCGGTGAAGATCTGTCTGTACTTTAGGAGCAAACATGTAACCCAGAGCTGAGGGAATTAGTTCATCTCCTTTCCCTGTTACATGATTCTGTCTAGAGTAAGTACGTACTTATATCCATATGGAATTTTTTTTAATTACTTATATACAAAAATCAATTCCAGATGGATTAAAGTGCTATTTATGAAAAACAAAATCTGAAAGCTGTTAAAAGGAAAATCCTCTTACGATCTTGGGTGATGATAGATTTTTTTAAAAATATACTCCAAAATCACAAACCATGAAAGAAAATATTGCAATATTCAATGACAGTAAAATATAAATCTTTGGTATTTTTGACAAGCTATAAATTGTAAGAAGAAATTGTCAAGACAATTTGTTATTAAACCAAAGATCGCAATGGATATTATAAAGAATTCATGTCAGTTAGTAAGAAAAAGACAAGAAGTCCTGAATAAAAACTCTTGAATATTTACCAAAGGAGATAGGTATAGGAATGTTTGTTTCACTTGTGTTTTTGTAGTAATAAAAAAAAAATGGAAGCAATAAATGTCAGTCAGTAGGATTAGAATGTTATACAGATGTTAATGTAAATCGAGTGCTACACATATTTATATGGATAAATCTCACAAATATCTTGCACAAAACAAATGCAAAAGAACATACGTTCAAAGACCTTTATAAAACATTTGAGGCATGCATAAAGTTACATGTGTGTATTTTTTTGCTTTATGGATAAATAAACAAGCATGAACACCAAACAAGTTAGTGATTATCTGGAAGGTAATCAGTAAGGGGAAGGGATAAGTATATATACAGCATCATCTTAAGGTATATCTGAAATATTTTTTGTCTTAAGCTGGGTTTTGATTTTAAGGTCTAAATGTGTTTTGATTAGAAAATAATCTGACCTGGATGATGTCATTTGAACTTCTGCATCCAGATGAACCACAAGTCAACCCCAGATCTTTGGACAGATGAAGCATTTTTACTCAGTCAGTTGAAAGAGAAAGCATGCCAACATATGTAGGCAGATATTTTCCAGTTGAAAACTAGACATTTAAATTTGTGATTGCAAAATATACAGTAGCTGAGACTTAATAGTGAGATCTCGGGGGTACTTAATATCAGGCAGAGCAGCTTCTGTGACTGGTGGTCCTGAATGGAGATCTCTAAACTCTCCTTAGGTGGAAATGGAGGAGCAAACCATGTTTTGCAGTTCTGAGAAGCTTCGTTAAAATCTTACGGCTCAAACAAGAAAAGCGGACGTTAATACATTTGCGTGTGTGTTTGACGTTTGACGCTTGCTAATTTTGTGACCCTTCCTCTAACAGATGTGTTGACCTGTTGCAGCTCAGTGAGTTGTTAGTGTCCAAAAAGATTCTTCCCAACTAGATCTTGCATTATGTTCCCAAGGTATAAATCCCTGATACGTGACTTCTTCAAACTTGTATCACTACGTTGTTCAAGTAAAATCATGATTTAAAAGTATTTACAAACATTTCAGATTACACGTGACTCTCCTTCTATTAATCTCATTTTATTTTAAATGGCTAGTGACAACCTCGACAAAGAAATATTAACACAGCATCATAACTACTCATTTTCAGATGTTTCTATCAATAGCTTGTTAATGTTCTCAGATCCTACCCCCAAATCCCTGAATTCTAATCTCTAGTGGACATAGCCAGGAAATATGTACTTTAGAACCATCGAGGGAGATTTTTCTAATTATTAGCTAAATTTGATAGGGAAAAAAAGGTGACATGATTTGCATCACCACTCATATTCAGACTTTTGGTTATTACTTTATATTTCATGTTTACTTGCATATTGATTTTAGGTTGATTATCTGATTTATTTGCATTGCTTGATTGCAAGGTATGTCATTTTGTACATTGATTTGCTTTACTGTGCCATGTGAGTAGAAGATTAATTTAGTTTTGTAAGCAGTCATAAACTACAACTCATCAGGACTCAATATCTGTATCTATATTATAAGCAATGTGTTCTTTCACAAGCCACAACCAGTGATCAGCATTTGCTATTTTTATTTCCCTAGTAAAGTACTTTTATTATTTAAGAAACTGAAGCAGGGTCTAGACAAGTGCAGCTGAACCAGATGGAGCTCAGATATTTAGACCTAAGAACATAAGAGATTTTTATTACAGTTCTCAGAACAAAGGTGCATCCTAATTTCCTGTTGCTGACAGGGGCATCAGGAAGATTTGGGGGGATTAGTCGGTAGTTGGTCTTCACGACACGAACCTCTAAAGTTTCAGGATGGACCCTGAACCCTCCTATTTGTTAAATACTAGTTAAGTATGGACTAATTTTATCCATGTATTTTCCAAAACCCTCTTAATTTGTTTCTATTTCCTAGCTCATCTGCTCTACACTGTTAATGAATTCTGTATTTTTATTACCTACTCTATAAAATAATAGGGCTTGATTTTTGCCCTAATTTGTGTTCTATAGCTTCAAGGATCGTTCCCTCATGTAAACATCCTGGATAATTGCACACGTTTGTGTCCACTTTAGTCACGCTGTAATGATCTTATAGATACCGATACAGCCTTTTCAGACATTTTCTGTAGAGAAGAAAATTGTTTAGGGATGGAAGCTACTGCATCTCTTTGGCTATTTTAATTTTCTGTTCTGTGGCTCTTTCTAAATCATGTGCTTCCTCATTAGCACACTCGAGTAATGGGTACACTTAGTCTCTTCTATGAGGCTTCCAACTTGGGTTTCATTTTCCACACCTCTCATGATGACCACTATTTATACATTTATAAATATTTTACATTTATATTTTCTATCTATTCAATCAGGAAACTAACCGGCTATGATTTTTGCCCTCTAGAAGCTCGCAGTAGAAGACCACAGCCTTCTAAAAACTTCTTTCTTGACTAGGAAAAGAACCATTCATTCATTTCTCATTCAACACCTGTCTTCGGAGTGTCTACCGTGTGTTAGGCCATGATTCTAAGTGCTGGGGATGATGAGGTCAATGATAAGAAAAATATGTCCTTATGGTGCTTATGTTCTACGTGTGTAGGAGACACAAAATAAAATTGGACAAAAGTATGAAAGATAATATGCACAAGATGAAAAAGTAGACAAGAATGTGAAATGTTGGAGGGAGATTGAGGTTTTCGGTAGGAGCAAAGGAAGACTTCCTAGAGAAGATGACTTTTGAATGAAGGCCTGAAGCAATTGAGGGGGCTGACCAGGCAGCTACCTGAGAAGAGTATTCCAGACGAAGGAAAGAACATGTACAGAGACCCTGAAATGGGAGTATGCCAGGTTGAATGATAGTGAGGGATGGTATGGTCCAAGCAAAGAACACAGGGAGTGGAAAGAGGTAAGGTAGGGGAGGTCATGGGAAGTCAGATCACACAGGACTTCCACATAACATTTTAAAAAAGAAGTCTTTGAGAAGGGAGATGATCGGAGGATTTTGAGAAAACATAGTGTAACCTATTTTTACTAGCATTAGCCTAGCAGCCACATTCAGTCAAGGATCCAGGGAGCCCAGGAGAGTAGCAAGAAAAGCAGACTATTGCATCAATCCAGGTAAGCGATGATGGTTTGGGCAAGGAGAGGGCAGTGGAGTGGTAAGAGAGCGTTAGAATGTGGGTCTATTTAGAAAGCAGAACTGAGTAGACTTCTGGAGAAAAAGGTCAAAGGAATGATCATACTTTTTGGCCAAAGCAACTAGAAATAAATGATAGTAACTGAGGTAGGGAAGATTATAGAATCTACTGGTTTGGGGGAAATTTTAAGAGTGATTGTATTCAAAACACAGCATGACTATAATATAGTGAGTTAGTTTTAAATTGAGAGTAGACCCATATTCTGAAGATGGTGGTTGGACCATAATTCCAGTTAGAATGTGGGTCTAAACAAAGTCATCAAAAGGTAAACCACAGGCTCACTCTTTAGAGTATCAAGTCAGTTCTTGGAAATGACCTGGAGATACTTTTCACATCTAACTGCTCCGATGTGAGAAACCTTTCCTTAGTCATTCCATATCTTCCCAGGGAAGAGTGCCTCAGCAGGCCTTTAATATACTCGAAGGCCCTTTTGTGAATGTTGCTGAGCTGCATACCTCCCACCCCCCCCCACCCCCCCAGCCTCCCAGGTAGCAGGGAGGCCTTGTGCTGCTGCAGAGGTACAGGCTTGGAAAGAGGGTCTGTTTTCCTGTTACAGATTCTTAAACAATTTAAGAATTTCTCACAAAAGTTCTGTTGCTGACACTGGCCAAAGCAGTCAGTACCTGAAGGTTATGTTGGCAGCCTTTGGCCTTAGATCACGTCCATACCCAATCTAATAACACAGTGAGTGACATTCTGACCCTTTCTGTATTAAGGCAATAGCAAAACTCCATATGCCAATATTTTATTTGCTTACTTGTAAGAATATATTTTGTATTTCCTTCAGGACTTTTCCTATTAATATGCAAATATTAATCCTCAGGTATTTTGGCTTCACAAATATAAAGTGGCTCCGGGTAAATGCAAAAGAAGTTCATTTTAAGAATATGGGTATCCCAGAGGGAGACTGCTGAAAAGCAGTTCGGTAGGGAAAGGAATTTGGTCGTTCTAGCAATGCAGGCAGCGGCATGAAGTAGACTCTCACGGGATCACAGCTGAGATAAATGAACTCCAGTCATGTTCGATTGATCACATGTCTCAAGAGTCCAAATCTCAGCAAAACAACACCCAGTTCATTGGATTCATTGGATGAGTCAGTCCTTATGCCCACATGTTGGGCATGTGACTGATATTTGCCCTTCAAAAAGTGCTTAATATAACAGTGTTATCAGCAGGAAGGAGGAGTAAAGACTGAAAAGCAAATATCACAAGTGTCTACCACAAGGGATATTTTGAGCCAGAAAAGAAAAGAATAATTGTTAAATGTATTATTAAGGGCTCTTTGAAAAAAACCTCACCTAGTAAATGAACGGTGAGAGCTCTACCTTCTATGAGTCTGAATTCTGGAGGAAATAGAGTGAAATATACAAATTAAATTTTTTAAAAAATCAGGGTAAGGAATGAATAGGAAGTTAAAAGTCAAGGAAAAAGCCAAAAGAAACAGACCTGGCACTATTCATTGTTTTAAAAATGAGATTCTATTCGTCCAAAAAGGACCCGAATAATTAGAAGGCATACTATAAAATTGGAAAATTTATATTATACTTAGAATTTACTATTTCTATTTACTATAATTTACTATAGAAAGTTACTATTTCTAATAGCTTCTACAAATCAATATGAGAACGGTGAACACCCCAATAGAAATACGAACAAAGAACTTTGACATTTTACAAAGAAGAAATGTAATGGCCTAAGTTATATGTTAAAATGCATCCCATCTCCCTAGCATTCAGAGAAGTAAGATGAAAGTCACAATGAGATGTCATTTTTACTACTAAATTGTCAGTGATATTAAAAATATTATACCAAGTATTTAGGCAAGTACAGTGAAAGGGAAGCTCCCTTGGTAATGGTTAGAGGTTTTCTGGGCTGATTGGAAGGACCTGTCTTTTTAAACTGAGGTTTTAATAGTAAAGATTTTGTTGCAGTTTTGTTGTTGCAGAAAGTAAAAGAAGCCAACTCTGAGCACAATAAATCCTTGTTGGGAGGGATTATGGTATCTCATGGAATGTAATGGTGCCGAACAGCCAGGCCTTGGCAGTGGCAGGAGTCCGGAAGCTCTAAGAAACGGATATAATGGAAGTCTTGACAGTGGAAAGATTTAAGGCAACTCTCAGGTTCCCCTCTCTCTAGAGCACTGTCAGTGTCACTCTGCCCAGCCAGAGCAAGGTGCCTTAATAAGATTCCTGGAAGGTTGTCGCTAGACTATGCTAGTGGATGCTACATTGGAGCCTTGTCATGTCTGATGAAGTACAGTTCTAGAGAATTGAGCCGTCTGGCATGCCATTTTTATGTAAACTAAAGTAGAGAGAGGGAAGGGGAAGGGATAGTGAGAATGATCAATAGTATTGCCACTGATAAATACTAACTCACATCTGGGAACCAACCAATCAGTATTTATTTGGTGCTTATTATATATTAAGAATTATGGTAGGCACTAGAAATTAATATACCCTCTCTTATATTATGTGTAATCGTTAGTCTTGAAGAAAAACTGCCTCTTAATATGTTGCTAGCTCAGTTCATTAGATGTCTTCATGCATGCTTTTTGGTGTCATGTTTTTGTGGTTCTGCATGATTTAACTTGCAATTTATAGATAATGTATCCTATATGCTTTATACTCCTCAGATCCTGTGTTTGTAGGGTTTTTTTTTTTTTTTTTTTCAGAAAAATGCTTCAGTTTTATCTTGCTTGCATATGTTAGAAAAATTTCAAGTTCACTCAGTAAATGTTGAAATTCCTATTTATAAAAATGTGTGAATTACAAATAATTCTCTAATAAAAGAAACCACTTGAGAGGTTCAGTTTTTAGGCAACATATTATTAGTCAACTCTAAGTTATTCAAATATCTGTAGGTAGTAAACCTATGTTTTTGAATATTTTATATTTCAAATTTTTTATTAATGAAAGCAGCCCAAATCAATTTTTAATGAGACATAACAGAGCGATATTAGAAAAGAAGAATGATGTGGTAATTTATATATGAAAAATGATATGTAGAAGTACAGCACAATAATTAGTACTTATTAATAATTAAGTAATTAAAGTCATGGACTTTGTCATTTAATAGTTAGATGACCAAAGGTAAGTTATAAAGATTCTGTGGTTCTAATTTTCACTATATAAAAAATGGAAATATTAATAGTTTATACCTCGTAGTTTTATGTGATGATAAATGAGCTAATATATATTAAGATTTAGCAAAGTAACCAGCAAATAACTTTAGTCAGTGCTCACATCATTATTAATATAAATATCAGGTGTACTGGAACAGTGATACAGATGATAAGGAGGAAGTAAGAGCATATGTATTTCCCCTGGGTTGTCTATGTTCAACTCATTGTTTAAGGAGCTGGATTAATAAAACACTTGAAATACAACCTAAAGAAAGTTAGTGTTGAACCCTCAAAAAGTGACCATACACTTTTTTTTTTAATGTAAGACTTCATTATATTCTTAGAGAAGTTTTAGGTTCTCAGAACTAAGTTGAGAGGAAGGCACAGAGATTCCCCATATATTCTTGCCCCCACACATATATACCTTCCCCATTATCAACACCCCCCCAATCAGAGTGGTACATTTGTTACAATTGGTGAAACTACATTGGGACATCATAATCACCTAAAGTCCATCCTTTACCTTAGGGTTCACCCCTGCTGTTGGTTTTCCCTTTGAGTTTAGACAAATGTGTAAGGACATGTATCCATAAGTCTGGTTGTTAAGAAGTGTCAGTTGGCATTGTGAATGGTTAAAAAGTTGTCTAGAATTGATTGTAGGCCGGATTATCCGAATGAACCTTCTGGCCTTTGAAGGCATTCGTTTCCAGCATGAGTAGCATTTGCAATGACAGTTATGGAGTCTTAAAGATAAGCTGTTGAAAAGGCAAGAATTTATTTACTCAACCTTTATTTACCTAGAGGCAGCTGTTGAGTGTTTTCTAGAATTACCTCAAAGAAAAGCATAGCAGTCAGACTTGGAAGAGGAAAATCATCTGAACAGAGTAGTAAGGTGGTGAATTTAAAAGTGATGGATAAGGAGGCCCAAAGATAGAAAAGATGAATTTTCAAAGGACTAACTTGGGGGTGGATAAAACTATGAGATCAGATATTCTGATTTAAATGTGTACATTGGCATTCTTGACAGAAAAAATATAATGGGAAAGGAAACACGAGATGTCATCACACATCAACAGATTTGATATTCAGGGGATTCATTTGAATTCCCGTGTAGATGTTGAGTTTAAAAAAATATAAACAGCAAAACAACAACAGGTGGTAGTGGAAATGGAAATATCCTAAATTGAGTGAACTCATGTAATTATAAGATAGGCTTCAGGCCACTTATCAATTATACATTTAAAGTACTGGAGGACAGGGATTGCTGCTGACACATCTTTGTATCCCCCAAAGCACCGAGCACAGTGACTTGCATATAGCAGATATTCAGCAAATATTTGTTGAAAGGATTCTTCGTGGAATGCAAAATAGGTGTAAGACATGGTCCTTGCATTCACAGAACTTACACTTTTCAGGGACAGACAAAATTAACAAACGTCTCTTTACTGAACAATATGTATAAAATGCAAAATACATGAAATTTTAGGTGATAGCAACATAAAGTAGTACACTTACGGTTTTGCAGAGTCCACAAATAGAACGCATGGATTTTTCTTCAAAATCCTGAGTATGTATAGATGACTACGGAGAAGATAGACATTGATTTGGGCTTTGAAGAATGGGAAATTTAGAAAGGTAAAATGAGAAAATATAAGTTAAAATGCTGTTTTAACACTATCAGCTTCCAGGGAGATTACAAAAATATTAATATTTATAGTATTGGAGTGAAGAGAAAGGAAACAAAGGAACAGTAACAAATGGATGTAGAATAGTTGATACTGAACTTCTTTTATCAATTCCATATGAAGCTCCTATTTAAAGACATCGTAATTTATTTCTGCATGATGGGGCTGGTAACTGTCATACTGCTAAATCTATTAGAAGGAAATATGTCTTTTGGTTCAGTTAATTCAATTCCACAAGTATTTATTAAGCACTTATCTGAGCAAAGCACTATAGAATCATCCATGTACAAGCAATTAAAATTTAACTGGTTCAGAGAATATTTGCTACATCATTTCACTTTAAAAAGAGTTAACTGTTACCATATCCCTTCTTGATCTTCTAGAAGTGCCTCAATTTAGAGGTTTGAGATTGGAATAAATGTACTATCACTCAAGCTGAGCATCTCAATTTTCATATTCAAACTGGGTTTAGAGAAATGGCATTATTGAAAAAATAATAGCTTGTCTCCTTAGAATGCCATTTATAAGATAATTTTACACTTATTACCTATTGGCTCCTCAGAGTAACCCATTCAAGTTGACTAGATAGACATAATTTTTATTTTGCATATCAGCAAACTGAGGCAGAGATACTTAAGTAATTTTTCAAGAGCTTTCTAGTGCTTGTTTGGAAGCCACACCTTAAACACAAGATCTTTAGAAGAAAATCAGATTTTCTTTCAACTGTATAATGCTACAGCGGAAGTAGCCATGCTGTCTTATTATCCGGTGAGGAACTTAATTCACAGAAGCTTTTCCACTGTTTGTGAAGAGACTGAAGAGTAATTTGTGAGAAAAACCCGATGAGATGGTCATCTGAATGGTCTGCTAGTGTCATGGGTCTAACTTCTCAAAGATAGACCTAGGTGAGTAAAATGAAGGAGAAAATTACACAGAATTTGCAAAAAAATTGATCCGTGTAGACTGGCTTCTTAGCCAGGAAATTTTACCCTCTCCCCTGTGCCCCGTCCCTCCCCCACCCCTCTTCCTGGGGAGATACCTTCGGACATTTTGGATAGTCACAACTGGAAGGCTGGGTGCTACTGGCAGATGAAGGCCAGGGACGCCGTTAAATATCTTCCAGAGCACAGGTCAGCACACCCCACCACCACTAGCACGCACACGACAGGAGAAGGATCTGGCCAGAAGTAGAAATAGTGCTGAGGTTAGAAAAAACCTGGTATAGACCATCAGGACAATTCAGGTAAAAATCAGCCGATGTTTAAATTATGTGACTATTTTGGTGCTTCTGATGATTACATCATCTGTTTAACTATCAGTGTTCTTCATAGCCTTAAATTATCTGACATTTGAAAGTTTCCAGATTCACTTATTTCCCTCCATAAGTATTTTCTTTCTTTATAGTGACAGTTTGAAAAAAATAAATGAAAGAAAACCATTCCCTCATGGTTCTCCCCCTCATGTTACCATTACTATTTTTTCGAGTGTCAAATAATGCTGCAGGCTGGGTGTACCACTCACCTTTGTTCAGTTCAAACAGGCATTCAGCAAAATGATTCCTTACTCTAAGGGAGGGCAAGTCACGGGACTGAGGAAACAAAACAAATGGAACATGGATGTCCTTGTCAATCCATCACTTCTTGTTTAGATTTCCTGTTGAAATAATCTCAGAGGCCAACTTGGTTTGGTCAGGTCGCTTCTGTGGTGCATGGATACGTCTAGTAAAATTGGTTAATTTGGGAATCCTCAAACAACTGCTGTTTGTTCCCATCAATTTAATATTTATAAGTGTAAATTTTGAGGAAAAAGGAAAACACTGAAAATGAATGCAGAAACCATTTCGTGGAGAATCTTGTATGACTTATAAAGGAGTAGGAACTTTGTCCTCTGGCTGGTAGAAGACACACCTTGGGTTTAATTAGAGCCGTGTCCAGTGTGGTCAGCTCTGCTTTTTAGATAAATCAATTTGATGGTTTATGTGGATGATGGATTCTATTTGTCAAGAGGAAAGAGAAGGGGAACAATTAGAGGATTCTAGGACTGTTATTCCATCAGTAAATATTTGTTGAATGAATATATTAAATGATGAAATTGTGTACAGTAAACTCTTCTGATCAAAATGCAGTTGGCCCTTGAACAACATGGGTTGAAGGTCCACTTACATGGACATTTTTTTTGATAAATACGGTACAGTACTGTAAACGTATTTTCTCTTATGATTTTAACACTTTTTTTTAGCTTTATTGTAAGAATTCCTTAAATAATAAACCTAATACATTACCTGTGAGATGTGTTAATTGTTATCAGCCTTCTAGTCAACAGTAGGCTATTAGTAGTTAGGTTTTGGGGGAGTCAAAAGTTACACGTTGATTTTTCAGTTGCACAGGGAAGTCAGCACCTTAAAGGTCAGTTGTATTCAGTTGTGAAGTGTATGTGCACCACTTCAGCTGACTTTTATTTCATTCATTTATATAAGCAACAAATATTGAGTCATACATTTTGTGATGGTCTGTGTACGATGGCGAATTCAACTCATCGTAGAAACTTATAAGCTGAAAAGAAAAATTATCTTCCCCCTACATTTCCAACACACAGAGTACAAAGGAAAGCCAAATGTAATAATCATTCCTATTCAAAGAGGGGAAGAAAGGGCATCACACAGTAGTCATTGATAGCTATTGTGAAAGCCTACTGGGCAGATATTCTGAAGCCCTTTATTCTGGGTATCAGTGACATTCTTTGATAGGTTCCAGTTCTGTCCTGTGAGAAGCTCTTAAGTTCATTGTTCTCCAAGGCTTTGACTCAGCCCTCGCAGTGGGCTTTCCTGCTCCACGATACTTCTTCCTAACATCCGAGGGAGACATGGAAGAAAGGCCCCTCCTTGGTGCTGAGCTACATTCTCAGTCTATCCCTTGTCCATAGAAAGTTGGGGGCCAGTCATTGTTTTACTCCAATAGTCGGTCTTTTTTTGGTCTAGCTTGACAGCACTTTTGGCAATAGAACTCTCCCGAACGTTTTAATATATTTGATTCCACTCACCACCTTGTGCCAATATATCTAGAGACTTACATTTTTTTTTTTTTTTAAGATTTTATTTATTCGACAGTCAGTGAGAGAGGGAACACAAGCAGGGGGAGTGGAGCTCCTCCCAGTGGAGGAGCCTGATGTGGGGCTCGATCCCAGATCACCGGGATCACGCCCCGAGCCGAAGGCAGACGCTCAACGACTGCGCTACCCAGGCGCCCCAGAGACTTACATTTTGAGATTATTAGACTTCTGTGGATTATGTTCTTAGTCACTTTCCACTGACCCATCTTATTCGGGGTGGGTGGGAATTACTGGCAGACATCTTAATCCAATCAGAGGTCTTAACAAAGACCTTGAGTCTTGCCTTAGACTGGTCTTTCTCCCCAGCTCTCTCTCAATCTGACCATCATTTAAAGGCTGAAGAGGCCAGAGATGAGAATCAGTTGCATCTTTGAACTCCAAAAGTTCAGGAATATTTGGATTCTTTCCTTCCCTTTTCTTCCTCCTTAATAGGCTGATTCTTAAACATCTTGAGAAAGGAATGCGCTATCAATTGCAGCTAGTAACAAGCCACCTAGGCCAGCAGTATTCTGTCTCAAAATCTCCTTGCCCAAACCTGCAGATTCCTGAGGTGTATTTTCTGCCTTCTGAGTTACTTCAGGTGGCAGTGTTGCCGACTATCTGGCCATAAAGTGTTGCCTAGCCTAAAATAAATTTCTGTGCTGCCTTCCACTCAGCTCCAGAGCCGCATGACACATGTTTTAGGTTTTTGCTCTTCCACGACACATCTTCTAGGTATCAACTTCTCTATTTACACGGTGTGGCTGTAGTGATGCTATGAACCCAGCTCCCCAAATGCTAGTGGTTGACAGAAAGGCATCCTGATTTCCCATTCACCAATCTGGATTGGCTGCAGCAGCTCTACTTCAGGCCGTGGGTCAATTTGTGGTCTGTACCATGGGTCCTGATGTTGCAGGATTGCAGGGTTCTTGTTTCACGGAGTCAAAGAATGAATCTCGCCGACACAAAAGGATGAGGTGAAGTGAAAGTTTATTAAGTGAAAGGGAGAGCAGAAAGGAAAGAAGAGCTCTCTAGAGTGAGAGGGGTCCCGAATGGGTTGCCGTTGAGGGCTTTTAGTGGCGGACTTTTATTGAGAACAGACTGGGAAGCTCATTTCCTTGAGTTTCTTGTGCTATCTTGTTTTGTTCCCTTATATCTGCTTCCACTCTGTCTCAGCAGCTCCACCTTCCACGAATAGTTTCAAAGCCCAGTCAAGGGAGTCAGGGGCTTCCTATCTCTCCTGCCTCTACCTTAACCCCTTCCCTACTTACAGGACAGCACCTGTGGGCAGAAGAAGCTACACTGGGATTGTGAGCAGTGACTGATTGTATACTTTTTAATGAGTGGGGGTTAGGGATAGCACAAGTCTCCAAGGAATCTGGAAGGCTCTCAGGACCTTGAGGGACCAGCTGCTGCCAAGATGAAGTTACTTTTAAGCATTAAGGCACTAGGGCAGCCACCACTTCCTTGAGGAAAGTCATACTCTGCATGTTCAGGTGTCTGTCCATGGGCTACAGGCTGTAAGGGGATTTTCATTTAAGCTACATTTCTTTTGCCTGCGTTTCCCCCTCACTGTCCAGAGTCTCTTCTGAAGGAGCACCTCTTACAAGGGCGTGCTGTTGTCATGCCATAGCAAAGAGGCAAGGAGAACTTTCAGTGACCTTTTTTGGTGGTTCACTAAACTTTCAGTGACCCTTAAAGAGTCCACTCAAAAGTGGCTCTTTCACTTTTACCCCTGTTTCCTTGGCCAGGGCACATCATGTGGCCAAGTGCAGCACCAGTGGGATGGGGGTGAGTACTCCTCTGGGGTAGGGGTCCGGGGAGAGTGGATATTATTGAACTCTGATATAATCCTCTGTAAGAAGTTAGTGTGTGTCAGGCATGGTATGTGTTGGCGTCTATATGGATCCACAGGAATCAGTGTTTTGCTGGATTTGCAAATGTTGGCATTTAAAAAAGCGGTGGTATTTGGAAACACCAGGGTTTCCTTTCTTCTGAGTATTCATACAAAAATATCTGTGAAACAATAAAAAAGAATAATCCACCTAATTCCTTTCACACTCCCTAAAATATAATTCAGGGTGTGAGGATGTGTCTGTTTTCTGTCGGCTGTTTAAAAATTTGGCCCAGAGTTACTTTATGTTCTTTAAGGTCCCTTAGACATTAGGAAGCTCATAATGAAATTTAAAGTTTGGTTTGCTAGTGCGGTGCTTATTCTTAATCGAATGAGATTAATTACCTTTCAAAGGAAAGTTTAAGAAAAGACCATTTGTTTCAGATTATACCTGTCCATGAATACAGCATGTTTGCTATGGAACAAAAGCATAATTTGCAGCAGATTTTGAGAAATAATACTTACGCTGAAACATCAAAGAAATGTTCAGGTTAATTCTGGTGCATCACCTAAGAAAAAAATAGAGTACTCAAGTATCAATTTAACATGGAAGAACGATGGCTTTGTCATTAAAAATCAATCAAAAGTAAACCTTCAAAGTTCAAAAAGGAAAAGTATTAAAATGAAAAATGGCTTTTGTAAGTAATTTTACTTTAAAATTTTAATAAACACATTAAAATAAATATAACTTAATGAGAGAATAACACTGATATGTTGCCATGGAAAAACCTCTTTGATACTATAATGACAAAAAATTTTAGATGAAAAGAAAATTTTCAAGAGCAAGTAGAAAATGACGCAGTGTTGAGGAAGAAAAAAAGAAGCTTCTCGCTATTGATACAAGTTACCATTTACTAAACATCAGAGGAGGTTGCAAGGTTGTAGAGTAAAGCAAGAATCCCATCCTAAAAGTGACCAGAGTAGAAAGGATATTTTTCTCCAGCTCTTAAAAAAAAAAAAAAAAAATAGGGTGCGAGAAAGCATGTGTGCTCATGTGAGGAAGTGGAGGGAGAGGGAGAGAACCTCAGACTCCCCACTGAGTGTGGAGCCCGATGTAGGGCTCGATCCCAGGACCCTGAGTTCATGACCTGATTCAAAACCAAAAGTCTGATGCTCAATTGACTGAGCCACCCAGGTGCCCCATCTCCAGCTCTTATCAGTGTTCTAATATGGGTTCAGTCTCAAGCTTAGGGCTGGAATGTACAAACAAGGATTTGTGCCTCAGTTTTGTTTAGTAGAACATCTGAACTATGCTTGAAACACCTACTCTAGGTAACTGTTCACCTACATGTAATGAGTTACTGCTTACTGGGCTTTTAACTTGCTTGTTTTTGACCTCCACCATATTTAGCCTGATGCATTCGCCTGCTGCCAAGACTGTGAGGAATGTTATAGCATGAATGTGAAGAGAAAGGGAGAAATGCAGTATTCTGACACCCAAAATAGGATGTTCAGGTCCTCAGTAAGGCAATAGGCTTGGGAAAAGTATTTTCTAAATTTCATTTACTTCTATAATTATCAGAAGCCTGGGTTTCTTAATCATAGAATTTTCTTACTAAAGGGAGCAGAAACTTATAGTCCAGACCTCCCTGTCCCCGTTCATCTTGTTATGGAGGTAGAGTGAGGAAGGGGCCTTGTTTAACCCCTGTTTAGGTCTTCTGCCTTGTTGACATTAAGTGACTTTTCTGCCATCTGGTGAGGTAGAGGGGAAAATGTAGACCAGAGGGTCTTTGATTTCATTATCCGCAGGGGACACTGTGGGGAGAATTCCCTCATAGCCTGTGGGCGGGGGAAGCCTAGTGCGCTGGCTGATAAGCATTCTGGGGGCTGGGGGTTCTTATAGCTGAGAGGAAAGGCTTCGAAGTCAGCAGCTGCCCTGCAACTCACCCGGGTAGGAAATCACAGAGGAGTTACTGCTAGACTTTTAGAGCCAGAAAGACAAAGTGGACCTTGTCGGCAAATGGGGACTTCCCTAGGAACACTGCTTGAATTTGTGGACATACCACAGTTTCTCCAGCCAGAGATTCAAGGATTGAATACCTTCAGGGTGTCCACTTAACCCTACTGGCAAATGACATCCTAGCAGATGACCAGAGAGCTAGTGAAGACTATCTGGAAGGAGCGAAGCCCTCCTCACAGAAGCGCCCTTTGCCATGTAGTCAGATACCATCTCCACAAAGAGTTGGGGGAAGAAGAGGTAATACATAAGACAACATTATTCCCCTCAAAGATGAATTATCTAAAGAGCTTGCAGTAGTACATCGAGCCTTACATCGGAAACCGGGGATGTACTGTATGGTGACTAACATAATATAGTAACAAATCATTAAAAAAAAAAAAGCTTGCAGTAGTAGATTGTAGTACTTTATTTTTTTTATCTACACTATCCAGTTGAATGTGCTTCTGTGAGGAATGGGCAGATTGGTTATGGAGTAAATACATTTAAAACACCACCACGTTTTTCTTACACATACGACTATGTGGGAGTAACTCCTGACCCCACAACTTAAAAGTATCCAACTTAGTCTATGTGAAATTTAAGAAGTCAGTCATATCAAAGAACTGAAAGAAAATAAAACTTCTTCAAGGGCTTTCTTGGGAGGCCACTACAAATGTGTCAGATTCTTTGTGTTCATAATTCACCAGTGGTCCTGGAGAACCCACGGAAGTTTAAAGCATGGATTGCCAGTGGATGCCGGGGCCTGCATGTGGCCTGCCCACTCTTGTAAAACCTTGAACTGATATTTATAAATAGAGGTTTCACATAAAACGAGAATTTCTGGATTTCTTCTGAAAGGGTATAGAAGTGGTGACAAATGGCTGGAGCTGAGCAGAACCTGTCCCTTGTGAGGAAAAATGCGTCTATTTTCTGCAGTCACCACCATTTCTATGAATTATTATTATTTTTTAATGTCCGGCTCAGGATCCTCATTTGCATTATTTGCCTGGGACCCTATACTCTTTTGAAATTGCAAACCTTGGCTTAAAGCACATGGAGAAAACAAGGGCTTATGGATCTATTGGCACCACTGATTTTTATTTCAGATTGTCATTCTTATTTCTTAGAAGTATTTCCTAAGGGTAGAATATTTTATTTCACTTATTTGCTCCGAGGTTTGTCTAATTAACTCAGCTTCACTTTCCAAGACATGCCCACTTGAACGTTATTATACCTTGTAGGGATAGGGTTTGCAATTTGGAGTATCTTAATGCAGTGCTGGTGCCTTGTTAGGTTGTAATTCTCCATTTTACAAATGCAGAATTTGCAAATAAGAAAAAATGTGTTTTTGCCAGTGAAAAAACAATCTGAGAGGGGAATTTGGTCTTGAATCCAAGGAGAAGTTGAATAATCTGTGTCAGTGGCATGGGTTTGCAGTCCCAACTTGGGAATGTCTGAAACTAGAATGACCAGCATTTCAAGAACTAGGTAACAGTCCTCATACCCCAACTCCTCCCCATCTTTCTTCATCTCTCTTGTTTGTATCTTTCTGATCGAGGGATTCATTTTTGTTGTCATTGTTGTTTTGCAGAATGATTTCCTCCATATAACCGGAGGGGATTTCTGTGTTCCGTCATAGCTTGTGATCCTACTACTTTGTGATTTCAGAGGAAGGGCAGTGAGTGACTGATCTTAGACAACAGTGTACTTTCAAAACTGATTACACAAGACCTCACAATCTGACTGCAAATATACCAGTTCCTTCTAGAGCCATGTGGAAAATGGAGAGCTGTGAGTTACCAAGCAAAGGGAAAGAGTGCTGGGCAGGAAATACCATAGAGGCCCACAATAGTAACCAAAATAGCAAGTTTTAACTAAACATGGCGGTAATTGATCATTGAGTAGTGGGGAAAAACCTCAGTTGGAGTGGACCACAAAATGAGAGCAGAGGAATTGGAGTGGGTAGGTTCAGGCAACTTAGTGGAGTTCTGCTACAAAAGGGAAGAATAAAGAGGAACATATTTGTGCACTGAAGGAAATGATTCGGTAGAGAGAACACGATGTAGAAGAAATAAAGAATTTTTGGAGTCCTGAACTTTGGTAGGCAAGAAGGGATGGATCCACTTACGGAGGGGATTGTCTTTAGGTATTTAGAGAGGAGTATAAATAATTGATCTACATATCTAGGATAAATGGGTACCTACTGAAGGGTGAGAGGATATAAAACTTATTTGATTTCTATTTATTTTCCGTGAAAGAGAAAGTAGGATTGTCAGCCAAGAGCGAGGATAAGAAATCATTGTTAAGGAGAGCAAGAACAATGAATGGCCCAGGGAAGTTTGTGGTCATGGACTTAAAATGGTATGAGTTGTGAATTTTCTCCAGCTATGTTCAGTGCATGGGGTGGTAAGGTCCAGAGGAAGTGGACATTTGAAGTGACCCAGAGTACACTAAGAAAAGAAGTGTGTCAATTTCCAGTGGCTGCTGTAACAAATGACCACAAAGTGGGTGACTTAAAACAACATAAATTTATTTTCTTGTAGTTCTAGAGGTCGGGAGTCTGAAATAAGATGTTAGCAGAGCTGAACTCTCTGTTCTTGGTCTCTTCCAGCTTCCGGTTGCTGTTGGCATTTCTTGACTTGTGGTTGTATCACTCCAGTGTCTGCCCCTGGTCACTTTCTTCCTCCTCTCCTCTCCGGCTCATGGCCACATCATTCAGATTTGTCTTCACATCACCTTCTCCGTCTTCTGTGTGTCTTTCCTAAGAACACTTGTCATTGAATTTAGGGCCCGTCTGGATAATCCAGGATGATCTCCTCATCTCAAGATCTTTCACAGAATTATCTGCAACCCCCCCCCCCCCCAAAGAAGATAACATTCACAGGTCCTTGGAATTAGGACCTAGACATATCATTTTGGGGGCCACCAGTTCAGCCACTAGGAGGAGCAAGGAGCTGAGATTGGATGTAGTCACTCATGTGCTTTCATAAGCTATGTGAAGAAGAAAAGAAGACGTCAAGGGGGGGGAATGACTAATATGAAAAAGATGTTGGGATCGAAGGATTGGGCATTTAGGTGAGGCTGATTGGAATCACAGTGCTGGAAAAAAATGACATGGAATAATGGAGGTGGTAGAGTGACCTATATCAAATTGAGACATAGGTTCAGTAAAGTAAGATAAAATACTGAATACTACATAAATTAAAGAACTCCCTAATACAGAGTAATTTCCCTTCCTATACTATTTTGGTGCAGCTTTCATGAAAATTCCATTTTCCCTGATTGTTACTACAGCTATATGTCTTCATGTGGCCATAGGGAATTGAGAGCTTTAGCCTTCAGGAGGTTGGAGGCGTATGTGAGAGTGGATCTGTGTTTAAAAACACAACGAAAGGCATTCCCACCTGTCTCTCAGTGGTTCCTTTCCACGAGCTTGTACTTTAGGCAGGTGCTGCCTCAGGAGAGTGTTTTCCCAGTTCCTTTGTGCTTTTTCCCCTCTATGGTCCTGCCAGTCAACTCTTGTGCATTCTCTGTGGTTTTTAATAACTGCATGAAGAATTTTTCTTTACCATTACAACTCTTCTCTCTTCCTCCCTTCCCTTCTCTCCCAACTCGGTTTTCCCCAGGGAGTTGAGGTCAAAGGCACTTAATCAACTTTCTAAGAAAGAGCTTCCATTTCTGGTTATTCTAATGCTCTATATGAAATGAGTCTGAAATTCATTTTCTCTTTCCAGTTCTCAATTGAATCGATCCAAGTCTGAATTTATTCAGCAAACAAACATTTACTGAGCACTCACTGTGTGTTAGTCCTGGGAATACTCCTACCGAGAAGACATGGCTTCTGCCTTCTGCTTACTCACTTGTCTAGTGCAGGGATGGGCAAACTATGACCCGAAGTCAAATCTGACACATAGCCAGTATTTGTACATCCCTTAAGCTAAGAAAGATTTCCACCTTTTTGAGGGGTTGTAGAAAAAAAAAAAAAAATATGTGACAGAGACCAAATGTGACTTGCAAAAAAGCATAAAATACTTGCTTTCTGGTCCTTTGAAGAAAAGTTTGCTGACCCCTAATCTATCGGGAAAATAGTGGAGATAATAATACCAACCTCACAAATTGTTATAATTTCTTGCGGACTGTGGCCTATTTTTGCCTAGCCATCATAAATCTTTTTCTAATGAGTTTATTATTCAGTGGCAAAGCCTACCCTGGTTTCAGACTGTAAGCTGTGGGTGGGCCTGACTCCATTACTGTTTGCTGTTAGGGCTGGGTACCTAGCCTGGTTAATCCTGCTTTTCACTATCTCTAGTCACAGAAAATTATTCGTATGGCACAAATAGGTCCAGTAAGATCCAGTCATGAGACTTTTGCTACAACTGGGAAAGAAAAACTCTATTTCTCCTGGAATTAGATGAATGATAATGACAAGCTTTAGCTGTTCAAGGCACGGTTTCTAATAGATTAACTCTAAGGAATGTAGAGACAAAAATGAATCCAAGAACAAGTGCTGAAGATACTGGTTGAGCCCTGGATTCAGTTGTACATGTAGCTAATTCTTATTTCTAGAGGTTTCTTTTGTGTATGCGAGATAATACACTTATTTTTTAATTAAACTAGCTTAAAGTGAATTTCTGTTACTGTAACATTAGGTATTCCCACTGATACCAAATTAAATGAGATCATGAATGTTAAATAATTTATACATAATACATGTTTAAGAAATCAATCCTCTTCTGCCTTAAAATCAGTACTTATGCTATCAAAAATATAAAATATTTACATTTGGAAGGTATGTTGAAGGTCATCTAATCCAATTTCCTTGTTTTGAGGAATTAGAGACTGTAGGGTTCCAGCAGATTTAAAAGAAATTGAAAAATTGGCTTCAAAATGGAGAAACACAATGGCGTATGCTAATTACGAATTGAGAAGTATTTAATTTTGTATGGAAACTGTTAGGAGCAGCATCGGATACATCCGTGGCAGTCAAAGAAGACTTCCTAAAAAAGATAGGGCTTAGCTGGATTTGAAGGAAGAGCATCTTTGCTCAGTTAAAAGGGGTGGGGTCAGGTGGCAAGGACCTAGAGAAAGGGAGATTATCCCCCACAGAGGGAATACACTCCGTGAAGGTCTGAACATGAAAGAGAGCACATAACCTTCTGAGAACTGCAAGGAGTTAAACGCAGGGAAAGGATTTAGTAGTGAAGCAGGAGTGGAAAGGAGGAGGTTTTGGAGGTAATCCAGGGTCAGATCATGACAGTCCTTGTGTGCCATAGTAAAGAATTTGGACCATGAGAAGAAATTGAGGTTTTCCTTAAAAAAAAAAAAAAAAAAAATTAGTTGACACAGCATTATAGTAGTTTCAGGTATGTAACATAATAATTGAACTTCTGTACGTTATGCTATGCTCTTAAGAGTAGAGAAATTCAGGTTTTAAGTTTGTTTTAGAATGAAAATGGTGCCATTGCAATTCAGCCACTGTTCTAATCCAGGAGAATAATGTGAAGGATCTGAGGTGTGATTTATCTGGGGATAGAAGGATGGAGAAAGGGTGGGGGCCCAGACAGAGCTCTCGGGGAGGGGAGAGGTATTTAGGAGGTGAGCAGACAAGTGTTGGTGACTAATTCCATGTGGGAAGAAACACAGATGGAAGCACTGATGAATGAACTTAGCTTTGGGCTGCTTGATGGATGGATGCTCGCTCTATCCTCTAGTATTAGCGAATAAGGAAGAGAAGCCGGGCCTGATTTTTGTTTCTTTGGTTTTGTTGTGACGTGTGGGAGAAAGAGGATAAGTTCTACTTTTGATATTTTGAGTTTGAGGTGCTCATGGTCATTAGGTAGTGTTGATCACTACATAGTGAGGTCTGGAGTGCCAGAGAGATTTGGGCTGCAGATCCAGAGATTTCAATAAGTACCATGTAGATGGGAGTTGAAAACATGTGGTGGAATGAGATTTTGTAAGGAGAGAGACTAGCTTCTGTTGATTTATTCCAGGTATTTCTCTTTATAAACTTGAATATAATGAGCAAAATACTTAATTTAAATATAGGCTATAGCAATGAATTTTGAGCAAGTTTTCAATATAGTTTATCTCTACATCAGTACACCTGGGGATTCTAAAATTTCTGTAAAGAACTGTAGATGTAACAGTTTTTCTTAGGGATTTTGAATTCTGTAAAATCCACGTTAATGCTCCCCTTATTGAAGAATGAAGAAATAGCATTGTATTATCGATAGAGTCCCAGACTTGAAATCAGTACAGATACACCTCGCTTTGTTGTCCTTCATAGGTATTGAGTTCTTTACAAATTGAATGTTTGTGGTAACCTTGTGTGGAGTAAGTCGGTCAGTGCCATTTTTCCAGTAGCATTTGCTCACTTGCGTCTCTGTGGCACATTTTGGTAATTCTCGCAGTATTTTGGACTTTATTATATTTGTTATGGTGATCTGTGGTCAGTAATCTTTGTTACCATTGTAATTATTTTGGAGTATCAGTAGCTACTTACATATAGGACAGCAAACTTAATAAATGTGTGTGTTCTGACTGCTTCACTGACTGGCCGTCCCCCCATCTCTCTCTCTATTCCCTGAGACACAACAATATTGAAATTAGATTAACCAGTACCCCTACAATGGCCTCAGTGTTCAAGTGAAAGGAAGAGTTGCATGTCTCGCTTTAAAAGCTAGAAATGATTAAGATAATGAGGAAAGTGTGTTGAAAGCCAACACAGGCCGAAAGCTAGGCCTCTTGCAGCAAACATCCAAGATACGAATGCAGAGGAAAATCTCTTGAGGGACATTAAAAATGCTACTCCAGTGAACATATGAATGATAAGAAAATGAAGCCACCTCCTTGCCAATATGAAGAAAATTTTAGTGTTCTGGATAACAAAAATACAAGGTGAAGCAGCAAGTGCTGATGTAGAAACTGCAGTAAGTTATCCAGAAGGTCTAGCCGGGATCATGAATGAAGGTGGCTATACTAAACAGATTATCAGTGTAGATGGAACAGTCTTCTATTGGAAGAAGATGCCATCCAGGACTTTCATAGCTAGAGAGGAGAAGTCAATGCCTAGCTTCAAAGAACAGGCTGATTCCTGTGTTAGGGGCTAATGCAGCTGGTGACTTTAAGTTGAAGCCAGTGCTCACTATTCCAAAAATCCCAGGGCCCTTAAGAATTATGCTCAGTCTACTCTGCCTGTACCCTCTAAATGGAACAACAAAGCCTGGATGACAGCACATCCATTGACAATATGGTTTACTGAATATTTTAAGCCTGCTGTTGAACTGCTTAGAAAAAAAAAAAGATGACTTTCAGAATATTACTTGCTCATTGACAATGCACCTGGCCACCCAAGAGCTTTGATGAAGCTGTACAGTGAGATTAATGTTGTTCTCATGCCTGCTAATACAACATTCTGCAGCCCATGGATCAAGAAGGAATTGTGACTTTCGAGTCTTATTATTCAAGAAATACATTTCATGGGTGCCTGGGTGCCCAGTAGATTAGGCATGTGCCTTCAGCTCAGGTCATTATCTCAGGGTCCTGGGTTCAAGCCTTGAGTCGGGCTCTCTGCTCAGTGGGGAGCCTTCTTCTCCCTCTCCCTCTGCCACTCCCCCCTGCTTGTGCTCTCTTGCTCAAATAAGAAAAATACATTTCATAAGGCTAGAGATGCCATAGATAGCGGTTCCTCTGATGAATCTGAGCAAAGTAAACCAAAATCCTTCTGGAAAAAGTTCGCCATTCTAGATGCCATTAAGGATATTTGTGATTCATGGAAAGGGGTTAAAATGCCAGTATTGACAGGAGTTGGGACCCTCATGGATGACTTTGAGGGATTCATGACCTCAGTGGTGGAAGTTATGGTACAAAGAGTAAGAAAACTAGAATTGGAAGTGAACCTGCAGATGGGATTGAATTGCTGCAGTCTCATGGTAAAACGTCAGCAGATGAGGTTCTGCTTTTTATGGATGAGCAAAGAAGGTGACTTCTTGAGATACTATCTATTCTTGGTGAAGGTGCTGTGAAGATCATTGAAATGACAGCAAAGGATTTAGACTCTTATATAAACGTAGTTGATAAGGCAGTGGCGGGTTTTGAGAGGATTAACTCTAGTTTTGAAAGAAGTTCTGTTGTGGGTAAAATGCTACCAAACATCATCACATGCTACAGAGAAATCGTTTGTGAAAGGAAGAGTCACTGTGCCCGACTTCAGTGTTGTCTTATTCTAAGAAATTGCCACAGCCACCCAGCCTTCAGCAGGAACCACTCCAACCAGTCAGCAGCCATCAACATCAGGACGCCATCCTCCACCAGCAAGATGACAGCCCAATGAGAGCTCAGATGATGGTCAGCATTTTGTCACAATGGAGTATTTTTAAATGAAGATATGTATTGTGTAGACATAATGCTGTTGCACAATTGATAGACTATGGTATGGTGCAAACATAACTTCTATATGCACTGAGAAACCAAAAAATTAATTTGGCCCCCTTTGTGATATTTGCTTTATTGCGGTGCTCTAGAACCAAACCTGTGTATTCCCAAGAAATACTGTAAATACTGTGTTCTGCTCCTGCTTCTAATTGGTTGTGCTAACTCAGAGAAAGGCCCCTGGCATCAGTGGAACCCTTCTTCCTACCTACAAAGTAAGGAAGCTAAAGCAAACGTCCTGTAGGCATTCTTTCTGCTCAGATGTTCTAAAAGTTTACATATTTATTAATCGATGAGTAATTTGTCTTTCTATAGTTTCATCCTAGTAACACTCTTGACGTTGAGATGTGGGAAGCAGACCTGATGAGCTCAGAGTTTGTGGTTTAAAAGCAGACTAGAGATATGTAGAAATTACCAACAATTTTAGACCAAAAAAATCTGCAATTTGTGGCGGTGCATCATATTAATACTTCCTGTTGAATTGCCCTTCCTGATGTTCTCAGCTAAGAGAGTCTGTGTTGGCAAAGCCTCAGTAACCAGAGTCCCCACTTACTCTAAGCTCCCTTGTTGCCAGTGGCTCAACACACAGTGTTTGACGTCAGGGCTTTTGGGTGAGACTGCCTTGACATTTAACGTTCTGTGAGTTCATTGACGCCATCATTATAAATTATTCAGAATATTGAAAGCAGCATTTGTGGACAGATTTTTTTTGATTTAGCCAAAATATTTAATATTCAAGTGTAAAAAAAATTTTTCAACCACTAGATAATTGGATATACAGAGCATGTTAATTTAAACCAAAGTAATTCAATTATAAAATGTATTTTCATTGTGAAAACCTGACAACATAATGGATAGAAATTGTGTAAGGAAATGAATACATGATCAAATAAAGAATGATTGACTTTTCAGAAGTCACAGAACCTGACAAATATAAAACATTATAGGCAAAATGTCATTCACTTTTGAAAATAGGCAAGCAGATTCAATTTGACTATTTTACTCAAATACATTCTAATCCTCTCCTTAGTAAAGTAAAAGAAGAAATGTTAAAGCCATATGTGGAAACTCAAGGTAGCTGAGCATGACTCACGGATGTCCTATGTAAATTATGAACCACCTATTTGTTTCCAGGTCCTGACAGGACTATAGCATTAGTGAATAAAGGCCATATAGTGGAGGTGATATGTATTGATCTCAGTGAGGCATTTGATGTAGTGTTTAATGAAATCTTATTCCCCAAATAATTTAAATTGGCTTGGCTAGGAGAGCAGTCACACGTGTTGAAAAAGAAAGAATGAAAGGTGGTGTGAAGTGCCCACCTGTCAGTGGAGAGAACTACAGTCGTACGAGGTTTACTGTTAGGCCCATGAAAGGAACAAAAGAGAATGGAGGAACACGTCTTGGAAAACCTTTCAAAAAAAATAAAGTGCATATTTGGTAGTTTTTGGTCTTACAAGGATAAATTGAAAATAATACAATGCTCTGATCTGATTTTTTTTTTTTTTTTTCTGTTAACCTTTATAATAGCCTTTGCCTGTGTTGTAATTCAGACTGGAAGGAGCACTAGCATAAAGAAAGGGATCTTTTGTTCACATTTTGAGACATTTAGGACATTGTTTGTGTCTGCCTTTTGGCGTTTATCATAATCTGGCTTGTATTATTGTCTTATCTCCCTACTTTCTTCTTTATTCATGGCAGGTACTTATTAATTATCCCTGGACTTTATCACAACCATTTTCTGCCCTCGTGTGTAGCTTTTCTTGACTTGAACTTATAAGTAACTTCAAATAAAAAAAGACAAAAGAAACTTTATTGAATTATTTTATAATCTTAAGGTTGTAAATGGAAAAATTGGTGCTGTGGAGGAAAAAGGGATGGGTTTTAATTTATTACACAGTCGTACTGTATACACCTTAGTTTTAAACTATGCAAAGGTAATTCTTCTAAAAAATCCTTCAACCCAAATATGTATTTTTCTCTCCTTTTTTGATATAAGAAAAGCATGCTTGAAATCATTTTTAACAACACATGTTCTGCTAATATTCATAAGACTGAAATGTAATTGTTAATAGAATGGAGGTGTTAACATTTATATAGAATAAAAGAACTTACTACTAAAGTCTGCAAGGATTATTTTTGGAATCAATGGTGAATTATTCATGGTGTTAAATTTATTGTAGGTTTTCCTAAAATTTTTACACAGAAGATTCAAAGCTCTTTTCAGTCTGAGTTCTTTTACTTCATTCAAATATAGCAGTATTATTCTTTCCATTTTATAAAGAAAATTTGGGCCTGGGATGAGTAAGCTCATACGGTATTGAGAAGGATGATAGAATAAGGTCTGAAATTTACATCTAATGTGTTATTTTTGGATATTGTCAGGAAAGTAATCTTTTAAAATTAGCAGGTGTGTTCCCTTCAATGCCTACCTTGATGAAAATGCAGTCTGTTTTTAAATATTTGAATTTTGCCTCTTTGTCACAGTAGCTCAATATAAATTGTTCCAAAGTTATTGTAATACTTTCAATCAGTAAAATTCTATTTATTTTGGGCCTTTGAAAGGATACTTATTTGTTTGGTTTAATTTACACCATTTTATTTTAGGCAAAATTCCAGGTGATCCTTGAGGTAAGAGGAACTACGACTGTAGCATAAGACATGAAAGAAAATGCTGTTGTCTTAGAAACAAACTTTCCTGTGTTATCTTCCTCAAGTGGTACTCGGGCTGCCAATACTAGCTAACACAGGGCTGGGAGAGCACTTTGTAAGCCAGGGGAAGATTCTGTTCTTTTAACTTATATCATCATGTTTTATATCTCAGAGGATATATATATATATTTTTAAAGCAGTGAAATAAAATGTGGGCCTGTTAATTTTCTTTTAGCGTCTTATCAGCTGTGTATCCCCATTCATGAGATGCTTGGTCAGAGACTGTAGATTCCAAAGGACACGCCTGGGAAGACTTCTGAATACTGCAATGATAGTAGGATACCATGATAGAAATGCTTATCATCTAGTGAAGCTGTGGCAGCATTTAACGGAAATTAGTGAGGATGCTCAAACCATTTAGAGAATGACTATTGAAGGCACTAAACATATTTCAGCTGTGATGCATTAAAAAAAAAATGTGTCAGGAGAAAAAGCAGGTCAGAGGTCATAGGATAAAAAGGTCCTGTTTTGGGAGAGTCTCCCAATCTATGGAGTAGAAGATGCTCATTATCTCGGCATATATTTATCCAGCACCTCCCCCTTGCTAGAAGCTGTTCTAGGCACTGCTAATGTGGCCTAAAACAATCCCCAAACTGCCTCTCCCCTCGTGAGACTTACACTTTGGGAAGAGAGACAAGCACTAAGTCAGTAAACAAGTAAAATAAAGGTGTGTTACTTAGTGTTGTGATACAGGGACGATAAGTAGCAGGAAAGCATTTAAATGGCGCCTGGCTGGCTCAGTTGGTAAAGCTGGTTAAGCGACTGCCTTCGGCTCAGGTCATGATCCTGGAGTCCTGAGGATTGAGTCCTGCATTGAATGGCTGCCTGCTCAGCAGGCAGTCTGCTTCTCCCTCTGACCCTTCCGCCTCGTGCTCTCTCTCTCATGCTCTTTCAAGTAAATAAAATCTTTAAAAAACAAAAACAAAAAAACAAAAAAACATCTAAAGCCAGGAAAGAAAATAAGCCTGTGTATGCGGGGGGCAGGGGTGTAGGTATGGGGTGTAGGTGTGGGTTAGGAGCTGCCATTTTAAATAGAATGGTTGAGAAAGGCCTCTCTGTTAAGGTAAAATCTGAGGAGAAACTGAAATGTGAGAAATGAGTGTCTAGAGAATATTGTTTTTATCTACATAGCAACATAGCTCCGGTCATTCTTAAAATACTCGGACTTGAAAGACAACACAGATTTCACTTAATTCCAGCTAATTATGATCTTTTCCCATAAAATCATTGCATTTATACTACCATATACTGAGCAGAATCAAAATGCACCACATTTCAGGGTATAAACATACAAACATAGTATTGATTACATGCACTGGAATGTAACATGTTACAAGGTCAAGGGCTTATTGCCCGATACATAAACCCAGGGAAATAGATGTTGAACTCCAGTTTGTAACACGGTGAAGTGTGTATAGGTGATGGCTTTGTGATTCTTTGTTTCATGTCACTTTCTCAGATATTATAGGGAAGTGTACTGAATTGTGCTGTTGTTGAATTTCTCGTATTCAGTAAATACACAGAAGGATATTAGCAAAGCAAAGAGGGGCATGCGGATGTTCTGAGTCTTTGCCTCGCTTTTAATCATTTCCGTGGATATTGGTTTCACTGGCCCTTGCATTAATCATTTCTTAGTAAAAAGAGATGAGCAATACTATTACCCCTGTTTTGTAAATAAAAAAGAGGATGGTAGGAAGGTTAAAAGATCTGCCTCAGGCCATTCTAACTATAAGGCTTTGGTAAAGTCCTCAGAAGAAGCTATTTGTCTTAAATGACAGTTCTGAATTTTAAACACAAAGGTCCAGAGTAAACCTAATCTGAAACAGTATATTGTAATAAAAAGATAACAGGACTGGGAATCAAGAGTTCTCGATTCTACTTGCGTTTATACCGCTAACTAGCTCTTTGCCTTTTACGGTACTATTTTTTAAGTTGGGTGACCATTAGATATTATTTTATCCCAAACCATTTATTGAGAGCCTCTTCTGTACTAGGTGTGGTAGGAAGTGTTGGTAAAGCTGTGCTCCAGATCCGAAAAGAGCCCATCTAGTGGAGAAGATTTACAAACAAGAGAGAGCGGGCAGTGTGCTCAGCACTATGTAAGAGGCAAGTAGAGTGTGATAGGGGAAGAGAAAGGGGGACCCACAACGAAAGCAGGAGTCAGGACAGGAGAGATGGCTTCTCAGATACTGACCTACAAAGTAACCCGCTGAGATAAACTAGACTTGCAGTTGATTGATGCAAGAACATGTAACACAGGCAGAGGGAACCAAAGTGCAAAGGCTCAGAGGCAAGAAATAACAAAATTTTAGATGTATAGCTATTTCACTATGGGTGGATGATTGAGGATAAAGACAAGAAAGGTAAGAAAAGCTCGATTTTTCAAGGATGGGTCCAGATGTGCCTACTGACCACACAAAAGCTTTGCTTGGAACCTAAATGCAGAGAGATGTGTAGGGGTGCAATTGTGCATAGGGACCTATTGCATTTGAAATTTACATGGTCCTGCTACAGGCGGAGTAAAGGATTGATTTGAAAGAGAGGAGTTATGAGGCTGTAACAAGACTCCAAGAAAAAAGTTATGAGGGGCTGAACTAAAATAGTGAATGTAGGGGCACCTGGGTGGCACAGTGGTTAAGCGTCTGCCTTCGGCTCAGGGCGTGATCCCGGAGTTCTGGAATCGAGCCCCACGTCAGGCTCTTCCACTATGAGCCTGCTTCTTCCTCTCCCACTCCCCTGCTTGTGTTCCCTCTCTCGCTGGCTCTCTCTCTCTCTGTCGAATAAATAAATAAAATCTTTAAAAAAAAAATAAAATAAAATAGTGAATGTGATTCCATTTACAAAGGTTGATTCAAGAGATACACAATCCTGTACATCTTACTTGATAAGTAAGTGTACGTGAAGGAGAAAAGAATGGGTAATTAGAATAGTTAGGATAATTTTGAGTTCGCGACATAGAGTGTTAGGTTTTGGAAGTAGCTGGCAGTGGAGGAGAACGTGATCTGAAGCCATCTGTGCTTCCTCCTACACACCATTGAGCAAAGGTGTGGGTTAGGATCCACTTGGCCACATCACTGACTTTTATTTAAAGGTCAGGGCTCTAGGTTTAGTGGAGCCCAGGGTCTAAAGTCATCACAGACTCAATTGTGTTCATCCTCTACTGTCGTCCTAAAGGCTGCTTTCTTTCCCATTGTTGGCATAGGAATCCGGAGTCAGCATCCTGCTTCCTCAGCACACCTCCCGTGGCATTGGGAACACCTGGGTCACATGCCTACCTCCACTAATCAATGGGATGATGATTAGTTTTGGTAAGTTGCTGTTTAGTGCTGGGGAGAGTCTCGGTCTCCAGAGTCAAGTGTGAGAAGGTGGAAAAGAAAAATCAAGGCCCTGCCCATATAAAAGGAAGGGAAATCACCATTATGTAAAACTCCTATCTAACACGGCTGAAGAATACCTGCCTTGAATGTGTGTCTGAAAATAGGGAAAGTGGATGTGATTTGCCAGAACAGGTGGAGTGAGGTTGTGTGTGTGCATGGAGGTGGAGTTGGGGGAACAGAGGAGAGCATGCAATGAAGTACCAAATAAAAATGAGATTAGTATAAAACATACCTAGTTCATTCCTCTTTCTCCCCATTGGGCATTCATATTAAAGTATTTGTGGCGTTCTCATTTTCCAGGATTATTGCTTTAAAAGGTCTTTTTTTTTTTTTCTCCTATGTCATTTTCTTCATTTACCTAAAACAGAAAATGGTGTTTCTGGTTTTTAATCTAAACATGAAGAGATCTCTAAGGGGGGAGCAGATCCAAGGGAAAAATAACCCTCTTAGATATAGCCGTTATTGCCATTAAATTACTACCTTAAGTAGATGTACATAGAGGAGATACAGTTAATTTCACAAGAAGATGGGAAGGACCACTAAGGTAATGAACTTTATTGAGAGTGCTTTTAATCCCATTATGCACGTTTGAGAAGCTTTCTAAGCAGGGAAGACCACTGAGTTGATAAAAGAAGCATTTCGTTAGCAAATACCTTTGTGCTTCCCTGCTCACTGGTGTTATTTGCTTTAGAAATGAATGTTACTCACTTGGTAGATACAGGCCTGCTTCTCCAACTCGTCTGGGAGAGTGAATGAGTGTGAGTGTGTGTGTGTGCGCGTGGGCGTGCACGCTTGCTGAGGGGACCATCGGTATCATGAAGTAGGGGAATACATTAGGCAACTTTTCATGGGTATGTGGATTGCATAATTTAAGGCTATCCTGGGGCATCCATAAATGATGCATAGGTTTTGTTTTCTTATTTTACATTTTTAGAGGGGAGAAAGAGACTTGATTCTGCAATTTCTGCACCTTTCAGCATTATCTACATCTCTCGCTGTTGAATGCTGAGCACTCAGAAGGAGCCATGCCATCTGCTGTTTAGACCATTTTCCTAAGATTCTTTCAGAGTATTCATTCTTCCTCAAACCCTGTTGAAGAGGAATGGCTAGGACGATTCCATCAGACATCGCATTCACTCGTGTTAAAGCAGTGCCAGAGGTCCACTCCGCAGTGATTTGGAAATGACTTAGTAATTGTATTTTTCAGTATTTCTGTATCCTGTGTGTGTCATTTAAAACCCTATGAAAATAGGATTCAATAATTGCAGTGTTATAGTGAATTAGTTATATAGATCCTGAATTTTCCCTCTTTTCCAGTGTTTTAGGATGACGATACCTTGCATGGCTATACGTACTCTGCTAGGACATGCACTGTATAGTTTTTCAAAGCTAATCTCCTTTCCACTTATAACAGCATTCTAAGCCTTCCCTGCACTTTGGATTAGTATATAGCTAAACAACAGACGGTAAAACAAACAAACTAAAAAAATTAATAAATAACCGTGAGAATCTAGAGAAGAAATTCAATATAAGGATTTTATTTGCTTGGGTCACTTTGTTTTATAAATCAACAGTTGAGAATCCTATAATTAGTTACCAGCAATCGGGCATTTTGTTCGGTCGTTGACTGTTTAAAGATCTGGTATCATTAAAACATTACTTTTAGGTCACTCGTAATCACTACACTTGAGGACATGGGTATAGGTTTTCATTGTCTCCTTCTAAACTGAAGCCAAAGTTGAACAAGTTGGTAGTCCTGGTCCTACAGACATAGTTACATTTTTCTGATAAGAGCAGCTTTTGCTACACCGCTAGGTGGCAGAAGAGTTTTACGGTTTCTGGCTCTGTGCTCCAGAAGCTACTTCCGCTCTCTGGTCGTCCTGCAGCCGCTGAGGCTGATACAAATGTGTAAACAAGCAGAAGCTGTATGTGACACACACCGCCATTCTTAAAGCGGAAAGCCACAACTCCAAGCCAGAGTTTTTGGCTTCTGATGGTCTGGTGAAGGCAAGGCTTTGCTGAGGGGCTAAGGTAGAGGAAGGAATCCTGAAAAAAGGACTCTTTGCCGAGGTTGGGCTGTGTGTCTGTGTGGTTTTGTACGAGTCCAGGACTAGGGCGTCAAAACGAGGCAATTAGCAACTCCCACGCCCTGTTGCTGGAGGGACCGCCGGTGCCTGCGCCCGGCTTTGCTGGGGGCCATTATTGCTTGACCCCTGTTGGAAGAGGAGCAATGAGGCAACGTAAGGCGGAAGAATGTAAAACCATGTAAAAACCAGATCTTGTACATTGAAAGCACACAGCTTTGAGGCTTCTTAACAGTGAGACGTTAGTTACAGAGTTGAGTAGGAGTAGAAAGTGATAGTGAAACAGTTTGTGTATAAAACGATTTGCTAAGTTGATATTCAGAATATTACTAAGGAAGTATATGAATTCATACAGCATAAGGAATGTTTACCGTCAATTCAGGGCGGTGCTTGGGTCGCACAGAAAGATACTTGCATTCATAGACTATATATTTATGATTTGGGGAGAGGATGGATTTTATTTTTTTTCTTAACGAGACTATATTACAGAATGAATAAAACTTTCCCACTTAGGAAAGCACACGACAGGACGGGGTAAAGAGGGGAGAGTGTGTCCCCATAGGTAGGGGAGAGTCACAGCAACTGCATTGTTCTGGAAAGGGAATAATCCATAGGTTGTATTCTAAGTTGATCCACCTACGTCTTCCATCGCAGCCGGCACCTGGTACGGGGTGAATGACACACAATCCTCCCCAAATGTCACTGTCCAGCCGTGTCCACCAATTAAAACTAATAAACATTCCTCCCCATGCCGAAGATGTGCCGCCAGCCCAGCAAGCAGCAGGGCGGGCGATGGCAGAGCATAATAACAGCAGTAGCAACAGCGGCAGCCAGAGCCCCAGGCAGCAGGTGCACTTGGCTGGGAGCAGGGAAGGGCACAGTGTGGCGCTGGCATTGCCTGCTCACATACGATGCAGGCAGAGCTGAGTTGTTTACAAATTGATAGCAGAGGGGATTTGGTGGGAGACAGAGCAGCGCACGCTGCCCTCCGTGCTCTGAGAAACCCGAGTGGGGTTCCATGTTGGTTGGTTGGGTGCCATGCCCCAAAGAAACAAAATCTACCCTCACCACCACCCCCTCGCCCTCCACAACAACACACTCCCTTACCAGGTAGCAGAGACCCAGTTCCCTAGGCAGACAAAAAAACACCTGGTGAGAAACCAGGATCTTCGATGTTGAGGGCCAGAAAGTCTCTTTCTCACTGAGTTTATCTCTTCCAGGTCACACGGATGTGCCAGATCCCAGAGCAGACGAGTCTGGGCATAGCTTGAAAATTGGAAAAGAAAAGACACCGAATAATAAAGGACCATTAAGTTGGAAGGAAACGAACCTCCAAGAAGGTAAGTGCCACAAGAGCGGAAGAGCCTCCAAGAAGGTAAGAGACCTACGGCGACGTCTTCACATTCAGTGAGAGGTGCTTACACAGTCCTCGGTGCTGGACTTGAGCTTCTCTGTGAAAGAACTGGAAAGGCGTAAGAGAGTTGGCATGTGTGTTGGAGTCATGGGTGCAGGGCTCTGGAATGCCAGCTTCCAGTGGTTGGAATGGAGGGTCCGGGGAGCATAGGCAATGGAGCTTTCCATGCGCAGTTAATTACGGGATGGTGCTCACGCCCAACAGTGGGGCATCATGGGGTTTTGTTGGTTTCAGTGTTATTTCTCCCAAAGGCAGTCGGAACATGTCCCTTTTCCATCTTGTCAGCAGTGCCGCAACCTATGTCAGTCTTTGTTTTCACCTCTGCTGGTTTCAACTCTGCTGTCGTGTGGCGTCAGTTCTGTCAATTTAGAACTGTGCTGCTTCTGCTAGTGCTGTTATGATCCAGGACACCTGAAGGTGTCATTTTCCAGTGGCTAATTAACCTTGAGACCAGAGGCACACCAGCATAGCCCCTTAATTACATTTCTGTGTAACCCTGCAAGCGCAGGGTGACGAGGGGCCAGGAGCACTGCTGTCATCATACCATCCCACCTGTCTGACCCATAATCTGGGGATTGCTATACAATCCTGATTTCTGTCCTCGACATGGATTGTTCTGCATTCTGAGTTCAGATGGCAAAGCTTTGAGTGTCTGAGTGGAACCTTTTGACAGGTATATGCAAACACTTGTAGTGTTTTTACAATAGAAAAAAAAAAAAAAGGCAAACTCTTTTGCCTCTGCTTGCCGTGGTTGCTTGACCCATAGCTGGAAAAATAGACAGGACGGTTATGACTGGTAGTGGAAAGCTGTGGAGAATGTGTTTCTGGTACCACTGCTTTCACAGTTTCTAAAATGGAGTTTGTTCCCTAGTGGATACCCTATGATCTCCCTTTCCCATGATCTGCGTGAACAGAGCCAAAGCTCTCTTTACAGGATTAGGGGCCGAAAACACTGGACTGCAGAATGCTGGGTCTTGGGCTACAGGAATGAAGTGGTTTGAGGCTGGGGATTGGGGGTGATGCAGAGGAAAAAGGAGGAGGAGAGGAGAGCGGCAGATGGTTGTGTTGTCAAAACAGAAAAACTGAGAAAAGGAAGCAGATGATGAAGACCTGGAAGTTTAAAACCTAACCCCGGGGGCGTGAGCCCAGTCTAGTAACCTGAAGGGCTAGATCCAAACTAAGGATGCAGGAACAGGACCAACACGTAATAACAATCACATACACATAGTGGTTGGTTCGAACCTGGAGAAGGGGACTGAAAACACAAAGTGGGAAGTAGAAAGAATCCATAGTGGAGACAGGTTATCCAAGTGCCTTCTCGTGCCTTGTTCTGTCACACAGAGTAGGGTTGTCATTCATCTAAAGACCAACCCAGTCACTGCATGCTCACTCACTACCTGTGTAGAAAAGAGAAAAAATACAAATTCCAGGATCTATAAACCAATCTGGTTCTTGGATTTCCCTGTGTAGCATTGCCACCAGATTGTTTTTCATCTTCTGCTTGAACACATCCAGTGACAGGCTCCTTTCTAGCGATTGGTGGTTTCCATGCATTGATGGCAGTGTCTTTTGTTCATTCCAACGCGACCCCTGCGCAGAACTTCCACTTCTGGGGCTTGGTTCTGGTTCGGCAACTATATAAAGCAAACCCGTCACCCCATCATGTAAAGGTATTTAAAATCATTGAAAAGGGGGCTCATGGCCCATCATTTAGCTCATTAAGAACCTCATGAATGCCAAGTACTGCCCTAAACTCTGGAAATATAAGACGATTGAGATGGGACCTGGGTCCTTGCCATTTGTATTCTGGCTCTGGAGACAAGAATGTGTCCACATTGCAGTATGTGTGACCCACAGGTGAATCTAAGAAGGGCTAAGAGGATATGGGGCGGGGGGACTGACTGTGGCTTATATTTGAAAAGGAGTCACACATTGGGGGGATAAGCGGGGGTTTGTGAGGCACAACAATGGAAAGTTTAAATATCTGGGGTTTGTAGGGAAAGAGAGAAGGAGCAATGCCTTCTCTCCTTTAGCAGAAATAGAAAAATAGTTCTGGATCTCTGAAGACGTTAACCCTGTGAGCAGCACCCAGGCTTTTCCCAGAGGAACTTGAACTGTCTCTCCACTTCTTTGGGCTTTTGAAATGTATTTAAAGACTAGTGATCGCAATTGGCTGTCTGGCATTAAATGGGGTTTACTGGCTATTAGGTCACTAACATTAGCTCTGCTCCAAAGGAAAGTCTGGGAAGAAGGCAGAGAGGCTTATGTGTTTGTTAGTTTTACTTTTGACTCAGGTTTGATGGAGCTGAAATGCAAGAGTAGGAGAAATTCATAAAGATTTTTAGTCTACGTATTTTGAGAATTGGGGTCATTTCTTTGGTTTCTTGTTGACCTGAGAAATTGAGCACGGATAGTCAGTAATGTTTGTTGAATGAATGTCTGTTTTAATAAATTAAACAGCAAGGTTAATGCTTTCGTGCCTCTTCTATGAATTGAATTGGCTTTCCTTAAAACTGTAGTTTCATTATATGAGTTATTACTATAAAACACATATCCTGCTCTCACATGACTTTGTGATTTAACTTTCAAATCTACCCCTCTCTGTGTTACAAATGGATCATGTAGAGATAGTAATGCTGGTTAATTTCAAGAGTATAGGATGTTAAACTGCACGTGGTTTATCCCAAGGAAATTCAGAAGGAGTCATAAATCACCATGGTGACATAGCACATGGTGGTCCTTAGGGGAATAAAATACCATAAACCTTTCCTAATGATTTACAAATCTCTCAAATGAATTGTCATATTGACACAACTTGGGCCACAGCAGGGAATAATTGTTCTCAGTTACGCATCCTGGAACAGAGGGGAAATCTTACACTAACATCATGCCTGAGTGCTCAGACCACGCTTACTGTACTGTTGGCTCTTAGCTTGTCGAATAGATTTAAAAGAGAAATACCATCCCTCCCTCCAGGGATTCTGACTAAAACAAGATTTCCTTTTACAAAGAGATGATGCAGTTAACAACATTTTAAACAGTCCTAATAATTTCTGCTTTTGTAACACTTCTTATCTGATGATCCTCGGGTTCTTAGACATTAAAATTACATTGTCTGGATCCTCTGAGATATCAAGGATCCTTTGCACATCAAATCACAATAGCTCCATTTCAAAGATCACAAAGCTGAGGAGATTTGTCTCTCAAAATGCAGCCTGTGACTTCCAATTTTTTTTTCCCCTAAAACACACTTTGAACCTTTTCATGACAGCAGGTTTCTTTGAGTTCTTCAGTTATACCAACATAGCGATGCACAATGGGAAAATTTCAGGTTTCAGGAATTCAAGATCATAAAAACCAGCTCATCCTTGAAAACTTAGATCACGGTTGGGAGAAAAGTTTCTTTAATTTTTCTAATGATTAAAATTAAGTAAATCTCTAGCAGGTATGGAACATTGTAAGAAGCAGGGAAGTCCTTTCCTGGAAAATGCGGTGAACTTACAGAAATAGTCCTGAATAGTTGTTTTAAAAAGAAGAGGTGAAAGAATGATTATCTTATGTACCAGATCCTACAGCCTCGAGTAATCACAGTGGTCCACAAATACAGTTTCACTGTAGCTGATATACAGCTGTTTCCTGGCATCCCTTGGAATTATTCTACTTCTTTAATAATGCAAAGTACTCTGGGGACCTAATTTCTGCCTTAAATAATTCATAATGCATGCTTTGTATTAAATGAACAATTTTAATGAGAAAACCGTATCTATTTGACTGGGGAATAACTGTTGATTCGATTTGAATGTTATTTTGAATGAAGTAGCATTGGATTAACAAGGTTTTACTATATTATTTTCTCATTTATGCCCTAGCCTTATTTTTTGGTCTTAATTATTTATCTAACATCATAGTAAGTTGAGAAAGTGACAAGAAATTGAGAGAATGAACTTTAACTGATAGAAAATGTACTGGGGAGAATCACTGAAGAGAATAAATAACAAACATGTTTAATTGGGCTTTTCTTCTGTTCTCCAACATTGAGATTCTGTGGATGACGTGTGTCAAGTCTGTTTCTCAGTATGGAAAAACGATTAGGTTCTTGTCGCATTAACCCACTTTTCTTGGAACCATTTATCAGTCAAAATTTTACATTTCCTTGTGAGATAACCCGAATAATGGCATTAGTACCGTAGCACAATAGAAGATGCAGTTGAGAACGCATAGTGCAGAGTTAGGAGTAACACTAGAGATAATTAACTACAGAATCCCTGAGAACAGAGATGTATGTTTTTGTGCAACCAGCCCCTAGAGTGGTGTTTTTACATAGTTGGTCCCCAGTAAGTATTTGTTAAATGGATGAATAGTGGGCAAGGGGTAAGCAGTATTAAATGAAGCATTAATAATATAATAAACCTGTGATTACTCACTACTATCAAATGAAGACTAACCATGTGCAGGCACTGGTCAAAGTGTTGTACGTCCTTTAATTTATAATCTTTACCAGCTATATCTAATGAGGTAGATACTGCTGTTGTTCCCATTCCATAGAAGAAGAGCCTGAGGATTAAATGGTTGAACTAGTTGTTTAAGTTCACATAGGAAAGTTTGATTATGAACCTCGGTTTCCTAAACTCTGAATATTACACTCTTAACCATTGGACAGTACTGTCTGTCTTAAAGTCCTATAGGATTTGGTGTTCTCATGCTGTCTCCCATTCAAACACTGGAAGGTTGTAGGTCTGTTCAGCACTCCTCAGTTGAGGCTTGGCATGTTCTGGATGGTGTGAATTAGAGATTATTCCTACTTAATGACGGGCCACTACTTATATGCTCTTCTGCTTAGCTCTTCATAGTTTGAAGTATGAGGAGAACATGAGACAATTAACTGCAGTATTTGTGAGATCTGTAACACCTACATGACTAAAATCAGACAACCATGTTTTACTAAGATCTCCCTGTCTTCATCTCTCAATATTTATATTATGAGGCATTACAAAACAAAACAAAACATGTCTCCCATGAGGAAGATGTTTACATACTATTTGAAATAAAGAATGAAGCATGTGGAAAGATTTAAGAATGTTCACAAAGCAATTTACAGATTGGGGTTTATGCTGATTAGTGATTAAATTTGTTGCACATTTCTCAAAGTTGACAATTTAAATATGGAAAATAAAGGTGGAAAGTAGATCTGTACTGAATTCTGAAAATATTGTTTAATTGCAAAAAGTGATCCCAAATCTTAATTATTGGATGTGAAAATAAATCTTTTGTACTACATGTATATACATACATAAAAGGTATTCAGATACCTAGAATTCTTTTTATTTCCCCTATATCTCTAATTACTATAAATTAGATGAGGAAATATAATATGGAAGTAATGTAGGCTCTGGGTTCCTATTCCAAATCCCTTGCTATCTTCTGAATCATAATGAAAAAATATATATATATACACATTTATAAAGTATTATGCCCATCTTACTATGATTATCAATACTAAATAAAAATAATGACTAATGTCACTTTCAGAGTTTTGATTTAAATAGCAATGTTACAGACTGTTCCTGTCTATTTTCAGGTCACAGCAAAGGAAAAAAGCATCCCTCCTACTGCATTTCTCCTTTCAGAGAAAGTTATAAAAGAAAGGAGTTCTGTGTAGTGTTTCTGACAGCAAATTTCTCAGAATCCAGAAATACTTCTTCTCTCTGTAATAAGTTGCTGCAGATACAAGGGAATACTTATGATCAATTATTATCTCTGTTTGCATGAGCGATAATTCCTGAACACACAGTTCTTGATTAAAATACAGATGCATTTTCAACTGCATATTTCTTTATCTATGTTTTATTCTTATATGACAAAGTATGAGAAGAATCAAGTGAAGTTGGGCTTGAGTATTTTGCAAAAGTGAAACTGAAGCTGAGGGGATTTTTAAGTAGGGAGGGGAGCTCTTTTGCCATCCATCTGGCTTCTGGGTCCTGAGCTAGTTGTAGTTATGTGGGGTGAACACTTGGAGAAGGTGGGAGTCTTGATGTTACTGAAGTATCTTATTTCCCAAATTGCTTTTTAAAATACAGATGATCTACATTAAAGTCAAAACATTCTTATATGATAATTTTATTTAGGGACTTGAAAACTTGGTATGTGTGCATGTAAGAACATTACCAAGAGGACCACCATCGCCTCCTACATTATAACACACTGGGGGTGCTGAGCTTTAAACAGACTTGGCACTTGATGCTTTTGAAAGAAGGTGGTTGCTTTCTCAAGGAAATCAGATTTAATTTTAGCACATCTACATGGTAAAGCAGAGATGAAATTACAACAAATTAATGTGGAAGGGATTATCAGAAACACTGAACATATCATTCCCATGTGAATGATAAGGCTGATTACTTATATGTATAAGAATCTTAGACTTTTTGATCTAATCCCTTTAAGAACATAGATTATAATGCTATCATTTGAAAGTGAACAACTAAAACTCAGACCTGATGAGTGAGTTGACAAGGTCCCACTGCTAGTAAGTATCAAAACTGAGACTAGAAGAGAGGACAGTGTGTCAGGCACAGCTTACTTCTATCATCTCATTTAATTTCTACGATGACCTTGTGAGATTAGTTACTAATTCATGGTGAGACTTACATGGGCAGAGAAGCCAGCCAGGTGGAGATATGGGAATGGTAGGAAACCACTTGGCAAATACAGATTTCAAGTATTCAAAAAAAATTTAAAAAGCCAGTACAGCCAGGGAAAGTACTAGAAAGTATTCAAAAAGCAAGGAAGCCAGGATCAAGAGCATGGATTTTAATGGTAGTGCTGTGCAGAAAATGAAATGTAGCGAGGTGGCTGTCAACAAAGAGTTTAAGGCAGCTGGCGGCCTATAGTGGCAGTGTTTTGGATTCTCCTGGAAGCCATGCAGATGGCGGGACAGAGGTGGAGAATGGGTTTTGGAGTTACAACTGAAAAAACTTTAAGAACTGGTTGGGTGGTATGAGAGAGAAATCAAGATTGACTTCAAACTTTTGACTGTTTTCTTGGGAAGCTTGGTGGAAGCTGATGACACTTATTAAGAATGGGAAGACTCTTTATGATTTAAAATTCTTTGACCATGACTATCGTGTCTAAATCCTTTTTGGCGTAACAAGACAGGACTATTATTAAAAGGTTTTCAAGGACCCCGGTTGTCTTTGTTCATTATCTTGAAGATTTTGCCATTGTAGCCAGCATTTGGCTTCACATAAAGATGTAGAGTGTTGTGTGGGAGGTTCTTGGAATGCATGCTTGTGAGAGATGATATTGGCAATGAATCCTATGTTATCACTAGCTCTGCACAATAAGGTTATGAAGATATTTCCAATTTTTTTTTTTTTTTGGCTTGGCTCCATAAATGGTAAGGAATTGATGAACAAACCAGGGAATAAATCAGAGATAATACGCCATTAGTCACTTCAGGTGCTGCTATTATACAATGGGGGCCTGCCTTTCTGTTTGGAAGCACTATCTTTATCCTTCTGGATGTAGTGAAAGTCAAGGGCATTATAGGATACATTTATAAGAAAGCATAAGACACATGTACCACATAACGTAGTGAGGTAGAAACCATCTGTGGAAAAATCTTCAGTGCTCTGCAGCCACAGTTCTAAGACTGAGAGCACTGTCACGCTGCTATCCACAACTACTTACAGTTCCTCAAGGCTACTTAATTGTAGCTCCCAATGCCCTTGTTACTTGACTGTCCTACTCAAAATTCCTCAAGGACCCTTGACTCTTCACCTTTTAAACTCTGTTCTATAGTATGGATCTTTTTGAAAATCAGTCCAGCGTTTAAGATGAAATATTCAGGGTGAAGAAGACAGAGGCCAGCAAATGAGCTGACCCCTCCATAACACAGTCTCAAGAAAAACAAAACCACTATCTGGAAAAAGTCAGCTTGTGCTTCTCATCAAAAAGGAGTGGAAAGTTTAACATTTTTGTGTTTTAAACCTAATAAGTCTGGAGCACCTCTCCCCTAGCCGTCACTCCCAGCATGTTGGCCACCTAGTATTTCAGTCTAGCACTCCAGCCCACGTTCTGCAGAGTACGTGCAGAAGCTGCATGACAGCCTGATCAGACAGCCTTTAACACTGCACTCCGTGGATCAGCGTCCTCTTTGACACACAGTGTGCTTCCTCTTGACTTTGAGGGCTGTACACAGCCAGCTTTTGCAGATTGCTGGAGTGCAGCCATTCTTCTCAAAGCTGGTATGTAGAATTCCAGAAGGCTGAACTGCTTGTGGAGGAGGGAGAGGCGAGCACGTGTTGTACACTATACATGCGTGAACGGAAACATGGCCAGCACGAGGAAGGGTAGGCAAAGGAATAATGCAAGTGAGATTATACTGAAGTGGCCTTGGGCATAATATCCAGGTGTCAGGACTGCAGATAAGCAGGTGATGCTTTAAACTGACACCTTTGAGACACAGGTCTGTCTTTTATGCTTTGAGATTAGTTGTTAGGCCAGTAGTGGCGGCGTAAATGAGGGGATGGAACTTGGGCTTCAGTTTCCTGTTCTAATTCTGCTGCTAGCTACATGAGTCACCTTAGTGAAGTTTCTTCAGTTCCTTGAGCTGCAGTTTTCTCATTTCTAAACTAAAGATAGGTAAGAATATCCAGCACCTGGGGTCAGTGTGAACTTGGCAGGATAAAGCATGTAAGAAGAATTTTCAAGTGTCAAATGCTCAAAGAAGTGACAGTTGTCTCAGTTCGTCATTAGGAGAAATTGGCTCTTACGTTCTGATAGTATAGTGGCCACGTAGAATAACTTTTAAACATAGAGGATTTAAGAGGTAACATTTATTGAGTGCTTACTTTGGGCCAGGAACCTGAATCATCCCATTTAATTCTCACTACCAACCCCTTGGGTGTAAGTAGTGTTGTTGCCTACGTGGAAAAATCAAGGCTCTGAGAGGTTCAGTTAACTTGACCAAGGTCACCTAACTAGTTAATGGCCGACCTGGCACCTGGTTTCAGGTAGATCCAATTTCACAGCAAGGATTTTAGTTCTGCATGCTATTTAGTTAAGTTAAGGTGAAATATGCATTCTTTAGTGTTAATTACATGTTGCTGTTAGTACCTGGGAAGGTAGCATTATTACTAATAAAAATCACTAGAATGCCATAATTTTCAACATGGCTCAACTACGTTTAAAGAGTAGACAGGGAAACAATGCATAAGAGACTCTTAACAATAGAGAACAGAGGGTTGATGGAGGGAGGTGGGTGGGGGTGGGGATTAAAGAGGGCACTTGTGATGAGCACTGGGTATTGTATGTCAGCGCTGAATCACTGTATTCTGCTCCAGAAACCAATATTGCACTATACGTTAACTAAAATTTAAAAAAATAATGATCATGTGGAAAAAAAGATAAAAATAAGAAATGGGGGGAGACGAGTAGACAGGGAAAGCTCCCTGAGTGCTAAGCAACTGAATGACATTTGCGAGAATTGGGGAGCTGTGTAATACCTGCCAGTAGCCAGGGTCGTTCTTACCTGTGCATCTCTGCTCCTGCTGCAGCAGCCCTGTTACGCCAGCCTCAGAATCCGAAATTGATAAACTACCTGGGTGGCATTTGGAGTATGCAGCAGACCTTACTGAGCGTTGGTGGAAATGGAAGGAGATGATACTGTACACATGCAAACAATCTGATGTTGAAGTTTAGACATTAGCATTTTTTTTTAAAGATTTTTTTTTAAATTTATTTATTCGACAGAGATAGAGACAGCCAGCGAGAGAGGGAACACAAGCAGGGGGAGTGGGAGAGGAAGAAGTAGGCTCATAGCGGAAGAGCCCGATGTGGGGCTCAATCCCGTAGCGCCGGGATCACGCCCTGAGCCGAAGGCAGACGCTTTAACCTCTGTGCCACCCAGGTGCCCCTAGACATTGGCATTTTTATTGTTTTTACATCTTGGGCTCTTTTGTCATGTTGCTTTGCAATCCCCTCTTCCCCATCAAAGTTCTCTATTTCCTTACTCTCAAACAAAAGCCCTCCTTTTTCCCATCTCTTATGGGCAGCGGTTTCAGTTGGCTGGGGCCCTGTGTGTAGCGTGGTTACTGCCCAAAGGTCTGCGTTTCTCTGAAGGTCCGTCGGAGCTCCAGGGTGCTGGAGCTCACACTGGTCTCTGCGCAGAGGCAATTTTGTTCCACTGGCTACATAACCTTGTCATTTCTGCATCTGCGTGTAGTCTGTTATGCTAAGAAAAGAGTACTCCTTTAATCCTAGAGTGCTATGATTTATAATTTTATTAAGAATGTCCTAATTAACTGTATTTGGTGTGCTGCCACACTTACTATAGTCCTCACCCTCAAACTAACTCGCTTTGTAGATTTAGAATATGAGAAATAATGGAAGAGAAAATAATGTTAGTGATAGAGGCATAATTTATTCATTCAGTTCCGTTTTCAAGGTATATTAAAAAGAAAGGGCACCAGAAAAAGGTCTGTGCCTTTCCTCATTGAATATTTTATTATCCTTTACAAAAGTTATGCTTGGAAGAGGATTTCAGAGAACAGAAAAATTTATTACGGAAGATGACAAGTATTTTTCGTTTTCTGATAAGGGAGAGAATGGAAAAATGGTCTATAAATGCATGTAGCACAAGTAAACACATTAATAAACACCTGCTTTTAATTGAAAATCTACTCTAACAAAGTATTGAAACATGCCTTCTAATCTTCACAAATTAAATGACAGGGCATTAGTTATCTATTGCCTTGTAACAAATCCTGCACAACCAAGTGACTGAACATGATAATCCTTTATTATGTCTCCTGTTCTCTGTGGGTTAGGAATTCAAGAGCCGCTGGGCTGGGTGGTTCTGGCTTTCGGGTCTCTCATGAGGTCACAGTCCAAAGACTTCTTCATTCTCCTCACTGGTGCCTTGTCTGGGAATATTCAAGCTGCTCTGTTTCTAGGGGGGCTCCCCCCCCAGGTGTCTCTCTCATAGTAGACTCAGGAGAGCTGGACCTCTTCCATGATGGCCCCGGGGAGCCATGGGGTCATATCTCTAAAGGAGAGATGCAGGTGACAGCTGTCCCTCTTTATGACCTGACCTCAGAAGTTCGGTGATGTCTGTACCACAGCGTACCTGGAGAGGCGGTCAAAAAGTCTGGTGCAGGTTCAAGAGGAAGACAAAGAGACTCCCTCTTTATTGGGAATCCCAACATTCTAGAAGAGCACATAATAACACAAATATCGTTGTGGCCCTTTTTGGAAAATACAATCTGTCACAGGTAGGCGCCATCGTCTCTAATGTAAAGAGAAACTAACCTAGGCCCAGTGAGCTGAAGAGCCCCGAAGTCACCTGCTAATATTGGTTTAAGTATCTCCGGCTTGCCGAGCTTTGCTTCTTCACCTGTCGGTAGTGCTTTGGCTTATACTGCCTGCGTCACTGAAATCCTTTCTCACAAGAACCACCTCAAAGGGCATAAAACATCTCCCATCCCTAACCTCACAAAAGAACCCCTTTTGAATATCCAGGATGACTTCACGTCTGTTTCTCTACCCTTTAGCTGAGCCAGAGGCCTTCTTTCTTTCATCACCTTCCTGCGGTTTGACTGACGGGGAGCAGTGAGTGATACTGTCTGTCTGAAGATTTTTGACTTCTTTTTTGCACTTGCACACGTATGTTGATAAGTGTGCACACCAGGCTTATGTAGCGGGATCATCCGATGTGTGCATCATCGCCTGACAGAGGACGCAGATGCTTCTGGATGAAATTGTAGAACAGGCTACAGGAGGGCAAATGAGAGTCAGATGAGGAACAAAGAGAAGTTAATTTTTAGGGGACAACAAATTCTACCTTACATGATGATATTTTATTTTAATCAGAGGGAAATGGCAAAGCTGATACTTTTCTGAAAAGAGATCTTTTAACAGTAAATATCTTTATGAAGTCTGCCAAGCTATTCGTGTTTTATTTTAAAAGCTTTTGTACCTTTCTAAGCTAAACAAAGTACTTCAGAGATTATGTGGACATTTTAGAATACCGTGCTTAAAAATAGAAGAAAAATGGAAATCAAGAATTGACTCAAATAGATATTGAATTTAAATAACATTCAGATGTTATTTTAATCTGTGACTTGCTTCTGTATGGATTTTCATTGTCTAAAACCAAAAATATTTGTTAGTGATTTCTACCTAAAAGTTTTATAGTATTGTTTTCTTCCTTCCCATCAGTCTCCTATCACTAAACCTCAGTATCTCTCTCGCACACTTGTACACAGCCTTGCTCTCTTCCTCTTGCTATATAGGACAGGCGACCTGTCTAACCACCTACCTAAAGTCAATCCTTTCATCACTGTTCTGAAAACTAGAGATGAGGTACAGAACACAGTGGAAGAATACATCCTGGATATGTGTATCCAAGGTGTTTTATGAACCCACAGCACTTCAAAAAATGTGTTGTTCCTCGCATTGATAACACACACTGATGATATATATTATTTTTTTTCAGTGCACATTATTGCATTTAATATTGCTTCTGAGACTAACGTAACATTCCAGCTTACATGGAGCCTGTATCTCGGCCTTTATTTGCTAGTTCTGGTTTGATACTGTGTCTAGTGTCTGGGAAATCTCTTCCCATAATGGGTGAGCTGCATAAATGGCGCTTAGTATGTGTGGAGTATGTACTGCGTGTACAGTTTTGTCTAAGCATTTTCTTGGTATGATGCCACGTAAACTTGCCAGCAACCCTATGAAGTAAGTAGTGTGATCCTTATTCTAGCAATGCAGAGTGGTGGCACAGAGAAGTCAGGCACGTTTCAAAGAGCATGAAACTAGTGCTAGAGCCAGTATTTGAAACCATTTTCTTTAGAACTCAGGCCCTGAATTTCTGAAACAGTACGCCAAATAACAAAGATGTAAACAAAGTGAACATTGCAGGAAAATGCAATGATTTTTGATTCTTGTCAATCTGTTAATAAGAGGTGAAAGCACTAAAGAATATCTTTAGTATATCTTTTTTTCTTTATATAATCTATTACTCCTAACTCGGGGCTTTCTAGGTTTTATGGATATCTCATTAAGTGTTTTTAGGTAAAATGGAATTGAAATACACTGCCATGTGGTAATGGGGCTTTGTATAATCTCCTTGACCATAGTTTGATTTCTTTTGATCTCTTTGGTGTGTGCTGTCATATTAGGCACATACTAAACCATCTTAATAATAAAATTAATGGTGCCCAACATCACTAGGCATGCATAAAGCTCATTTTTTAAATGAACTTATTACCAGGTAAGTATAGATGCTGCCTTTATGTTTTTGGGTTATTGAGAAAAGAGGAAAAATATGATTGCTTTAAGCACTTTGCCAGTTCAAAACTGTCCCATAGAATATAGTATTATGGCTTTATTTTGTTCAGAAGTGTTAAGCCTATAAGCCAACATCATTAAACCATGGTAGCACAGAATTTTTTTTAAAGAATAGAAAACATGGTAGTAGATATAGATGTTGATAACAGTTTGGCCAAAAAACTGCAAACTTTGAGACACTAATACACTGTAGAGCAAAAATCAATATTGAAGGCTAAACTTTGGAGAATTTTGTTGATTATGAGCCCTTTCAAGTGTCTTATTCTAACACATCTGTGAATCTTTGTGCAAATATTCAATTTAGTTGTATTAGAAGCACATTATCAGGAAGAAAAAAAATGATTCAGCCCCATATCAGATTTTTTGTTTATTATTAAACAAAAGGATCATTTTCCACATAACTTACTTCTTCTATTTTGTTCTTATGTCATGAGGCAGGATTATCTTCTGAGATCAACTATCGAAGTGTAATGGGTAGAATGACGGTATCAAAGATTTGAGACATAATGGACATTTATGGAGTTTGAGTTATCAATAGTGCTGTGCTTAGGTCTGTGTTTTAAATCAGTCACTTTAGGTATAAGGAGACGGTTGTATGTAAGAGAAAGTAAGATTAGGGTCCACACAAGCAATTAAGTACCTTTCCTGACCATCTAGAAAAGAAGAGCGATGATATCAACTATGGGTTTGCAGAGAGAATGGATGAGTTTCAGGACAAATTGTAAATGAAAAAAATAGGAAGCGTATAGAGCAATATGCTTATAAGTATTATACAGATATGAAGGAAAGACTTTTGCCTGTCCTGCATCTATTTGGTCTTCTGAAAACAACAGCTCAAATTACTCATGAAAAACCACTCCTTCCCCTCTTCCAATAGGTGAAGTTCAGTTTTCCCTCAGGGGTCAGCAAATGTCTTAGATCTGACATCTCATGAGTCCAACTGGGATGGACCAGTGCCTGTGTTGAATAAACCTGGTAGAATAAAATGTGCTGCTGAGCCTGTGACATAGCAAATCCGACTGATTGTGTTACGGAGAAAGCTAATTTGAGTATCAACATTTTTTTTTAGTTCCTGGATCCACCCCTTTCTGAAGCAGTTGTGCCCCAAACATTCCTTTCCTTGATCTTTTTTTTTTGGGGGGGGGGCGGGGAGATAGTTTGAATTGTGCTTTTGTCACTTGCAGTATCAAGAAGAATCCTGAGTCTTCATGAGGCTGGTAGGTTTTTGTTATTTCTGAAGTTGCTAATGTAAAGTATTATGGGGAATGTAATAAGATGTAGGACAGAAATCTGTAGGATAAGATTTTGATAAGTCTTTGGGTTTTCATTTTTGAAATACTGCAATACACATGATTTCTTCTGAATTTTGCTTAGAGGTTTATAAAATCTGAATTAAAGTTTTTTCCAGCAATTGCCTGTATCCTTGGTTTTTGAAGCTTTGCTTAGTAGATATGTCTCAATTGTAAACTTTTTGGTCAAATAACTTTGTAGTCTATGATTTTTCAAGACTTGCATTCATGCAAAACATGGAATTAACGCTGGTGTGAATAGCTGGAATTCTCACTTAAGCTTTATTTGTTAGAGAAATAAAACGTATATTAGAAAAATGAACTGAGGAATACTAACTGGTAATGTTATTTTGTTGTCTTTGTAGATAATGAGGTGCCCCAGCCATCACAATTATATTAAATGTGATGCAACCAAAGTAAAATCTTTGTATTGTGTTTGAATGAAAGGAGACCACTTAAAAGTGGCTTCCTGTAATCTTGGTGTTCTCTTTATATTTTAACATATACGAAAACGAATATGGGCTATGGTTCGAATTCAAACCAAAAGAGGAGGGTGTTAATATGTTCTCATATTGAAGATTCTCTTCTACTTATGACTGTTGCTTATTTAATCCAAAAGATTGCTAGAATAAAACAACTTTAAAAAAAAGCGTTTTAAAAATGAAGCCAAGTTTAGTATTTACTGTAAGTTCATTGGACATACTGTTTATAATTTTGACTAAGAACTAAAAGTAATAATTTATGATGTTCATTGAACATAAATTATTTCTCCAGAATCCAAAATCCTCAAAATGATTAAATCAGTATCTGCTTTTTATAAAGTAATTATATATAATATATATATATATATATATATATATATATATATATATATATATATATATAAATTTTTTCCCCTAGTGCTTTGTTTTCACCTTAATTCTCATAGTTTCTACTCCAGCTGTTTGGATAACATTTCTTATGTCTGTGAACTACAGAGCATTTGTCCATTGTTATATTTTTCTGAGTTGGTCTTACTGCTACTGATTTCCAGGTCACTTTTACATATAAAAAATTAGGTGTTTGCTTTGTCTTTTGACTTTGAATTTGGTGGATTTTCCAATGCAAAGTGTTTTGTTTATTTTTATGTAGGATAAGTTATTACTCAAGTTTATGACTTCTACGTATGGTTTCAGACTTATAGGAGACTTTTTTATTCTAAAATCATTCAGATTTTCTTCCAGAATTTTTTCTAGCATGTTTTCATTTAAATCTTTGATTTTGTACATTTGAATTTTTGATTCATATGTGTGTAAGATAGGATTTTATTTTATTCCAAGTTGCTACCCACTTTTTCTAGTGTCATTTGTTGAATAATCTCTCTTTCCCCCCACTTACTTGATACATCATCACTTCCATCCCATGACAGCATGCATACAGGTGAATATATGCTCCAAGAGCAGAGGGATGTTTTTCTGTTTTGTTTTGTTTTTGTAAATGTTCTATCACTGCCATCTAGGACAGGGCAGTCTGGCTCGTAGAAGTTGTTTTATAAATGGGGACTGAACATGTGCTGCTTGTGTAAGGCACCATATAACCTGATATATTCAGTTCCCTTGAACTTCCTCCTGTGCCCCAGAATATTTCCAAATACAGATTCACATGAAACAACTAACAGAGTGAGTTGATTTTTCTGGATCTCCAAAGGGTTGTTCTTTTCTTTCTTTTTTTTTTTTTTTAAGATTTTATTTATTTATTCAACAGAGATAGAGACAGCCAGCGAGAGAGGGAACACAAGCAGGGGGAGTGGGAGAGGAAGAAGCAGGCTCATAGCGGAGGAGCCTGATGTGGGGCTCGATCCCATAACGCCGGGATCACGCCCTGAGCCAAAGGCAGACGCTTAACCGCTGTGCCACCCAGGCGCCCCTCAAACGGTTGTTCTTAAGCTTACCTTTGGGTTTTTTGTTTCACTTTCTCTGCTGAAATGTTCTTCTGACATTTTTTCCATAATTTTAAAAAACTTGGAAATTCAAAGGCACTCCACTGGAGGAGTGTCTTCAACCTTTCAAATCCGGCACACGTAGATAAGTGATATTTGTATCTACTGTGAGACACTCTCCCTTGGAGGGGACAGGGCTTTGGGAACTCCCAGTGCAGTACTTATAACCCAACCCCTTTCATTCCCATTCAAAATAGCATCTTGAAAGTAGCTTTCTTACACCCAAACCTTGAGACCTCTCCAATTTGTTATCAAAAATAAAATCATTTACTAGCTTTGGTACTTTCATCGTTAGAATCAAATTGCACCAGACATGCCTGGCAATGGAATGAGAGATGGTTGTGAATAGAGCCACAGCTGCAAGAGATTCACCACTCTTTGTGGGGTGAGCATCCCCACAGTTCCCAGCAGAGGCAATGGAAGCTACGGGTTGTAGCTGTGTATTCTGATAAAGTATTTACTGCCCTCTCCTTTAATTCCCACAACAGTCCCCACCGGCCGAGACAGATTAGATTGCCCGAGATCATTTATCTTGAAAGGGGTAGAGTCAAGAACTGTGGGGGTTTTGTCTGATTGGAGAGACCAAGCCCTGGATCCTGGGCAATCCTATGGGTCCCTTCACGGATTGGCAGTATGTCTGGAGGGTCTACCCCTTTTTGACTCTTAACTTTGTTCTCTCATTGACATAACAAGCGATACTCTGAGAAAGAGCGTGTCTGGAGCCCGAACATATTTCCGAAGTTGATATAATGCATTATTAAAGTGGTACATGAAATAATAAATAATCTATGTATTTTGTGACAAACTTAAATGTAGAAAATGTCTAGTTCGTCTGGATTGTGATTTTTATTTGTATTCCTTTGAAGAGTGCACAGGTTTTAGGCCGGTGCAGAAAACTCATTTTAATTCTTGAACATGTCCCGCCCTTCTGGCAGGAAGATTGCAGAATACAGGACCCTTTTCTTGCGCTGAGAGCGGTGGCGCTCCTCAGGGCAGCACGTGAGAACTAGGAGATGATGGGTTGGAGCGGCTGTGAGAAGAGAATGCGCAAAGGACTGAGCTGCAAAAGTAAAGCCAGAATGCTAGACAAAGTATGGCCAAAGAGAAATGTTTTTAGTACTACCTATGTGTATCTGTATTAGTTTTTTCTGAGAATATATAGATGCTTCTCAAGGAAATTATAATGAAATTAAGCCTACCTTTAAAAAACTACTATTGACACTGAAAGATATTTAGTATTTAATTTTTATTAGCTATAACAGAGTCTTTATTATGTGAACTATAAGCTTCCAACTGCAGGAATTTTCGAAAGTCAGTCTTCAAGTGAATAGAATGTATTTATTTTAGCATCCATACTGCCTCGAATAGCTGTAATGTGTATTTACTGTTCTACACAGTTCCCTTTACAAGTTACAATAAGAGCTTTAAAAAAAAATCTATAAATGACCCTTTACAATCACATTACTGAACACCTCTTCACATCTTTTGTAGTATTCACAGTGTATCTTTGGATGTATCTATTCAAAGATGATGAGAATACCTTTTCCATCTACTTCATTCTGTTTCTCTGAAAACATTTCATCACTGAGCAGCACATTCACATTCATCAGTAATTACTTGTACACTGTCCAATTTGTATCCTGTGAAGGCTGGTGGGGGAATAGTTGCTGTACTATGTCAAGAGAAGGATTTAGCTGATGCTAGCTCACAAAATCCAAGCATTCTCCCACTCAGTGATGACCCTGAAATTCTTACTGGCTTTAAAATGTCTAATTATATCACCGCCTTTCTATAGAGATCATTTTGACTGAAAATTATTCACTTCTTTAATCCAGCCTCTTGTAATTATTCCATTTTCATACCTGCTCGCACTTCATTCTTCCCCTCACCTCTCACTCGCAGTCACTGTGATATCCCTGGTAATTTGAAGAAAGCAGTCAGACCAACCATTCAGAGCTTCACGAGCAAAAGGAACTTCACTGTCTCTTCTGCTCCTTTAGTTTCATTGAATTATGTTCTTATTGTGTTGGAGGAATATTATTCAGGCTAAGGACTATAGTCATAATAAATTTTCTTTTTTCTTTGGTGTGAAACATCATTTAGATGTTTAATCACCTGAAAAAGCCATTTACTGCTTTATATATACCTTCCCTATGAGCATAATCCTTTAATTATTAATTGAATTCATAATTCTGGACTTAAATATGGCTTTGTTTGACTGCACCAAATGTTATGGAGTATCTATTTCTTAATCTCAGGTAAATATGTGTAAGTTTCTGTTTTTTAAAAATTTTGAAAGCATATTAGATTAACTAGTCAGTGTTCTTTATGGATAATCAGTAATTTATCCTATGGCTAAATGTATTTTATAGACTTTAATTAGTAATTCAAAATTACCTTTTCAAATCACCATGAAAACATACCTTGCTTCATACTATAGACTCTCTGTGGCATCAAATAAGCTGCTTCCTTTCCTGATGAATTTTGGGGGGAAAATTGGGAAATCAGAAAAACGAGTCAGCAAGTGAATGAATTCCCCAACGATCACACTGACTGCCAGTAAAGGGTAAGCTGGAGGACATAAGGGAGAGTCCCATCATGAGCCAGCCTTCACTCTCCATTTCTCCCATTGTGCCAGTTGGCACAGTTTTCCTTAGGACAAAATTTGAGTTTTTAGAGCAGCAACACAAAACACCAATCCACATCATTGCCTCTTGTTGGGCCTCGTGGGGAGGAGAAGAAAAAGAGAAATTTCTGTGCTCAGTATTTTTGATAGGTTAGCTTCTCCCAGAAGAGAAATGTGGACCAGTATCAACTGCCTCCAACCAATCAACCCCTCACTAGGGTTGGAGGCCACTGGTGGTTAAGACACATCATATCTCAGGGAGACAAAGAGCTTAGCAAAGCATTTCCCTCAAAGTTTGTTTTGGATTTTAGTGAATCAGTGTTGGGCACTTGTATTATACAATAAGTGTAGAGTGTAAAATATTTCTCTCATATGTCTGAGTGTTTTAATGGATTGTCTTTAGGGAAAACTAATTCTCTATAATTTGGCTTCCTGTGAAGTGAAGGTGTTTTTACCCATAGTGGAACTATTGCTTCTAGCTTTTTCCAAACTCTGGTGTTCCCAAGATGGCAACATAAAAGATACCCCATGCTGTGTATGTAGTAGGGGCATCTGGCCTTTATTATTCACAACTGAAAACAGACTTTTTTCTTCAGGAATATTTTGAAACACACGAATCAATCATTGATGGGCTCAAAAATTAAATTTCATGCATTTCAAACATGTACTCATTATAGTCAGGTAGTTCCAGTAAGAATGGATGAATTTCATATAGCGTTCTCTTATAATTGGGGTTTGGAGACTAAATGAAATTTCTCTAACAATTAACAAGGACGTGTGTCTTGGGGAAACAAGGCGCAAGAGGCTTCCCTTAACTTCCTGGAGATTCCTGGAGCTTCTGAGGACCCTGTAGATGTTGATGAAATATGGAGTTAGAAGCCTCAGAGGGTCTGTCTCCCTCCCCCACTCATTCCCCTTGTCTCTCTGTCTCAGTCTTCCCTGTCACTTGCTCACACATACCCCATCATCATCATCTCCATCATCATTCTGTGTTTTGAAGTTTCTTTTTCTATAAAATTCATCTTGAACAGCATCACTCTTTTATCCTTGAAGAAAAGCATGTACTGTAGACTCTTTTGGCTTGAAGGGTTTGACTTTTAATTTCCACCAAGAAAAAGTAAGCAACACTAACAATAAACATAGCCAAGTTACAAAGCTTTCAGAAAGCTTCCAAAGTTTGTGTACTTGTCTATCTGTAGACTTATTTTCTTAGATTAACTGTTTTAGTCCTGAGGTTGTAATTCATCAAACCAGCTCCTCTTGGTGCTTCTCTAAGTAGTGTAGGTTCTTCCTTAATGAAATTCTTATTTATAAGACCTATGTGAAGATGCCATTGAGATGGAATAATTAGTACTGGCTAATAGGCCTTCCATAGTCATCCAGTCCCAAGTAAAATTTATGTCCAAGGAAAACTAGACTGAGGGAATGTTTATGCTAGAATATTTCCCTCATAGTCAGCAACTACCATTGACTGAAAAGAATTTGACAGAGATGATTGTCAGATGAATTCATATTTAGTATGGCAGTGGTTTTCCTAGAAGAATGCTAGGGTCTGTAGTATATGTGCCAATATAGAAGGCATAGTTCTTTCTCTTAATAAAATTGAAGCCGATGTGAGAAGACATGAAAGAACTGGATTGCAGTATTTTGTGTGCAAATGGTAATGTATAGACTGTGTGTGCAAAGGGCACTAAGAGAAGGCTGTACTTGTGTTATACACACGGCATGCTTATGTCCAAACAGAATCATTTTAAATAGCTTAAAAAAGGGGTGCTTTTCCCCTAATTCTATATATTTATAGTGTTTTTTTCTAATTCAAGCGTAATTAGCAGTGTTATAAGTGTACAATATAATGATTCAACAATTCTGTGTGTTACTCAGTGTTCATCACAGGTGCACTCCCTCATCCCCATCACCTTTTTCATCTATTCCCTCACCCACCTCCCCTCTGGTAACCATCTGTTTTTCTCTATAGTTGAGTCTTTTTTTGTTTGTTTGTTTGTTTTGGTTTTTTTTTGTTTTGTTTTTTTAACCAAACACCAGTTGACTCTGAGGCAGAGAATGAAGTTCATCCATGCTCAGTGAGACTGGAAGTGGAAAGTTACGAACTAAAGCTATATTTTCCTGTTTTGTAGAGACACATGGCCATGTTCTTGTTCTCTAGTCTCTCCTTTCCCCCTCTCCCACCTCTGCAGTTAGATTTGTACTTTTTCCCCAGAATTCAGTTTGTTGTATATGCTATTGGCTGACCATGGCTCTGCTTTTGGTAGGACTACAAGACCTGTCAGTTAGGGATATACCATTATCTAACAGACTTAGTTTTTCAGTATCCTTACTCCAAATTTCTGCTAGAGAGAATCTTAGAATTTTTGATGTGATCATAAAATTGGTCCATACCAGTCAGCTACAAGCCCATCTGTTTGAGGTCACTTGATACCTTGGCTGTTTGTTCTAGCAGCTTTGGGTGATATACTTTCTGCCAACAGGAATGGTTGGAAGGCTAATCAACATGTCTACTGCAGAGTTTGACCAGGCTTGACATCGTTCTGCTGGCTTAATGCTCTCCAGGATGAAGTCTGCTTACTCGCCTAACTGGGTAGTTTCCTCCCTTCCTCACCATTTCATACAGAATATAGTGGGACTACTCCTGAATAACTCATATTTATATGGCACTAAAAATATTTAGAGTTGTTCCCCATTCTACTTTTTTTCCCTAACAGTTGAGAATTTCAGATTTCTTCAAATGGGGATTTGATTTGTACAAAGGAACCCACCAAGAATCAGTGGCCAAGACACTAAAGTTTAGATGAAGGGAAAGATGGAACCAGAGTTGATCTTCCTTTACTACTCTTGTTGTGGAGTCTGGCATGATTCTAGGAAAACATTAGCTTGTATCTGGTGCCTTTTTACAATACAGAAGCATCTGATAATCCTGATAATCAGATAATTCATTTCTTCTCTTCATTTTCTCATGCTTATCGTTTAGTGAAGTCAAGATAAATTAGTTTAAATATACTTTTAAATAAATACTGACCAAAGGATTAAAAATATAAGCAAAGACAGGACTCCTGCTTTACTGCTTACATGGACTGGTCTGAAAGAAGGTTCCTTTTAGTCATGCTATATTTCACAGATAGATGGTGAGTACATGGTGCTCGTAATAATAGCTTCACCTCAAATGGCAAGAAGTGTACAGGGCAATGGTTCCTACTCTTCCCTAGAGGCTGGAGGTATTACGACAAAGCAGGTTTTTAGGACAATTAGTGACCTGTAGTCATTTTTTGCCTTCAGTCTGCCTTATTGTCTTCTCCTTGAGCACCTTCTGGCAGGTTGACAAAGAAATAGCCTATATTTTTCACTTGGAGAAGGAAGCCATCAAGTGGTTAGGGGAAAAATAAAAAAAGAATAAGGCCAGTCATCACTGTAGGAAAAATGAAGAAGCGAAAGGGAGTCAGCTTGATCTCACCCCCAGGGAAACAATAATAACGCATACTTAATTTAGTGCTGGCATCCGTAAAAATACCCCATTAAGGTTATTTTATTTCCCTACACATGCATACATGAACATGCACTCAATATCATGAGAGAATAAGTATTTTGGAACACACATTGAGTTCCCTTTTTCCCAGAACCTATAAAAATCCCTTCACTGTAAAAATAATTTTAACTTTTTTAGTGCAATCTATAAATGTGGCCTTTGGGCCCAGTGTTTATGGCAGATGGAATGGCTCTATTTGGACGAGCTAAGAAGACATCAGTGTTCTGTAGGTATTGACATAGCAGCCATAAGCTTCCATCTGGCCTTACGCCTGCACAGCAAGGATGATTTAGCGTAAAATTGGAAAACATATCTTAATGTGTAGTTGCACCGGGATTTCCCCATTGATATAATAATTTAGTCATCGCAAATTCTTGCTACGTGTATATACATATACGTGCGTAGTTGTACCTACACATGTGTGCATATATATGTAATATTTTTGTATTGGTCTTAGCTTTTTGCATGTCTTTTCATATATTCTGGAATCTCTATTTCTTCTTGTACTTTCATGTCTTGAAGTGAATTTAATATCCAGGTTTACATCATCTTCTGTTTTTAATTAGGTTATTGATAGTGTACTTTAATATTCTTTTTTTTCTTGCCATCCTAGCAAATCACTTCATAGTCACAGCACAGTGATATACAGACCAATGTATTTTCATTTTATTTTTGTATTTCACTTACTGTATTGAGCATATTTCTGACTTGGTTAATTTTCCTCCCCATTGTTATCAAACCTGCTGGAATTTAGCATCCTTTATCTATCTAATAAATATAATTTTCCAAGGATGTGATCAGATAAGGCTCCTTTCAATGTATTTCTAAAACGAGCTGTCATCAGAAGAAAATACTGCTGTATGACTAAATAACTATTCATCTGGCAATATTAATTCCGATTAGTTTCTTAAACCACAATCATTAGACAGTTGAGCAATTCAGGGTAAAACTTCACCCCTTATTTAATTGCCTCGGTTTTCTTATCTGTGAAAGCGAGTATGTCCACACAGACAATGAACTGGTAGATGTAAGAAGAACGTGCAAGGTTAAACTGTCTCAGTGCTTGCTGAAAGATGGAAATTCGTTTCCTAATTTTGTAGTAAAGAATGCCATGGTCTGCGCTAGGTAATTTTTCTCCCATCAGCTAGATTTTGCTCACCTATGCCACTCCCCGCAAACTGAAATACTTTGTAGTATGCAGTGCAGATAGGCATCCTGACTGTGTCAGAGAGATTCTGACTCTCTGGGAGAAGGACTTGAGGTGGACTTGAATGGGCTTTCGTTTCAGCCCCAGCAGAAGTAGGACTAGGACGTGCTTGCCTTCCCAGTTAATTTCACCCTGCTGCTGCTTCTCAGGAGAGGGAGGGGAGTTAATTTTCTCTGTTCTGTTTTTAACATTTGATAGCAACAGACTTAAAACAAAGATTCTCTCTCTCACTTTTTTTGTTGTTGTTGTTGTTTTCCCTTTTTCTTTCCTTCCTGCAGTGTAAAAAGAGACTGTGTTTATCAAAATAAACAGCACGGGACTGTAAACATTCCCTCTATTCCAAACGTTTTCTGAGACTGAATTTACACAGCTAAAATGTACTACAGTGTTCTTTTGTGCTGAAGACCACCCTGGAAATTATGTTTAGCAGACATTAATGAGTTCCACGTTGGCCTCGAAATAATGCTAAATATTCAAAAAAGGCTATAGTATATCTGCAGTACAAGTGAACTTCTGTTCAAACAGGTCTTTAGTTAATTTTGACTCTAAAATAAATTTGGGGACGCCTCAGTGGCTCAGTTGGTTAAGCACCTGCCTTCGGCTCGGTCATGATCCCAGGGGTCCTCAGATCGAGTCCCTCATCAGACTCCTTGCTCAGTGGGGAGCCTGCTTCTCCCTCTGCTTGTTGCTCCCCCTGCTTGTATGTACGCACACCCTCTCTCACTGACAAAGAAAATCTTTAAAAAATTAAATAAAAATTAAAACACTTAAATTTTAATTTTCAACTGCAACCCACACCTCACATCTCCCCTTTGAATATGTGTTGAGGTTGAGACCTTCAATGATATTTTTATGTTTTGTATTTGTAATCCTAACTATGACCATCTCACAGATTCTTTAAAATGAGAAGAGGGCAGAACAGGAAAGAGCAAAGGGAAATGGTGTTTCAGGGGGAGAGCTAAAAAGAGAGGTTATCAATTTGATGACCAAATTTTTATTTCGGGTCACTTACTAGGCTACTGGGCTTTGCCGTAATTTGTTCATTCTTGTTTCATTAAATTGTAATTACTTCTGGTATCTCTGGCTTTATCCCTTTGGCTGGGTCCTCTATTAATTAAGTCTTAGGATCCTTTAGGAGATGAATAATTCCCTACTGGACAGTGTTAAGTTGAAGTCAAGAGGTGATAAAAGAAAAGAGTAAAGTCAGAAGTTATTACTTAAAATAGTTTAAGGTGTAAGAACGAGAAAGGACAATGTACTTCTTTCTCTCCCATTATTCGTTTTTCCATCATTTTCATTCTTTCTGTTCTCTTGTGTCTTTGAAGACCCCTGTAGTCTAGCCTGTGACAAGTGTTGTTTATGCATGTGTGGATGCTGGGATACGTAGTTTCATCCAGAAGCTGGATGAATTGCCTCAGTGCGTTAACTTGGGGCATGTCTCCTATCTAATTTCTAAAGACCTTTCTGGAGCTGAAATTTCAACAGTTGCATACGTACAGTGGTAGGTGGCAGATCTAGATCTGATACCACGCTTTATGGATTAAACGCTATGTTGATTTACTTGGAAATGTGTAACGCTAATTTTTCTTGGTTGTCCACTTCATTTATTTTATACTAAGTATCATAGGGCTTAGAGGCTTAGATGTAGTCTTAAAAGTATAATTTCATCTCTTCTCATGTTTTTGCTTTATTTCAATTTACAAAATTCCAGAGTTGGAAATTGGTGATTATCTCCTTCAACTCTTTTAACTTCAAAGGGAAGAAATCAAAACGTGGAACTTAAGTGGCTTGCTCTTGTTATAAGCAATCTGAAAGGTCCTGACTGACAAATATTAACACCAACATAACATTTAAGATTTTTCATTCTTGAATAAATGATCTTTCCATCCTGCCTCGTGGAAGGAAGATATGACCAACAGTCATAAGTTCCAAGAGTTTGGGACCAAGCTATATATGCAAAGCGATTCCCTTCAGGGAAGGATTCCTGACTCACTGTGTAATCAGAGAATTCTTGAACAGACACAGGTGTTTGGGGCACAAAGATGCATGGTACTTGAAAAGTTGGGGAGTAGTAAAGAAGGCGTGCGGCTTCTAAAAGAGTTCTTTACCAGTGACCTTTGGTCGATTGTCTTTTCTTGCCTGGTTGGTATGTTGTCTTACTCTCCAGATGAAGTCTGTGAGATCTTTACAGGCTTAAATAGAAATAACTTTCTTGCTGCCTGTTCTTTAATTCCTTACATCCTCCATCAGCTTGAATACCAAGTCCCAAGTTCGCATTATAACTCTCAAGGCCCTCTGCAATCTTCCTACTTCCCCAGTCTCAGTTGGTATGTTAAGATCTTTTATCCACTCTCCACACGCCAGTTATACTCGCCTTATTTTAGTTTCTCAAATGTTTAATTTATTCTTTCCCCTAGAAACGTTTGCACATGCTGTTTATTTTGCATCCACACTTATCCCATGATTTGCTCAGGCACCAGTTATTCATCCTTCAGGACTGAGCTGACGCATGCTTTTCTCTGGAAGAACTTCCCATAATCCCCAGACCAGGTAAATTCTTCATGTAAGCAGTTTCCATAACTCTTGGTATGGATGTTTTTGCCACACTCCTCAGGATAGTGATGGTGGCAGTGCACGGGAGTGGGCAATTAAATGTTCATTAGGAGATAGCATATAAAGCACTGTGATCAGTTGGCTGTACCAAGGGGCAAAGATACATTGGGTAGGTTCTGGTGTCAGTTTCCAAGAAAGATAATATGGAGAAAGTAAGTAAGGTGGGAAGAACATCACTTCTGATTTTGTGATATTGAATACAAGAAAGAGATACCTTTAAATAGTTGAATGTATGAGAGTCGCCTCGGAGAATATATTTATAACAGAGACACCAACTGGGGAATCACCAGGATAGGAGTAATAATTTATGCCAAGATTGAAGACAAGAAGGTGCCAGGAGCAGGAAGATGTTTAAAGAAGGGGAAGACAGGAGGATTTGAGTTTGAACCCTGGAGAAAAACCACCACTTAAAAAAATTTTTTTTTTTTTTTTTTTTTT